>NC_136915.1:83924544-85124544 GCF_949752795.1 Hyperoodon ampullatus | reverse complement strand
TGTGGGTCGACAATTTGGGATGAACTTGGTTGAGAAGTTCTTCTGCTGGTTTTGCCTGGGCTCACTCATGTGGTGACAGTCAGCTGTGGCAGCTTGGCAAGGGCTTGATGCTCCAAAATGGTTTCTCTAGCAGTCAAGGCCAGCTGCATGGGCATACAACTTGTGCTCAGTTCACTGTTCTGCTATTGCTGTCTTAAAATTCTTAATAATTATGAAACAAGAGGCCCTACTGGGCCTTGCACATTATGTTGTCAGTCATGTTAGTGGTTGGTGCTGGATGTCAGCTGGGCACCTTTCTCCACGTATCTTCTCATCCCCAAAGGGACCAGCCCAGGTTTCTTCACATAATGACAGAAGCTTTCCAAGAGAGTGAGAGCAAAGCCTGCAAGGCCTCTTGAGGTCTAGACTCATAATTCCCACGTCATTACTTCTGCTGTATTTTATTGATCAAAGCAAGTCACAAGGCAAGCCCAGACACAAGGAGGTGGAGATCTAGAGTCCACTTCTTGATGAGAAGAACAAAAAGTCACAATGCACAGGGGCATGTGTAGAGGGATGGGATGAGTTTGTGACCATTTATTGCAGTCTATCACAGAGGAGGTACATGTTTAAGGAGATATGAAATCATTTCAGTGTTGGACATGTGGCGATTAAGTTTTCTCCTGTGATAAATCTATGCAGAGGTGTTCAGTATTTGGATAATAGAGGTCTAGAATATAAAAGAGAATACTGGTGGGACATACAAATTTGAAAGTTGTCATTATGCAGGTGATAGGTTTCTGAATAAACAAATCACAACACCCAGGAAGACTGCATTAGTTCAGGTAAAGGTAAACAAAGAGATTTAGTCAATCCCTCAGACCACCCAGATATCTAAGTGCACTCTTCTTCCCATACATCTCAACCTCCCTCTCTAACAGAGACCATCTGTGGGCCTATTCATTTCCATAGCCAGCTCAAGGTCTACTATCTCTGGGGAAAGTACAGCCTTCTCTGTCTTGTCCAGATGTGGCAACATATAGTCCAGTGACATATAAACCCAAAAAAACAAAAAATAGTTACTTGATCCCCACTTTCAACCCAATATGCAATGGTAGATCAGGAATAGAATAAAAACTTCCATTTGAAAAAGGAAAGAATGGGAAACATATAGCAAGGAGTAATCCTTAATAGTTTTCTTTCCAGACAGAAATTTTTGCCCTGACCATGGAAGAAGTTCCCTGATGAACCCTTCTGGATGCCTTTTGTTATGCCTGAAGACCCCTGGGTTCACCCTCTGGGAGGTTCTTACTTGTCCATCATTCACCAGGTTCAAGATTGAAGAGGATGTTGGAGACTATGCTCTCCTGGAGACTGCCTGAGGACACAAACAATGAATGGCTTTTGCAGGTCAGATTTATGGTTTCTTTAGTAATGCAATTTCCTCAAGAACTTAACAGGCTTTTGTACTATTCATCTCTAGTCTATGTGCCAGAAATGGTACCAAAGTTCTTTTCTGGATCTGGCTCTTAAACTAGCTTATTCTGTAGTTTCTATGCTCTACCCATTCCTCTTTTCATTGTTTTAATTGTGGCTAATATGACATAATCTTACAAAATAAGTGAGGGTAACATCCTTAATCTGATCTTTGCTGGAAGGCTATATTTCTTTCTTTTTCTGAGGAATCTTAATGGGAGGGCTTTAAGAAAGTCTCTGAAAAACAGTCTTTTACCTCCTGTTTGGGCTACAGAAATAGTTGGATTTTCCAACCCTGTGAGGCCCCAATTTTCTTTTTTTTTTTTTTGCGGTACGCGGGCCTCTCACTGTTGTGGCCTCTCCCGTTGCGGAGTACAGGCTCCGGACGTGCAGGCTCAGCAGCCATGGCTCACGGGCCCAGCCGCTCCGCGGCATGTGGGATCTTCCTGGACCGGGGCACGAACCCACGTCCTCTGCATCGGCAGGCGGACTCTCAACCACTGCGCCACCAGGGAAGCCCCTAAAATTTATTTTAAGGGAATTAGACAGAGAAAAAGGGACCCCCAGAAGAATATGAAGGTAGAACAATAGTGATATGAGGAGAATAGGAAGAAAATGGAGTAATGAAAGTCAACGGGAGAAAAATTTCAATTGCCTGAGAGAAGACAAGGAAAAACTAGAAAAGGAAATGTTCTTTGGATTTGAAAATCTAGCAGTTACTAGTGAATAATTACGGCAGAAGCTAGATTTCAGTGAATTAAGGAGTGAAAATGGACAAAGAAAAACATGACAGCAAGCATGGACTAGTCTTTAAGAACACTGACTTTTTAGGAAAGAAGAGATAAGATGGCAACTAGTTATAACTAGTTCCACTGGCATGTGGACTAGGATGAGAACCAGCCTCCGGGAGCAGAGCTGGGGTATTGGGTCCTAGAGACTAGGGTGGTCCACAGTTCTAGCTGCCCAGCATATACATAATGTGCATCGTGAACAAGTACTAATTCAACCAAGCTCTCAGAAACTCTTTGGGTCAGTATATTATAGAGGTAACTAGTACACATAGGACAGTGTTATTCTAGGGCAAGGCCTGTGTCAATCCATACCTGACTTCTGTAGCGCTGGGAGGGCCATGCTTCTTCCATATGCTGAGAGGAGCCTACATATGCTTGGAGTTCACCAAAAACAGGCTGCCTGGCTACACGTTCAGGATGACTGCCCCTCAACATCAGAAAAATAACTTTGTTCTGTGCACACCAGAAGGTTTCAGTTCCACGAAATAGCCCAGTTGCTTAAAAATAGACTGGGAGTGGAAAAACACTCTGGCAAAGGGATGAAAGGTGTGGTTAAAGGCTGGAGTGCCATTTTAATGTGGTTGGGCTGTGTCTGACTGGTAGTTTAAAGGAGTTATGCTGAGCCAGGCTGATTGAGGGAGGGTTTTATTGATTGTGCTTTTATTTTTTAATGGGAGAGACTTGAACTTTATAGCCTAAGGACAAAGATACAATGAGAGTCAATAGTTAAAGATTTAGGAGAGAAGGCATAATTGATGGAGGAAACTGACCATAAAGTTTTTCTTTAGTTCATAGCATCTTTTCAGAAAGGGAAATTTAGAGATTCTTTTAAATTTCTAAGTTAAGACACAGTTATTCCACAGTTCCCTAGGTAAACATTAATAAAGTATTACAAAGTGTTAAGACTTTCTCAGGTTCATTTAAGTTATCTTTTAACTTATTCCAAAACAAATATAACCAGCAAAGATCCCACTGGAGCACTGGTGTGGAGAAGGGAATTTTAAGTTTGGGAAATAGCTAAGTAATTTGAAATTTCTCTCCAAAAAAGGTTTTTCAGTAAATTGTCAAGCCTGTTTGTAACAAATTCAGAAGGGATTCACAATGAATAGGGCACCTAATATAGATGAAAGATGAACAGTATATTAAATAAATCATGGAGAAGCAGAGAAGAAACCAGGTTAAAGGGCACAGCAAGAGCTACATATCCGCTGTTGTAAACTATATTCATATAATATTTAAACAAAATTTCCAAGAGAAAATAACACTAAGCTTTAGGTGGCACATCTGTAAATTTCATTCTTCTTATCCCCTTCTTCTTAATGTAACATATTTTCTGCATTAATTACCTTCCCTAAGTAACATCACTATATTCCCTGAAGCCACTAGCTGGCCACAGTACATCCATAGGAAGTCAAATCAGAGCACCAGCAGTGTAGACTTAGCATGGTTAAGGCCTTAATTTCCTCACCTACAAAATGGGGATAATAATAGTACTTAAGTTCATAGGACGGTTCTGAGAGGTAGTTGAGAAACTATATAAATGCCTACTAAATGGTAGACTGCATGTTTGATTATGTATATAAATTTTTTTTTCATATACAGTTAAGGAATATAGTCAGATAAGAGTGAAGACATAATTTGTGTGTTTCTATCAAGGACAAAAAGCTCTATGGAAGCAGAAAAGAACTTGAGAAAAACAGAGAAAAAAGGGCAGATGTACAATGAAGGAGAAAAGATGGACTTGATGGAGGTGTTGGGCAGAGGCTTTGGCGGGGAGGGAGGGTTGGGATGAGGAGAAAATTAATTCAACAGATTTCAAAGACAAGCAGTGTTATGTGCAGAAATAGAATTGTTTATTTATAAGTCTAAAACTGAAAATATGGTAACTTTGAAAATTAAAGAAGCTACTTTTATTGTGTTTGTCATTAGTAAATGGTATAAGTTGGTATGATACTTACCATGATAGTTTGGGAATGTAGATTTAAATAAGATTTTAATGTCTTGTTAAATTTGGAACTGATAAGGCATTTTGGGTGCACAAGGCTAGGGCAAGGGATTTATAAACATATCTGGAAAGGTTTATCTGAGATAAATGGACATAAAGTGAAAGAACAAAATTAGCATGTCTAGTAATTTCACTGTAAATTCATCTTAAACAAGGCTTGAATCAAGATATATACATATATTTATATGTATCAAGATATATATATATTTATATGTATATGTATATATTTATATAAACTATATGGAGGGAGAGAAAGAGAGAGAGGCATACATATGTTTATCTATCTATCTATCTATCTATCTAATCTAGTATCCTTTATTTAATGTACTTGGAGAAAAAGCTAGAAAACAGAAGAGCAATTCTTGACTGGCATGTGAAAAAGCCACTTTTCAAAATCCTCTCCCTCCTATTTAGTTCTAATTTTATAAATGAAAAGTTGGGCATAGTAAACGATACTATATTTCTATCTTTCTTTCTTTAATATATAGCACAAAAGCTGGTGTAAATATACAATAAATACATTTAATGATACTGTAGGGAGCTTTTCTGAATCCTGACTACTGAGTCCTAGCTTTGTGACTCAGAGCAAATGATGTGATCTCTCTGTCATTTGCAAAATGGGGATCATCATAATGCCTACCACATGGGGGTGTTGTGAGCATTAGATAAGTTAAATCATGTTCTCAGTGCTTAGCATATAGTAAGCACACAGTAAAATGCCAGTTAAGGATTATATAATGGCCTTCAAGGGTTAGCATTCAAGGAGTCCTAGGAAGTGGCTTCATCCAGGAAAAGGTCTTGACTTAAATATATATAAAGTATACTTGGGGATTCCCTGGGGGCGCAGTGGTTGAGAGTCCGCCTGCCGATGCAGGGGACATGGGTTCGTGCCCCGGTCCGGGAAGATCCCGCATGCCGCGGAGCGGCTGGGCCCGTGAACCATGGCCACTGAGCCTGCGCGTCCGGAGCCTGTGCTCCGCAACAGGGGAGGCCACAACAGTGAGAGGCCCGCGTACCGCAAAAAAACAAAACAAAACAAAAAGTATACTTGACAAGGAAAAAAATGTCTTGGCTATGATTCAGATATTTGGGTTCTACTGGCACAATTTCTGTCACCCATCCTACCCAACCTTCCAGAAGATCTTTAATGTTAAAGCATACAACCATCAGTCCTGGTGGCCACAGTTCTGTCTCTGGCCCAGACTAAGAACTCCCTTCCAGATTTATCCTACCTTATCATGGACAAACATGATGCTGATCAAAGTGGATCTCCCTGGCTCTTGCAGAAAAGCTTCATTTTTCTTTACCACCCTCATTAGGACTGAAGATTGTTGAACTCTGGTGGGAACAGCCTAGCTGCCAGGCTTCCTAGCAGCCCACCCTCCCAGGCAGCCCATGAGAGCGTGAGAAGGTGACTTTTCTTTAGGAGGCTCTGGTAAGAGGTACACAGTTCATATAGCCAGGATCACTGTTAAATCACTGCTTGGGTGTTAACTGTCAACTGCCTTACCACTGTCCCTGCCCTGACCCCGGGTGCAGCACATAACAGGTACTAGTAGAACTGAACTGAGAGCCTGCCCTCACCCCTGTTTACTTCAATCCCCAGAAGCCTCCCAGATGAGCCAGTATCATCCTGATTCTGGCCTCTGTAGTTACTTGTAAATCCCCAAATCTGGCCCAACTCGCATTCCTCACCACCTTTCAAACACTTTCACTGCACCTCTGGACCTCCTGATCTGTATCTGCAAACTTCCTCTATATCTTCAACTTCTTTCTGAATGTCTTCTCCACTTTGCTGCATAAGCTGAACCCTTGCTCTCCCACATTTCCTCAATATGTTTCTCAAATAGTGGCCATTTGATTCCCACACCCACACGGGAGGTGGGGAAAGTACCTCTCTTGACCCCTATCACTGCTTCCAAGTCATTTGTAGCTTTCTCCTTCTTCTTCCCAAAACTCTAGCTCCTTTGAAGTTCTGGTCATGCAGTTGTACCACCCTGTATCAGCATCCCCAACAGGATACAGATGGCCCACGTGCATTAGGTTAATTTGAGGATGATTTAATAAAGGGACTGCAGCTGACCCTTGAACAACTCAGGGGTTAGAGGTGCCAACCTTCTGTGCAGTGGAAAATCCTAGCATCATTTATAGTCGGCCCTCCATATCCATGGTTCCTCCGTATCTGTGGTTCCATCCACGGTTCCTGCATCCACAGATTCAACCAACCACAGATCATGTAGTCCTGAAATATTTACTACTGAAAAAACTTCATGTATAAGTGGATGCCCAGAGTTCAACCTCCTGGGATTCAAGGGTCAACTGTATTTACAAAGGTGTGAACGAGGTAGGGAAGGCACAAAGGATCATACAGTGACTCAGGGTTAGTAACAACGGAACTGTTACCACCCTTAGCCTGAGGGAACAAGGAAAGGGAGCTGTGGGACCCAGAAGGAGAGAGATGTGTAGAGAAGGCCACATTGAAAAGCAGAAATCTTCAGTTCAGGGGCACAGCCTCTCTCCATCCAATTTGCTGAGGAGCTCCCTTGGCCAAACCCAACCAGAACCAGAGAGCAAGGAAACCTGTTGATTTAATCCAGGTTTGAGCTCCCATGGCACTGAGTGGGGTGGAGAAACGTGGATCTGGAAGGACAAACGGAACATATCTAGCTTATAATCAATGCTCTTTTTGGTTGCTGTCATCTTTCAACCTCTTACTCTTTGAAGACTTGAGTTCCTAGCTCATTTTCTTCCTCTCTACCCCTTAGTGACCCCCAATGATCTTTTTCATCCATTCCTATTGTCATACCCTAAATACTACCACCAGCAATAACACAATATTTACTTCAAGCATCCCACTCTCTGATCACCACCTCTTATATCTATAATTCACTGACTCTAGTTTTTAATTGCAATTTTTCAACTTTCTTTAGGCCTCCAGTCCACTGGCCTTATACTCTTCCATGATTCATCCACTGTCCCACCTCCACTCCCCTGTCTTCACTTTCCACTATGTCAAGAGGAAATTCCATGGACCTCACTCCCTTGAAAAGAACCTTCTCTCTTATGTAGTCACCTGTCAAAAATCTAACTGTGGTTAAAGCCAACTGTCTGCCTTTTCCAGTGGGGGGAAAAGACATAAAATCACGCCGACTGGTTTCTCTCTATATTTGGGCATCCCAATCTGCCCAGAAATCCTAGGCTGATCCTGGTGAGTATGCCAATTACTCTTCAAGGTGATTATTTCATACCTTCTTTCTTCTTGAGCTTCTAATACTCTTCTGCACCCCCAGTCTCCACACCCTTATCTATTCACTGCCAATTCTACAAACCTCCCAGGACCTGCATCCATATCCCTGCCCTCCATTCTGTTACCGTGGAATAAGGGTCCCTCCTATCAAAGCCCAACTGCTCCCCTTGTGCTCAAGATTCCAACCCTTTTCATTTTGAAGATAAATGTCCTGTCCTCACTCCTTTGCTCACCTAAATCAATTTCCCTTTATTGGATCTTTTTTTTTTTTTTTTTTTTTTTTGCGGTACGAGGGCCTCTCACTGTTGTGGCCTCTCCCGTTGCGGAGTACAGGCTCTGGAACCACAGCCTCAGTGGCCATGGCTCACGGGCCCAGCCGCTCCGTGGCATGTGGGATCCTCCCGGACCGGGGCACGAACCTGTGTCCCCTGCATCGGCAGGCGGACTCTCAACCACTGCGCCACCAGGGAAGCCCCTATTGGATCATTTTTAACATCATATAAATATGTCAGTTAACTGCCATCTTAAAAAAAAAACGTTTCCTTGATTACAAATTCTCCCATATTTCCCATCCAATTTTTCCATTCCCCTCCAAAGAAAAACTTGAAATGACTGTCTACAGACACTGCTTCTCTTCATCTCCCATTCTCTCCTCTGCCCATTTCTATCTGCCTTTCACAACCACCCTTCCATGGAAATGCTGCTCCTGTTTAGATCCCCAGTGACTAATTTGTTCCCAAGTCACCTAATGCCACCTATCAGCAGCACATGACATAGCTAACTGCACTCCCATTCTTGAATCATTTTCCTCCTGTGGTTTTTGTGGACACCATTATCTCCTGATTCTCCTCCTATCTTCCTGGCGTTTTCTTCTCCATCTCCTTTGCTGGCCCAGTCTTCTTGACTAGACCTCTAAATATTAATGACCCCAGACTCTTCTCTATCCTAAGCTATCCAATACATTAGCTATTGGCTAATGCCAATGTGTTTAAATTTAAAATAATTTAAATGAAATAAAATTAAAATTCAGTTCCTCCACAGCACTAGCCACATTTCAAGTGCTCAGCAGGCCATGTGTCTAGTGGACAACATGAACACAAAACATTTCCATCATTGCAGAAACTTCTGTCAGACAGGACTGACCTAAATTCCCTCCCCAGGTGATCTCACCCAGTCCCATGGTTTTAAATACCATCTATATGCTGAATTCTAAATTTATACCTCTAGCTCTAACCCACACTTCAGATTTATACATAAACTGCCTATTTGACACAACTACTTGGATGTTTAACAGGTTATTCAAACTAACATCCAACACAAAACACTTCATTTTCATCATCTCCTCTCCTTTCTCTGCTCACAAAAACTTGTTTCTCTTCCTGTTTGTCTAGTCTGAGCAAATGACACCATCCAGCCAGTTTTGAAGCCAAAAATCTAAGAGCCACTTTGATTACCAATATCTAATCCATCAACGAGTCTTAGTGACTCTATCCATAAAATATATCTCAAATCTACCCTCTTCTACCTTCCACTGTCATCTTCCTCGTCCAAGGTTTTTGTCTGGACTACTACTGTCATACAAGATCCCCTGCACCTAAATCTAGCACATAGCAGGTGCTCATAAAATATGTTGACTAAATTAACAAGTACAATTCCATTCAATAGTGCAAAATAATCTTAACTTTAAAAATATTCATGAATAATACTTGTCACAGAAACTTTAGAAAATTGATTTAAGAAGATAATAAAAATCACTTCCCAGGCAGACTTTACTTATGATTGGTATGGCTCAATACTATTATTCAGTTTATCAATTATTAATACATTTTCATGCTTTTCACACAGTATAATTTACCTCTGTGCATTTGTTATCTGCATTGTCAGTGCAACTTACCTTCCCAAGAGAAATTTTAGTTGCTTCGTCCTGTTCAGTCCTGCCTTTTCTGATTAATCCAGTACATATTATTCACCTCTTAATTATATTCTGTGCCTGTCACAGCCCAGGACTCAGCTCACCCAGCAATTTGTGGGTGAATAAAACACTCCTGATTTACTGTGTTCAGGAGTTCCCAACTTTGTTCCTGTCTCCACCTGCCACCCAGCTCCTCCCTGCAGTCCTCAACTTCCTTGTCAGGAACACTGAACAGTTTGACCCTAGACTTAATTCAAAATAACTCAACCAATAACTCCAAACAATGTCTGCTATTCCACCCTCTTTGATTCTCTGCATTTACTGGCAGCCACTAAAATGCTTGATCACTCCCCATTCATTCCATCTACAACGAAGTGCGGTCAAACTGATATTTCGTACAGACACAGGTAATGACAGTAGTGAGGGGATGGGTACTAGGGAATGCAGGGGTATCTTTTGGGGCCTAGAGACTAACATTATTAATATGCCAAACATCTGCATTGCCTGTTGTCAGTTTACAACACCAGCTCAGATGCATTACCTTCGCAGCAATCCAAACACTATTATTTGCCTACCCAGCAATGACCTTTCCTCCACCCTCCTCCAACATCCTCCTCTCCAAGAGAATGCCTGTTTTGTTCAGTACCCACCCTCCACCAAACAGCCAGGTACCACAGGTGAGTTGTATGTCATCCTCCATCCTACCTCAGCCAGATTTGTGGTCTCCTTCCTTTTATGAAGGGGCAAGTGATATAAATTTGGCCAAAAGGAGTGAAAGTCTGCTGTGGGAGGTTCTGGAAAAGGTTTCCTCACTCTTAAAAAAAAGACCCAAGGACAAGATAACCTCTTGAAATCTGGAGACTGCCCTGCCTGGATGTAAATTTCTGAGACAACTAATGTCTTCTTCTAAAAGTATGATGGGAGAGAGTCTTAGGCTGAAGCCATTGCTGGGAATGGCAGAGTGGGTAGATGAAATAAAACTACATCTTTTGTAATATTCTTAAGCTATTTTTCATACTGCGCCAGAGGCCCTACCTCTGGACTTCCAACTACGTATTTGTAAGCCCAGGGGATTCTGATTCCATCAAAATTTGAGAAGCATTGACTTCTAAGCCCACAATTATAAAATTTCTCCACCACTTACTAACACTATGCAGGATCTTAGTTCCCCGACCAGCGATGGAACCTGTGCCCCCTGCAGTGGAAGCGCGGAGTCCTAACCATTGGACTGCCAGGGAATTCCCCACTAGCTAAACTTAGGCAAATTATTTAACTTTTATAGAATCCTTTTCTTTACCTGTAAAGAGGGGAATAATATTCACCCTACAACCTTATTGTGAGGATATAGGGTTAAGAGGATTTGATAGAATACAGGAAGTATGTGAGGTCCATTAGCCAGAAAATGATGCTACGAAGTACCTAAATGTCTCTCAAACTTGCCTGCTGATAGAAATAGACACATTGGTTAGAGGAGCTGATCTCAGTCCTCTCCCCTGGAGATTCTGATTCAGGAGCTCCCTATTGTACCCTGAGAGGCTGCATTTTAAAAAAAAATAAATTTAGTTATTTTATTTTATTTTATTTTTGGCTGCATTGGGTCTTCATTGCTGCGTGCGGACTACTCTTCATTGCAGTGGGCGGGCTTCTCATTGCGGTGGCTTCTCTTGTTGCGGAGCACGGGCTCTAGGAGCCCGGGCTTCAGTAGTTGTGGCACGTGGGCTCAGTAGTTGTGGCTCACGGGCTTAGGTGCTCCACGGCACGTGGGATCTTCCCGAACCAGGGCTCAAACCCATGTCCCCTGCATGGGCAGGCGGCTTCTTAACCACTGCACCAGCAGGGAAGCCCAAGGCTGCATTTTTAAAAACACATTCTAGGATCTAAGCAAGTTTGAAAATCAAGGAAGTTTGAATTTGGCAAAGGAATACACGGAGTAAACTGCTATGCAGCAGCAGTTAGGGTTTCCAGTTTCTAAATCTACATCTGCCACTGTTTCACTTGAGCAAGCTGTTTCACCTTTCTGGACTTGTATACTTGTCCTATCTAACCTACAGGTCCATTGGGGACTGAAGGCAAATTACACTTGGGGTGAAGAGGCTTCTCTAATCTCAGCCTTTTTATATTGCTACAATGTGGATTAAGTAAACATAAAAATAAGCAAAATTGGGA
Organism: Hyperoodon ampullatus; assembly: GCF_949752795.1. Taxonomy (NCBI): domain Eukaryota; kingdom Metazoa; phylum Chordata; class Mammalia; order Artiodactyla; family Ziphiidae; genus Hyperoodon; species Hyperoodon ampullatus. Next base: position 85,112,968 of record NC_136915.1, on the reverse strand, counting down.
CGGGGGGAGGTGTTGCCTTTGCGGTAAAATTAACTGAATAGGACGACCCTTTCTCTATCTCACTACCTTGAGCCACTGAACTTCCACTGCTCTCAGGAACATGGTGTAACTTGAGGTGATCACCCTCAGCTAGCTACTCTGGTCACACTGAGATCTGTGAAAAAGACTAGAAAAATTAAAAATATGAGTGCTGGGAAAGAGGAGATTTGGATGAGAACTCGAAATTCAGTTTTTTGTACCAAGTTACCTTTCACTGGCAGGCACTTTCAGTAGCTGTGCATGTGCACCAGAAACATTTCCCTTGGCACCAAAAAAAAAAAAAAAAAAAAAAAGGCGACGTATGCCACTGGTCTCAGGTGGAATTCACAAAGTTGGTTAATTTGGAACACCTGCTAACTTGGGAAGTCCTTTTTAGGGCGCCCAGCTGGCCTCACCTCCTCACGAACCGAAACCAAAACTCCTCCAGCGCTTTAATCAGCGAATTTCAGTTTACGCATGGGCTGTACGTGCGTAGAATCCCGCGGGGTACCCAGCGGGGTGCTCTGAGGCCAGGCTTCCGCCTCTGGCCCTGAACTCCTCCCACCGCCAACAAGCCCCGCCCACCAAGAGGCTCACACTTCGAGTTTGGGTCTCCGCAGCGCCCGTAGTTTTGAACTTTCACCGCTCCTGCGGCCGGCGCCGGGGGATAGCACGCATGCGTCTTGTCTTCGAATGGGTGGCACCCTTATCCTCGCGGCGGCGGCAGGAGCCGTGGCCGTGCTGCTGGCAGTGCGGCTATGGGTAGTGCTGCGTCCCCGCGCCGCTGTGCCCCGGCGGTCTCTCAGCGTCTTGGTGGTGGCTGGGTCCGGTGAGTATCCGGGCGGTGACTGGCGGGCTCAGGTCGGGTACTACAAACCCCAGAGCCCACCGCGGCGCTTTTCGCAGGGCCCCTAGCACTTTGTGCAGCGTTGCATGCTGAGATTTGTAGTTTCTCTGCGGGACTGGAGCGGGTCAGCCCAGGCTGGGCAAAATGCTGGTCTGTTGTTGATGTGGCCCAGGCCGCGTCTTTAATGACAAATGAGTTACTTATACTTGTCTGTAATTAAGCGTCTCTGTAGCGTATATTTTTCTAACAAATTATTAGTGAACAGAGAGGACACAGAAGCGCGTGATGCTAACATGCAATTTGTCTGAATAAAAACTTCTGTTTTGCATTATTAATCTAGGCATTTGGGATTTAATTTAGGAATTACGAATACTACATGATAAGCGAGACAAAGCGAATTGTCACATTTATAAATATACATATACAAAATCCACGAGGATAGAAACAGTTACCTACTAACGGGAGAACAATACACACTTCAGGATATTGTGCCGGGGGGTGAACAACAACCTGTGCAATCAGGTAATACAATCCAAACGGAGTCGGCCAGCTCTGTAGGCGTACCTCTTTAAATGGACAGCTCTGACAGAGCGATACATATACATGCTGTGTACATTCAGAAATGCCAGGAGATTGCATCCGGATAGCATAATATTTATAAGTATTAGCAAATGGTCTAAACTTATGTTCACGTGTAATTCATTACTTTATTCACTTAATGTATTTTGAGCCATAGGGGAGGTCAAGCACTAAGCTAAGCCCTGGAAATAACAAAACTGACGAATAGAACTTGCCGTGGAGTGCTGACTATGCCCCAAGCAGTGTGAAAGCTGTGAGGACACAGCAGTGAATGAAATGGAGAATAGAAAACGAAAAGCAGAATGGGTACTTGCCACAATAAGTGCTATAACCTGGGAGGTTAAGACTGCTATGGAAGTTCACGCTGGGCGCCACTTTTTCTGAACTTGAGACATGAAGCTTCCTGGAAGTCGTGATGTCTAAACTGAGACTTGAAAGATGACTAAGAAGTAGCCAGACAAGGGGGAGCTGGGGCTTTGAGGGCTGGGAGGGTGTGAAAAGAAGGCCATAGCACTTGGGATGACCAGAGGTGCGAGGGCACTATTGTACTGAGTTGGATATAGGGAGGCAAGCCCCATGCAGATCGCGGAAGGGTATTTTAAACCCTGCTCTACAGAGCTGTTGGCACTACTCCACTGCTTCCTACCATGCAGAGGTTAGGACCACGTGCCTCTAAATGAACATAACACCAGAGTTGAATCACATCTCTGCCACTTACTAATTTGGTGATCTTGTGCAAATTAGTTAACCTCACTGAGCCTTCTGTTTACGGTTTGAAAAAGGTGGGTTAGGAAGAGGCGAGGAGAAAGAAAGTTGCATTTTCGTCAGAATTGTCAGGTAAAGCCTCCCTGAGGAGATGACAGATACCCAACAGCAAGGAGGCCAGAGTGGCTGGAGTAGACTGAGTAAGGGGAGAAGAAGCAGATGAGGTCCAAGAGGTAACAATAAGGGTCAGATTACAAAAAGGCTTTTATTCCATATGAGAAGGGGAGCCCTTGGAGGGTTTTGAGCAGAGGTAAATAATTTGATCAACTCTTTTTAAGAAGATCAGTCTAGAGGCTGTGTTGAGAGTAGACTCAAGTGGACACTTGAATGGACAAGTGCAGAGGGGGGAACAGACCAGGAAGCTTTGCTAATAATCCACGTGAGAGTGATGTGGTTTGGAGCAGGGTGCTAGCAAAAGAGGTGGTGAGAAATGATTGGATTCTGGATATACTTTAAGATAGAACTGAGAAGATTTCATTCCCAAAGGATAAGTCTTAATAAAAAAGTAAAATGCAAGACGAAGCTCTTATTATTTATTTATTCAGTAACAAAGTTAATTTTTCAAAGAATGTATTCAGTGAGGGTTTCCTTTTAAGGAAAAAAGAAAAGACTGTTAAAGCAGGTAAAATGAAGTTTTAATTGCAGTGGAAGATGTATATATTCGGATTTATCCATAATTGTTCCAGCTCTGAAAGCAAGTACCTACTTTGCAAACCACCACACTTTTTCAAAGTTAAAAACAAAAATGGTAAAATGAGTATAAGATGTGTAAATTACTTGCCCTACATAAGAAGATGGCTGATAAGTTATAAAGTTAAAGCATGATTCTAATTCCTGTTATACTTACTCTCTGATGACTTTATTTCTATATCTAATTCCTTCTGGGATCTAGAGAGTAATCTTTCCCTTTCTACTGTAAGAAAATATATGCGTTTGGAGAAAACACATAATTTGTTTGATTATCCTATATGTTCACTGTATCGCGTTTGAAAGCTTTCTTGCAACAGTAAGGGAGAGGTGAGTGGGGGGAGCTTTGTAGTGTGACCACAGACAAGGAAGAGGTAACAAATGAGATGAACACAGAGAATGTTAAAGACATCAACCTGGCTGAGGCCAGGGGCTTGTGCAGTTAAATTACATAGGTATGATAGGGCCCATTCTTAAGGAGTTTGATTGCTTTGCTTAATTGGTATATAGTTAATGTAATAGGTAAATGTTCTTTTGGGTTTTTACCCCGAAGGAAACCTCAGTGACCACAGTTGGTTTTTAAATTCATGGTTTTAAAATTAAAGAATGAAAATTTTGGAGATTGTACGATTTCAGAAATTGAACACACAGTTGTTGGGTGAAGCTGGTAAATATTTGAGACCTCTGTTAGGTCTAAGACCTCTCTTAGGAGCTGTTGAACAAAAGTCTTCCTTAGGAAGATCTGAGCCCTGGGAGTCAGTGCTTATGACTCCCTGATGTTACTTCACAACACAGAAACCTTCAGCAACTGTCTTCCCATTTTCCAGCCTACTTTCCTGACCTTACTTCACTCTCCTCTTTCTTCCCAGTGTTCCCACCATGCCTTGATCACCCATCCCAGATCTTACCTTCGCCTGTTCTAATAATCCCACCCCCACCCAGTGGCCTCCCTACTCATATCTGTCCATTAGCTGCGCGTTTCAAGTCATTTCAGCCTTTACCAGGGATCTCCCCTATGCTTAGGACATTGTTTTTTCATAACCTTTTGCTTGTTCCCTCCCCCAAACCCCATTTTAATTTTTCTTGCTGTCTTGCGTCACTCTTTGTATGTCTGTGTGTCTTGTCCCTTCCCCACCAGACTTCTTGATAACAGGATCTGTGTCTTATACTTCTTTGGACCTTCCTCAGGTAGTACAGTAGCACAACCTACTGCTGGTGCTGATTTTATTTTTATACATTTATTATCCTCTTCCCCCATATAAAGGTAGTATTTATACAAGGGCATAGATGATCATTTCCAAATATTCCTTCTGTGTTTTGAGAAATACACAAAACATAGTATTAGTATAATGTAGTCAGATGGATATGTCCATTACCGGTTTCTTAATCTCAAGCCTTCCAATATTTTTTTCCAGGTGGGCATACCACTGAGATGCTGAGGCTGCTTGAGAGCTTGTCCAATGCTTACTCTCCTAGACATTATATCATTGCTGACACTGATGAAATGAGTGCCCATAAAATAAATTCTTTTGAAGTAAATCGAACTGATAGAAACCCCAGTGCTATGGTAAGTGGTAATTTCTATGTCTAAGAAAAGTTACAAGTTATGTATTGAATTTAATTTTCTCTAGAAACAATCTCATGACCCTTCAGTGCCCTGCTCACACAATGCAGTCAACTGTTTATTGCTGATGAAATATAGTTCTTTTACTACCCAAATATAAAAACTTCTTTAAAATAAATCTTCAAATAAAAATGGTTGCTTGATTTCTTATATTCTCTTCTATTATTTAAATAGAGAAAATTGTTTCTCAGTAATTCCAACTGTGAAAATTGTTTTATTTATTCTTACATAAAGCATCCAGTTCATGTGCTTATTGGTTCTTCGTTAAAGTTCTTTATCAACGTATTATGTGTATTGATAATTTGATTTATCTATTACTACTTCTTATTCTTCCAATCATATCTGTATTTGCCTTTAAAATTACTTCCCTGCTCCTGGTTGCTCACTTCATTTTAGCATTATAGCAGAATTTGGGGTAAATTGAAAAAAGTGGAACTACTTAATCAGGAAGGAAACTAGAGCTGTTTCTTGTTAGATCGTCTCCATCCATCCCTCTCTCTGGTACCTGCCCGGCCACAGGGCTCCAACAGGTAGTTCAGGAGTGGACAGGCGACCCAGCTTAGGCCACTCAAAGTGTTCCTCCAGGCTTTTTGGACTTGGGGGTCCAGAAAATGAAAGTAGTCTTTCTTCAGGGGTTCAACTCTGTAAAAGAGAAAACTTGGAAGCTGCCAGCAGTCATGTTTTCACCTGCTGGCTAAAGACAGACTGCAGCTAGAGAAAAGAATGAAGTTCATCCACAGGAAGAACAAGATGGGAAACCAGATGGTGACTCCTGCCTTCATTGACTCCAGAGCTGCTTCCATATGGGCCCTGTCTTGGTGGTTCTTATGTTTCTTGGAAATCAGGATCCACTAATATAACTCATCCTCCACTGACCTTTTTATAGTTAGTTAAAGCCTGCTTTAGTTACGTTTTGTTCGCTTGTAAACATGATCGCTCAATAACGCACTACTAAATTGTGTTCTTGGAAAATCCACATCAAACAATCTTGGAATGCGCCGATGACTATTCAGCCATAGTGAAATAAGTGGTATGTTTTTTCTTTGTGGGAGATGAGCCAAAATGCTTCATTTCTGTTTCAGGAGTCAATACTGTTATTAGTTTCCTAGGGCTACTGTAACAAAGTACTACACACAGGGTAGCTTGAAACAAGAGAAATTTATTCTTTAATGGTTCCAAAGGCTAGAAGTCCAAAATTAAGGTGTCAGCAGGGCCGTGTTCTCTCTGGAGGCTCTGGGGTGAATCCTTCCTCACCTCTCCCTAGCTTCTGATGGTGGCCAGCAGTCCTTGGCATTTTCTGGCTTGTGTCAGCATTACTCTTGTCTCTCCCTCCATTGTCACAGGACCATTCCTGTGTCTGTCTTCACAGGCCCTTCTTATAAGGACACCAGTCATTGGATTTAGGGCCCACCCTATTCCAGTACGACCTCATCTTAACTTGATTACATCCACAAGACCCTATTTCCAAATAAGGTCACTTTCATGGGTTCCAGGTGGACATGACTTGTTGGAGGACACTCTTCATCCCTATACAAATATATACACTGGACTATTTCAGGAAAAGCCTCCTGTTTGACATAAAGCAAAACAAACTTTTTCCTTTTAGCAAATGTGAAAGGAGAAAATAGTAGAGACTATTGAGTATGCCAATAATTGATCCTTTCAGTAATGGGTGAAACAGATAATAGTAGCTTCATTTTACAAATGAGATAAATGAGGCTCAGAGACAAAAAAAAACTCAGCCAAGGCCCTGGCAGATATGTGGGACTTACCTAAATTTGTCTTCTCCAAAGCCTGCGCTTTTGCTGCACAGCCCACTCTGCCTCTTTTGTGTATTCTTTTACAATTCAAAACGCTCATTGTGAACAGAATGCCTTGAGAATTCTTATCCAAGGCATCAAAGACTTAAAGTGTCATTTAATCTCTTATCTTAGAGTATATATTAGAATTGGAGAGTTTATAGAAAATGATGGTAATTTTCTCACAAGAATATTGTAAAAAAGTCTTATAATTTAGCAGTGGCATACACTACTAGAAAAAAATATAAAGATCAAAGGATTACAAATTTCTTATTGTTTTTCAACATACAGAGTGGGTATCTTTGTTTTTACCTAATTATTAGTGTGCGCGTTCTTTTCCTCTTTCTGAAATTGTACCCAATTTGGAGGCTCCAGTTTTAATTATTTCCCTCCAGGTCCATCACTGTATGTACCATTTATTTGCTGAATTGTGTCAGGATTTAGTGAAACATTTAGAAGATTGTTATGTACTGTGGATCATGATGTTTTAGAACCCAGTAAGTTGGGTTTGATGCACTTTAATAAGAAAGACAAAGATTTCAATTTTATAAGTGCCATTATTTTTTTCTCGTTATCGAAGTAACACCACAGTATAGGACTAAGCATCTCTGTTCGACCTCCTTCCTTTGTCGGTTACTTTCCTGCTGGGGCAGTGCAACACCCCTGTTAGAGAAAAAACACTATCTCGTTCCTGAAATGGTCTGCTCATGCGTGAATCTAAAGCTGGGGAGAGTTTCTGCAGAGATGCAGAAGAGAGCCATTGAAGGCAGTAGAAGGAACATGACTGTTGTCCTTTGTGTCGACCACCCCTATGAGCCAGACTAGGCGGACAGGAGGCAGGGCAGAGAGACACCTTCTGACCAAGCCTTATAAAGGGAGGAATACACTTCTCGTCTCTCTCTACACTTCAGCTAAGGGGACTTGTACCTGCAGCGTCCCTGACAGCTATCTTTTTTTTTTATTTTTATTTTTTGCTTTATAGCAAATTTAATCAGTTATACATATACATATGTTCCCATATCCCCTCCCTTTTGCGTCTCCCTCCCACCCTCCCTATCCCACCCCTCCAGGCGGTCACAGAGCACCGAGCTGATCTCCCTGTGCTATGCGGCTGCTTCCCACTAGCTATCTACCTTACGTTTGGTAGTGTATATATGTCCATGCCGCTCTTTCACTTTGTCACAGCTTACCCTTCCCCCTCCCCATATCCTCAAGTCCATTCTCTAGTAGGTCTGTGTCTTTATTCCTGTCTTACCCCTATGTTCTTTTTTTTTTTTTTTTTTTTTTTTTTTATTTTTATTTTTTGCTTTATCACAAATTTAATCAGTTATATGTATACATATGTTCCCATATCCCCTCCCTTTTGCGTCTCCCTCCCACCCTCCCTATCCCACCCCTCCAGGCGGTCACAAAGCACCGAGCTGATCTCCCTGTGCTATGCGGCTGCTTCCCACTAGCTATCTACCTTACGTTTGGTAGTGTATATATGTCCATGCCGCTCTTTCACTTTGTCACAGCTTACCCTTCCCCCTCCCCATATCCTCAAGTCCATTCTCTAGTAGGTCTGTGTCTTTATTCCTGTCTTACCCCTATGTTCTTCATGACCTTTTTTTTTCTTAAATTCCATATATATGTGTCAGCATACAGTATTTGTCTTTCTCTTTCTGACTTACTTCACTCTGTATGACAGACTCTAGGTCCATCCACCTCATTACAAATAGTTCAATTTCATTTCTTTTTATGGCTGAGTAATATTCCATTGTATGTATGTGCCACATCTTCTTTACCCATTCATCCGATGATGGACACTTAGGTTGTTTCCATCTCCGGGCTATTGTAAATAGGGCTGCTATGAACATTTTGGTACATGTCTCTTTTTGAATTATGGTTTTCTCAGGGTATATGCCCAGTAGTGGGATTGCAGGGTCATATGGTAGTTCTATTTGTAGTTTTTTAAGGAACCTCCATACCGTTCTCCATAGTGGCTGTACCAATTCACATTCCCACCAGCAGTGCAAGAGTGTTCCCTTTTTTCCACACCCTCTCCAGCATTTATTGTTTCTAGATTTTTTGATGATGGCCATTCTGACTGGTGTGAGATGATATCTCATTGTAGTTTTGATTTGCATTTCTCTAATTAGTAAAGATGTTGAGCATCCTTTCATGTGTTTGTTGGCAGTCTGTATATCTTCTGTGGAGAAATGTCTATTTAGGTCTTCTGCCCATTTTTGGATTGGGTTGTTTGTTTTTTTGTTATTGAGCTGCATGAGCTGCTTATAAATTTTGGAGATTAATCCTTTGTCAGTTGCTTCATTTGCAAATATTTTCTCCCATTCTGAGGGTTGTCTTTTGGTCTTGTTTATGGTTTCCTTTGCTGTGCAAAAGCTTTTAAGTTTCATTAGGTCCCATGTGTTTATTTTTGTCTTTATTTCCATTTCTCTAGGAGGTGGGTCAAAAAGGATCTTGCTGTGATTTATGTCATAGAGTGTTCTGCCTATGTTGTCCTCTAAGAGTTTGATAGTGTCTGGCCTTACATTTAGGTCTTTAATCCATTTTGAGCTTATTTTTGTGTATGGTGTTAGGGAGTGATCGAATCTCATACTTTTACATGTCCCTGTCCAGTTTTCCCAACACCACTTATTGAAGAGACTGTCCTTTCTCCACTGTACATTCCTGCCTCCTTTATCAAAGATAAGGTGACCATATGTCCGTGGGTTTATCTCTGGGCTTTCTATCCTGTTCCATTGATCTATCTTTCTGTTTCTGTGCCAGTACCATACTGTCTTGATTACTGCAGCTTTGTAGTATAGTCTGAAGTCAGGGAGCCTGATTCCTCCAGCTCCATTTTTCGTTCTCAAGATTGCTTTGGCTATTCGTGGTCTTTTGTGTTTCCATACAAATTGTGAAATTTTTTGTTCTAGTTCTGTGAAAAATGCCAGTGGTATTTTGATAGGGATTGCATTGAATCTGTAGATTGCTTTGGGTAGTAGAGTCATTTTCACAATGTTGATTCTTCCAATCCAAGAACATGGTACATCTCTCCATCTATTTGTATCATCTTTAATTTCTTTCATCAGTGTCTTATAATTTTCTGCATACAGGTCTTTTGTCTCCTTAGGTAGGTTTATTCCTAGATATTTTATTCTTTTTGTTGCAATGGTAAATGGGAGTGTTTCCTTGATTTCACTTTCAGATTTTTCATCATTAGTATATAGGAATGCCAGAGATTTCTGTGCATTAATTTTGTATCCTGCAACTTTACCAAATTCATTGATTAGCTCTAGTAGTTTTCTGGTAGCATCTTTAGGATTCTCTATGTATAGTATCATGTCATCTGCAAACAGTGACAGCTTTACTTCTTCTTTTCCAATTTGGATTCCTTTTATTTGCTTTTCTTCTCTGATTGCTGTGGCTAAAACTTCCAAAACTATGTTGAATAAGAGTGGTGAGAGTGGGCAACCTTGTCTTGTTCCTGATCTTAGTGGAAATGGTTTCAGTTTTTCACCATTGAGGACGATGCTGGCTGTGGGTTTGTCATATATGGCCTTTATTATGTTGAGGAAAGTTCCCTCTATGCCTACTTTCTGCAGGGTTTTTATCATGAATGGGTGTTGAATTTTGTCGAAAGCTTTCTCTGCATCTATTGAGATGATCATATGGTTTTTCTCCTTCAATTTGTTAATATGGTGTATCACGTTGATTGATTTGCGTATATTGAAGAATCCTTGCATTCCTGGGATAAACCCCACTTGATCATGGTGTATGATCCTTTTAATGTGCTGTTGGATTCTGTTTGCTAGTATTTTGTTGAGGATTTTTGCATCTATGTTCATCAGTGATATTGGCCTGTAGTTTTCTTTCTTTGTGACATCCTTGTCTGGTTTTGGTATCAAGGTGATGGTGGCCTCGTAGAATGAGTTTGGGAGTGTTCCTCCCTCTGCTATATTTTGGAAGAGTTTGAGAAGGATAGGCGTTAGCTCTTCTCTAAATGCTTGATAGAATTCGCCTGTGAAGCCATCTGGTCCTGGGCTTTTGTTTGTTGGAAGATTTTTTATCACAGTTTCAATTTCAGTGCTTGTGATTGGTCTGTTCATATGTTCTATTTCTTCCTGATTCAGTCTTGGCAGGTTGTGCATTTCTAAGAATTTGTCCATTTCTTCCAGGTTGTCCATTTTATTGGCATAGAGTTGCTTATAGTAATCTCTCACGATCTTTTGTATTTCTGCAGTGTCAGTTGTTACTTCTCCTTTTTCATTTCTAATTCTATTGATTTGAGTCTTCTCCCTTTTTTTCTTGATGAGTCTGGCTAATGGTTTATCAATTTTGTTTATCTTCTCAAAGAACCAGCTTTTAGTTTTATTGATCTTTGCTATTGTTTCCTTCATTTCTTTTTCATTTATTTCTGATCTGATTTTTATGATTTCTTTCCTTCTGCTAACTTTGGGATGTTTTTGTTCTTCTTTCTCTAATTGCTTTAGGTGCAAGGTTAGGTTGTTTAGTCGAGATATTTCCTGTTTCTTAAGGTGGGATTGTATTGCTATAAACTTCCCTCTTAGAACTGCTTTTGCTGCATCCCATAGGTTTTGGGTCGTCGTGTCTCCATTGTCATTTGTTTCTAGGTATTTTTTTATTTCCTCTTTGATTTCTTCAGTGATCACTTCGTTATTAAGTAATGTATTGTTTAGCCTCCATGTGTTTGTATTTTTTATAGCTCTTTTCCTGTAATTGATATCTAGTCTCATAGCATTGTGGTCGGAAAAGATACTTGATACAATTTCAATTTTCTTAAATTTACCAAGGCTTGATTTGTGACCCAAGATATGATCTATCCTGGAGAATGTTCCATGAGCACTTGAGAAAAATGTGTATTCTGTTGTTTTTGGATGGAATGTCCTATAAATATCAATTAAGTCCATCTTGTTTAATGTATCATTTAAAGCTTGTGTTTCCTTATTTATTTTCATTTTGGATGATCTGTCCATTGGTGAAAGTGGGGTGTTAAAGTCCCCTACTATGATTGTGTTACTGTCGATTTCTCCTTTTATGGCTGTTAGTGTTTGCCTTATGTATTGAGGTGCTCCTATGTTGGGTGCATAAATATTTACAATTGTTATATCTTCTTCTTGGATCGATCCCTTGATCATTATGTAGTGTCCTTCTTTGTCTCTTCTAGTAGTCTTTATTTTAAAGTCTATTTTGTCTGATATGAGAATTGCTACTCCAGCTTTCTTTTGGTTTCCATTTGCATGGAATATCTTTTTCCATCCCCTTACTTTCAGTCTGTATGTGTCTCTAGGTCTGAAGTGGGTCTCTTGTAGACAGCATATATATGGGTCTTGTTTTTGTATCCATTCAGCCAATCTGTGTCTTTTGGTGGGAGCGTTTAGTCCATTTACATTTAAGGTAATTATCGATATGTATGTTCCTATTCCCATTTTCTTAATTGTTTTGGGTTCGTTATTGTAGGTCTTTTCCTTCTGTTGTGTTTCTTGCCTAGAGAAGTTCCTTTAGCATTTGTTGTAAAGCTGGTTTGGTGGTGCTGAACTCTCTCAGCTTTTGCTTGTCTGTAAACGTTTTAATTTCTCCATCAAATCTGAATGAGATCCTTGCTGGGTAGAGTAATCTTGGTTGCAGGTTTCTCTCCTTCATCACTTTAATTATGTCCTGCCACTCCCTTCTGGCTTGTAGAGTTTCTGCTGAGAGATCAGCTGTTATCCTGATGGGGATTCCCTTGTGTGTTATTTGTTGTTTTTGCCTTGCTGCTTTTAATATGATTTCTTTGTGTTTAATTTTTGACAGTTTGATTAATATGTGTCTTGGCGTATTTCTCCTTGGATTTATTCTGTATGGGACTCTCTGTGCTTCTTGGACTTGATTAACTATTTCCTTTCCCATATTAGGGAAGTTTTCAACTATAATCTCTTCAAATATTTTCTCAGTCCCTTTCTTTTTCTCTTCTTCTTCTGGAACCCCTATAATTCGAATGTTGGTGCGTTTAATGTTGTCCCAGAGGTCTCTGATATTGTCCTCTGTTCTTTTCATTCTTTTCTCTTTATTTTGCTCTGCATTAGTTATTTCCACTATTTTATCTTCCACCTCACTTATCCGTTCTTCTGCCTCAGTTATTCTGCTATTGATCCCATCTAGAGTATTTTTCATTTCATTTATTGTGTTTTTAATCGATGCTTGATTCATCTTTAGTTCTACTAGGTCCTTGTTAACTGTTTCTTGCATTTTGTCTATTCTATTTCCAAGATTTTGGATCATCTTTACTATCATTATTCTGAATTCTTTTTCAGATAGACTGCCTATTACCTCTTCATTTGTTAGGTCTGGTGGGTTTTTATCTTGCTCCTTCTCCTGCTGTGTGTTTTTCTGTCTTCTCATTTTGCTTATGTTACTGTGTTTGGGGTCTCCTTTTTGCCGGCTGCAGGTTCGTAGTTCCCGTTGTTTTTGGTGTCTGTCCCCAGTGGCTAAGGTTGGTTTAGTGGGTTGTGTAGGCTTCCTGGTGGAGGGGACTAGTGCCTGTGTTCTGGTGGATGAGGCTGGATCTTGTCTTTCTGGTGGGCAGGTCCACGTCTGGTGGTGTGTTTTGGGGTGTCTGCGGACTTTTTATGATTTTAGGCCACCTCTCTGCTAATGGGTGGCGTTGTGTTCCTGTCTTGCTAGTTGTTTGGCATAGGGTGTCCAGCACTGTAGCTTGCTGGTCGTTGAGTGAAGCTGGGTGCTGGTGTTGAGATGGAGATCTCTGGAAGATTTTCGCCGTTTGATATTATGTGGAGCTGGGAGGTCTCTTGTGGACCAGTGTCCTGAAGTTGGCTCTCCCACCTCAGAGGCACAGTACTGACTCCTGGCTCCTCAATTTGGGATGATTTGTTGTCTATTCATGTATTCCACAGATGCAGGGTACATCAAGTTGATTGTGGAGCTTTAATCCGCTGCTTCTGAGGCTGCTGGGAGAGGTTTCCCTTTCTCTTCTTTGTTCTCACAGCTCCCGGGTCTCAGCTTTGGATTTGGCCCCGCCTCTGCGTGTAGGTCGCCGGAGGGCGTCTGTTCTTCGCTCAGACAGGAAAGGGTTAAAGGAGCAGCCTCTTCCGGGACTCTGGTTCACTCAGGCCGGGCGGGAGGGAGGGGCACGGAGTGCGGGGCGAGCCTGCAGCGGCAGAGGTCGGCGTGACGTTGCACCAGCCCGAGGCGCGCCGTGCGTTCTCCCAGGGAAGCCGCCCCTGGATCCCGGGACCCCGGCAGTGGCGGGCTGCTCAGGCTCCCGGAAGGGCGGTGTGGACAGTGACCTGCGCTCGCACACGGGCTTCTTGGCGGCGGCAGCAGCAGCCCCAGCGTCCCACGCCCGTCACTGGGCTCCGCGCTTTCAGTCGCGACTCGCGCCCGTCTGTGGAGCCCCTTTAAGCAGCGCTCTTAATCCCCTCTCCTCACGCAGCAGGAAACCAAGAGGGAAGAACAAGTCTCTTGCCTCTTCGGCAGCTCCAGAGTTTTCCCGGACTCCCTCCCGGCTAGCTGTGGCACATTAGCCCCCTTCAGGCTGAGTTCTCGCCGCCAGCCCCAGTCCTCTCCCTGCGCTCTGACCGAAGCCCGAGCCTCAGCTTCCAGCGCCGCCCGCCCCGGCGGGCGAGCAGACAAGCCTCTCGGGCTGGTGAGTGCCGCTCGGCACCGATCCTCTGTGCGGGAATCTCTCCGCTTTGCCCTACCCAGGTATGTGGGGAGTTTCTTGCCTTTTGGGAGGTCTGGGGTCTTCTGCCAGCGTTCAGTAGGTGTTCTGTAGGAGTTGTTCCACGTGTAGCTGTATTTCTGGTGTATCCGTGAGGAGGGAGGTGATCTCCGCGTCTTACTCTTCCGCCATCTTACCCGGAAGTCCTACCCCTATGTTCTTCATGACATTTTTTTTTCTTAAATTCCATATATATGTGTCAGCATACAGTATTTGTCTTTCTCTTTCTGACTTACTTCACTCTGTATGACATACTCTAGGTCCATCCACCTCATTACAAATAGCTCAATTTCATTTCTTTTTGTGGCTGAGTAATATTCCATTGTATATATGTGCCACATCTTCTTTACCCATTCATCCAATGATGGACACTTAGGTTGTTTCCATCTCCGGACTATTGTAAATAGGGCTGCTATGAACATTTTGGTACATGTCTCTTTTTGAATTATGGTTTTCTCAGGGTATATGCCCAGTAGTGGGATTGCTGGGTCATATGGTAGTTCTATTTTTAGTTTTTTTAAGGAACCTCCATACCGTTCTCCATAGTGGCTGTACCAATTCACATTCCCACCAGCAGTGCAAGAGGGTTCCCTTTTTTCCACACCCTCTCCAGCATTTATTGTTTCTAGATTTTTTGATGATGGCCATTCTGACTGGTGTGAGATGATATCTCATTGTAGTTTTGATTTGCATTTCTCTAATGAGTAAAGATGTTGAGCATCCTTTCATGTGTTTGTTGGCAGTCTGTATATCTTCTGTGGAGAAATGTCTATTTAGGTCTTCTGCCCATTTTTGGATTGGGTTGTTTGTTTTTTTGTTATTGAGCTGCATGAGCTGCTTATAAATTTTGGAGATTAATCCTTTGTCAGTTGCTTCATTTGCAAATATTTTCTCCCATTCTGAGGGTTGTCTTTTGGTCTTGTTTATGGTTTCCTTTGCTGTGCAAAAGCTTTTAAGTTTCATTAGGTCCCATGTGTTTATTTTTGTCTTTATTTCCATTTCTCTAGGAGGTGGGTCAAAAAGGATCTTGCTGTGATTTATGTCATACAGTGTTCTGCCTATGTTTTCCTCTAAGAGTTTGATAGTGTCTGGCCTTACATTTAGGTCTTTAATCCATTTTGAGCTTATTTTTGTGTATGGTGTTAGGGAGTGATCTAATCTCATACTTTTACATGTCCCTATCCAGTTTTCCCAGCACCACTTATTGAAGAGACTGTCCTTTCTCCACTGTACATTCCTGCCTCCTTTGTCAAAGATAAGGTGACCATATGTCCGTGGGTTTATCTCTGGGCTTTCTATCCTGTTCCATTGATCTATCTTTCTGTTTTTGTGCCAGTACCATACTGTCTTGATTACTGTAGCTTTGTAGTATAGTCTGAAGTCAGGGAGCCTGATTCCTCCAGCTCCATTTTTCGTTCTCAAGATTGCTTTGGCTATTCGGGGTCTTTTGTGTTTCCATACAAATTGTGAAATTTTTTGTTCTAGTTCTGTGAAAAATGCCAGTGGTAGTTTGATAGGGATTGCATTGAATCTGTAGATTGCTTTGGGTAGTAGAGTCATTTTCACAATGTTGATTCTTCCAATCCAAGAACATGGTACATCTCTCCATCTATTTGTATCATCTTTAATTTCTTTCATCAGTGTCTTATAATTTTCTGCATACAGGTCTTTTGTCTCCTTAGGTAGGTTTATTCCTAGATATTTTATTCTTTTTGTTGCAGTGGTAAATGGGAGTGTTTCCTTGATTTCACTTTCAGATTTTTCATCATTAGTATATAGGAATGCCAGAGATTTCTGTGCATTAATTTTGTATCCTGCAACTTTACCAAATTCATTGATTAGCTCTAGTAGTTTTCTGGTAGCATCTTTAGGATTCTCTATGTATAGTATCATGTCATCTGCAAACAGTGACAGCTTTACTTCTTCTTTTCCGATTTGGATTCCTTTTATTTCCTTTTCTTCTCTGATTGCTGTGGCTAAAACTTCCAAAACTATGTTGAATAAGAGTGGTGAGAGTGGGCAACCTTGTCTTGTTCCTGATCTTAGTGGAAATGGTTTCAGTTTTTCACCATTGAGGACGATGCTGGCTGTGGGTTTGTCATATATGGCCTTTATTATGTTGAGGAAAGTTCCCACTATGCCTACTTTCTGCAGAGTTTTTATCATAAATGGGTGTTGAATTTTGTCGAAAGCTTTCTCTGCATCTATTGAGATGATCATATGGTTTTTCTCCTTCAATTTGTTAATATGGTGTATCACGTTGATTGATTTGCGTATATTGAAGAATCCTTGCATTCCTGGAATAAACCCCACTTGATCATGGTGTATGATCCTTTTAATGTGCTGTTGGATTCTGTTTGCTAGTATTTTGTTGAGGATTTTTGCATCTATGTTCATCAGTGATATTGGCCTGTAGTTTTCTTTCTTTGTGACATCCTTGTCTGGTTTTGGTATCAAGGTGATGGTGGCCTCGTAGAATGAGTTTGGGAGTGTTCCTCCCTCTGCTATCTTTTGGAAGAGTTTGAGAAGGATAGGTGTTAGCTCTTCTCTAAATGCTTGATAGAATTCGCCTGTGAAGCCATCTGGTCCTGGGCTTTTGTTTGTTGGAAGATTTTTTATCACAGTTTCAATTTCAGTGCTTGTGATTGGTCTGTTCATATGTTCTATTTCTTCCTGATTCAGTCTCGGCAGGTTGTGCATTTCTAAGAATTTGTCCATTTCTTCCAGGTTGTCCATTTTATTGGCATAGAGTTGCTTATAGTAATCTCTCATGATCTTTTGTATTTCTTCAGTGTCAGTTGTTACTTCTCCTTTTTCATTTCTAATTCTATTGATTTGAGTCTTCTCCCTTTTTTTCTTGATGAGTCTGGCTAATGGTTTATCAATTTTGTTTATCTTCTCAAAGAACCAGCTTTTAGTTTTATTGATCTTTGCTATCGTTTCCTTCATTTCTTTTTCATTTATTTCTGATCTGATTTTTATGATTTCTTTCCTTCTGCTAACTTTGGGATGTTTTTGTTCTTCTTTCTCTAATTGCTTTAGGTGCAAGGTTAGGTTGTTTATTCGAGATGTTTCCTGTTTCTTAAGGTGGGATTGTATTGCTATAAACTTCCCCCTTAGAACTGCTTTTGCTGCATCCCATAGGTTTTGGGTCGTCGTGTCTCCATTGTCATTTGTTTCTAGGTATTTTTTAATTTCCTCTTTGATTTCTTCAGTGATCACTTCGTTATTAAGTAGTGTATTGTTTAGCCTCCATGTGTTTGTATTTTTTATAGCTCTTTTCCTGTAATTGATATCTAGTCTCATAGCATTGTGGTCGGAAAAGATACTTGATACAATTTCAATTTTCTTAAATTTACCAAGGCTTGATTTGTGACCCAAGATATGATCCTGGAGAATGTTCCATGAGCACTTGAGAAAAATGTGTATTCTGTTGTTTTTGGATGGAATGTCCTATAAATATCAATTAAGTCCATCTTGTTTAATGTATCATTTAAAGCTTGTGTTTCCTTATTTATTTTCATTTTGGATGATCTGTCCATTGGTGAAAGTGGGGTGTTAAAGTCCCCTACTATGATTGTGTTACTGTCGATTTCTCCTTTTATGGCTGTTAGTATTTGCCTTATGTATTGAGGTGCTCCTATGTTGGGTGCATAAATATTTACAATTGTTATATCTTCTTCTTGGATCTATCCCTTGATCATTATGTAGTGTCCTTCTTTGTCTCTTCTAGTAGTCTTTATTTTAAAGTCTATTTTGTCTGATATGAGAATTGCTACTCCAGCTTTCTTTTGGTTTCCATTTGCATGGAATATCTTTTTCCATCCCCTTACTTTCAGTCTGTATGCGTCTCTAGGTCTGAAGTGGGTCTCTTGTAGACAGCATATATATGGGTCTTGTTTTTGTATCCATTCAGCCAATCTGTGTCTTTTGGTGGGAGCATTTAGTCCATTTACATTTAAGGTAATTATCAATATGTATGTTCCTATTCCCATTTTCTTAATTGTTTTGGGTTCGTTATTGTAGGTCTTTTCCTTCTGTTGTGTTTCTTGCCTAGAGAAGTTCCTTTAGCATTTGTTGTAAAGCTGGTTTGGTGGTGCTGAACTCTCTCAGCTTTTGCTTGTCTGTAAAGGTTTTAATTTCTCCATCAAATCTGAATGAGATCCTTGCTGGGTAGAGTAATCTTGGTTGCAGGTTTTTCTCCTTCATCACTTTAATTATGTCCTGCCACTCCCTTCTGGCTTGTAGAGTTTCTGCTGAGAGATCAGCTGTTATCCTGATGGGGATTCCCTTGTGTGTTATTTGTTGTTTTTGCCTTGCTGCTTTTAATATGATTTCTTTGTGTTTAATTTTTGACAGTTTGATTAATATGTGTCTTGGCGTATTTCTCCTTGGATTTATTCTGTATGGGACTCTCTGTGCTTTCTGGACTTGATTAACTATTTCCTTTCCCATATTAGGGAAGTTTTCAACTATAATCTCTTCAAATATTTTCTCAGTCCCTTTCTTTTTCTCTTCTTCTTCTGGAACCCCTATAATTAGAATGTTGGTGCGTTTAATGATGTCCCAGAGGTCTCTGAGACTGTCCTCTGTTCTTTTCATTCTTTTTTCTTTATTTTGCTCTGCATCAGTTATTTCCACTATTTTATCTTCCACCTCACTTATCCGTTCTTCTGCCTCAGTTATTCTGCTATTGATCCCATCTAGAGTATTTTTCATTTCATTTATTGTGTTTTTAATCGATGCTTGATTCATCTTTAGTTCTTCTAGGTCCTTGTTAACTGTTTCTTGCATTTTGTCTATTCTATTTCCAAGATTTTGGATCTTGGAAATAGAATCTTGGATCATCTTTACCATCATTATTCTGAATTCTTTTTCAGGTAGACTGCCTATTACCTCTTCATTTGTTAGGTCTGGTGGGTTTTTATCTTGCTCCTTCTCCTGCTGTGTGTTTTTCTGTCTTCTCATTTTGCTTATGTTACTGTGTTTGGGGTCTCCTTTTTGCAGGCTGCAGGTTCGTAGTTCCCGTTGTTTTTGGTGTCTGTCCCCAGTGGCTAAGGTTGGTTTAGTGGGTTGTGTAGGCTTCCTGGTCGAGGGGACTAGTGCCTGTGTTCTGGTGGATGAGGCTGGATCTTGTCTTTCTGGTGGGCAGGTCCACGTCTGGTGGTGTGTTTTGGGGTGTCTGCGGACTTTTTATGATTTTAGGCCACCTCTCTGCTAATGGGTGGCGTTGTGTTCCTGTCTTGCTAGTTGTTTGGCATAGGGTGTCCAGCACTGTAGCTTGCTGGTCGTTGAGTGAAGCTGGGTGCTGGTGTTGAGATGGAGATCTCTGGAAGATTTTCGCCGTTTGATATTATGTGGAGCTGGGAGGTCTCTCGTGGACCAGTGTCCTGAAGTTGGCTCTCCCACCTCAGAGGCACAGCACTGACTCCTGGCTCCTCAATTTGGGATGATTTGTTGTCTATTCATGTATTCCACAGATGCAGGGTACATCAAGTTGATTATGGAGCTTTAATCCGCTGCTTCTGAGGCTGCTGGGAGAGGTTTCCCTTTCTCTTCTTTGTTCTCACAGCTCCTGGGTCTCAGCTTTGGATTTGGCCCCGCCTCTGCGTGTAGGTTGCTGGAGGGCGTCTGTTCTTCGCTCAGACAGGAAAGGGTTAAAGGAGCAGCCTCTTCGGGGACTCTGGCTCACTCAGACCGGGCGGGAGGGAGGGGCACGGAGTGCGGGGCGAGCCTGCAGCGGCAGAGGTCGGCGTGACGTTGCACCAGCCCGAGGCACGCCGTGCGTTCTCCCAGGGAAGCCGCCCCTGGATCCCGGGACCCCGGCAGTGGCGGGCTGCACAGGCTCCCGGAAGGGCGGTGTGGACAGTGACCTGCGCTCGCACACAGGCTTTTTGGCGGCGGCAGCAGCAGCCCCAGCGTCCCACGCCCGTCACTGGGCTCCGCGCTTTCAGTCGCGACTCGCGCCCGTCTGTGGAGCCCCTTTAAGCAGCGCTCTTAATCCCCTCTCCTCGCGCACCAGGAAACCAAGAGGGAAGAAAAAGTCTCTTGCCTCTTCGGCAGCTCCAGAGTTTTCCCGGACTCCCTCCCGGCTAGCTGTGGCACATTAGCCCCCTTCAGGCTGAGTTCTCGCCGCCAGCCCCAGTCCTCTCCCTGCGCTCTGACCGAAGCCCGAGCCTCAGCTTCCAGCGCCGCGCACCCGGGCGGGCGAGCAGACAAGCCTCTCGGGCTGGTGAGTGCCGCTCGGCACCGATCCTCTGTGCGGGAATCTCTCCGCTTTGCCCTACCCAGGTATGTGGGGAGTTTCTTGCCTTTTGGGAGGTCTGGGGTCTTCTGCCAGCGTTCAGTAGGTGTTCTGTAGGAGTTGTTCCACGTGTAGCTGTATTTCTGGTGTACCCGTGGGGAGGAAGGTGATCTCCGCGTCTTACTCTTCCGCCATCTTACCCGGAAGTCCGACAGCTATCTTTTGTACCTCTGTGGAGCTCACCAGATTGGGGAGAGGAAGGGTCTGACTGAAGAAATCAATAGCGATCAATACATTTGCTGCAGAGCCCATGTCAGCCAAGAATACTGAATGCTCTAGACCTGCAGTGTCTAGTAGAGGAGCCACCAGTACTGGCCCAGCACCATTTATTGAATAGTCCTTTGCCCACCGATCCGCGGTGCTTCCACTGTTAGATCAAGTTTCCATGTATGTATAGGTCTGTATCTGAGTGGAAGCCCCCTCTTTGTGAACTTTTCAAAGCTAATTTAAAAACTTATGTGGAGGGCTTCCCTGGTGGCTCAGTGGTTGAGAGTCTGCCTGCCGAGGCAGGGGACGCGGGTTCGTCCCCCGGTCCGGGAGGATCCCACGTGCCGCGGAGCAACTGGGCCCGTGAGCCGTGGCCGCTGAGCCTGCACGTCCGGAGCCTGTGCTCCGCAACGGGAGAGGCCACAACAGTTAGAGGCCCACGTACAACAGAAAAAAAAAATGTTCACAAAGAACTCTGTTGGGATTTTGGTTTGAATTGAATTGAATCTGTCCATCAGTTTCAGGAGAACTTACATCTCTTTGATGATGTCTTCCTATCTGGAAACATCACCTTTCTCTCCGTTACAGAATTTAGATCTCCTTTAATGCTTTTCAGTAACATTTCTAATTTTCTTCATAAGAGTCTGGCATATCTTTCGTTGTGTTTATTTCTAGGTACCTTGTATTCTTTTATTATTGTTGTAAGTTGTATAACTTTTAATAATATTTTCTGTGTTGCAATATATAGAAATACAATTGATTTTTATAAAGTGATCTTATAAGAACCACCTGGCTACACTCTAATCCTAATTTGTACACTTTTGTGTTATTAACGAAGATAATCTTATCATCTACAAGTAGTAATAATTATGATTCTTTCTTTGTAATCCTTACATCTTTTAGTTCTTTTTTCTCATTTTGTTATTAGAACTTCTGGAATGGTAATGAATAGGAGCCGTGTAGTGGTCATCTTTGCATTCTTTTTGCTTTAAAAAATGTGTTGTGTTTTATTTTAAATAATATTTAGTTGTTGATTTTTATCAAATGTCTCTTCTGCATCTGAGATGATCTTCTAGTTTTTCCAACTTTTTCTGTTTATATGGACAATTACATGGTTATGAACTAGTCTTGAATTCCTGGAATAAACCCAGTTTGTTCATGGTGCACTGTATTTTAATGCATTGCTGGTTTTGATTTGCAAACATATCATTTAGGAATTTTTGGTTTATGTTCATAACGGAGATTGCTGTGTATTTTTCCTTTCTCATGCTGTTCTTTAGTTTTGGTATCAAGGTTACACTAGTCTCATTATGTGAGTTGTAGGGTATACACAACTTTTTGCTCTTTGGGGGAATTTGTATAAGTACGGAATTAATTTTTTTAAGTTTCTTTTTCTTACAATATTATTAACTGCAGTCACCATGCTGTATTGCAGTATTGCATCCCTATGACTTCTTTATTTTATAACTGCAAGCTCGCAGCTTTTGACCCCTTCACCTATTTCCCTCACCCCCAATGCCCCACCTCTGGTAACCACCAAATCTGTTCTCTATATCTGTGAGCTTGGGTTTTTTGTTTTCTGGTTTTTTAGATTCCACATATAAGTAAGATCATATTGTATTTGTCTTTCTCTGTCTGACTTATTTCACTTAGCATAATGCCCTCAAGGTCCATCAAGGTAGTCACAAAGGGCAAGATTTCCTTCTTTTTTAAGGCTGAATAATATTCTATTGTGTGCATGTGTGTGTATGTATGTATCAATCACGTTACATTCAGTATTTATCCATTCATCCATTGGTAGACACTTAGGTTGTTTTCATGTTTTGCCTATTGTAAATAATGCTTCAATGAACTTGGGGTAGTGTATATCTTTTTTTTTTTTGCGATACGCGGGCCTCTCACCGTTGTGGCCTCTCCCGCCGCGGAGCACAGGCTCCGGACGCGCAGGCTCAGCGGCCATGGCTCACGGGCCCAGCCGCTCCGCGGCATGTGGGATCTTCCTGGACCGGGGCACGAACCCGTGTCCCCTGCATCGGCAGGCGGACTCCCAACCACTGCACCACCAGGGAAGCCCAGTGTATATCTTTTTGAGTTAGTGTTTTCATTTTCTTTGGATAAGCATCCAGAAGTGGAATTGCTGGATTATATAGTTCTACTTTTAATTTTTTGAGGAACCTCCATACTGTTTTCCATAGTGACCACACCAACAGTGTACAGGGGTTCCCTTTTCTCCACATCCTTGCCAACACTTGTTATCTCTTGTTCATTGTGTGTGTGTGTACCACATCTTCTTTATCCATTCATCTGTTGATGGACACTTAGGTTGCCTCCATATCTTGGCAATTGTAAATAATGCTGCTATGAACATTGGGGTGCATGTATCTTTTTGACTTAGTGTTTTTGCTTTTTTCAGATATACACCCAGGAGTGGAATTGCTGGGTCATATAGTAGTTCTATTTTTAGATTTTTGGGAAACCTCCTACTGTTTTCCACAGTAGCTGCACCAATGTACTTTTCCACCAACAGTGTAGGAGGGTTCTTTTTTCTCCACATCCTCACCAACAAATGTTATTTGTGTCCTTTTTGATGATAGCCATTCTGACAGGTGTGAGGGGATATCTCATTGTGGTTTTGATTTGCATTTCCCTCACGATTAATGATGTTGAGCATTTTTTGATGTGCCTGTTGGCCATCTGATGTCTTCTTTGGAAAAATGTCTATTCAGGCCTTCTGCCCATTTTTTAATCAGGTTGTTGGATTTTTTTTTGATGTTGTTTTTTTGTTGTTGTTGGTAGCATGGTCATTTTAAGATTATGAGCTGTTTATATATTTTAGATATTAACCCCTTATTAATCATATCATTTGCAAATATTGTCTCCCATTCAGTAGGTTGTCTTTTCATTTTGTTGATGGTTTCTTTTGATGTGCAAACACTTTTAAGTTTAATTAGGTTCCATTAGTTTATTTTTGCTTTTGTTTCCATTGCTTTAGGAGACAGATCCAAAAAAATAGTGCTACAATTTATGTTGGAGTCCTCTGCCTATGTTTTCTTCCAGGAGTTTTATGGTTTCCGGTCTTACATTTAGGTTTTTAATCTGTTTTGAGTTTATTTTTTCTACATGGCGTTAGAGAATGTTCTAATTTCATTCTTTTACATGTAGCTGTCCAGTTTTCCCAGTGCCACTTACTTAAGATACTGTCTTTTCTCCATTGTGTGTTCTTGCCTCCTTTGTCCTAGATTAATTGACCATAAGTGCATGGGTTTATTTCTGGGACCTCTGTTCTGTTCCATGGATCTGTGTGTCTGTTTTTGTGCCAGTACCATACTCTTCTGATTACTGTAGCTTCGTGGTGTTGTCTGAAGTCAGGAAGCATGATTCCCCCAGCTGTGTTCCTTTTTCTCAAGATTGTTTTGGCTATTTGGAGTCTCTTGTGTTACCATACAAATTTTAAAATTATTTGTTCTAGTTCTGTGAAAAATGCCTTTGGTATTTTGATAGATATTACATTGAACCTGTAGATTGCCTTGGGTAGCATGGTCATTTTAAGATTATTCTTCCAGTCTATGAACATGGTATATCTTTCCATCTGTTTGTGTCATCTTCAATTTCTTTCATCAGTGTCTTACAATTTTCCAAGTACAGCTCTTTTACCTCCTTAGGTAGATTTATTCCTAGGTATTTTATTCTTTTTGTTGCAATTGTAAATGAGATTGTTTCCTTAATTTCTCTTTCTGATAGTTCATTGTTAGTGTATAGAAATGCAGCAGATTTTTGTATATTAATTTTGTATCCTGCAATTTTACCAGGTTCATTGATGAGCTCTAGTAGATTTTTGGTGGTGTCTTTAGGATTTTTTAATGTATCATGTCATCTACAAACAGTGACAGTTTTATGTCTTCCTTTCCAATTTGGATTCCTTTTATTTCTTTTTCTTCTCTGGCTGTGGATAGGATTTCCAATACTATGTTGAATAAAAGTGGTGAGAGGGGACATTCTTGTCTTGTTCCTAATCTTAAAAGAAATGCTTTCAGCTTTTCACCATTGAGTATGATCTTAGCTGTGGACTTGTCATATATGGCCTTTATTATGTTGCAGTATGTTCTCTCTGTGCCCACTTTCTGGAGAGTTTTTATTGTAAATGGATGTTGAAGTTGATGAAAAGGTTTTTTCTGCATCTGTTGAGATGATTGTATGGTTTTTTGGTTTTGTTTTGTGTTTTTTTTTTTGCCGTATGTGGGCCTCTCACTGCTGTGGCCTCTCCCGTTGCGGAGCATAGGCTCCGGATGCGCAGTCTCAGCGGCCATGGCTCACGGGCCCAGCCTCTCCGTGGCATGCGGGATCTTCCCAGACCGGGGCACGAACCCGTGTCCCCTGAATCGGCAGGCAGACTCTTAACCACTGCGCCACCAGGGAAGCCCGATTGTATGGTTTTTATGCTTCAGTTTGTTAATGTGGTGTATCACATATATTTATTTGTAGATATTGAAAAATCCTTTCATCCCTGGGATAAATTCCACTTGATTGTGGGGTATGATCCTTTTAATGTACTGTTGAAGTCAGTTTGCTAGTATTTTGTTGAGGATTTTTGCATCTATGTTCATCAGTGATATTGACCTGTAATTTTCTTTTTTGTAATATCTATGTCTGGTTTTGGTGTCAGGGTGACGCTGACTTCATAGAATGAGTTTGGATGTGTTCCTTTCTCTGCAGTTTTTTGGAATAGTTTGAGAAGGATAGGTGTTGACTCTTCTCTGAATGTGCAGTGGAATTCACCCGTGAAGGCTTCTGGTCCTGGACTTTTGTTTGTTGGGAGGTATTTTTGTTATTGATTCAATTTAATTACTGGTAATTGGTCTGTTCATATTTGTATTTCTTCCTGATTCAGTCTTGATAGATTATGTATTTTTAGGAATTTGTCCATTTCTTCTAGGTTGTCCATTTTACTGGTATAGAGTTGTTCATAGTAGTCTCTTATGATCCTTTGTATTTCTGTGGAGTCAGCTGTAACTTCTTTTTTGTTTCTGATTTTATTGATTTGGGCCCACTTTCTTTTTTTCTTAATGAGTCTGGCTAAAGGTTTATCAATTTTGTTTATCTTTTCAAAGAACCCCCTCTTAGTTTCATTGATCTTTTCTATTGTCTTTTAGTCTCTATTTCATTTACTTCTGCTCTGATCTCTATGATTTCCTTTTTCTACTACCTTTGGGTTTTGTTTTTCTTTTTCTAGCTCCCTTAGGTATAAGGTTAGATTTTTTTATTTGAGATTTTTCTTGTTTGCTGAGGTAAGCTTGTATTGCTATAAATGTCCCTCTTAGAACTGTTTTTGCTGCATCCCATAGATTTTGGATCATTGTGTTTTCATTTTCATTTGTCTCCAGGTATTTTTTTAATTTCCTCTTTGATTTCTTCAGTGATCCATTGGTTGTTTCATAGCATAATGTTTAGCCTCCATGTGTCTGTGTGTTTTGCAGTTTTTTTCTTGTAGTTGATTTTTAGTCTCATAACATTGTGGTCAGAAAAGATGCTTGATATGGTTCCAGTTTTCTTAAATTTACCAAGGCTTGTTTTGTAGCGAACCATGTAATACATCCTGGAAAATGTTTCATGTACACTTGAAAAGAATGTGTATTCTGCTGCTCTTGGATGGAATGTTCTATATATCACTATTAAGTCCATTAGGTCTGTTGTGTCATTTAAGGCTAGTGTTTCCTTATTGATCTTCTGTCTGGATGATCTGTTCATTGATGTGAGTGAGGGGTTAAAGTCCCTTACTGTTATTGTTACTGTTGATTTCTCCCTTTGTGTCTGTTAATATTTGCTTTATGTATTTAGGTGCGCCTATGTTGGGTGCATATGTACTTACAATTATTATATCTTCTTTTTTTGGGTTGCTCCCTTGATCATTATGTCATGCCCTTCTTTGTCTTTTTTAACAGTCTGTATTTTAAAATCTATTTTGTCTGCTATAAGTATTGCTACCCCAGCTTTCTTTTGATTTCCATTTGCATGGAATACCTTCTTCCATCCCCTCAGTTTCAGTCTGTGTGTGTCTTTAGATCTGAAGTGAGTCTCTTGTAGGCAGCGTACATATGGGTCTTGTTTTTGTATCCATTTAGGCAGTCTGTGTCTTTGATTGGCTCATTTAGTCCATTTACATTTAAAGTAATTATTGATATGTATGTTCCTTTTGCCATTTTGTTCATTGTTTTGGGGTTCTTTTTGTAGGTCTTTCTTGTTCCTTTCTTCTTCTTTTGTCCTCTTGTGATTTGATGATTATCTCTAGTATTAGTTTTGGAATCTTTTTTCTTTTGTATGTGATATATATGATTATGATTGTGATACAACTGTTTTAAGTTGCTGATCTCTTAATTTCAAACGCATTTTAACAACTCTGCATTTGTACTCTCCTCCCCTCATGATTATTGTTTTTGATATCGTATTTTACAAATAATTGTTTTGTGTATCCCTTAACTGCTTATTGTGGATATAGATGGTTTTACTACTTTTGTCTTTTAACCTTCCTGCTAGCTTTGTGCATAGATAATTTCCTACCTTTACTGTATGTTTGCTTTTACTGATGAGCTTTTTCCATTCATATTTTCATGTTTCTAGTTGTGACCTTTTCTTTTTTGCCTAGAGAAGTTCCTTTAACATTTCTTGTATAGCTGGTTTGGTGGTGCATTTTAACAATATTAATTTTTCTAATCCATGAGCACAGAATATCTTTCCATTTATTAGTGTCTTCTATAATTTGTTTCATCAGTGTCTTATAGTTTTCAGTGTGCAAGTCTTTCACCTCCTTGGCTAAATTTATTCCTAGGCATTTAATTCTTTTTGATGTAGTTGTAAATGGTATTGTTTTCTTAATTTCTCTTTCTGATAATTTGTTTAAATTGTGTAGAAATGCAACAGGTTTTGCCTGTTGAATACAACAGGTTTTTGCCTGTTGATTTTGTATCCTCCAACTTTACTGAATGTGTCTGTTAGTTCTAACAGTTTTTTGGTGTAGTGTTTAGGGTTTTCTATGTATAATATCATGTCATTTACAAATAGTGACAATTTACTTCTTCCTTTATAATATTAAGTTCTGTATAACTTGTTTATAACACCACCTGGCCCTGATGTGTTCTTTTTGTTATGGTTATAGGACTTTGCAGGATTTCTGTTTCTTTTTAAAACAGTATAACTTAAGATATTTTTCTAGGAACATATTTAATTTTGGTAACCTTGCAAACATATCAGCATTAATATTTTCAAAATATTCTCTTGCTATTTTTTGTAATCTGTGCTGTAGTGTTTGTGTGGTATGTCTTTTTCCGTCTCTTTTGACTTTTGTTTGTCATTATGTTTTAACTGTGTCTTTTATAAATGACATAAAGCACAATTTTAAAATTCAAAACTGAGAATCATTGTCTTTTAACAAGCATGTTTGGTATCTGTACATTTATTTTGATTACTAATATATTAGATTTATTTCTACTATTTTATTTGATTATTTCTATTTACCATACTTTTCTTCTAATTTTTTTTTCCTTTTCTGTCTTCTTTTTGGATTAATTGAACTTTCATTGTCCTCCCTTTTCCCCTTCTACTAGAATGGAAATTATTCTCTTATCTTAGCCATTTTCCTTAAACTGTTAACATGGATATCTACCTTAAAGTCAAAAACTTAATATCTCTAGCCTCCTTCTGAAAAAAAAAATGCTTTTAGAATGTTTTAATTGTGAGGACCTCCTCCCATCGTATTATTTTATTGTTTAGTGTTTTGGTTCTACCTTGTTTTTATTCCACTTAAGTTACTTATTACTATTATTGTTTTATGCAGTTAGTAATTATTTAGATTTATGTAGTATTTTCTTTCCTTACTCTTACTACTTCTTTCTTTTGGATCCAATGTCTTTTTTCCAGAAATATATATTTTATTAGTTCTTTCATGGAAGGTCTGTAAGTGATTTATTCTTTCCATGTTTTTGTTTGCCTGAAAGTATGTTTTTGTTTTGCCCTCCTTTGACTGCATTCTAGTTTGAATTTAGAATTCTAGTTTGAATTTTTTCCTTCGTAATTGTGAATTTAACATTTATTCATTTTTTTAAAACAAGTATTTATTGAATTCCCACTGGTGCTAGTGATACAATAGTGAATAGAATACAAATATCTCTGCCCTTGTGGTGACTATATTCCAATGGGGGGATAATAAGCAAGATAATTAAGTAAAATGTATAATATGTTAATGATAAATGTTGAGAGGAATAGAGTAGGGAAAGAGAATGGAGAGTATTGGGGAGTTGAAGGGAGGTTTCAGTTTTGGGTAGAGTGGCTGGGAAAGGTGACATTTGAACAAAGACTTGAAGAAGGTGAGCTGTAAAGCAAACTGAGGGAAGAGAATTCTTGAAGAGGAAGCAATAACTGCAAGGAAGGGCCCTGAGATGGGGCTGTGCCTGGCATGTTTATAGAATAGCAAGTAGATCAGTGTGGCCAAAACAAAGTAAGCGAGAGAAAGCTGAGTAGGTTATGAGGCGATGGAGGTCAAAGTGAGGATAATGGGGTCAGATTTTTTAAGACCTTTTGGTCCATTTTTAGTCTTAGATTTTTTCCCCATGAGTGATGTGGGGAACCATTGGGAGGGTATAGGTAGGGGAGTGATAATGATCTGACATATTTTAATAGGATCATTTTGGCTGCTGAATAAACTCAAAGGGAGAAGGGCAGAGCAAGGAAAGGAGTTTGGGAGCTATTGCAGTAATTCAGGTGAGAGACCAACATGGCTTGGACCAGGATAGCAACAGTGGATGTGTTGGGAAGTAGTGAGATTCTGGACATATTTTGAAGGAAGAGCTAATAGGATTTCCTGGCAGATAAGGTGTGAGGTGTAGGGGGAAAAAATGAGGAGTGAAGAACAACATCCAGATTTTGGGCCTAAGCTACCAGGAGAATGGAGTTGCCATTCATTTACATGAGGAAGATTATATGAGGGAGCAGGCGGGCTAATGTGGGATGTCTGTAACCATATAAACAAGGATGTTGACTGTGCAGTTGGATATATGAGTCTGAAGTTGAGGAGGGAGGCTGGTCTGGAATATGAATTTTGGAGTCATCTGTGTTTAAATGGTAGTACTTAAAACAGGAAACTGTGAGATCACCCAGGGATTGAATGTAGTTAGGAAATAGAAGACGACTGAGAACTGAGCCCAAAGCACTCTAGCTTTCAGGTATAGGGGAGCTGTTATTGTCATGGAAATATCGACTGCCAATTCATTGTTCCTCTGTATGCCTCTCCTCCAGAACTGGGGGTGGGGGGAGGGAGCACTCAAACTCCAGCCCTAGGTTTCTGGCATCATTGTCTTCCTCCCAAATCTCAGTGTTACAGGCTGTCTGCTGCCTTTTCATTTTCTTCTTGTTTCTGGCAAGTAGGGATTTCCCTTCTTTTCAGTTCAGTAAAATAGTATTTCAATATATATCTTACAGAATTTTAATCCATTTATAGAAGGAGGGTTTGGGTGTTGGTTTAAGTCAGAGTTTTATCATATCCTCTGTTTAGATGCCTATTCTACACTATTTGTGTAAATAGCACCCCCCTACCCACCCAATTTTTCTCACTTATTTATTTATTTATTTTTTAATTAAAAATTTTTAAATTCATTTTTGGTTGTGTTGGGTCTTCGTTGCTGCACGCAGACTTTCTCTAGTTGTGGTGAGTGGGCACTACTCTTCGTTGCAGCATGCGGGCTTCTCATTGCAGTGGCTTCTCTTGTTGCGGAGCATGGGCCCTAGAGTGCATGGGCTTCAGTAGTTGCAGCACGTGGGCTCAGTAGTTGTGGCTTGTGGGCTCTAGAGCAAAGCCTCAGTAGTTGTGGTGCACGGGCTTAGTTGCTCCATGGTATGTGGGATCTTCCTGGACCAGGGATTGAACCCATGTCCCCTGCATTAGCAGACAGATTCTTAACCATTGCACCACCACGGAAGTCCCACCTCACTTTTTAAAATCTGGTGTAACTGTACCAACTGCAGTTTCCTAGCTGTAGATAATACTCCTGTGGTTAAAGGCCTTGACCATCTCTTTATAGTTAGATATTTTTCAGACCTCTAAAGTAAACCCAGAAACTCTGTACCACTTTAAAGCATTATCAGTAATTGAACTCTGTGCCTGGGCAAGGTGTCTCATCCATATCTCTCAGAGAACTTTAGGAATAAAAGTACATCAGTTCCCATTTTGTTCTGTTAGAAAGCCAAAACCTACATTTTCAGCACAAGCCTGCTCTTCCAAAAACATAAAGAAGACCTTCCCAGAAGTCAGAAGATACAAATGACCCATTGTTAATCACTTGGAGTTGCCCAAGTAGCATAGGAATTTTCTATTGTTTGGTTAATAACTTATTCTGATATGGAATTAGTTAATTTCTAAATGTTTTTGCTAGTTTGTAGAAAAATATTTAAATGATCATATTTGTCTGTTTGTGCTAGATATAAATATACAGCAGATTTTAAAGCTAAATATTAAATTAATGTAATCTTATTAATTGAATGGTAGAGATGACCTACTTTTGTAGCAGAAACTTCATTCACATTCCTCCTAATTCCTTTGATTCAGTGTATTCTTTTAATTATATTTAAAATCTTTAGGTACATAATTCATCTTATTTGTTACACAAGAGTGAAGAGAAATAGTTATTCCTGGTGCACTTTCTAACTCCTCTATAGTCTATGTGTCTCTAAGTAGTTTAACTAGTTTTTTAAGAGAAACAGGCATCTCTGGGGAGAAACATTTCGATCCCACTCAAATAAAGCAAGTGAGATTAGAAAGGTGAGGGGCAGAAAGCTAAGCGAAACAAAAAACAAGCGAATGTTTAGCTGTGAAATTACCTATATGAAGAAAAATCTTGAAATGCTGTCTAAAGAAAATGTAATTTCCCCTGGGATTAGCTCTAAAGTAAAGAGTAGCTAAAGTAATATCTTTCAGAAAAATTGGATAGTAACCTTTCCAAATAGAATCAATTACCAGGGCTATATTAAATGACAGTAAGTGAAAAATCTCACCAGAGCTTTCTTCCTGGAAAGCAGTAGTCCGCTTGTTGGCCTGTGTTTCAGCAGGGATGTCCACCCCTTCGACACACGGGGGGAAATGAGGCTCAGGGCATTGCACTGTAGATTCTGGTTCATCCTTTATTTGCTTCTCTGTCTGCACCTCATTTGTTAACCACCTCACCTGACAACCCTTACTCCTGGTGACTTCTGTTAGAGCATGAGTTGGCATCTTCAGATCATATCACTAAAGAAAAGAGTTCAGTGACATTCAAATAAAACATTTTTAAAATGCACATAGGGCTTCCCTGGTGGCGCAGTGGTTGAGAGTCCGCCTGCCGATGCAGGGGACACGGGTTCGTGCCCCAGTCTGGGAAGATCCCACATGCCGCGGAGCGGCTGGGCCCGTGAGCCATGGCCGTTGAGCCTGCGCGTCCGGAGCCTGTGCTCCGCAATGGGAGAGGCCACAACAGTGAGAGGCCCATGTACTGCAAAAAAAAAAGAAAAAAAAATGCACATAAAAATCAGAGTGGGCTTTTTTCATATATAAAACAATAGAAGTTGTGAAAACTGATTTAAAGGGTTAAAAATTAGAGCCAGCATTCTTTACTTTTGGGTCACTTAACTAGAGTTCTCACTCCTCTATAATTAAGCTTATAATGTTTCACCAAGAAAGATTATTTATTTGTTTATTTAGTAAAAAAATATTAAATGAGTACCAATTCTGTACAGATACTACGTTTATGTGGATATTTCAGCAAATCTTTATTGAATATGCCCAAGAATATCTGCCTCAGGACAGTAAGTGGTTATTTTTGTTTCGTTATGCTTTTCTTTCCAAAATTTTTTTATTTGTTTCTTAATTGAAAAACCGTAGACAGCAAAGAAGCATATGAAGTAAAAAATGGGAGTTTTCTATAACCACTCCAACCCTCTGTGGAGGGAAACACTGTACCAGCTTGAGTCATACCCTGCTGGTATCACTTTTTTTCTCCTGCCGTATATACATGTACTTACAACAAAATATTATGACATTACATGTACATATATACACATAACTACATAAACAGCATTGAGGGAGCAGAGTATGGCTAATTTATAAATCACACCCTATATATTGCTTTCAGCTTTTTTGCATTTAACTTTATACCTTCATAGTTTTCCATGTTGGTACTTGTAGGTCTACCTTGTACTTTTTTTTTTTTTTTTTGCAGTACGCGGGCCTCTCACTGCCGTGGCCTCTCCCGTCACGGAGCACAGGCTCCGGATGCGCAGGCCCAGCGGCTATGGCTCACAGGCCCAGCCGCTCCGTGGCATGTGGGATCCTCCCGGACCGGGGCACGAACCCGCGCCCCCTGCATCGGCAGGCGGGCCCCCATCCACTGTGCCATCAGGGAAGCCCTACCTTGTACTTTTTAATGATTGGGTAGTAGACTGTAGTATTGATGTACCTTTTCCCTATTGCTGTTTTCACTTTTTCACTGAATACTGCAGTAAACATTTTTGTACTTATGTTATATACAGTCTGCAAGTATTCTTATAACTTTCCAAATTTTCTACAAATGTGGGTGTGACGTTGATTAGAAGAAAAATTAAAAACGAAAAGCCTAAATTAAGTACCTTGCTGACATGAAAGGGCATGTCACCCCATTGGCACTATAGCACCCTGGTTGTATGTTGATTGAATTCCTGTTTTGAGGTAAATGCAATAAACATGAAAAAGTATCACATGGAGTAGACCCTAGTGTAATAGATATCCCAAACTCTTGTTGTTATGTCACTAAATAAAACCTTCCATGTGCTCTATTCGTATTTTTCAGTAATTTGCTCGGGCCAGCAATACTGAATACATGTTATATGCAAACCCTACATGTGCTGCAGTTGCTTTGGTCTCTAGTCTTCTTGTCGGCATCACATTCATATTCATGACTGCCCTCATTTATCGTCCTAAAACACTGCATTGCACAAATAACCTGTTATTCTAACACTTTAAATGATTTCCTTAATATGAAAAAGTGTGTTTGGAGCCAAAAGCCAATCTCCATTTGAGGCATTCTCTCTCCCTAGAATCAGAACCAAAAACAAGAATACCTGGCATTAGTCATCGATTTTTTGATTCGACCCTCCACCTAAGATGAAATAAGAGGTACAAATATTGAAAAAGAAGAAATAAAGTCACATATTCTATAAAGTATATCTCGAAACAAAAAATTCAACTTAAAAACCATCAAATAAGAAAAGTTCAGGAAGGTGTCGTGTGAATGGAATATGCAAAGATTAGTAATGTTCTTATATGCCAGTAACTATAAGAAAAGATCATGAGAAAAGATCACTTAAATATTAAACACTGGGAGAGAGGGCAAACAGCCGAAGCAAGAAGAACTACAATACTGCAGGCTATGGAACAAAAATCACATTCACAGAAAGATAGACAAGATGAAAAGGTAGAGGGCTATGTACCAGATGAAGGAACAAGGTAAAACCCAAGAAAAACAACTACATGAAATGGAGATAGGCAACATTCCAGAAAAAGAATTCAGAATAATGATAATGAAGATGATCCAGGACCTCAGAAAAAGATTGGAGGCAAAGATCGAGAAGGTGCAAGAAATATTTAAGAAAGATCTAGAAGAATTAAAAACAAACAAACAGGGATGAACAATACAATAACTGAAATGAAAACTACACTAGAAGAAATCAATAGCAGAATAACTGAGGCAGAAGAACGGATAAGCGACCTGGAAGACAGAATGGTGGAATTCACTGCTGAGGAACAGAATAAAGAAAAAACAATGAAAAGAAATGAAGACAGCCTAAGAGACCTCTGGGACAACATTAAACCTAACAACATTCACATTATAGGGGCTCCAGAAGGAGAAGAAAGAGAGAAAGGATGCGAGAAAATATTTGAAGAGATTATAGTCAAAAACTTCCCTAACATGGGAAAGCAAATAGCCACCAAGACCCAGGAAATGCAGAGAGTCCCATACAGGATAAATCCAAGGAGAACCACGCCAAGACACATAGTAATCAAATTGGCAAAAACTAAAGACAAAGAAAAATTATTGAAAGCAGCAAGGGAAAACGACAAATAACATACAAGGGAACTCCCATAAGGTTAACAGCTGATTTCTCAACAGAAACTCTACAAGCCAGAAGGGAGTGGCATGATATACTTAAAATGATGAAAGGGAAGAACCTACAACCAAGATTACTCTACCCAGCAAGGATCTCATTCAGATTCGATGGAGAAATCAAAAGCTTTACAAACAAGCAAAAGCTAAGAGAATTCAGCACCACCAAACCAGCTCTACAACAAAGACTGAAGGAACTTCTCTAAGTGGGAAACATAAGAGAAGAAAAGGATCTACAAAAACAAACCCAAACAATTAAGAAAATGGTAATAGGAACATACATATTGATAATTACCTTAAACGTGAATGGATTAAATGCTCCAACCAAAAGACACAGGCTCCCTGAAGGAATACAAAAACAAGACACATATATATGCTGTCTACAAGAGACCCACTTCAGACCTAGGGACACATACAGACTGAAAGTGAGGGGATGGAAAAAGATATTCCATGCAAATGGAAATCAAAAGAAAGCTGGAGTAGCATTACTCATCTGATAAAATAGACTTTAAAATAAAGAATGTTATAAGAGACAAGGAAGGATACTATGTAATGATCCAGGGATCAATCCAAGAAGATATAACAATTCTAAATATATATGCACCCAACATAGGAACACCTCAATACATAAGACAACTGCTAACAGCTCTAAAAGAGGAAATCGACAGTAACACAGTAATAGTGGGGGACTTTAACACCTCACTTACAGCAATGGACAGATCATCCAAACAGAAAATAAATAAGGAAACAGAAGCTTTAAATGACACAATAGACCAGATAGATTTAATTGATATTTATAGGACATTCCATCCAAAATCAGCAGATTACACTTTCTTCTCAAGTGCGCATGGAACATTCTCCAGGATAGATCACATTTTGGGTCACAAATCAAGCCTCAGTAAATTTAGGAAAATTGAAATCATATCAGGCATCTTTTCTGACCACAAGGCTATGAAATTTAAAATGAATTACAGGGGAAAAAACATAAAAAACACAAACACATGGAGGCTAAACAATACGTTACTAAATAACCAAGAGATCACTGAAGAAATCAAAGAGGAAATAAAAAAATACATAGAGACAAATGACAATGAAAACACAATGATCCAAGACCAATGGGATGCAGCAAAGGCAGTTCTAAGAGGGAAGCTTATAGCTATACAAGCCTACCTCAAGAAACAAGAAAAATCTCAAATAAACAATCTAACGTTACACCTAAAGGAACTAGAGAAAGAAGAACAAACAAAACCCAAAGTTAGCAGAAGGAAAGAAATCATAAAGATCAGAGCAGAAATAAATGAAATAGAAAGAAAACAATAGCAAAGATCAATAACACTAAAATCTGGTTCTTTGAGAAGATAAACAAATTTGATAAACCTTTAACCAGACTCATCAAGAACAAGCAGGAGAGGACTCAAATCAATAAAATTAGAAATGAAAAAGGAGAAGTTACAACAGACAACACAGAAATACAAAGCATCCTAAGAGATTACTACAAGCAACTCTATGCCAATAAAATGGACGACCTGGAAGAAATAGACAAATTCTTAGAAAGTTATAACCTTCCAAGACTGAACCAGGAAGAAATAGAAAATATGAACAGACCAAGCACAAGTAATGAAATTGAAACCTGTGACTAAAAATCTTCCAACAAACAAAAGTCCAAGACCAGATGGCTTCACAGGTGAATTCATCAAACATTTAGAGAAGAGCTAACACCCATCCTTCTCAAACTCTTCCAAAAAATTGCAGAGGAAGGAAAACTCCCAAACTCATTCTATGAGGTCAACATCATCCTGATACCAAAACCAGACAAAGATACCAGAAACAAAGAAAATTACAGACCCAAATCACTGATGAATACAGATGCAAAAATCCTCAACAAAATACTAGCAAACAGAATCCAACAACACACTAAAAGGATCATACACCATGATCAAGTGGGATGTATGCCAGAGATGCAAGGATTCTTCAATATATGCAAATCAATCAATGCGATACACCATATTAAAAAACTGAAGAATAAACACCATATGATCGTCTCAATAGATGCAGAAGAAGCTTTTGACAAAATTCATCACCCATTTATGATAAAAACTCTTCAGAAAGTGGGCATAGAGGGAACCTACCTCAACATAATAAAGGCCATGTACGACAAACCCACAGCAAACATCATTCTCAATGGTGAAGAACTGAAAGGAAATCTCTAATATCAGGAAGAAAACAAGAATGTCCACTGTCACCACTATTATTCAACATAGTTTTGGAAGTCCTAGCCACGGCAATCAGAGCAGAAAAAGAAATAAAAGGAACCCAAATTGGAAAAGAAGAAGTAAAACTGTCACTCTTTGCAGATGACATGATACTACACATAGAGAATCCTACAGATGCCACCGGAAAACTATTAGAGTGAATCAATGAATTTGGTAAAGTTGCAAGATACAAAATTAATGCACAGAAATCTCTTGCATTCCTATACACTAATGATGAAAAATCTGAAAGAGAAATTAAGGAAACACTCCCATTTACCATTGCAACAAAAAGAAAATACCTAGGAATAAACCTACCTAAGGAGATGAAAGACCTGTATGCAGAAAACTAAGACACTGCTGAAAGAAATTAAAGATGATACCAACAGATGGAGAGATATACCATGTTCTTGGATTGGAAGAATCAATATTGTGAAAATGACTATACTACCTAAAGCAATCTACAGATTCAGTGCAATCCCTATCAAATTACCAATGGCATGTTTTACAGAACTAGAACAAAAAAATCTTAAAATTTGTATGGAGACACAAAAGACCCCAAATAGCCAAAGCAGTCTTGAGGGAAAAAAACGGAGCTGGAGGAACCAGGCTCCCTGACTTCAGACTATACTACAAAGCGACAGTAATCAAGACAATATGGTACTGGCACAAAAACAGAAATATACATCAATGGAACAGGATATAAAGCCCAGAGATAAACCCACGCACATATGGTCAACTAATCTATGACAAAGGAGGTGAAGATATACAGTGGAGAAAAGACAGTCTCTTCAATAAGCGGTGCTGGGAAAACTGGACAGGTACATATAAAAGAATGAAATTAGAACACTCCCTAACACCATACACAAAAATAAACTCAAAATGGATTAGAGACCTAAATGTAAGACCGGACACTATAAAGCTCTTAGAGGAAAACATAGGAAGAACACTCTTTGACATAAATCACAGCAAGGTCTTTTTTGATCCACCTCCTAGAGTAATGGAAATAAAAATAAACAAATGGGACCTAATGAAACTTCAAAGCTTTTGCACAGCAAAGGAAACCATAAACAAGACGAAAAGACAACCTCAGAATGGGAGAAAATATTTGCAAATGAATCATCAGACAAAGGATTAATCTCCAAAATATATAAACAGCTCATGCAGCTCAATATTAAAAAAACAAACAACCCAATCCAAAAATGGGCAGAAGACCTAAATAGACATTTCTCCAAAGAAGACATACAGGTGGCCAAGAGGCACATGAAAAGCTGCTCAACATCACTAATTAATAGAGAAATGCAAATCAAAAGTACAATGAGGTATCACCTCACACCAGTTAGAATGGGCTTCATCAGAAAATTTACAAACAACAAATGCTGGAGAGGGTTTGGAGAAAGGGGAACCGTTTTGCACTGTTGGTGGGAATGTAAATTGATAGAGCCACTATGGAGAACAGTATGGAGGTTCCTTAAAAAACTAAAAATAGAATTACCATATGATCCAGCAATCCCAGTACTGGGCATATACCCAGAGAAAACCATAATTCAAAAAGACACATGCACCCCAATGTTCATTGCAGCAGTATTTACAATAGCCAGGTCATGGAAGCAACCTAAATGCCCATCGACAGACGAATGGATAAAGAAGAAGTGGTACATATATACAATGGAATATTACTCAGCCAT
The DNA here is from genome assembly GCF_949752795.1 of Hyperoodon ampullatus. NCBI lineage: Eukaryota > Metazoa > Chordata > Mammalia > Artiodactyla > Ziphiidae > Hyperoodon > Hyperoodon ampullatus. Next base: position 85,074,319 of record NC_136915.1, on the reverse strand, counting down.
AAAAAGGAACGAAATTGGGTCATTTGTAGAGACGTGGATGCATCTAGAGATGGTCATACAGAGTGAAGTAAGTCAGAAAGAGAAAAGCAAATATCGTATATTAACGCATGTATGTGGAACCTAGAAAAATGGTACAGTTGAACTGGTTTGCCAAGCAGAAATTGAGATACAGATGCAGAGAACAAACGTGTGGACACCAAGGGGGTAAAGCAGCGGGGGGTGGGGTGGGGGTGTGATGAATTGGGAGATTGGGATTGACATATATACACTTATGTGTATAAAATGGATGACTAATATGAAAAAAAAAAGAGGAAAAACAGGGAGCTGTTGGAAGGTTTTGCTCAGAGGAGCGGCCTGACTGCTCTTTTAAATGGATCACTCTGGTTGTTGTGTCTCAAATAGACTAGGGTTCGAGGATGAAACCAAGGAGACCAGTTTGGAGCTGGTTGAAGCAATCCAAGCAAGAGGTAGTGTAGCTTACACCACTAGGGATAAGGAATAGGGGGAAATGGTTGGATTCTGGATTATTTTTGAAAGTAGAGTTAACAGAATTTCCTGACAGATTGGATATGAGATGCGAAGAAAAGAGAGGAATCAAGCAGAACTTTGGAGTTGCCATCATTGACCCTGGGAAATCTGTCAGTGGAGTATCCTACTCTCCAAGTGTCTTTACAAATAATATTTTATACCATCCAAGGGACTCAACAGCCTCTGCGTTGGCTGGAGGAACCTGGATCCAACCTGGGATTCAAAGGGTGTGCCCAGGCCCCCCCTTTGCTAGTTTAAAACCATTTCCTAAGTCCTGTGAACTTGTACTCTGTCTCCCTTTTTTCTCTCCCCTCCCTTGCTCTCCCTCTCTTCCCGTCTTCCAACCCCAAAAGGTCCTTCAAGCTCCAGAAACATCCTAGAAAACCCTTCCAGGTGTTGAAGGACTTCTGTTATTGGCCTCTGCTGCCTCCTCAGCGCATGTCGCTGTCATTCCCTCGTGCTGCCACCAGGTGGCAGTGCACTGCTAAACATTGCACTGTTGGGACCTGCATTACTTCTCAGTAGAGAGGGGGAGGGCTGAACTTCAGAATGGGCTGATATATCACAGACAGATCTGGCTTGGGGAAGATGAGGAGAGATTGTCTCCAATTCTTTTTTTAGAAACATCATATATCCTTGCTAGGGATGATTTTCCTTTCTTGAGTTTGAAAAGGCTCTATATGGCTTTCTAGCAGTCTTTCCACGTAGAGAGTGTTTTTATTTAAAGACTTTATTCATCAAACACCTTGCTGAGGTTGTAGTACTGGTGTATTTGTTTTATATGCTCTTCTTTGTTCGAGACAGGTAGAACAGCTCCCTAGAAGCCTTCCCAAAAGTAAAATCCTTCTTGAAAATCAAAAGTGGGTATTGATTGAGTAGTTTCTGTATGCAGAATTTGGACTATGTTTTATGAAGAAGTAAGGAAAGGAAGTGCTCTTTGTCTGAAGTTTTTTGTTGCAATTGGAGAGGCAAAAGCATGAACACTGGAAACCTTAGGAATTAATTAATAAAAGTGTTACTGGGCAGTGCTAGTGACTAAAAAATAATAAAGGCACCAGGTACCTCTGGAGCCTGGAGTGCATGGTGGGGCTGAAAAGAAGCCTTTTGGTTGAAGTCTGCCTATAGACCGGTTAGGTTCCCAGCCCCTCTGCCCTACGCTGATAGTTCAAGATTTACCCACTGGAAAAGTTGAATAAAGAGGTTTTGGCTTTAGGAACAACAAGCCAAATTATGAATGGGATAAGACATTGCTCTGAAAACCCAGGGTTCAAGGAATGTAAATAACTACCCCTGTCCCCTCAACACACACCACTAAGGTCCCCTTTCCAATCACTTCATGTATTTCCCCCAGGTAGGAGATGAAAGATTAGCTTTGAAGAAAATGCTTTGCTCAGGAGAAGAGAACTATAGATTCCAACACTTGGGATTTCCCCCAATGAAGTGGTCAAGTCCTGACTACTTTTATCCTTTACTTGACAAGTTCTACCCAGCACACAGAGCTTCTGTCTTCCTTTTAGTGCCTCATTCTTTAATAGGAACCGGAGTTTCTCAGACTCGGTACTGTTGACTTTTTGGGCCAGATAAATCTGGTTGGAAAGCTGTCCTCTGCACTGTGGGATGTTTAGCAGCATCCCTGGCCTCTACCACTAGAGGCCAGTAACACCCATCCGTTTCCCACCCCTCCCAAAAATGTGACGGGTGACCAAAAATGTCTCCCGTCCTTGCCAAATGTCCCTGGGGGGAGAAATCTCCCCCTCTTTCTTGAGAACTACTGGTTTGAACCGGCATCCACAGACCACCAGCCACTAGAGGAAAGTCCCATTCATAAGAGAAAGCAAAACAGGGAAAGGAACTTTGAGAAAAGGAATGTGGGGGGCTGGGGGGATGGGTATTAAAGGAAAGCAGTATCCTCAGAGAAATGAGAGGACATTGTGTCTTAAAAAAAAAAATGAGATCTATTCCTTTTAAATCCTCACAGAATAAGAAAGACCTTTGGCTATTAAAATTGTAACTGTAGGAATAAAAAAAAATTGGAAGATTATATTCAAGAGCTCTGTTGTAAATCAGAACAAAAAATAAAAACAATAGAGGAAAGGTAAGAAAATTAAATAATTAAACTGGATGTTGGCGGTGTACTGTCTAAAAAGAACAAGGACATGGGAAAATTTTTTTAAAAACAAGTGAAGACCCAAGCAGAGTTCCCAGCACTGGAAGGACATAACCTTCAAACTAAAGGACTATCCCCAGCCTAGTTAAACTGTAGTCACAATAAGATATATCATCATACTATTTCAGAACTAGTGATAAAGAGAAAAATGCCAAAAACATCCAGAAAGAAAAAGGAAGGGAGTCACATTGGGGGTTCTAATGACATTCAGAATGACAGTGGAGAAATGTCCTCAAACAGATTCCCCATATACCCTTTCACAGAGGAAGTGCTCCACCAAAACAAGGGAAACCCAAGAAGGAGGAAGACTCCAGTCCCAGAATCTGGGTGCCGGCCCAAGAGAGCAAGGGGATTTCTCAGGATGGCAGTGAAGGGAGTTCCAGTGTGAAGACAACCATGTTTAACAGGCCTAGAGAGAGAAAAGACAGTGCTGCTTTGAATGCAGAGGAGGGAGCACTCTCTGGGCTGGAGAGTTCCAAAAGGGTAGCCGAATATGAAGAGCAAACATGGGAAAAAGGGCTTCCCTGGTGGCGCAGTGGTTGAGAGTCCGCCTGCCGATGCAGGGGACACGGGTTTGGGGCCCGGTCCGGGAGGATCCCACATCGGCTGGGCCTGTGAGCCATGGCCGCTGATCCTGCGCGTCTGGAGCCTGTGCTCCGCAACAGGAGAGGCCACAACAGTGAGAGGCCCGCGTACTGCAAAAAAAAAAAAAAAAAAAAAAAAAAAAAGGGAAAAAGTAAGGAAGGTGGAAAGTGCAGGACTTGCTCAGACAAATGGAGGGAGTGTTGGACAAGAACATGATAGGAGATTGGGAAAGCAGTTGTTTAAATTACAAGACGAGAAATTATTTCAATTGTAGAAACCTGAGACCATCTTAGAGTGTTTTCAGTTGCAGAAGGGATTTAAGTGATCTGACTGTTTTTTAAGAGAGGGTATAAGGATCATTTTGAGTTATGAATAATGGTTCATTTTTGGTTTTGTTTGAACATTTTCTGTGTTTTCTAAGTTATAATTAGAAAATAATGCAAGTTTTTTTGGGGTTTTTTTGTTTTGTTTTTTTGAAGACACAAAGCTGAGAAGAGATAAAAGCCCCAGTGGAAGTAATAATTTTCTAAATAACCCACATATCATCAGCACTAATATTTTGGGACTAGTATAATTGTATTTTGGAAGCATATTAGTTTTTCTTTTACTTTAATAAATAAGGATCTTTTGGTTTCATCTTTTAGCCCATATGTATGTATGATTCAGTGACAGTTTCGTGATTGCAGGATTTATCTATCAATACTTCTGAAATTAGCATGATGTGCTTCCATTTAACAACACCTGCTATTTTCCACTAGGTGGGCTGCTAACTTCACACAGTAAACTAAGACTGTGTTTAAGTGCTGAGACTTCTACATCTAATGCTAATGCATTTGGTATCTCTCTTTCATAACTCCCAAGCAATTCTAAAAGAAATAAGTTTGTGAACTATGTAATTGCAGTTGTGGGGTTTTGTTTCAGTTTCTAAATTGTGTATTATAGCTTATAGTTTAACATTTTTACCTTTTTAGAGTGTGACTAATGTATATATGCACTTTTCCTCTTTATAATGGACCTTAACTATATTCAGTTATAGGTAAAAGTAAAAAAAAAAATCTCTAATTTGGAAGATGATCATTCTAGATGTGTGAAAAATAGAAAGTATTTGAAATTTATTGCACATAGAGATCCTGTGATGTGGCTGTTTCAGTGAATAAATGATTATTTTCAGATAGATGTTATATATGGTTCTAAAGTATTTTAAGTAGCTTAATCTCTTAAATTCCTTCCCAAATCTTAGTTTTCCCATCCTCCATCTCTACAACAAAGGCATGTTAGGTTAAACTTTATTTGAATCAGATTCTGAATTGATGGTATTGAAATAACTGTGAATAATGTCTTGCAGTTATTTCAGCTTTAAGGTAATTTGACCATTTTCCCTGTGCCAGTGAAATTTGTATGGGATTCTTACAACATGCAGAGCTAGTAACATTTTACAATATGGTGCTATTGTTTCTCTTTTAAAGCTAATTAAAGACATTCTAATAACCAATGTTTGAATTTAAACATTTCCATAAATAACATATTTTAAAAATGCATACTTATATTATGGGCCCAAACATACAATAATTTCTTTTTTGTTGTTGTCACAAAATCAGGATGTGGCCTGTTTCCTTTTATCCTTCCTTTTGCACAAATGGAGATTTTTTTGGTCTCTTTTAGCCTTTAAGCTCCAGGAAATAATTCTGGAGCCAGTAGTTACAATCCTGCCAGGGACAACATAATTCTGAGCGCTACAAGTAGTGGGGATGACTGGTGGTGGTTTTAGTCAGGATTGACCAATGAGCTGAGCGCTAGAAGGAAGCAAAAGTGGAATAGCGGGTGCAGAGGGTGTTCACTTGTCCTTCAAGGATGTGAAAGATGCTCGAGTCATGGTAGAGGGTGAAGTGCCATGAAGTGACCTATGATGAAGGAACCATGGGTTCCAGGCTGGGTCCTGCTGATAACCAGCTCTGTCACCTTGGGCGAGTTAGCCTCTCTGGACCTAAGTCTCTCACTGTGAGACAAGGAGGCCTGGCTGAGATCAAGGATCCTCAACTAGCGTTCTTGATCCCACAACTGGCTGTCAAGTCTGACTTGTCAAAGACAAGCGAGGCCACTGCTCCAGGCCAGGCCACCCTGGGACCTGTCAGCGCCTGCCTGGAATCTAGATTTCCCAACACTGCCTTTTCTGAGATTCCCAGTTGTCTTGCTCTGTCTGCCCACCTGCCAAGTGAATTCATTGCCCAAGTTCCCAGTACAAACCCCTGTCTATCCCATTTCAACCTGACAATTACCTGTACATATTCTCTAACATGGATATATCTTGTACTTAGTGTTTTACTGACTCACAAAATTATGCTCAAAACAGAACCACAATGAATAACGATACGCTCTCAGTCTGTTTCCCCTTTTACCATTCACTCCCCTAAAAACCTGAGAGTCACCCCAAGCTCCGCAGCCTCCTTAAATCCCTGCTCCCTGCTGTTTGCCCTCTCCAGTCCTTCAGCTTAGTGTTGTAAGTATCCTTTAGACCAGCGGTCCCCAACCTTTCTGGCACCAGGGACCAGTTTCGTGGAAGACACTTTTTCCGCGGGGGGCGGGTGGGGGCAGATGGCTCAGGCGGTAATGGGAGCGACAGGGAGAGGCCCACTCACCTCCTGCTGTGCGGCCCGGTTCCTAACACACCACAGACTAGCACCGGTCCGTGGCCCGGGGGTTGGGGACCCCTGCTTCAGGCCTTCAACGTCATTCTCCTGGCGTGTTTCAGTGACCTCTCAAATGATTTTCCTCCTCTGGTTGAGCTGCCACCCTTCTGTACATTCTCTTCGTAACTGCTGGAGTGGTATTTCTTGAAAGCAGATCTGATTACAGTGCTCTCCTGTTTTAACATCCTTCAGTAACTCCTCTTTGCCTCTAGATTTGAGTACATACTCTTTAGCATGGCTTTGAAGGCCCTACCTCTCCAGCTCCATTTTCTGCTGCCCTGTCCTCTTTACATGCCAAAATATAGTTCCCCAGATATTCCATGCCATTTCATGTCTCTCTGCTGTGAACACGCCAGAAGAACCTTTTTTCCTCCTCTGCTATACCTGATAAATGTCATATTCTTCCAAGTTAGATAAAGTATCTCTTCTATAAAGCCTGACTGGGTTTATCAAAGTATAATTCATCATTTCTTACTTGGTGCTAACATTATATTTAATAATGATGTCTCTTACCGTATCAGTCTCTCTGATTGCAATTATTAGTTGTCCTACCAGACTGCAGTGAGTTCTTTATAAACGTCTTATTTACCCTTGTGCTCCTAGCCCAGTTCCTGTCACCTGGTAGGTGCTCTTGGGAGTATATCTGTGCTCACAAGGAAGAATACAGTTCTAATAGCCAGCGCTGTAAACACTTGTTGCATCTATGATTTTAATATCTTTTCCTTTTTAAGAAGAGGAAAGCAGTCTCTAAATTCATACCATTTTTAGGGACTTCCCTGGTGGTCCAGGGGTTAAGACTCCACGCTCCCAATTGCAGGGGGCCTGGGTTCAATCCCTGGTCCGGGAACTAGATCCCCATGCCGCAACTAAGAGCCCGTGTGCCGCAACTAAAGATCCTGCACATGGCAATCCCACGTGCCACAACTAAGACCCAGTGCAGCCAGATAAGTAAATAATATTTTTTAAATAAATAAATAAATTCATACCATTTTAAAGCTAAAAGGAAGGGTATTTCAACTGCAAGTGACATAAAACTAAACTCAAAACTGGCTTGAACAATAAAGAGCATTTTTTGACTTAACGAAATGGGAAAAATTCAGTGTTGTTTCTGGCAAGACTTGGTCCAGCTGCCCAGGGAGGCCACCAAGGATAGTGGTGTGTCTGCTCTATCCTCTGCAGCATCCTCCCATCAGGCTCCCCAGTGCTGCCTCCAGCAGCTCCAGGCTCTTCCCTCAGGGCAGCAAAAAGCATTAGTGCCTCCTGGCTTCATATCTTTGCACTAAAGGTCTAAGGAAGAAGAAGCTCTCTTACAGCATGTAGGAGAGGGAGAGGTGAAGCTTCTTTTTTCCAGAAGTCCCAGAAAATGTCTCCTGCCTGATGGTCTCCAACTGGGTTATATTCACATCTTTCAGCTAATCATCGTAGCCAGAGATGAGTGTTGTTCCATGGTGCTTAAGCCATTCCAGGGCTACTCTTGGAGCTACAGGTTAGGGGTTAAGGAGACAGGGGCTGAAGTCCCACCCAAACCATCTGGCTGAGAATGTGAGCAAGATCGAGTTACCCAAAGGAAAAATTGGATTATTTCTGGCAAAAGAAAGGGGCAAAAAAGGCTGGAAAGAGGAATACTAATATTCATTATGAAGGACTTTAGAACTCTTTTGCGCCAGACTCCCCTAAGTGTTTCAAGAACAAACTTCTTTTTTATTTCCCTGAAGCCTGAGACCTCCAGGCAAGGAAGAGCTTCTCAAGGTAAAGTGAGGAGTGGCCCCAAGTCGTGAGGCAGGCCTGGAACAGCGGTCTTTAAATTCATACCATTTTAAAGGTAAAAGGAAGCCTGTCTCTGACAAGACAGGCTTGAGAACCAGTAGTGGGGTCATGATGGCTAGTTGAGGATCTCTGATCTCAGCCAGGCCTCCTTGCTTCACAGTGAGAGACTTGAGGTCCAGAGAGGCTAACTCGCCCAAGGTGACAGAGCTGGTTATCAGCAGGACCCAGCCTGGAACCCACGGCTTGTTCATCCCAAGACACTTCATGGTACCTCGTCATCACCTACGTTGAAGTGAGCAGCTACCAAGTTCTTGAAGGACATGCAAATAAAAACCTTTTTTGGGTGGTAAATTATGGTCATCTTGATTTCAGAATGATTGGGTGAATCATCCAACATGCTTTTACTATATATTGTACTTTTCATTATTTTAAAAACGGTTATGAAGGAAAACTGAAACCATTTTTGGTTGAATGAAATTTTACCATTTTCATTTTGTCTTGTTTCCAAGATTCTGCAATAGCGTGGCATTCACTAAATAATAAATGTATTGTATGTTTCAGTGTGTGGTAACAGCAGAGAATGACTTCATAGACCACTTGACCTGCTCTGTTGTGGTTTATGATGCCATTTGGATTCCTTGGTGGAATTATTTCCATCTGAATCACTATAAACTTCTATTTAGTTTGTCACAAATCTAAGGCCAGATATGTTTGTGGTTTTCAACAGTGATGTAATTCTGAAAGATACTGTGAAAGTTACAAGTTGTCATATACTATTAGCATTTAACTCAGTGTTTCACATAATTCCAGACAAACTAGAAGCCTGAAAAAAATCCATTTCTCCACATTATTTTTTTTTACTCTTAGGCAGTCTACCTTTGCTGTCTGTCTTGCCACTGTGGGTTTGGTTATGCATCAATCAAGTACGTGTGGGGAACACTGGGAGGCTCTGTGGGCATCCACAGTAATGTAGGACATGGTCCCTGCCACTTCTTAATTAGGAAGCTTGCATAGATGGATAGAAAGGATGTTTCATTAACTACATGGTGGAGAGAGAAAGAGTCTTTCTTCTCTTTTATATGACTGCCAATTGTGTGAAACAGACTGGATCACGTTGCAAGATACGCACATACTGCAGGGTATACACATTGACCTGCACAGAAAGCAAGGACTCAACTAAAGCATACTTTCCCAGTCGGCTGCCAGGCAGGAGCAACAGCAAAACAGCAGAACTTGCCAGAAGGGACTTGGGGGCCTAAGGTTCAACAGAAAAGTCTGAAGATTTCTAAGCCCCTGTATTTTTTTTTTCTGATTTTTTTTCCCCAGAGAGCCTCGCGGGCAGAGGAGGGAGTCATTGGTGACAGTGGTAGGTGGGGGAGTGGTGCCAAATCTATAGCGCAGAGCAGGGCGCAAAGCACAGAGAGGTGGGAGGAGGCCAGCGGCCCAATTCCCATAAGGCAGGTAGAGACACAGCACACTCAGGGAGTTGAAGGCTGTAGATATATAGGGCTGGTGAGTTACAAAACAAAGAAGGGAGAGGAAATGGGTCAGGATGGGTGGTTGGCTATCACAGAAACCACAGGCGGCCGGGAGCACAGCTCCAGAGGAAGCTGGCTCAGCTCACTGTGTGTTGGAGGGGGCAGGCTTCTCAGCAGGGAGGCACAGGGACCAAGAACAGCCTTCATGAAGGTGAGTCAGCAGCCTATTTCAGGACACGTGGAAAGCCTGGGTTCAGGTCCTGGCTCTACCACTTGCTGGCTCTGTCCCCGTGGGAAGGTTCAGATGCCTCACCTGTGAAGTGAGAAGGTTCGATTAATTGGTCTCTTACATTCCTGAGATGTTATGAGATAAGGAGTTAGTATCTTCCCCAGAACAGACCACAGACTGAGCTTCTAGAAACTGTAATGACAGTCATTTATCTATTCAGCGAGTAGTGATGAGCACCCATGATGTGTGAAACAGCATTCTGCGCATCAGGATCACAGTGGGCAGCGAGATGAAGTCCTTTCCTCTCACGGAGCTTACGTTCTGGGGAGAGAGGCAGACAGCAATCAGACAAACTATAAATGAGCAAGTTAATTTGAGTTACCAATAAATTGCTGTGAAGATGGTAAAATAAGACAGTGCGGTGGAGGGCAACCATGTTTTGGGGGTAGGGGATGGTCGGGGAGAACTGCATCCTCTCTGAGGAGATAATGGTCAAGCGAGACCTGACTTGCAGGAAGGAGCTTCCTATGAGACAGTCTGGGAGCAGGGCAGACAGCTCAGAATGAGCAGAAAAGGCCCTCAGGAAGGAATGAGTCTGACACATTCAAACAGCAGAAAGAAGACCCGTGTGGTTGGAGGGAGTGAGCAGGGAGCGGCTAGAGACATAAGCCAGCGCCAGACTACATGGGACCTTGGAGGCAGTTGTAAGAAACCTGGATCTTATCCCAAGTGCAGTGGTGAGCCTTTGGAGGGTTTTAAACGGGAGAAAGAAAGATCTGCTGTACATTATAAAAAGATCGCTCTGGAGATTCTGTAAAGAATAAAATGAAGGGGAGCAAGAGAAGAAGCAGAGACGACTTGAGAGGCAGTTGTAATAGTCACAGTGAGAGGTGGTGATGGCTTGGACCATGAGAGTAGCGGGGATGTTGGGAATAGGTGGGTAGGTAGGAACGCGTGTAGAGGTTTTGGAAGAAGGAAACATGGGGGCAGTTTTTATAGACATACTGTTTTTATTAGTCTGTACCTCTGCCTTGAGGAAACTGCCCCTGACCCTCTTTTATGTCCTATTAATGGGATGCAGGACACAAAGGATGCTTCATCCATCATTTCACCCCCTGACCCCCATCACCAGACCCAAAATTTGGTTTCAGAGTGGCCCCCACCAACCCTCGTCCCTGCCAGTCCCAACATAGGTCTTCATGATCATCACATCTATTCAGGAAACCTGTTTATGATAGGTTCTACTGTTCATCTGTCAATTTCTGGCTTGGGAACACAGGAATAGCATGTTTTGGTGGCAAATATGATAGTTCAGTTTTGAGTTGTTACAGAAAAGCCTAGTGAATAGAGGAATACCAAAACAAGTATGTATTTCTTACCCCAGTAGAATGGATTATTGAGGGCCAGTTTAGCAGCCCACAGTATTTCTAAAAGGAAGAGCTTTCCCTGTGTCTCTATAAGAATCCAGGAAAAGACTGACCCTGCTTGGGTCATGTGGCCACTCTGAAACCAAATGTTGGGTCTGGAGATGGGGCTCGGGGGTAAAATGATGGATGAAGTATCCTTTGTGTCCTGCATCCCATTAACAGCACATAGAAGAGGATCAGGGACAGTTTCCTCAAGGCAGAGGTACAGACTAATAAAAACAGTATGTCTATAAAGGTGCCTTCACTTGGATTTCTCTAGATGCCACAACCCCTAGGAATGCCTGGTCATAGCCGAGCCTAAATTGTAGCTCTCTGAAACTCTCTCCCATTCCTTTGTCTTCAAAGGAACTTTAGTGAAGACCAAAATACAAGCATTCTATTGATAATTTTTCTTCATTGACTTCTTTATATATTTGATTATCTTCTAAAACTATATAAAGTAATAAAAACTCTCTTAAGATTTTGTCATGGCCTGGTTCTCAGTATTTCTTCTAGGTGATACAGGACATCAGATACCCTAACACCAACTTCTGTGTATCAGGCATAGCTATTCTGAGGGCTCTGTCCCTATCAAGATGGCCCCAGGTTTCCATCCACTTGACTGCACCCCTGCATAGCAGGTTTAATACAGAACCAGTGGGTATAGAATTTTTCAAGAAGTTTTAGGTGTACAGTGGAAGGCTCTGGTCGCTTTAACCTAGCAGACTCCCTTTCCCTTTGTGCTCAGACCTCAAAGCCTCAGGACAGTCTTCTCTCATGGACTTATTTTCTGGGGACAGGACCCACAAGGGCTGAGAAGTTCCTTGAGGCCCTCTAGGCTGTGTATCTAGGACACATTGATGGGGAGGGGGCGTTTGTCTTTGGTTCCTTCTCATCGCCTCTTAGGGTTTGGTGCCTCCTGACTCTGGCTGTTTATAAACTCTCAATACCCTGCTTTGCTCTGGCATTTTCCCTCTTGCCCCAGGAATTCCATCCTTTCAGTTCAACCCATTTATTGAGTGGACCTTACAAATAAGGCCCCAGGTTAAGCACTGTGAAATTACCTCCTTTGTGTCCTTTCTGCATTCCCAGTCTAAGAACATCTCAGGTAGGTGACAGGAAGACTGAGTTATTTTATATTAATATGCAAAAACATATTGAATCATTTATTCAATAAATATGTATTGCACACCAACTGTAAACCAAATACTCTTACAAGCACTGAGATTGCAACCATCAGAGTTCCTGGCGTCCTCAGGTAAGTTATATTCTCGTGGAGGTATCAGTAAATAAACATATAATATGCCAGTAGAGGAAATAGAGTAATTTTAAAACAAAAAGCAAGCCTGGTGATGGAGGAGAGAGGAGTGTGCATACAGGTGGGAAGAGCAGGGTTATTTAGAAAGGTCAGTCGGGAAAGGTGCCTCTGAGAACTGATCAGGTGGGGGGAATGGGTGGGAAGAGGCTTGGATTTGGAGAGAAATCTCTTTTTTGGTAGGATTTCCAGTTCCCTGAACTTATTATCAAAACGTCATAATGTGGCGAAGACTTAGATGGGGTTTGGAGGTATAGGCCTCTCTAGCGTAGAGCCATAAGCCAGAGAGGGGTAACATATGGACCCTGCCCCCCGTCCCCGCTCTCCTGCCAGTCAGGGTCATGGTTCTGACCCCTTGCCTGGCTCAATCCTCACCACCCGCATTTCCCCACGCTGGTCACCAACTCTCTGTTTTCCTGTTTATCTCACTGGTAGGACTTCCAGCTTGGCTTTCTTCCCAGCTACCACTTAGACTCTTGTCCTTGATGGTAATGTAGATTCTTGCATCACCTTGCCTTGGGCTATTCTGAGTAAATTTCCTTCCCTATCACTAGGAAGAACCTACTCCTTGCCCACCCTGTGGGTAACCATATACTTTATCATTTAAATTGGCATACTTCTGAGAGCAGAAGGGAGTACTATTAATAATTATGCCAGGACTACAGGCATAAACTGGGACCATCCTGTGCAAACTGAGTGGTGGGTCACTGTATGCATGAGATCATTGGCTCAGTTAGCTCCAGCCCACAAGTGGAACCAAGACTCCCCTCCCCAGCCTAGCATCTGATCTGAAGGCTGAGGTTGGGCTCCTTCCATGGTGCAGCCAGAAGTCAGAAGACAGGTCATCACTCTTCAGTCACTACCTTGTTTGCTCAACCTCAGGCCTGTTTTTCTAGTCTCCATCTAGGAGGACCCTCAGGTTGCAACCCAGAACATGCCTCCACTAGTTTCTGTCCTTCTGGGACTGGACTGGAGACTTCCAGAACCCACTTTCTCTGCTTCCTCGGGCTGCTCCCCGGGACGAGATGTAGTCTTTTCTTCCATGTCCAAGTCTAAGAGAGCTGTCTCCAGACCCTTGCGTAGGCCCTACCAGGCTTTTGTGTTTGCCTCTCTGGAGCTCAGATGGAGTCAGGGGAGCTGGGCTTCCAGAGCCAGAGTCAGGCTGACCACCCCTTCCAGCCCCTCAGGACACTAAAAATACCCAAAAATACAGTTCATTGCTTCTTTACATAGCTATAAGCAAAGAAGATGTGGTGTGTATATATATACAATGGAATGCTACTCAGCCATAAAAAAGAATGAAATAATGCCCTTTGCAGCAACATAGATGGACCTAGAGATTATTATACTAAGTGAAGTAAGTTAGAAAGAGACAAATACCATATGATATCACTTATATATGGAATCTAAAATATGACATAAATGAACGTATCTACGAAAAAGACTCACAGATATAGAGAACAGACTTGTGGTTGCCAAGGGGGTGGGGGAGGGGAGAGGGATGGATTGGGAGTTTGGGATTAGCTGATTCAAACTGTTATATGTAGAATGGATAAACAAGGTCCTACTGTATAGCACAGGGAGCTACATTCAGTATCCTGTGATAAGCCATAATGGAAAAGAATATGAAAGAGAATATGTATAACTGAATCACTTTGCTCTACAGCAGAAATTAACACAACATTGTAAATCAACTAAACTTCAATAAAATAAAATTTTTTAAAAAGTTATATGCTCACAGCTTTAAAAGATTCAAGGGACATGGTAGACACCCATGGTTTTTTAAAGAAAATATTACAGATATTAAGATCAGGCCTCAAATTTTTGAAGTAACATTGAAAAAACCTTTATAATGAGACCCTACTGGGCTATTTTTACTATAATAATACTGACATCTTATTGGGTTCAAATGTATTTTGTAGTACAGGTCCACAATCTCTGATCTGAAATCCTAGAAAGCTAGGAAAACTGAGGGAGAAAAAAATGTTCCAAGTTTGTCACAAGTTTATTTGACAGTAAAACCTGGTTTGAATTGGCATGAAGAGTATAGTCTTTATCCCACTTAGTGTGAATGGTCGTGTTTTGCTATAGAAATGTTAATATGTTTGGTTACTTCTCCAATCTTCAGTGGTGGATATTATGTAATATATGGTATATGTCCTGTATTACCTGTTCGAAACACTTCTGATCCAAAAGGTTTCTGATTAGGCATTTTGGCTCTATAGTGCTGAAACCAAGCAAGGCCTCATGTACCCACAGCGCAGAAAGCCAAACTCTGACAGCCCAGAGTTTGCAGCAAAGTAAGGGTTTATTGCAAGGGGCCAAGCAAGAGTGTGGGAGACAAGCCTCAGATCCATTCCCACTTGGTCTTTGAGTTAGGGATTTTTTTTTTTTTAAAGGGATGAACAAAGGCTGGGATTAATTGTCTTGTGACATTTCTTAATCATAGTTTTGGGAGTCAGGATGTTCTGGTTTATGAGGCTCAAACCAGGTGGTCCGTGGCTCAGGGGTCTGTTAGCTCATCTTGCCCTGGAGAAACAACCTGGGTTTGTATGTTAATGATGATATATATAATAGTAATTTTAGTGCATTAACGATGTTATGGACAACAGCAATTTTAGTCAACTGACTCTGGTGGATAAGTGTTCAGTTAGCACAGGATAGAGGTCAGAGGGGACAAGAAAGGGAATAATGATTTGGATAGAGAGATTAATCATAAGCTCAGTAAGGAAACTCAGTTTTAGGGAGGCTCAGTTTCAGTACTGTTTTACCCATTACATGTTTTTAAATTAATAATCTCCACAAATTAGGCAAGCACAAACTTCCAACAAGATTCCTTACAAGTTTGCCCCCTTTTGGATACTGCCCCTTGTGTGGTCTATAGTTTGGGAACTATTCAGTATTATTTTCTAGTTGAACATTTAGTACCTTAATCCTTTGGAAGAAAAAAAAACATTGATATAATAAATAAATAAAAAACATTGATATAAATAAATTATTCATTTATTATAAATAAATAAAAATAATGAATAACATATTGAGTCCAGATCTTTCTTTCCCCACTGGTGTAGTATGGGAGGAAGAGGGACTACCCATCATATGTGAAACAGAGTGGTCACATGGGCAGCCCGTTTTAGTTTTTATAGGAGCTACACAGATGCCCTCCTGGAGCATAACAGAAGCCTCCACACACAATCTCACACCTTTTTCTAAATTTGAAAAAACTTAGGACCAGTAGTTTTGTGTCTTCCACTAGTTTAGGAAAAGGTTTTTCTGTTCTTTTCTCTAGGAGCATATTGTTCCTCAAGGCCAAAGGTGGGGGGATGGGGAGAGGAATGTATTAGGTATTTAGTCCTTTACTCTCTGACTTAACGTTTGTGGTAGCCAGGCTGCAAGAAACTCCCAGTGATTCTCACCTTCTGGTATTCAGTTCCCTGTGTAATCCCTTCCACATCATATAGTTTGTGGCAAACAGTTCCAGATTTTCTTCATGCAAATACTGATATGTGTACCAATGTGTATACAGACACACACAGCTGTGTGATTTGTTAATACACACTGGACCATATTAAACATACTGTCCTGCAATGTGTATATTCACTTTAACAACTTATCTGGACACATCTTCCATATCTGTTCATATAAATCTGTCATTTGTTCACGTGTCTCCATATATTTTATTGTATGGACTTCTCCAATCCCTGTTGGAGGATATTTGGGCTGTTTCCAATTTCCACAAATACAAACAGTGATAAAGTAGATAGCATGTGGGTAAGTCTGTGGGATGTATTTCTGGTAGCAGTAATGCTGGATCAAAAATAGACACACGTAAAATTCTGATAGATATTCCTAAATTGCCCTCCCAAAAAGTTGTTCTAATGTATTTGCCCAGGGAATGTAAATGTCTATTTCCCTACATCCTCAAAAACACTGAGTATCCACAATCTCTACCAATTAGATAGGTGAAAAATGACTCATTGCTTTCTTTTGTGTTTAATTGTTAACGATCTTTTCAAATGTTTATTGGCTGTTTGTGTTTCTTCTGTTTGGAATTGTCTGTCCATCTCCTTTGCCCATCTTGATACTTGGTTACTTATACTGATTTGTAAGGACTCTTTGTATATAAGTATGTTAAGGTCTTTGCCTGAAACATATTTTATAGAAAATTTCCCCCAGCTTATTGTCAACACTGACTTTAACATTTTGAATCATATTCAGGAACTTTTTGTCATAACCCAGTGATGTGTGTTGTATAAAGCACGAAAAAGGCTTTATAACTTAGTTTAAAAATATTTCCAATGAAAATTAAAATTGAGAGAGCATTTCCTGTTTATACAAATGTTAACTGTTACTATGTTTAACTTCAGTATCACTGGCCCAGTTGATTTGCATTTTCACTATTTCCTTCTAGTTACCCGAATACTATATTCACCGCATTCCCAGAAGCCGGGAGGTCCAGCAGTCCTGGCTGTCCACGGTACTCACCACCTTGTACTCTATGTGGCTCTCCTTCCCCCTGACTCACCGAGTGAAGCCAGATTTGGTACGTATGAGAGAGAAGGTCAGTCTCCTGTGGATCCTTCATTAGTAACAGGACATATTGTTTTCTTGAACAGCTACCATTCATCAGTGTGCCAGATACTATACCAGACCTTTTACTAATGTGTGCTAAAATTTATCTCAATGCACTTTGCTCAGAGAGGTGGGAAATTTGCCTTCCCTTTCTAGCTATAACTTGAACTCTAAATTTGCCCTTTTCTCCCCTCTGTCTCATGGCAATAAGGACTAACCGAGCACTATCTTTCACCAATTTGTGCTGCTAGCCACCTGTGGTTTCTGAGCCAACGTCATGTGCTTACTTGTCAGCCAGAGAAGAGCCAGTTTTTTTTATTCCTTTTCAGTACTCTTCTTATTTTGTCAAAACTTTGTTACCAATACTCTGTAATGGCCTGTATGGGAAAAGAATCCAAAAAAGAGTGGATATGTGTATTTGTATAGCTGATGCACTTTGCTATACACCTGAAACTAACACAACTAACACAACATTGTAAATCAATTATACCCCAATAAAATTTTTTTTTACGTTAGCAATCTAGTAGGCACAAAAAAACAAAAACAAAACCAAAAAGCTCTGTTACCAGAAAATGATATGCAGTTGGCAGAATGTCATACACACTGAAGTTTTTATAGGAAAGTTATACAGAAAATAGAAATGTGAAGGCTTTAGTGCACTGTATTAAACCTTACCTTCCTTATCTATAAAAGTCTTAAGTTCTCTGTGGTCTTTAGGATGAAGCTCTATTACTAAATGCTAAATGCACTTCAGTAGGCAATGCAGATCAGCAGATATGTTATCACAATAGTGTACACAGTACTTAAATAATACTCTCATTCCTGTTTAAGGCAGAATCCATTAATCTGCATAGCCTTAAAGAAACTCTTTATTTGCTTTCCTTATACATGAGTTCTGGCACAGTGGATGTTATTCTCATGAATAACTGAACGAAAATGCATTTAGCTACGATGATTTTGAAAGATCTCTATCAGTTTGGTCATTGCCTTTCACCAGCTGTATTGCAATTCAGGTCCCTCCCTTGGATGAGAGTTTTAAAATCTGAATTGTCTACGTGAGTACTTTAGATTTTTTTAAAAGCTATAATTTACAAACAGTGAAATGCATAGATCTTAAGTATATAGTTTGACCACATCTCTATCAAGATATAGAACATTTCCATCACCCCACCTGCCCCTTCCCAAGCAGCCACTTTCTGGTGATTTCTATCACCATAGATTAATTTTGCTTATATTTATTTTTAAATTTTTGACAGGATAAGTTTATCTCACAGTCTCCAACCACATTTTAAGAGTGTGGAACTCAGATGTTTTCCTAAAAGATCATTACCACTCTTAAAGATTTAATTATTTCTGAAACTTAAGAGACAAAATGGAAGGAAGAAAAAAGGTCTTCACATTTTAAGCTGGAAATTTGGGGTTTACATTTACTAAATCACTGGGGGCATGACTACTGTCAATGGCAGCAACCAGGTTGAATGTGGTGACTTCAGGACTCTAAGGTGTGAAGGTGAGAAGGAAGTAGTGACATGATGGCTGATGTCTGCTGTGGACATGGAGGAGCTCTGGTGACTGCCCAGCCTAAGTATTTTGATACCCTTGTAGTAGGAAGAGTAACTGATGGGGCATTAGGACACTTGGTCCCAGGCTCACTTTGGCTCTTATTCTATTTTAGTTCCCTTCTGGGCATCATTCTCTACCTTAAAACAAAAGGATTGGACCAGATGTCCTCTCAGTTTCCTTCAAACTTAGTCTAAAATTTTATGAGTACCATAAATTTGCCTATAAAGAGTGAAAGGGAAAAAAAGACTATTATGTTTCTAAAGGAATAAAAAGGGAAAAGGGGGGAAATGTGAAATACTTATTTCTGTTTTAAACTGAGTTTTCAAAATTATTTCAAACCTGAACATTATCCAGTCAGTTGCTTTGATGTGGCTGGCTTCACAAAATGAACTCCCACTTAATGAAATTCCCTTGTACACACACACAAAGTTAATGGTTAAGGACAACATGCATATCTCTCCTGTATTCATCCTTGGCTTTCTTTTTTTAAAATTGTAAATGGCACTAATTTTATTTTTCTTTTTGAATATTTTTGCCTTTTTTAAATTGAAGTATAGTTGATTTATAGTGTTGTGTTAGTTTCAGGTATACAGCAAAGTGATTCAGTTATACATATATACATATATATATTCTTTTTCAGATTCTTTTCCATTATAGGTTATTACAAGATATTGAATATAGTTCCCTGTGCTGTACAGTAGGACCTTGTTGTTTATCTATTTTATATATAGTAGTTTGTATCTGTTAACCCCAAACTAATTTATCCTTCCCCCGCTTCCCCTTTGTAACCATAAGATTGTTTTCTATGTCTGTGAATCTGCTTCTATTTTGTAAATAAGTTCATTTGTATCATTTTTTTAGATTCCACAAATAAGTGATATCATGTGGTATTTGTCTTTCTCTGTCTGACTTACTTCACTTAGTATGTGATAATCTCTAGTGCTATTCATGATGCTGCAAATGGCATTATTTCATTCTTTTTTATGGCTGAGCAATATTCTGTTGTATATATATGCCACATCTTCTTTATCCATTCATCTGTTGATGGACACTTACATTGCTTCCATGTCTTGGCTATCATATGTAGCACTGCTATGAACATTGGGGTGCATGTATCTTTTCAAATTAAAGTTTTCGTCTTTTCTGGATATATGCCCAGGAGTGGAATTGCTGGATCATATGCCAACTCTATTTTTAGGTTTTTAAGGAACCTCCATACTGTTTTCCCACCAACAGTGTAGGAGGGTTCCCTTTTCTCCACACCCTCTCCAGCATTTATTATTTGTAGACTTTTTGATGATGGCCATTCTGACTAGTGTGAGTTTTGATTTGCATTTCTCTAGTAATTAGCAGTGTTGAGCATCTTTTCATGTACCTGTTGGCCATCTGTATGTCTTCCTTGGAGGATTGTCTCTTTAGATCTGCCAATTTTTTTTGACTGGGTTGTTTGTTTTTTTGTATATGAGCTGTTTGTATATTTTTGAAATTAAGCCCTTGTCGGTCGCATCGTTTGTGAATATTTTCTCCCAGTATGTAGATTGTCTTTTTGTTTTGTTTACAGTTTCCTTTGCTGTGCAAAAGCTTATAAGTTTGATTGGGTCCCATTTGTTTATTTTTGCTTTTATTTCTATTGCCTTGGGAGACTGACCTAAGAAAACATTGCTACAATTTATGTCAGAGAATGTTTTCCCTATGTTATTTTCTAGGAGCTTTATGGTATCATGTCTTATATTTAAGTCTTTAAGCCATTTTGAGTTTATGTTTGTGTATGGTATGAGGGTGTGTTCTAACTTCATTGATTTACCTGCGGCTGTCCAGCTTTCCGAATACCACTTGCTGTAGTGACTGTCTTTTCTCCATTGGATGTTCTTGCCTCCTTTGTCAAAAATTAATTGACCATAGGTGCCTGTGTTTATTTCTGGGGTCTCTATTCTGTTCCATTGATCCATATGTCTTTTTTTATGCATCCTTAGCTTTCTTATGATTTTCAACAAAATTTCTTCTTTACTTCTTAAAAAAAAAAAAGAAAACCCCATTTTTAGAAACTATAGTAGCATCAGACTTTAAATTACTTGAGTTGTCTGAACAACCAGGTGACTTTCTGCTTCTCTTTAACTGTATGCACCTGGGCCGGTAAGTCTGCTCTCCATTCAACTGTCTCTGTGCCTCACTTTGTCATCTATAAAATATAAAGTCACTTTCCTTGTTGTTTCAGAGCAAATGCTGAATAATAGAACATTTCAATGTTTTTTAAATGGAAATTCCATCCAGTATGTACTAGCTAACGTTTATTGAGCACACTTACATGTACCAGACCTAGTCCTAAGTACTGGCATTCATGCTGTATGAGGTGGGTAGTACTGTTATGCACATTTAATGGAGGAGGGAAGTGAGGCTTTGTGAGACAGGAAGTTACTTGCCCAGAGTGTATGCACAATCAGTAAATAACAGAGCTAGGTCTAGCATCCAGGTCTTTCTGATTCCAAGGCCCAAGGCCTTAACCACTGGACTGTATGCCACCATTTCTGGCTCACCATGGAAGATGTGTTCATTCATTCAGGCCAATTAAGAATCAGTTAATAAATTACTTTTAAAATAAATTACATTAAACATCACTCCCTCTAAATAAGAGTATAAAATTTAAATAGATCCCAACAGATCAAATTAAGTATCTGCTTTAGTAGATTTAACAAAGCCTGATCTAATTGAATAATAATAATAGTATATATTTCAAAATTAAGTGTCATGTATATTTGTCAAAATAGAATTTTTTTTTTTTTTTTTTTTTTTTTGCGGTACACGGGCCTCTCACTGTTGCGGCCTCTCCCGTTGTGGAGCACAGGCTCCGGACGCGCAGGCTCCGTGGCCATGGCTCACGGGCCTAGCCGCTCCGCGGCACGTGGGATCTTCCCAGACCGGGGCACGAACCCATGTCCCCTGCATCGGCAGGCGGACTCTCAACCACTGCGCCACCAGGGAAGCCCCAAATAGAATATTTTTAAAATTCAAAATGGATAATTAAAATAAGAGGAACAGTATTATTAAAAAAGTATTATTACAGAATTTTGAAAATGAGATTGACTTAGAAAATTAATCAAATTCATATTTACCAGTTTCCTGTTATAGAAAATCATATATAAAACCATTGTGAGTATATGTAATGTTTTATATCTTAATTTAACTTTTTGAATGAGATAGTAATCAAAAACATCAAGTTGTTTTGAGGAAAAAATGTGTAAATCTGCTTGTTGAGTGTATATTGAAAGTCATGCTTGTTTCATCCAAGCCAATTATTGGACAAAAAGCATCTTAGAGGAAAGTTATAAACTCTGTTTTGGAGGCCTGAATCTAATCCTTAGTAATTGGACTGGATGGTTTCTTTTTTTTACAAGGGCATTAAATACTTTTTAGGTGGTTCTGGTGTTTCACGTATCATATTTTTCAAGAAATATGGCTTTGCCAGGCATCCTGTGAATCAGAGTCATAAGTTCATAAGATTATTCTTGAGTTTAAAAAGATAATGGGACAGAACATAGATCATTGGTTTTCAGCCTCCAGGGGTGGGGGAGGGACTGACTACAAAAAGACTTGAAAGAACTTTTTTGGGTGAGAAGCCATTCTGTATCTTGATTTAGTGGTGATGGTGGTCGTTACTTAATTGTATGTGTTTGTCGTAACTCAGACCTGTACTCTAAAAAGGGTAAATTTTACTCTGTGTAACTTATCTTAACAAATATGAGTTTTAAAATGTGAATCATGGCCAAAAGCATCAAAACCTTTGGCTCCCAGTAGCTTCATATATGGCATGTACGTATCTTTGAGTAAAAGTGATTTGGTGAGTCATTGCTTGCTCCTCTCGGCACCTCACCTCTCCAGTGTTTTTAAGACCCTCTCTAAGTGGCACAAATACCAGAATCGAGTTACAGCATTTGTCTAAAATTTCTAACATAAAATTCAGCACCTTTGCTGAATTAAAAATCTGGGTCAGGGAGCATCAGTAGCAGCCAAAAATGACATAGTTTATCAAATGAACTGCGATTTCTCGTCATTTCAATCGCTTATTATTTTACGTTTGTAATCTTGGAAGCAGTAAATAGAGTTGGTCATGTTTGGAATGCTATATTATATGTTTGATTTTAGGTGAGTCTATCATCCTCGAAGTGTTAGTTACTGAAAGTCTATATTAAGTGCCTAACATGTACTACTTTTCCACTTGTATATCCAGTAGGCATCTGAAAGTTTCTTGGTTCAAGATAGTAGATATTTCCTACTTTTCCCCATCTTGGTAAACTTGCTCAAGTCAGATCCTCAGGAGACATCTTTGATTCCTCTCTGCCACACCTATTTCCCCTGTTCAATAGCAAGGCCTGCCAGCCATGTCTTCTCAATTTACCGTGATTTCTGTCTGTTTCTGTCCATCTTTCTGCCCCACACCATGCAGCGCCACCCCACCCACACTGCATAGCCTCTTAATTTGTCTGCCTATGGAAGGAAGTTCATGATCCCCCACAGTTGCTTCACCACTTAGCAACCAATGTGATTTCTTTTATAACGTACATCAGATTCTGTTACTCCACACTTAAAATCATCCAGCGGTTTTCTGTGCTCTTAGGACAAAGTCCAAATTTCTCAGTGTAGCCTATACGCTCTAGCCCAACCTGCTTCTCTGACCTCTTCTCCTCCTCTCTTCCCCTAGTTTACTGTGTGCCAGCCAGACCTGCCTGTTTGTTTTTTTTGTTTTTTTCCAACAAACCCAACTGATTCCTCAGAGCCTTTGTACTTGCCATTCCCTGTGCATGGGGCTCTTCACCCCTGCTGTAAACGTGACTGGCTCCTTTTTGTTCTCTGAGCTCAAATGTTACCTCCTCACAAAGGCCTATCCTGATACTAGCCCTTCCTCCGGCTCATGTCCTCATCCCTCTGTCAGACTTCCCTGCTTTATTTTCTTCATAGTACTAATCCCAATAAAAAGCTATCTTTTTTATGTATGTGTTTGTCATTCCATAAGAAACTGCAACTGCCTTGTTCATTATACTGATGCAACAGTGCCTGGCACTTGGTAGCCTCACAGTACGTATCTTTGATGAATGGTCCAGTCACTGTGCATGGGTGAGCTGTGGGCCCTTCCCTCAAAGAGCTTACACTCTAGTGGGGGAGACAAATGGGAAAGTAATTATAATGTAGTGTGCCAAGTGCCTTATGGTGGTAAGTGAAGATTGCTGTGGGAGTATCACAAGAAGAACTCAGTGGTTCATTCATTCACAGATACTTGTCAAGGACCCTACTCTGTGACAGGATTTATACTGTGTGTGAGAAGTATAAAAGTAAGTAAGCACAGTGGACAGCAGTCTTGCCCACAGCTGGGTGGTTGCAGTGTGATAGGTCCTCTTTGGGGATCTGGATAAGGCTTGAGAGTGGAGATGACATTTAAGCAAAGGTGGATAAGAGTTAATCAGTCAGAGAATAGGAAAAGGTCATTTTAAGAAGAGTGAAAGATTAATAAGTCAGTTGAGTGAGTGTCACATAATGTATATAAGGTTGAAATCTTTAGACTGAATTTTTATTAATTAGCATTTTAAATATAGTATTTTCTTGCTATTAGAAATTAATGGGATCTGGAACTTAAGACCTGAATACAGTAGCAAGGTAGTCATTTTTATAAGGTTAAATATTATGGATACTGTTAAGATGGCGTTTTGGGATTTTCCTCTATAAACCCCATAAACTCTTTTCATTTAAATCCAATAGAAGTTAAAGGAAATGGACACTTAAATGTTTTACTGATTTATCATTTTCATTCATGTGACCGGAACACCTAAAAGTTGTATTTTTAAAAATTTTTAGAAAAATAACATTTATTGAACTCTCCCTATGTGTCAGGCACTATTCTAAGTACTTCGCATATATTAACTCATTTAATTCTCCTAACAGTTCTCTGACACAATACTCTTTACTGTCATTCTGTAGATGAGGAGCTCAGAATCCAGAGAGGTCTAAGTAACCAAGGTCACAGAGCTAGTCAGAGTAGCATAATTCTAGTTCTCTTTAGAAATGTATCAGATTTGCCAGAATTAGATAACTCACTCAATTAAAAACTTAACTAGTAGTTTTTTTTTTTTAATGTCTGTATTGCAGCAGGCACTGAAAGGGATGAAATATAGCTTTGTCCTCAAGAAGCTTATATTTAGTTAGCTTCAAGAAAAGTGGACTAAAGAAACAACAGGTAGGCATGAAATAGAGAGTAATTCTGTTGGTGGAAAAAAACTATTTAAATCAGAAATAGTTTTTCCATCTCTTCAGCCTACAGCTTATTTTGGTGCTTGAGATTCTTTTAAAAAGCATTTAGAGGGGCTTCCCTGGTGGCGCAGTGGTTGAGACTCCACCTGCCGATGCAGGGGACACGGGTTCGTGCCCCGGTCCGGGAGGATCCCACATGCCGTGGAGCGGCTGGGCCTGTGAGCCATGGCCGCTGAGCCTGCGCGTCCGGAGCCTGTGCTCCTCAATGGAAGAGGCCACAACGGTGAGAGGCCCGCATACCGCCCAAAAAAAAAAAAATGCATTTAGGACTTCCCTGGTGGCCCAGGGGTTAAGAATCCGCCTGCCAATGCAGGGGACACAGGTTCGAGCCCTAGTCTGGGAAGATTCCACATGCCGCAGAGCAACTAAGCCCGTGTGCCACAACTACTGAGCCTGTGCTCTAGAGCCCACGAGCCACAACTACTGAGCCTGTGTGAAGCTCTGCAACAAGAGAAGCCACTGCAATGAGAAGCCCGTGCACCACAACGAAGACCCAACACAGCCAAAAATAAATAAATAAAATAAAAATTAAAAAAAAAAACATTTGAACACAATTTTTTTTAGCATTTTTTTATTTTGAAATAATTATAGATTACAAGGAGTTGAAGAAATAGTACACAGCGTTCCATGTACCCTTCACCCAGCTTCTACTAGTGGTGGTCTTATATAACCATAGTGCATTATCAAAATCAGAAATTTGATATTAGTACAATACTGTCAACTAGACTACAAACCTTATTCAGTTTTCACTGTATTTCATATGTGTTCATGTGTGGTTGTGTTTGTGTATAGTTCTATGCTGTTTTATCCATGTATCAAGATACATAACTGTTCCATCACTGCAAAGGAACTCCCCTGTGCTATCCCCAGTCCCTGTTCCATGGTAGCCACTAATCTGTTTTCCATCACTATAATTTGTCATTTCAAGAATGTTCTATAAATGGAATCATACACTGTGGAACTTTTTGAGATTGACTTCTTTCACTGAGCATAATGCCCTTGAGATCCATTCAGTTTTTTACATGTATCAATAATTCCTTTTTATTGCTAAATAAGATTTCATTGTATGGATGTTCTACAGTTTGTTTAACCATTCATACATTGAGGGACATTTGAATTGTTTTCACTTTTTTGCTGCTATGAATAAAACTACTGTGAACATACATGTACATGTTTTTGTATAGACATAAGTTTTTATTTATCTGGGTAAATGCCCAAGAATAAGTTTGCTGGGTCTGATAGAAAGTTCAAGTTTACTTTTATAAGAAACGCCAAACTATGTTCCATAGTGGCTGTACCATTTTTACATCTCACTAGCAATGTCTGAAAGATCTAGTTTCTCTGCATTCTCTCTAGCATTTGGTATTATCAGTATTTTTTACGTGTGTAGGGATATACCATTGTGTTTTTAATTTTTATTTCCCTAATGGCTAATGAGGTTGAACATCTTGTCATGTACTTATTTGTCATTAATATCTCTTCTTCACTGAAATGTCTGTTCATGTCTTTTGCCCATTTTCTAATTGGTTTGTTTTACTTTTGAGTTTTGAGAGTTCTTTGTATATTTTAGATGTAAGACTTTTGTCTAATACGTGGTTTACAAATATTTTCTCTCAGTCCATAGCTTGTCTTTTCATCTTCCTAACAGGGTCTTTCACAAAACAAAGATTTTTACTTTTGATGAGGTCTAATTATCAAATTTTCTTTCATGAATCATACTTTTGTTGTCACATCTAACAACTCTTCATCTAGTCCTAGATCCCAAAGATTTCCTCATGTTTTCCCGTAATAGTTTTATAGTTTTATGTTTTACATTTAAATGTATGAATCATTTTGAATCAATTTTTATATCAGGTGTGAGGTTTAGATGAAGGCTCATTTTGCCTATGGATGCCCAGCACAGTGTGTTAAAAACAAATAAACAAACCTTTCCTTCCTCCACTGAATTGCTTTTCCCCTTTGTTAAAAATCAGTTGGAATTTTTTTTTTTTAAAGGAGTTACTAGTTGGGTGTATTTGTGTTTATCTATTCCTGGAATCTCTGTTGCATTCATCTCTGAGTCTTTTCCTCTGCTAATAGCACATTGCTGTGTTTGCTATAGCTGTATACAGTAAATCTTAACTTCTGGTAGAGTGATTTCTCCCACTTTATTTTTCTTTTTCAAAATTGTCTTAGATATTCTAGTTCCTTTGCCCTTCCATAAAAATTTTAGAATAAGCTTGTCTATGTATACAACAGAATTCTGCTGGGATTTTGATAGGACTTACATTATATGTATAAATCAGTTTTGGGGAAATTGACATCTTTACTATATTGAGTCTTCCAATCCGTGGACATGGTATGCTTCTCCATTTATTTAGATCTCCTTTTATTTCATTTATCCAAGTTTTGTAATTTTCAGCATCAAGATCATGTACATGTTTTTTAAATTAATATCTTGGTATTTCACTTTTTTGGAATAATTGTAAGTTATAAATAGTATTGTGTTTTTAATTTTGGTTTCTACATGTTTGTTGCTAACATATCAAAATACAGTTGAGCTTTTTTTATCTCATATCCTGAGATCTTGCTTTTTTAAATAGATTTTCTAGACAATCATATGTCCTGCAAATAGAAAAAATTTTATTTCTTCTCTTCCAACCAGTATATAATTTGTTTCCTTTTCTTAGCTTATTGCACTGGCTAGGACTTCTAGTGTTATGTTTAATATGAATGATGAGAGCAGACAATTTTGTCTCTTTTCCAATTTTAGGGAAAAAGCTTTCATTCTTTTACCACTAAGTATGATGTCAACTGTAGGTTTTTTATAGATGCTCTTTGTCGAATTGAAGAACTTTCCCTTCTCTATTAGTCAGGGTTCTCCAGAAAAACTGAACCAAAATCAATAGGATAGGATTTTACTCAGCCTTTTTGTTCTGTTCAAGTGTTCGGTTGATTGGATGAGGACCATCCACATTAGGGAGGACAATGTGCTTTACTCAGTCTACTGATTCAAATGTTAATCTTACCCCAAAATACCCTCACAGACATATGTTTCACCAAATGTCTGGGTGCCCCATGGTCCAGTCAAGTTGACACATAAAATTAACCATCACAACCTCTATTCCTAGTTTACTGAGAATGTTTTTATTAATGACAATAGAAAAATTAATGTGTTAATGACAAAATGAATTTTGTTACAAGTTTTTTTTGCATTGATTGATACAATCATAATTTTTTGTTGATACAGTACATTACATTGAGTGATTTTCAAATATTGAAACAGGCTTGCATTCCCTGAATAAATCCTACCTGATCATGTTGTATAACATTTTTATATATAGATGGATTTCATTTGCTAATAATTTGTGTGAATTTTTATGATGATATTCATGAGGGATATTTGTCTGTGGCTTTTTGTTTTGTACTATTTTTGTCTGATTTTGGTATTGAAATTAAACTGGCCTTATAAAATGACATATCCTCTTTGTTTTCTGGAAGAGACTGTTTAGAATTTATGTTAATGCTTTTTTAAATGTTTGATAAAATTCTCCACTGAAACCATCTAGTCCTGGAGATTTCTTTTTCAGAAGTGTTTAGCTACAGATTACATTTCTTTAATAGACATAGGATTATTCAGATTCTCTGTCTCATATTGGGTGAATTTTAGTAGTTTGTGGTTTTCAAGGGATTATTCCATTTCATCTAAATTGTCAAGTTTATGTGCACAGAATTGTAATGTTCCCAATTGTCCTCTTTTACAGCTTTAGGATCTGTGGTTATAGCCTTGGTTTCATTCTTGATATTGGCAAGTTCTGTTTTCTTTCTTTTTATATTTGTCAGTCTTGCTAGAGACTTACCAATTTTATTGATGTTTTCAAAGAGTCAGCTTTTTGTTTCATTTATTTTCTCTTATCTTTACTATTTCCTTTCTTGTGGTTGCTTTGGGTTCATTTTGCCCTTCTTTTTCTAGTTTCTTAAGGTAGAGGCTTAGATTATTGATTGAAGACCTTTCCTCTTTTCTAATGTAAGCATTTAGTGTTATAAATTTCTCTTTCATCACTGCTATAGCATCATCCTACAAATGTAGGTATGTTATATTTTCATTTGGTTCTAAGTATTTTTTATGTCCTTTGATACTTCTTCTTTGACCCATGGATTATTTAGAGTGCTTTAATTTCTAAGTATTTGGAGACTTTTTTCCTATTATCTTTTTTTTTTTTTTTTTTTTTTTTTGCGGTACGCGGGCCTCCCACCGCTGCGGCCTCCCCCGTTGCAGAGCACAGGCTCCGGACGCGCAGGCCCAGCGGCCATGGCCCACGGGCCCAGCTGCTCCGTGGCATGTGGGATCCTCCCGGACCGGGGCACGAACCTGCGCCCCCTGCATCGACAGGCAGACTCCCAACCACTGCGCCACCAGGGAAGCCCCATACTCTTTTTTTAATGTATGTTAAGGTAATGTTTTTTTTGTTTTTTTTTTTTGTGGTACCCGGGCCTCTCACTGTTGTGGCCTCTCCCGTTGCGGAGCACAGGCTCCGGACGCGCAGGCTCAGCGGCCATGGTTCACGGGCCCAGCTGCTCTGCGGCATGTGTGATCTTCCCAGACCGGGGCACGAACCCGTGTCCCCTGCATCGGCAGGCGGACTCTCAACCACTGTGCCACCAGGGAAGCCCTGTTAAGGTAATGTTTTATGATCCAGGATACAGTCTATCTTGGTGAATATATTGTCCATGGGTGCTTAAAAAGAATGTGTATTCTGCTGTGTGGTGTGTTCTGTAATTGCCTGTTACTGAGCCCTTCTATATCTTTGCTGATTTTCCATCTAATAGGTCTACAGATAACTGTGAGAGACATGGAACATTTCGTTAGCCCTTCTAAAACCATGTCTAAATGGTCTCATTGATCTTGGCCATTCATAATTCGTTCTATGCCCTTTTTCCCCTAGTGTAATGTATGTATTGATCCCACAGTCATATGAATTTTAAGTAGTCCTTGTAGTTCACTGTTTTGTCTCTCGAAACCCAAATATTTCTTCTCTATTGTGTCTTTTTAGTTTCTCCTAAAAGTAGGAGTCTTTGAATCATTCTTTGAATAAGTGGGCTGATCTCATACTCTCTTGAAAATATACTCCTGAGAAGAAATTTGTTTGTTTCAAAGTGAGGAAGAGAACGTTGAATTTGTTAGGTTGCTGATCATTAAACTAAAGTAGAGGAATGCTTATGTTGAGGGGGAAAGATCTGTAAAGTTCTTGAGGGTAAAGGCCATGTATTTGTGTGTTTCCCATGGTCCCTTCCTAGAAAAGTGCCTTCCACATATTTGTGGAATGACTTAAAAATAAATGAATGAATACTGAATGATGTGAGTCATCCCCAAAACAAAGACACCCGCTCCCTAAACTGGTATTCTTCTCAGGCTTTATTAAGAGTCTGAAAAACCAGAAGGCTTTCCCAAGTCTGAAGTGTTTGATTACTGGCTTCCTTCCAACCTGGCTGTTGTTAAATGAAATACTCAGAGAAAGAACTCTGCATGTAAAAATGAAACCTAATTTAATTTTTAATCAAGTAAAAAAATAAATTTCAGATTCTACATGTATAACCAACTGGAAAGAAATGGACCATTTCATCTTAATACTCTGCCTTTTTGCCTGAAGCTGAAGCTGATTTAATTCACTATGACAAATTTAGATGTATTTATTACATGTACACTCGTGCTTTGTATGAAAGAAAGCCATTATTTTACTTAGTCATTTTTTTCCATGTTCTATATCCAGTTTGAGCTGTGAAATGCCTAAGTTCATAGCAGTAGCAAGTTGATGACATAGATAATGGGTTATTGTCCATAACTGGGATACTATGATTTTTTCTTTTAATTAGGTATTTTCTGGGGTGAGCCACAACTGGGTTGAACTGGGATTACCACTGTTTGCATAGTATATAAAAATTTTATTGCCTTGTTGATTGACATGTGTTTCAAACATTAAGAAGAGTCAATTAACTTCTTGTTGATACGCCAGAACCCTTACAGGAACTTTGTTTTTCCCCTTAATTGCTGTTGGTTTGATTCTCTTTATGTAATGACCTTCATCTGGTATTATATTTTTTGGTGATCAAAACCTTTATAGCATGTTCAAAGGAAACTTAGCTAGACAAAGAAAAGGTCAGCCGGCCCAAGATGCCTATCTATAAATGGAGTTAAGTGAGAATAAGATTTTTCAAGCCAAGTCAAATAAGAAACAATTAGATCGCAATCATCTACTGCTTCTTGTTTTCCAAGATTAATGAAATCATACTTGGGAGCCATTTGTTTAAGCTTGTTCAGTTCCTGTTCCTCTGTTGACCAGTCCTCTGTAACACATTAAAATAATACCAGTGTTACTTTTTCCCAGTTTGTATTTCCCCTCCTTACATGTACTGTAAATTTAGCAGCTTTCATAAAGATACAGAAGAACCAGCTCTGTACTATATGTTCATTTAGTAAGTCTGGTGAAGGTCAGAGTCCACTGTGAGGAGTGGTTTTATGTGAAAATCCTCCCACATATCTGGTTTCTTATGACTGACAAACTGCATTTCCCAGCTGCATGGTGAAATTGCCAGCTGTGCCACTGACACATTGGCTGGGTGACAACCTGTAGCTACTTCCATCCACAAATGAGATATTTAATTTAAATGTTATGGTTTCTGTTTCACATTTTGAATGACCTTAGAACAAAATCTGTGTCAAAATTAGGCTGTATATTATCAGTTAGAGATGACTTTGAATTATTTTTCTTTTTCTCCACTTTGGGGGAATTCTCCGAAGCTTGAAAATGATTTTTCTTTCTTTTCTGAGTTGATCCTTTTTCCACTTGGCAAACATTATGTTTTTCCTCTCTGCAGAAGCCAGTGTGGCTTTGCCTACCGTTTTTCTCTTGTTTCGCTTTGCCTGCATCACTCTCTGAGTTGTCACTGTTTCAGCCCATTACAGGCACATATGAGATCTGGACCTGGTGGGGCCTCTTCCTTTCAAGGTGAAATCTAGTGTGTTTTCCTAAGAATAACAACATGGCTACAGTGAAAACAGAAATAAAAGTGAAGGAAAAGAAATTCATGTGTGAAAGGATAAGAATAAGGGAAGCAAGCATGATGGAAACAAAGCTGTTTTCCAAGAAAGGACTGATATGTAATCAGAGACAATGAACTCAGAGGGACCTGGCCTTGTACAAAAAGGTGATGGAGGCACCAGTGGCTAAGTAAGAACAGAGGGTGGGATCAAAAGAAAGGAAATCTTTGAAATGATCTTCAATTTTAATAATGATTCCTAGAAGCAGCCAGTTTCACAGCCTTACAGTGCCTATTTTAAAGTTTCATGTGAATCAGCATAGCTCTATTTTTATAGTATCTGAAAATCACTAAAGTGCTGTTTTTGTTTAGAATTTTTAAAATCTCCCTTTGGTCCGAAGGAAAAAAGCAAAGAAAGGAGCACAATCAGAACACAAATAATTGAGTATGGAATGTGAGAGCTTAGGAAGGGCTGCTGCAGTCCAAGTCAAGTGGAGTCATTAAAGATTTGGAGATGTCTGGAACTCGAGTTGGTGTGGAAGAAGTAGCTTGGGGAGTTTTTTGTTTTTGTTTGTTTACTATTTTTATTTAAAATTAACATGTCAAGATTATGTTAATTTTACAAATAGATTGAAAATTTTTAAACCTAGTCTCTGAAATATTTTATAAAGTCAGCTGTAAGACACATCCTAGACAAATCTAAGACACTACTAGATTTCAAATATGAAGATAAACTCATCAAGGCCTTCAATAATTAAATCATTAAATGATTAATAATTATTAAATAATTTACATAAGCAAAATAATTAGACTGAGGCATCAGACATTTTAAAAGCAATCTAAAAAGCAGAGGAACAATGGAGCAATATGTTTTTCAAAACTCAGTGAGAGAAAGTGTAAACCAGTGATTTTATATTCAGCTAAAGTGTCCTTCAAAGACCAAGGCAATGAGAAAACAATATTCAACACATAAAAACTTAAGGAGTTCTGCATTCATCAACCTTTCCTAAGGAAACTACTAATGAATGACATCAACCAACCAAAAGATGATTGGGAAAACTTCAGCAAAAAGACAGATGGTCAGCCGCAGAGCACAGGGAGATCAGCTCGGTGCTTTGTGACTGCCTGGAGGGGTGGGATGGGGAGGGTGGGAGGGAGGGAGATGCATGAGGGAATGGATGTGGGAACAGATGTATATGTATGACTGATTCACTTTTTTATAAAGCAGAAACTAATAAAAAAATATATATTAAAAAAAAAAGACAGGTGGTCAACATTTTTAATTCTATAAATGTACATGTAAGAATAAAACAAAGGTGGAATGAAGGTGATACGCTAATGCACAAAGGTTATGTATTGTGATAAATTTGAAATAATGCAACTGAAATATGAGAGAGAAAGAAAAGGAAAGAAATGAAAAAGCTTATTGTTGTACGGGCAATAGATGGTCAGTAAAAGATACTGAAAATAACTGATAAACCTGACAGTAAAGAATAAAATAATAAAACAGAAGCCTAAACCAGATTTTAAAAAACAATATAAAGAAAGAAAATTGCAGAGAAATATAAATCATAAATGTCAATTCAAAATCACTAAGTAAAATATTTGCATACAGAATCCAACACCACATTAAAGAAAATAATACACCATAATCAAGTGGAGTTTATTGCAGGAATATGAGGTTGTTTTAATGTTAGTTAATCCATTAACATCATATGCCATACTAATAAGTATAGGAAAAAAAGGTCATATAGCTATATTAACAGATACTTAGCAAGTCTGACAAAATTCAACACCCATTCTGATCAGAATATTCAAGAAAATTGGACATGAGTAACATGAGAAATACTTAGCATGATAATATATAATAATATTTTATATATGTGTATATATATATAAGAAGAAATGCTTATTTAATTTCCAATTAAATATGGAAAATGCTTATTTAATTGGAAAACACTAGAGGCATTTGCTTGGGGAGTTTTTGAAATTGAATGCAGACTGTGAACTCCTTGAGGAAAGGTAAGATATGTTAACTCATCTTGGCAATCCTAGCACTTATTAAAGTGCTCGGGGGCATGTAGGACTTCAATAAATATTGAAGGAGAGAAGTTGGGTAGGAGGAATATAGGAAGGAAAAGAGAAGCTATTAAAACTTAGTGATGACTGCTTAGCACTTTTAAAGGGGTGGAAAAAATAGAATAGGGGAAAAAGCATTGCATAACTGCTCCTTGGCTAACCTTTGCACCAACTGAATTAATCCCTGGAATTCATCTAAGGATTTTCTTGATAACACGTTTCTGAAGTGTTAAATCTTGTCTTTGTCGAAGCAATCAAAAGGAATGGCAAAAATTTCTCTTTCATCTCAAGCAGAATACAGTTGCTTTACTTTTTTTATTGAGATGAAATTCACATAACATAAAATTAACCATTTTAAAGTGTACAGTTCAGTAGCATTTAGTACATTCACAATGTTGGGCACCACCTGTATTAGATTCCAAAACATTTTCATCAACAGTTGTTTTACTTTAATGCCTGAGTATCATGAAACCACTTAGAGTTTTTTACTTTATTTTATTTTTTATTTTTTTATTTTTATTTTTTGCGGTACGCGGGCCTCTCACTGCTGTGGCCTCTCCCGTTGCGGAGCACAGGCTCCGGACGCGCAGGCTCAGCGGCCATGGCTCACGGGCCCAGCCGCTCCGCGACATGTGGGATCTTCCCGGACCGGGGCACGAACCCGTGTCCCCTGCATCGGCAGGCGGACTCTCAACCACTGCGCCACCGGGGAAGCCCCCAAAACATATTTTTTTAAATTATGATGATGACTTAGCTCTGAGAGTATTTCTGGGGTTCCTCATAGTTTATTTAAGGAACACCTATCACCCATACACACGCATTCGAAAGCTTGGCTATCCTTCTACTGTCCCGCCCTATACAGCAGCCTTCTCTCTTCTGTCTCTTTTCATACTTTGACCTTTCTTTCTCTTTCTTCCTCTTTCTCACTCACACCTCTGCCCTCCCATTGGGATTCATGTTGATGGCCCCGGGGTTTGGCCCATTATCTTCCACTTTTCTCCAGCTGCCTTGATCAACTTCTGCTGCAGAAATTCTTCTCCCCTTAGGTCTCTTAGGAGATAGAACTTTTTTTTTTTTTTTTGGCTGTGCTGTGCAGCATGTGGGATCTTAGTTCCCTGACCAGGGATCGAACCCGTGCCCCCTGCATTGGGAGCATGGAGTCCTAACCACTGGACCACCAGGGAAGCCCCGGATAGAACTACATTTTAAGTTTTCATAAGTCTCCCAGTTTTTTGTCCCTGAATTAGCACACTCACCTTTGTTTTAAGGGCTCTCTTACTACTGACTATAGGAAACAGATGGGTATTGACAAAAGTTGTAAGCATTATCAGAGTTAGATGTGTAAGAGCTTATGCATTACTAATAGACTTTATTCAAATAAAATGGCTAAGGTCTTTCTCAGTGCCTTTTCTTTGTCTACTTCAGTGAGCACTTTTTACAATATTTAAGACGAGGCCTCCTGCATTCTCTTTTTTTATCAGCTAATTCTAAAGCAAATTGATGATCTTGGATCACATTTAGATACAAACATGTTTTGTCTGATTCACATAGCTGGTTGGCATTGGTACCACAAGGTTGTTTCAGGTATTTCATGTTGCACAAAAATCCATATTTCTGGCTCTTTTTGAAAAATTGGAAGGGCAGGTGACTGCAGGACAGGTATCACCTAGAGCTGAGTAGTGACTGCTCTGTCTGGGGTACATGCTCTCTTACCTCTGGTTGTTTCATTTATATAGATTCCCTGAGCGGATTATGTTTGTGTTCAGCTTTCATGCCTTTCCCAGCAACAATAATGGGTGGTAACAGTGCGAAAGGGTGGTTTGTAGGCCTCATACACATGGGGGGCTAAATGCAGGCTATGCACATGAAGGCGGTGGGCTCACTGCACAGTAGCAAGACAAACCTGCCACCCCTGAACCCTTACTTCTTAAAGTCCTAGAGCTGCCACTGCTCTTGTGGCAGAATTATTTATTAGATTATTTATATCCTGGTGGATTTCTATATACAGCAATCAATGCGTGTCTCATATTACCCCTCCTCTTTTTTTTTTGGGGGGGTACGCGGGCCTCTCACTGTTGTGGCCTCTCCCGTTGCGGAGCACAGGCTCCGGATGCACAGGCTCAGTGGCCATGGCTCACGGGCCCAGCCGCTCCACGGCATGTGGGATCTTCCCAGACCAGGGCACGAACCCGTGTCCCCTGCATCGGCAGGCGGACTCTCAACCACTGCGCCATCAGGGAAGCCTCCCCCTCCTCTTTTTACTAGAACAGTCATATTAAGTCATTCCCTGGTGGGGAATCCACTTGTACTCTTAGAATCATAAACTTACACAGATAATACCTTAGCAATCATTTAATCCCACATCCTCTTTATAAAGTTTAGATAATAAAGCCAAGAGGGGGCATGCCTTGTCTCGAGTCTTAGAACTAATAACAAAGCATGGATAAAAAACCCCATTCTTCTCACTCCCAGCTCCAGGCTCAGCTCTAGACCACACTACAAATGAAACAGATATCTTTCCTCTCTAAGAGCAACCAAGTGAATACTCTGTACATGAAACAAAGGAAGTGGGCTTGAGCAGCATGTATAGCAAGGTTCAGAATCTAGGTCTGCCATTCTAATATTTGGGCAAGCTTAAGTGAGCTATTTGATCTCCATAAACTTCCTTTTCCTCATCTGTAGAACAGAGACCATGAAACCTACTTCATAGTCTTATGTGAATATAACTAGTATGTACACAAGGAGCCTCCATGGTAGGTTCCTAGGTCCTCCTCACCCCTTTATCATCAGGTTCAATATTCTCTTCCAAAAATTGAGAGGCTAATAAGGAGTTAATAAATATTTTTAAACTTAAGCCAAGGAATGTCTCCACAGTGCCCAGTTGGGATGATGTGGTATGTCTAACTGTTTTCATGTTAATTTTCATGCCACAGTGAGCCCCTTCAGGCATGAAAACAACCAAAGATTATTTGCTTCTCTGTTCTTTCTTTCTCGGCCCTCTTGTGTTTTCGTCACATACTCCAGCCTTTCTAAAAGCAGTCTGTCAGGTTCTCTCTCCTGCTGGGCCACCGTTCAACAACATCCTTCTGAATCTGCCCCTCTCAAGAAGGAGCTTGTGGGCATGGGCCTGATTCTCAGTTACACAATTCATATCCTCAATTTCTGGAAGCTTCTTCTGAGCTGTGTCTTGGACTATCAGTCCATCCAGATCTTTCCCGCCTGTGAACTCCTCAGACTAACATTTCACTGTCACTGGTCATCTCACTTCCATTCATTTTCTCCTTCCCCAACTTACATTATGAGCACTTTAAGGGCCAAAAACAGTCTTCTGGCTGTATTATTATCTGCTAGGGAGCTTAGCCATGTGTGGGTGCTTAGGGAGGTCTTTGATGAATAACTGGATTGTAAGGAACTGGAAGACACCATGACAAATATTAGCAGCTCCTGATCCCAGCTGTCCCCAGAGTGCTGCACTGTCTTCCTTCTCTGCCGGTTAAGTATCTCCTCCTCGGCTACCACCCTCTTTTCCTTCTTAGGTCCCACTCAGAGGTGAATGACATTCAGGGGACCCTTGAACTGCCTCCTGGATCCCCTTTATTCCTGTGCCTCTCTCCCTCCCCACTAGCCAGGTGTGCCCCTTCCTCTTAGTTATCAAAGAGCATGGGAACTTGGACCTCCCCTCTTCTAAGAGCGCTGTGGCAAGTCTAAAACTGTGCAAAGCTCTCTTCAGATTGAAAAGGATTGGGAAGCATAACCAAGCCTGAGGAACTCGGGTCTTCCTCTGCTGTCATTCCGCCAAAATACCCACTTGATTCTTAAGGAAAATGTTATTCGTTGAATTATTTTTTAAGAGGACCTGAAACTATCAATGCAGAATTGCTTTCTGATGCCACTTCTTAGGATCATAAAACCTAGATATCAGAGCAAGATTTTTTTACTGGTTATAATCTGAATCTCTATCCTTTGAAGTCATTTATTCCTGAACTTGTTATTATTTTATAAACTTGTTATTATTTACAAATAAAAAATTATCTGTAAATAAATTTACAAATAATTGTAATTTGTCTATAAATAATTGTAAATAAATAAATTATTTACAGTGGTGTTATTATTTTACATTGAATAACTGCTGTGAGCTGAGACCTGAGCTGGGCACCGTGGAAGATAGAGGTGACCATGAGAAATGGGTGGCATTCATGCTCAGAAGAGTATATAATTTAGGAAGCAGGCACTGCCCCAAGTCCAGGATTAGGAAGGAGGGATCATGTGAACTGGGAACTGAACTGACGGCCTCAAGGTTCAAGACAGAAACACCAGTGTGATTATTTGGAGGTGTTTTAAATCCCAGGCCCTCTTTTGGTGGTGAGAGCACGTTAATGAGCCATTCTCCCGTCGTTCACAAACTACACAGTGAAGAATATGGCATAAGGCTTCAGGATGTCTGACAGAATAGTTCCAGAAGGCGGGAGCAGCAAATGTACTTCAAAGAACCCAGAACAAATAGCCCTTTAGGTCAGTGTTTAAATCAATAACAGATCGGGCACTACAAGAGGAAGCCTGTTTCCCAGCCAAACAGTGAACAATGCTAAAAGCCCCGCTCCCACAGTCTCTGGAGAGTAATTAGAACTTGTTCAGTAATCAGCCAATTTGGATTTCTGAGGATGATTCTAAACACAAAATGATAAAAGTTGGGTAAAGTAAACTAAATTGTTGTTTCATAACGAGTTTCATAATTTAGAGAATCATAAAGTTAGAAATGCTGGAGGGTTTTTTGTTTTGTTTTTTGTTATTTTTAAGGAAAAGTGATTTAAAGGCAATGCTATTAAAATAAAAATAATTCTAAAAATATATGCTGAAGTGTTTTATCTTACTGGGGACCAGAAAACAGTAAAATATCCAAGTTGGAGTCTAGTCCTCATTAGACCAATAAATTAGTTTTGGAACTCTGAAGTAGTTGTTTGATTTCTTTTGTCTACAGAGCCAGTGCAGGTTTGGTGGATTGTTTGTTTTAATTGTTGGCAAAATGCTGTAAACATCCAGGTTCTGGTTGCTGTATTTTTATTATAATGCACAGGAAACTTCCATCAGAAGCAGTAGAGGGTTAGGATAAATTGTAAATTAACAATTGTTTTTGGTCAAGTTCAAATATGGCCTGTTACTTATCCTGCATTGGAAAAATGAGATAATTCTGTGATTACAAATATGTGGCAACTAATATCTTTGATGAGAGGGAAAGATTCTCCTGGATTGTTTTTTGTTTTATTTTGTCGTTTAATCAACAGCGCAGACACAGAGTCGGACGATATCTTACCAAATTATACTTTTTCCTATGATGTCACTT
The DNA here is from genome assembly GCF_949752795.1 of Hyperoodon ampullatus. Taxonomy (NCBI): domain Eukaryota; kingdom Metazoa; phylum Chordata; class Mammalia; order Artiodactyla; family Ziphiidae; genus Hyperoodon; species Hyperoodon ampullatus. Next base: position 85,035,288 of record NC_136915.1, on the reverse strand, counting down.
TTGATCTTTAAGGTTCCTTCCAGCTTTGAGTCTTTGATTCACTGATTCTAATTTGATATACTAGGAAATTCCACCAAAGCAGGGCTGCCTAGAACAGGCCCTGTTGGCCCTGGAGTATAGATGTTCTCAAGGGGAAACCCAGTGTATGATGATGTAGTGTGTGACTGACCTGCAGAGGATTGCCTGATTAGAGGTACCTCAGAACTTGCCCTAACACTGTCAGCATAGCCTTGTTGACCACCAAATCTGGCATTTGTATTTTTTTAGTAACAAATGTGGAGAACTCATTATAACTTAATGAGCAGCAAAATCTTACTGGGCTCTACTATAATAACTTGGTAGCTTTCTCTAATAAGACAAAACAACTGGAAAATAGTTCATATAAGTTTAATTCCAACTATACTTCTCACCAAGTTGGATGGTATAGTATTTCCCTAAACTAGAGATCTTGGATTACCATGACATTCACCAAAAGATCCAAACCATGTTTACATGGAAGTTCATATGATGAAATAATAATTAAAATTCACTTTTTTTAAACTTTTTATTTTATATTGGAGTATAGCCGATTAACAATGTTGTGATAGTTTCAGGTGCACAGCAAAGGGACTCAGCCGTAAATATACATGTATCCATTCTCCCCCAAGCTTTTTTATCACTTTTACTCATTAGAAGTGAAGACTAAAATGATGATCAAATTTAGTTTTTGAATTTCAATAATAAGGAATAATAAAGAATCTTAATCCTGTTTTATATGGAAGTAATTGGAATCTTTAGGTTTCTAGGCTCGCTTATTTATTTATTTATTTATTTATTTATTTATTTATTTATTTATTTATTTTGTGGTATGCGGGCCTCTCACTGTTGTGGCCTCTCCTGTTGCGGAGCGCAGGCTCCGGACGCGCAGGCCCAGCGGCCATTGCTCACGGGCCTAGACGCTCTGCAGCACGTGGGATCTTCCTGGACGGGGGCACAAACCTGTGTCCCCTGCATCGGCAGGCGGACTCTCAACCACTTCGCCACCAGGGAAGCCCTAGGCTAATTTAGATGCACCCACCATTCCTCATTCTTTTCTTTTCTTTTTTTTGAATGTTTGAATTTTATTTTATTTATTTTTTTATACGCCTCATTCTTTTCTGAGTTGGCTTTCTGATCATAGTGTGGCCAGAGAAGCACACAGTATTCTAAGTATATGATAAGAACAATTCCTCTGACTTTATTCAATTTCTTTGTTTATATAATGAAGCACGTTGCTTGTTTATGTTTCTGCTAGGCCCTGTTGGAATTTTCTCTTCCAAATTTGTAGAACTTTTCACTAAATATGGAATGATATGGTGATATTTTTTTCCCTTCCAGTCAATAAGAACTTTCTTTTCTTTGTAGAACTTAGGAATGGCAAAAAGAACTAACTCATTCTTGTGGTATTTTCTAAATCCATAATACACAAATGAGTAGTCACATGGCTGATAGAAATATCAGTATACTGTAGCTTGTTGTTTCTTTCTCTCACTTTTTTTTTAAAGTAGATTTTATTTTTTAGAGCAGTTTTAGGTTTACAGCAAAATTCAGCAGAAGGCACAGAGATTTCCCATGTACCCTCTGCCCCCACAGATGCATAGCCTCCCCCATCATCACTGTCCCTCACCAGAGTGGTACATTTGTTACAATTGATGAACCTACATCGACACCTCATTATCACCCAAAGTCTTGATATTTATATTATTGTTCACTCTTGGTGTTACACATTCTATATTTTACCAATATATAATGACATGTATCTGCCATTATATTATTATGCAGAGTAGTTTCACTGCCTTAAACATACTCTGTGCTTTGCTTATTCATTCCTCACTGCCCCAACTCCTGACAATCACTGAATTTTTTTTTTTTACTATCTTTATAGTTTTGCTTTTTCCAGAATGTCATATAGTTGCAATCATACAGTATGTAGCCTTTTCAGATTGACTTCTTTCAGGTGTTAATACGCAGTTAAGGTTCTTCCATGTCTTTCCATGGCTTGATAACTCATTTCTTTTTAGTGCTGAATAATATTCCATTGTCTGGTTGTACCACAGTTTAGTTATCCATTCACCTGCTGAAGGATATCTTGGTTGCTTTCAAGTTTTGGCAATTGTGAATAAAGCTGTTATAAACATCTGTGTACAGGTTTTTGCGTATAAATAAGTTTTTAATCCCTTGGGTAAATTCCAAGAAGCACAATTACTGGGTCATATGGTAAGAGTATGTTTAATTATCTGAGAAACTGCCAAACTGCCTTCCAAAGCGGCTGTACCATTTTGCATTCCCACCAACAATGAATGAGAGTCCCTGTTGTCCACATCTTCATCAGCATTTGATGTTGTCAGCGTTCTGGATTTTGGCCATTCTTATGGGTTTGTACCGGTCTCTCATTGTTTTAATTTGCATTTCTCTAATGACATATGATGTGGAGCATCTTTTCATATGCTTATTTGCTATTTGTATGTCTTCTTTGATGAAGTGTCTGTAAAGATCTTTGGCCCGTTTCTTAGTCGGTTTATTCATTTTCTCATTGTTGAGTTTTAAAAGTTCTTTGTATATTTTGGATAACAGTCCTTTATCAGATATATCTTTTGCAAATATTTTTTCCCAGTCTGTGGCTTGTCTTCATTTTTGATAATGTCTTTTAAAGAATAGAAGTTTTTTATTTTAATGAAGTCCAACTTTTCAATTGTTTCTTTCATGGATTGTGCCTTTGGTATTATATCTAAAAAGTCATTGGCAAACCAAAAGTCATATAGATTTTCTGTGTTATGTTCTAGGAATTTCATGGTTTTGCATTTTTCGTTTAGGTCTATGATCCATTTTGAGTTAGTTTTTGTGAAGGGTGTAAGATCTGTGTCTAGATTCTCTCCTTTTTTTTTTTTTTTTTTTTTTTTTGCATGTAAATGTCCAGTTGTTCCAGCATCATTTGTTGAAAAGACTATTTTTGTTCCATTGTGTTGCCTTCACTCTGTCGTCAAATATCAGTATTTATGTGGCTCTATTTCTGGCCCTCTATTCTGTTCTTTTGACATATTTGTCTATTCTTTCACCAATACCACACTGTCTTGATACTATAGCTTTATTGTAAGTACAAAGTCAGTACGTACTTACTGAAGTCAGGTAGTGTCAGTCCACTATCTTTGTTCTTCTTCAATATTATGTTGTCTGTTCTGTGTCTTTTGCCTCTCCATATAAACTTTAAAATTGGTTTATTGGTATCCACAAAATATTGATAATTTGTTGGGAATTTGACTAAGATTGTATTGAACCTATAGATCAAGTTGGGAAGAGCTGACATCTTGGTAATACTGAGTCTTCCTATCCATGAACATGGACTGTATATTTCATTCTTCTTTGATTCTGTTTTTCTGAGTTTTATAGTTTTCCTCATATAGATCTTATACATATTTTGTTAGATTTATATCTAAGTATTTCATTGTTTGGGGTGCTATTGTAAATGGTTATGTGTTTTTAATTTAAAATTCCAATTGTTCAATAGAAAAGTGATTGGCTTTTGCATATCAACCTTATATCCTATAACCTTGCTATAATCACTTATTAGTTCTAGGAATTTTTTGGTCAGTTCTTTCAGATCATGCCATCTGCCAACAAAGACAGTTTTATTTCTTCCTTCCCAATTAGTACACCTTTTATTTCCTTTTCTTATCCTGTTACATTAGCTAGGACTTTATAGTATAATGTTGAAAAGGAGTGATGAAAGGCGACATCCCTGCCTTGTTCCTGATCTTAGTGGAAAAGCTCCTAGTTTCTCACCATTAAGTATAATGTTAGCTGTAGGTTTTTTGTAGATATTTTTTATCAAACTGAGGAAGTTCCCCCTCTATTCCTAGTTTACTAAGAGTTTTTTTTTAATCATGAATGGATTTGGATTTTATCAAATGCTTCTTTTCTCCATCCATTAATATGATCATGTGATTTTTCTTCTTTAGCCTGTTATTGTGATAGATTACATGAACTGATTTTCAAATGTCGAACCAGACTTTCATACATGGAATAAATCCCACTTGATTGTGGTGTATAATTATTTTCAAACACTGTTGGATTCAATTTGCTAATATTTTGTTGAGAATTTTTGCATCTGTGTTCGTGAGAGATATTGGTCTATAGTTTTCTTGTAAAGTCTTTGTCTGGTTTTGGAACTAGGGAAATTCTGGCCTCGTGGAATGAGTTAGGGAGTATTCCCTCCAGTTCTATCCTCTGAAAGAGATTGTAGAGAAATTGTATAATTTCTTTAAAATATGGAATGCTTTTATTTTGCAATCATTTTAAACTTACACAAAAGTTGCAAAAATAGTAGAGAATTCCTGTATATCATTCATCCAGCTTTCACTGGAATTAATATCTTACATGACTATAGTACAGTTATCAAGACCAAGATACTAACACTGGTATAATAAATATTAACTAAATTACAGCCTTTATTTGGATTTTGCGAGTTTCTCCATCATCATACTTTTTCTGTTCAAGATCCAATCCGAGATTCCAATCCTGGTTACTTACCAGGTCTCCATCGTCTCTTCTAATCTCTGACATTTCTCCAGTCTCTCCTAGTCTTTCATAACCTTTACACTTTAGAAGCAAACTGATCAATTATTTTGCATACAGAGACTACAGTTGTATGATTACATAGTGGAATTCATTCTTTATTTCTGAATGAAAGTTTGAATTTTCTAAAGAAGACTGTATTTTGTGTTTGTGAAAATCCTGGTGTTTACATTTTAGCAAGTTGCAATTATAGTCATATATTACCTTCTTGGGGATCTATAGTTATTTGGAAACTCCTCCTTCACTACAAGGAAATGATGTATCCTCTGTTCTATTTACTACAGCAGTCTTTCTGTCTCCAGTAATGATATGTGAAGTATCAGGTGAGGAATAACTTTCTTATTGCAGAATATAGTTCCTAAATTAATAATTTTTTTTAATTTTATAAGTTATCTTTAAAACCCTTATGTAGATTCCTCAGAAAGTTAAACATAGAATTACCATATGATCCACCAATTTCACTCCTAGGTTTACCCAAAATGATTGAAATCAGGGACTCAAATAGATACTTGTACACCAGTGTTCATAGCACACTAGCCAAAAGGGGAAAACAACTCTAGTGTCCATCAACAGATGAATAGATAACACAATGTGGTATATACATACAATGGAATATTATTCAGCCATAAAAATGAATGAAATTCTGATACATGCTACAACATCTATACTTGAAAACATTATGCTAAATGAAATAAGCCAGACCAAAAAAAAAGACAAATATTGTCTAATTCCAGTTATATGATGTACCTAGAATAGGCAAATTCATAAAGAATAGAATAGAGATTACCAGGGCCTGGGAGGAGGGGATAGTGGGGAGTTACTACTTATTGGGTACAGAGTTTCTGTTTGGTATGATGAAAAGGTTCTAGAGATGGTTAGTTGAGATGGTTGCACACATTATAAATGTTCTTAATGATGCTGAATTATACACTTAAAAATGGTTAAAAGGGTAAGTTTTGTTATGTGTATTTTACCACAATTTTTAAAAAGCCTTATCCAACTATTGCTCTCCTTCCCACCCTCCACTTATTGGATCATTTAAATCCAATATATATTTTTTCCATATTTCACAGATTAATTTTTTTCTGAGAAACCTTAAATAGCATTATCATGGTAAAGCTGACATTATAAAAACTGTATTTCATCCATCATTAGAAGTTTGAAAAAGTTTCATCTCAAATTTATTTGAATGTGAATAAGATAAATTATGACACTAGTATTCGATTAGTTATGAAGATCAATAATATTAGAAGCATAAGCTTAGAGATACATTTTATCCTATTGTCTTGGGTTTTGTGATTGACATTCACATAAAGTTGAGCCTCTGAATGATCTAACTGCAAAATGTACCACTCACATTCATCAAACCTCCTGACATTTTGCCTCAGATTCTCCAGAAGTAAGAAGGAGTGCAGATACCTGCTTGAATTGTAGGGAATCTAGGGACTAGGGACATGCAGACTAATAAGCTCCAGACTCGTAACACCATTTGCTAGCTTGTTCAGTCTCATGGTTGGCAGCACGATCAAGAAGCAGTTCTCAAAAGAAGAGAGGGGCTTCCCTGGTGGCGCAGTGGTTGAGAGTCTGCCTGCCGATGCAGGGGACGCGGGTTCGTGCCCCGGTCCGGGAAGATCCCACATGCCGCGGAGCAGCTGGGCCCGTGAGCCATGGCCACTGGGCCTGCGCGTCTGGAGCCTGTGCTCCGCGACGGGAGAGGCCACAACAGTGAGAGGGCCGCACACCACATAAAAAAAAAAAAAAAAGAGAATACTGGGCAAAACAAAGATAGATCTGCCATACCAGGTCATTTCATTAATTCATTCAACAAATATCCGTCGAGCAGCTGTTATATGCTAAACACTGTTCCGAGGGCTTGGGGTACATTAACTAACAAAACAGACAAATAACCCAGCTCTCACATAGTTTACCTTTGAGCTGGTCTTTTCAGCAGCAAAAGTGTATTGGGACTTGGGCAGCCAGCAGTTGTGACATAAAGTGCTTAAACTTCTGAGGCTAACCTGCCCCCATTTGTTGGTCAGGTAGTTGAAGTCTTTGCATTCAGGGTGGATAGCAAGCTGGCATTTATGTCAGAGTGATGTTCTTCTGCAGAGTTCTGCTGTAGCTTCCAAAGATTCAGACCAGTGGATGGTGTCACTGTGGTTCAAGAGTCCTTAGCATCTAGAATGAAGAGATAAGCTGGTACTGTTTCAGCCCGAGGGGACAGAATGCTGGTAAGAGCCAGTCAAGTTATTGCAAGGTTTCAGTCTCAGACCAAAATGGGATGAAAAATCAGGAGCTTAGATGGAAATATGCATGATGGGGCTCAAGCTGACGTTCACTAGACACACAGGAATGCAGGGACTTTCCACACACACCAGGTCCATGCTTGATGCAGAAATACTAATTCCAGTTTACAGGCCAAGCCCCTGGAAAGGGTGGCACACTTGCCAGTCTTGGTTAGATTGACTTGGGACATTGGCAGACAAGAAATGACTATAGGATGGTGGTAAACAGATGCTATTGGCAAATAAAAATAATTGTTAGTGTTTATTAGCCAAACCCACATTTTCATTGTATCCTCAAAACAAAAACAAACTAGGAAGAAAAAAAAAGCTCTTTGAGATCAGAACTCTATTTGCGACTATTAAAAATTCAGATTTAACTTGTTTAAACAAAAAAGGAAAATTTTTCAATACTGGAAATACAATGATGATTAAGACAGATCTCCCCTGTTCCCTACCCCATCCTGATCTCACTGTTTGGAGCAGTAACATTTTCCCCTTTTGGGGGGATATTAGGAAATACAGTTATATATTTCAGCGCTGGAAACCACATACAGTTCTAGGCACCACACTTTTAAAGGGCCACTGACAAATTGGAGCATGTTCAGAGGAAAATGACCCAGATAGTAAGGGAAAATGAAACCAAGTTATATGAGAAACAGTTGGAGGAAGCAGGGAGATTTAGCCGAAAGAAGAGAAGATTAACCAGAGAGTATTACAGAGACCACAGTTTTCAGATTCTGGCAGAGATGCTGCATGGGCTAGGGATTCATCATGCTCTGCCCACTGGAGCCTCCCAGAACGAGGGCCACTGTGGGGGAGATACAGGAAGAACATTGAAAAGAACTTGATAAAAATCAACGCCATGGCAGAAGGAATGGACATCATTGGAGGCAGATATCAAGCCCCATATCTCTGGAATTATTCTAACAGAGGATGTCAGTCAGCACCTGCTCACATCATACTTACTCCATGGGCCTTCCCAGACCCTACTTGGCCAATTATATCTCTTCCCCTTGTTCTTCCTTTGTACTTTTAGCTCTCTGAGGTGCTGCCATGGTTTTCCTTGTACTTTAGTTCCATTTATATATGTCTCTCTCACTAGTGATTCTCAACCCTTTCAAACTAATGTATTCTTTTTATAACAAATATAACACACCCTTCCCTATCCTGAAATGAAATTCATAGTTAATATAACCCACCTATGCAGCACATAATTCCAAAAATACAATATAATGCTCTAGTTGCAATTAAAGGTAGAAAGAAAAAGAAAGTAATTTGTAATCAAATTACATGTTTTACAGTATCTCCAGGTATGACCACACCAGGAGACACAGTAAAGTAGATATTTGGAATGTGGGAGTAGCACGATTAGGGCAGCTACAGTGCAGACTGGTGTAGGCACATTGCATGGGTAACTTTTCACAAACTGTGAGTAGGTTTGCTGCCCATGATGTAATATTCTTTTTCTTTTTCTCTTTAATTTTTTTCAATTTATAAGTTATTTTATTTTAAAATATGTAACATAAAGTATATCATTTTCATCATTTTTAAGTGTACAGTTCTATGGCATTAAGTACATTCACATTGTTGTGTAACTGTTACCACCTTCCATCTCCAGAACTTTTTCATCTCCCCCAACTCCTGATGTAATTTTCTTAAGTAGTGAACACTCTTGGTAAAAGTCCAAACAAAACAAAGTTCAGTTTCCATGGTAGTGCTGTTTGGAAAAATTCAGTGTATATATAAAACAGGCAAAAAAATTTTTGTTTTTCTTTGTAAAACAGAATTAGGTTCTAAGCTCAGATAATTGTAAATGGATTATCACCCATATGGATAACCAGTGAGATACAAGATAGTGCTTTGTTGTATGAAGCAGACTAAATATTGCAGAATATCTGTATCGCTGGCACCTGTCCACTAAGTGCAAGTAGCACCCCTCAGTCACTGTAACAACCAGAAATGATCTTGTTAGTTCCCTAATATATTACCACCATTGAGAGCCAGACTATACAGTACACGAACTCTGAAAAGGCAAGACCCAGTTTTGTTCTCTTTTAACTTCCTTAGTACTTGGTACAAGAGGCTCTCAGTGTTTATTAAAGTAGAGAGTGTAGTAGAGAGGATGCCCAGATATCCCTCAAGTATCTGTAACTCAGCTTTTCTAAAACTAAACAAGGTATCATCTTCCTCTTCTCTAACCCCGCTCCTCAATCTGTCTTACTTCCTTTATTCTCAGTTTTTACAGTAGTCTTAAAAAGTTAGAAACTATGGATTCATCTCCCTCACCGTGCACATCCAGTGGGTCACAGGTCATCACTTCTGTGTCCAAACAACGGCATCCTCTGTTTCCCCTGCTCCAACCTTCCTTTATATCTTTATCCAGACTATTATAATATCCTTGTTTGCTGGCCTCCATTGTCACCCCCCTTCAAATATACCGTGAACTCTGAACATTCCATCGACATGCCAAGCCCTCCATGTTTGGGTAGTGTAGCTCCCTATACCTAGAGTAACTGTTACCTTTTTCACCTTGAAAAACTCCTCCTCATACATCAAGACCCAGCTTAAATGTCTCCTCCTTGGGTCCCAGACCTGAGACGGAATTACTCACTCTGTGTCTCTGTTCATATCTTTGTTGTGTTATATTCTTGCCTTAACCTTTATTTGTTCACGTGCCTGTGCTTTCTGCCAGACTGAGAGTTCCTTGAATAGAAGTTAATTGCTCAGGCTTTGGAGTCAGTGGCTAGAGTTTGAATCCTACATGACTTGGCGATCCTATGGTCTTGGACAAAGTCCTTAACCTCTGGAAGCCCCAGTTTTCTTATCTGTAAAATGGGGATAATATACTGCTTATAAAGTGTTTAGAACAAAGCTTGAAATGTTAATCATTCTCATTGGCTTTGTATCTGTCCAGCACCTCATAAGAAGCAGAACAGAGAAGGTACTTACCAGCTCTTTTGAATGAAGGAAGGATGGACTGCTGATATTGTCAGATTTGGAGATTTTATTGTTTAGTCGTGTTCAAACGGATGTTATATTTGGCACTTATAGCCAATTTTATCATGCATAAATTTATCCATGGAAAATATTCTTAAAAGAAAAAAGGGGATCTGTTTTCTGCTCTGACTTTTTATAGGTGCATTAAAAAGTATTCATTCTGAAACAGTAATGTAAAAGCGCTTGGGCTTGTAAAGTCCATGCCCAGTGTGGAAAATTATGTGCCTAGAAACTCCTGTTTCTGGATTTTGACTTGTCTTTTCCAAAACATGAAGTGTGGGGATTGTCACTTTTCTCTTACTCATCTGAACAGATGAAGATCAGCGAGCACCTCTGGCATTGTTGAGCCAAACTCTGTGACTGTCCTACACTTGTCTCATCTTCAGTACAAAATATATATTCTTATTCAGCTTATGACTCAGTTGTTTGCTTTAAAAACTTTTAAGTGCTGTTTGCAGTGTAAAACCAAATCCTAAATTTTAAAAACTTCCATAGCTAATACTCTGCTAAATGTTTTAAAGCCTGACATTTAATCTCCATGAACTGGAGCTCTCTGATTTCACTGTTTGCAGCTAGTAAATGTCACTCTAAACATTGTTGCTTTCACTCACACTTAAGCACTTTCATCTGCAGTGGGTGCAGTGTGTCAGAGAATTCTTTGTGTGCTGCTCTAGTGAGGGGAAAAAAAGACGAAGTCCGGCCTTTAAACAGACTGAAAAAAACTGCTTGGAAGGCAGCGATGACCCTGTTTTTTATATGGTGTTTGTGAACACACAATCCTGAGTTCTACCAGATTCTCTTAAAAAGCAACTATATTAGCTCAGTCAGAACAGGGTCCCCGCTGAGGTCATACGTGGTTGCCCGCCAAGCAGCTCCTCCCTCTTTTGTGACTGGAGGGGGATCGGTGGGGGAAAAGGGTAGAAGATGCGGTCATTCCTTTAATTTCACTTTTGCCTGCAGGAGGAATCTTGTCATCCTCTGGCTCCCCAAACTATTTTCAACCTGGGTGTTTTATTTCTTAGTTCCTGAAGGCTGCTGGCACACAGGACAGCCCTCACTTTTCATCATCTTGACATGAAATGGAAAATCAGTTTGTGGCTGTTTTCATAGCTAGTGATTTACTCTTGTTCTTTTATCTGCCTCCACTTTATGCTCTTTGTTTGGACATAGTTTTATTTCCTGTCTCTATGGCCTTTTGTTCTCCTGGGATTTTTCTGTTCATTCTTCCTTCCCTTGCCTCCTTCCCATCCTCCATTCCCCGAAGTCCCTCTGGGCCTCATTCTCCCCTCGGTCCCCAGGCCCTTGCCCTGCCCCTTTTGTGCACATCCTGCTTCATGCTTGGCTGCCTGCCTTTCTCCTCCCTGGTCTGTTACATGCACTGCTGGTGCCACCTGCACTGCTTCTGTCATCCTCCGGGTCCTTCTTCATGTACCTGAGGGCTCAGTCAGTACAGCGGACAACAGGCAGACAGGCTGAACTCGTCCCTAGCACTGCTGTAGACAAACAGATTATCAGCTAAGTTCTTAGGCAGATATGTGTTTTTAAGGTAGTTAATGCCTACACCAGCCTTTGTTTCCAGTTTCCTGGCAGCCATGCTGAAGCATGAATTGAAGCCTGGAAATAGAACACTCTACAAGAAGCACGGAAGTGGGAATTTTAGAAAACCGTGGGCTCTTCTCTCAGACATAGATTCAAGTCTCTGTGGTTTATTAGTTTTGTGGCCTTGGACAAATTCATTCATTCATTTAACAGATATTTATTGAGTGCCTTTTATGTGCCTGTATTTGGCTTTTAGGGAGCCAATTAATAGCCCTCTGTCTTCCCCTCTTATGTTCCCAACCAATTGAGAAATAAGACAGTAGAAATCAAAATATTAGCTTTATCAACTGATGAAAGCCAGATTGGAGGATGTGGCTAATATATGCAGCCACCATGGGCTTCCGTCTCTGCTAAATTAGGCCACGGGCCCGCCTCTCTGCTTAGCACACAAGCCAGGTATAGAGGATAGATGTTGAAGACAGACAAGCTGAAAAGAAGAGAGTGAAAAAGCCCAGGGGGCCTGGCTGAGCTGCGCATCCTCAGCTGTTCTCCTAACCTGGTCACTGATGGGTAGGCCACTCCTCCCCGCAGGGAAGGGCTGAGTGAGAAGACTGAGCAGAAACTTCACTCCTCCTTCCTGGGACCTGGAAACTCCCTTCCCTCCAGGGAAACAGGAAGGTTGAGTATTTGCCCTTAAAACTCTAAGTGGTATACTTAACCATTGATTACCATAGGAGACAAAATAAATATTGCCAGTCTATTTCCTCACCTATAAAATATGAATAATCTTACCCATCTCTTATTGTGGCTGTGGAGACTAAAATGAAATGAGGTACTGTTCACAAAGAATGTGAGTACCTGTTAGCTATCATTCTTTGACCAGGACCAGCCTAAAATAGAATTAGTCATTCAGTGACTTGATATGTCTTTGTTGCCCTCTATCTTCTCGTTTTGAACCCCAGTTTGGTCATTTTTCCCCTCCTCACTACTGCTTAAAAAAAAAAAAAAAAGAAAAGTGGAAAGGAATACTGGTCCTAAAGCTTTTTTTTTTTTTTTTGCGGTACGCGGGCCTCTCACTGTTGTGGCCTCTCCCGTTGCGGAGCGCAGGTTCCGGACGCGCAGGCTTCAGCGGCCATGGCTCACGGGCCTAGCCGCTTCGTGGCATGTGGGATCCTCCCGGACCGGGGCACGAACCCGTGTCCCCTACATCGGCAGGCGGACTCTCAACCACTGCGCCATCAGGGAAGCCCCGGGAAGAACTTTTAATTCAGGATATTTGGACTTTATTTTGAGGGCAGCAGGAAGCCACTGATGATAAATGCTAACGGGGTCAGATTTGTATTTTAGGAGAAAGCCATGTAGCAGAACTACAAGAGTGAAACGGAGGAGAGGGCGGGGCATGCAAAGCAGGGAGGAGATGAACCAGGTGAGAGGGGAGTTGGCCCACACCAAATAGTGGAGATCAACAGCAGCGCCCAGATTTAAGAGGCTTTAGGGTTTGTGAATTATATCTCAATAAAACTATTATTTAAAATGAAAAAAAAAGAGGCTTTAGGAGTAGAATTGGCAGGGTTTGAGTGAGAAGGGGGAAAGAGAGAAATGTATCTGGTAAGAGGGCTGTTTTCTAAAGTTAAAATAATAAGAATTCAAATGGCAGCGCTGCCAGAGGCCCTTCCCCAGCAGGATTAGAGGGTTAACATGGGGAATCCAGCCTGAGAGAGTCAGAGCCAAAAGAGAGATTAACTTGGCCAGTAAGAGGGGCTGGACCAGTCCCCCAAGAGAGAGCAGAGGAGGAGCCCTCTGGCAGGTTAAAGCTGCAGGGTATGGCATAACAGATTTGCCTTCCACTAACGGGAAAGAGAGAGGAGGAAAAAGGAAGGCAGAAAAAGAAATAAGCCAATGTGTTGGGGGCTTTGGGGGGCCACTGTCAAGAATGCCATGATGTTACAGATTCTCCTGCCTCGTGCATAATTATGTCAACCATTCACATAATAAGGCACATGAAGCCTTATTTCAGTTTTTCCAAAAAACAGGTCTAACAAAAGTACTTAGGTGGATACTAAGCTAGATGTTTTTTGTATTGTGAACTATATTTTCTTTGGGTTTTTTTCATTGCATTCTTTTATTGCGTGGGATGGAGAGAATTCAATCCCTGGGACAGGCTCTCTCCTTGTAGTCTGTTTTTATAGGATGTTATAGAACTTTTCAGTTTTAAAACAAGGATCTGAAAACAGTAAACAAGAAAAGATCAGTGAATACTTTTGCTAGGTGGAAGGGGAAGGAAAGGAGAACGACTTTATGGCTTTAGAACAGTCCATGATGTTCTTCTCTCACCCTTTTATATCCATAGATTGTATTAATTGGACATAGCACTCTGTGCCCCTCATAACAGAGCAGTATTGGGCATATCCACGGTGAACATATATTTTAGTTTTGTAAGTGATTACATAAAACAATGGAAAACTATTTTCTCTATCTGTTTAAAGGACTAAAGCTTTTCCCGCCATTTCCTAGTTTTTAAAGACTCAGTATTGGAGTGGGGAATTTTAACTAATGACATACTATAAAAGGGTTTTGTTCAATATTTGTAGATGCAATGTTTAAAACCATTGTTTCTTCTGAGGTATTTTGTTATGTTAAACTGACCAAAACTAGAGAGACCCAGCAGTGAATCAACAATTTCTGCCAGCTCCCCTAAGACTTTTGTTGTGCACCGGTTTTGTGCAAAGTGCTTGACAGGGGCTGAATGCAGTGCCACATTTCTAGATTGTGGGCTCCCTGATGGCTTACTCAGCTTCCCAGGCCCAAGTGCTGAGAAAAATGCCAAGCATCATTATAATACCTGTTGACCGTAAACAGATAGACTGCCAGTTACTTCTCCAGCAAAAATGAGTTTACTTGGGATCAGCAAAGAATTGCAATCTGAAGGTCTGTAACCATGGTCAACTATGCGCAGATCCCTGCTGCCAGGCCACAAGGAGAGGGGAACTCTGTTAAAGAGGGGAAAAGGAAGCTGGAAGGGCGATAGTAAACAGAGTCCATCGGAGGAGTTCGAAGAATAGTGGCTTTTCGTTGGCTGAGTTGTGAGCTTATTTCTTTCTTTCTTTCTTTCTTTCTTTCTTTCTTTCTTTCTTTATTGCATTGCACGGGCTTCTCATTGCAGAGGCTTGTCTTTGTTGCGGAGTATGGGCTCTAGGCGTGCGGGCTTCAGTAGTTGTGGCTCATGGGCTCTAGAGCACAGGCTCAGTAGTTGTGGCGCACGGGTTTAGTTGCTCCACAGCATGTGGGATCTTCCCGGACCAGGCTCGAACCTGTGTCTCCTGCACCGGCAGGCCAGATTCCCAACCACTGCGCCACCAGGGAAGTCCCAGGACATAACTATTGAATTCATGAATAAATTTCCTAATAGGATCATACAGATGAGACCACCCAGAATGATGGGTTAGTGGTGGTTATTAGAATTACAACATGGATTTTAAACATACTTGATTATAATTAACATCAAATTTAAAGTTAGCATCTATAACATGTGTGAGTGCCTGGCTCCAGTTCCCCTCCAGAATTCCCATTGCCAACATTTCCCCGGACCAGAGGGAGCCTAGTCTTGTTTCCGCACCCAGCTCTCTGTTTCAAAGACTCAAACCGCAGTGGGCCAGGCGGGGGAGGCTGAATGGGGTTAGACAGCCAGTGGGGGTAGGAGTCATGAGCAACAATGAACGAGGGGCATTAAGGGCTGCACGGCGCTTACTCTCCGTGGAAACGCTCTGTCACAGTCAGGAAGTGTGATTTAATCCTGGTGAAGATAATTCCATTTTATACCCTGAATGGACTGTCCCTCTAACAGAATTTTATTTTCAGTCTTGCCCTGGGAAGCCCTACCAGTAATAATTCGGTATACATTATTTGCCCTGTTAGCTGAACTGTACAAAATAGGGGGTTGATTCATCTGCCATCCCACCTCCTTTTCCCTTAAAAGGCTCTTAAAAGAGGACCTGAGAACCTGCTGCCCCAACAGAAGATGCTTGGACTGTGGCCCAGCAGTGCCCTCGGCAGGATTTGTGGGAGGAGAGAAGACTGCAGTTCAGTCAAAAGAGCCACTGTTGATCTTGAAAGAACATCAGCCATACAGATGACACAAGGATTCTGTTCCCCCTTCAACTCTAAGACCCCTCTTTTGGTCTTTGTCGTGAAGCAGCCTTAGGCAGAGAGACTAAGAAAAATAATAGCAAAGATGCATAAGGGACTTGCTGAGTTCTAAGTGCTTGTCAAACTCTGTTTCACTTAATCCTCACTATAATGCTATGTGGAAGGCACTACTTGAATCCTCATTTTACAGACGAGGGAACTGAGGCACAGAGAGATGAAATAACTAGCCCAAGGTCACACAGGTAGGAAGCAGTGGAGCCAGGATTCACTCCCCGGTGGTCTGGCTCCAGGGTCCATCCTCTCATCACTGCCCTTTCCCTGGACTGTCAATGACTCAGATACCCCATCTTGTTTACCATAAGACAGAAGCTTGTTTCAAGAAACGGGGGGGGCTCCACATTTGAATTAGAAAACCTGCAGGTTTGGTATTCTCTCCATGGTGGTTAAGAATCTCTTCTTAACAAAATTTGGCTTTTGGTCAAGCAAGATGTTTCCCAGATCACCTGCTGGATTAAAACCTGTTGCCCTGCCCTTAAGATGAGTCTGGTAGAGGACTCACTCCGGTGCTACTGACAGACTGAGCCCCACCACTGAGGCCCTGCTTGTCCAGCCCTCCCCTCCCCAAAGACCCAGACAGTGACGCAGAGAAGCGTGAGCAAACCATTCTCCACGTCTGCAGAGATGCTCCTTCAGCACCAGTGGGATGGGGCGCCTTGACAGCTAGGGTGACTTTGAGTGGCAGAGGATATGCTGCCTTGCCACCTCCCTACCAATGTCCCTTTCTGCCCTCAGGTGCCTTCCTTCCCTGTAACCTGTCCTTATTCTCGCCATGTTGTCAACTAATCATTTTTAAAGAATTAACAGATAATTAAGGAGCTAACTTCTAGTCTTTAAGATAGGACACCTCCCAGGGATGCTGGCTCTCTAAGAGGCGGTCCCTAAATCTAGACAACAGAGGGAAGGAGGGGCGTCGTGGCGGAGCTCCTCAATTCCTGGCAGTTCTCTCTGCTGTTAGGAACCTCAGACTCACTGAAAAGCTCTTCCAGATGAGTTCAGCTGGGCTGCTTGTCCCCAAAGTGGTTTTGAGCAGGATGAGAGAGAGAATGGCCTTTGATGGCTTACCAGTCCCCACGTTTCCTCCGCCACTGCTTTCTCCCTCAGCACACACAGACCCCTTTGCAGGAATGTAGACAAGGTGCCACTTATGAAGAGGGCCAGCCCCCTTCCTGTAGTGGTGGGCAGAGGTTTCCAAGTGCTAATTTGTACCGAAACACCTGGCAGTTTGTTTAAAATGAATATTCCTGGGCCCCAGACCCAGAGATTCTGATTTGGAGGGAATCTGTGTTTTTATTTGTTTGTTTGTTTGTTTGTTTTTAATTGAAGTATAGTTGATTCACAGTGTTGTGCCCATCTCTGCTCTACAACAAAGTAACTTAGTTTTACACATATATACCTTCCTTTTTAAAATATTCTTTTCCATCATGGTTATCCCAGGAGATTGGATATAGTTCCCTATGCTGTACAGTAGGACCTTGTTGTTTATCCATTCTAAATGTAATAGTTTGCAACTACCAATCCCAGATTCCCAGTCCATCCCCCTCCCTCCCCCAAGAATCTGCATTTTTGACAAGTATCCCTGGGTGAATGGGATGTGAAGGCCTGCAAAATACTAACATGAAGTCACTTCTCTACCTGCTGGTTTCAAGGGGTCCTCTCTGAATAGAACTGGGACAAACCTACCACTTCTCTCAGTTCCTATCAATGCTCCTATCTTCTAAGAGTATAATAAGAGAGAGTGGTTAGTACAGCCAAACACACCTAGCAAAACTCAGCTAAGCTTGAAGGCAATAAAAACCTCCAAGAGACCCCCTGATTTTGACAGGCAGTGTCATTCTACTTCTACAAGTTACCAATGGAGTCAGGTGCACCAATGCTAAGATCTTGATAAATGCGTGGTGGACGATGAAAGGGAAACACCTTTTGAATGCCTGAATGCACAGAGTGAAGCACATGTTCTATGGAGAACCCTGCCCATTCATTCTAGGTGTGGAATCCAAGCTCGGCTCCAGAGTACCATGTTCTTTAACCACAACGAGGTACAGCTCCTTAAGGCATCTCACTCTGTTGAATTCTGTCTTCTTGCCTCCATTTCGTTGTCTGTCTTTGAGCATCTATGTCTACCTCTCTTTTCTACACACACAACCAGAAACTCACAAACAAGTGTTTTTATGTATCCTTTTGATTTAGAATTAAGGAATTAGATACTCCTCTATAAAAAAATTTGTAAGCCTTTTTTAATACTGCAAACATAATCTGTACATAAAGAAATTATCTAAGGAAAACTGCTGACTAGTTTTCAGTTCAGGAAGATAACAATTTTATTCATAGGTAGATGTAAAAAAAAAAATTAGGGAAGGATCACGAATAAAATATCACTTATCTGCCTAAGAGAGGGCCTTGACAGAAGTCAGGAGTTACATAATTGCTTTGAATTTGAGCCAGTTCTTCCTGTTTAGAAAGGATACTCCCTTTTCTTTTGAAAATGTTAACCATTTGCCTCCATTTTATCTGCTGAAAAGAATCCATCTTAGTCCAATGGCATGTTATAGTCTGCCACTAATTTCTTTATTAAAGCTATAAAATATTAATAACAATTGCCAGAATTTTGCCTTCAGTTAAACTCCTTGTGTCACATCTGCCCTGGAGCCTACCTTGCCTTCAGCCCACTTCCAACTAATGCTTGTCCTGACTGGCAGGTGCAGGACCAGGATGGGGGACAGGAGAGGCCCAGGCTTGTTTTCTAAACCTAGTTTGAGTCTCAGCTGTGTGATCTTTCATACGTCACTTAATTGCTCTGGTCTTGAGTCTCCTTGTCTAAAAAACGAGGATAAAGACATTCACCTCAAAGGGCTGTTGTAAGGTTTAAGAAGGCTAATTACGCAGAATGCCACACTTACGCTCTGGGCCTGGCAAGTAGTATGTGCCCTGTGATTGTCAAGGTCTCTCCCTTCCTTCTCAAGCTCAAGGGCAAGGACTGAACTAAGTGACTCCTGAGACTGCATCTAGTGTTAGCAATCAGGGCTTCTGCGAGAGCTGCAGAGTGTACGGTGTGGGGAAAACAAAAGGAAAAAATACTGGATTACTAGGATTCAAAGACCTCCGTGAAAACATTTCAGAATGTTGAAAATACAGTGAAAACACAAAAAGACCAAGAAGTCAGGAAGTCGTCACCTTGACCATTTGGCCCAGAGAACAGGAAAACTAAAAGATTCAGTTTCCTCAACTGAAAGTAGAATCAGCCAGGAAGGTTAGGAAAACAATGTTTGGCTGGCCTGTCGTTGATCTTTAACGATGATGCAAAGTAGGTACAGCTTAACCATTCAGAGAAAAAAAATTTTTTTAAGTTTTAATTTTGTCTATATATCTTTTATGATGGATCATCAGGGCAAGGAAATAAAATGTCACCCCAGTGTGGGCACTGACAACCTCTGAGCTCTTTTGCCTACTCTGCACTTACAGTTGGAGGAGCCATAAACATACATGGAGTGGCCAAACTGTGTGGAGCCCTGAGTCTTGTAGGATCTTGCTAACATGCATTCAGACTACAGGTGGGCACCCCAGAGTTGGTGGAGGGGACACTGGAGTCTGCTGTCTGTGTGTCTCCCACCTACGTAACTTCCACCCCTGTAACTCAGCCCAAACCCAACAAATCAGGATGGTCGCAGAAGGTTGGGAAGTCTAGTTTCCCCATACAAGGGCAAAATAGCCGACCCTTCTTTTGAAATGAACAAGATCAGGCTTACTCACCAGGTCATCAGGCTTGTTTACCGTGTTATGGCCACGGACTTTCATGGCCATCTGGCTGAGAAGGACACTACAGTGGCTTCCCAGATCCAGAGCAGGGGAGCTCAAGAATCCTTCAGTCATTCACCATGTGTGGAAAAAGAGAAAACACCGCTCCGGGTAATCAGGCTCCTTCCGTCATTTTTTTACCTAAGCGTCACGTGGAGTGGATCAGGCAGAGCAAAAATATGACTTGAAGATAAAGAGGCTAAAATGGATGGTTGGGTTAGTCTTATAAGGTACCCTCTGAAGGGTAGGATAGATCATGCCGGGTCAGTGCCATGTCTGTGACAGAGTGAGGGACAAGCCTTCTGCCACATAGTACTCTTAAGAATTTGAAAAATGCCACAAGCATTCTACTTGACTTTTGGATGAATTATAATAATAGCTGGGACTTCCCTGGTGGCGCAGTGGTTAAGAATCCGCCTGCCAATGCAGGGGACATGGGTTCGAGCCCTGGTCTGGGAAGATCCCACATGCTGCGGAGCAGCTAGGCCTGCGAGCCACAACTACTGAGCCCACATGCTAAAACTACTGAAACCCGCATGCCTAGAGCCTGTGCCCTAGCAACAAGAAAAGCCACCACAATGAGAAGCCCACACACCGCAACGAAGACCCAACGCAGCTAAAAATAAAGAAATAAATAATTTAAAATACATATATACATAATAATAATAGCTACCATTTATTGAATTTTTACCATGGGCCAAGCACTATGTTAAATGCTTTACATGTGTTATCTTATTTGATCTCCACAGCAATACTAAAAAGTAGACATACTGTCTTCCTTGTATTTATATTTGTTTCTGGTTGGATTACCATTCCCCACCCCTGACATTCTCTACCTTGCCGTTGCTAATTCCCAAGAAGGAGAATACATTAGAACTTACTGCCCACCTCCCCTGAAGGACCATCAGGACCAGTCTCATCTTGCCCTTATATATATGTCTCTGTTTACCTTATTCAACACAAGAAGTTCAAGCCCCTGAGAGAGAGTGTTACCTGGACCTAACAGCTCTGTTAAATTATAATCTGTCTCAAGCCCACACTCCTCCCCAACCTCCTAAACCCTTTTTGCTGGCCCAGACTTATGGTCGGTTCACAAAATCTACATCATCATCTCTCCTCCATCTTGCTCTAGTTGCTGTCTGATTTACCCAGAATACCATACCACTTCATCAGTTACTGGCTTGCTTACAGGTCACCTCCTCCCAGGTCTTCTTTGACCTCCATATCTCCCTGTTCCCTTATCCTGCTTTATATTATATAAACGTATACCTATTATTTTTTGTCTTCCCACTGGAATGTAAACTTTGTGAGGGCAGGGACCTTTGTTCACTAGTAGATCCCTTATACCCAGAAAGTACCTGGCATCTTATCTTTGCTCAGTACCTATTTCTTGAACAAATGAATCCATGAATGAGAAAACTGAGACATAGAACAGACTGCTCACATTGCTGTTAAGCAGACAGCCCAGATCTGTGTGACTGTAAAGCCCTGGCCCATAAGCACCATGTTGCTCGGCTCCTTGATGGATTATGCGAATGCAGCAGGAGCAAGAATATTCTGGCTGACTGGGAGTAATCAGTGTTGGGGTGTTGGTATAAGGAGCTTACCAATTGGGCAAGATCCTACAGGGCCAAAGTTTACTGTTCTTTATTTCATTACATTATATGATTATGTGATTTAAAAGAAAAATATATATTTGGTTATTCAGATGACCAAAATATATTTTTTGTATATATTTGGTCTTCATCCACAGTTCCTGACTCACAGCTCCTAAAACCCTTGGAATTTCCTAAGTGATGAGAGCAATAAAGGTGCCTGTTAAGTTAATGAGGTGACTTTTGGAAAGGCCCCAAGAATGGGGACTGGTTGCCAGTGGAGCCAACTGTGTCATTAAAGGGTTGGAACTTCAGTCCCACCCCCAGCCTCTACCTCCGGGGAGGGGAGAGGGCCTGGAGGTTGAATCAGTCACCAATGGCCAATAGTTTAAACGATCATGACTTTGTAATGAAGCCACCATAAAAACCCAAGAGGACGGTGTTGGGAGAGCTTCCAGGTTGGTGAACATGTGGAGACTTAGGGAGAATGGCACACTCTGAGAGGGCATGGAAACTTCACCCCCTTGCCCCATACCTTACCCTATGTATCTCTTTATCTGGCTGTTGGTTTGTATTTTTTAATATCCTTGGTAATAAATCAGTAAGCTAGTGAGTAAATGGGCTTTCCTGAGTTCTGTGAGCCATTCTAGCGTATTAATTGATCTCAAGGAGTGGGTCATGGGAACCTCTGACTTATAGCCAGAAGTACAGGTAGCAGCCAGGGCTTGTGACAGGCATCTGAAGGGGGAGGGCAGTCTTTGGGACTGAGCCATTAACCTGTGGAATCTGATTCTATATCCAGGTAGGTAGGGTCAGAATTGAGTTAAATTGTAGGACAACCAGCTGGTGTCCAGAGCATTGTTTGTTGTGAGGCAGCCTACGTGTGCGTACGCATACACACATTAGAATTGGGTCCAGTTGTTATCAAATGAAATGCAAGTAACTGATATTCGAGGAGCCAGCAATAAATTCAGCATCTTTACAACATAAGCCTAGATAAAAACAATTTATAACTTTACTTACCTTTTTGATATTATTTAAAAGAAGATGAAAGCTATGCCTGGGTAAAGAGAAGTAGGGAAGGGGCTAGGTGGACTGTGACATGTTCAAGCAGTGAAGCAACTGATGCCTATGTAGCAACATGGAAGGAAGGAGTGGTATACTTGGAAAAGTAGACCTCAAAATGCTATACACACAGTGATGACAACTCTGAAAATTCTGTATGTTAGCAATAGGATTGTAAGAGACCTTGAAGTTCATAAAATAGTTGGTGATTCAAGTGTTTAGGGCTTTATTTGGTTATTTCATGTTGGTCTTGATATTTAGATGTTCCTGTTTAACTGTTACTACTGAGATGATTAAATACACATAAAAAAGAAGAAATACAGTGTACCATAACGTGAGCCAAGCAAACACGTCATCCCATCTGCTCTGCGTCCTGTTCCTTCCTGCTGTCCACCTCCACTGAGCGCTGACATTCAGTGCTGCCTTTCCTCAGGCTGCACCCCCAGCCTTCCGGTCCTCTGACGATATCCTCTACATGTTATAGACCACCTGCCCTCCAACTGCATTTTCTTCCTCACTCTCTTGATTACTCACAGATGCTTCTCTATCCAGTTTTCTACGGCTTTTATCCCACTGCTCTTGCCCTCCTCCTCTCTTGGATGAGGACTTTTGAGTATCCTTTCCCTACACCAAAACACTCACCCTGGGTGCTTTCTGCTGCTTGGTCCTCATCCTTGTTTCACTCTGCCTCTTCCTGTGCTCACCGTGCAGCGCTCTGAGCCCTGCTTGAGGAAATCCTGCGACTGTTCTGACGTGACCTGTTCCTTCTCTAACTCTGCATCTGCTGCTCTCAAAGCCTTTGTTTTTTTCCATACCAGTCAGGTTCATGGTAACGAACCATAAAAATCCACTCTGGCTGACTGAAACAGAAAAAGAATTTAGGGAAAGATTATTGAGAGCTCTCAGAGTTACTGGGAAAGCTAATGAAATAGGATTAGTAAACATGGAGGGACAAGGTAGGAGCTGAACAGCTAGAACCACAGCACAAATTCCATGGCCTCAGAGCTGCTTTGGGGGAACACTGCTGCCACCACTGATGGATAGTGAACAGTGTAGCTGGCCCTGCTGGTCCTGGATGCCAGACTCTGCCAGTGTCACCTTTGCCACCAGAACAGACTCTCCTCTGGGCTTGCTTCTCTGCACCACCAGCTCCTGATCAGACCTAGGCAGAAACATCTGGCCAAGTCACGGCCCATCCACTAGCTGCAGAGGGAACACAGAAAGGAATATCTCACTTGTGAGATGGGCTCTGCCTGCTGTCACAACTCATACAGTGGGAAATCACTCAGTTTCCAGACAGGAACAAAAAAAAAACCAAAACAAAAGGCCACATGGCCCATCCCCAATTCAGGACAGTTGTTTTATTAAACTTTCTACAACTTCCTTAAGTCCTTGAAGCTGTTTCTTCTAACTTCTCACTCAGCAAGAACTCTGGAACATAGTTCAATACAAAATTAAAACCTTAGGGATCACAGATTTATATACAAAAATGTTCATAACAGCATGATTTAGAATAGCAAAAAAAGGAGTCAGCCGGAATTTCCAACAATAAAGGAATAGTTAGATGAATTATGAGATATCCATAGGATTAAATATATGCAGTCATTAAAAATCATGAATTTAAAAAATTTTTCACAACACACAAAAATATAACTAAACAAAACTTCAAAAAAAAACTTTACAATGTTTATATATAAGCTCTCAGATTATATATGTGCATACATGAACATATTTTATAGTGAAATATAAATGTGTATATGAAGATAATACACCAAAATGTTAACAGATTGATGAAATTAGAAGGATTATTATCTTCTTTTTGCTTTTCCGCACTTTTCACATTGAGCTGGAAAGTTATAAATATTGAAAGAAAAATCTGTTGAGGGGAAACTTCCTGTGCCACCATTTTTATCCTTTGTCATGTTCTCAGAAGGTACAATTTTTCCCAAACCAATCTCAAACTAAATACTCTGAATTCTTACTCTTTTCTCCTGGTGTCGAAAGAGCTCACTTTTTTTCTATATAGTCAGTTCCTCCCTCACCACCAGTTCGTTCCCTCAGTCTTTATGTTCACGTATAGATCATTCATTCCATTCTGTAAGCCTTTCCCCAGCCCTGCTTAGCTCACCCAGCTCCTATCTGAGCTTTCCCTCCCTCATGCTCATCTTCCCCTCCCCGTATTTTAGCTCAGTGATTCACAGAAGTAGGCATCTCTGGGGTTTCCATTACCCTTCTCTTACCCAAGTCTGAAGATTTTGTCTCTGTCGGATAAGGCAAGTGACTTTATGGTTTTCTTATTTTCTAAAATAAGAAGGATGCATTTTGGGGCTTCCCTGGTGGTGCAGTGGTCAAGAATCCGCCTGCCAAAGCAGGGAACATAGGTTCGAGCCCTGGTCCAGGAAGATCCCACATGCTGCAGAGCAGCTAAGCCCGTGCGCCACAACTACTGAGCCTGAGCTCTAGAGCCCACAAGCCACAACTACTGAGCCCACGTACCACAATGACTGAAGCCCGCACGCCTAGAGCCTGTGCTCTGCAACAAGAGAAGCTACCACAGTGAGAAGCCCGTGCACTGCAACAAAGCATAGCCCCTGCTCGCCGCAACTAGAGAAAGCCCACACGCAGCAACGAAGACCCAACACAGCCAAAATAAATAAATAAATAAAAATTTTAAAAAGAACAGGGGGGACCTTCAAAATAGCGGAGGAATAAGACGAGATCACCTTCCTCCCCATAAATACATCAAAAATACATCTAAATGTGGAACAAATCCTACAGAACACCTAGTGAATGCTGGCAGAAGACCTCAGACTTCCCAAAAGGCAAGAAAATCCCCACGTACCTGGGTATGGCAAAAGAAAAAATAGAGACAAAAGAATAGGGACGGGACCTGCACCTCTGGGAGGGAGCTATGAAGGAGGAAAAGTTTCCACACACTAGGAAGCCCCTTCACTGGTGGAGACGGAGAGTGGGTGGGTGGGGAAAGCTTTGGAGGCATGGAGGAGAGCGCATCAACAGGGGTGCAGAGGGCAAAATGGAGAGATTCCCGCACAGAGGATCGGTGCCGATCAGCACTCACCAGCCCGAGAGGCTTGTCTGCTTGCCTGCCGGGACGGGTGGGGGCTGGGAACTGAGGCTTGGGCTTCGGAGGTCGGATCCCAGGGAGGGGACTGGGATTGGCTGCATGAACACAGCCTGAAGGGGGCTAGTGCACCACAGCTAGCCAGGAGGGAGTCTGGGAAAAAGTTTGGACTTGCCTAAGAGGCAAGAGACCATTGTTTCGGGGTGCGCGAGGAGAGGGGATTCAGAGCACCGCCTAAACAAGCTCCAAAGGTGGGCGTGAGCCACGGCTCTCAGCACGGACACCAGAGATAGATGGGCATGAGATGCTAAGGCTGCTGCTGCAGCCACCAAGATTCCTGTGTGCAAGCACAGGTCACTATCCACAACCCCCTGCCCCCCACCCCTTCCAGGAGCCTGTGCAGCCTGCCACTGCCAGGGTCCCGTGATTCAGGGACTACTTCCCTGGGAGGACACACGGCACGCCTCAGGCTGTTGCAACGTCATGCTGACCTCTGCCGCCGCAGGCTTGCCCCGCATTCCAATTATAACTACCATACCCCTCCCTTCCCCCGGCGTGAGTGAGCCAGAGCCCCCTAATCAGCCGCTCCTTTAACCCCATCCAGTTTGTATGGGAACAGATGTCTGAGGGCAACCTACATGCAGAGGTGGGGCCAAAACCAAAGCTGAACCCCAGGAGCTGTGCGAACAAAGAAGAGAAAGGGGAATCTGTCTGTGCAGCCTCAGGAGCAGTGGATTAAATCCCCACAATCAACTTGAGGTACCCTGCATCTGTGGAATACCTGAATAGACAACAAAGCAACGCAAAATTGAGGCGGTGGACTTTGGGAGCAACTGTAGACTTGGAGTTTGCTGTCTGCGACTGACTTGTTTCTGACTTTTATGTTTATCTTAGTATAGTTTTTAGTTCTTGTTATCATTGGTCGACTTGTTTATGGGTTTGGTTTCTCGCTTCCTTTTTTTAAAATGTTTTTTACCTTTTTTATTTTAATAATTTTTTTATCTTTTTATTTTAATTATTTTATTTAAAAAATTTTTTTCTTTCTTTTCTTCTCCCTTTTCTTCTGAGCCGTGTGGCTGAGAGGGTCTTGGTGCTCCAGCCTGTCGTCAGGCCTGAGCCTCTGAGGTGGGAGAGCTGAGTTCAGGACATTGGACCACCAGAGACTTCCCAGCCCCATGTAATATCAATCGGCGAGAGCTCTCCTAGAGATCTCTGTCTCAACGCTCAGACCCAGCTGCACTCAACGACCAGCAAGCTCCAGTACTGGACACCCCATGCCAAACAACTAGCAAGACAGGAACACAACCCCACCCATTAGCAGAGAGGCTGCCTAAAATCATACTAAGTTCACAGACACCCCAAAACACACCACCGGACACAGCCCTGCCCACCAGAAAGACAAGATCTAGCCCCACCCAACAGAACACAGACACCAGTCCCCTCCACCTGGAAGCCTACACAAGCCACTGAACCAAACTTATCCACTTGGGGCAGATACCAAAAACAATGGTAACTACAGACCTGCAGCCTGTGAAAAGGAGACCCCAAACACAGTAAGTTAGGCAAAATGGGAAGAGAGACAAATATGTAGCAGATGAAGGAGCAAGGTAAAAACCCACCAGACCAAACAAATGAAGAGGAAGTAGACAGTCTATCTGAAAAAGAATTCAGAGTAATGATAGTAAAGGTATCCAAAATCTTGGAAACAGAATGGAGAAAATACAAGAAACGTTTAACAAGGACCTAGAAGAACTAAAGAGTAAACAAACAATGATGAGCAACACAATAAATGAAATTTAAAAATTCTCTAGAAGGAATCAATAGCAGAATAACTGAAGCAGAAGAACGGATAAGTGACCTGGAAGAGAAAATAGTGTAAATAACTACTGCAGAGCAGAATAAAAGAAAAAGGAATGAAAAGAATTGAGGACAGTCTCAGAGACCTCTGAGACAACATTAAACACACCAACATTCGCATTATAGGGGTCCCAGAAGGAGAAGAGAGAGAGAAAGGACCCGAGAAAATATTTGAAGAGATTATAGTCGAAAACTTACCTAACATAGGAAAGGAAATAGCCACCCAAGTCCAGGAAGCACAGAGAGTACCATACAGGATACACCCAAGGAGAAATACACCGAGACACATAGTAATCAAATTGGCAAAAATTAAAGACAAGGAAAAATACTGAAACAGCAAGAGAAAAGTGACAAATAACATACAAGGGAACTCCCATAAGGTTAACAGCTGATTTCTCAGCAGAAACTCTACAAGCCAGAAGGGAGTGGTATGACATATTTAAAGTGATGAAAGGGAAGAACTTACAACCAAGATTACTCTACCGAGCAAGGATCTCATTCAGATTTGATGGAGAAATCAAAAGCTTTACAGACAAGCAAAAGCTAAGAGAATTCAGCACCACCAAAACAGCTCTACAACAAAGGCTGAAGGAACTTCACTAAGTGGGAAACATAAGAGAAGAAAAGGACCTACAAAAACAAACCCAAAACAATTAAGAAAATGGTCATAGGAACATACATATTGTTAATTACCTTAAACGTGAATGGATTAAATGCTCCAACCAAAAGACACAGGCTCACTGAAAGGATACAAAAACAAGACCCAAATATATGCTGTCCACAAGAGACCTACTTCAGACCTAGGGACACATACAGATTGAAAGTAAGGGGATGGAAAAGGATATTCCAAGCAAATGGAAATCAAAAGAAAGCTGGAGTAGCAATACTCATATCAGATAAAATAGACTTTAAAATAAAGAATGTTACAAGAGACAAGGACACTACATAATGATCAAGGGATCAATCCAAGAAGAAGATATAACAATTGTAAATATTTATGCACCCAACATAGGAGCACCTCAATACATAAGGCAAATGCTAACAGCTCTAAAAGGGGAAATCAACAGTAACACAATCATAGTAGGGGACTTTAACACCCCACTTTCACCAATGGACAGATCATCCAAAATGAAAATAAATAAGTAACACAAGCTTTAAATGACACATTAAACAAGATATACTTAATTGATATTTATAGGACATTCTATCCAAAAACAACCTAATACACTTTCTTCTCAAGTGCTCATGAAACATTCTCCAGGATAGATCACAATCAAGCCTTGGTAAATTTAAGAAAATTCAAATCGTATCAAGTATCTTTTCCAACCACAATGCTATGAGACTAGATATCAATTACAGGGGAAAAAAAACTGTAAAAAATACAAACACATGGAGGGTAGACAATACGCTACTAAATAACCAAGAGATCACTGAAGAAATCAAAGAGGAAATTTAAAAAAAAACTAGAAACAAATGACAATGAAAACACAATGACCCAAAACCTATGGGATGCAGCAAAAGCGGTTTTAAGAGGCAAGTTTATAGCAGTAGAGTCCTACCTCAAGAAACAGGAAAAATCTCAAACAACCTAACCTTACACCTAAAGAAGTTAGAGAAAGAAGAACAAAATAATGCCACAGTTAGCAGAAGGACAGAAATCATAAAGATCAGATCAGAAATAAAAAGAAATGAAGGAAACAATAGCAAAGATCAATAAAACTAAAAGCTGGTTCTTTGAGAAGATAAACAAAATTGATAAACCACTAGCCAGACTCATCAAGAAAAAAGAGAGAAGACTCAATCAACAGAACTAGAAATGAAAAAGAAGTAACAACTGACCCTGAAATACAACGAATCATGAGGGAGTACTACAAGCCACTATATGCCAATAAAATGGACAACCTGGAAGAAATGGACAAATCCTTAGAAAAGCACAACTTTCAAAGCCTGAACCAGAGAGAAATAGAAAATATAAAGAGACCAATCACAAGCACTGAAATTGAAACTGTGATTAAAAATCTTCCAACAAACAAAAGTCCAGGACCAGATGGCTTCACAGGTGAATTCAGTGAAACATTTAGAGAAGAGCTAACACCTATCCTTCTCAAACACTTCAAAGATGTAGCAGAGGGGGAGGAATACTCCCAAACTCATTCTATGAGACCACCATCTCCCTGATACCAAAACCAGACAAAGATGTCACAAAAAAAGAAAACTACAGGCCAATATCACTGATGAACATAGATGCAAAAATCCTCAACAAAATACTAGCACACAGAATCCAACAGCACATTAATAGGATCATACACCATGATCAAGTGGGGTTTATCCCAGGAATGCAAGGATTCTTCAATATACGCAAATCAATCAATGTGATACACCATATTAACAAATTGAAGGATAAAAACCATATAATCATCTCAATAGATGCAGAAAAAGCTTTCGATAAAATTCAGCACCGATTTATGATAAAAACTCTCCAGAAAGTAGGCATAGAGGGAACTTACCCCAACATAATAAAGGCTATATATGACAAACCCACAGCCAATATCGTTCTCAATGGTGAAAAACTGAAACCATTTCCTCTAAGATCAGGAACAAGACAAGGTTGCCCACTCTCACTGCTGTTATCCATCATAGTTTTGGAAGTTTTAGCCACAGCAGTCAGAGAAGTAAAAGAAATAAAAGGAATCCAAATCGGAAAAGAAGTAAAACTTTCACTGTTTGCAGATGACATGATACTATACATAGAGAATCCTAAAGATGCTACCAAAAGACTACTAGAGCTAATCAATGAATTTGGTAGAGTAGCAGGATACAAAACTAATGGACAGAAATTTCTTGCATTCCTATACACTATTGATGAAGAATCTGAAAGAGAAATTAAGGAAACACTCTCATTTACCATTGCAACAAAAAGAATAAAATACCTAGGAATAAACCTACCTAAGGAGACAAAAGATCTGTATGCAGAAAATTATAAGACACTGATGAAAGAAATTAAAGATGATATAAACAGATGGAGAGATATACCATGTTCTTGGATTGGAAGTATCAACACTGTGAAAATGACTATACTACCCAAAGTAATCTACAGATTCAATGCAATCACTATCAAACTACCAATGGCATTTTTCACAGAACTAGAACAAAAAATTTCACAATTTGTATGGAAACACAAAAGACCCCAAATAGCCAAAGCAATCTTGAAATGGGGCTGGAGGAATCAGGCTTCCTGACTTCAGATTGCACTACAGTAATCAAGACATTATGGTACTGGCACAAAAACAGAAATATAGATTAATGGAACAGGATAGAAAGCCCAGAGATAAACGCATGCACATATGGTCACCTTGTTTTTGATAAAGGAGGCAAGAATATACACTGGAGACAAGACAGCCTCTTCATTAAGTGGTGCTGGGAAAACCGGACAGCTACATGTAAAAGAATGAAATTAGAACACTCCCTAACACCATACACAAAAATAAACTCAAAATGGATTAAAGACCTAAATGTAAGGCCAGACACTATAAAACTCTTAGAGGAAAACATAGGAAGAACACTCTATGACATAAATCACAGCAAGATCCTTTTTGACTCATCTCCTAGAGAAATGGAAATTAAAAACAAAAATAAACAAATAGGACCTAATGAAACTTAAAAGCTTTTGCACAGCAAAGGAAACCATAAACAAGACCAAAAGACAACCCTCAGAATGGGGGAAAATATTTGCAAATGAAGCAACTGACAAAGGACTAATCTCCAAAATATACAAGCAACTCATGCAGCGCAATATCAAAAAAACAAACAGTCCAATCCAAAAATGGGCAGAAGATCTAAACAGACATTTCTTCAAAGAAGATATATAGATGGCCAACAAACACATGAAAGGATGCTCAACATCACTAATCATTAGAGAAATGCAAGTCAAAACTGCAATCAGGTATCACCTCACACTGGTCAGAATGGCTATCATCAAAAAATCTACAAGCAATAAATGCTGGAGAGGGTGTGGAGAAAAGGGAAACCTCTTGCACTGTTGGTGGGAATGTAAATTGGTACAGCCACTATGGAGAACAGTATGGAGGTTCCTTTAAAAATTTCAAATAGAACTACCATATGACCCAGCAATCCCACTACTGGGCATATACCCTGAGAAAAGCATAACTCAAAAAGAGTCATGTACCACAATGTGCATTGCAGCACTATTTACAATAGCCAGGACATGGAAGCAACCTAAGTGTCCCTCAACAAATGAATGGATAAAGAAGATGTGGCACATATATACAATGGAATATTACTCAGCCATAAAGGGAAATGAAATTGAGTTATTTGTAGTGAGGTGGATGGACCTAGAGTCTGTCATACAGAGTGAAGTCAGAAAGAGAAAAACAAATACTGTACACTAACACATAAGTATGGAATCTTAAAAAAAAAAAAGGTTCTGATGAAACTAGGGGCAGGACAGGAAAGATACAGACATAGAGAATGGACTTGAGGACATGGGGAGGGGGAAGGGTAAGCTGGGACGAAGTGAGAGAGTGGCATGGACATATATACACTACCAAATGTAAAATAGATAGCTAGTGGGAAGCATCTACATAGCACAGGGAGATCAGCTAGGTGCTTTGTGACAACCTAGAGAGGTGGGCTAGGGAGGGTGGGAGGGAGACGCAAAAGGGATGGGATATGGGGATATATGTATATGTATAGCTGTTTCACTTTGTTATACAGCAGAAACTAACACAACATTGTAAAGCAATTGCACTCCAATAAAGATGTTAAAAAAATAAAGGGTATCAATAAAATACAAACAAAGAAAAAGAAAAGAAGGATGCATTGTTAAGCACCTTTCCTGTAAGGCTTCTTTTTAAGCCTTACAGCCGAGCTCTTCTTCCTGTGTCTCCTGACTAGTCCTACATCTCAGTGTTTACTCCCTTCCTCATCTCCCCTTTTACCTGTCTACATAATGGAACTAATATCCTATATATGGAAGTGTTGGTTTTGACAGAACCTGTGACTTCCATAGAGACTGTCTTCCCAAGCCAGTTCAGCTTTGACAGTGGGCTCTCGTTCTCCAGCTTCTTGCATGGCCCTGGAAGCTCAGTAAAACCTTGCCTGCAGCTGGGCTCCTCAGTTTGTTAGCTCTCTCCAGCCTCCTCCTCCACCAGCAAGAGGCTGGTGTCCAAAAGTCTGGTTTTCAGGCCAGTGTCTCAGAATTGGACTCTGCTTTTCTGCCCAGTCTCTTTAGATTACAGACTAGTTGGACCTCCATCTGGCTTTCAATCTCACCTTCATATGTTTGGATCACCCTCAACTTTATGGTCTCTGACTTTCAAACCAACCAAGGACCCCAAAGGTCTTGGCCCGTATTCTGTGTCTGGGGTTCCTACTAGGCTAAGAATTAAGTTCAGACTACCCTAGTTAAATTTGTCTTTTCGTGCATGCCAATGTCATGTCTCAGCCAACAGGACTTGACCTGTGGTGACCCAAATCTACAGAACAACACTCCTCTTGTAACTCTTCTTGATCCTTGATCTGGCTCATCTATCCTCATGACTTCATGTTTATTTTAGCCTTGACCTCCTTCAGTTTTCTAGACCCATAATTTATATCCTCTTTATTACATCTCTTGGATTTCCTGCTCTCAGAGAAGTTTATTGATTTGTTAATTCATCCAACAGGCGTGTATGAACACCTACCGGTTGGCATTGCAGACAGTCGGAGCTTAGAGAGTTAGACAAAATAAAGGGCTGTGTCAGTTAGGATGCTTTTTATTGCTAATGACAGAACTCCTGATTCAAACTGGCCTAAGCAAAAATGGAATATATTCCCTCACATACCTGGCAAGTCTAGGGGTAGATCTGGTTTCCTTCAGGCACAGCTGGATTCATGGATCTTAAATGCTATCTTTGGGACCTGGCCTGTCTTCATCTCTCAGCTCTGCTCTCTTCTGCTTTGTGATGGCTTCATTCTCAAGCCCTCCACATGGTGGCAAGATAGATGTTAACATTGCCAGGCCCACATTCTCCTAGGTGCCAGTACAACAGAAAAGGTACCTCTCTCTCAGTAGCCCCAACAAATGTCCCACTACATCTTGTGGTTTCTCACTGGATTATATGCTCTTCCCTGAACAGATGACTTTGGCCAGGGAAATTCGATGATCTAACTGGTCAGACGAGTCATATGTCCTCTCCTTATAGTTGAGCATGGAGTCAATTCTATTCAAACATTTAAGTTGAGAGCAAGGGATACAGTGGTTCCCCTGAGGAAAAGGCGATGGATCTGAGATAGTAAAAAATTTTTAAGTTGTCAGTCACAGCCATTATGTTCATGATAAATGTGTATGATAGAGCTACAAACAGGGTCAAGTCTGGCAAAGCGAACGTTTGACTTCATATATGATAGGCAAAGGATTCCCTCCTCCCTTATCCTTCAATCCTTTTCCTTTCTTCCTTTCAGCAGAATTTAGTGAGTGCCTATTTTGTTCCAGGTGCAAAACATAGATTGTCCTAGAAATTGACCCTGCTTATAAGGAGCTTACAAAGTAGTGAGGTAGAGAGTCAGTAAGAGCAGTGCACCCACGTTTACTGAGAACTTATGTTTTAAGAAATAGAAATATGAAGAGTATTTCTGTTTTTTATAAAATTAAAAAGACAACTTCAACCATTATATTGTTTAAAGTCTTTACCCAGGCTATCTCAGTGAATTCTAGTTTGTTTAGTGCTTGGAATAAGTCTCTCTAGTATGCTCCATGAAATAATAGAAACTCCATAATCCCCAATTTTTAAATTTTTGCCCAGGTTACTGTAAAACTCAGAGTTAAAACCTGTGGTTAATTAAAAGAAGCTTTCCTTTGCCTAAGTTTTCCTTAAGATTTTTTTTTTATATACGTGGTTTAGGGTTTTGTGATTTTTTTGTTTCTGGGACTTTTGTAGTAAGGTACCTCAAAATAGAGATACAACAGAGATAAACAAAATACCTTTAATTTCCACTTTTACCTTTTGCCTCTGATCTATGGCAGGTTATTAAATCATCTCCCACCAGTGCCCAGTCACTTCCCCTCCAGTATCCAGACATCTCTATTAATGTATTCACAGCTTGTGTATAGCGGGCTGACCAGACACTGAAACACTGAAAGGAACACATGTGGATATGTACATTTTTTTTAAAGGCAACAAACATGAAAATATTTTTGTGACATTCAAGATCCAACATGCAACCTTTATATTATCTTTTAGCTGTAGGTTTTATTTTGTTCTGTACTATGGGAAAAAAATTGAGAAAAGCAACACAGATAATCCAAGGATTAGGGAATACATGAACACAGTGGTTCTCACCTGGAGAGTTGGCAATGCCTAGAGACATTCTTGATCTTTTTGGCTACTGGAATCTTGTGGGTAGAGGCCAGGGATGCTGCTAAACATTCTATGATGCACAGGACTGGCACCACAAGGAAAAATAATCTGGTCCAAAATGTCAATAGTGCCATTATTAGAGAAACCTTGCATTAATAGGATTTTTAGAATTCTAAATCCTGAAAGGATACAGAACAATCTTGTAACTTAGGCTTCAGACAAAACTAGAAACAAATGAGACTCAAAGAATTATCAAATCCTGGAGCTAACAGGAAAGGTCATCTAGTCTGGACTAGACGTGTGATCAGGCAGCTGGCCCAATCTCTCTGTGCCTCAGATTCTTATTCTGCAAAAAGGGATATGAAAGCTTGCCTCAAATGATTGCTGTGAGGATTAACTAAAAGAATACATGTGAAATGTTCAGTACAGTACCTGACCACGATGTGCTGTTAATAAATAGTGGTAGTGAGAGCTGAGGTGGTAATTATGATTACCGTCATCCAAGGTCACAGAGCTAGTACACAGCTTGTTTAACCCCTTTCTCCTGACTCCCTGTCCCATTTTCTTTCTTTTATGCTCCATTGAGGGTCTATGAAGAAAGATTATAGGGGCAACTCAGTGGGGATTAAAGAGCACTGGCCTGGAGAGCAGCTTAGTAGCTGGTACTTCAGGAGAAAGTCTGAACAAAAGTTCTTCATAGGGCTTCCCTGGTGGCGCAGTGGTTGAGAGTCTGCCTGCCGATGCAGGGGACACGGGTTCGTGCCCCGGTCTGGGAAGATCCCACATGCCATGGAGCGGCTGGGCCTGTGAGCCATGGCTGCTGGGCCTGTGCATCCGGAGCCTGTGCTCTGCAGCGGGAGAGGCCACAACAGTGAGAGGCCCGCGTACTGCAAAAAAAAAAAAAAAAAAAATCTTCATAAAAGACAGGCAGGGGGTTTAACTTGTAGGTGGGACCTAAGGGAGACTAAAAAGGATTGGTTCCTACCTGAAACAGGCTACTCTCTCTGATTCCAAAGCTCTGTGAATGGTGTTCCAGGTGGTCCTGCCTCCAGGAAGGGTGGGGCTTAGTTCACATGACCTTTACCAAACCATTATATCCCTCACCTTGTCTCACAGCCCCAACAGACATCTGTTGGGGAAGGTCCCTGCAATGCTGGGATGGTTAGACAGTATTTCTGGGGACCCTTTCATCTCTAAGATTCTCTGATGTCTGATAAGTTTTGTGGGCCTTGTGCTGGAGCGATCATGTGACATTGTAGGTAATACCCAGTAGGCGTGTGTAGACAACCACAGATCTCCTGTTTTATGATTTGTGGAGTAAAAAATGCTTTATTGGATTGTACTAATTCAGTCAGCATGAGCATATGATTGAGATGTTGTGCAAAATGCTTTTTCTCCTCTGAAAATAATAGTAAATTATCTTACCAGCAATTCTGTGTAATAGCTTTCCCCTCATTTTCTTAAAAAACTTATAAAAATTCTTTGCAGTTACTCTATGAGTTAAATTTTTATTTCTCTTATTAGGTTCACCAACTAAATTGTTTTTAATCAGTGGCTTTCTATAAAAATTAGCAGAAGTCAAAAGCATTAAAACTCTCGGGATCACAAGTGTGGATTAAATTCTCTTGAGGGAAAATCTCATTCATTTCGTAACCTTCTCTCGAATATCCCATGTGTTGGATTGAACTCCTACAGTGATTCTACCTCCAGCAAAAATATTCTACATAATTAGTCATTTGAAGACATTTTCTCCTATATCTTAACATGTCAGTCCTCCAACTATTAATTAGATTACTTTAAAAAATCAACACGAACAAGTCAGTATATGAGAAAACAGTGAATCACAACTGATTTTATCTGTTTTCCATATGTTTGTGTGACATTCAAGATCCACAAAGCAGTCGGAGAAGAGCAAAACGCACCCATCCCATGGGTGCTGGCTGAGCACCAGGCACTGTGTGCACACGTCCTGTAGCACAGGGCAGGCCACCCAGGTGCAGAGGAGTGAACTGATTTGTCCCAACTCACACAGTTGGTAAGCAGGAGAGCCGACAACACAGCCCCACCTGGCTTCTAACTGCATGAGTTTGCTACAGATGGGATCTTAACAAGGAATCGCTCAAGACTTAGCATAATAAAAAAATCCTCCCTAATATTGGACTGTTTTTAATTTAAAATTAGAGCAGTATTCTGTTTTTTTATTTGACCTTCAACTTTTTTTTTTTTTCAAGGTGTTATGTAACGGACCAGGAACATGTGTTCCTATCTGTATATCTGCCCTTCTCCTTGGGATACTAGGAATAAAGAAAGTGATCATTGTCTACGTTGAAAGCATCTGCCGAGTGGAACATTTATCCCTGTCCGGAAAGATTCTGTTTCACCTCTCCGATTACTTCATTGTTCAGTGGCCGACTCTTAAGGAGAAATATCCCAAATCTGTCTACCTCGGGCGAATTGTTTGATGAATGACAACTTACTTCTTTAGAATTTTGCAGTCAACAATATTTACTATAAATGGGGAACAAAAAACTACATGTTTATTGTAAAAGCTTTTGAGAATCCTGAGAATTATTGGTGGTCAAGAGTAAAGAAATGTATAAGTAACCCAGGGAGGAAACTGAGGTTGCTTTTATAAAACAAACATTAATAAACCATTAAGTGTTTATGCCTCTGTACTCCAAATTTCCGTTCTATATAAAGGTGTTTACCACTACCTGCAAGTATCTTCTGACTTGTTTTACTAATATTTTACTAAAATTTTCTAGAACTAAATATAGAATTTGTATGATTAGCCACATTTCCTGTTCTACAGCGTTTTTTGTTTTTTTGTTTTTTTACAGTATTCTGCATTATAGAAAGAAAAAGAAAAATATTTCTTAGTTTTTGTTCAGACACAACAGGCTTTATTTCCTGTATGGAAGCAGAGAGGTCCCTAGTGAATCCTTTCAGCATAAAGGAAGCAGTTATATTAAATTGGCTTCATGACAATTTGCACTCCACAGGCTTCCAGAACTGAGCGCATAAACCAGTATCTGTTTTTACTCTTTGGTTCTGTTTTGTGAGTAGCTGGCCTCACTCCAGGATATCTTTTAAAATCTTTTGTTTGTTAAAATAAATTAAAAGGTGACTACTGTCATATGAGTAAAGACATGGTTCTGTTTATCAGGGCCGAACTCTAAAAACATTTTTTTTAATGTTACAGTAAATTCACGATTTTGTGGCTATAACTATCTCTGGCATTTTAAGATGTGTAGGCTCAGGAGAGTGTATATTTACTTAACATTTACTTAAGTGCTTGTTGTATGCCAGGTGTTCTTCTAAGCACTTTTCAAATATTAACTCATTTAACTCTAATAACAACTCAATGATGTAGGGACTGTTATTACCCCCATTTTACAGATGACTTTCCAAGCTCATATGACTAGTAAGTGCCAAATCGAGAATTCGAGCCCAAGCTTAAGAGCAGAGCCAGTATCATGGGCATGTGGCCTCTGCGGCCACATAGGGACCCATAGTTAGGAGGGCCCGACACTTGGTTTAATACTCTGCTGTCTCTCTCTTGAATTTCTTAGCATATTTTGAACAAGAGGCTCACATTGTATTTTGCACTGGACCTTGCCGATTATTTAGTTGGCCCTGCTTGAGAATCTGTGCTCCTAAAGAGCCATGTCAACTACAACAGAAGTACAACACCTAATGCAGGGCCTGGCCCAGCAGCTCTGCAATAAACAGGAATTCCATTCCCCTCCCTGCTATTTTAACAAGGCAACAAACAATGAGAAGACCGCTTGTGATGTTTAAGTTGTTTTTTTTTCCTCTTAAATCTGTCTTATAAGTATGATATAAATCTAATAAAGAAATGGTAAGAAATTAACAAAGAAATTGACTTTTGGTGAAAAGAGGCTTGATCACCCAAGATGACATAAAATTAAAATGCTGAGGCTACCCTAGCCTTTCTCTTGTTCTTTTAGAAATTCTCTTTCTCTGAATAAAGTAAAGTAGGCTCATCTGTCAGGACATTTTCCCAGGTTTTTGGCTGGAGAAACGCATGGCAGAAGACTCTCAGAATAGTGAAAGCACTTTGCCGTCTGGATTCGGTGGTCAGCGGGGCAGCCAAGCGCTAGTTCACTGTGTTTTGACTTTAAATCTCAGATCTCAGGCACTGGCTCTGTGTCACCTGACGTAAAAGTCTGAAATATCAGGTACCATATTTGTGTGGTTCCACCAGGAGTGGAGATGAAGTAAGCCTCTACTTTTCTAGGGAGAAAGTGATTTTTTTTTTTTTTTAGAGACAGCAGCATGTACATTTTATGCATCTTTGAAAAGTTTTTCTCTGTCACTGTTCCTGAGTGGCACTAGGTGAATAGTTGATGAGTGGACTGTGTTCAGTGCAGTTAATGCCTGTGCTCCAGGGCAGCTGTCCCAGGGCCCCCGCAACTAAGCCTGCTGCATTGGCTCCTGTCGGGCCAGAGCTTACGATGCTTAGGCCATGGAGAATTGTAGAAAAGAAGCCATGATTTTTTCCAGAAACGTATGTCCCAGATGTTTTGCAGAGCCTTAACTTAGACAGTGGTTAGCCTGGAATGTCAGAGAAAGAATCTGTGTGTGTTATATCACTAAAAGTTCAGAAATATCTTCCTGGGTTCAGGCTGCTAGGCACACGTTCAGAGCCCAGCTGAGGCACATGTGATCATGCCTTCTTGCTCAGTTCCAGATTATTTGGTAAACCAATGCCTATTCCCCTGTGTCTTATTGTTACGGCTAATTCAAGTCCTCAGGGTCACACTAGCAAAGGGAGCTGGTTTGAGACTGCAGTAGGGGCTGTATCCCTGCCGTGCATTTCTGCGGCATGAAGAAAGCTAGTGTTCCACTCTCAACTGAAACTGAAGAAATCAGTAGCTAACTTGTCCTTTCCAATTTCTCTTGAGGCACTCTGGAATGCAGCTCTTACTGGAAGAGACTATTCATGAAAAATTAGTTGCATCAGTGTTTAAATGAGAGGCAGGGAAACCACACATCCTGCCCACACCTACTTCCCTGGAAGATTTTATCTACAGTTCAGCTGTCCTAAAGGGTCTCAGCAGCTTGCCAGGTCAAAGCCTAAATGTTTCAGAAGGGACATCCAAAAGTCATCACAGGAAGCTTTCGCCTGGAACGAAGAGTGCTATGAAACCACGTCAACAAGAGGAATGTTGTACACTTTTAAACTGAATAGCAAGAGGTCCTTGCTAGAAGGGAGATGACCCAAGCTTCCCTGTATAAAAGCAACTGGAAACACACTGTTTAATTGCCTTTACCAAGATAGGTTAACGTTGGGAAATGTGCCACCTCTTACGGTGCAGCTCCTTGCATTGAATCTGTGCTTCATATCTCCTAAAAAGCCCCATCTCACCAAAAAGAGTTTGATAGCAATGTATGAAGCTTCTTTTATCCACAGTAATGCCATCGTGAATATTAAAGAAGGTCGTCCTCCATACAGCTCAGTGTTGGGGACCTTGTGTAGTTTCTTCCCCATGATTTCAGCTTTAGCAGGCGATGAGCAGACATCCACATTTTGTCATCTGCCATGAGCTTGCTTCTGTAAGCCCCAGCACCCCAGGACTCTAAAATCAAGTGGTCTGTGTTCTTGTTCCCACTCACTTTAAATTTATTTATTTATGGCTGTGTTGGGTCTTCGTTTCTGCGCGAGGGCTCTCTCCAGTTGCGGCGAGCGGGGGAGCCACTCTTCATCGCGGTGCGCGGGCCTCTCACTATCGCGGCCTCTCCCGTTGCGGAGCACAGGCTCCAGACGCGCAGGCTCAGTAGTTGTGGCTCACGGGCCTAGTTGCTCTGCGGCATGTGAGATCTTCCCAGACCAGGGCTTGAACCCGTGTCCCCTGAATTGGCAGGCAGATTCTCAACCACTGCGCCACCAGGGAAGCCCCCCACTAACTTTAAACGTGGATTTGACGTGCCTCCTCCTTTTCCCTTCAAAGTAGTCACCTGATGCCAGGCTCTGTCATCTCGCACAAACAACAAACTTTGGAATAATTTTTGTTTTTTTACTCTTTCTTTAATCCACATATAATTGGTTGCCTTTTTTTTTTTTTTAATATCCCCAGAATTTTCCCTTATCTTTTCATCCTCTTCTCTCCTTGTCATCTGATTTCACCCATTGATTCTGCGTTTGGACTAGTTCATATCCAGCCTTCCTTTTTAGTCCCATGGTCACAACTAAGCTAACTCTTTAACATAAATTCCTTGCTTTGTTAGCACATTTTTTGAAGAACTGAGGCATAAAGAGATTAAGTAACTTATCTAAGATTTTACAACTAGAAGGTAGCAGAGCTGGCATTTGAACCAAGGTACTGTAGCTCCAGCCAGACTTATTTGAACAGCTATGTTAGGTTTAAAATTTTAAAAGTGCTAGAAAGGAAATCAGCAGGGTGCTGTGAAGGCAATACAGTGCTGACTGCTCTAGAGAGGGATATCAGGAAAGGCCTCTAAGAGACATTTCAGCTGAGATTTGAGGCAGAGTGCCTGAAATATTTGTCCTCTTCCC
Organism: Hyperoodon ampullatus; assembly: GCF_949752795.1. Lineage (NCBI taxonomy): Eukaryota > Metazoa > Chordata > Mammalia > Artiodactyla > Ziphiidae > Hyperoodon > Hyperoodon ampullatus. The sequence continues at coordinate 84,994,381 of NC_136915.1, read as the reverse complement.
ACTTCCCCTCCCAACTTACATTTCACCTCTTCCGTAAAACATCCCCTGTTCCCCCATAGCCTGGTTTCAGCAACTTCTTCTCTACCCACTTCTGTGTCCTAGCCGCCCACACCTAAGGTTAGCACGGATTATGTACCAGCATATTGCAGTACCTTGTACTTACATAAACACCTGTGAAGGGAAGACACGGATGCTTTTGCTAATGAATTATTTGTTTGCCTTACTTCAGGGACTGTACCTCATGCTACTTTTGTGCCCTTGCTCCACTCTTGGTCACACCTACCACAGCTCATGACAGAATGTAGCCATTAAGTAAGTATATAAATTCTTATACTTTCAGACTTTGTCTAGGCCTACTTAGTTCCATTTCATCTGAACCAGTGGTTCTCAAGCTTTTTGGTCTCAAGACCTCATTAAAAATTATTGAAAGACCCCAATGAACTTTTGTTTGTGGGAGCTATATTTGTCAATATTTACCACATTAGAAATTAAACCAGAAATTTTTTAAACATAGGAATAGACGGGGACACATTCTATTAACCATCAGAGCAATGACATCATCACACATCCTGTAGCATCTAGAAAACTATAAAATAATGAGAAGGAAAAAGATAACACCTCAGTATGCCTTAATCACATGACAATAGTTTTCACCTCATGGAGCCCTGAAAAGACCTTGAGGGCCCCCAGGGGTCCCTGGGCCACATTTTGAGAAGTGCTGCTCTTTATGTATAATGACACACCAATGAGTTCATCTCCTCTAGCAGCCTTTAGTCAGTCTGTGCTCTGTGTACTAGTTTTCTATTGCTGTGTAACAAAGTGCAGCAAGCTTAGTGGCTTAAAATAACAGTCATTATCTCACAGCTCCGTAGGTTAGAAACCCATTCAGGGCTTAACTAGTTCTCTACTCAGGGTCTCACAGGCTGTAATCAAGGTGACAGCCAGGACTGGGTTCTGATCTGGAACTCTAGATCTTCCAAACTTGTTCAGGGTGTTGCTGGCTGAATTCAGTTCCTTGCAGTTGTAGGGCTCATGGTGACCTGTTTCTTAATGGCCAGCAGGAGAGTCTCTACTGCAGCTTGTCTCTTTTAAGAACTCATGTGACTGGGATCAGGCACACCTACGGTAATCTCTCTCCCTTTTAATTAAATCAGTGTCAACTGACTAGGAACCATAATAACATCCTCAAAATCCCTTTTGCCATATTAATATAACATAGTCAGGAGAGAAATAGCCCATAATATTCATAGGTCCCATTTCTACTTCAGGATAGGGGATCATACAGGGTGTGGGCATCATGGTTAGAATACTGGGGGCCAGCTTCGAATTCGGCCAGCTACAATGTACCTGATGTTTTTTGTTTTGTTTTGAAAAAAAATTTTTTTTTAACTTTTACTTAGACCACCAGACTCCTTCATTAGTATCCAAGTTCTCTAACTTTTTTTTAGTACGGGAAATTCATGCCTTCCAAACCTCGTCCCTTTTCTAGCAAGTTATTCTGTGCCTCACTTTGTTTACTTGTCCAATAGGCATAATAATGGTACCTAGTTCTAGAGTTGTGAACACCAAACTAGATGATACATGTACTGCCTTTAGCACAGAGCCTAACACATAGTAAGCCCTCAGTTACCTATGTCTCCAGGCAACCAAGGTGGCTTCCTTGGTATGTAGTGTCCTAAAGGAAGGCTCTCCTTAAACTAAGACCAGCAACCACTCCCACCCTCTAGGATGGCCTTTATCAAACAAAGCAGAAAATAACATATGTTGCCAAGAATGTGGAGAAATTGAAACCCTTATACATTGCTGGTGGGAATGTAGAATGGTTCAGCAGCTGTGGAAAACAGTTCAGCAGTTCCTCAAAGAATTAAAGTTACCATGTGACTCAGCAATTCCACTCCTAGGTATATACCCCAGAGAATTGAAAACATGTTCACACATATCCTGTACCCAAACATTCATTCCAGCATTATTCATAATAGTCAAAAGGTGGGAACAACCCAGATGTCCACCAAACTAATGGATGGATTAACAAAAGTGATATATCTGTACGATGAAATATTATTCAGTCACAAAAAGGATGTGACTAATTCATGACATGCTACAGCACAGATGAATGAACCTTGAAAACATGCTAAGGGAAATAAGCCAATCATAAAAACCCACATATTGTATGATTACATTTATATGAACTGTCCAGAATAGGCAAATCCATTGAGAGAAAGTAGATTCATTGTTGCCAGGTGCTGTGGGAGAGGACAATGAGGGTGACTTTAAATGGATGTGGGGTTTTCTTTTAAGTGAGATGTTCTAGAATTCGATAGTGGTGATGGTTGTACAACTATGAATATACTGAAACCCACTGAGTTGTACACTATAAAAGGGTGTACCTTATGGCATGTGGATTATTTCTCAATGAAAAAAAACTATCATCAGTAGTCAGGGAATCTGTCCTTAGATATTTGTGGGTGTGTATACAGATGAAGAAAGACAAACCAAAAACTAAGCACAGCAGCCAGGAAGCTGCTACAGGGAGTGTTTTTGTTTATTGTGATTCCATCTCTGCCCATGACCAGAGACTGAACAAAGACTGAAGGTGCTGGGGACAAAGCGTGGCCACTGGGGAGGAGCTGAGTAAGAACTGGGTGAAAAGAGCCAGTGGGGGGGCCTGGAGGGAGAAGATGGCCTTGGCACACAGTAACTCGCTCTCCCACCTCCTCCCTAAAGGGCCTCAACCCAGACCACGGAGGTGAATTGTATTTTCCAAAGTTGGCCAGCCACATGCTCTGCAGTATGACCTGGCTGCTTCCTCACGCAGAAGTGGAGTTTGGTTGCTCTCCCTTGGAATTTAAACCGGCCACCAGAATGCAGCGAGAGTGGGAAGTGACATTCTAACTCAGACATTCCCCGGGGGATGCCCTCACAGAAGGCAGCCACCAGGCTGTGAGAAGCGCAAGCCCCACGGAGGGGCCAGGTGTAGGTGTTCAGGGTCACGGTCACAGCTGAGCATAAGCTTTGAGTCATCTCAATCCAGGTGCTAGACGTGTGAGGGGAGAAGCCTCCAGATGATTCCAGCCCCGCCATTTGAGTCACTCCCAGCCTTTCTTGTCCTCCCAGCTGAGGCTCAAACACCATGGAGCAGAGAAAACCCCTCCCTTCTGTGCCCAGTGAATTTCTGACCCACAGCGTCCATGAGCAGAATTAAATGGTTGCTGTTTTCTGCCACTAAGTTTTCGGGGAATTCATTTCAAAGCAATAGGTAATTAGAACAATAACCTTTCAGAAGGAGCCAGTCCCTCTAAAGTTTGGTTACTTTGGCTTAATATTAGGAGAGGAGACGATTTCTCCCTCCAAGGCAAAAGGAAGAAAATGTATTTCTACACCATGGATAGGAAAAGGCTTTTTTTTTTTTTCTCCTTGCTCCTTGGCCTGCATGTAGCAGTGAAATAGAAACCAATGGATTCTTTTAAATCTTTTAACCATATGCAGATGAATAAGCAAATGCTTGGACTTGATTCCTAATCTCTTTTCCTTCCCTGTATAACTGATTTTTTTTCCACTCTAATAAACTTTAGCATTTAAACAGAAGTCATGTGTCACATGTATGATGATTAGTGGCAAGAATGTAGAAAAAGAGATAGCTGCGGAGCACGAAGCCTTAATTAATAGCCAAGCCATTCAACTGAAAATAAGAACAGTGTTTCTGGCAGGGAAATGTGAACTTGGCATCCTTTTTCTTCCCTCAGTCTTTTTAGGAAAATTATTTAAAATTCAATGATTATAAAGAGAACTTTTCAGAGTTTTCAGTTGAGCTCCAGTGATTGAAGTACAGTAATCTTTCAATGACATTGAGTAGGGCCACCCTCCCCATCCCTGGGTCCTTCTGTGAACTGCCAAACCCCAGAATTTGCAAACTGAGACTAGTGCAGAAATCAAACAGAAGAAAAGGCGACAGCAGCAGGAGGGATGGAATCTGGAATGACAGTCTTCTCCTCTTTTGAAAAAAGGGGAAAGAAGTTTCATTCTTCAAAGAAAAGAGAAAGAAAACAAGACTTTTATGGAAATACCATATACAGAGTTGGCAGAAATTCAGCAAGGAATAAAAAGTATCCAAAATGTTGCCTTGTTCAGTTCCATCCTGGCAGCCAAATGATAGAGGCTCCATTTTCAAGCTGATTTGCTCTGAACTTTCTGGACCTATGACCATGCAAGGCCTCTAGAAGTGCCTAAGCTTTGGTCCGTTGATTCCCCAGCTGAACAAACTAAAGTCTAAAGCAGCCAGATGGAGAAAGAGCTTAAAATTCATCAAAATCTTATAGAAAACAAAGTGTTTATGGATGAAATGAAAAAAGGCCTGAGATTTGATTCAAACTTCATTGCCAGGGTGGGGAAGGAAGGCAGGTTTACAGATGCAACAGGATTAGCCATAGGTGATCTCCCTGGAATTGGGGCAGGGGGGACAGTGGGTACACTGGGCATCATTATACCCAAACTTCATCATATTATATTATTCCCTTTACTTTTGTATGTATTTGAGCATTTCCATAATTAAAAGTTTCAAAAATATAAATCATGTTATCAATCTTCAACTGCTAAAAAGTCAAAGAATGTATTGATTACAGGTAAAATGAAACAAACTAGATTTTAAAATGAGAACAAGAAAGGAAATTTACAAAGTACTTCTGTTCATATTTAACTCATGAGAAGAAATTCAGTCAGTCTGCAAATCTGATTTCTGAACCAGAATACGTTTTTCTGACTTAGAATATTCAGTCCTGGAGCTTTCACTACACTGCTCTCGAGTACAGAATATCACCTTCTTCTTTATCCATGTAAGGGCTGTGCTTCTCATTGCTCAGTAAATATTTGAGGTGTTCCCACCTCAACTTGATGAGGCCTTCACAGGAGGCTCCCGGCACTGACTCCCACTGAAGGTGTCCCCTTTCTCCAAGGACACGCTCCCTGCTCCTATCCAGAAGACGGCAATAGCACAAGTCACCTCTGTGGACTGGGAATATTAAAGTCAGTGCTGACCCTAAAGTCTTTGTGCTGCTGAGGAGATTGCATTATGGAGCAGAGGAAAGGCAGCTGCATGGTAAGAGCCCTGGGTCAGGTTGTGGCTTTGCCACTATGCATGTGTTTAATCACGGTTAATTGTAATATATCTGTGTTTCCTCACCACGTACATAACATGAAGGATTTGGACGAGATCATCTTTGAGATCCCTTCCAACAGCACTGCCACCACAACAATAGTAACAGTAGCTTGCATGATTTATCACATGCTAGCAACAATGCCAGGTACTGCACTAAGCACAGTGCGTGCAGTGACTCATTTAATCCTCAGACCCAGGCAATGGAGTTCCCACACTTTAGAGACCCCTCCACTTGCCACTCCTTCCTTATGGGGCCAGAAAGGTGTGACCACCCGAACCCACACTCCCTTTCTGGACCAAGCTCTGGCTGCCAAGGACCCCAGAATCCCCTGCCTCAGTGGCCCAGGCCTGCTTCTAGGACTTGCGGGGTCCTCTTCCTCAGGTGTGCCCTCCCAGGTTGGTTTACGGTGGGGAAAAGTAAGGAAGGCTTTTAGGCCCTGCAGGCTGGGGGCAGGACACAAGGCACGAAACTCCTCAGTGGAACCAGGTAGAAAGAGAAGGACAATGGGGTGGGGGGAGTTATTTAAGCTCTTGGCTGGGGTCCTGTAGATGTTAGGGCTGGGAATAGTGAGATTAGTATTATTATTACCATAGATTTTTACAGAGGATGAAACTGAGACGCAAAATGCTTGAGTGATTGCCTGAGGTCGCACAGCTGGTTAGTGGTGGAGCCAGGGCTCAGAGTGTTGTCCTTGTGATTCCAGGCTCTCTTGCCTTTCATGCTGCCACCCAGCGAAACCTGCAGACCCCGCAGATCCCCGAGGGCCTCATGAGATGCAGGGAAGGTCCTGAAAAGCTATCTTCCACCAACTAAGCTGCTTTTCTACCCCCAACTAAATTATTGGTGCCAACTGAGAATGTGGCAGACAGTAGTGGTGGCCGAGCCTCATCCAGAAAAAATTACCATGGGAAGTTGATTCAACAGAAAAATATTTGATGTAAGAGTATGACAGTTAATCCTAGGATTTCACTTTTTGTTCTGAACTTCTGACCCACAGCTGCTAGACCAACCACGGAATATCAAGAAGGTACCTTAACTAGATTTTAACCCTGTTAAACAAGTGTTTGGCCAATCAAATAAGTAGGCCTTTGTTGATTTCCTTTAAACTCTAAAACCAGGAAATGACTTCTAATATGTTATGACCCCCACCTTCCCTCCAAGGACATCCTGAGGCACAGAAATAAAATCTAACCAAACATGCTTTCAATGACTATTTATCATGAAACATCCAGCAAATTATAGGTGATTTGAAAAAGCAAATTTCTGAACAAAGCTATAAAAATATTCTTGCAGTATTTTTAGAAGGCATAATTTGATGTATTTAGTACCAAGTACTCAATTTAGCTATGTGTTAGATATTAAGCACAAATATCTAAAGTTAGTTTTAATAATAGTAACTAACGGTATTGAGTGCTTGTTATGTGCCAGGCACAATCCTTCATCTTTTGCATGAATTCACTCACTCGATCCTCACACAGCCACATGTAGTAGTTAATATTATTATTTCTTCACAGATGAGTAAACCGAGATACAGAAAGAATGGTAAGCTTAGAACTGAGATTATACACAAAGAGGTTTATCAAAGTAGTATTTAAAATAGAAGAAAATTGGAAACAATCTAAATTGGAAAACATTTAGTAAATTATGATATGTCCATAGTGAACAGACTTGTGGTTGCCAAGGGGACGGGGGGAGAGAGAAGGATGGACTGGGAGTTTGAGGTTGGTAGGTGCAAACTATTACATTTAGAATGGATAAACAATAAGGTCCTACTGTATAGCACAGGGAATTATATTGAATATGCTGTGATAAACCATAATGGAAAAGAATATTTAAAAAGAAAGTATACATGTGTATAACTGAGTCATTTTGCTGTGCAGCAGAGATTGGCACAGCGTTGTAAATCAGCTATACTTTGTTAAAAAAATAAATTTAAAAAATTTATATGTCCAGATAATGGACTATTTGTGCAGTCATTAAAAATCATATTCTTGAAGAATATTTAATGGTGTAAAAAATGCTTAAAATGCTATATTAAGTAAATTTTTTTAAATGATGCAAATAAGTGTATATTGCGAGCACAGTTTGAAAATCGACATAAATATATGCAAAGTTTAAAAAGGGATAAAAACATATAAAAGGTTTAAAATGGCTCTCTCTGAGTTAAGGAATTATGTATGAAGTTTGTTCTATAATTTTTAAAAATCTATATTGATTATGTATTACATAATGAAAGAAAATAAGATTTTAAAAAATGACAATTTCTGTGAACCATTAGTTTAGGGAGTAGAAAAGAAACATAATGTCTTCTAAGAAATATTATACAGCAGTATGACAAATAATAATAGAAATAACTACTTAATAAACACGTGTCTAGGGAATTCCCTAGTGGTCCAGTGGTTAGGACTCTGCACTTTCACTGCCAAGGGCCTGGGTCCAGTCCTTGTTAGGGGAACTAAGGTCACACAAGCCTCGCAGCTCGGCCCTCCCCACCCAGAAAAAAAAACACAGTAAACATGTGTCTAATACGTACCGTTTTACATGCAGCTTTCACAGCATCTCACTTGATCCCTGAAAAGACACTGAGAGGAAAGTAGTCTTGGCTTCCATTTTTCAAATGATGAAAATAAAGCTCAGAGAGGTTATGACTTTTCCAAGACTCCACAGATGGTACATGGCCAAGCCAGGTCTGAAATCTTTGGACACTCAGTCACAGTGCAGCATCTGTGAACAGAGGCCCCGTTTGTGGGCAGAGCCAGAAATAGGTTGTACTGACCATGTTCTAACTTCTTCACAGTGAGGTTGAATAAGTATGGCAGCAGATGAAGAGAGCCTCACACCAGTTCATGGGAAGGCCCATGAGGTAGGAATCGGGAGATGTGAGTTCTGGTCTTGCCATTAATTAGGTCTGTGGGCAAATCCTTTGACCTCTCTGGACCCCTATTCATCTAGATCAGCGGTCCCCAACCTGTTTGGCACCAGGGACCAGTTTCCTGGAAAATAATTTTTCCACGGACCAGGGTGGGTGGGTGGGGATGGTTTTGGGATGATTCAAGGGCATTACATTTAATGTGCACTTTATTTCTTTTAATATTACATTGTAGTATATAATGAAATAATTATACAACTCACCATAATGCAGAGTTGGAGCCCTGAGCTTGTTTTCCTGCAACTAGATGGTCCCATGTGGGGGTGATGGGAGACAGTGATACCCGAAGTGTGTTGCTTCTGTCCAGTCTACTCCGTAATCTTGTTTTGGTTGCTGTCACTGCAGAAAACCCTGCTTCACAAAGATAGGATGTTGGGGGCTTTCCTGGTGGCGCAGTGGTTGGGAGTCCGCCTGCCAGTGCAGGGGACACGGGCTCGGGCCCTGGTCCGGGAGGATCCCACATGCCGCGGAGCGACTGAGCCCGTGCGCCACAACTACTGAGCGTGCGCTCTAGAGCCCGCGCACCTAGAGCCCGCGCACCTAGAGCCCGTGCTCTGCAACGGGAGAGCCCACCGCAGTGAGAAGCCTGCGCACCGCAGCAAAGAGTAGTCCCTGCTCACCTCAACTAGAGAGAAGCCCGGGTGCAGCAACAAAGACCCAACACAGCCAGAAATAAATTAAAAAAAAAAAATAGGATGTTGGAAATGGAAGCAGGCTTTTCAGTGTTTTTGTGGCAGTCTCAGGATATTCCGCCTTGAACATATGGAGATTTGAAGTTGTCTCAAACATACTTTTAAGGCCACCGTCATTTGCGATCTCAAGCAGTCGATCCTCTTCTAGCATGGACAAAGTCGATTCACCCGGCTTATTCACAAATGGGTCGCGGATCCATTCCTTCACAGTTTGGGGGTCTTTTGTGGTTGGGAAGTAATGCTCAGACTCTTTTGAAAGCTGAGATAGGTGATCGTGCACCAGCTGGGAGAAAGAAGGCCCTGGCTCAGTTTCTTTCAAAATCTCTGCTAATGTTTGAAACATGTCAAAAATCCCATTGTTCACTCATCGCCCCCATAATTCCAGTTTGGCTTTGAATGCAGCCACTTTATCCCCCGACTTGAACACAGTTGTCGTTCTCCTTTGAAGTGACAGATTGAGTTCGTTGAGCAGGCTGAATATGTCACACAAGTAAGCAATTTTGTGACCCATTGTGTGTCACTGAAATGTGCTGCCAGTGGTGACTGTTTCTAAAAGAAATCTCCGGAGCGGCTCTCAAAACTCAAAAACTCTGGCCAGTGATCTACGTTTAGAAAGCCATCTCACTTCTGTGTATAAGAGAAGATGTGTGTGCTCCGCGTCCATCTCCTCACAGAGCTGCATGAACAGACGTGAATTAAGGGCATGTGCTTTAATGTGGTTGATAATTCTAATCACATCCTGCAAAACGTTGTTAAGTTCAGGTGATATTTTTCGGCTAACCAGCATTTCCCCATGGACGACACAGTGCGTAGACTCACATTCAGAAGCGACCTCTTCGACCTGATTAGTGAAACCAGGAAGCCGTCCAGTCGTGGCAGCCACTCTGTCCCTTGCATATACCGACACAAAATGACCAGTTCAGTTTTCCTGATATGTAATCATTCAAAGACTTGAATAGTTCTGCAGCTGTGGTGTTGGTTGGCAACAAAAGTGCACATAACATATCCTCATGCACAATCTCCTGAAAAATGTATCACACAAAAACAAGCATTATTGCCTTGTTGTCAACATCAGTAGGCTCATCAACCTGGATTGCGTACCACGGTGACTCAATCCTCTCTAACAGTTGTGCCTCAATATCCTCTGCTATTTCATCAATTCATCTTGTTATGGTGCTAGCTGAAAGAGGGACACGTCACCTTTTGAACTGCAGCCTCTCCTGAAAGTTCACGACAAATGTCCTTAGCAGCAGGTAGGATCCACTCTTCACCAATAGTAAAGGGCTTCTTAGCTTTAGCAATGCAGTTAGCCACTTAGAATGATGTTCACAGTGCAGACACATTTGATGAAGTGGTGGCCTTCAATAATTGCTTATCTTCTTCGTGTTCACGTTTTTTTCTCTTGAAAAACTCCAAAGGCTTGTCTTTTAATGCAGGGTGCTTGGTCTCAATGTGGCAAAGCAGTTTTGAAGATTTCGTGGCTTCGTTGGATAGCCAATCATCACATATTATACAAAGTGGGCTTGGAGAATGTGAATCACCTGTTGCAATGAACCCGTAATTTAAGTAGGACTTTCGTTTTTCTCTTTTAAATGCAGCTTTCTTTCTGTGGGCAGTCTTAGAGTCTTCTGCTCTCATCATTGGGTCTTTCCCCTTTTCAAAGAAGCTCTCCAGCGACGTTTGTTTTTTACTCATTTGGGCTAGGCTTAGCCTGTGGGCTTACCAAAACTGTGACTGAGACAAGTGCGCAGTGCAGGAAAAAGGTGCGGACGGAAATGGTAAATAAAACAATGGGCGGGCCACGTGCGGACTAAAATGAGTGTCGGTTTCTGACTTAAAGCCTGCCACCAGATGCAGCTGTACAATTGAAGTACGTCAACTCACTTGCCACTATAAAGTCTGCCACCAGATGCACTTAATTGTCACTTGCCACTCACTGATAGGGTTTTGATATGAGTCTGCAAGCAATTGATTTATTACGGTCTCTGGGCAGTCAAACCTCTCTGCTAATGATAATCTGTATTTGCAGCCGCTCCCCAGTGCTGGCATCACCACCTCAGCTCCACCTCAGATCATCAGGCATTAGATCCTCATAGGCAGCGCGCAACCTAGATCCCTCGCGTGCCCGTTCTTCCTCCAGTAGTGGTCCATAGCCCAGGGGTTGGGGACCCCTGATCTAGATACAACACAAATGTAATAGAACTTCCTGGGCCCAGGGACTGTCTTGGAGGTCAGTGACTGCCTTGTCACCTGCCAAAATACCCTAAGTATGATTCCAAAGGCTTTGAATGACAATGTTGATTTCTGCTGAAGATGAGGGGGAGGAGGGTTGCATCACACATCATCAGCAAAACATCCTTACGGTTTCCTTTAAATACTTCTTTTTTCTGCCAAATTCCCTCTTCCCCTACCAGCCTCCCAAATTCTCTTTTTCTGTTTCCTTTACCCTTTAAAACGCACACACACACGCACACACACACACACATACACACACACACACACTTTTTTGCCCCTTTCTTTCTAGAGCCATACTCTTCAAGATTTCTCCCTATTCCAAGTGCCTACTACTTGCCAGGACTATTCTTGGTGCAGGAGGATATGGCAGCAGACTTTGTTGATACATTCTATCCCTTTAGTAGATGGAGTAATCTAACTTGGTCTCAGCTTCTTAAATTTGCATCCAGCCAAAGGCAGCTGGTGGAGGACTAGGGAATATTTAATTACAAATAATTTATTTTAATGTTAACATATAAAATGAGAAGTAAGCACTTGCTCTCAAAGGACTCCAAGCTCAGTTTTTATTTAAAAGAATTCTATGATTCAATGAAATTAAATTCATAATAGTGTCTGATAATTTTAACAAGCATGTTTTAGGTACTTACTGTGCCCCTAGCACTTAGCACTTACATTGAACCCTCACAACCATGAACAATAGGTACTATTATAATTCCCCTTTCCTTGATGAAGAAACTGAGGGACATTCGTTGACTTACCTGAAGTCAATGGGCAGCAGCTTGAGGATTCAGACCCAGATGTGCCTGACTTGAGATGCTGTGCTTTTAGCCTCTGTGCTTACTGCACCATCTCACCCCTTCTCATCTACTCTTATCCAAAGTGTGGCATCGTTGAGAATATTGATGGGCATTAGAATCTATATGCCTGTTCCATTTTTGCCATGTTTTCTGTCCTAGTCCATTCGAGCGGCTATGAAAAAATATCATAGACTGGGTGGCTTATAAACAACATACACTTATTTCTCACATTCCAAGAGGCTAGGAAGTCCAAAATCAAGGTGCCTGAAGATTTGGTGTCTGGTGTGAGCTATTTCCTGGTTCGTAGGCGTCCGTGTTCTGGATATAACCTCACGTAGTGGAAGGGACAAGAGAGCTCTCTGGGGTCTCTTTTATTAGGGCACTCATCCCATTCACAGGGCTCCAGCCTCATGACCTAGTCACCTCTTAAAGGCCTTTTTTGGATGGAAAAAGGTTATTCAGGATACTGGTTATGGAAGTAATTTGTCTGCTTCTCAACATGCTTCCAAGTCATGGGCTTAATAAAGCTACTCCAGGCCCCTACAGTGGAGTCTCTTTTGTCTTTCTCTTTGGTTTTCTCTTTATGTACCCATGTTTCAAATTATTACTACAACTTCCCATATGTTACAATTTTTTTTTGAATGCAGTCTTCTTAGAAGACTGCCTCTCTGGAGATCAATGAGAACCCCTGGAGGAATTCATAAAGAACCAAGATAGGTTTTTATTTCTGTCCTAAAAACAATGGGGTAAGTGGCAACACGTCTTTGGTGGGCTGCCAACATATTCTTCTTATCAACATAGACTAGAGTGATCTGGTTTGAGCAACAGAAGTCACTGAATTCTTACAAGCATCAGGGATTTTTGTGGAGGTTCTAACTTGATGTTAATCAAGACAATTCCCGTTCAGTGTCAGGGTTTTTATGGATTTGTTGCTGCTTCTATTGTCTAACAATAGTTTAGAGGTGAATGTCCACACAAAGTATCAAAGTGTCACCATGTGAGTCCTGGCTTACAGAGGATACTGAATGTGTAGTTTTAAGGCAACATGTGTTAAAAGGTGTATTCAAGTTTTTGTTTTGTTTTCTTTTCTTTTGCGGTATGCGGGCCTCTCACTGTTGTGGCCTCTCCTGTTGCAGAGCACAGGCTCCGGACGCGCAGGATCAGCGGCCATGGCTCACGGGCCTAGCCGCTCCACGGCATGTGGGATCTTCCCGGACCGGGGCACGAACCCGTGTCCCCTGCATCGGCAGGCGGACTCCCAACCACTGTGCCACCAGCGAAGCCCTGTATTCAAGTTTTGAGAAAGAAACAAGTTAGTACAATGGAAGGGTTTCCTTACTTTTCCCTCTACTGTTCCAGAGAGGGGGTACGATGGTCTAAAACCCAGATTTGTCTAAGCAAACCTGTAAACATTATTTTTTTTTCATAAGTTTACTGGATAATAAATGGGAATTGATCTACACCATATACAAATTATGTATTAAATATTTTGGAAAACTAAGGATTTAGCTTACCACTGTTACTTATGTAATATATCTGATAATCATACATCCAATTTTTTTTAATATTTATTTTATTCATTTTATTTATTTATTAGGTTGCACCAGGTCTTAGTTGTGGCAGTTGGGCTCCTTAGTTGTGGCAGTTGGGCTCCTTAGTTGTGGTATGTGCACTCTTAGTTGTGGCATGCTTGTGGGATCTAGTTCCCTGACCAGGGATCAAACCTGAGACCCCTGCATTGGGAGCGTGGAGTACTAACAACTGTGCCACCAGGGAAGTCCCATACATCCAATATTTTTCAATAATTTTTCTTCAGTGACTAAGCCAGGGATCTTTAAACTGGGGTCCGTGGAAATGTTTGCAAATTTTGAGATTTATCTATGCATTCTCTGGAAAGAGAGGCCATAGCTTTCTTTAGATTTTCTGTAACGCTTCCATTACCCCCCCAAAAAAGGCAACAAAACTTATACTTAAGATTTTGAGGCTTTTTAAGTACTTATTTATTTATTTTAAAATCTTTTCTTCAATTTGAGACTTGAAATTTAATGGAAAAACAAACAACCTATCTCGTTTCCCTCTGTGCCTATTCAATCATCCCACTCCTCTGAAAATGAATGGTGTGTGTGTGTGTGTAAAGCCTTCTCTGAAGGCAGCAGGATGCAAGAAAGAAGACAGAAAAAAAGAAGAGTAATGGAAATTTTTTTAAAGAAAATAATTTTTTTCCAGAAACCTGCCTTGAATTTTTAGATTTCTCTCCAGAGTCTTTTGGCTATTGTTATCGTTATTTAGTAGTCACTGTGAATTCTTTTGTGGATGACTGTAAATTACTAGATTCTATTTTAGCTAAAGGAGCCGACACAGCAAATTTATGTTCTGTTATAAATTAAGTGATGTGATGACATATGCTTAGTGGTTAGGCCGACATGCAAAATAAATCAGATATAATCATTTGAATATAAGTTTGAGATATAAAATAAACCATTTTGGGGTCAAAACAAAAGACCGTAGGAGTAACAGTTTGCCAAAGCACAAATATGCTAATTCTGCTTGCAGTCAGCAAAAGAAAAATTATTTCAATTGGATATTTTATTTGTCTTCTTCTGTGAGTACCATACAGAGAAGTTAATCGCTCAGATGTGGAAACATGGAATTTAGAGATGGAACGTTTATAAGTGGACACCTTCACTTTTCTTTTTTTTTAAACAGGTGAGGGCATAGGACCAAAGACACTCCAAAACACAGAGCCAGCCAATCATAAAGTTAGTCCTGTGTTCTGACTCCTAGGCCTACTTTCCACTGAATCTCATCCAAAGAACTAAAGTGAGAACAATTGACTTGACTTAGCATACAATGCCATTAAAGAATATGCAGTAAAAACACAATTACATATCTGGAACTCAGATAGGAACTACAGTAGTGAAAGCTAAAAAGACACTCCTGCCTATCACTGAATAACTGATAACAAGAACACAGCAAAGGGCTAAGCGTGAACTTTGTCATTCTGGTTCTCAGGCCAGAAACCGATTTCAAAAACTGACTTCATTAAAATCAGTTTCTTCATTTAAAGTTATACTGTGGAGGAGATAAAATTAGGGAAGTGAAGGACAGTCACTTTATAGAGTATAGATTTCTGTGTATTTGAATTTCCTCCCTGATCAGGTAATTATCTCTTACTTGCATAATTTAAGTACAAAAAAAAGAATTCTCTACCCTGAGGTTTTGCTTCCCAGTGGTTTTCTACGGCTCACACTGGGATATCCCAGAGGGAAGGCATCATTCGTTTTGTCTAGTGAGTCTCACCTCCCTCACAAGGTGTAAGGGTCTGAGCCAGAGCCTGGCTAGTGGTTGCTGTGTGCACGATGTATCAGGCACTCGGCTGGCACCCTGCACACCTCAGCGCATTTACTCTTCGGGGCAACCTTGTAAGAGAGCTGCTACTATCCCTCTTTTCTATGTGAGGAAACTGAACTCAAAGAGGTTGGGAAACTTGCCTAAAGTCCCACAGCTCATAGGCAGCAGAGCTGAGATTCA
The DNA here is from genome assembly GCF_949752795.1 of Hyperoodon ampullatus. Lineage (NCBI taxonomy): Eukaryota > Metazoa > Chordata > Mammalia > Artiodactyla > Ziphiidae > Hyperoodon > Hyperoodon ampullatus. The sequence goes on along the minus strand of NC_136915.1, from coordinate 84,979,044 downwards.
AACCTACATAGGTGTGATTCCAAAACTCACTCGAAACACTCTTGGGTGAGATTACACTTTATTCGCCTTTGTTTTCCCGACAGGTGCTAGCACATTGCTCGACAGATAGTAGGGACTCGATAAATGCTGTCCAAAAGAATGAACAGGGAATACCCTGGTGGTCCAGTGGTTAGGACTCCACGCTTCTATCGCAGGGGGCACGGGTTTGATCCCTGGTCGGGGAAATAAGATCCCACAAGATGCGTGGTGTAGCCAAAAAAACAAAACAAACAAAAAAACCTGAAAAGAATGAACAAATGATAGATTTAAGCATAAGAACTTTTAAAAATGTTATTGTCTACATTTCAGTTATGTTTTGTTCACGTTTCGGGGGGTAAAAACCCACCTAAAACTTAGCAACGCAGTAATCGATCAAGTTTCTTTGTCATCTGACAGGCCCTCTAGCAGAGTGGGGTTGGCTTTTTTCCCCCCCTTTGGTCCCGCTAATCAATCAGTCAATCAGTTAATGAATTTTTGGCTTGATGGGGTTTTTCTTAATTGAGGTATAGTTGATTTACAATGTTGTGTTAGTTTCACGTGTACAGCAAAGCGATTCAGTTATACATACATGCGTATATAAGTGTATATATTCTTTTTCAGATTCCTTTCCATTCTAGGTTATTACAAGATATTGAATATATATATATATTGATATTGATATAGCAGAGTGGTTTAATGCTGAGGTCTGGGGCCAGGCTGCCTGCATTTACCTCATGTCTCTGCCTTTCCCCTCTGGGCAAGTTACAGAGCTACTCTGTGCCTCATTTGTTTCATTTGTAAGGTGGGGATTATAGTTGTGATTTCTTTAGAGGGTTGTTTTGAAGATGAAGTGAGGTAATAGATGTAAAGCATATTGCAACACAATAAACACTCAATGAAAAGTTTTACTAACTCAAATTCATTTCTTCGTGGCCCTTGTAAAACCCGTGCTACCCTTTTGCAGTCAGGCATTTTCACAAAGTACTCTGTACCACAGACCCAGGGTTATCTCTGGGTTCTTCTCCCAGAGGTTCCTGAGTGTGGACTATGTTGACATCCCATTATTAGTATCTCCTGCTGCCTGGGCTGCAGTCAAAGTTTTTCAAGCGGTCTTGGATACCCCCGGGGTTTGCTGCACCTCAGTGCACCTCGGAGCATGATACAGGAACTGAAATGGCAGAAACCGAAAGCAAAATTTTAAAATTCAGCCAAGAAACGGTTGGCTGTTTGTCCCTTTGCTGTGTATTTTTTAAAAAGTGGGGCGGGGGAGTTAAATGGAAAACCTATAAAACCTGTAAAGTCTTGCATGTTGTATTTCAAGGTTGTTTTGGTTTAATTTTCTAAATATCAGGACAGAGTTTTCGCTCCTTTCATTCAGCAGACATCTGTTGAGTGCTTACTGTGGTGTGCCCTGATTCCCCATATACATCTGGTGGCCATCCACCCTGGATTTTCTAGAACAATCCCAATTTTAAATGTCTTTGGCATCTTTTCATGGAAATAAATTAACAAGGCATGGGGGGAAAAGCCTTTGTCGGACCCTCTGGCCAGAGTTTTGTTTCGTATTTACTTTCAGCTGGGTTTTTGCTTGCCCCAAGCTTAGGAGCTGTCTAGAAACAAAGTCTCCACAAAGCCTGCAGGGCTGCTTGTGCCAGGGGACGAGGTACCAGCCTGTATCCTCTGTTTCCCCTTTGGAGGAAGAGACTTAAATATGAAAGGTTTTCATCTGTAATTCTGGTTGTTTCTTTGGGGCTGGCAATACTGGAAACTAACTTTGTATATTTCATATTCTTGTAATGTTTGCTTTTTTCCCTTTTACAGTGAGATGTATCACTGCGATAAGTAGAAAAGAAAGTTTTTTAAACTATTGACTTATTGCCACAAATAAAATGGACGTTCTCTTTCTAAGCAACCCAGTAGTAAAGAGCGGTGCACGCCAGGAAGCCAAAAGCTATATACTCTGTGGGGACAGGGACCCTCTGCTGTTCCCACCTTTGTATTCCCACAGAGCAACACTCGATAAATATCTGCAAAGTAATTACAAAGGCCTCTTTAGTGTACCTTGAAACATCTTTACTTTCCCAAATAGGATGACCAAACATTGTAGCTCACCTTAAACATGCCAAAAATTATGTATTATACACATATGTATATAAAGTCTGGATTTACACACAGGCTGTTGTTTACTTGATGAAAGGATTCCCCAGGTCCTATAGATGGCAAATCTCAGTAAGTTTAAAGTGTAATTTGATTTACTTCATTTTTCCTATGAGATAGCGGAGTAAATTAAAAGAACTTTGGTAAAACGGAAGCCCTGACATTTGAATCCTGCTTCTACCTCTGACCTATTGTATGTCCTTGGGCAAGTTTTTGTTTGTTGACTTTACCTCTCCGTGCCTCAGTTATCTCTTCCGTAAAAATGAGAATGCTTGGAGATGTTAAAGGTACCCATTAAAGCACCTGGTGCCCTGCCAGGAGCATAGTTATAAACGGTAGCTGCTATTATTGTTGTTGTTTTATTAAAGCTTTTCAGAACATCCAGTGCATGCACTGAAGTATAATTACAGGGATAACCAGGAGTCCTGAAACAGATCGTGGAGGCTCATGCTTAACTGATTTGAAAAAGTAAAGCCTTTCTTGCTTAATCCCAGGTGAGTAATACAAGTGCTCAGACTCACAGCATTTCATGCTTGGCGTTGTAAGAGTACAGAAGCTTCCTTCACTTCCTTGTTTATGGGGGGGGGGGGGCGGGAATCCCACCCTCCTCCAGGCCTTCCCGGCTGCCCTGCCCTTTTGAGGCTCAGCAGGGGTGAGGGCGGGGCTGGGCAGGGGGGCAGCAATTAAATTCAGGAGCAAGGACTGGTAAGCTGAGATGTTGGAATTGCAGCCTAGCCAGGGGAATTATTAAAGGTTCAATTCAACAAAAATACCTAAACTTCAATATAAACCTTTCAGTCTGATAAATAAACCAAGAGCTGCACCATATGGGGAGGTAGGAAGTCTCCTCCCAATGGCCCCCTCCTCTTTGAGGCATGAAAGACGCCAGACAGGCTGACAGGCCTGCACACTGAAGGCCTGGGTATCCCTGCCATGGTGCCAAACAAGGAGGATCTGCTCCAGGTTCATGGTTCCAGGACCCTCTGAGCTTCAAGAAGTAATGACAGGAAAATAAAAGGAAGAAGAGGGGAGGGAGGCAACAGACGAGTGGCTTCTTGCTCCAGCATCTGGTCTCCAGCCGTCAGGTTATACAGGCACCAACCAAGCTGAGCCTGTGGGGTGGCCTTCCCTGTTGTCTGGGAGCACAGTAGCTCTGGTTCTTTGCTAACACCCTTTGCAAGTCAGCAAGTGAGCAGACTTTCTCCTCGTGCCACACCTGCCATGATGTCCTTCTAGAATCGACGAGGGTCCACTGGGAAGTGGATAAGGGTCCACGGGCTGCTGGGCACTCCCACCCTGACCCCACAAAAGAATGGGTCTCCATGTCCCCTCTTGTCCATGTTGTGAGTGTGTAATTTCATTACAGTTCAAAGATCAGAGAGATAGAATGGCCTTCAAGGGAGGAGACCCAGAAAACAGGCCCCTTCTTCCAGAACACATGGTTAAAATAGAATAGCCTTATCCTTTACATGTATGCACACACACACAAAGTTACCGTACATGGAGATTATAAAGTAAGAGTTTACTGAGATGTGTGAGACTACAACTTGTTCTTCTTTGAATCCTTTATAATTCCTGATACAGTGCTATATCCATAGTAGATGTTCAATCAATATTTGTTAAATAAATGAATACATGCCTGTTGAAATAAGGAGCTCTGGGTTGATTAGGGTGGGTTTCAGGGAGAAGGTAGTAAGTTACCTAGATCATTATGCGGCATTGACCACAATGTTGGGTATAGTAAACTTTTCAATGTTATTGTCAGAGCTACACAACCTGTAGTGTTATGTAAACATTAAGAAACAATACCAATTCCCTTCCAGCTCTTTCTTATAAGATGTAATGGGGGGCAGGGAGACAGTTAGCTTTTGAGTGATCTTTTTTGCTGTTGAAGGCAAGGAAGTTATTTCCTGAGATACGGATGTACAGCAATCCTCTTTTCAGTCCTGTTTTTCTCCTCTGCTTACAAGCTTCCTAATAAGAACCATGTCATGAAATCCGCAGTGGTGAACAACAGGGGTCGGGTGATCTCACTTGAACAACCACCCATCGCAAGAATAACACATCACTTAGTTCTGTTGAATATGGACACATAGGGCAGGCTCCTTGGTGATAATCTTCACTGTACCTGATTCTAGGAAGAGAGACAAATTGTTTGTTAAAACTCAGGTGACTATATCTTTTCTGATGCAGACATGATGGATTACGGTGTAATGATTATAGTGTATTCTCCAGTGCTTTTGCAAATAATTTATTATGCCTTTGTAGAAAGTTTGATGTTTTCAGCATATTTTGAAAATAACGTGTCTTCCTCTACCAGAGCAGGAACAGCCTCTGAGTGAAGGCAGGAGCATGAGAAAGATGCCATTTCTGCATGGGTGGCTTGCTATTCTCAGCACATCTTGGTGTAAATTAAGGCAATACTGGCTGCTTGTGATGGTTAATTCTGTGTGTCAACTTCGCTGGGCCATGGTGTCCAGATACGGGGTCAAATATTCTGGGTGTTTCTGCGAGGGCATTTTTGGATGAGATTAACATTTAAGTTGGTTGCTTCCGTGTAAAGCAGATTGCCCTCTGTGATATGGACGAGGCTCATCTAATCCGTTGAAGCCCTGACTAGAACAAAGATCTGACCTTCCCCAAGCAAGAGTGAACCCCTGAGCAGATGGTCTTTGGACTTGAACTGCAGCGTTGGCCCTTCCTAGGTCTCAGCCTGCTGGCCCACCCAGCAGATTTTGAACTTGCCATCTACCACAATCACATGAGCCAGCTCCTTAAAATAAATCTCTCTGTAAATAGATAGATACACACATCCTACTGATTCTGTTTTTCTGGAGAACCCTGATGAATACAGTGCTATAACAAACAATCCTGCACATTTCAGTGGCTGCACACAGTAGAATTGATGTCTTGCTCAGGGAGCTGCCCAATACCAGGGCTCCTTGTCAGGGGCCAGTTTTCCACTATGTGGTGATTCAGAGACCCAGGTTTCTTTCATCCTATGATTCACTTTCCTCCAGGCTTGAATCTATGTCCAGCCAGCAGAAAGGAAAGTGAGAGTAGAGAAGGCACATCTTGTTAACCACCTTGGCCAGATGAGACATACATCATTTCCACTCATTTTCCACTGCTGGACATTAGTCACATGACTCCATCAAGAAGGATGATGGGGTTGGGAAATGTGGTCCTTGACCGGGAAGCTACTTCCTGACAACAACTCTCTACTATAGAAAAGGAAGCAAGAATTTGGGAGCTACCACAGTCGTCTTCGTGAACACTCATTTTCTTATATGTATTTTTAAGAAGATTTACTACACTTCAACTCTAATTCCTTTTGTGTTTTCTTTGGTGAATTTGTTTCCTTCTGAGATGACACAGAGCCTCTTGTGTCAATTTTCTGAGTGATTGACCTCACATCATTATACTTTTCACAGATTTAAAAATCTCACAAGGAAAGCAAGGTTAAGTAACAACAGAAAGCAGAACATATTACATGTGCAATGAGCAGGATGGAAGGTAAATACAGTGGGTGTTCAGAGGAAGGAAAGACTCTTGGGCTGTTATGTTCAGAGAGAGCATTTATGGAAGATGTGTACTTGAACTGAGACATTAAGTATGAGTGGAATTTCTTTTTTTTTGGCTGCGATGGGTCTTCATTGCTGCGCGTGGGCTTTCTCTAGTTGCGGCGAGCGGGGGCTACTCTTTGTTGCAGTGCGTGGGCTTCTCATTGTGATGGCTTCTCTTGTTATGGAGCACGGGCTCCAGGGGTGCGGGCTTCAGTAGTTGTGGCTTGGGGGCTCTAGTTGAGGCACGCAAGCTCAGTAGTTATGGTGCACAGGCTTAGTTGCTCCGCAACATGTGGGAATCTTCCCAGACCAGGGATTGAACCTGTGTCCCCTGCATTGGCAGGCAGATTCTTTACCACTGCACCACCAGGGAAGTCCCGAATGGGCAGAGGGAATGGGGAGGACACTCCAAAGAGGATGAATAGGAGGCTTGAGTAAGAAAACAGAGACAGAAATGAGAAAGTAATTTTTTGAGGAATAGTCAGAAAAACAATTTGACTAGAGAGAATACCAGGGAGAATATTGACTTTTTTAAAAAAGCAAATTAAATCTGGATTGTGTTTGAATTGAATCAAAGTAGTATATAAATAATGGAGATCCTCAGAATATTTTTGCATACAAAAAATAATATTTTAGAAGAACAATGTAGTGGAAATGTGCAGGATGGTATGGAGAGGAGTGCACAGAAGTAACAGACCAGAATCTTCATGACCCCTGATTGTACAATCTGTGGTTGTCTTTTATTAGTCAGAACATTTTTAGTTGCATGTGAAAGAAGTGCAACTTAAACTGGCTTAAGCAAACAGAGGATTTCTTGGTTTGTGTAAAAGAGAAATCTTGGCTACATCTGTTTTAAGCATGGCTGGAATCCAGGAGCATAAAGTGTACCATTAGAGTTCAGTCTTTCCATCCCTCATGAGCAACATGGCATTGGCAGCTCCAGCCTCATGTCCTCACGGCTTGGTGAGCCCAGCAGAAAGAGACAATCTTCCTAGACAGTGCCTGTGGGCCATCCCGGGGCAGATGCTACTCGTCCAGGTTTGGGACATATGTGCATCCCTGAACCAGTACTATGGCCAGAGTCGGGGACTGCTCTGGCCAGTGCTGGACCTTGTGCCCCCAGAGTGGGAAGATATGTGTATTTGGGGGAGGCCAACCAGTCCCATCTGAAACATGCAAATGGGTCTACCAGGAGAAAGCTGCTATTATCAAAAGGAGAAAAGAGGCATACACTTCACTACCACCTCTAATTTTTTGCATTAGGTTTCTCCTTTTCCTAAGTATGTTTTAAGTTCCAACTTATACAAACATTTAAGTGTTTCTACATTGGCTGGATTCTGTTTTACTAGTATCTTCCATCTCATCTCTCTATATCACCTATGCTAGTACTGAGCATATAGTAAACACTCAACTCTCTCTGAATTCTACTCCAGAAATTCTACACTCATCCTATTCACACTCCCCATCCTTACCCCATGACCAATGCCCTCACATTTCTTCCCTGGCCTACTGCAACAAACTCCCTACTGGGCTTTCTACCTCTAATCTCTGGCCTTTCTAATTCATTATGTACAATCTACCAGAGTTATCTTCCTAAAATGCAGGTCAGATTGTGATAGATCTTGACATAGGACAAATTCCATAATCCTTAGTATGGTCATGTGATTGCTTGTTTAATGCCCACAAATTCCTCCCGTCTCAGTATGTATGCTCCTTTGCAATGTGACTTTGCTGCTTCTCCCGCTGAGAAGTGGAGTCCATTTTTCTGCCTCCTCGAATCTGGGTTGGCCTTGGGATTTGGGTTGACAAATAAAATGCAGCAGATGTGACATGAGAGTTCTGAAATTTAGGCCTAACCTGCATGGTAGCTGCTGCGTGTTTGGAGCGTTGCCCTGAGCCTGATATGAGCGAGCCAGTCTAGCCTGATGGAGAACGAGAAGCCAGGTGGGGAAAAGCCGAGGCTCTCTAGCCAGCAACCAGCCCCTGACACCAACTGCCAGACTTGTGAGTGAGGCCACGTGCACCTCCCAGCCAGTTCATTCTCTAGCTCTCTGCAGGCAGCGTAATGAGCCCAGGAGAAACAGAAGAGGATTTCCCAGCCAAACCACGGAATTATGAGAAATAGTAAATCGTTGTTGTTTTAGGCCACTAAGTTTGTGGGCATTGTGGTATGCAGCAGTGGATAACTGAAATAGGTAGAATCACTAGAATTTGTTGGAAGGTGAGGAATAAAATGACTAGAATGACTCCCATTAATTGAGGTTTAAAGAAATAGATAATGGGGCTTCCCTGGTGGCACAGTGGTTGAGAGTCCGCCTGCCAATGCAGGGGACACGGGTTCGTGCCCTGGTCCGGGAGGATCCCACATGCCGCGGAGCGGCTGGGCCCGTGAGCCATGGCCGCTGAGCCTGCGCATCCGGAGCCTGTGCTCCGCAACGGGAGAGGCCACAACAGTGCGAGGCCCGCGTACCGCAAAAATAAAAAAGAAAGAAAGAAATAGATAATTAATGTAGATGAGGGTGTAATGAGCATTGGGAGCCTTTGGGATATTCCAGTGTGTCCAGATGTCCAGCCGGTAGGTGAATACATGGGTCTGGGGCTGCCTGGATTGAATCATCCTTTTCAGTAATTGAGATTGGATTAACTCACCAAGGAGCATCCAACGAGTGAGGGGAGGCAGAAGCCAAAGTTCAGAAGAGACAACGAACTTTTAAGATTGGGCAGAGGAAAGAAAGCCAGAAGAGGAGATGGAATTTTTTAACACAGTTAAAAAGGGGTAGAATATGTTTACGTACTTTGCTTTTATTCTTCCTTTTTTTCCTGGCTGATCAATGAGGAAAGAAAGAAAAGCAGTAGAAGAAATCAAGACTCTACCTGGGATGGTAATGGAAGGGTATCCCAAGGACCTAATCAGTCATTCTCAGGATGCAAACTACCCCTAGAAACACAGCAGGTCAGTAGTGAGACGTTCCCCATCGCATTCCAGGGCACGGGGGAGATGCTCAGCAAAGTGGCCTGGCAAACCCCGAGAAAAAACTGTTAAACGACCTTGCTGCCTATGCTCCTCTTTCACCCAAACAGACATCTGAGGAAAACCCAAACAAATGCAGAGAAATATAGACAAACTAGCCACTTGTCAACATCAGAAGAGGCAGAGATGTGTGCAGAGGCAGCCACAGGTGGACAGAAATCAAAATCTGTAGAACATAGACAACACAGTGAGGAAGAGACAAAGATACATGAACATAGCAAAGGGGCATGTTTCTTGAACTGTGCGACCTCTTCCTCAAGTTCGTATCTCTCTCAGATACAACATCAGTGTCGCTTTATGGATAACGTCCTGTGGGAAACTCAGTTATTCCCTTTATATTTCAGGATGTGTAAGTATACAATTACAGATTTATGCCAGAGTCACAAACTCCCCATCCAAGACCCACCATAACAGTTTAAATTAACAGAGCTGCTGATACTCTATACAGTATGCAGGATATGTGTGGATGTGTGTGTTTAGTAATCACATCACATCCCTCAAACAAACTCAGCTATCTTGGATTTAGTCCCCTCGTTTTACAGTTTTTTTGACATTTTTGATAATAAGACTGCAGCACTGTTTGCAACTCTCTACCTCTTAACCAAAGACTCAATTTAAAAAGAACATGCTGAGCACCCACTCTCTGAGGTTCTGCAGGGCCCACACAGATGTAGGTAGTAGTGCCCTGGTAAACCTGCACTCCAGAAAAGCTGCCCTGATTTATAACATTTGCCAATTTTTATAGTTGAAACACTCCCACTGTGGCTGATTTCAAGCCACCAAAGGTTTTACAACTAGCTCACAAAAATCCTGACTATTTAGCCATCCTGGGACAAACATTTAATAATGAGTTGCAGGACTTCCCTGGCAGTCCAGTGGTTAAGACTCCACACTTGCTTCCACTGCAGAGGGCACAGGTTCAATCCCTGGTCAGGGAACTAAGATCCTGCATGCCACGTGGTACAGCCAAAAAAAAGCAAAAAGAATGAGTTGCCACATGGAGGAAATCTGAGGTACCCCAGATGACAACCAGTACCAACCATCAGCTATGTGTGTGAAACCTTGTTGGTCCTTCCAGCCCAGCTGACTCTCCAGCCAAGTGTGTCCAGGTGAGACCAGCACAAGAACCTCCTAGCCAAACCAAAGAAGCATGAGAAATTATGCATTATTGTTTTAAGCCACTAAGTTTTGAGATACTTTGTTATACAGCAATCGCTACCTAATACACATAAAGTACAGATTGCATGGGAAGGGTCAGTCTATAGCGAAGCAAGAGCCTTTTTTTAGCCTTCCCATCCCTTTTTTTTCCATCCTCAGCCCTATTCACAAGTTATCTGGGAAGTTTCAATCTCTTTCTTTGCTACACCAATACTTCCTGGACACCTAGTGCTGAACATAAGCATTGGCAACTCCAATGCTCTAGCCCCTTGGAATATGCCGCCAGTCATATTTTTAATCAGACTAGGGGCTGCACAAAGCAAAGATTCGTATTTACAAACAGTGGTCTTAGGAAAATGTGTTTTACTGAAAATCAAGACTGATAATTCCATGAAGTGAGGGGAATTGGAACCCCCATGATCAAAGCCACCCAAAGGCAGACAGAACATTTAATAACACCCTCCTCCTCTGTTTTATTGTCTCCCCTGGATACTGACATTTCTTATCTGTCCCACCATCAGTAACGGACTTTGACCAACTGTAACTGATGTGTTAAATATTGACTTGGTACAGTAGTGAGGATCCAGGATCCATTTCTTCCAGGACATTCCATTCCCATAGTGAGTATTTTGGGGAACGGGTGCCACTGTTTCTGCACACTTTTGCATAGTGGGCTCCTCTAAGGGATTTTCTCCTACTGAAGATTTCCAAAGACAAGGTCTGTCACTTTGGCCTGTGTACTATCATCATGTGTGAAATGCTGGTGACTCCAAAGTGTCAGGAACCAGGATGATGAAAAAGCAACACCTCAAAAATTCAGTTTTCTAAAGAAAAACAAGAAAATGATGATCACAAAAGTCAAGATAGGGTTTCCTCCCAGGAGAAGGGAGCGGGTTAATGATCAGGGAGGGACACAGAGAGAATGCTTCAGGTAATGCTCCATTTCTTACCTGAGTGCTTGGGTCACATGGCATTTGCTTCATAACAATTTTTTAAAGTATTCACGTAATTTTTTTATTGAAGTATAATTGATTTACAATATTGTGTTAATTTCAGGTGGATAGCAAAGTGATTCAGTTTATATATATATATATGTATTCTTTTTCAGATTCTTTTCCATTGTAGGTTATTACAAGATATTGAATATAATTCCCTGTGCTATAGAGTAGGATCTTGTTTATCTATTTTATATATAGTAGTGTGTATCTGTTAATCCCAAACTCCTAACTTATACCTCCCGCTCTTCCCTTTTGGTTGGTTTTCTTTTTTTTTAATTTTTAAAATTTTATTTATTTTTTATACAGCAGGTTCTTATTAGTTATCTGTTTTATACATATTAGTGTATATATGTCAATCCCAATCTCCCAATTCATCCCATCACCACCCCCGCCCCACTTTCCCCCCTTGGTGTCCATATGTTTGTTCTCTACATCTGTGTTTCTATTTCTGCCTTGCAAACCGGTTCTTCTGTACCATTTTTCTAGATTCCACATATATGCGTTAATATACAATATTTGTTTTTCTCTTTCTGACTTACTTCACTCTGTATGACAGACTCTAGGTCCATCCACCTCACTACAGATAGCTCAACGTCGTTTCTTTTTATGGCTGAGTAATATTCCATTGTATATATGTGCCACATTTTCTTTATCCATTCATCTGTCGATGGACACCTAGGTTACTTCCATGTCCTGGATATTGCAAATAGGGCTGCAATGAACATTCTGGTACATGACTCTTTGAATAATGGTTTTCTCAGGGTGTATGCCCAGTAATGGGATTGCTGGGTCGTATGGTAGTTCTATTTTTAGTTTTTTAAGGAACCTCCATACTGTTCTCCATAGTGGCTGTATCAATTTACATTCCCACCAACAGTGCAGGAGGGTTCCATTTTCTCCACACCCTCTCCAGCATTTATTGTTTGTAGATTTTTTGATGATGGCCATTTTGAACTGTATGAGGTGATACCTCATTGTAGTTTTGATTTGCATTTCTCTAATGATTAGTAATGTTGAGCATCCTTTCATGTGTTTGTTGGCCATCTATATATCTTCTTTGGAGAAAAGTCTATTTAGGTGTTCTGCCCATTTTTGGATTGGGTTGTTTGTTTTTTTGGTATTGAGCTGCATGAGCTGCTTGTATATTTTAGAAATTAATCCTTTGTCAGTTGCTTCGTTTGCAAATATTTTCTCCCATTCTGAGGGTTGCCTTTTCATCTTGTTTATGGTTTCCTTTGCTGTTCAAAAGCTTTTAAGTTTCATTAGGTCCTATTTGTTTATTTTTGTTTTTATTCCCATTTCTCTAGGAGGTGGGTCAAAAAGTATCTTGCTGTGATTTATGTCACAGAGTGTTCTGCCTAGTTTTCCTCTAAGACTTTGATAGATTCTGGCCTTACATTTAGGTCTTTAATCTATTTTGAGTTTATTTTTGTGTATGGTGTTAGGGAGTGTTCTAATATCATTCTTTTACATGTAGCTGTCCAGTTTTCCCAGCACCACTTATTGAAGAGGCTGTCTTTTCTCCAGTGTACATTCTTGCCTCCCTTATCAAAGATAAGGTGACCATATGTGTGTGGGTTTATCTCTGGGGTTTCTATCCTTTTCCATTGATCTGTATTTCTGTTTTTGTGCCAGTACCGTACTGTCTTGATTACTGTAATATTTTTAGTTAAGGAACCTCCATACTGTTCTCCATAGTGGCTGTATCAATTTACATTACCACCAACAGTGCAAGAGAGTTTCCTTTTCTCCACACCCTCTCCAGCATTTGTTGTTTGTAGATTTTCTGATGATGTTCATTCTAACCAGTGTGGGGTGATACCTCATTGTAGTTTTGATTTGCATTTCTCTAATAATTAGTGATGTTGAGCAGCTTTTCATGTGCTTCTTGGCCATCTGTATGTCTTCTTTGGAGAGATGTCTATTTAGGTCTTCTGCCTATTTTTGGATTGGGTTGTTTGTTTTTTTAGTATTGAGCTGCATGAGCTGCTTATATATTTGGAAGATTAATCCTTTGTCCCTTGATTCATTTGCAAATATTTTCTCCCATTCTGAGATTGTCTTTTCATCTTGTTTATGGTTTCCTTTGCTGTGCAAAAGCTTTGAAGTTTCATTAGGTCCCATTTGTTTATTTTTGTTTTTATTTCCATTACTCTAGGAGATGGGTCAAAAAAGATCTTGCTGTCATTTATGTCAAAGTGTGTTCTTCCTATATTTTCCTCTAAGAGTTTTATAGTGTCTGGCCTTACATTTAGGTCTTTAATCCATTCTGAGTTTATTTTTGTGTATGGTTTTAGGGAGTGTTCTAATTTCATTCTTTTACATGTAGCTGTCCAGTTTTCCCAGCACCACTTATTTATTTATTATTATTTTTTGAGGCCTTTGGATAGAGCACTTTTTTTTTTTAATTTCTCGGAGTAATTTTTTTTTTACATCTTTATTGGAGTATAATTGCTTTACAATGGTGTGCTAGTTTCTGCTTTATAACAAAGTGAATCAGTTATATATATACATATGTTCCCATATCTCTTCCCTCTTGTGTCTCCCTCCCTCCCACCCTCCTTATCCTACCCCTCTAGGTGGTCACAAAGCACCGAGCTGATCTCCCTGTGCTATGCAGCTCCAGCACCACTTATTGAAGAGACTGTCTTTTCTCCATTGTATATCCTTCCCTCCTTTGTCATAGATTAGTTGACTATAGGTGGTGGGCTTATCTCTGGGCTTTCTATCTTGTTCCATTGATCTGTTTCTGTTTTTGTGCCAGTACCATATTGTCTTGATTCCTGTAGCTTTGTAGTATAGTCTGAAGTCAAGCAGTCTGATTCTTCCAGCTCCATTTTTTTCCCTCAAAACTGCTTGGGATATTTGGGGTCTTTCGTATCTCCATACAAATTGTAAGATTTTTTGTTCTACTTCCATAAGAAATGCCACTGGTAACTTTTTTTTTTTTTTTTCAGTATGTGGGCCTCTCACTGTTGTGGCCTCTCCCGTTTCAGAGCACAGGCTCTGGATGCACAGGCTCAACAGCCATGGCTCACGGGCCCAGCCGCTCCGCAGCACATGGGATTTTCCCGGACCGGGGCCCGAACCCATGTCCCCTGCATTGGCAGGTGGACTCTCAACCACTGTGCCACCAGGGAAGCCCGCCATTGGTAATTTGATAGGGATTGCATTGAATCTGTAGATTGCTTTGGGTAGTGTAGTCATTTTCACATTATTGATTCTTCCAATCTAAGAACATGCTTTATCTCTTCATCTGTTTGTGTCATCTTTGATTACTTTCATCAGGGTCTTAGAGTTTTCTGAGTACAAGGTATTCCTGAGTACAAGGTACAAGGTATTCCTAGGTATTTTATTCTTTTTGTTGCAGTGGTGAATGGGATTGTTTCCTTAATTTCTCTTTCTGATCTTCCGTTGTTACTGTATAGGAATGAAAGAGATTTCTGTACATTAATTTTGTATCCTGCAACCTTACTACATTCATTGATTAGTTCTAGTAGTTTTCTGGTGGCATCCTTAGGATTCTCTATGTATAGTATCATGTCATCTGAAAACAGTGACAGTTTTACTTCTTTTTTTCCAATTTGGATTCCTTTTATTTCTTTTTCTTTTCTGATTGCTGTGGCTAGGACTTCCAAAACTATGCTGAATAATAATGGTGAGAGTGGACATCCTTGTCTTCTTCCTGATCTTAGAGGAAGTGCTTTCAGTTTTTCACCATTGAGAATGATGTTTGCAGAGGGTTTGTCGTATATGTGGCCTTTTTGTTTTTGTTTTTGCGGTACGCAGGCCTCTCACTGTTGTGGCCTCTCCCGTTGTGGAGCACAGGCTCTGGACGTGCAGGCTCAGCGGCCATGGCTCCCAGGCCCAGCCACTCCATGGCATGCGGGATCCTCCCGAACCGGGGCATGAACCCGCGTCCCCTGCATCAGCAGGCGGACTCGCAACCAGTGCACCACCAGGGAAGCCCCAATGTGGCCTTTATTATGTTGAGGTAGTTTCCCTCTATGCCCACTTTCTGGAGAGTTTTTATCATAAATGGGTGTTGAATTCTGTCAAAAGCTTTTTCTGCACTACTGAGATGATCATATGGTTTTTATTCTTCAGTTTGTTAATATGGTGTATCACATTGATTGATTTGCATATATTGAAGAATCCTTGCATCCCTGGAATAAATCCCACTGGATCCTGGTGTATGATCCTTTTAATGTGTTGTTGGATTCTGTTTGCTAGTATTTTGTTGAAGACTTTTGCATCTATATCCATCAGTGATATTGGTCTGTAATTTTCTTTTTTTGTAGTATCTCTGTCTGGTTTTGGTATCAGGGTGATGGTGGCCTCATAGAATGAGTTTGGGAGTGTTCCGCGCTCTACAATTTTTTGGAAGAGTTTGAGAAGGATAGGTGTTAGCTCTTCTTTCAATGTTTGATAGAATTCACCTGTGAAAGCATCTGGCCCTGGACTTTTGTTTGTTGGAAGATTTTTAATCACAGTTTCAATTTCATTACTTGTGATTGGTCTGTTCATATTTTCTATTTCTTCCTGGTTCAGTCTTGGAAGGTTATACCTTTCTAAGAATTTGTCCATTTCTTCCAGGTTGTCCATTTTATTGGCGTAGAGTTGCTTGTAGTAGTCTCTTGTGTGCTTTTTATTTCTGTGGTGTCCATTGTAACTTCTCCTTTTTCATTTCTAATTTTATTGATTTGGGTCCTCTCCTGCTTTTTCTTGATGAGTCTGGCTAAAGGTTTATCAATTTTCTTTATCTTCTCAAAGAACCAGGTTTTAGTTTTATTAATCTTTGCTATTGATTTCTTTGTTTCTATTTCATTTATTTCTGCTCTGATCTTTATGATTTCTTTCCTTCTACTACTTTTGGGTTTTGTTTGTTCTTTTTCCTTTGTCTAGTTCCTTTAGGTGTAAGGTTAGTTTGTTTATTTGAGGTCTTTCTTGTTTCTTGAGGTAGGATTGTGCTGCTCTAAACTTCTCTCTTAGAACTGCTTTTGCTGCATCCCATAGGTTTTCGAACGTCATGTTTTCGTTGTCATTTGTCTCTATGTATTTTTTGATTTCCTCTTTGATTTCTTCAGTGATCTCTTGGTTATTTAGTAATGTATTGTTTAGACTCCATGTCTTTGTGGTTTTTACTTTTTTTTCCCTGTAATTGATTTCTAATCTCATAGCATTGTGGTTGGAAAAGATGCTTGATATGATTTCAATTTTCTTAAATTTACAGAGGCTTGATTTTTGACCCAAGGTGTGATGTAACTTGGAGAATGTTCTGTGTGCACATGAGAAGAAAGTGTAATCTGTTTTTTTTGGATGAAATGTCTTATAAATATCAGTTAAATTTTTCTGGTCTATTGTGTCATTTAAAGCTTGTGTTTCCTTATTAATTTTCTGTCTGGATGATCTGTCCATTGGTGTAAGTAAGGTGTTAAAGTCTCCCACTATTATTGTGTTACTGTCAATTTCCTCTTCTATAGCTGTTAGCAGTTGCCTTATGTATTGAGGTGCTCCTATGTTGGGTGCATATATATTTATAATTGTTATATCTTCTTCTTGGATTGATCCCTTGATCATTATGTAGTGTCCTTCCTTGTCTCATGTAACATTCTTTATTTTAAAGTCTATTTTATCTGATATGAGTATTGCTACTCCAGCTTTCTTTTGATTTCCATTTGCATGGAATATCTTTTTCCATCCCCTCACTTTCAGTCTGTATGTGTCTCTAGGTCTGATATGGGTCTCTTATATACAGCATATTTATGGGTCTTGCTTTTGTATCCATTCAGCAAGCCTGTGTCTTTTGGTTGGAACATTTAATCCATTCACGTTTAAGATAATTATCGATATGTATGTTCCTATTACCATTTTCTTAATTGTTATGGGTTTGTCTTTGTAGGTCCTTTTCTTCTATTGTGTTTCCCACTTAGAGAAACTCCTTTAGCATTTGTTGTAGAGCTGGTTTGGTGGTGCTTAATTATCTTAGCTTTTGCTTGTCTGTAAAGCTTTTGATTTGTCCATCTTAATGAGAATCTGAGAATCTGAATGAGATCCTTGCCAGGTAGAATAATCTTGGTTGTAGTTTCTTCCTTTTCATCACTTTAAATATATTGTGCCACTCCCTTCTGGCTTGTAGAGTTTCTGATGAGAAATCAGCTGTTAACCTTATGATAGTTGCCTTGTATGTTATTTTTCATTTTCCCTTGTTGCTTTCAATAATTTTTATTTGTCTTTAATTTTTGTCAGTTTGATTACTGTGTGTCTCAACTTGTTTCTCCTTGGGTTTATCCTTTGTGGGACTCTCTGCGCTTTCTGGGCTTGGGTGGCTATTTCCTTTCCCATGTTAGGGAAGTTTTAGACTATAATCTCTTCAAATATTTTCTCACGTCCGTTCTCTCTTTCTTCTCCTTCTGGGAACCTTGTAATGTGAATGTTGTTGCATATAATGTTTTCCCAGAGGTCTCTTAAGCTGTCTTCATTTCTTTTCATTCTTTTTTCTTTATTTTGTTCTGCAGCAGTGAATTCCACCATTCTGTCTTCCAGGTTACTTATCCATTCTTCTGCATCAGTCATTCTACTATTGGTTCCTTCTAGTGTATTTTTCATTTCAGTTATTGTATTGTTCATCTCTGTTTGTTTGTTCTTTAATTCTTCTAGGTGTTTGTCCTTTAATTCTTCTAGGTCTTTGTTAAACATTTCTTGCATCTTCTTGATCTTTGCCTCCATTCTTTTTCTGAGGTCCTGGATCATCTTCACTATCATTATTCTGAATTCTTTTTCTGGACGGTTGCCCATCTCCACTTCATTTAGTTGTTTTTCTGGGGTTTTATCTTATTCCTTCATCTGGTACATAGTCCTCTGCCTTTTCATTTTGTCTATCTTTCTGTGAATGTGGTTTTTGTTCCACAGGCTGCAGAATTGTAGTTCTTCTTGCTTCTGCTGTCTGCCCTCTGGTCTTGTTTGTTTTCTATGTCTGTGAGTCTGTTTCTGTTTTGTAAATAAGTTCATTTGTATCATTTTTTTTTAGATTCCACATATAAATGATATCATATGGTATTTGTCTTTCTCTGTCTGAATTACTTCACTTAGTATGATCATCTCTAGGTCCATCCATGTTGCTGCAAATGGCATTATTGTATTCTTTTTTATGGCTGAGTAATATTTCATTATATATATATGTACATATATATATATATATACACACCACATCTTCTTTATTCATTCATCTGTC
Source organism: Hyperoodon ampullatus (assembly GCF_949752795.1). Taxonomy (NCBI): domain Eukaryota; kingdom Metazoa; phylum Chordata; class Mammalia; order Artiodactyla; family Ziphiidae; genus Hyperoodon; species Hyperoodon ampullatus. The sequence continues at coordinate 84,960,882 of NC_136915.1, read as the reverse complement.
GATGGACACGTAGGTTGCTTCCATGTCTTAGCTGTTACAAATAGTGCTGCTCTGAACATTGGGGTGCATGTATCTTTTCAAATTAGAGTTTTCATCTTTACCACATATATGCCCAAGAGTGGGATTGCTGGGTCATATGGCAATTCTATTTTTAGTTTTTTAAGGAATCTCCATACTGTTCTCCATAGCGGCTGCACTAATTCACATTCCCACCAACAGTGTAGGAGGGTTCCCTTTTCTCCACACCCTCTCCAGCATTTATTATTTGTAGATGTTTGATGATGGCCATTTTTACTGGTGTGGTGTGATACCTCATTGTAGTTTTGATTTGCATTTCTCTAATAATTAGCGACGTTGAGCATTTTTTCATGAGCCTGTTGGCCATCTGTATGTCTTCTTTGGAGAAACATCTATTTAGATGTTCTGCCCATTTTTTGACTGTGTTGTTTGTTGTTTTGATATTGAGCCATATGAGCTGTTTGTATATTTTGGAAATTAATCCCTTCTCAGTTGCATCGTTTGCAAATATTTTCTCCCATTCTGCACATAATTTGTATACTTTTGTGAATGTAGGTTTTATTTCACCATAAAAAAATAATTTAAAAGTAGTGCCTTCTGCATTCTGATTTCTTATCATGTCACCTGGAAGCTTGTTAGAAATGAAAAATCTGGACCCCACCTCAGACCTACTAGACCTACTGATCCCCAGTGGTTTGTCTGCACGTTAAAGATTGAGAAGCACTGTCCAAGCTTAAAAGACCATAAATCACTAGTCCCAAGGTATTGGGAAAGTCACCTTATCCTTGAGTCTTAGTTTCTCATCAGCAAAATGGGCATAATAATACAGATGTGGCCTCCCTTCCAGGCTGCTGTGAGGAGGATGTGAGATGGTGAATGTGAAAGTACTTTGAAAAAACAGTAAAGCACCATCTAAAAATTAGGTATTTTTATCACCTTGGGGTAGAGCCCTGAAAGAATTGATTACAAAGAAGCAAACAATTATCATTTCCTCAGTTTCATACTTTCTGGAATCTTTTCAACTCTAATTTCCTGGTAGCCTCACGCTTCTTGGTTCTTCTTCTTCAAACTTGCTCTCCTCCCTGCCCTAGGACCCAGATGCTGGGTCCTCCAGGCCCTTTGCAACCTCTCTAGGACAGTTGGCCTCTTTCAAAAGGCACTGGGATTGCCAACGTGACTTTCTCACAAATCAAATTGTGCTGTATAACAACAGTGTTCTGGCCTCACCTGGGCAGAAGCTGAGCTCCAGAGAAACCTGTGAACAGTGGATAGGCAGGCCTCCAATACACTTTCCATGGCTCATGGCTCTTGTTTTTTAGGAAAAAAAACCCAGAAATCCTGTGGTCTACATGTTGGAAAAACTCAAAAAGTGATGAAAAATACATGCATTATTTTGTAAGATATTAAGTCTTCTAAACTTTGAAAAATACACAGCAATTCACAAAAGGTCCAAATGGACAGGTAAGGAAAGTACTTATGCATGTGGCTGGCCCAGGTTTCTTGCATTGGGCTCCTTCTGCTGAGTTTCTAGAATCAACATGATGTTATTTTTAAGGATGAATTTCATAAACACTAGACATTCAGCTGTTAAGGTTAATCATTTGTTCATTTAAGTATGTCTTTAAAGGCCGGCCCACACCAGGTTCTGTTCTTCGTTGTCCTTGTGATCTACTAGTACAACATGGAGAGATATAGATGTGTGTATGTGTGTGTGTGTGTATTGTGTAGGTTTTTCAATGACCACATTAAAGAAAGAGAAGATATCAAAGGGGTATAGTGAAATTTTTAAGAACTCCCCCCAGAGCACATGTTCTAGAGTCAGACCTTCCTGGCCAATCCTAGTACTACCAGTTATTAGTTGTAAGACTGGGTAAGTTACTTAACTGCACTGGATATAAATGTTTTCATCTGTACAATGGGGACAAAAACATAACCTGCTTTTTAGGTTTACTGTAAAAATTAAGTGACTTAAACCATGTGCCTAGTATGTGATAAGGACTCCATAAATGTTAATTACATAATGATCAAAGAGAGGAGCTAGACATCAACTTAGGGGAAAAAACGTCAAACTTAATTAATGTCATTATCATGCTTATTGATGTTCTTCTTATGATATTTGTGCAGAAAAGAGTTAACATAGCAGGCTCTTTAATTTTTTTACTTTTATTTTTTTTTAAAGAAAATGGGGTAGGAGTTTATTAATTAATTAATTTATTTTTGGCTGTGTTGGGTCTTCGTTTCTGTGCAAGGGCTTTCTCTAGTTGTGGCAAGCGGGGGCCACTCTTCATTGCGGTGCGCGGGCCTCTCACTGTCGCGGCCTCTGTTGTTGCGGAGCACAGGCTCCAGACGTGCAAGCTCAGTAGTTGTGGCTCACGGGCCCAGTCGCTCTGCGGCATGTGGGATCCTCCCAGACCAGGGCTCAAACCCATGTTCCCTGCATTAGCAGGCAGACTCAACCACTGCGCCACCAGGGAAGCCCCAGCAGGCTCTTTTATTTTCAGACAAATTATGCTCAGAGACTGAGAATGTGTTTGCCAATAATTTATTTAACATAGGTTCACTGTGGGAATTATAATAATTTCACAAGCCAATAGCATACAGGATAAGTCTCTTAATAAGCCAGTAAAAAAATAACATAGTCCAAACCAATGATAGATTAATTACAGTATTGTTCCAGGTAAGGGGGAGATGAAAGGAATAAAGTCCAAATTTAGTTGAGGTGTGCCTTTGCACGAGCTGGTTCAGAATAGTCAGCTTAGCCAACCAAGAGCTGACTTCCAGCTGCTAGAGAAGCAGAAGTCCCTTGTTGCTAGGGATGAAAGCATTGTTGTTGGCGGGCAAGATGCTCCCCTTCATGAGGCTGCTGTACAGTTTTCACCACTGCTGGCAAAGAGTCACCTTGCTGAGGCAGGGGCTGGTGCCCCAAGGTCTTCAGAGAGCAATTAAGATCAGCAAAGAGTAGCCTTGCCCAGACATAATGGTCTTGGTAAGTCCTCACCAACTCTTGGTGTTTAAGGCTGAACTGTCCCCTAGCCAGAGTGGCTCCTCACACGTTCTTATCCATTGGCCCCCAGCAGTGCCTGCCAACAGCTGAGCTACTGAGCGCTAAGAGACGACAATAGATGTTTATGACATCAGGACACAGCTTCCTCAATGTAAACAACTTCACTCTTGGATCAAAACAACTTCAGTCTTAGATCAAAAAAAAAAAAAAAGTGGGTTTGAAATCATGTTAAACCAATACACAGGCCTAAACTGCTATACAAGGAGAGGTCTGCTTGCAAGGTTGGCCCTTGGCTGGTGTCTGGGAACATAGTTTTTAAGAAGGTTCCCATCCTTAACCGATAAGACTGGCTCGCTGTGTCCAAACTGTTTATACAAACAACGTGGTTTATGCTCAACCCCCGCTTTCCTTCTGAGAGTCTGGAATTTGGGCTTGTGCCAAGCAGAGGCTGCCTGCGTGCACAATCAAAACCTTGGGCACTGAGTCTCCAAGGAGATCTGGTTGGCGTCTCTCTTACATGCAGAATTCTTTGCTTAATCAAAGAACCAAGTGTGTCCTTTGGGACATCCATCTGTGGATGCTTGTGCCTGGCTTTCCCCAGACTTCGCCTACCTGCTCTTCCCTTTGCTTACTGTGCTTGGTGTCCTTTCACTGTAATAAATCAGAGCCATGAGTAGGATGGGATGCTGAGTCCTGTGAGTCCCTCTGATGAATCATCAAACTTGGGAGTGGTCTTAGAGACCTCCGGATACAGTGCTAAACTAGTTGCCTCTGAAGGGAAAATATTTTTTGGAAAATACTGGTACCAGAGCATTATCTAACTTAACATCAATAAATGAACATATCATTTTCATAAAAAGACTCAGAAACATAGGACTTGAAAAAATGTTCTTGAAAGAGTAAAGGATAAAAATGCCACCAAGCAGCATTCTGTCCTCAATAACCCCTCTGTAAAATTGTAAAGATATTAGGAATCTTTCAGCACTGTAAAAGTTAACTGCAATGTGTAGAGGAAGGCAGAACATGGCAGTGCTGTAATTGATAATTTTAAAATCATCACACTTTAAAAGTCCTCCTGCTCCCTTCACACAATTTACCCCCTAAGGGACTTGATTTCATTGTCAGTATAAATTAATTTTGATATTCACTCACAAGTCCTGTGTTTTAAGAGATAAATGTAAATGTATCGTGTTATAGATATTTCTAGACTAACTGCTTCACCATCAGTTTTGAAATGTATTCATTCAACAAGAATTGATTGAATACCTTCTATGTGCCAGGCAGACATGTAAAATCTTTAGTTTAACTTCCGTCCTGCTGTTTTCATTATGATACCATGGAATGCAGCTCACTGGCCCTGGTTAGGCAAGCCTCTCAAAACCCCTTGCTTTATTTTCTCTTGAAGATGATCATCAAACCATGTATTTGGGTATGTTGTTGTGCTGGGCTTTGTATCAAATGAATTAGTCAGGAGTATTGTTTTCCATCCTTTTGATGACTGCAGCTTTCCCATTAAAAAAGCAAATCCTTCATTTAAAAAAAAAAACACGTTTAATAGCATGGTACTCTTTCCAGCTGGTTAAATTTAGAACACTGAAAAAAAAGTTTCATAAAAGACTCTTCTCCAAGACTGGGCTGGAGTATTTTCAATTTGAGGGTGAGCTGGATGAGTTTGTATTTAACTCACATATCTACAGTCATTTGTCCCTTCACACGAGGGGGCCAAGCCCTCCTGGTCCTCCCAGTTTGCATAAGGGTGGGTGAACACTGCTGTTGCATTATTGCCGCTGATGACGGCACCTCCCTCCGAGTGGTGACAGATTTCAGGGAAAGGCCTGTGCCAAAGCTGTTAGTATTTTCCACTTCAAGCCTCAAATTGAAACATTCCCGGTCCCCTCGGAGGCCCACCCTTTCTGTTCTTTGAAGTAATTTGGAAGCCTACAGTCTGTAACTGGCAAAAATGATGGAGACAGACAGTCAATACATCCAGTTGCAAAAGGAAGCAATACATTAAGTCAAATCAATGTTTGTCTACTGAGCACAGGAGCTGTGGAAACACTGAGTCAGGAGTAAGAAAGTAAAATGTTGCATTCATGGAGCATATAATCTGGTTGACTGTCTAAGACAAGGCTTTTTGGTGTCAGGGAACAGAAGGCACCCTTGGGCTGGCTTATGCAAAACCAAGCCTTTATTATAAGTGAGAGAGAGAAAGTTGCTGGGTCTCACTAAGAGTCTGAAACCGAGGACTGAGTGCCAACAGGAACCAGTGTGGCTCTCCTTGTAGCTCTCAAGTCTCTCGCTGCCTCTTTTTCTCTGAGTTTCTGTTTCGTGGTAACTCCATGCTGACCAGCTGTGTGAGCTTGAAACCAGCTGAGACTGCTTGTTGTACCTGTGAGATCATTCCTCCCCTTCCATGGGAATAGCATTTTAGCTGGACACAAAGCTACCAGCCAAAGGCTAGGCTTCCACGCCTCCCTTGCTGCTAATTGCAGCTGCTGACTAGGCTCTGGCCAAATGCGATACAGACAGGAGTGACGTACGTGTACAACTTCCAGGTTATGCTCTTACATAGAAAGGCGTGAGCTCCTCTCCTCATTTTCCCTCCTCACTGCCTAGGTGTGGCTGAAGATGGCAGAGCTGAAGCTATGTCTTCGACCTGGAGATGGAAACTGCCAGTACAAAGTGGCAGAGACACGAGGTAGAAGGAGCCTGGGTGTCCAACTCCGTGGAGTCATCATGTTAGCCTCAGACAGCCTAGGTTCAGACACTTTTAGGAAAGAGAAACATGCTTCTATCTTGTTTAAGCTGGTGTTATTTTGGTCTTTATGAAAGAAGCTGGAGCCTGGAACCTAACGAATAAACCTGCTTTCTCTGCTTTTCTACATATAAAATGGAAAATGACCACCTCATATCTTCTAAATTTATAAGACCTAAGTTGAAATGACCAACCAAGGATCAAACACCCAAACAAGAGAATTGATTGCCCCATCTTGGTTTTCTAGTCAGCTAAACTGAGAGGGGAGAGTTGAAGGATACAAGCCTAGGGGCTGGGCTCACCCTGTGGGTGGGGTGGATTTCAGGGGTCCTCAGAGATGCCCGTCTACTTTATTGACCCAGGCTTCTATACTGAGACTAACCATTCCTAGAGGCATATATGTACTGTTTTAGAAATAAATAATATGTAATATGTAAATGTAAAGCGTATGCATTAAGTGGATTAGTGAGTGAGAAGGAAAGCTCAGAAATTGGAAAGGGAACCAACATCTGTCTCCCAATTAATAAGGTCTCCTGTGGACCCGTCCTCCCACATGGATCTTCCAAAGCTGCTGGTTCTGCCAAGGACGAGGATGATCCCAAGTAGAGAAGAAAGACTCTTCAGTGAAGGGTATTCCAGGAGCTGTGTTCTTCTGCTAGACCCTCAAACCAGAGTAACTATGAGGTGTGTTTGGTAGGTAGGTGAGAGTTTGGGATGAAAGGAAAGGATGCCAGAGTGGAGAGCAGCACTTTGGGTATATGGGTGTGTCACCCCCAGGGACTGAGATAACAGGAAGGAAGAATGAGGCAGGGGATTCTTTGTGTTCATCATCTTCTCTCTTCCCCTGTTCTCCCTCTCAGCCAGCAGCCAGCAGGCAGCAGCAGGGCGTAATAGTTAAGGGAATGGACTCTGGAACCCCCCTGAGTAAGCTGGCAGGTCACCCTCTCTGGGCCACAGTGTCTTCACTTTCATCTGTAGAAGGAATACAGTAGCACCCACCTCACAGCATTATGTGAGGACTAAGGGAGGTAATAATATGGGGAAAGTGCTCAGAACAGTGCCTGGCACAAAGTAAGTGCTATGGATGTTAGCTATCATTATTAAGCCTGTAATCATCATTATTATTCTTTCATTAAGCAAATGCTTATTAAGCCCCTGCTTAGCGCTGAGAGCAAGAGACCCAGCTGAGTTAAGTAACTTGCCCAAAGTTTCACAACTAAGAATTATTGATGATGGGTTTGGACCAAGTGGGTCTGACTCCAGAAGAATGGGCTCTGAGGGGAATTCTTATCAGTTTCGCCCCACATGTTCCCTTTCTTCTTTCTTTTTCTCTCTCTCTGTCTCTTTATTTAAAATACTTATTTATTTATTTATTTATTTGGCTGCACCGGGTCTTTAGTTGTGGTATGCGGGATCTTCGTTGCAGTGTGCAGGATCTTTAGTTGCTGCATGCGGGATCTAGCTCCCTGACCAAGGATCCAACCCGGGCTCCCCTGCATTGGGAGTGTGGAGTTTTAACCACTGGACCACCAGGGAAGTCCCTTTTTCTCTTTCTTTTAATATGGTCATCAAAGATGTAAAAGAATTAATCTCTAAATTAAAGGAGCACACAGTCTAGTGAAAAGAGAGGCTAGACAATTATAATATGCAATAATTTCTATGACAGAGGTTAAAAACTAAAAGTCATAGGAGCCCAGAGGAGGTACTTAACCGGATTAGGGGGAGCCCGGGAGGCTTCCTGAAGAAAATGACTAGTGAGCTTAGTGAGAGAGAGAGAGCAGGTAAAGCAGAAGATGACATGGAAAAAGGCTTTCTGGACACAGATGTTTTACTAAATAACTAAAAGCAAGTCATTGCCTAGAACAAAGAATGTGAAGGTGAAATATATGAGGCTCAGAGAGTGTCCCCCTCCCCACCCCAGTAGTTATCAGTGAGACATTCTATGTGAGGAGGGCTTTGTAAACTCAAAGATGTGTGCATTCATCCTGGAAGCACAGGTGAGTCCCACAAGAGTAGGACAAGACTGGGTGTGCTGCTATCTTGGGGCATGTGTGTTTTTGGTTAAATCAAAGATATAAAAACAAACATCTTGACTTTTCATGAATCAGTTCAAATAGTAAAATCCAAGCAGGGAAAGCCAGGACTTGGAAGGCATGTACTGTGTCTTGCTCACTGCTGTCTCTCTAGAGTCTAAAACAGAACCTGGCACACAGTAACCACCCAACAGATATTTGTTGAGTGAATAAATGCACTGGATGAAAAGATGTGTGCATTTTAAGAGCACTGTTTGCCAACCTTCGGTTATCCTTTGTGGACTGATGATGATTAGAACAGTATTTTTGGCTTACATATGAAGGAGCTGATAAGTTATATATTAATCACTCATTTGGATGGTTATATAAATAACTCAGTAGTCTTCAGGAGGTAACACTGCATTTTTAAATTGAGGTGTATGCAGTATAATTGATTATACTGCACTTTTAACTCATAAGTAAGAAGTGGGTACCTGCTTTGCACTCAGAACTCAGCTAGGGATAAAACATGACCCCATCCCATGGATGTAAGATGTAATAGAAAGATGGGGATAACATGTGAAGAGGATCAGAATATGCCCCCCCTCACCAAATATGTTGCTTTGGCATGAGGATTATTTTGAAGTGAAGGCAATTAAGAAACAACAGACACAGGAGGAACCTGCTGCCTTCCCCTTTTCTGACTAAAATCAGGGCATAAGTTTCCCTTTGTGAAGGTGTCACCTCCCTTTCCCTCTCCTGTACTAAGAAGAGACCCTTAATCACAAGAGATTCTTATCACTGGAGTTTGCATAGCAAACCTTACTAAGATAACCCTTATCTGCATTCACTTCCCCCATATATTTACCTTCCCCCAATTTTATGCCACTAGAAGCCAGAACCTCTTTACTTTTGTCATGTTACTCTTCCATATTCATGGCCCTATGTTAAAATGGTATATATGCTCTCAAGCCTAACCACTTCTTTGGGTTTTCATTTCTCTTCTGTGAAGCTCCCATTTGTGTGCATAGTAAATCTTTTCTCCTATTGCCAGTTTAATTTGCAGTCATCAGTTATCAAACCTAAGAGGGTAGAGGAAAAGTTTTTTCCTCACCTACACTTGCATTAAAGAAGGGTGATCGAAAGAATGCTCACCATCACTAATCACTAGAGAAATGCAAATCAAAACTACAGTGAGGTATCACCTCACACCAGTCAGAATGGTCATCATCAAAAAATCTACAAACAATAAATGCTGGAGAGGGTATAGAGAAAAGGGAAGCCTCTTGTACTGTTGGTGGGAATGTAAATTGATACAGCCACTATGGAGAACAGTATGGAGGTTCCTTAAAAAACTAAAAATAGAACTACTATACAACCCAGCAATACCACAGCTGGGCATATACCCTGAGAAAACCATAATTCAAAATGAGAATTTTGAATTGGTTAAATCAAAGATATAAAAACAAACATCTTGACTTTTCATGAATCAGTTCAAATAGTTCCATAATTCAAAAAGAGTCATGTACCACAATGTTCATTGTAGCTCTATGTACAATAGCCAGGACATGGAAGCAACCTAAGTGTCCACTGACAGATGAATGGGTAAAGAAGATGTAGCACATATATACAATGGAATATTACTCACCCATAAAAAGAAATGAAATGGAGTTTTTTGTAGTTAGGTGGATGGACCTAGAGTCTGTCATAGAGTGAAGTAAGTCAGAAAGAGAAAAATAACATATGCCAACACATATATATGGAATCTAAAAAAAAAAAAAAAAGGTTCTGAAGAACCTAGGGGCAGGACAGGCATAAAGATGCAGATGTAGAGAATGGACTTGAGGACATGGGGAGGGGGAAGGGTAGGCTGGGATGAAGTGAGAGAGTGGCAGGGACATATATACACTACCAAATGTAAAATAGATAGCTAGTGGGAAGCAGCTGCATAGTACAGGGAGATCAGCTCGGTGCTTTGTGACCACCTAGAGGGATGGGATAGGGAGGGTGGGAGGGAGACGCAAGAGGGAGGAGATATGGGGATATATGTATACGTATAGCTGATTCACTTTGTTATACAGCAGAAGCTAACACACCATTGTAAAGCAATTATACTCCAATAAAGATGTTAAAAAAAGAAAGGGTGATCATTATCAATGCTATCTGTGTGATAATGACTAATGGTGGTTTAATTCATATGCAAAGATAAGAGTATGTGAATAAATGTAGTGTAAGATAAATAACTGAGGGATAGTTTTTTTTTTTTTTTTTTTTTTTTTTTTGCGGTACATGGGCCTCTCACTGTTGTGGCCTCTCCCATTGCGGAGCACAGGCTCCGGACGCGCAGGCTCAGCAGCCATGGCTCACGGGCCCAGCTGCTCCGCGGCATGTGGGATCTTCCCAGACCGGGGCACGAACCCGTGTCCCCTGCATCGGCAGGCGGACTCTTAACCACTGCGCCACCAGGGAAGCCCATAGGAATAGTTTTTAATGAAATATGTGCAATTTCACCTTGGGAACATATGCTTAAAAATAATAGTATATGATCATTTAAATCTCATGAGACCATAGGAGGAAAAATATCCTTTTTTTCTTGTATAACTTCTGGCAGGACAGTAGTAGAACCGAATAATTCAAAGGCAAATTGCAACAGCTGAAATTGATTTTTGTTTTTGGATTTGGAATACAAGAATGCATTGTTTTATTGCACTTCATTTATTGTGCTTTGAAGATACTGCATTTTATATAAATTGATGGTTTGTGGCAACCCTGCATCGAGTAAGTCTATGGCACCATTTTTCCAATAACATTTGCTCACTTCATGTCTCTGTGTCCCATTTGGGTAATTCTCCCAATATTTCAAAGTACTTCATTATTATTATATTTATGATGGTGGTTCTTTTTTTTTTTTTTTTTTTTGCAGTACGCGGGCCTCTCACTGCCGTGGCCTCTCCCGTTGAGGAGCACAGGCTCTGGATGAGCAGGCTCAGCGGCCATGGCTCATGGGCCCAGCCGCTCCGCTGCATGTGGGATCTTCCCGGGCCGGGGACGAACCCGTGTCCCCTGCATCAGCAGGCAGACTCTCAACCACTGCGCCACCAGGGAAGCCCCTATGATGGTGATTCTTGATGTTACTATTGTAATTGTATAACATAAGACACCCATATAAGGTGGTGAACTTAACTGATAAATGTTGTATGTGTTCTGACAGCTCCACTGACCAGCACTCCCCAACACTCTCCCTTTCCTTGGGCCTCCCTATTCCCTGAAACACAGCAATATTGAAATTAGGCCAATTAATAACCCTGCAATGGCCTCTAAGTGTTCAAGTGAAAGGAAGAGCCTCACATCTTTCTTAAAGATGTGAGACTTTAAATCAAAAGCTGGAAATAATTAAGCTTAGTGAAGAAAGCATGTTGAAAACAGAGAACGGCTGAAAACTAGGCCTCTTGTGCCAGTTAGGCAAGTTGTGAAGGCAAAGGAAAAGTTCTTGAAGAAAATTAAAAGTGCTACTCCAGTGAACACACAAATGATAAGAAAGCGAAACAGCCTTATTGCTGATACATAGAAAGTTTTAGTGGTCTGGATAGAAAGAAAGTTTTAGTGGTCTGGATAGAAGATCAGACCACCCATGACGTTCCCTTAAGCCAAAGACTAATCCAGAGCAGGCCTTAACTCTCTTCAGTTCTGTGAAGGCTGAGAGAGGTGAGAAGCTGCAGAAGAAAAGCTTAAAACTAGCAGAGGTTTAAGGAAAGAAGCTATATCCAATAACTTAAAAGTACAAGATGAACCAGCAAGTGCTGATGTCGAAGCTGCGGCAAGTTATCCAGAAGATCTAGCTAAGATCATTAATGAAGGTGCTACACTAAACAACAGATTTTCAATGCCTGGCTTCAAAGCTTCAAAGGCAGGCTGACTCTGTTAGGGGCTAATGCAGCTGGTGACTTTAAGTTGAAACCAGTGCTCATTTACCAATCCAAAAATCCTAGGGCCCTTAAGAATTAGGCTAAATCTACTCTGCCTGTGCTCTATAAATGGAACAACAAAGCCTGGATGACAGCACATCTGTTTACAACATGGTTTACTGAATATTTTAAGCCCACTGTTGAGAGCTACTGCCCAGAAAAAAAGATTACTTTGGAAATGTTACTGCTCATTGACAATGCACCTGGTCACCAAGAGCTCTGATGGAGATGTAAAATGAGATTAATGTTGTTTTCAAGCCTGCTAACAGAGCATTCATTCTGCAGCCCACAGATCAAGGAGTAATTTCAACTTTCAAGTCTTATTATTTAAGAAATACATTTCATAAGTCCATAGCTGCCATCGATAGGGATTCCTCTGCTGGATCTGGGCAAAGTGAATTGAAAACCTTCTGGAGAGGATTCACCATTCTAGATGCCATCAAGACCGTTGTGATTCATGGGAAGAGGTGAAAATATCAACACTCACAGGAATTTGGGAGAAGTTGATTCCAACCCTCATGGATGCCTTTGAGAGGTTCAAGACTTCAGTGGAGGAAGTAACTGCAGTTGTGGTGGGAATAGCAAGAGAACTAGAATTAGAAGTGGAGCCTGAAGATGTGACTGAATTGATGTAATCTCAAGATACAACTTGAATGGATAAGGAGTTGCTTCTTATGGATGAGCAAAGAAATTAATTTTTTGAGATGGAATCTACTCCTGGTGAAGATGCTGTGAAGATTGTTGAAATGAAAGCAAAAGATTTAGAATATCATGTAAACTGAGTTGATAAAGCAGCAGCAGGGTTTGAGAGGACTGACTCCAATTTTAAAAGTTCTACTGTGGGTAAAATGCTGTCAAACAGCACTGCCTGCTACAGAGAAACCGTTCATGAAAGGAAGAGTCCATCTGTGTGGCGAACTTCATTGCTTTATGTTAAGGAGCTGTCACAGCCACTTCAGTGTTCAGCAATCACCACCCTGATCAGTCAGCAGCCATCAACATCAAGACAGCATCCTCTACCAGCAAACAGATTACGATTCGCTGAAGGCTCAGATGATGGCCAGCATTTTTCAGCAATAAAGTATTTTTTAGTTAAGGTGTATACATTGTGTCTTTAGACATAATGCTGTTGCACACTTCATAGACTACAGTGCAGTGTAAACATAACTTTTTTTTTTTTTCGGTACGTGGGCCTCTCGCTGTTGTGGTCTCTCCCGTTGTGGAGCACAGGCTCCGGACGCGCAGGCTCAGCGGCCATGGCTCACGGGCCCAGCCGCTCTGCGGCATGTGGGATCTTCCCGGCCCGGGGCATGAACCCGTGTCCCCTGCATCGGCAGGCGGACTCTCAACCACTGTGCCACTAGGGAAGCCCTAAACATAACTTTTATATGCACTGGGAAACCAAAAGAATTGTGTGACTTGCTTTATTGCAACATTTGCTTTATTGTGGTGGTCTGGAACTGAACCCACAATATCTTCGAGGTATGCCTGTAATGCCTATAAATCATACCTATACCTGCTTCAAGCTGAAAGTAAAGAGTGCTTCCATCACTTTACAAAGCAGTTTCTTTGAAAACTTTTTGAAACAAAGACTGGGTGAGGTAAAAATATTTTTAAAATCTGTGATCATGATCCAAGCATTTTAAAATGCAAAACTGGAGAAAGAGATGGAAACTAGTAGAGTAGCCAATTCTAAACACACAACAAAGAGTGGAAAAATGTTTTCCTGTTACGTTGACTACATTCTCCCCTAAGTAATAAGTATTTTACTTGAATAAGCATTATAATGTAATAGGTGGTTATTTATCTAGAATGGCTGGGAAATGGGCCCACCTACTTAATTTCATTTTTTGGATGAGGTATCAGATAACTCACTCAAGAATTTCTATTTTTAAGTCAGTTCAATACTTCACTTCTCTGGGCTTATTTTAATCTTTCTTTAATTCAGAAAACAAGCACGAAAGAATTTTTCAGGACCTCAGATCACCACTGTTACTCTTTTAAGTCCAAATTCCTCACAGCCTTCAATACCTTGCTTGATCTGGCCCTCTGCCTACCTCTCCCACATCACCCTTCTCCCTCTTGCCCCAGACCTCCAGCCACTTCTCTCTGTTTCTTGAATCCTCCAGCTCATCTCGCCATTCAGATGTCCACTTAAATATCACCTGTTCCCTGATCACCCTCTCTGAAGCTGCACACAGACTCTCTAGCACAATATCGATTTGCTGTCTTCATGATTACAAGAAATTATCTTCCCTATTGTATTTGCTTGATTAAGGTCTGTGTCATCGTCCCCCCAGCCCCACCCAGGAGACTGAAAGCTCCTAAAGAAGGATTTTTTTTTTTTGCGGTACGCGGGCCTCTCACTGTTGTGGCCTCTCCCGTTGCGGAGCACAGGCTCCGGACGCGCAGGCTCAGCGGCCATGGCTCACGGGCCCAGCCGCTCCGCGGCATGTGGGATCTTCCCGGACCGGGGCACAAACCCGCGTCCCCTGCATCGGCAGGCGGACTCTCAACCACTGCGCCACCAGGAAAGCCCAGAAGGATTTTTTTTATGAGCAGGTTTTGGGGTGATTTTATTTATTTATTTTTATTTTTGCGGTACGCAGGCCCCTCACTGCTGCGGCCTCTCCCGCTGCGGAGCACAGGCTCCGGACGCGCAGGCTCAGCGGCCATGGCTCACGGGCCCAGCCGCTCCGCGGCATGTGGGATCTTCCTGGACCGGGGCACGAACCCGTGTCCCCTGCATTGGCAGGCGGACTCTCAACCACTGCGCCACCAGGGAAGCCCTGGGGTGATTTTTATTTTATAAATTTTTTAAAATTTTACTTAAAAATTTTTTTTCTATTCTTTTTCAAATTCTTTTTCCATTGGGACTTCCCTGGCTGCCCAGTGGTTAAGACTCCATGCTTCCAATGCAGGGGGCACGGGTTTGATTCCTGATTGGGGAACTAAGATCCCACAGGCCGCACGACACGGCCTAAATAAATAAATACATAAATAAAAAGAAGGATCTTAGCTGTCTCATTTACCATTGTATTTCCTGGGCCTAGAAGAGCCCCCAGTACAGGATGGGCACTCAACAAATAGCTAATGAATGGAATGAAGGAAATGTTGATCAAATGACATGCCTTCAAAAATGCATTCTATAAAATACATTCTGTTATCAGCTTATTTTTCATTCATTTATTAGATATTTACTGAATATCTACTGTGTATAAAGTGTGGGAGGTACAATGTTGAACAGATTGGTTCCTGCCCTCCTGGAGTTTATAATCTAATGAGAAGTAAAAGAAAAACCAGTTAGTTTAGTTTACTATATTAATGTTTTTAATACTATTGAACAAAATGCCTCTTTTCCAAATGTCTTCATTGCCAAAGGTAAACATGTTTATTTCAAGAAACAGGTGCTAAGTAACTTTCTGTGGAAATACTCTCCTTTGTTAGAATAGCTGTGTGCTGAAATTTAGACCATTGAGAAAATGATTCCTGCTGCCTCAAAGAGTGAAGAGGAATTGCATTTCAATAGGGAGCTCTGGTCTTTGCATTTCTGAGTGAACAAGTTTACAGAGGAATTAAACTGCATTAGTATTTTGATACCATCTTAAATTATCTAAGCTTTCCGATAAGCAACAAAGATTGGAATGCGAGTCATTTTGCGGCTTCAAAATGGTTGCTTAGCTGCGATTCTTGATGTTTACCCTACTGTTGCAAACAGAAGCTTTTAACTACATCCTTATCAAAATCAAGAACACAATCATTATAAAGAAGCTCAAATGAAGCAACTGTATTTGATGAAGGTGAAAGGCAATGAGACTCCGAAACTTTATGATCCTCATTCCCTTTGAGAATCAACAAAAGCAGAAGGATCCTCTCCCAGAAAAATGTCCCTGAGCACATACACAAAAATCACTTGCATAACAGTCTTGCGAAGGTTATGAATCCCTGATTGGGACCTCACCGCTCTTCCTAAACTCTTTCCCCAGACTGCCAAGTTCTGACAGCTGTTGAAGGATTGGTTTGATTTTGAACACCGAACTTCAACAGTCAGCAATTTCTTTGATCCTGAATGACAATAGATAAAATGACTGGGATTTAGCAGTGGCTTCAAGCAGGAATAAGGCAAGAATAAAGGCCAAAGGAGAGAGAAGGGCAGAGGAGACACGGGGAGAAAATGAATGAGGAGTGAATGAATATGGGAGTGAAGAGAGGAAGGAGAGAGAGAAAGGGAGACAGAGGCAGGAGGTGGGGGACAGGGAGGGGGGGGCAGCCCTCCCGTCCGGACCTCCAGAGGAAGCACTTACTCCCTCAGTTCCTGCTGGCCCCTCTGGTCCATGAGCAGTCAATCTGTCCAGCTCTCCCGGGCCCCTTCCATTGGAAGCCTAGGGATTCTTTGCTCTGCGTCTCTCAGCCCACCTGCCTTCTTATTAAGGACCGCTGCACTTCTCTGCTTCTTCCCACAAGAGATGGGTTTTCTACTGCTGCCTCCATTTCTTTACCAACCCTTCCCTGTCTTACCCAGTTATTTGATTTCTACCGTGGTCTTGGGGCTTCTCATCAAGAAGGACCATAGTGAAAAAGAAAATGTTTTTTCTTGTCTTCACTTATTTTATATATAGTTACTCACCTTTGCCCTTAAAACTCTCTTCTACCTTGTTTTCTGGGTTCATTTTAGTAACTTTTTAGCACTTCTTCGTTGTTTCACTTGCTCCATCTCTTTTTTCCCTTCCAAGTCTGAGCAATCCCAGAGTTTAGCTCTCACTTTTCTGTTTTCTTTACACTCCCTCCCTGAGGAAACGATGGATTATAATGACGCAGTGTAGTGTGGTAAGAAAAACATGGGGTTCAGAAGCAGAAAAATACCCTAAATTCTGGTTCTGATATCACTGCTGTGCAACCTTGAACAAGTCACTAACCTCTCTGAGCCTCTGCTTCTTCCATCTGAAAAAAACTGAGGACAATAATATATCTCTAAAATTCTTGTCGTGAGGATTCAATGGGATAAGATTTGTAAGAAAATGCTTGTCATAGTCTTTCACTGAGTAAGCATCTTGACCATCGAGTATATGCCAGCCTCAATATAAGATGGTGCAATCAACAATACACAGTTTTCTGCCCTAAATCTACTCACAGTCTAGGAAGATGATTGGCATGTAAACAAGTAAATTAAATACACTGTGTCAGGAGCAACAATAGGAATATTTACAAAATATTTAGAAAGGACACACAGGACAGGGAATAAATAAATCTACAGGAGGTTTGTGATACAAGGAAGGCTTCTGGGGAAAGGTGATATTTGAGTTGGATTTTGAAGGATAAATGTTAAACAATAGAAGCAGGAAAAAATCAGGTTATGTAGAGGCACCTAACTGTGAAACAGCATGGACTATTCAGGCTGGAAAAGTATGGAGGGGCCAGATAATACTGTGGTGATGATAATGGTGATAACACCCAATTATTGAGTGACTGCTCTGTGCCAGGCATTGCCATATACTTAAGCACTTGCACACATGATTTCTTGAAATCCTCATTACAACAACCCTGTGAGCGGAAGAGCTTGGGGCTTGGCCCTGTGGCCAGATGAAGAGCCACTAGACTTTTAAGTAGGGCGGATACTCTGATCATAGTGTATTTAGAAAAGTGATTAAGGCATCAGGGATTTTTTAATCATGGTGAAGTACACATAACATACATTTTATTCATTTTTAAGTTTACTGTTCAGTAGCATTAAGTATATTCACATTGTTGTGCTACCATCACACCATTCATCCACAGAACTCTTCATCTTGTAAAACTGAAACGCTGTACCCATTAAACAAGAACTCCTTTCTCCCTCCCTGCAGCCCGTGGCAACCACCATCCTACTTTCTGTCTCTGTGAATTTGACTACTCTAGGTACCTGATATAAGTGGAATCATACAGTATTTTTCCTTTAGTGACTGACTTATTTCATTTAGCATAATGTCCTCAAGGGTTGTCCATGTTGTAGCATATGTCAGAATTTCTTTTTATTTTTTTTTAAGCTGAGTGATATTCTATTGTATGTATATACCACATTTTGCTTTTCCATTCATCCATCGATAGACACTTGGGTTGCTTTCACCTCTTAACTATTGTGAATAATGCTGCTGTGAACTTGGGTGTACAAATATCTCTTCAAGGTCCTGCTTTCAAGTCTTTTCGGTATATACACAGAAGTGGAATTGCTGGATCATATAGTAATATTCTATTATATTATTATTTATTTTATTTTTATTTTTTTGGCCGTGCTGCATGGCTTGCGGGATCTTAGTTCCCCCACCAGGGATTGAACCCAGGCCCTTGGCAGTGAGAGCATGGAGTCCTAACCACTGGACCGCCAGGGAATTCCTAGTAATATTCTTTTTTTTTTTTTTTTTTCGAGGAAATCCATGCTGAAAGGCATCAGGTTTGAAGATAAATCTGGGAGAGGAAGCCTGTGGGCAGGATGCCATTCCCTGACTAGAGATGGTAAGAACCTCAACTTCAGGCTATTGGGAATGAAGAGAAGGGAATGTAGGAAAGCAATTGACAAGATCTTGGAGCCTAACTGGCGTAAGAGAAGGGGATTCTGGATGACTCCCTTACAAGGTAGGTATCTCCAGACTTTTTGCCTGAAGTGTATATAAGTTTAGGGACCCCCTTTGAGAAAAAGAATTTTTAAAATGAATTAAAAAATTAAGTGCAAGGTTCTGAAAGGGGTCCATGGAAGCGAGGGGGCCCTTCTAATGTACACCTGAGGGAGAAGAGCAGGTGCAGATGACATGGGCATCATTTTATCTGGCCTGCCAACATCCTTTTCCTCTGGAGTTATGCGTCTCCCCTTTCTCAGCTCCTGTGGTGATGGAGGAGCTGCCTACTCACCTTCCATGCCATCTCAGGTCCAGACCTGCCAGTCAGGGCTTTTCTCCCTGTGGCTAAGAGATTGCTGTGGAGAGGGGTAAGTGACCCAAAGCAGGTCAGTGAGACTCAGTTCTGGGACTTTTGATGGAACTGTTGGGAAATGGTTCATTTTTCTATTATGCCTTTTTTTTTTCTTTTCTTTGTGGCTACTGAGAGGTTAGGATGTAAGCCTGAACCTTCTGGTGGTAAATCTGACACCAAAAGGGAAGAGTCAGTGGAAGAGAAGAGGTATATGGAGATACACTGGCTTGTGATACACTTTGATTGAGTCCCTGGGTCCAGTCATGCCTAAAGTTAGAACGACTTCAGCCATTTTTGTCAGATGAACCAATTAAGCCCATTTTTTGTCCATGTCACTTTGAGTTAGTTTTCTGTCTACTCTAACCAAAATAGGCAGCTTCTGTATCTGTTCACCAAAAAGAACAACGGTGGGCCCTGCTTGGATCACATGCCTCCTTGGACCCAGTAACCATGCCTCGGGGGATAGGGCAAACCCTTTGACAAGTCGGCCACGTGAAAGCCTCTGGTGGGGAAGGAGGTGGCTCTGAGATTGAGAGACTGACAGTATCCCATGAAGTGAGTGGTGGGTACTCCCCAGATGAAGCCAAAAATTTTTAAAAAGGAGTCGATGCGCCTTACAAGGGTGATTTTAGATTCTTGAGGGATCTAGGAAGTTGGTTCTTCAGAAATCATCCTAACGCAAGCCCAGTATCAAATCCTAATTTTGCTCTCTATTAACCATCTGCTTTTGGCCAGGTTGTGTATCCTTTCTTACTGAGTCAGTTTCTGAGTGTAAAATGGGTATAGATAATATTTACCATTTTAGGATTGTTGTGAGGGATGCCTATAAATGAAGTGATCATTTTATTTATCATCTAAACAGGGACACTTTTCAGAGCAAAAAGGAACACTTTCAAGGAGCCTTATCAGGACTGCCTGAGACAAAAAATATTAGCAGTACCCCCTTTCACTCTCAAAAGTCTCCCTATTTGGGTGATAAATTGTATGATCTCACTGCCCATAATGCACCTCTAATATTGTTTACCACATAGTAGCTGCTTAAAAGTCGCTTAGCCTCCTCTGAGCCTTCTAATAGAACTGACTGTTTCCTTCTTATTATACTTCTTTGTAATTCTCTGGCATTGTGCATTTACAGGGGATATTCTCCAAAATGTTTTTTACTATTGTCCTGGTGGGAAGGTACATGACAATACGATCTACAGATTTGTATCTGTGAAAGCACTTTCTTAAAGCTCTCCACCAACTGCTTTTAATTAATGGGTATTTGGAAAGGTAGCATTGACCTCTTTAAGAGCATTTATTTCAATTCGAAGTGTTCTGCATATTAAAGACAGCTCCAGTTAAAATACTTGAGATTGTTGGGACATACCCTGGTAGCTATTTTGTAATGTGAAATTTTACTTAAACTCTAACATTTGCTGACACATTTGATTGTTAGACTTTGGTCAGGATTTTCTAAATTTGTCCTGGCAACGATAAGTTAAAGATGTATACTATAATAGGAAAACACAAAAAATGGAGAAAAGATTGAACAAATACTCCATGAAGAAGATATACACATGAAAAAATAAGCACATGAAAAGATGCCTAACATCATTACTTATTTGAAAAATTAAAATTTAAACCACAATATCGCCTCACACCTATTAGAGTGGCTAAACTTAAAAATATTGACCATAATAAGTGTTGGTGAGGATGTAGAGAAGCTAGAACTCTCATACACTGCTGGTGGGAAAGTAAAATAGTACAATTATTTTGGGAAAAGTTGTCAATTTCTTAAAAAGTTAAATGTATAACTTTCATATGATCCAGCCATTCCACTCATAGGTATTTATCCAAGAAAAATGAAAGCATATATCCATAAAAAGACTTGTACATGAATGTTCATACAGCTTTATTTGCAATAGCTAAAAATGGGAAACAACACAAATGTTCATCAACAAGGGGATGGGAATATATACATATATTGATATATCCTTACAATGGAATACTACTCAGTAGTAAAAAGTTATGAACTACTGATATATGCTACAATGTCAATGAATTTCAAAATAATTTTGCTGAAAGAAGCCATTTAAAATGGACTCACTGTATGGTCCCATTTATATAAAATCCTAGGAAACACAAACTGATATGTAGAGACAGAAAATGTATCCGTGGTTGCTTGACCAGGTTGGGTAGCAAGGAGGAGAAAGAGGGAGGGATTAAAAAAGACCCATTTTTAAGTATGTAGTGGCATTAAGTACATTTTCATTGTTTTGCGACTATCACCACTATCCATCTCCAAAATTTTTTATCATCCCAAACTAAACCTTTGTACCCATTAAACAATAACTCCCGTTACACAAAACTCACATTTCTGTCAAGTTTTCATGACAAAATTGAATATGATTCTTGTACGTTCTACAAGGAATGACCTTGAAGCAGATTAAAGTGATTTTGACCCTATGTTCTCCGTCGCCACTGTGGTGAGACAGGCTTACATCATAGCAGGAATGGAATGTGATAGAACTGTGATTTGTACCTCAGATCTGGCCACCATTTCCCACACTCTTTACTCCCAAAGAAAAGTGGGTAAGGTCTTGTCCATGACACTTGGCCACTATCACACTACTGGAAAAACAGCCCAAACGGCTTGCCTCACTAATCCTAGGTCAACTGTGTCATATTTGTGTGGGAAGACTGAGCTAATTGTCATTCCTACCTCCTGACTAAATTAGCAAATCACGTATAAATCATTCACCTTCCTATTAGCCTCCTTCACCTTCTCCCCCCACCCCCCAGTCATTCAAAAGTCCTTGAAAAGCTAATAGCAGTCTTGTGCATTTTCTTTTAAAGTTGACTTATTCACTTCTGCTCCAGGATGGCTCAACTTCGGTAAAATATTTGGTTCCTCTTCTCAAGCAGGTTGCCACACCTGGTTCCATGGGTCTGTTCTGGCACAGTAGCTGGTGTTTGCTAAACAAAACTCTTATACTAGGGTCTCAGGGATGGAAACGTGTCCTAAGTGTGCAGGAGAAAGTGATGGCAGGAGGCACAGCTTTAGAAGCTGGCAGACCTGGGCCAGGATACTTAGGTCTCTGAGTTTCAGCTTTCTCACGTCTACAACGGATATAATGTCTACCTACCGGTTGTTTGGGGGTAGTAAGTGAGAAAGTGTTTGGAAGGCATCTAGAACAGTGCCAGGCGCTCAGGCGAGTGACGAAAGTTCTGTTCCCTTCCTCCTCTCTATCAAATTACTTCGAGATCAGAGGGAAAGAAAGTGGTGGGTTGGAAGTGTGACCACTAAAGAATGGAGGCCACTTTTGGCCTAAAGGATACAAGGATATTTATCTCTATACAAAGATCTGCTTCAAAGAAGCCTACAGATTAAAAAAAAAAAAAAAAGAACAGCCACCTGGGTTTTTGGATTAGTTGAACCCCGGATAAAGATGCTTGTAAAAGGGAGCTGGTGCGAATCCAGAAAAGGACTTGGAAATGCCCAGGCTCTGCCATGGCACATTCCCCAGTTTTTTCCGCACGGCACACACAGAGTGAACTCGAACTTGGCCCAAAGCCTTGACTGTTCCCATGGCGGCAGCAGGGGAGAGGTCAGACCAACAGGCGTGGGAAGCTGCTAGGTGTGGGAGGAAGAAGCAGGTGTCGGAGGACGGGCCCCCTTTCTCAGACAGAGGGGCCCCAAGGCTGCTCCTGGTGCTTCCCGCAGCGGGTGGAAGGGTCCTGCCCGCCACCTGCGCCCGCTGGGCCTGGAGGCGGGGAAGAGGCAGAAGGAGGTGGCGGGCCAGCCGTGGTGGGCTTCCATCCCCTCCGCCGGCCCCCGAGCGAATGCCTGGAAGTTGACGCGAACTCCAGACCGCTGGGAAGCCCCCGGGCGCGGGGGCAGGGCCGGCTCCCATCGCGGGGCTGGCCGCCGCCGGCGCTGCCCTGTCGGCCGGGTCCGGAGGAGGGGCAGCCTCGCCGCGGGCCTGTATGGCGTGAGGGCGGGGACGGGGTCCAGAGGCCGCGCGGGGAGGGAGCGCCGCGCCCGCCGCCCTTCAATTGGCCGCGCCGCCCCCTCGCGGGAGAGGCGGGAGGAGGAGGCCCTCCATTGGTCGGGCTAGTCGGCCAATCCCTGAAGGTCCGGAGGAGGCGGTGGGGGGCAGTTCGTGCGGGACTCCGGAGCCGACCGGGAGGCTCTGCGGGACCTCGCCCGACTGAGTAGCAGAGGCACCGCCCGCGCCCCGCCGCCGAGTCCGGAAGATTCCTGCGCCGCCCAGGGGAGCGAGCTTCGAGCATCTTGTGGTGCGGCCACTCCTCGGGGCCAGGAGCGGGGAAGCCGAGTGCGAGAAACCCCCGGACCGGAGCTCAGCCTCTTCCCGCCTACCGAATCATCATGACCCACTTCAACAAGGGCCCTTCCTATGGGCTCTCGGCCGAAGTCAAGAACAAGGTACGCCTGGGCAAGGGTGGGGCGGGACCTCGAGGCCAGAGGTGGGATGCAGGGCGCCGCCCAGGGAACCCTGGGACGGGGGTGGCGTGGGCCGCGCTTCGCCCAGTGCGCCTTGTCTCTGGCGGGCTTCGCGGAGAGATGTCGGGGCGGCGCGAGAGTCGCCGGGCGTCCCCGACCTGTCCCCGGTTCCAAGCGCCGCCTCCCGGGCTCTCTTCTGGCTTTGTTCCAGCGCCGCGGGCCGGGACTGGCGGCGGGCGGTGGGTTCCCGGGCTCCTGGAATCCCGCAGCGCCTGCCTTCGGCTCCAGGAGCGGGTCTGCGGCTGCAGGACGCACCCTTCCGGGAAGGGGGCGCTCCTGCGTGGTCATTCGCCCTTAGGTGGGGTCAGTCCGCGCGGCTGGGGACCCAGCGAGCAGCCTTCGCCACCCGCTCCGGCCCGGGCTCCTGGCGGACCCTGAACCTTTTCTCACTCCAAACCCCAGGCCGAATTCAAGTGCGCGAGTAAAGTTAGGCGGTTACGTGGCCAAACTGGGTCCCCCATTGTTCCTTGCCTCTTCCCGGGTGGGAGACCGCTGAGCATCCCACGCACGGACCTCAGGGACCACCGGAAGAACGGGAGCCGTCCAGAGCCCTTTACGGTTGTCGAATACTGGTGCCAATTGCTGCTGCTTCTGCGGGAAGCGGAGACAAAGCCTGAGTGCGCCGCTTTGGGAATATCTGCTGTAGACTTGAGATTTATTTTTATAAAACACTGAGAAGTTTGTAGTACGTTAGACTTCAATGATATCAAGGAAATCTTTGTGGGTTCCTTTTGTTTAGGGTTTATTTGCTGAGGCGGGCTGTAGTTTGGAGTGATTGGGCTTTGGTAACGCTCGGTTCTGCCACTTTGCCCAGCATAAGAATGCGTTGGGTTTATCTTTAGTACTTTCGGTCTGGGAAAGAGATGAGAGGCGTCCCCCTCCCCAAATCCTCTCCTTCCTTCCTCCCTCCCTGCATTCCAAGCCCATGACATCAGGGGTTTCTGGGGGGAGAGAGCAGCCAATCGGCGCGGAACTGCTCACAGAACGCTCATTGTCTCCTTTCTGCTGTTCTGGCCAAAGCGCCACAAAGGAGGGCTGCTGTGGTTTAATTCCCCTTAACCTCCTGGGAGCCGAAGCATGTCAGGATTGCCACCGCACCGTCCTACCGCTTGTAGAATTCACTGGCATTGTCAGAGCTGTAACATCCCAGCGTTGTGGGTGTACGCGCTGTGGAGTGAATTATGTAGAGGCCATGAAGTGCACCATTGTCATACCCCAAGGGAGAATCGTGGCTCTTCTCACCCCGTTATATAGTCTCCAGATCATATTATAATTCAGTTGTTAATAAGTTCTAAACAATCTCTGAAGCAAGGAGTTGATTTCAGTCTATGTATCCAGAATTGAAATTTAGATCTTTTACCTTGTCAAGTGTGTTGCCCATTTTAGAAAACAATTTTCTGAACATTTTTGTAAAGAACAGAAAAGTGAGTGGTTTGTGTATGATTGATTACAAACCCCACCAATTGAAAACTTGCAGAATATTTTTCAGTTCTTTCCAAGGTTTGCAAGCGGAGCTTTAGGAATCCTTTCAGAGGACTCAGCATGTCCAAACTGCTGGATGTGATACCCTGGCCTGGCTTGTGCACATTAATTTTAATTCGCCCTTGTGATTCTTGGCTGGCAACAGTTGAGTCTCTACCTTTTGCATTGTAAATGAGGCACTGATAACTTTGGCAGTCCTTTTAGAGACTTACTTTTCTTGGACGTTAATATCCATGTTAATTTCTTTTGGCTGACTAATGAAGCAACTTCTGCCCTTTGCCTACCTATCATTGAGCAGACTGAAGGAAATGCGTGGACTGAGGCTAGATCATTGTAATTATTATACGTTTTTAAAAATAGTAAAACCTCAGCTTTCAGAACCTTTGGAAAGTTAGTTTTAACTTTAGGTTTCTATAACTGTGGGTTTATCCCTTTAAGCATCAAACCATCCTTAATAACCCCTTTCATTTTATATGGTGCTTTCATACAGTATTCTTTCATAGGAAGTCTTTTATATATATATATATATATATATATATATTTTTTTTTTTTTTTTTTTTTTGGGCTGCATTGGGTCTTCGTTGCTGCGCGCGCTTTCTCTAGTTGTGGCGAGCGGGGGCTACTCTTCGTTGCGGTGCGCGGGTCGCGGGCTTCAGTAATTGTGGCTTGCGGGCTCTAGAGTGCAGGCTCAGTAGCTGTGGTGCACCGGCTTAGTTGCCCCGCAGCATGTAGGACCTTCCCCGACCAGGGCTCGAACCCGTGTCCTCTGCTTTGGCAGGCGGATTCTCAACCACTGCGCCACCAGGGAAGCCCCATAGGGAGTCTTTTGATCTCAGCAGTAGGGCAGCCCTCTGAGGATTCCTGGGATTATCCAACATCATTTACAAATCAGGATGCTGAAGCTCAGAAAGATGGGATTTGCTCAAGATCACAGAAAAATGTTGGACTATTCTAAGAATTTTAACTCTAAGAGTGATATCTTAGTTTAGTTAGGTACTTAGGGATGTTCTGCTACATGTCACTATTGTCCACCCTCCTCCCCGCTATTTTTGCTGTTCACCTGTCAGTTCCTGGCATCATGATTATTCATTTAATGCTGTTTTAATCTCTTCTGGGCTTGGAAATCAAATATCCATGTTTGCTAGTCCTTTGTATGAGATACTGCATTTCAGTTGAGGGCTCAGAACCACCAGATTGAGTGGGTCTATGGAACGTGATCTTTGTCATTGCTTGGTTTGGACACCTTTTGATTTCTTCCTGCTTTTTCTTTATGTATTGCATAACTGATATGTTGCTTAAATATTAATTTTTTTTCTTAAAACCTCATTAACAAAGTGGGAGGAGATAGTGTGGAATGGACCTTGGAGTGATGCAGATGTGGGTTCTAATCCCCCTTCTGCCACTTACTGCCTTGAATGATGTTGGGCAAATTATTTGATATTTCTATCCTAGTTTCCTAATCAGTAAAATGGGAGAAGTGATAGTTACCACCTCTAAACTCTGCATTGTTGAGATGTATCTGGCTTGCAGTAAGTACTCAATGACTATGTTGTGGCTATTAGTTCTTAGTAATAGAAAACTAGTATTGGTATTATATTTCTTAGACTTGTATGTCACTGCCTCTTTAAGTATTCCATTTCTATTAAAAAAGCCTTTGGTCTTTTTATATTTGAATTGAGGAAGTATTTGATCTTAGATAGTTTTAATTAGTAAAATTTCAGGGAAAAGTCAGTAAATTTAAGATACTTGTTTGATAAGATAATAATACCTGGTAGAACGTACAAACTTACTTTTTTTTAATAGGCAAGAAGATGTTTGAAAACAGCCTAAAAAAAGTAGAATCCTTCAGCCTGTGATATAATCAATATGTCTCTAATGACAAGAAAAGGATCATAAGTTGCAATCTACAAAGACTATAATGGAGTAGAAGGTCAGGGAATATATAGAAGCTGGTGTAGATAGTTCAGTGAGGGATGGAAACACTCGTAAAGTAGTAAGGTCTTACATGTATCATACAGGTTACGCCAGGCCCTTGACTGCATCTTGGGGACCAAAGTTAAATACCTCTGTGCCTTATAAGCCATGGAAACATGACAGGTCCCAAAAGGAAGCACAGCATTTCCTGACACTTGGCTCTGAACAAGATGTTGGAGTCGGGTACTTTCTTGTAGAGCTGAGGACGCAGTGAAGCATACCCTCACCAGTCTTAGAGCACATGCTGCCAGGAGCTTTCTTACAGGTCTCAGGGAACGTGGAGGAAATTAGCTGTGCGGCGCGAGTGGTGGAGCTGAAATGATCTTACCTGGGCATGTTTCTTAGGAGGAGTCTAATTGAGATACTAAGAAGAATAGAATTGGAATGCACATTCTAACAGTTTCTGCTCCCAGGGAATGTCTGATTTGAGCAAAGTAGCTTCTCACAGAATCTTGGTTTCAAAATGGTACCCCTCAACAGATAAAAACCATTTTGGAAGGCTAATAAGCCTTTTAAAGTCTTTACTAAAATTGCAAGTCATTGAAGAGTAAGTTAAACAATCATATAGTAATAATTAAATAGGACCAAATGTCCCATGAGGCCATGCCGGCCTACCAGCCCAGTGCCACTTGGACACCCGGTCTGCTCTGCGGATCATAGTAACCCCAGGGTGTCTGTGGACTCCTGTTGTAAACTGTATCCGAAGATGGTCTGCCTTGTTTTCTGCTAGAGGAACAGAATCATGGTAAAAATATATTGATGGTTTTAGCTTTAGCTTTTTTTTTTTTTAACTTTACAGTTCAGATATAGGTTTTTTAAGATTTTTTTTCATGTGGACCATTTTTAAAGTCTATTGAATTTGTTACAACATTGCTTTTTAAAAAATTAATTAATTTATTTTTGGCTGCGTTGGGTCTTCTCTAGTTGTGGCGAGCAGGGGGGCTACTCTTCATGGTGGTGCACAGGCTTCTCATTGCAGTGGCTTCTCTTGTTGTGGAGCACCAGCTCTAGGCGTGCAGGCTCAGTAGTTGTGGCTCATGGGCTGTAGAGCGCAGGCTCAGTAGTTGTGGCGCATGGGCTTAGTTGCTCTGCGGCATGTGGGATCTTCTCGGACCAGGGCTTGAATCTGTGTCCCCTGCATTGGCAGGCGGATTCTTAACCACTGCGCCACCAGGGAAGTCCCTGCTTCTGTTTTATGTTTTGGTTTTTTGGCTGCGAGGCATTTGGTACCTTAGTTCCCCGACCAGGGATCGAACCCGCACCTCCTGCATTGGAAGGTGAAGGAAGTCTTAACCACTGGACCGCCAGGGAAGTCTCCAGAAATAGGTTTTTAATTCAGAACTTTTTTATTGTTTCTTTCCACCAGCAGTAAGATCTCGGTCTTATTCACTGATGAGATATATCAAGATCTATATTTTAGAATATAACTTGACACATAGTAGATGCCCAATAAATATTTGCTGATTTAATGAATTTACCCATCAGAAATAGATTTTACCATCTCTAGAAACTGGAAAGTAACCATGTTTGACAAGTCTGTGTAAAGGAATTCTGTGGTACAAGTGTGATGTTTTTGAAGGACATGGTGATTTTTATAGTTTGCTTTTCTTGGGCAGTTTCTTTTATTAGTTAATATTACACTGAAAACTTATCAGTAAGATAATTCCTTCTTTGTTGCTGAAGTTCTTTCTTAGACTCCCAGATTAGGGAGGAACAGTAGAGGCTCCTTCTGCAAGGCTCTGTCAGATGCATCTCCCAAAAGACCTCCTTCGAAGTGGCCATTAAGCCCGCCAGGGTACCGTGCTCCTCCTGGTAGGGATGTGCCATTGTGGTTTGCCTGCTTTTTTGGTTTGTTTTCCTGTCTTGACCAAAACAGTTAAAGAAATAGACAGTTTGCTGAATTGAGAAGAGGTACCATGCTACCTCTTTAAAAATACTCAGACTGGTCTTCCCTGGTGGCGCAGTGGTTGAGAGTCCGCCTGCCGATGCAGGGGACATGGGTTTGTGCCCCGGTCCGGGAAGATCCCACATGCCGCGGAGCGGCTGGGCCCGTGAGCCATGGCCGCTGAGCCTGCGCGTCCGGAGCCTGTGCTCCGCAACGGGAGAGGCCCGCGTGCCGCAAAGAAAAAAACAAAAACAAAAACAAAAAAACTCAGACTTATTTACTCTGGAATAGTAATGGGGATCATTATCAAGCTCGCTATCCTGTGATCTACAGCTTTTTACACTTTTTCCTTTCCCTCTGTTCTTTAAGATTCCAAAAATAAGCTTGACAATGAAGACCTAGCTGCTGCCATCATCAAGCAGAGGCATATCCTCTATTTCCCTATGCCTTTTCCCCTTCCAGGTGGAATCATGAGGTTAGTGAGTGTCTTCTTTTCACTTAACAGTATATCGAGAACCACAGTTAATATTCTCTGTTACATTAAAAAAAATTTTAAAAAAGAAGAAGAAGCACAATTGGATGGTTTTGGTTTTTCAGCCAATTATGACCATTATATCTAAGAGAGAGAGGAAATGTTTATTTCTCGTCTCAATATGACTAGGTGGTGGAAAGGAGCTTGTTCTTAGAATTTTCCACAAGTTTCATTTTCTTCTAGGCATTAGCCTTCTGTAGCATATACCGCGTGCATTGGCTTTCCTTAACTCTGAACTCGTAGCGATGGTGGGCTCTTAGCTATTATTCATATGAACTTGTGCTCAAGTTTTTGTTAAGGGTTTTTTGAGCCTGGGGTTGATCCACACTGTTTGTGGAGCCTGAAGCTTATATAGTTTAGGGTTTATCATTACAGAAAGTACAAAAGAATTTTGCACATTTTATAAAAACATGACCATGAGAAGCTTTGTGAACTTGAAGATGTCGGGTAGGTTCCCTCTAGGTTCCTCTCAGTGAGAAAGTAGAACCTGGTGGCCTTGGAGACTGACTGGGTTGTAATCTTGGTTCTGCCTCTTACCCTGTGACTTTGGGCCAATAACCTGTCTGTGTCTCATCTGTAAAATGAGGATGTGCTAGTTCCAACCTCTATAGGGTTTTGGGGAGAAATAAGCAAGATAGACAATCCACGTAACATGTTTCAAATAATGCCCAGAACCAAAAGTACACATTATGTAAATGTTAGCAATTGTTCCATTTTGCTCTGCTGGTTAGGTTCAGTCCCGTGTTCTCCTGATTAATCTTCTAGATTTTGAGATTATCGCCAGGACTTGGACATTCAGGCATGAATCTGTTTGTATCTGAATGAGGCTTCTGGCAAATAGGGGACTAAAGAGCCAAGCAGTACCTCTCGATTTCACTTCTGTGTCAGGACTGTGATCTGCCCCCAGAGTCCTGATCCAAGCCTCCTCCCCCGGCAGCCTGTGACGCATTTCTGCAGTGAAATCCCGGGGTCTCTCTCCCTGTTCTCACTCTGTCCACATTGCCCACAGGGCCACGGACTTCTGTGTAGAGCTAGAGGCCTTGTTTTCTGGGCATGCCATTACTTGGGTTTTTCTTCCTAAGAAGTCGATTTCTGTTAGACAAGACACATCTTTCATTTCTTGGTTCAGACAGGGCTCGTATTCCTCCACAGTGGACTGATAAACATGTTTACCTTGTAGTGTTGTCACTGGAGCCTTCAGTTTTCAATGGTCTTTGCAAGGGTCTACCTAGACCTGTGCGGACCTGAAGCAAGTCCATGAGTAGAGAAGCCTAATTCCTGGCTTTCCCCCGTGTGGTAGGGAGGGAACCTCTTCCTTCCTCCCAGGACCAGGAAGCTTCAGGGTGTGAGCACGGGCACTGCTGGGCGGGCATATCTGCAGTGGGAAGGCCAGGAATGAGGGATGTGAGTGCAAAGAAAAGAGAAGGCCCTCTGGGCTGGGAAGGACTCTTCTGGGCAAGTCATAAGCTAAGCATTTATGGCCCTTTTCCTCTCTTCCCCCACACATTTTCTAGGGGATCCTAGCTGCTGAGTGGTGGCTAGGCATGCTGACTATGATATCATTATTGTTTCTTCTCTCCCCTTCTCAAATGTTTGCACACTAATCTTTCTTCATTATCTCAAGCCTCCCTGCCTGCCTGCTTAGTGCCGCAGAAGGCTCTACAAATGGATAGAGAGAGTGCTTTATCATTGCAGTTTTCCCTCCTTCCTTTCGTTTCACGTGGGAGGAAATAGAGAAAATAATCAATACCATGTGTAGTGAGTCTCTCATAATTCAAACATGTGATTCTACTCTGGATGCAAAAATAGCAACAGCAATCATACTTATAATCGAGTATAGAAATTATACTTATATTAAATAGCATATTTTGAGCTTGTTGGAGTCCTTAGCCCTTAGCAGCTGAGCTGGAACCTTAGGGCTGCTCTTCAGAGTCCACACACAGCCAGATCTCTCCCCCTGAATGGACATGCATTTGTCTCTTCTTTTCCCTTTCTTCAGAGGCCTGGATGTTGAATAAACCCCCGTCCCCCAACCTCACCTCGGCCACACACACACACAGGCGTGGGCTTTGCCAGCCGGGCTTTCGTTCCTAAATGTCTTCCTCTCTGGGCTTCGTTTTTCCATTTTCTTTTCCTCCTTTCAGTGACAACTCTGCTATTGACATCCTCTTCTGCAGTCGGTCTTACGGCATTTTCTAAAACATGCATGCGGTAGGAAGCTACTTTTTATAGGGGCCAGGGGAAGAATTAAAGTCTGAGGCATCTCTGCCAAATCTCTCTTACTGTGAACTTTTGAACCATGCTGGCAACACCCTTTGAGACTACAGATTCCGGGGCTGGTTTGAATCAAAGCCACAGCAAGTTCACGGTGTATCGGTCTGCTACAGTGATGGTGGTGGTGGTTACTTTTGGTTGCACTCTCATTTCTCCATGAGTTGGAAGGACTTTATGTTAAGCCACAGTGTCTAAGCCACCACCCTGCTCCTGGTTCTTGATCCTCTGTCTGCAAGCGGCGTAGTTGCCCGTGCTATATTCTCTGTGTATAGCTTAGAGTTCCCATCTCAGTTTGGTTAGAGGGGTGGGGTGAGTCGAGAACGTCCAGTGGTGGAAAAGCCTTAGACTTCGGAGCCAGACCTGGGTCCGAATCCCTGCTGAGCCCATGACCATGGACAGGTCATCTCTGCATGAAGATGATGCATCTACCTTGGGATGCCACCTTCCTTGCCTATGAGAACCTCTTCTCTTTTTTGATCCTCATTTTGTGAATGAAATATTTGTCAGGAAGAATGCAAACCGTACCACAATATAAAAGTAAAGAAGTGAAAGCATCCTGCATCCCTTACCCCTACCCAACTGCTTGTACAACTTTAAATATCATTTGAACATTTTAGAAAGTGAATTATAGTTTATTGTGTGGATTTCCACTATGTATTTATTCATTACTTCCCTACTGGTGGATATTGTCTTAAAATGTGCTTGTTCGGAAAAGTGTGTAAGTTTTGACCTAACATTTAAATGTGTTTATAGGTATTACCAACTTGCTGTCTAAACAGTTGTATAGTTCCCACCAAAGCTTCAGAAGAGAAGGAAGATCTCCTCTTGATGTTAAGAACAAATAAAACTATCAAAGCAGCCTTGTCAAAATTCAAGTCACTTGCTTTAGTTCTTTATTTTCAAGTCTTGAGTCAGTGACATTTGTGACCTCTGCGCCATCTGTCACCCCCACCGGACTCAAGTGGGAGTTGGCAATGAGATGAGGCCAAAGAATGGGGCGAGGGCATCTTTTATAAGTTATATGATGAGATAATTTTGTAAATAGAAAGCTCAGACAGCATCACAGTGATCTCTTATCAAAATAGCTATCAAATGGTAGTATCAAGTAAACGGTTTTTATGGTATATTGGATTTGAAAGAGGAAATCTTTCTAGTATCTGGACAGAAGTGGCCAGCAAAGTGTAGATAGAAGGTTAGGGGTGGACATTTATTGAGTTCTTAAGATTTATGTAAATTAAGTCATTGATTCTTCTCAGCACCCTCTGATGGAAGTGCTATTAATGATCTCTGATTTACTGGTGAGGAAACTGAGGCATGGTGGAGATGGAATTCTAAACAGAGCATTCAGTTTCCAGAGCCCACGCCCCTAACCATTTTAATTTGAGGCCAGAACTCGGGGAATCGGCATCTTTCAGGGGAGGAGGAGAAGGCAGACCAGAGAGGGAAGCTCCAGGTCCTTTAACAAGAAGCCAGAGGGAAGAGAGACGGGAGGGGGCCCCAGGAGTGCTGCAGAGACGCCAGGAAGAGGGAACAGCCCACTGGACTTGGCCACGGAGGGATCACTGGTGGCCTTCTAAGAGATCGTTTTCAGTAGAGCAAATTTCCGGTGGGGGTTAGGAAGGAGTACTAAGTGAGGAAATGGAGAGGTTTGTCTTGAAATAAAAGAGAAACAGGACAGTGTTTGAGGCTGGCAGCAGGTTCAAAGATGCACTTGTTTCAGACAAGATAGGGGGTAGTCTGTGCCCACTGACGGGCCAAATAAAGGAACGGCTCGATACACATGGTGGGTGGGAGCAAAGCAGCAAAGAAGCTTCTTCGCCATGAAAAGTTGGGAAAGGAAAAGGAAAAGGACCAGGAAAACAGAACTGAGGTGGATAAGACATCCCCTTTTCTGTTGCAAGTGCCGTGTTCCTCTTCTCATGGAACCACTGATGTATGATGGCGTATGCAGCCAGGGGTAGGAGGAGAGGGTCCAGGCCAAGGTCTGCTCGTGGAATACACTGTTGATTCAGTTGCTTCTCTCCGCTGAGTCCTGCTGGGGCCCCTTTGCAGCCTGGGTACTGCTGTCTCCTCAGTCCCTCGGCCCTTGACCTGGAAAGGATGCGAAGCTGGGCTTATTTTGTTCTTTGTGCTTGGGTGTCCCCTAGCAAGCCTTCATGACACCATGTCCAGGGGACCGTGCAGTGCTTCCAGAGGCACTCACTTTCTCCCCGCCTTTCTGTGCTCTCAGATGACATTACAATCAGGTAAAATGTGGAGTTAGTTTTTACTGTTGAGATGTGGAGAGTGCCATGTGACCCCACTGAAATTTCACACCCTCTAGTTTTCATTGGGGAGAAAACAGCAGTGATATCTAGCACAGTTAATACCTCTGTAAGACTCCAGTGAAATCTCTCCATCCTACATTTAAAAGGAGGTGTTTCAACTCTGTTCTTCGCTGGTTGGATAAAGCCATCTCTCCTATGGGCAGACTCAGCTGTAGTAAGCAGAAGAGGGTCCCCAAGAGGAGCTCCAGATGTACTGAAAGCTGACTGAGATGCTGGGATCTGTTCCTCCTTGACCTCCTTTCCACCCTCGTCTCATCAGTAGTTCAGAGTCAGGGGGCAATGTGTGTTTTGACTCTGTTCTGGGGTAGACAGCTGGGAGCACTTGGATGAATGTGGTCAGTGGTCTGGGAGCGGAAAGGGTTTCCCAGTTCCAGAGAGATGAGATTGACACTTGGGACAGTGGGGGTGGATTTCATGCCTTCTTCCTCAGGTCATAATGGACTCCGAGACTCATCCTATGAAGCAGACTTGCCAAGTAATCGATGAGGAATGAATAGACATTCCCAAGCTACAAAAAGCTACTGCCATGATATTCCTTATAATTATGGAAAAAGAAAGGAAGATTTTTCAGTGCTATTCACATGCGCAACTCAGATTATTTAGGAGGCATCTAGAGTCCTGCTGAGGAGACAAGTGTTGAAAACCTGGATAGCAGCAAAAAATCTGGTGGATACCTGCAAATACTGTGATGAGTGAGGTGTAGACCCTTAAATATTCTAGAGGTGAGGCAAAGCAAACAAAAACTTGGAAGAGCATCTCTGTTTTCCTTTATCTCTGGGGGCTTTCGTTAAGATCCCCTTTCAGCAAGATCTCTACAGTGACATAAAATTCAAGACCCAGCCGGCCTCCTTCCCGAGTGAGAGGATGCCCTCCAGCAAGCTTTCTCATGGGTCTCCTTCCCACCGTTGCTGCATTGGCACACGTGCTCTCTCCACTCCTGTGTGCCTCTCTGGTCGGCTCCCTAGGATTTCTGCGTTTTTAGCCTCGGTCTGCCCTATGTGTGGCATTCAGAATTTCTGTATGACTTCCATCTAAATAGTTAGATGGTACTAAGCTGTTTCTCCTGCCCCCAAAGTCCCTTCTAGGCCACATGTAGCCATTCCTGGCTGACCAGTCTCTCACGACAGGCTGTGTATGATTCTCCTAATCTCTTCTGCACCCAGTTTGCTCCCTCTCAAAGCTGATGCCAGTTTGTAAATGTCCCCTTTTAGAGTGTGGCCCACAGAATTGACTACTAGGGTACAGTGGGATTATTAACTAGCTCCTTTGTTTGACTACAAAGCACTAACTCATTCTGTTTTGATCAGTGCCATCATCTGGTGAGGTTGTTCGAAGGGGGATTCCAATCCTTGCTTTGGCAAGTTGATTTTCTAAGTCTAGAGGTGACTAATTGCCTAAGATTTTATAGTTCACATACTCCTCTCACACCTGTTTCACTTAAATAATTCTTTCCTTGATTACCTCGTGAGGCTGTTTCCATTGAACAAATAAGATGAGCAATAGTATTTTATAAATAATTGTAGATCTGTGCAGACCAAGATAGCATTAGCTTTTTTAGGCTCACTGAGTAAACATTACTAGTTAGTTCTAGAGCTTTGGACAGGATTTTACATATATCTTGAAGAATTTGTTTATTAAGCGAGGATCTTTCTGAATCTGAATTTTGTTTCTTTTTAACTATTCCCAATTTATTTTTTATAAGTTTATTAAGTATGCCCAATAGTTTCAAATTGTTAGCTACCAGAACAGAAGAGCACAGATCTAAATCTAAGCCTCCGGGTACACATCCCTAGGAGCTCC
This sequence comes from Hyperoodon ampullatus, assembly GCF_949752795.1. Lineage (NCBI taxonomy): Eukaryota > Metazoa > Chordata > Mammalia > Artiodactyla > Ziphiidae > Hyperoodon > Hyperoodon ampullatus. The sequence goes on along the minus strand of NC_136915.1, from coordinate 84,925,405 downwards.
TCCTACCTTGACGTAGATCAGCACAGTGAGCATGGTTGTTCCTTCTGACCAGGCCCTACTTCTAGGGTTACGAAACTGGACTTCAGGAGTGCCATAGACATAAGGGACTTTTATCAGAAAGTAAAACAGATATGTCCCTAGTGATCCATCTAAGATGAGATCTAGGAGATGTGACGCCCATAAAAACCAAGCATTCAAATGCAGATGCCTTTCCGTAACAAGAGAGATCTTTAGATCTGTGGCATTTCCCTAGTCTGGTAATACTATCGGTAAATAAAAAATCATTTACTGAGTACCCGCTATGGGTCAGGCTTGGGCTCTACAGGTAGAAAGATGAATGAAGCCTGTTTTGACCTCAAGAAGACATAGGCAGGTGTTCTTGGATATGCCTCACATGCCTACCCTGGCTCCTGGTGATGACTGCCCTGCCCCCGCGAGTGCACACCCTGTCTCTGTAGTCCACTCGAGTGTGACAGCCACGTTCTTCAGCCTGTAGTGGAGACACCCTTGACTTCGGGTGGGAGTGGGGAGGAGTGGGCCCATCTCTAGGTTCCTGTTACTACTGTTTGCCAAGATTTCTCACATGGTGAGCTATTCAATGTTCACCTCTTTATTAATCATTATTTCTGAGTCTAGATTTTTCTGGGAATCCAGCCTCTATGATTACTTCCTCATTGTTTAAGTTTCAGCTTTCAAAATCCACCTTTAACTATGTATGTTCTAAGCTTTGTAGTCTGATGGTCATTTTCTAGATAGAAAAGACAAAGTTGACCTTCTGTTGTTTCTGCATTTTTCCTACCATTTGTTAGTTATAGTATTTGCTTTAGGCACTGGACCAACTCCTCTTAAGTTATTTTAACACCTTTCATTTCTTGTCAGTTTCACAGTATTCATACGTTGAGTCATAGTATCTTTGTATTTATTTGACTATACATGTTTGGAGGGAAAAATTTGTGCTGGTGCCATATGCTGATACCTTGATCCGAAGATCTGGCCGTGCCTCTCAGAGAAGGGCCAAAATTTAAAATGCCCTTAGACGTCACTCTGGTTTACCCCAGGCAGATGTGATTTTCTCTAGTTTTGGAATATATAGTCATTTCCTCTCAAATATTTAGTAAGTTCATGCCATAGAATGAGTCTCAGATTCTATAGTGAACTCGAACAAGGCACGCAATCTACCTTGCCATCAATGTAAAGTGATTTTCTCTAGAATTCCTACCCCCTACTTCCCATAAAATACAAACCCACTTTTAATTTTTTAAATTAAAAAAATGTTTTTCCAGTTTAAAGAAAAAATGTATATTAAAAATACAATTGCTCTCTGATCCCATTCTTCCTTCCCTGTAGAAACTGCTGTCTTACATTTGGTATTTACCATTCCCACAGGATCTGCTTTTAATCCAGTGTTTAAAGTTGATGATAGTAGACTGAACATTTGTACTAGCTACTTCTTTTCTTTTCTTTAATTTTATACTTTTTTATTTATTTAAAAAGTTAAAAAAATTTTATACAATTTTTAAATGTTCCTTTCCATTTACAGTTTTTACAAAATATTGGCTGTATTCCCCATGTTGTAGAATACATCCTTGAGCCTATCTTACACCCAGTAGTTTGTACCTCCCACACCCAACCCCTAAATTGCCCCCCCCATAACTACTAGTTCTCTATGTCTGTGAGTCTGCTTCGTTTTTGACAAACTCACTTTAAAAAAAATAGTTACTTCATCTCTTTCACCAGCAGTAATCTGGAAAAGAATGAGAATTTGGGATGCAAACACAGGCAGGAAGGAGAGTGGAGATGTGTGGTGATGGGAATGGTCAGTGGGGATGGGCAGTATCTGAGGTGAGCCTGTCTGTGGTGGAATGCTTTTTGAATTGTAGGCAGTAAAGGGAACAGGTTGCGGTGGGGTTTGGTTCATACCAGTTCCGTGCTCAAGCTGATATAAATGGCGAGTGTTAATTCTGAAGTGTGTCAGGCACTGAGATGGGCTTCCTCCTCACAATGGCCCTGGAAGGAAGGAGACAACTTGCAAGAAATGAGGTCACCAGGGTTAAGTTACTTACTTATGTCACTCTGGAACTGGGAACACAGTTTTTGGAAGTTTTTGAAGTTTGACTTCAAAGCATGTGATCTTTGGTCTGTTGTATCCCCAACGTGAATACTTAAAAATTTGCAAAGGTATTTTCCATGTTTGGGGGATCTCTTGGGGGAAGGGTTTAAGGCAGGTCAACCCTGTTAAAGCCTGTTCATTCTCTTGCATGAGATATCAACCAGGACAAGTGATAAAGCAAAGGAAGGGAAGCGGCATCTTGATATTTCAGATGGAAATTTACTATTCATTTCTTGTTTGAGTCTGTGGTGGTCCCAGTCTTTCTAGTCTCCCCTTATTTTAAATACCCTACTTTATTCTTTTTTTGACGAATGTCTTAACACACCTTATTTAATATTTGTCTCTTTCCACTAGAATATCAGCTTTTAGGACAGAGACTTTGCCTTTGAACCATGCCTGTTACAAAGTGGCCATTTGAATGAAGGACAAAAGGAAGGAGTAATGCAGAAAGAAGTTGAAGGAAGAGTCCAAGACACACAAGGATCACTTGAAAGAGAGGGAAGCTGACACTGAATATGATTTTACTTAGAGTTTGGGGTAATGCTGGATTATTCTGGTGGCTCAAAATGGCGTCTAGTGAGAGTTCAGGCACGACTGACATTTGGGGGACACTCTTGTAACCACCAGAGACAGTAACCTGTTTGCTTCAGGTTTTAATGACTGCTGGGATAAAAAATGTATTGTGGGAAGGAATATAGAGGAAAGACATGTCTTAATTCTTTAGCAGATTCTACAATATCCTGGGTGTAAGCCGGCTGTCAGACAGTTCTCGTACATATATGATCATCACTCTGCCTCGTGCCAGGTACAGCCCCATCTTTCTACTAAATTGCGTCTTGGCCAAATGCTCCATAGAACAGTGTGGAACAGCACTGTTTGGGTCAGTTTGTGGAGATGTTTTTGAAGCTCGGTTTCCCTCATTACTCAGTATCCCCTCTTAGGGATTCTGCGAGGGAAGCTTCTCAGACCTCAGTGCCAGGCAGGGCTGGGCAGTTCTTAACAGCCAGAAGGAGCAGGCTTTTATCTGATCTAGTGTCTCCCTTTACTGCTAGGAAGTTTAGGCCCTCAGGGCTTGTGTTGTTGAAGGGGATCTTTTTCTAGTGCTGTTTTGTACACGATTCACTATAAGACATGTGCATGTGGTCTGGAAGAAGACTTGGCAGACGGGACAGGAGCTTACTTCTGGGGAGGTGGGAAAGGGAGTAGGATTTGGAGGAGGGGTGAAGAGAGACCTGTACTTTTTTACTCCGTCTAGTGTTTCTCAACTTTGTTTTCCGCATCTCTTTCCCAAAGAGCCTTTTTAGACGTTTTTCCTAATTGCCTCCCGACCGCCACGAAATTTAAAACAAAGGAACAGAGTTTGTTGGGGAGGGTCACAAATTATTGTAATATCTAAGGTGGTTTTCACTCCCTTGGGGGGGCAGTATCACCCCCACTGAGAACACGTGCTCTACATACTTATACCTGTTTAATTTTTTTTTTTTTAAATGCTATGGGACTTCCCTGGTGGCACAGTGGTTGAGAGTCCACCTGCCAATGCAGGGGACACAGGTTCGAGCCCTGGTCCAGGAAGACCCCACATGCTGCAGAGCAACTAAGCCCGTGTGCCACAACTACTGAGCCTGCGCTCTAGAGCCCACGAGCCACAGCTACTGAAGCCCACGTGCCGCAGCTACTGAAGCCCGTGCGCCTAGAGTCCGTGCTCCGCAACAAGAGAAGCCACCGCAATGAGAAGCCTGTGCGCCGCCACAAAGAGTAGCCCCCACTCACCGCAACTAGAGAAAGCCCGCGCGCAGCATCGAAGAGCCAACGCAGCCAAAAATAAATAAAATAAATAAATTTATTTTTTAAAAAAGAGGTCCTCAACAGGTGGCCTAAAAAAATAAATAAACAAGTGCTATTTTAGAAATCCAGAAGAAAGGCCTTTGTACTGGAGGGTGACTCCAGACTGGGGCTCTTAGCTGAAGAGAATGCAGGGACGAGCAGAGGCTGCAGCCACTCTGGGCATGGGCCCTGGGCTCAGAAGCACTGGATGGCAGGAGATGGTCAATCCCATCAGATGCCCTAGAGGCTTTTTTCTCAGTCTTCATTTCTTTGCTTTTTGATTGTATTTGGAGTGGGGGGGCGTTTGGTGAGCTTTAGCGAGAAGCCCCTAGCAGGTGTTCTCAGTGACCGTACAAAAGTCATTTACAAGTGTGTCTTGATGTGAGAAGAGTTGGGAGGCCCCGCTGCAGAGAATTCGTGGGTGATTAGGCAAGGAGGCAGGGCCATGTGAGGAACAAGGGGCTGCTGTGGACTTGAACGCACCAGGCAGAAATTCTGAAATCCACTTAGGAAGGTCAAATAAAATAAATCTTAAAGAATAGTAAAGAAATGAATGTTTATAAACAACTTGGAGGAGTGATTTTTAAACAGACTGGAGGGAAATTTCCATGAGGTATTAATGAGATAAGATGAAGTAATTTTTGAAGCTAACTTCCTTGTTCTGAGGAGGAAATACCAGCATTTACTTCCTGCCTGATGTTCAGTAATTAAGGCTTTTTAGATGAAAATAGTAAGTAAAGTTTATTGGCCAAAGCTTACATTTAGTTTTAATTGCTCTCAGTCCCTTGATTTTAAAAGAGGTGTATAACAAACAATTTAAAAATAACCTGTGTAAAGAATATAATTAGATTAGCTTGGGTTGTATTCTCGTGTACTTCTAAAGGAAGCTTGTGATTTCTGTATCCTACGGAGCAGAGCTGCAGGCCAGAAGCTAAGAGACAACTTGAAATAGATTTTGTCCCTAGATGATTTTGAAGAATTGTTTTCTTTTTTAATTTTGAACTTAAAAAAAAAAAAGGACCCATTCCTAAATCTGGAATTCTATTTAGCTGACGTGACTTCAGAAAGCTCACCTATTAGCAGTATTTGGGTAGAAAAATCCTTGCTGCTCATTCACTTAAAGGAAAACTCTAAGTCAAAACCAATAGTTATATGATGTGGAAGCATACCTAGTTTTCATTTTTAGTTTATCACCTGGGCTCTTGGCTTTGCATGTACGTGCTTAAGAATTTTTTCTGTGCACGTGCTATTACATTAAGTCTCAGAGACCGAGTCAGTGAGCCACCCAGAGCCCCACATGTAACTAGTCAGAGTCAGAGTTTGAACCTGGGTTCATCTGAGTCCAGTCCTTGATTTTTCTTTCCTCATTCCCTTGATTAGAACAGTGAACAGAGGAGATGAAAATTCTCCCTGGCGTTCCTACTTGGATATTTCATGTTAGATCTGTAATCACTCCGTGGTTTGGGGCACGGCACCGAACCTGTCAGAAACATTTTGAACAAAGGAAACATAAATACGCTTTTATGCTTTTGGTTGAATAAAAATGGGTCTCATTTGGTTGAGAATTACCACCACCACTAACCACCCACCCCAAGAAAGACAAAACTCCTCCAACGTAACTTCCAACTCTACATTTGAAAAAATGAAGAGAAAGAATTTCTTTACAATTTTTGCTGATTGACCAAGTTATTTAACACACAGCTTAGAATGGGAGGAGACCTAGTGCCCTTATTCAGCCAGCCTTCCTGTCGTACAGACAGGAACTGGTTCGGAAGTGAGACGAATGAACCGGTGTCCCATAGCAAGATGAGGGGAGCCAGGCTCTAGCCAAGGCAGAGCCCCTCCTACCCTAGCATATTGTGTTTCTTTAGATTTATTGAAATGCATCTCCTAGTTGAGAGTGCTTTGCTTTTGAAAAAACTTCAACTTACTCTTAGATATTGCTTTTCATAGCTGATGCTTAAGGAGTACTACTTCCTACTTTTCTTCCTTGCCTGTGCCTTTCTGTCTGTTTTCCCCTACCTCCACATTCATATAGAGAGAATTTCTTTTCCTAGCCACCTAGAACAAGACTCCAGTGTGAAAATATAGCCGTCTTAAAATTTTTCTAATGTATTATTTATCCATTTTCTGAAGGTGCCGTATGTAAGTGGATGTGTTTGATGTGTTGAGGAGGTACATTATCCAGGACTGTTGTCTGGGGTGTAATAGGAACGATGGCTCCCTCCTGCGCACCAGAGGCTGCGAGTCCCTGTGGCAGAAGCTTCGCACATCACTACCTCCTCCTTCCCTGTCCACACATCCAGATGCCAGTGTAACTCAGACTGGCAGGAAGTCAGAATAGATGTGTGATTTTTAGGGGTTGGGGGTCCCGGGAGCAGGAAATTAACACATTAACATTTTGCCTGATCTCTCTCATAAACTAACCTCCAAGCCAAAGCTTGATCCAGGAAATATTGCACAGTGTTAGTTATCTTAACATGAAAATATAAACGCATTGAATTTCCATTTGTGATGCTGGTTGAGTAAATCTACAGCTTAAATAAATTATCCATTATTCTTCAAAGGTATAGAGCCATTTCTCTAACTTGGAAAGCAGTGCACACGGTGAGGACTTGCTGTCTCCTTAAATGACACAGCACTTAGTGAAGTCATTTGCCCTGTGGTGAAGCAGAGGCCCCTCCTCCACACTTGGTGGGGGGCAGGGGGAAGGTTTCCTCTGGGACTGGGGTAGACTGGAACTTGGAGGGCCTTTCCATGATGAAAATGTCCTCATGCCATCTCATTTCTTTCAGTAATTAAACCTAATCGTGTGTTACAGAAGCAAACATTTCTACTGATTATTTCCATTTCCAGCAACGCTGCAACCCTGCAGCTGACTCCTAAGCTCACCGTGATTACTGTCCCCCTGGGCATTGTCTGTGTGTTGTTGGCACTTTGACCTGTGCTAATGAGAAGAAAAATGACACATAATCTTTCCTTCTTCCCAGGTGTGTTCTCCTTAGTAACTCTGATTGATAGATAAGGACTGACCCTGGGACAAGGAACAGCATAATAACTTGAGCATGTGATCTTTAACAGTACTTAAATTGTATTATTATTTTTTTAATTGAGGTTTATGGTCTTATTATGAACGGATCTTTCAAAACCTGTGTTTAGCAGGTATTTTTAGCATGTATGATAGTAAAGCATCTGTGTTGGTAATGTTGCCTTTATCGTAGAATTCTGTAAGTAAAGAGTTAACTTTTAATTTTATTAAATGTTTGGGTGTTAGATGCAATGCTGGGTAGGTACTAAGGGTCCAAAAGTGAATCAAATGCTTTTCCTTCCTCTGAGGAGTCTAACACGATACAGACTATACATAAAAAGAATTTCAGTATTCTAGGGTAAGTACAATAATTATTACAAGCAAAGCGTGCATGTGTGTGTGTGTTTGTGTGTGTGTGTGTAGGGTACAGTGTGTATTTGGCTGAATAGAAGGCATAGAAACACCAGAGCTTTCCAGGCAACAAAACTACTAGACTGGTAGGTATTGCAATACTGTGTCAAATAGTTGGATGTATCAGAAACCTGCCATTCTCACTCCCTCTCACTCTTTTTTGGAATGTGGTAACTGATGACTTAATCTTTTAACATTTCCTGTGGCTGGTGCAATATTGTAATACACTATTAGCCCCTGTCACTTCCTGTCCTGTCATGAATGGGAATCTGTTTTATCTTGATCCATATTTTCTCCCCCTCAGTCCCATCTTCCCTCCATGTGTTGTTCAAAATTTGTATGACACCTCCTTAACCAAAAACTTTTATTAGTTACTGAAGCTGTAATTGGTTAGGTTCCCCAGTGAACTCCAATGAGTGTAATTTACTGCAGGTCACAGCTGTGGTCTTCATGGATCATTAAAGCAGAAGAAGCCAGCAGTTTTGGGTGCTTTAGTGAAACTTCTAAAGTTAGTTAACTTTGTATTTCAGATTGCTTCCAAGTATGATCATCAGGCGGAAGAAGATCTTCGCAATTGGATAGAAGAGGTGACCGGCATGAGCATCGGCACCAACTTTCAGCTGGGCCTAAAAGATGGCATAATCCTCTGCGAGTAAGTTTTGGTCCTGATGTGGCCACTCTTCCAGTCCTTTCCACGGGCCTCTGTCTTGCCCACCTTGCCAGTCCAGGGTGTCAAACCTTGATATTCTGCACATGTTTTTAATGCTTTCCTTTACTGATGTCAGAAGAACCAACTTTACATTCCAGTCCTTGTTTGTTGTTCCAATAAATATGGTATCACTTATGCTTTTCTTTTCAGACTCATAAACAAGCTACAGCCAGGCTCAGTGAAGAAGGTCAATGAGTCATCATTAAACTGGCCTCAGGTAACAGCCAAACCTGGCAACCCCTGATTCCAGTCGGTTACTCTTTATGCAGTGAGAACTTGATAACAATTTTAAAATAGACATTTGAGCAGAAATTTGTGCACATGACTATATTGTTTTTTACAATGTTATTTTTAATGTTTCCATAATTACTTACAATTAGTTCTGTGACTATTAGATGTTTATCTTAGAAGTTTTCTTATTATGTATTTAGTCTGTATACTCTCAGAGAGGATTTGACACAGCTTACACAGAGAAATACAACCTATGGTCTAGGTCCTAGAACATAGGATAAATGAAGGAAAAAGCAAGGAATTTAACATAACAACTAAGGGTTGACTGTAGAGCACTGTATTAAGCATAGTCTTAGTTCATGAATGTGTATGATAAGTAAAATTGGATATTCTGTCTTGAGCATATGCTTTGAGTTATGAGGATAAACATTTAGTAACCACACATTTTTTAAATTAAAATTTAAACATAATAAATTGTGCATTAATATAATTTTGTACCTTTTGACAAAGAAAATTCCAGCCCTGGATAGGTCAGACACAGAATTCTTTAAAACATGTGAGGAAGATTTTGACTTTAAAGAACTGAAAAAACTTGACTGCTTAAAAATATTAAAAAGACCATTATGTGACCAGCTATGAAAATACGCTTCCTTTTCCAGAGAGGGCTACACTTACCATGTATCTGGTTGAGAATCTGGTTGAGAATCCTTGCCAAGTAGCTTTCTTCCTGGCATCTTGTACCTAGTCATAAAGCCTTAGAATTCTTAGATAATATGAATGTCAGTATTTAACTCCAAAAGTTGTATGCTTTTTTTTCTTTATAGTTGGAGAATATTGGCAACTTTATCAAAGCTATTCAGGCTTATGGTATGAAGCCACATGACATATTTGAAGCAAATGATCTTTTTGAGAATGGAAACATGACCCAGGTTCAGACTACGCTGGTGGCCCTAGCAGGTCTGGTACGTATATGTCTTTAATGACTGGTTAAAAAATTCCCCACTATGTTGGTGATTAATTGCATCTTTGCTCTCATAGGAGTTCAGACTAGGCAGGGAGGAGCCTGTCTCTTCTGTAATTATTAGCTTTGTGGAAAGGCTGCTGACATTAGCTGCCTAGTACTGGATAGCTTAATCAGAATACTCACATTTCAGAGGTCTGGGGTGTTTTTGAATGGCTTTAGATGTGTTTTTACCCCTAGCTTGGGTCTTAAATGAAACCTTCATCTATGGACAGTATCATTTCTCTGTTGTTCCTTCTGTAAAACTCTGTTGGCAGAATCACTAGTTAGTGTGCATATTTCTGTCTAGGCTAAAACAAAAGGATTCCATACAACCATTGATATTGGAGTTAAGTATGCAGAAAAACAAACAAGACGTTTTGATGAAGGAAAATTAAAAGCTGGCCAAAGTGTAATTGGTTTGCAGGTAAGTAATGTGGTATCGCATATCAGTTACTTATTCAATGTCATTAATTCTTACCATGCAAAGCATCTCTCATAAGTGAGGAACAGATAGATATACTATAGTGTATATTTAGGGATGGATCTGTGGTTTATACAATTTATGTCCATTTAAAGCCCATGAGACGATGATGGTTTTAGAAGAAACCTCAGGCGTGCCATCTGACTTAGTAATTGTTTCTCCAGGAAATGATTTTTTTTCCTAATTACATTGTCCTATTTTTTAAAGAAAATATACTTTATAGATTCCTAAATGTTATTGACCAAATGAAGCAATTTTAGAAAACCTCAATACCATTTTTTTACCCTAGTAAAGCATGATTTATCAGTCCTGCGGAATACTTTGTTCAGGTATTTTTTTCCCTTCATGTTGTTTCCCTGCAGAGTGTCACAAAAACACCACTGCTAAATGCCTAATATGCTAAGGGCTTTACTGTCTGATACCTGCCGGATACAATGCCTCACTGTTGACTGAGTCTACATGAGTTGTATTTATTTATTTATTTCAGCTTTATCAGGGTATAATTGACATATGGATTTATTTTTATACAGTACAAAATCATGTCAGTGGCGAGAAATTGGAAACCTGAATTTCCAGACAGTAATCAGTTGTTTAAATTGTGAGAGCTCCATAAAAGGAACTAGTAATGAAGAAAATGATATACAACAGTTCAAAGATTAAGGAAAACAAAGCAGGTCATAAAATATTGGGTTGGCTAAAAAGTTTGTTTGGGGTTTTTCAGAAGATGTTATGAAAAACCCAAATGAACTTCTTGGCCAACCCAATACTATATAGTCAGTGTGATCCCAATTTTATTTTTTAAATGAACATGCATATTTTTGTATGTATATCTATGTGTATCTGGGTATGTACACAGAAACATAAGCCTAAAAAGCTAGATGGTTGGGCTTCCCTGGTGGCGCAGTGGTTGAGGGTCCGCCTGCCGATGCAGGGGACACGGGTTCGTGCCCCGGTCCAGGAAGATCCCACATGCCGTGGAGCGGCTGGGCCCGTGAGCCATGGCCGCTGAGCCTGCGCATCCAGAGCCTGTGCTCCGCAGCGGGAGAGGCCACAACAGTGAGAGGCCTGCGTACCGCAAAAAAAAAAGCTAGATGGTTATACACAAATCTTTACAATGAATGTCTAAATGGTAGGATTTCAGTGATTTTTCCCCTCCCTTCCTTTTTGCTTATATGTGCTTTTTTTATCTTCTCCAGTGACAGGTTTGACTTGTAGTAATAAAGTTTTCCTTTAATAAATCTTGTTTTTTAAGGAAAAAAGACCAGCAGTAGAAATGTGTCCCCAACCAGTAGAACAAGGTGTACTGGTTGGTCCTGAAGCCATGTTATTCTCAGTGGGGAATAAAAGTTAATTATTATTCCTCTGAATATTACTAAGTTCAGATTCTTCATTCTGCCCCTGACTCTGTCTAGTGACATGAGAATTAGAGGAATAAAATGTGGTTCTTTTCGCATGAAAATGTTGGTGATTTTAATGAAACTTAAGCCCTTGCTAAGCTGTCAGAGAAGACATCTGGCATTTACTGTCACATTTTATGCAAAACATGTTTGGAGTAGAAAAGCATGTTGTTTAGCCAAAGATTGCTCTGTCCCTTTAAATGGCTGAAGCAGGTACCCATAAATTTGGTTATTTGTGCTAAAGAGGGTAGGGGAAAGAGTTGGAGAGGAAATTATTCATAATTCTGCCACTGTAATAACTTTTTGTGTGTCTGTCCTTCTTTTTCTATGTGCATGTTTGTATCTGGTGAATTATATTGTGAGGCTTTATATCCAGTGAAGTTTTTGAAATTTTTCTTTTTAAAGTGAGCACCTTGAAATTTATTTGTAAAAGCATAGATTTTGTATCTAGTTGACTGCAGCCTCAGCATTGGAAGGGACTTGTCAATTGCGTCCCTTCTAAGAAATCTTTTCAGTAGAACAGAAAGTTTTGTTTGTGTCATATATATTGTTGACTTCTGATAATTAGTGATTTTATTTTTAACTTAAAAGATGGGAACCAACAAATGCGCCAGCCAAGCAGGTATGACAGCCTATGGGACTAGGAGGCATCTTTATGATCCCAAAATGCAAACTGACAAACCTTTTGATCAGACCACGATTAGTCTGCAGATGGGCACCAACAAAGGAGCCAGCCAGGTAAGCAATACCTTTTTGTACTTGTTTCAAAGAGTACAAAAGGGCCATTTAAATTCACACTTACCTTATTAACTGAGTCCAAAGCGGTTACTTTTTGTACAATATATATATATTCCTTCAGGAAAGTAAGATTTGCTGAGAAAGCAAAAGAATCAAAGGGCCTTTTCTGTAGCCACGCAAGTATGGTGTGGCCCATGGCTTTTATTGGCAGTTAGAACAGCTGGCCTTTCTACCTAACCAGAAGAAAAAGATATGTTTATTACAGTGTTCTTGTTCCAAATCCAAGTGAATTGCTCATTCTGATGCTTCTTTTATTTTTAAAGAAGCCCTCAACTAATTTGGTGGGTAAAATTATCTGGTATTTTACCAAGAACTCTAGCTAGCATCATGGGAAATGTGTGAATCTAAGGAGATGGAAATACAGCATGGTGAGAATGCTAGTATTCTACCACCACACAAGATGGAAGTATTTCCTGTGAAGAATAAATAGATCACCAGCACCTCGCAAGGCGGTGTGCACATAACCATATCAGAGCGGGACATGTCTTACATCCAACAAGAGTGGGGATAAAGTTTGAAAAAGCTTTTCATCATGACCTCATGAGGTGTGGTGTTGTTGCCCTTTATGGAATATGTCCTGCCACACGGGGCACTGTCTCAGAGCTGCCACTCAGGTTTGCTTTTTTACCGATTAAATCTGAAAGCATGTGCTTGGCATAAGTGGAGAAATGAGGTGAGTTACAGTACCCTGAAAAGGAGGGGAGTGGGAGTAGTTGTTCTGAAATAGCTGGCTCTTTGGTGTCTCAGAGCCTTCTGAAAGACTGAAGTCCTTAAGGACTGCTCAGCATAATTTTTGTTGAATGTATTACAGACTTTTGAAGTTGGTAACCTGGATAGCGTGTATGGTCATAATAGGCATTCAGATGTAGCTTTCAGGTATGCCAGCATTACGCTTTGTTTTTATATTCGTTATGTCCAATCTTCTTATTCCAAAGTAGGTAGTATTGTCTCCATATTGCATCTGAGAAACCTAAAACTAAAAGTAAGTTAACTTGTTTGAGGCCACATAGCAATTTTATAGCAGAGCAAGGATTTGAAGTGAGGGCTGACCTTAGCTTGAAAGCCAGTGAATATTGCTTTATAAGAGAGTCAGCATCAGGATATTTTGGTAAGCTAGCTTTACCCCTGAACCGAATGAAAGTTGTGAGTGTTCACATTCGATGGGAATTTCATAATTTAGAAAATACAAGAAACAAGAATAGATTTTAGCTGCTGTTTTAACTTTCATACTATGTTTTAATACCAGGCGGGGATGTTAGCACCGGGTACCCGAAGAGACATCTACGATCAGAAGCTAACATTACAACCCGTGGACAACTCGACGATTTCTCTACAGATGGGTACCAACAAAGTCGCTTCCCAGAAAGGGATGAGTGTGTATGGGCTTGGGCGGCAAGTATACGATCCCAAGTACTGTGCTGCTCCCACAGAACCTGTCATTCACAATGGAAGCCAAGGAACCGGAACAAATGGGTCAGAAATCAGTGATAGTGATTATCAGGCAGAATACCCAGATGAATATCATGGCGAGTACCAAGATGACTACCCCAGAGATTACCAATATGGAGACCAAGGCATTGATTATTAGAGTCACAGAGGAGCTCAGTATTTAGCCCGTTGTTTTTATTCAGTGAGAACCAAGCTAGCCTTGAGTAAGTTTTATCTTGTCTTCCTAAAACACTATTATGCTTATTGTACCTAAAGGAAATACTGCCTTACATACATTCCTTTTTCCTTTTTCTGCCTCTTCCCTAAATAGTTGCCTTTTAGTGCTGTAACAGTTAAATCCTACAGCATAACAAATAACTCACATATGAAGTAAAAAGGAATACTGTGAAAGGGGAGTACTCTTGTACAGTCAATTCTTTTATTAAAGATCTATGCATTTTTACAATCCTCTACTTAAATTGGTATTTTCAAACAATAGGAAGCTTTTTTTTTCTTTTTTTACAGTTTAGTATCTGGTTTCTACATGGAAGACTAAACTCATGCTTATAGCTAAATGTGGTCTTTGCCAAGTAAATTTAAGATGCAGCATTTTAGAAATTTATATATCAATGTTTCTACAGTATTGTTTGCTAAATTTTAAATAAAGTCCTGATCAGTGTGCATTTGTGATTATATGTGTACTCATTCTTACCTAAGCCGACAAGATCTTTTCCGAGTGGTGTTTTGAAAGGAGCGTGTACAAAGCTGGCCTGCAGACATCGAGGTCTGGGGGGTGCGTTTGCTCTTCCTGTTTGTGCCAATGTATCGATGTAGAGTTGCTCTGTTTTCTTCCACTGTATTTATTGCTGCATTTCTCAGCATAAACTTATCCCATTGTATTTTTTATAAATAAATATTTTTTTTGAACATTCCTATGAGCCACAGGCTGATTCTTTTCTGGCTAACTTCCAGATGGGTAGAGTCAGATTTTTTTTTTTTTTAAGTATTCTTTCCCAGGTACTGTTAAAGATACTTGAACATTTCTTTACTGAATCTATACACCAGTGCACTGAGTACTTGAGAAGGAGGCTTAGAAAAACGAAGGCACCTGCCCATTGCATACAGGAAATGCCAGCCGGGATTCATACTATCATCTGACCTTTGCTTATTCCATTGTGACTCATCTGCCTCCAGTTCATTCTAAATCCAACTTGGAATAATCTTAAAATCATCTTGGGGAACATTGGTGGGGATGGGGTGGGGGGATTTTATATTCATATTCTAACGTGAATAAATATTAAGAAACATACTGGATCAGGAATAGGACACGCTGTTTCATAATGAACTAGGATTTATAGTAGGAAGTGTTAGCAAAACCTAACCTTCAGTTATGATCTAGAGGAGGTCAAAGAGCTAAGTGTTGTAATGATAAAAAATTCAATCGCTAACACACTTTTTGACATTTTCTCAGCCAAGTGATTTCCTCTGATAGCACTGGTTCTATTAGGCCTTGGGGGTGAAATGTGCCTGCTTGTTTTTTGCTGAGGCAGATAATGAGGACATAGGGGTGTTTGATGAACCCACAAAAGCGCAGTTGACTTGCTCTTCGTGCTGCAGTGACTAAGGTTAATGCCTTGGAGAGACTGCTCTGTTGTAAATCCTTTTCCTAAAGGAGACTGTCAGAGCTCAACTAATAGTCTTGTTTAAGAAAAAAGTTATAATTTGCATTTGTTAAAGGAGACCTGAGCTAGCATGCTGCTTCCTGCCCTCCAGGAAGAGGGGTTTAGGGAAACCTTATATTGCACTGCTTGCCCTGCCAAATAAGCCAGATTGGGCGTCCTGTTAGGAGAGTTAGTAATTCAGTTTACCTGTTATCTAGTTGAAACGAGGCTGCCAATCAGCACGTTAGATGTTCCTATTTGTTTAAAGCTTTAAAAAGGAAAAGCCGCCAGTGCACGCCCACCGTGGCCCTTTCCTCTGACCCACCGCTGAATCTAAATCTGGGAATGGGGTCCAGGCAGAAGGACTTTAAACCTTCCTCCGGGCAATCTCAGGTGGGGCTGTGGTTGAAAACCCGCTTCTGCAGAACGTTTGCTAATTTGTAAGACTTAGCCTTGTACTTTTAACAAAATTTAACTTTTCACATCTGGTTAATCTTCTGCCCGTTCTATACCACGCCCATCAGGTGGTAGTTCCTTTTACACTTTCGGTTTTAATTGTCCCTAAATCTAAGAATTGTACTTTGAAAAGCTATAACATATTTAGCACATTTCCAGGAGTGGAAGAGTAGGGAAAAGTCCTCTGTACTAGGGCAACATTCCAGAGAGTTTTGCTAAGGTTTATCGGTTGTGAGTGAGGAATTGTCCTTTAAATCAGTTTTTACATAATGTGCTTTTTAATTGACCACATTAAACATGTTGTTAAAAGGTTTTTCAGTCCCAGTTGGTACCAAAAAGTTGTATACTTTTATGGTTCTACTATTGTAATGTGGTCAAATAGTGGGGACAAAAACAGTGAGGAAGAATAGGGTCCACGTTGCGCACGGCTCTTAGGAGAAGGAAACTTTTTCCAGGTGCAAATACCTGATGGGCGCTTATCTTACAAAGGCCGGAGTTCTGTTCCCTCTTCATTCGTTAATGAGTTCTTGTCTCTCTGTGCCCTTGCATTGTTTAATTTGTTGATCCTTTTTATAAAACTCTGAAAAACAAAAGAGTGAGTTAGACCAGTGTTCTGTATCTGCACAGATTGGCAATCATTTACTTGGCCATATCATTTCGGGGAATTTAATCCGTAAAGTTTTCCCTGTTGAACTAAAATATCTTGGGGGGGTAGATTTCAAAGTAGGTTTTCAATCAGAAAAGTGTAAATTGGAGAAGGAAGACCTAGTTAGCTTCCTACCACCATCAGAAGTATTTTCTTTGGAGTACATACCAAATATGTTAAAGTGCTACTGTATTTTTATGTTTTATTTGGAGAAGAATGACGATACACTTAACTATAAAACTGTAGAAGTGCTTGTTAAACTTCAGTGCCTGGCCGGACTAAGGAGTGCTTTGCATGCTCTGTTTAAAAGCAAAAGGGCCTATGTTTTAGGGTAATAGAATGAAAGAAAATTGTTAAAATGTCACTTGACCCAGACAACAGAAAGAGATGAGAGACTTCATTCACCTGTTAAAATATGCCTGTCTACACAGGATAAGGCAAATCAGCAACAACTGTGTTGCAAAAGCTGTTGGAAACAGCTGCCTGCTATTTCCAGATAGCAGTATGGGGGCTCTAATGAGGGTGTGACATTTCTCAACATTGTGTGCTGTGGTTAATAAAGGGCCTCAGAAACGCAGATCTGTCATACTGGCGCTGAAGGTGATTGGGCTACACTGGAGTGGGTGTTCCCTAAAATACAACGGGTATGACATGATGCTTGGGGATGCAAAAAATGCCTTAGAAAAAGATCATCTGTGAAATCTCCAGACCATCCAAAAGGCCAGACCAAGCCATTAGCACCAAAGGGGACTTGCACTGCTACTCCACCCAGGCCCTCCTACCCTGGGTCATTTGCTTAGTGATAATTGCTCAGTTTCACTTCTTTCCAGGGAGAAGGTTTCAATAAGGGAGGTGGGATCAACCTCAGAAAATACATCCCAAATCTCACTCTCAGGACATTTGGGTCATGTGGCCCTCCAGAAGAGAAAATAAGCTGGGAACCAGCCTCCTTTATGTGTGAGTCTTCAACGTTTTTGAGATTGTGAGGATGGAATCTAAAACAGGAAATGAGATGTTTACTTACCAAAAACTCTTGGTCCATAAAGTAGGGCTTTTCTGATGATCCATCATTTGTTTCCAGATCAACAGCAAAACACAGGAAAAGTACATCCAGCATAGTTTCAAACATAGATAAAAAACTATGGGCAACTAAGTAGGCAAAAAAAGCAACCAATAGTAGTGGGATTGCCCACACCTGGAGCACACGGTGGTAGTTAAATGCCATCAGTCCTCCAAAAACTGTGAAACACACCACTAGCACCTGTCCAGAACAAGAGTTTGTTGAAAATGTTTATAAGTTGGTTGGTTAGGGTATTTTAGAAGAGACATTTGTCAGGTATAAGCAATAGTTTTCATGTATGTGCATGTGTGGGAGTGTATGTGCCTTACTGTAAAGAGTGCTTGTCAGAAAATTGGGCACAATGAAATAGGAAGAAGAAAAATGAAAAGCTATGATACCAAAAGAAAACCCAGCTAATTTGGAGGATGAGAAGAGTATATATACTTTCATTTTATCTGTGCCCAGTTTTTGTATTTATGCAGATGTAATGGTACCTCACAAAGTTTTTAGTGTTTTTTTCACTAAATGCTACAAAAAGCATCTTCATTAAAAAAATTTTTTTGTAATAAATGCTATTTTTAAAAACAAAGCACAACAATCCAGTGAGTGGATATACTGTAGTTTAATATGTGAGTACTTTTACCCTGGGGATTAAAGTGGATGGGCTTTCCAATGCTGGTGTAGGGAGATAATAGGCTTTTGCTACATGTAATTATTATATTTCCAGGAATATGATTACAGGCCATGATGTACCTAACTGTTTAACAGACAAATTGGAGCCCCTCTGGAGCCCTCACTGCACTTGGATATCCATAAAGATGGACGCGGATGTCTGCATGCCACTTCATTCAAAAAAAAAAAAAAATCAGCAATTATGCGTTCCTTTTGGGAAATATAGGAAAATGAATTACTGCCTAAAATAAAATACAAGTCTGTTATAGAAGAGTAGCTCCCACTCACCGCAACTAGAGAAAGCCCGCACGCAGCAAGGAAGACCCAATGCATGCAGCCATAAATAAATAAATAAATAAATTTATAAAAAAAGAAAAAATGAAACCTCCTTCCAAAAATTTTGGGAAGTAGTTATTACAAAATATATCATCCACAATCCTACCAAGCTAACGTAAACAATACCACTTAGATACAACTACAACTTAGATTATTAGGCTGTTTTGAAAGGCGTAATCAGTTTGTTCTTCTAGAGCTACTGTCCCATGAAAAGTCTCTGGGGCCCAGCTGTGCCTTAAAATATATGTGCAATTAACAGACACCTGTGAAGTCCATGCATGTTCTAACTTGTTACTGACAGCTAACCATGACAGTAATGCACCAGAGACATACACCAAATGCCACAGAAACACAACATGCTAACAAGGAGCCCAGAGGCCCCATATTTGGCACTGGCACAACTGGAGCCTGATATCTTGTTCATTTTAGGGCACCATGAGTGTCCCTGGCATTCATGTCCTATGTGGAGGACTGGCTGGAAGAAGCAAGGATGTCTAGCTTAGAAGAGGGAAGATGTGGAGGGAGGGTCAGGACATCTGTGGTCAAGAATTTGAAGGGCAGTCAACTGGAAATAGGATCAAACAGGTGTGTAGAATTAAGCCCAGTGGGTGACATGGAAAGAGACATGCTAGCACAGTATAAAGAATCTTCAACTTGAGGCATGGTCAAGTAGGGGCTGGAGCACCACTTTCATCACTCTTTTAGGGATTCTTCCCTGTAACCCAGAAAGGGAATGTGTTATCTTTAGAGGTTTTCACAAGACTATATACAACTCCTTGGAAAAAGATGACAGCAGAAATGTAACTGGTTCCATTTGGGACATTAACCATTCTATCTTTATATTTATGAATTCAATGCTCTCAAAATCATCAGGTTTCAATTTCAAAAATTTCCATATATTTTTATGACAAACAACCCCTATAAAACATTCATTTTCTGAGGTTAGTAGCATTTTCATTTTAGATATGAGAAAGCAGGATTCAGAATGGTAGAAAGAAATGATCATAGCTAAGAGTTAAGACTAGGATTCGAATCCTGGCTCTACCTATTGTGGAATCCTAGACAAGTTATTAAACCTTAGTTTCCTCATCTGAGAAACAGGGTTACTTCACAGGATTGAGGATTAAATGAGAGGATGAGGCACAGCATCTACCACAGAGTAAGCACTCAGGAAACAGTAGTTCTCCTTCACGGTTTTGTTGTATGGCTTAATTTTTGGATACCAAGTTCCTTTATTATTTTAGTGAAGACATCTCACCTTTCCTAGAAAAATTACGAAGTCTCCAAAGCAGTTAACAGATGTAAAATGACTTGAATTCTTGGATAAGAGTTTGAGTGCATCTTTTGCTGATGTACAAAAATCTGTCCCATTAATCGCAGTTGTAGTGTATGCATTCTGAAACAAAAGACAATAGTTAAAAGGATGATGAGTCTTACTATTGTAAAGACAATATAATGCCAATGCAGAATACTTCCAAAATAGAGAAAAATAGTTACTATTAACCCACTATCTCTACTCATAACAGGTCATTTCATTTTCAAAGTCCCTTCCAGTCTCTGGAATACATACACATATATTTTCATATAATTGTAATAAATGGAAAAGATAAATAAGTATTTCTGGTCAATATGGTGGATTGAGCATCACCACTACAAACATATGGAAATGATGCGTAAAGCATAACTATCTTAATGCACAGCAGAGTTTGAGGGGAGGAAAAGAAGTTTAGGTGCTAGAAACAAAGCAGACCCTAGCTAACGGTGAGCGCTGAACCCAAAGACTCAATGGGCAGGGAATCAGTAAAGGCTTTAGGAGTGAGGGGCTGGGGATTTAACACCTTGGGGCTAAGAAACAATGCTTAGGCCCATGCCAGGAAACTGAGCTGTCTGCATAAATACAGAATTTATATTCAAACTCAATCAGCCATTCCAGGAAAGTGGTAAAGAAATGCAACATCTGCCTAGGACCATTGAAATTACTAGGGTCTGGCCATAGGCAGAGCAAAACCACATCCCTCCAGGCCAGGGAATGGTGGAGGCCCACAGACAACCATCCTTGAAGAAGATGAAGAAGGCTTCACAGGAAAAATGTACAGGTGACTCAAGGAAATGAACAGCACGTCAAACAAAAGAATCTACACCTTGAGAACAATGTGAAATAAAGCATTCAAGGAAGTATGTTTAAGATGTTAAGGAGATAATAGAAGGAAGAGTGACCGTAAAGAATGAACAGCACAGTATAAAAAATGAAGAGGCAGTGTAGAAAACAAATGGAATAGAAATTCTAGAAATGAAAAGATATACAATTTAAATGGTTCAGTGTCATTGTTATATATCTGACTTATTTTCCTTTATATAGAAAATAAGCATTTTCATGTTGCTCCATGGCTTATTTATAATTTTAATTTTTAATAAATACATATTTTATCAGGGTTGTTTGTGTGTGTGTGTAGCTAGGGCATATTTAGACTATTTCAAATATTTTGCTATTATAAATAACTATGCAATGAACATCTTAATTTCCTCATTTTGGATAATTTCTTAAGGATAAATTTCCAGAAATGAGATTACTGAGTCAAAGAGGACAAGTGGGTATATGTGTTCATATAAGAAGATTTCTTTGGTAATTTTTCCAAAATACCTTTTCCTTATAACTATACAATAATTTCAAAACCATCTATTTCTTACATTTCCCTTGAGGTCTTTAAAATGCTACTTGCACTGCAGTTTACAATTTATAACTTCCCTGGGAAAATACACTGGAATGCTACCTGCTTGGGTTTTGCCTTGCCTTTTGGCTTAAAGGATGAAAGTTTTTTTATCTCATGATATAAAAGTAATCCTTTCATACAGCCATTCAAAAACATTGTAAAGAAACCAATTTGGAGTCTACTGCAGTAATTTAGCCCCAGTGATGCAGGTCTTAAGCAAGGTGAGTTACAGAGGAGAAGGAGACTAAGGCCGTGGAATTAACTGACCCTCTCTTGGTAACCCCCTCTTCCCCAAGGCCAACTAGAGAGGAATATTTGGTTCTTAAAGATGAAAGGCTGGGTATTCACCTCCCCACACAGGGCACCCTGCTTGCCTCAGAGGGGATATTCTCAGTCAGATGTCAGATGAGGTCCCTGCAGAAATGCCTTAATGGTATTCCACAAGAACTTTTGATTTCCGACTTATGTAGAATGCATGTGAAATTGCTTTTAATATCCCGAACTGGCTGTTGGTGAACTTAAGTCTTGAGTGGGGACGTGGAAACTCATTGCTCATAATTTGATCAAGCATCTTTGATCATCTAATGTTCTCAGAGCCCTGACTACCAGCTCATCATCCTAAAGACACATGTGCAGGGTGCGTAGGTACAGACTGGAAACCAAGGTCAAAGGCATTGCCCCAGGTGCTCTGGAAAATCAGGGAACTTTTTTTTTTTTCATTCTAACTTTATGGATACGACACTAGCAACTTTAATTAGAACAAAAGGCTATTTAAAAGCATGGTGGTTAAGGTAAGCACAGGCCCTGTAGCCAGTCTCTGGGTTCCAATCCTAGTTCTTTTTTTTTTTTTTTTTTGGCTGTGTTGGGTCTTTGTTGCTGTGTGCAGGCTTTCTCTAGTTGCGGTGAGCGGGGGCTCTTTGTTGTGGTGCGTGGGCTTCTTATTGTCGTGGCTTCTCTTGTTGCGGAGCACGGGCTCTAGGTGCGTGGGCTTCAGTAGTGGCAGCATGTGGGCTCAGTAGTTGTGGCTCACAGGCTCTAAAGCACAGGCTCAGTATTTGTGGCACACAGGCTTAGTTGCTCTGGCATGTGGGATCTTCCTGGACCAGGGCTCGAACCCATGTCCCCTGCATTGGCAGGCAGATTCTTAACCACTGCGCCACCAGGGAAGTCCCTCAAATCCTAGTTCTTACCACCGACTGGCTGTTGGTCTTGGGCAAATGATTTAACCCCTCTCAGACTTCAACGTCCTGATCTGTAAAGTGAGTTATAGCACCTACTGCAAAGGGTTGTTGGGAGGATTAAAGAACACATTCCCTATAAAGCATTTAGCAAAGTGCAGGCACATAGAAAGCATGTAATAAAGGGTGGCTATTTTCCTCCAGACCTCACCAATGATGAACTCATTTATAACTGGAAACACAGAGGCCATTCTTTAAGCGCGGAGGAGGTGCAGAAGGGACCCGTGGTTTCTTCATCTGTAGACTTTAATCCCTCACATTCTCAGGGACCCAGGAGGGGCAGGACCTGCTTCCCAGACCACGTCCCAGGCCCCCACGTGGTCTTGCTCCACAGCAATACCTCATGCCGCTCAGCCTCTTTCTTTGCGTTCGGGCTCTGTCCCCAGCCCCGCCACGGCCCCACTTCTGCCCTCTAAACTGAGGTTCTTGGTGTTCTTCCTGATTCAGGCTGGGAATAGAGTTTCTGCGGGACTTCCTTTACCTACAGATCATAACCTCATAGTCAGTTTAGCACAACTGCTCATAAGCAATAAAAATAGATTTTGCTCCCTGGCTAAAATGATTAAAGGTTAAAATAGTACTTTCTCATGCATGTGTTGACTCCACAGATCTTGGGGGCCCATACCATTTATCTTTTCTTTAATGTATCATGCCCACTGAAAGACGGCATTAAAACCACTCTGGCAGGGAAATTATATATACGCCTTCCTGCAGCTACTACACCGCTAGTATTTTACCACAGGTTCAACCCTGATTGCCGCAGAGAGACCTAGAATTAATGTCTGAATGAAGAACTGGAGGAGGGAAGAATTGCTCATGACACAGGATATGGATTGAGAATTTCTGCAGTTTCAGCATTAGCTAATTTATACTTATTCTGAGGAGAAGTGCTTCCTTGCCAGGCAGCTGGAAGATGGACTGCAGTAAATGTTCAGTGTTGTAAGTCCTGGCTCGGAGTGTTTGCATTTGCCTGGCATGACAGAACGCTAAGGCAATCTGCAGACCCTCACAATATGTGGAAAGAATAGATATAAGGAACAGGGAACACGTTTTGTTTGTTGTGAAGGTTAATCAGGAGATCCTGAAGCAAGAAAAAAGGAGGTAGAGGTACCAGGCTTTTATTACTAGACAAAATTCAGTGTGTCTGTTTAGCATCACCAAACAAGTGGACACATCTGTGCCTGAGACTGAACCCGTGAAAACACAAAATCGATACAAGGAAGGAATCCCCGCTTGACAATGGAAGCACCTCAACACTAGGTTGCATTCTCATTCCTTTGCCTGGGACTGAGGACTCCCTGCACATACAGGTGGCTTTGCTTTCAGATTCGCATGGACTGTCCACCAAGGTCTGTTACAAGCTGCAGGGGAGGGTGGGTGGAGGTCTTGTGTGGCTGGGAGGATTCGTGAACAATGAACTACAACTCAAGCTCAGGTGAAAGAGCAATGTGGAGTGGAAGCCCAGCCTGGGGTGAGAGAGAGGAGAGAGCATGGGGGAGGGGAGGGAGTAGAAGACGTCACATTAGTGGCATTAGGCTGGGCCCCTGCAGGGAATGTGGGGTGGATGGGGCCAAGGCAGCAGCAGAAGGCAGTGGACTGAGACTCAGGGGCCAAGCAGAGAATTGTGGTGGGACTCCTCCAGACCCAGATCTCGGTGGGGCTGAAACGCCACGCTGTGGAGCAAGGGGGGTGACAGGAAGGTTCAGCCTGTGCTTCTGGAAGCTCTCCCAGGATGCCCTGTGAAGGTTCAGGGAAGATCTCTCATTACCGTCTAACGCTGAGCTACAAAGCCCTGCACCTCCCAAAGCTCATTCTCACCAAAGCCCTTGGGGAGCCCCCCAGGCACTTCCACTGTGCCTCCTGGGCTCTGCTTGAGTTGCACATAAATGCCCTGTGACTGCTCAAACACTGAGCACCTTGGTGTCATTAGCAGTCATAAGCCAGGAGAAAATGAGCTCAAAGAAAATGAGCTCTTCTGTGGGGAGAAAATAAGAGTACTAGGAATTGTGGGACTTCCCTGGTGGCGCAGTAGTTAAGAATCCACCTGCCCATGCAGGGAACACAGGTTCGATCGCTGGTCTGGGAAGATCCCACATGCCGCGGAGCAACTAAGCCTGTGTGCCACAACTACTGAGGCCTGTGCTCCAGGGCCCACGAGCCACAAGTACTGAGCCACGTGCCACAACTACTGAAGCCCACATGCCTAGAGCCTGTGCTCCACAAGAGAAGCCACCACAATGAGAAGACTGCGCACCACAACGAAGAGTAGCCCCCGCTCACCACAACTAGAGAAAACCCGCTTGCAGCAACAAAGACCCAACGCAGCCAAAAATAAAATAATAAATTTAAAAACAAAGAGTACTAGGAATTGTACCTTTTTCCAGGTGCTGTGCTCCCTTCCACCCTACTTCAAGAGATGCCTTAGTGATATGTCCCGAATGGCTTGCCACAGACCTGACAGTAGCTTCCTAATTTGTCCCTGCGGCCTTTTTTTCTCTTTCACTATTAGTAGGCGGGTGTGCAACTTCTGTGTGTAAATAAATAATAATAGTAACTAATAATGGCAAGAATCACGGAGTGCAGACTATGTGCCAGGTCCTATTCTATATTCCCCTGAATGCATTTAGTCCTCTTAACAACCACAACTGGACGATAAGGTAGCTGCAGAGACTAGAGTGCAGAGAGGTTGGGTAGCACACCCCCGGCACACGCATGCGACGGAACTTGCATCACTTACAAGAAATGGACCTCTGACTCATTCAGGCCCATCAGGAAAACATTTACTTTGAGCTGTACTCTGTGCTTTTCCTTCCAAAAGGTTCAAAATAATAAAGTGGTGCTCTTAGGAGATGTGTCATTAAAAAGAGCCAAGGATGCGGCAGGATGGTTTAGTAGAAAGAGGCTGGGTTCCAATCACGTTGCCTCCAAAGACTGGCTGAACGGCTTCCACTAAGTAATGTCATTTCGCACTTACACGAGCCCTCAGGTTCTAGCTAAAGGTGCTTCACGTTTGTGCAGTACTTCAAAGTGGACTAGACACCCTCCTGCTATTATCTTACTTTATCTGCTCCTCATCACGACTCAGTGAAATAATCACCATGGGTATATTATTCCCATTTTACAGAAAATTCTAATTTTTGAAGAGAAATGAAAGAGATTTAAGTGTACTTTTAGGTAACAGAAAAGTTGGATTACTTCTTGACTTTGAGAGTTGTCCAAGAATGTTAATTGCAGCTTTTACACAGAAAGAACATTTTTCCTCCTTAACTCAAGCCGGAAGCCAGCCCAGTCCACCCTGTGTCCTTCCTCAGCGAAGGGAAGCCATTCGTCCTCCCACGAAACTGAAGCGGGCCCTTCTTTTGGTGGCAGAACTGTGAACCCGAGCTTCTGCTGACTCTTCAGAAAGGTAAACAGAGTTTCCCTCCGTACAGGAGGAAAGGCATTTGCCAAAAGCCATGCCGTGAATAGCCAGCTTTATTTCTGGAATGCTTTCCTAACAAAATTCTAATATTTATTAACTCAAAATAAAACAAGAACTACGAAAACAAACCCGAGAAACTGGATGATGAATAAATAACACTGGCATTCATGCTTTCCTCAGAACCAAAAGTAATACAGTGAAATCTGAGCCCAGAGTGATTCCCGTACATCCAAGGGTCTTTTCTGGTAAAACCTGCAGGAACCATCACAAGCTAGTTTCATCTCAGCCCTGTTTTTATCACAAACACATGCTGAGGGAGGTGGGGCACAGCCTCCAGACCTGGCGCTCGCTGCTTGGATCAGTCCAAGAGCTCACTGCTCACCAGTTGCAAAAGTCCGGCGAGATGGCGAGTGGGGGAACCTGCCGGCCCCTCGGGGTTGGGACCAGGTGGGGTGGAGGCACTGTAAAGCCAGGTGCTTGGCAGTGCTGTCCTATTTGCTCCTTTTAAATGTATTTCCTTTTTGCTTATTTTTTAGAATAATGGCTTTATCATTTTCATGCTCATCATTAAAGAAAATCAAGCAACATAGAGACAAAGAAGAAAGCAAGAAAATCGCTCTGATCCCACCCCTCAGAAATAACCACTGCTCACATCACATGGACCTCACCCCAGTGTTTCCCTGCAAAGATACACAGAAGGGAGACAGACAGAGGGAGGAAGTATGGGCAGGCAAGCAACAGTTATAAAAATGGAAACAAAAAGTATGGTTTAAGTAAAAGCACGAATGTGAATTTGACTTCAGCAAAGGAAACTGAAACTGAAGGAATATTTGAATGTCAGACAAATGTATCTTCACACACAAAACCTAGGTTTCTAAAGGAAACTTTCTAAAATTA
The DNA here is from genome assembly GCF_949752795.1 of Hyperoodon ampullatus. Lineage (NCBI taxonomy): Eukaryota > Metazoa > Chordata > Mammalia > Artiodactyla > Ziphiidae > Hyperoodon > Hyperoodon ampullatus. Next base: position 84,898,887 of record NC_136915.1, on the reverse strand, counting down.
CTATGAAAAACATTAAGAGGTTAGAGTGCTTTTTTTTTTTTTTTTTTTAACACTGTGGCTTAAGTTTCAGCAGCATGGATGGTGAAAGATGAGTTGTCTTACGCTTTCTCCCGCATCCCGAATTTAGTGCGTTTCATTATTATTCTGACTTTGTCAGGATTTTGAACGTCTACAGCCTCTTCTGTGGTGACGGCTTTAGTTACTTAATGGAGTGTACCCAGCACAGCCACTGTGCCTGTTGCCTTACATTCCTGCTCTGTGCCAGCTGCTCTGACACTCTCCTGCAGGACGTGGTGGCGGGGTGGGATTCCTTGGCCAAGACGCCCTCCCTGTGAGGCTCGTGCTCATTGAATGGCTACAGGAAGATGCTGTGGCAAACCAAGAATGGCCTCCAAATAATACTTCTTCATGCAAAGCCAAATTCAATTCATCGGTACATTTGTTCCTTCAGTAGAATGTTAGGATTAAAGGGCTACCCCAGACGTTACTCAGGAAAACCCTCTCATTTTACTGATGAGGAAACTTAAGTCTCAACAGGCTAAGTGACCAGACAGAGGTAACCAAGATGGACATGAATCAGATATTCACAGCCATGCCCCTTCCTCCCCCAAATCCAGAAAAAGCCAAGGAGGCCACTGCATCTTGCTGAACTTGGCCATCATTGATGCGCTAGCAGAGTTCCGCCCTCCCAGTGAAAACCCACCGAGCAAGGATGTGATACTTAGTGATGCGCAAGTCCTGGATACAGGGCTGCGCAGCAAGTGCTGCCTGTCTCCCCACAGGCCCACAGACGGCTCTCCCTGCGTTAACCTCATCCGACCTGGGTATAATCAGCTGAGGAAATGAGAGAGGCGAAGGGGGACCTGGGCTTCCATAAGGGAAAATTAAAGTTGCAGCCTGTGAAATAGAAAATGCAGGGGATGGGAAATGCTCATACTGTATTTTGATCTTAGGCTTTATTAGAAAGAAGACTAAATGGATGGGCTGTCCCCTGTGAGTGAAGACCATTGGCTTCCTCTCCTCCTTACTCTTACTCTTGACAAGGAACTGCAGGCAACACAATGAAGCCATTAAGGCTACAGACCTGGAGTCATATGGATCCCCACAGAGCAGCTAGCATTCTAGATAAGCTCTTCAGCCTCTGGGCCTCAGCTTCCTCATTTGTACAAGGGGGGTAATACCCACTTAACACACAGAGTCCTTGAGAGGACAAACTTAGACCGCATATGTAAAATGTGTACCAGGGTGCCTGGCAGACCCTCAAAACTCAGTAAATGGCTATGTTATTTACAGACCTGAGAAGGTTGGTTCTTTAGTTAAGAGAATGCCAAATATCTCTTATTTGAAGCTCAGCCTGAGGAAACAGCAAGAGGGAGATGGAGGGCAGAAATGCGAATGTTTACATGTTTTCGTATATTGCACATCTGGGGGAATAACTTTTGAAGTCAGGTGTGTGTCCCTCCATGAACACACTGTTGATGGGTATGGGGCTGGCGAAGCAGCAGCCGACCTGTTAGGCTGCATGAGAAAGGCCTGCTGACAGAGAGCCTGGTAGTCGATTGAAAGGTCGCAGGCTGCTGGGAGTAATTACTGCTCTGTGCATGGCTTGGCTCAGCATGCAATGAAAACTCTTATAAGAAAAAAGCATTTATTTAAAGACACTGGCTTAACAACAGAACTCTTCTTTCTGAAGCTCCAAAGACTATCAGCCCTTCCATTCTGGCCTTCTCTAACCACTGGCACTTCTGCTTGGAAAGCAGCTTTTCTTGCAGTCAGTCTTAGGTGTTGTTAGGGCAGCTCCAACAAGAAAGGGCAGCTCTTTGAGCTTGTGTTTCCTTTTTCTTTATTGTCTCCCTGCTACGCTTAGCAGATGCTCCAGGCTCTGTGAAGGCAGCACGAACCAGGACTGGGCTGAGAAAGTAGGGGCTCATCCTTCCATCCACAGACGCGTATGGAGGGTGTGCCTCTACTAAGCTCGGGGCTGGGCACAGGCCACTGAGCCAGGCCGACAGGCTTGTGTTCTTCGATCTCAGGAAGTTTCTTTGTTGCTGCCTCGATGGAGGCAAGACGTGGGCATGGCCAGCAGGCCCAGAGGGCCCTTCTCACCCCCACTGAGATTCATCCTCATGAAGTCATCTGGCCTCAGCTGTCTCACTGCTTGGATGAATGCAAGTCTAGCAAATGCTTCTCTCTGCCTCACCCCTATGCCAGCTGAGGCCTTCTATAAGAGGCAAAAGGAGGGGGAAGATGAAACCATTTGAAGAACATCAAAGACTGGATCCACTTGCTGAAACTTTTAGGAACTTTCTAGTCCTGCCTAGATAAGAATGCTAACTGAGCCAAAATTCTCTTAGTCACTTCCTCTCCTATTTTTCACAGACCTCATTTCTGAAATGTCTATAGAGATGAGATTCTAAATGGAAGGAGGACTGTCCAGCTATCCCCAGTGTGTGTGTGATGGTTCACTTTGCTATCCTGACTTCTGTTTCGCTTCCCTCATGTATTTCCTCCTTTCTTGCCTCTCTGCCCACCTCCTTCCCGCAGGACTTGGAGGCCCTGTGCTCATTCCCTCAGGTGAGGGGAGGGAGCTGGGGGGGGAGGGCAGGAGAAGACACCCAGTCTGCAATTCTTACTGGCTTTTGATTTCTAAAATTTTAAGCTCTTCAGGCCCTTCCTACCAGTGGAGAAGGTGAAGGAAGGGGGTTCCCAACATGACCCGAGTCTAGGAGCAACAGGTGGGTGTGCAGGTCTTCCTCCACCCCCGGATTGGAAAATGAGACTCCCCTGCACTGGGGAAAGAAGGGCCGGGGAGAGATCTGTGGGTCCTGACCAGGCGTCCAGCTCTGCTTTTTTAAAGCAGAGCACGGAAAAGTGGCAAGACTCTAAAGGGGAGTGCCCACTCCTAGGGTCTGAGTTTGCCAGGAGTGAGGGGGTTCCAGAGACATGGGGGGCTTTCATTGCTAAAACCAGAACAGTCCCAGACAAAGCAGGAGGGCTGGTTACCCTACCACTAGCACATCTAGGCAGACAGGGCCATAGATGGCCTTCCAAAAGACTCCTGCTTCCCAAGCAGAGCTTGAAGGAGCCATGAAGATGGGAAGATGGATGTTTCAAGGGCAACCTGTGTGTACTAATGCCTGGGGCTACCTGACACCTCATATAACCCCATGGGGGGATAGCCCAAGAATAATGGATTAAACTTTCCGCCAGTCCAGTGGAATGGGAGTTCACAGACAGAAATTAGGTTGAGAGACATGATATAGTATTTCTTGCACATCTGAGATTGTGGATGAGGCTCACATCTGTGTGGAAATCAGTCAGAGATGAGACTCAGGCAGTGGCAGCACAGAACACTGTCAGACTCTAGCTTTGAGCAGAACATGGAATCAGTAGCCGCTGCTAAAAGCCATCAAAGCCATCAAAGTGGCTTTTATTCCCTTGACCACTGTGACTCACACCACCTTCCTTTTTTTTTAAAACCTTTTTATGAATGCATTCTCTATTCTCTGGCCAACAATCAGTACCTTCTCCCAACAAGTCTAATGTCTAAGACAAAGACAATTGGGGAGCGACAGCTGAGGACTGTATTCACAGTCAGTGTCTTGCTTAGAAGGGTATGGAAGGGGATGAAGCATGGGCTTCAGAGGTGGCCACTCTGACAATGACTCTGTTCCAGAAGCAGAGGCAGATAAAGAGAAATGACATGAAGAAACCTGCTCACCATCATGAGGAAGATTAGATTTGGGGTAGGAGCTATATTTAATGGTTTAATTTCATTTCCCACACTAAATGAATTTGGGAAATGTCGAAACTAATCTACAGTCTTTCCATTTCTTAAGCACTTAGGGTAATGTTGAGAACTTGGATTGTGAAAGTTCTATCTTCCATTTGAACCAGCCCCCCACCCGGCCCCCACCCTGGCTGCCATCACAGATGATGGGCCAGCGTCAGTGGTAAGCATGGCGCCCACAGCGGACACGAGGCTGCGGATGAGAAGAACACAGGAGGAGCCAATGGGCAGCTGCCTCAGCCCCACGTGGAACACTGTCCATCAGAGCACAGTGTTTTCATGGGTCACCTGCTTCCTTACTTCTGGGGAAATTGAATTTTGCTGACTCCAAAGATAGTTTTCATAGGTCAAAGTTAAACACACAGGCAATCTCCCTCAGCATATTTGCAGCATACCTAGAGCATGTCATGACAGAAAGGGAAGGACAAAGAACATTAGGGTTTGCTTTATGTCCTGCATGGAGCTCAGACTTATGAGAGGAGTCTTACAGATAAGCAAATGTCGATTCCTTGGATCAGATGACCTTTTGAACCAGTGTTGTTGGAAACAGTCCCAGTCATCCTCCCTAGGCAGTGGCACAACTACCCTTGAAAATGGGAGTGAAGAGGAAGAAAATGAATGCTAGATGCAGAAAAGAGGGGGCCAAACTGATGTGCTATGCAGGGGATGTTTCCTTAACCTCGGGCCACAGTCATTTTCTGGTCATGGGTTTGGATTTGAGTACTGGCTTTCCCTCCCCATCATCCTTTGTGAGGGAAAACTTAGTCATTAAGTTCCCTGGACTGCAAGGACCAGAAGGGCTGCTCTTAGCAATTCAACTCCCCCCAACAAGTCATGAGTGCAGTGATTCTGGCTGAGGGTAGTGGGGAAGGAAAGGTGTTTTGGGAGAAGTTCGCTGTGGATGCTGATATACCCCTAGCTGAATAATAACCCCAGGAACCCAGCACTGCTCTAAATGCACAGGATAGAATCAGAGCTTGTACACTTAGTGGGTTGATAATGATAATGACTCCCATTTATTCAGCACATACCTCTACATGCTAGGCACAAAACCAAGAGCTTTGCAAACATTATCTCTTTAATTATTTATAATAATCTTGGGAGACAGGCATTGTTATATCCAATTTGTCTGGTACATGGTAGACTTCCAGTATGTGGTGAGTAACTAAGACTCTCCTTCCCCTCACAGAAGAAACTAACATTTATGGAGCACATACTAAGAGCCAGACACCACACCATGTTTATTAGTTTAATTAACCCTCTCAGCTGCCTATGAGGTAGGTGTTAAGAACTTTGCTTTATATATGGGGAAACCAAGGCTAAGTAAGAGAGGTGAAGTGACCTGTCCAATGTCACACAGTAAGTGGAGAAGCTATGATCCAAACCCCGACCTGTCTGCCTTCTTCCCATTCCATCACACTGCTGGGAAATGAACAGAGGGTCCAGGTCCAGAGAGGGAGGACGGGGAGGAAGGAGGAGCTCTCATAAGAGGTGGACAAATATCTTCCAGAAGAAGGGAAGCGCTAAGGTGTGAGGAGAAGGGAGGATGCTTGGAGAAGGAAGCTGGAGGAGTGGTACCATTAATAAGAGGTGAGATCCCATCCTTCCCAGATCCAAGTGTTCCCCACCCTCTGCCCTGTGAGCATGGGCCCTGACTTCCACGTTGCCCAAGGGAGTGGGGTGATCTACGTATAGTTCTGTTTATGAGGTGAGCCGGGGCAGCTCTCATCGACATTCTGTGTACTGTGACATACTTGTTTGTCCCTAGTGTCTCAGTGAAGCTCGGGAGGATGGGGGGAGAGAAGATGCAAGGTAGAGAAGAGGAGAATCAGAAAGAGCCTTACCCACTGTGTAAGCCTGGTTGAAGCACTCAAGCCCTCTGGACCCCAGATTCTGCTGTAATGAGGGGCAGGGCTTCCATGATCTCTTAAGTTCTGGGGTCTGAGTTCCTCCCTGGGGAAGGGGTACCCTGGTGGACTGGTAAAGACCTGGTTTTAAATCCTGGTGGACATAACCCTGTGTTTGTATTTCCATGGCCATTCGTGCCCAGAGGAGGTGGATGACTTGAGGGACTTGAGGGACTTAGGGTGAGTTTGCAGGGAAGAGCAGAGCACAGGCTGGCTCAGCCCTTTGTCATTGCCTTTGGGATCTACCTAGCACGGAGGACACACCTCCTCAGCTTCTCAGCTGAGTTTACAGGGGAGACCCCAGGGGCAGGTCTACACTGTTGGCTGGGCCTGGGACAGGGTGAGTTGGTCTCTCCATTTCAAGGGTGAAACTTTAATAAGCTGCTCCTACACTGTATTTTCCAACCCGGCCATTAGGTACTCAAGGTGATATTTTTAATCTTCATCTGCTGTCTCTTGGGTCTCTCAGTTGTTCAGAACTTTACGAGGAAGAGGGGATGACTTATTATGTGTCCCAAACCTTAACACTCAACTCTGTTACTTTCCTCCTGTCTAACCTGGAGCAGGTTGCTACTTAACCTCTCTGAACCTAAGTGTCACCATCTATCAAAAAAAGAAAAAGGGTAATAATGGTACCTTTCTCACAGGATTATTTGTGAGGCTGAAGGGAGTTAATACATGTAAAGCAGTTAGCATGGTGCTTGCTGCACAGAAGTGCCCAATAAGTGGTGGGAATTCCTGTCTTGAGGAGCTGCACACCTTGGAGGGAGCCTAACGGTTGCCTCCCAAGAGGTTTTCTGATTAGCTGAGGGCTCCTTGCAAAACTCACCCTCCCTTCCCTGTAGTGAGGCAATCATTCATTCAACAAACATTAACTGTTTCTCCGAGAAGGTAGAAGAATTTCAAGTCAGAAAGGACAGATGGCAGCTGCACACTGGGCCTTTCCTCAGAAGGAGGAGAGACTGCTGAGGCCCATTTAGGGCAGAGGGCTTTAGGGTATAGGAAGTGAGCTTGAGCTCACCCTCTTGAGCCCCAAGCCTTGCAACACACCCACAGCAGGTGGGAGCCGGGCTCCAGAGAGGCTGCTCCCCAGGAAGCCACATAAAGCCGCAGCGCTAAGCCCAGCAGCTTCTGAACCACGCACCAGGAAACATGAGGATACAGTTGGTTTTCTCCCAGACAGCCTGGGGTCTCTGACAAATACGCGTCTCAATTCCTTTCTATCTAAAGTCAGGACAGTAGCATTTGCCACAAAGCAGCTGGGCTGTGAGGATTACCATCATCTAGAAATGGGCTTTAATGTAAACTATCATATTGACACACATGCGGGTTTCTTCTACAACATGCACACACAGAGGCATCTCTCTGGGGCTCTCAGCATCAGCTGGCTGCCCCAGAATAGCTCTAAGCCAGTCGGTGGGGGCAGGAGAATTCGGAACCGCCGCTGTCATGGAAAGAACAGCTGTCTGCATGCTCTGTGATGAGGCAATGTCAACTACCCCAAGAACTGTGTCCTCTTAAGAACCTTTACATCATTTTCATAATCGAGTTCGAGAAATTGCACGATATTCATTACTTTTCTTTTCTGAGCTGTACACATTTTTCTGGGGAGAGGAGAGGAGTCCCTGGAGGTCTGCCAGCTGGCTGACGATGAACCAAAATCAGACACGGAAAAGTTACCCAGTGCCTTTGCTCCTGATGGACTGTGAGAAAGAGAAGCATTGAAATCGAGCTAACTGCAAAGGAAGTGGAGGGGGGAGAGAAGGCTTTGGGATATTACAGAGTCAAGTCTGCCACAAAGGCTTAGAAGACAGAGACCAACTTTACGTGCCCTGAAAAACAAGCACTGGCAGGCAGTATGGGCTGGGGTGTAGGGGTGGGCTACGAAGCAGGGAGGGGAGAGACGTGTATATTTTCCTAGTAGCAGCCAGTTTTTCTCTGCACTGGACTCGGCAAGATTATCTGGAGCCTTTCTGACCAGTATACCTGTTAGTTAGGAAGCCAGGAAGCTATGGGCATTTCAAATCAAATGCCAAGAGGCAATAATCTATGCATTTCTTGGTATCTCATATCTAGACGGATGCCACAATAAAGCAGGCTGGCAGCTTGATGGGCTGCATTAAGGCAGATCTGACCAGGAGATACAGCAGAGATCCACTGGGTACCCAGCTACCCTGCATAATGGCCCACGGCAGAAATGGGAGGTGAAAACTGCGGGACATTACTCTCCACTGTTGAGAATGACCGAGGTGACTGGCATTTTACCAGCATCTTATCACCAGTTCAATGTACTTATTGCTGTCACTACAGCAGCAGTGTTGGGAGAATCGCTTTAAGGGGATGTAGATAGCGGCGCACTCACATTCTCAGTCCACTCAAGAAAGATTCTGGAGGCTTGAGATCCGGACAACATAAAGCATCATTAATCTTTGTGATTCCAGGGTAAGTTCTCAACATGGATAAGAAAACCAACATTAAAAAAAAAAAGATCCGGGCTTCCCTGGTGGCGCAGTGGTTGGGAGTCCGCCTGCCGATGCAGGGGACACGGGTTCGTGCCCCAGTCCGGGAGGAGCCCGCATGCCGCGGAGCGGCTGGGCCCGTGAGCCATGGCCGCTGGGCCTGCACGTCTGGAGCCTGTGCTCCGCAGCGGGAGGGGCCACAGCAGTGAGAGGCTCGTGTACCAAAAAAAAAAAAAAAAAAAAAAAGATCCTGCCATTCAGGACACAGCGGGAGGACACATCCTGCCCCACATCCCGCACAAAGCGTGTCACGGATATGATGCGGCAACACGGTACCCGTGTGCCCCAGCTCTCGGCCGGCACCACAGCATGGCTGAGCACACCCCATGAGGACCTCAGATCATTTAAGCTGATCCTCTTCTGCAGAAGCTCAGTAATGTGGAGGGATTCACCCAAGTTCCACAAAGATGGCAGAAGCCAACTGCTGCCACACCTGACTAGGGGTTGCCTTTACCTAAGAACTGCTCCCGGGAAACGGAATGGAAATCGTTGCTCTCAAACTTGTTTGACCTCAGCCCACAGCTCACTTCCTATACCCATTCCCACTTCTGCTGGAAGAACAAAGAATTGAAAAGGAATGCAATGCTCGCCATGATAAAAATACAACACATTAAACAAGAGCCAAATACTCACCAGAAGTAAAGTGGTAAACAAGGCAAGTATAACTGCAGTTGAATAACACAGCCAATCCAAGGCAACTCTGGTGGCACTCATAGCAAAGGGCTCCTTCCCCAGTCTGCAAAATCCCAGCTCTGCCTGGGCTCATTCACAAGCATTGCATGGTCACCAGGCATCGCCTTGGCAGTCAGAGACATCTTAACAGAATTATGAATTTGAGTCCTCAGGAAACTAAGTAAAACATCAATGTTGGTTCATAAATGACACATTTCAGTAAGCTTTAAGTAACACACTATGCACTTTATCAATCGGTAAAAAGCCTTTAGTTGTATGTGAAAATGAAAATCCATGAATTGAAGAAGAATGAATTTGCCTGTAAGAACTGAAGAAAGAACACTTTGGAATATTCAATCCGTTTGGAATCATCAGGAAGAGTCCTGTGGCCCACCAGTGGGTTTCAAACCTAGAGGAACACTGACCTAATGCCACCATCAGCTCTGGGACAGACATCTGTGTCCTCCATGGGCAAAACGTGCACTCAGGGAGACATTTCCACGAGGAACCGTGTGTGGACTGTAAGAATAAGGGGCAGGCGGTTCCTGCCGAAGGGTTAGGCTCCACAGTCCCATGAGGGGACGTCTCAGTCGGGCTCCTGGAAAGTGCTGGGAGGGAGGGGGAGGCTGCAGGATCTCCTCGTCTGAAAATCTCTGAGAACACCCAGGCCAGTTGGCCTCCCAGAAGCTTTGACACTGACTTGCCTGAGGGGAGGAGGTGGGCTCAGACCACCCTGACTAGCCTTTTCTGCACCACCCAGGCTTCAACGCCTTCACTGTTCCCATACCTTTCCTGTCCTCCTGTACAAAAGTCTGTCTGAAGCCAGCCTTGCTCAACAGCCAGCAACTGACTTGTCTGGACTCTGGCTTGGGCAGGCGCTCAAGCGATCCACCCCAGACAGTGGTTGCGACTCCCTCTCTGACTGTTTCAAAATGCACAGTAAGTATGGGCTTGGGTCCCAGAGGTAAGACAGATATGGATTCAAACCCGAGTTATGCCACTAACTAACTATGCGCCCTCTCTAAGCCTCGGTTTCCTCATCTATAAATTGGAGATAACTATCTCAGGGGGCTGCAGTTAAAACTCAAAATTGATCCAATGCAGGGAAAGTGCTGAGCACACAACTAGCCATACAGTGAGTGCCAGGAGGCCATGGCTATTGTTGTCGCTATCAGCTGATGACCTCCGGTGGTGCTCTATGCTCACGCCTGACAAATCCAACCTCTTCTGTGCAAGCTCTCTTAATCATCAAGTCAAAGTACCTCCCCAGGGGGCTTCCCTGGTGGCACAGTGGTTGAGAATCTGCCTGCTAATGCAGGGGACACGGGTTCAAGCCCTGGTCTGGGAAGATCCCACATGCCGCGGAGCAACAAGGCCTGTGAGCCACAACTGCTGAGCCTGCGCGTCTGGACCCTGTGCTCCGCAGCAAGAGAGGCCGCGATAGTGAGAGGCCCGTGCACCGCGATGAAGAGTGGCCCCCGCTTGCCACAACTAGAGAAAGCCCTGGCACAGAAACGAAGACCCAACACAGCAAAGATAAATAAATTAATTAATAAACTCCCACCCCAACATCTTCTTTAAAAAAAAAAAAAAAGTACCTCCCCATACCAAGACTCCCCTTTTCTGAACTTCGCAGTCCTCATTCCAGCATATATTGTTCTTTAAACATCTCATGCAAGTGCCTCATGATCTTCCTCATTCCCCACACTAGCTTGTCAGCTCCTTGAAGGTCTGGCCTGCTTTATATTGACTCTGTTTCACCACAGTCTCCTCCCCCATTAACCTGGTTCAAATGGCTTGAATACAGCATAAACAAATAGATATTGGATAAATAAATGTGTGAGGTGTACACACATAATATTTTCAGCTATCTACACATTTGGTATTTATGATGTAGAGAGACAAATAACGAAAAATGATGAGATGTGGGATTTCATCCCCCACCCCGCAAGTGAATTACCATGTAGCCTTAGGCTGGGTGTTGACAAATGTGGCAACTGCCACCAGCCTCCCTCCCAGGACTGGTGAAGATGGATTAGGCTTTTAAGGAGCAATGCTGAAACACAGCCGGCTACTTGATCTTAAGTAAAGAAGAGCATCTGGGTTCTGTTGGTAACAAATGGATCTCATTCTCTTCTAGCATTTCCCATCTCCTTCTGCACAAAACTAGCAAAATAAAAAATAAGCCTCAACTCTTATAAATCTGATTTCCAGAGAAAATCTTTTCCTAGCAACTCATTCCCGTGCCAGGAAATTTTTCAAGAGGCTAATCTAAATTCCTTGTCTCACTTTGAGCTCACTTTCCTTTGTCTACTGCCAAATGAGATCAACAATAGCTTTGACTACCATTATACAACAATTATCTTTATTCTTACAAATCTTTATTTCACTCTGCTTTCCAGTAGTTGATTTAGACTAGAGGTGACCTTTCCCTCCCCACCAATATTCACGCCACTTCTTTCTTTCTTCTCCATTCTTCCTTCTCTTCTTTCTCAATCTCCTAACCCTTAGGCCTCCCAGTGGTCCCCACATCAGCTGGCAGTGCCTAGTCCTGTAGGAGTCACCCCACGTTAAAGCTGCTCCAACAGCTGGTTTAGGGCCAGGCCTAGTGCACGGGCACCATGAACAGAATCCAGAAGACCTATCCCTGTTTGCAACACTGATCCACTATGAGCTGGATCCTCGAGGCTAGCTGAGCCTTTCTGTGATTCAGGGACAATCATTCCAACTGTAAAACTGTTATAAGGATTCCTCCCCTTCATAATGGTAATTATAGTGTGATTAATACTAACACTACTTAGGATCTTGGAAATGTTTTTAACTCCCCAAAGAAAAGGTACTGGGCTAATATAAGGTGCTGAAACTTCAGAATGAAGCAAATACATCCCTTAGGATAATAGGGCAGAGAAAACAAACATGAACATGGTATGAGAAAGTGGCTTTCAAACATGTTCAAGCAGCAGAGCCTGTCTTCAAATGAAACCTTCAGTGGAATCCCACTCCTAAACCAGATAGAAGTGGAGCTGCTCTGGTTGCAAGGCAGGGGTGGGTGCTGGTGGTGGTGCTGGTGATGGTGTTGATGGTGGTATTGCTGGTGGTGATGGTGTTGCTAGTGGTGGTTCTGGTGATGGTGTTGCTGGTGGTGGTGGTGGTGGTGCTGGTGCTGGTGTTCCTGGTGGTGGTGCTGGTGCGGGTGGTGGTGCTGGTGGTAGTGGTGCTGGTGCTGGTGTTGCTGGTGGTGGTGCTTGTGGTGGTGGTGGTTGTGGTGGTGGTGGTGATGGTGCTGGTGCTGGCCGTGGTGCTGGTGCTGGTGCTAGGGGTGCTGGTGGTGGTGGTGGTGGTGTTGGTGCTGGTGGTGCTGGTGCTGCTGGTGGTGGTGCTGGTGGTGGTGGTGGTGCTGGTGATGGTGTGGCTGGTGGTGGTGCTGGTGTGGCTGGTGGTGGTGCTGCTGATGGTGCTGGTGCTGGTGTTGCTGGTGGTGGTGGTGGTGGTGGTGGTTCTGGTGGTGCTGGTGGTGCTGGTGGTGCTGGTGGTGGTGCTGATGCTGGTGGTGCTGGTGGTGGTGCTGGTTGATGGCGCTGGTGCTGGTGTTGCTGGTGGTGGTGGTGGTGGTGCTGGTGGTTGTGGTGCTGGTGGTGGTGGTGGTGTTGCTGGTGGTGGTGCTGGTGCTGGTGGTGGTAGTGGTGCTGGTGGTGCTGGTGATGGTGTGGCTGGTGGTGGTGCTGGTGGTGGTTCTGGTGCTGGTGGTGATTGTGGTGGTGGTGCTGGTGCTGGTGCTGGTGGTGATTGTGGTGGTGGTGGTGGTGGTGGTGCTGGTGGTGCTGGTGGTGGTGCTGGTGATGGCGCTGGTGCTGGTGTTGCTGGTGGTGGTGGTGGTGGTGCTGGTGGTTGTGGTGCTGGTGGTGGTTGTGGTGCTGGTGGTGTTGCTGGTGCTGCTGTTGCTGGTGGTGGTGCTGGTGCTGGTGGTGGTAGTGGTGCTGGTGGTGCTGGTGATGGTGTGGCTGGTGGTGGTGCTGGTGGTGGTTCTGGTGCTGGTGGTGGTTGTGGTGCTGGTGGTGTTGCTGGTGCTGCTGTTGCTGGTGGTGGTGCTGGTGCTGGTGGTGGTAGTGGTGCTGGTGGTGCTGGTGATGGTGTGGCTGGTGGTGGTGCTGGTGCTGGTGGTGATTGTGGTGGTGGTGGTGGTGCTGGTGCTGGTGGTTGTGGTGCTGGTGGTGGTGGTCGTGCTGGTGGTGGTGGTCGTGCTGGTGGTGGTGGTCGTGCTGGTGATGGTGCTGGTGTGGCTGGTGGTGGTGCTGGTGTTGTTGTTGGTGGTGCTGGTGGTGGTGTTGGTGCTGGTGGTGTTGGTGATGGTGCTGGTGCTAGTGGTGGTGCGGGTGATGGTGCTGGTGATGGTGTGGCTGGTGATGGTGTGGCTGGTGCTGGTGCTGGTGGTGATGGCAGTGCTGGTGGTGGTGGTGGTGTTGGTGGTGGTGGTGATGGTGCTGGTGCTGGTGGTGGTGGTGGTGCTGGTGGCGGTGGTGGTGCTGGTGGTGGTGGTGGTGGTGCTGGTGCTGGTGGTGGTGGTCATGCTGGTGATGGTGCTGGTGTGGCTGGTGGTGGTGTTGGTGCTGGTGGTGCTGGTGATGGTGTGGCTGGTGGTGGTGCTGGTGCTGGTGGTGATGGCGGTGCTGGTGGTGATGGTGCTCATGCTGGTGGTGGTGGTGGTGGTGGTGGTGCTGGTGCTGGTGTTGCTGGTGGTGGTGCTGCTGCTGGTGCTGCTGCTGGTGCTGGTGTTGCTGGTGGTGGTGGTGGTGCTGGTGGTGATGCTGGTGGTGGTGGTGGTGGTGCTGGTGCTGGTTTTGCTGGTGGTGGTGCTGGTGGTGATGGTGGTGCTGGTGGTGGTGGTGGTGGTCGTGCTGGTGGTGGTGCTGGTGTGGCTGGTGGTGGTGCTGGTGTTGTTGGTGGTGCTGGTGGTGGTGTTGGTGCTGGTGATGGTGCTGGTGCTAGTGCTGGTGCGGGTGATGGTGCTGGTGATGGTGGTGATGGCAGTGCTGGTGCTGGTGGTGATGGTGCTCGTGGTGGTGCTGGTGGTGGTGGTGGTGCTGGTGATGGTTTTGCTGGTGGTGGTGCTGGTGGTGGTGCTGGTGGTGATGGTAGTGCTGGTGGTGGTGGTGCTGCTGGCAGTGCTGGTGGTGGTGCTGGTGGTGATGGTAGTGTTGGTGTTGGTGGTGCTGGTGGTGATGGTGCTGGTGCTGGTGCTGGTGGTACTGGTGGTGGTGGTGGTGCTGGTGGTGGTGGTGGTACTGGTGGTGGTGCTGGTGGTGGTGGTGCTGGTGGAGGTGGTGCTGGTGGTGGTGGTGCTGGTGGTGGTGTTGCTGGTGGTGGTGATGGTGCTGGTGGTGTTGGTGGTGCTATGGGCCCAGAACCCACCTTTCCTCCTCCTCACTCATTTCTTTCCCCTCCTGAGTGGTGGTCCCTGCAGTACCCACAGGGAGCCCCTAGGCTTCCATGGGGCAGTGAACGAGGTACATGGAAAGTACCTGAATTTACATAATACAATGAGGGCACTGCAACTCAACCTTCAGTTCTTAAAGGGCCATGTGGCCAACATATTAGTATATCAATGGTCCCACTGCTTTTGTCTTTCTCGTCTGTCTATATGTTTCTTAGCTTGATTTTCATGTACATATATTTTATCACAGTACTTTTTTGTAATGCATCTCAAAATCTTTGTGGAATAAGTTGGTATCTGGATATGTGCACAGAGTTCTAGGAGAGAGAGGCTGGCGTATTACACTGTGACAAGACACTCATAGAGTTTGGCCTGACTTTGCTACAGGACCCACCATTCTGAAGGTGCTGTGGTATTTTACTGTGTTTTATACATGCTGGCTTGAAGTGATTCAAGTGAAAACTAAATACACTCTAAAATGTATTCCAAGATTCTTAAGAAGAGCCTTAAATATAGGGTTTTACTACAAGACGACTACAATCTCGCCAGGACAATGAAAGATATTCTTAATGCCACTTACAAGACATTAAACATAGATGGCCTAATTAGTCCCTTTACTTCTACTGGTATATTTATTAGGAAGAGGGGCAATAATAAGAAGTACTTTTCTAAGTGAGACAAAGTATAAAACAGCCTGCTGACTTATAAAAATAATGCTTTGTGTAAATTTTACTAAGGGTTATTAAAATTCCCTAAATTATCTACAGAAAAATAAAACACATATTTAAATTTCCATCAGTTTGGAAGACTCAGGAGAAAAAAAAATCTGAAATTCAAACAATCACAGTATGCAATTTTTCTGATTTTCAAAGGAGTATTTATAGCTTGAAAGGGAAAGGCTGGCAAAATATATAAAAATTAGGGAGGCAATTCTTTTCCTATTTCAGGAAAATTATAGTTCTTGGAGAAGACATTGAAAATTAGCTCTCAGTTGATACACATGCCTTGTGTTAGAGTTTCTAAAGCCCCTTCCTCTTTTTATTTCTGAAAAGAGAAATTTCTTTCAGAATTTGAAGAATGGCATTAATGACCTAAAGTTCTAAGGTAAAGGTCTGCAAACTACAGCTGAGAAACCAGATCCATCAGACACAGAGTGCTTCCCTCTGGCCAGAGCTAAGAATAATTTTCACATTTTAAAAATAGCTGGAAAACTTCAAAAGAAGAAGAATATTTCTTGACACATGAAAAATACAAAATTCAGATTTCAGTGCCCATAGGTAAAGCTTTACTGGAACACAGTCGGGCCCATCCAGTTACATCTTGCCTATGGCTGTCTCTTGTTGCCGTGGCAGAGCTGAGAAGTCATGACCCAAACTGAATGACCCAGAAGCTGAAAACTTTTACACAATCTGGCCTTTACAGAAAAATTGGCCAACCCCTGACCTAAGAGTTGATGCCCACTGGCAGGCCCCTCCGTGTGTCCCTGGGGCATGTGGCAGGAGACATACCTGGTTGAAATGGCACAGGCATTTGTCAAGACACCGCAAGCAGCAGTAGCAGCATCGGGACACACAACTCGACCAGGCACTGTGCTGCTGGGGTCAGGTTAAGAATGAAAGGATCAGTGTCAGAAACAACACAGGAAAGAGGTAAGCAGGCAGTTTCTGTGAACATACCGTGTTCCTACTTGGAGACCCACGTACCTGGGGAAGCACTGCAGCAGTTCTCACTCGGTAGAGAAGTTCTTCTATTCTGTATATGCTACTCCTACTACTAATTATTATCATTACTACTACAGATAAGCAAGATTTCTCTCCTGTGGGCTTACCTGTTAGGACTGCTGTTGACTTCAGCAGAAAGGGAAATGGGTTAGTCCATATTTACTAGTAAAGGTGAACTAGACCTCCTGGTTCTAGTAAAAAAAAAAAAAAAAAAAAAAAGAATCTCTCTTCCCTCTTCACCTTCCCCTAAGAGTCTTCAATTATAAACTCTGCTTTTTCAAACCAAAGTCTGTATTCATGAAAAATTCGTATCCCTGAGACAATAAAACTAATGAACTGGAGATACTAGTTACATGTCCGCATAAAAAAAGAGTCAGGTTTAATTTTTTTGGAAATACATCCTATAGTGAGACTTTCAGGGCTAAATTTTTAGGGATAAATTAGTCCTTCGAAATATAACTTGAACTTGTGTATAACTCAGGAATGAATAATTTAACGAAACTTGTTAGGGGAAGGGGTGATTGAATGTGCCCAGACCCAGGGTGGAGGATCCCTGAAAACAATCCTGAAATAGTTCTCTTTGAGGACCCCAGAAATAACTCAGCCTTACATGGACATTTTCTTGTCCCAATTTTAATTCAATTGGATGAAATTTGACCTGGATACTTTTCAGCCTGGCCATGGTTGTAAATAAGCCACTTAATGTAAGAAGGGTCTCACAGTGGCCATGTGAAATGTTTAACTTGTAGGTACAGTATGGGGCTGTAAGGCTGCTGAGGAAGACCATTTTTTTTTAACCTAAAAACACATTTCTCCAACAGTGACACCACTAAAAGGGAGTTTGGCCCCTTAGTCCTTATGGGATCTGGCGAGTGATAAATAACCTTTTAGATCTCTGCCAGAGAGGATGACCAGTAACTTCTCTTTCAGATTTATGGAGGCTGTTTCCCCAAAGAATTTAAGGTGTCTAGCTCTAGGGGAGATAGTTAGTCCCCTACTGCTCATTAATTTGTGAGTATCTATTACTAATGCATACATACACCTATAATACCTAAATATGAATATATTTAATATATATAAACTATATGAATATATTTAAAATAAAAAAGCTGCTCTGTTCTTCAAGAAATCCTTCTTCCAAGTTTCCTAAGATTGAAGGATCAATTTCAAAATGCAAGAGCCGGAGTAGCTTGATTTGTCCTGGATGTGCAAATGCTTCTTCAAGTCACAGACATGTAGCTAAGCAGTACTTCAGCAGAAATACAAGAAAATACTCTCTGATCAGGGGCAACGGCTTAGCATGCATTTCAAGATGAGGAAGCTAGATAATCAATTGTTCCTAATTAATATACTAATCTTAAATCTTGATTACAGACTTAAATATCAACAATTCAGATTTCTGCTTAAAAGAGCAAACAAAAACAATTCTAAAGTATAATTATGAACCCACATGTAAAACTTCCCCAATTAACTAAGAGCACATACATATACCCAAAAGGTTGGACTCATGTACATCTGAGAAACTCTGACCAAGTCACCAACGCTGAAGTGGGGATGGGGTCGAGATTAACATTGTGTGAGAACAGAAAAGTAGGGGAAAATCCAACCTTCCCTTGTTTGGCAGGCCAGAAATACCATGAGAACAGCTGTTTTCCTGGTGTTTTGGTTTCCACTGCCATTCATAACCAAATGTGCATGGAAATAAAAACCAGGGAGGAGAAAAAACCCCAGGCACAAAAGCCCCACAGTTTTCTGTCTTTTGAGCTGAGATTGAGGTCAGCTTGCCCATTTCTAACCATCAAGCACGTGCGTGCGTGCGCGCGCGCACACACACACACACACACATACACCAGCAACTTCCCAGGTCACCCTCCAGGAAACACAAAAGGTGGGGAATATTTTAGCTTTAAAACAGAAACAAACAAACATTATTCTTATCTTATAGTGTATTTTTCTTTCTTTAAAAAATAAAGCATGATAAATGTCCGTAAAAACTTGCTTAAATTGCATCTTAAGAATGCCTCCCATTTGTTCAGCATTTAAATAAGAAGGAAAACCAGCAAACTCAGAGCTATGCCCTCTCCACCCCACCTCTGCCACCACATTGGAGAAAATCCAACAAACAAAGCTATGAACAAAACAGGGACGGGAAAAAAAGATTGCTGGGGGTGGGGGGATGGGACCTGAAGAACACTGGAGCTTTCTGAACGGCCACTGGCACAGGTCACATTCCTGTCCCGGGACCCAGTGTAGTTTTCCAGCGATTAACTTTTCTGTAACCCAAACACGGAGCGCACCCTGTTTTAGGGTGCTGCCTTACCTTCTCTTTCAGAGTGTTATAGATGTACATGAGAACGGCTCTTGGAATCCTCACCACAGTGATTAAAAATGACCCTTTGACAACTGTTCCCTGATGGTAGCAGAAAAGAATGGACAGAGATGAAAGGATCGGGCGATCAGGAGGGTCATTTTTATTTCTGGGAACAGGAGAAAAAAAGACAGCATTTAAAAAACACTATTTAGAAAGAAACGAGAAACTTCTCTCTGGTTCAAATCATCTGCGGTACTAACAATTTAGAAAGCAGGGACGCCATCTACATTTGGCAAAATTTTTACACTCCTTGGTAGCTAAGGGTAAATGATTTCTTGGACGAAGTTAATTCCTTTTGGTGGCACTCAATGTTACAAACAAGGAACAGAAAATTAAAAAATAAATACTGATGAGTTAAACAAGTTTTCCTCTTTACCACGTCTACCACCTCCACCAATCCATTAAATTGCGTATTGATCCCATTTTCATTTTCAGAAGTTTAATTATATAATAATCCCCAAGGTTTAAATTACACACGTGCATCTGTAAATATTGCCAGTATTAGCTCGGTGATTAAAATCACCACCAAATCACATGACCAGGATTGGCAGCCAGAGAGGAACCAGCTTACAGCGAAGGGAGGAAACGTTCTGGCTTTCACACAGCTCCAAGCTCCTGAAATCCAGCTGATTTCTACTCTGCTCTGTAAAGGTCACTTCACTGTGAATCATTTACGGGACTTGTCATGACACAGCTCTCAAGAATGCAAAAGTCAGTTTCACAGGCAGGAAAAAGTGAAAAAGAACAGAATGGGCATATCCCCTACCCAAAGCTGAAAGATAAAACAAAGGCAGGAGGGCTGATGCAACTCCTCCCCCGACACTCTGATGCCAGTTCTAGAAAATGAGGCCCTTTCCGAAAAGCTACTTCACTGCTTCCAAGTGAAGCTTGCTTTCTTCATAATGGATCATTCTACAACTTGCTCTGGTTGCTAATAAGTCACTATGAATTAAGGTTTTGACAAGAATCTAGGTTTTGAGGGAAGAAAAGGAAATTGGCCAGAAATGTTTCAAGAGTTGGCAACAGCCGTATTTTGCTGTTACTTAAATCATCCAGGAAGGAATAGAGAATATGAAAGTAATATTGGGAGCAGAATAACTGCAATCCAGTTGTGCCACAAAAAGGGCGATGTGTGTTTCAACTCAATATTGTTGAAAATAGGAAATACCAGGGAAGCTATTGCTGATATGAATTCATTTAGATCTGATAAACTAGAAAAGTAGCACAGCCAGGAAAATCTGACACTTTTTTTTTCCTTTTCCTCATTCTTTTTTTTTAAAAGGAAGAATGTTTACTTTCCCATTTAGGAGATTTATGTGCCTTAGAACATATTATGGTGCTCAAGAGGGGATGCAGGGAGAAGAAGGCAGCACCTGCTTTCCATCTGGTAGGGAAACAAAGGATTCACAGGCCACTGTGAACAGGGCCTTGGGGGCTGGTCCTCCAGGTACTGAAGTTTGGGGTTAGGCATCCGCTTTCTGAGGCTTTGCTGGGATGGGATTAACCATTTCAGGCAGAGGAGTGTCTGCACTGTCTGGGCTGCCCTCATCCATGTTGCATCCCAGTGATGGCTCCAGCCACTCCAGGGCTTGGCTGGAAGAAGATGTAGACAATCCAGAAGCTGAGTTACCACGTGAGAGAGAAAACCTGAAAAGAAGGCCAGCTTGTGGAGCCAGGAGTCACTCAATACCTGCCCTGAGAACTACATGCCACCCAACAGGGAAAGGTCAATCAGTGGAGGGTCTTGAAGTCCCCACTTTCTCTCCCTAGACCTTTTTTCCATGTTCAAAGGTAACATCATCTTATCATCCCTCCTCCACTATGCATGTGGCTGGGGCCTTCATCTCTGTTACCTTCACAACCAGCAAAAACTGCCTTCAGGAAGAGGCTCTGATTACACCTGGTGAAGCTTAAACTGAGACTTCACCATATTTTGAGAATTGGCGTTCGGGACTGCAGAGCAGCGAGGGGTGTATTGGGCAGCTCAGTGATGGGCTTGTGAGGATGCTAGGGCCTCCCGTCAGGCCTATGCCTCTGTCTCTAGGGAGTACTGCATGCTGAGCATCTTCCACCGGGTTCTGTGGGTGGTGGCAGTAGGAAGACCCCGGGCAGTGTGAGAGAGCAGGAGACTCGAGGATGTGCCCCACACGCCTAGCTCCCCTACTTTTAAACTTGTGGCTGCTGAGTGCTAAAGGTGCCTGGCCCTGTGCAGTGGAGCCAGGGCCCCAGGACACTGCATCAGCTCAAGTCACTGGGCAAAGCATTTAATGGTTCCATTCATCCAAGTCTGTAGCACCTCTGGGTCATGGTACGTAAGTGCTGTTTTGCAACTACTATTTGCTCGGACAGTAGAGCGTAAGTCGAATCCAGCAACTTCAGGGTCCTAGAGGCACGTTTTAGCTCCGGTTAGATCCAGCCTAGAGCTCATTGAGAACTCTTCAACAGTATGGAAAATTCATTTTGTGCTACGGCTCCTGGACAAGGACTGGGCTGCACAGGATGGATGGATGGCCTCCAATGTCAATCTGGTCCTGAGCAAAGGAGCATGGTGTGTCCCTGCAGAGACCTTGTCCTTTCCTGATATTTCTTTCAGCAAAACTACTGCAAGATGGGATTTTTGTGATGACTGTGGGGAAGCTGTGAGATTCATCTTTCCAGTCTCAAAGAAAATGGAAGCTCTTCGCTATGAAGAACAGGTCCTTGGCAGCTCTTCTCAGGGTTAGGAAACTCATCTGTCTCCTACCTAAATTCCTTAGGCTCCTCTGTGATTCCACTTCCTCACTTCCTCCTCAGCAAATCCAAAGCAGCTGGAAACCATCTTTTGTATAGTTGCAAACGATGAAGTCATGCCTCATGCGTCCCTTCTCCAAACTGAGTGGAGCTGGTTCCTTCCTATCACATCTCAGCCACATCTTTATGGCTCTCAGTTGACCCCTCTTCAAGCAAATGGTTGTAAAAGGGAAATTACACAGGTTGCCCATGTCCTGGTACTTGATGGTCTTTGTATGAACTCTTCAGCCCTCTTACTGCTTAAATGAATGACAGAGATGAATGCACTCTGGCTATATTTAATTCTCACCCTGCGTGCAGGCTAGAACATGAGATTAAAGAATTGTGAGCCCTGAGATAAGGAAAAACCTTGAGGTTTCAAAATTAGCACACAGTCAAAAAGAATGCAGAACTCTTTAATAAATGAAATAGTAGTGCTAAAAATAAATCAGCATGCATTTTACTTTGAATTAGTTTGTTTATTTTTATCAAATATATGAAGTATCTTAAAAAGTCAAATAGTACTGCTAGGCATAACAGGAAAAACAACAGTTTTCTTTCCCCACCACTAATTTTCTCTCCCTGGAGGTAATATTTTAGCTGTTTCTTCTGGAGATCACCCTCACACTTCTAAATTACTTTACTTGTTCTTACTGCTATTTCTTGATTTTTTTTTCAGCCTCAGAGACTGTCAACCGACTTCCCACCATGGAAGATGCAGGTTTCTTTCTCCTACACAGCCTAAACTCCCCAACACATTCATTTTCCCACCCCTCTTCTTCTCAACATAATTACACTGAAGTTTCTAATGTTTTTTTCCCAGCTTTATTGAGATATAATTGACATATAACATTATGTAAGTCCAAGGTACACAATGTGTTGATTTGATCCACTTACATATTGAAAAATGATTACCACCATAGCGTTAGCTAACACCTCCCTCACCTCATATATTTAACCATTTCTTTTTTGTGGTGTGAACATTTAAGATCCACTCTTTTAGCAACTTTCAAGTATATAATACAGTCTTATTAAGCATAATCACCATGCTGTACATTAGATCTCCAGAACTTATTCATCTTCTATCTAGAAGTTTGTACCCTTTAACCAGTTATCTCCCCTTTCCCCTACCCCCAGCCCCTGGTAACCACCATTCTACTCTGTTTCTGTGAGTTCAGCTTTTTTAGATTCCACATATAAGTGATATCATCCAGTAACTGTTTTTCTGTGAATTATATCACTTAGCATAATGCCCTCAAGGTCCATCCATGTTGCTGCAAATGGCAGAATTTCCTTCTTTCTCATGGCTAAAGAATATTCCATTATATATATCACATCTTCTTTATCCATTCACCTTTTGATGGACACTTAGGTTGTTCCCATACCTTGGCTACTGTGAATAGTGCTGCAGTGAACATGGGAGTGAAGATATTTCTTCAAGATAATTTTTAAATTTCCTTTGGATATACACAAAAGAAGCGGGATTGCTGGATTGTATAGTAGTTCTGATTTTAATTTCTTGAGGAACCTCCATACTGTTATACTGTTTCCATAATTGCTGTACCAATTTACATGCCCACCAACAGTGCACAAGGGCTCCCTCTTTTCTACATCCTTGCCAGCAGTTATCTCTTGTCTTTTTGATGACAGACATTCTGACAGGTATAAGGTGATATCTCATTGTGGTGATTTGCATTCCCTGATGGTTAGTGATGTTGAGCACATTTTCATGTGCCTGTTGGTTATTTGTGTATCTTCTTTGGAAAAGAAGTTCAGTTCCTCTGCCCATTTTTTAACTGGATTTTTTTTTTTTTTTACTATTGAGTTGTGTGAGTTCTTTATATATTTTGGTTTTTAACAGCTTATCAGACATACAATTTACAAATATTTTCTCCCATTCCATAGGTTGCCCTTTCATTTTGTTGACTGGTTCTTTTACTGTGTAGAGATTTTTAGTTTGATGTAGTCTCACTAATTTTTGCTGTTGTCGCTTGTGCTTTTGGTGTCATATTCAAAAAAATCATTTCTAAGACTGATGTCAAGGAGCTTTTCCCTTATGTTTTCTTCTAGGAGTTTTATGGTTTTAGTTCTTACGTTTTAAGTCTTTAAACCATTTTGAATTAACTTCTGTGAACAGTGTAATACAGAGGTTTAATTTTATTCTTCTTCATGGGGTTATCCAGTTTTTCCAGAACGATTTATTGAAGATATTATCCTTTCCCCTTTCTGGGATCTCAGTTCTCTTCTTTTGATCTATGGGTCTATTTTTATGCCAGTACCATACTGTTCATATAGTACCATACAATACTATAGCTTTGTTGTATAGTTTGAAATCAGGAAGTATGATGCCTCCAGGTGTGTTCTTCTTTCTCAGGATGGTTTTGGCTATTTGGAATCTTTTGTGATTCCATACAAATTTTAGGATTCCTTTTCTATTTATATGGAAAATATAATTGAAATTTTGATAGGGAATGTATTAAATCTATAGATGGCTTTGGGTAATATGGATATTTTAACAATATTAATTCTTCTGATCCATGAACACAGGATATATTTCCATTTGTTTGTGTCTTTCATCAGAGTCTTGTACTTTTCAGTAAACAGATCTTTCACCTCCTTAGTTAAGTTTATTCCTAAATATTTTATTGTTTTTGATGCTATTGTGAATAGGATTGTTTTATTTCTTTTTCAGATATTTTGTTGTTAGAGTATAGAAATGCACCCATTTTCTGTATGCTGATTTTGTATCCTGAAACTTTACTGAATTCATTGATTTAGTCTAACAGTTTTCTGATGAAGTCTTTAGGATTTTCTATATATAAGATCATATCATCTGCAAACAAAGGCAATTTTACTTCTTTTCTGATTTAGATGCATTTTTCCCCCCTTTTTCTTGCCTGATTGCTCTGGCTAGGTCTTCCTGTACTATGTTGAATAGAAATGGTAAGAGTGGGCACTCTTGTCTTGTTTCTGATCTTAGAGAAAAAACTTTCAATCTTTCACCACTATGTTTTAGTTAATGTTTAGGGTTTACATTATCAGTACATAAATAAAATAAAATCAGTACATAAAAAAACCCAACTGATCCAAACAGTGTATTCTGATTATATTTCCTTTTCTGTACAACTTTTGGTTTTTCCTTAAGTTAATAATGTTTCACATTTTTTATTTGCTTGGTTTTCCATGGACTTCACCAAATGCTTCACCAAAGTATACATTTTTTCTCCACATATTCAAACAACACATCTGATAGTCTCTCAGTTTGCTTTTTATTTTTTCTTGGAGACATCCCTCCTGGAGCCCACTGCTCTCCAGCTCCTCCTTGGACTGGTTGTGCTCTATACCTGCTGACTAGCTACCCGCCTGGGGATTCCCTTCTTTTCTTCACTGTGTTGGAGCCCATTTCCTGAAACTCATGTTTTCCTCCCTGGCTTACTCATTAGTTTCAGTGGAGAAAGGATGTGGGGGGGAAATCTTTTGGGATGTTGTATGCCTGAACAGGACTTTATCCTCCTTTACCCTTGACTGATAGTATGAGTAGGTCTAGAATTCTAGGTTGGAAATAATCTTAGAATTTTGACAGCCTTGTCCTACTGTCTCCCTGCTTCAGAGTTGCTGTTGAACATCAGATTTCATTCTAGTTATTTTTTAAATTTAATTTTACTTTTTATTGAAGTACAGTTGATTTACAATATTAGTTTCAGGTGTACAACACAGTGATTCAATATTTTTAAAAATTATACTCCATTAAAGTTATTATAAAATATTGGCTGTATTCCCTGTGTTGTACAATATATCTTGTAACTTATTTATCTTATACATAGTAGTGTGTACCTCTTAATTCCCTATCCCTACCTTGACCCTCTCCACTTCCCTCTCCCAAATGGAAACCACTAGTTTGTTCTCTAAATCTGTAGGTCTGTTTCTGTTTTGTTATAGTCATTCATTTGTTTTATTTTTTAGATTCCACATGTAAGTGATAACATATAGTATTTGTCTTTTTCTAATTTATTTCACTAAGTATAATCCCCTCCAGGTCCACCCATGTTGTTTCAAAATAGCAAAATCTCATTCTTTTTTATGGCTAATATTCCATTGTATAAATATACCACATCTTCTTTATCCATTCATCTACTGATGGACACTTAGGTAGCTTCAATATCTTGGCTGTTGTAAATAATGCTGCCTGAACACTGGGGTGCATATATCTTTTGGAATCAGTGTTTTCATTTTCTTTGGATGTATACCCAGCAGTGGAATTGTGGGATCATATGGTAGTTCTATTTTTAGTTTTTTAAAGAACCTCCATACTGTTCTCCATAGTGGAGTGCATCAATTTACATTCCCACCAACAGTGTACTTGGGTTCCCTTATCTCCATGTCCTTGCCAACATTGGATATTTGTGGTCCTTTTGACTACAGCCATTCTGACAGGTATGAGGTGATCTCTCATGGTCTTGATTTGCATTACTCTGATGATTAGCAATGTTGGGCATCTTTTCATGTGCCTGTTGGCTACCTGTATGTCTTCTTTGGAAGAATATCTATTCAGGTCTTCTGCCCATTTTTAAATTGCGTTCTTTATTGTTTTTGATATTGAGTTGTATGACTTCTTTATATATTTTGGATATTAACTCCTTATTGGTCATATCATTTACAAATATCTTTCCCATTCAGTAGGTTGTCTTTTCATTTTGCTGATGGTTTCCTTTGTTGTGCAAAAGCTTTTAAGTTTAATTTGTTTATTTTTGCTTTTGTTTCCTTTGCTTGAGGTGATAGATCCAAAAACTATTACTATGGCTTATGTCAAAGAGTGTTCTGCCTGTTTTCTTCTGGGAGTTTTATGGTTTCCAGTCTTACATTTAGGTCTGTAATCCTTTTTAGTTTATTTTGGTATACAGTATGCAAAAATGTTCTAATTTCATTCTTTTACATGTAGCTGTCCATTTCCTGGCATCACTTATTAAAGAGACTTTCTTTTCCCCATTGTATATTTTTGCCTCCTTTGTCATAAATTAATTGAACATAAGTGCATGAGTTTATTTCTGGGCTCTCTGTTCTGTTGATCTATGTGTCTGTTTTTATGCCACTGTAGCTTTGTAGTTTTGATTATTGTAGCTTTGTAGTACAGTCTGGAGTCAGGGAGTGTGAAACCTCCACCTTTGTTCTTTTTTTCAAGATTGCTCTGGCTATTCAGGGTCTTCTGTGGTTCCATATAAATTTTAGGATTATTTGTTTTACTTCTGTGAAAAATGTCATGACATTTTCCCATGACATTTTTGATCAGGATTGCATTAAATCTGTAGATTGCTTTGGGTAGTATGGACATTTTTACAATATTAATTCTTTCAATCCATGAACACAGGATATCTTTCCATTTATTTGTTTCATTTTCAATTTCCTTCATCAAAGTTTTATAGTTTTCAGTATATAGGTCTTTTACCCATTCTAGTTCCTGATGTTTTACCTGTGATCCGTTTTTCTCTGTAAAGCTTCTGGGATCTTCTCTTTACTCATGTCCTCCAGCTCTGGGAAATTTTGATAATTTCTTCCCTTCTTTTTTCTTTGTTCTCTATTTCTGGAACTCATATTAGTCAGATGTTGGGTGTCCTAAATTACCCTCTGATTTTTTATCCTTTTTCTCCCATTTTGCATCTCTTTATCTTTTTGTTCTACCTTCTGAAAGAGTTCTTCAACTTTATATTTTAATCCCTCAATAGAAAAATATCACTTTGCAATCATATTTTTAACTACAAAGAGGTCTTTCTTGTTCTCTCAATGTTCTTTTTTTTTTATTCTTATTTTATGGAATCAACATTTCTTGGTTCTTTCTGAGGATACTATAGTGGTTGTTGTTGTAGTTTTCTTCTGCTGCCTGCATTGTCCCTATTTTCCCTAAGTTCTCTCTGTTTGTTTGTTTTGTTCATTTTGATCTTTTTCTTTCACTAGAAGCTCCTTCTAATGTTTAACAATCACTGGTTATCAGTTCACATTTAAGAGTGAGGCACTGAAAAGTGAATTAGAGGTTCTATATGAGGGTGACTGCTGACCGGTGAGTTCCACGACCTGGTTCAGAGTCAGGGAAACAGGCCATTTCATTGGGGGACCCCCAAATGGCACCATCTGTAGGTCCTTTCTTTGGGTTAGACAATTTCTCCAAAGAAGAATCCAATAATCTCCTGCCAAGGAAATATCAACCTGGCTGTCAACATCCTGGAGGCTAAGCTGTGGAGTGTGGGTTGGTAGTAGGTAGAATACTATTCAGTATTTAGACTTTCACTTGCTCCCCCTTGTTTCAGTGCAGAGCCTTGCCCCAGCCTCAGCTGTGCCAGATGCCCCCTGTCCAGACCCTCTCTGATGACTTCTCCAGAGAGCAAAGCTCCCGTCTTGTCTTCTGCTGGTGTGAAGGAGGGGCCCTGGGGCCCAACTGCTCCTTAGGAAGACTTTTAACTAATCTTTGGAAGCACATTTTACACTTGAATTCCTGAGCCTCTCTAGGTTTTTGTGGCTCAGACCAGCCTCCTTTCCCACCGAATGCACAGAGATAGGGAGATATTCACTTCACTGGAAGTTAAATAAAAAGCTCTCATTGAAAATGTTTTGATTTTGTGGATACTAAAATAGCACAAAATCACTGCTGTCAGAGAGATATGACCTGCTGGCCAATGTCGTTAGAATAATCTCTGCTCCTCTACTCAGGAGTAAGCAGCACACCCCACCCCCTCCAACGGCTCAAAGGTTCTCAATGCCAAGGGCTACAGCCCTTTGTGCATTCTATGGGCTCTCTAATGATGGAGGCTCCCAACAGCACCTCTGTAATAAAACCCACAGTACTCCTTATCATCAGGAGGTAATTGCTCAATGGCATGAATCATCCCTGGTTGACTTTCTTACCCCCACGAACCCTCATGTTTTTCTGCTCATTTAGGCTGAGAGATTAGAGGAGGATCAGCCCCATAGGAGTAAACTTCCTGTTCTGAGTCCAACCCTGTCATTCTACTGGCCGTGTTCTTCTTGCCTGTGTCTTTATCTTTGCCTCATGGAGAGCAGCATACACAAAAGAGGTAAAGGGTTGAGAGGTGTGTGTGTGTGTGTGTGTGTGTGTGTGTGTGTGTGTGTGTGTGTGTCCTCAATTATTTTGATGAGGTAAAGGAGGATAAACACTTAAATAAGTATCATAGCGAACAGAGAAGCAAGTAATTAATTCACTAGCACTTAACTATATGAACATGAATTATATTTTATAGTCATGTACAATTCCCTTAGGATTTAAAACTGTTTTTCAAGAAAACATTCTCCTCATTTTGCATAGGATGAAATGAAGTCCGCAGAATTTACTGAAGTGTGCTCCAAATAGATCAGTAATGTTTTTAAAGTTTGAAGTCAGTAAGAATGGATATTTACAGGAGAAGTCAACCCTTTCTTTTGGATATCTTTCAATTCTAAGCGGTACAAATACTTCCCCGTTGGGCTTCCTTCTGGATTTGCTAGCTTAAAGTAAAAGAGGTTGGAAATGTGACAGATTTAAGATATAACATTTCTTTTTACTACCAAATGAACATCCTTCCTAATTTTTAACTTGGTCTTTTACTCTTGCCAATCCCTTTTGAGAGGTCACGTCAAAATTCCAAAATATCTTTTGAGAAACACAACATGAAGCACATAGACAAATCAATAGGAATAACATGCTAGACCTACCTGTTGAAATAACATGTAACCACTGCCCCAGCTATAGTCATTTGCTGGCATGCAAGGATGAATTCACTAGTCCAGATGAGGGCAATTAAATGGTACCACCACATATACCGAATGCCCGAAAGAGGCTTATATTCCACTTGGCCGCCTTCGATGACCTGTGCAGCTCCTAAAGTTTAAAACACAAACATGCTTTATACCTATGTTTTCCTAAGTATGGAAGAAGGTTCAACAGGCCATGCTTCCTCATACCTGGGCTTTGGTATTACACAAAACACAGATGCCAAAGTAAAGTTTGAAATACCCACCATAATATAAGATCTTCATAGCAAAACTAAAAACTGAGAACACACATTTAACTTATGAATAATATTAACAGGGATAATTATCATGACTGATTGGTAGGCAATTTGCAAGACACTTGACCTATACTCTAATACTCACCCCACTTTACAGATATGAAAACTGAGGTTTGGAAGAGTCAAGTGACTTTTGCAAAGTCTCATTGCTCATGACTAGTGGAGGGAGAATATAAACCTGGACACACTGGACTCTAAAACCCATGGTTTTTCTACCACAGCACTTAGTGATGCAAACAAAACTTATTTTGATGAAATCACACAAAGCCATTAGGACTCTGTTATAGAACCCCACTTCACCAAAAGTTTAAACTTAATAAAAGAGACAAGGATCTTCGTTTTTTCAAAGGGATTCATTTCAAATTTCATTTTAAGAGCAAACTCTTCTAGGACATTTAAAATATCTACTGGGCCTCAGTGTTAAACTTCTAGGTTCAAATCTCAGCTTCACCCCTTTTTGGGTAGCCTGGGGCAAGTTATTTGGCCTCTTGGAGTTTCAGTATCCTAATCTGTAATACCTATATGCTGGTGGTAGTTCAAGAGAGAGTAGAGTGGGACTACCTGGTCAGTGCTGGCCCAAAGAAATATCACTACATAAGTGATAATGATTTTTATTATTATTATTATTAAATTTCAGGAGCACAACACTGTATTAAACCGAGGCCAGGGAGGTAACCCCAGCAATGCTCTGCCATTCACTGGTTATACCCTCCTTTATTTGCTCTCATCTAAAGAAGCCTTTGAATTAGCTCTGCAATTCAATTCAATTCCATTTGGATCTAGTAAAACCAAATCCCAGCTCTGCAACTGCATTTGATCTCTAGATGTCCTCTGCTATGTATATATATATATTTTTAATTTTTTTATTCTTTTGCGGTACGCGGGCCTCTCACTGTTGTGGCCTCTCCCGTTGCGGAGCACAGGCTCCGGACCCGCAGGCTCAGCGGCCATGGCTCACAGGCCCAGCCGCTCCACGGCATGTGGGATCTTCCCAGACCGGGCACGAACCCGTGTCCCCTGCATCGGCAGGTGGACTCTCAACCACTGCGCCACCAGGGAAGCCCTCTGCTATGTATTTTAAATAAACTACTGTAAGAAAGAAGATGGCACTTCAGTCTTTGGCAAAACCTACAACTTGAAGAACATTTAAAGATAGTTTAATATTTCCTTTCACAGCTATAAATTGCTTTTAGGTTCACAATTCATGTGTCTTTAGACATTCACAATACAGTCTGTGCAAAGGAAGTGGGAGAAGATAATCATGCTGTAGAGCAAACTAATTCCACAGACTAAGGCTGGTCTTAGTAACTCACGCTCTGTGTTCTGCTGAACAAGAGTCACATTGTGAGAAATAGTGGAGCAGCTTGGTTTACAGAGAGAAGTTAATATTTTATTGAACACTGGGCTCATTCTGGCTTGGAAGCAATATCTGATTCAGGTAAGGCACTGATAAATGCTTATGCTTTTCCAAAATGGGTGTGTTTCAGAAAAGCATTCCCAATCCCAAAGAAGGTGACCCCTCACAACTAACAAGCAAGTGTAGGTAGATCAGGTGAGTGCAGACTTGGAGAGCCACTCCTGGAATAGCAGAAGTGATGGGGCCAGTCAACATGCACACTGATGCCCCCACAAGGTCACCAGTCATGGGGACAGACTACAGTTTGCAAGAACAGGTCTACAACATCACACATGGTTCAGGGGTGGACGACGTTTCCAAAGAACAGGAGGGATGATTTCCTTGACAGACAAAAGGCAAGTAAGTACAAAGGCCCTGGGTGCTAAGGGGGGATCGTCTCTCCTTGGGGCTGCCCTGTGTTGCCAGTGGCATATTCACATACATCTCAGCTTGGCACACTGATGGCAACAGTCAGCAAGTAGAGAATGGCTAAAGGGATAAATCATGATCCACGCAGGCCTTCACACCCTTGGCATTCTGCACAGAAGCAGAATTCATAAATTATTCTTGACTGGCTACTTGTTTTTGAACGTCTTTACTGAAGCCATCATCTATTTATTTTTCTGGTTCCATTATAGCAGACTATTTAAAGGTTTTCTTTTAGGACAGGGTTTTTCAACCTCTCAACATAGCAACTGGCATTTTGGGTCAGATAATTCTTTGTTAGGGGCGGGAGGGATGGAGGCCTGTCCTGTGCATTGGTAGGATGTTTAGCAGCTTCCTTGGCCTCTACCCATTAGATGCCAGGAGCTTCCTCCCTCCCCTCCTCCAGTTATGACAACCCAAAATGTCTCCAAACATTGCCAAATGCCATGTGGGGGGCAGAACTGCTGCTTGAGAACCACTGCTTTAAGCAAACATTGTCTGAAGAATCAGGCGCTCTGGCTTCAGGAAGAAGCTTAGGGTGGGGCAGGCGTGTTTATGCGCACAGGAGTGCCCTCTCCTGGATGGCTGGGTCGGTGCAGGCAAGAGCCTCTCATGAAAATACCAGTTGCTTGGTTACTAAGGACCGTTACAATATAGCTACCACTAAGTGTAGCTAACGGGCATGGGAATCGATCCCAAGATAAGATTGATCTAGGGGATGGTGGTGGAAGGGACACTGAACTGGAAGAGGGCTTGGTTCCAATCTCAGCTTTGACGTTTGTGATAAGCAACCTGGGCCTCGGTTCTCTTATTGTAAAGATGAAGAGGGAAGACAAGATGAACTCCAGGGCAGTAGTTACACAGTTTGAGAGTCACGCAGGCTGCGATTCACATCTCTGCTCTGTCTCCTAACGGCTGACCAACCTCAGGAAAGTTATGAGGTTGTGGGACATTTTAAAATCTCTGTTTCATCATCTGTAATCTGAAGACACTAATACCACTCCCTTGTTGATTCCATCTAGTCTCACGGCTCTAAAAGCCATACACATAGCTGTTAGGAGGATTAAACAGGTAGGTGCTTAGAACAGTGAGTACAATATAAGGTTAGCTATAGTTGAGGTATAAGTAGATATGATTCCAGTTCTGAAATGAGCAAATATTTATTTAGCATATACTGCATGCTAGAATTATGCTGGACATGAGCTATCAGGGGAAAAAATGAAAAAGGCAAACACAAAAATCAGAAAGAAGATATCATCAGAGTGAATATCACATTTGCTACATTAGTTTATTGATCTCCCCTTCTTCTGGACTGTTTATGATTCCTCCTCCAACCTCTAAGAGTTTTTTCCCATCCTCATGCTCAGTCAGTGGCCTCATTTCCGGTTTCTCTGAGAAAACTGAAGCAATCGGAAAATCTCTGCTAGCACCTACCCCCATCTCTATCCCTTATCAGCATGTGTCCATAATTGGACCCCCCCTTAATATGATAAACTGTCTGTGATCCTAAGGCCAACCCCTGCACTAGATCCCCTTTCTCACCTACTTGAAGATATCACTCCAGAAATTTTCCCTCTCTTTCTTGCTTCATCAGAATATTCCTCTCTATTGAATCATTTTTAATCACCTCACATCTTTAAAAAAAAAAACCCTACTTTTTGACTCCCTTTCCTCCTCCAGCTTCCTTTCTATTTCTCTGTTCCTATTTACAGCTGAACTTCTAAGACGGTCTCTTATGCTTTCCAATTCTTTTTTCTCCTCCTTTCTCTTAAACTGCTCTAATCCTGATCCATCCCCCCCCCCCCGACTTCTCTGAAACTGCTTTGTTTCACTTCCATGTTGCTAACTTCAATGGTCAATCCTTAGTTCTTATCTGATTTATCAGCAGCATTTGACACATTGAACCCTTCACCCCAATTCCAGGACAGCACATTTTCCTCCTCCTGTCCACTGGCTGCTCCCTTTCAGTTTCCTTTCCTTGTTCTTCCTCGTCTCCAAGACCTCTTTACATTGACATGCTCCAAAGCACAGTCCTTGAATTTCTTTTCTATCTACACTCATTCAAATCTCATGGTTTTAAATACTATTCATGTGTTCCCCAATTCCCAAATGAGATCTCTCCAGAAACTTCAGACTCAAACAGCTAACTCCCTACTTGACGTCTCCATCCAGCCATCTAAAAGGCATCTCCAGCAACACAACTAAAAAAGAACATCTGCTCTTCCCCGAAAACACTCCAAAGTCTTGTCCCATCTCAGCTGATGGCCATCCCATCTTCCAGTTGCTCAAGCTAAAAAACCTCAGTTTTATCTCCAACTCCTCTTTCTTTCACACCCTTCATCTAATATCAGGAAATCCTTCAGAATCTGATATGTCACACCATGTCCACCATTACAACACGTGTTCTAAGCCACCATCACCTCCTCCCTGGAGCACTGCCATGAAAATGTAAGTCAGATCATACCACTATGCTGCTTAAAATGCTGTAATGACTTCCCATTTCAGAAACAAAGTTCCTATAATGGCCTACAACGCCCCAGGATCTGACCCTGTGCTTTCTCTGACACTCACCTGAACCATTCTCTCCCTCGATCAGGCCACTCTCACTGAATGGGCCTCCTTGCTGTGTCCCCAGCACCCCTCCCTCTTGCTGTTCCCTTTGCCTAGAACATTTTCTCTTCCTTTGCATAGTCTCATGGCTCTGCCCTTACCTCCTTCAAATGTCTGCTCACAAATTATCTTCTCAACAAGGCCCTCCCCAATCACTAAATTCAAAATTTGACCCCCCTCCTTAAGCATTTCCTGTTACTCTTCTCTGCTTTATTTTTCTCCTTACCACTTATCAACTTTTAATATACTATAAAATTCACTTACTCACTTAATGCCAATCTCCCTCTAGCTTCCAAACTAGAAGGAGAGTTGTATCTCCAGCATCTGTAACAGGGTCTGATATAATAAATGTTCAATAAATATTTGTTGAATGAATGATTGTATGAATGAATGAACCAACCTTCCTCAAGTAATACATCCTATCATAGAGATTCGAGACAACTTTCTAGAAGTCTTCCTAGAGATCATCATTATAGCCTGGAGGAAATGCATCATGCAGCTAGCTATAAGTCTGGGTATTACAAGCAAGCTTTAAGGCATTTTGAAAGACTGACGTGATACTGATATCATATTTTTTTTTTTTTTTTTTTTTTATTTTTATTTTTTGCTTTATCACAAATTTAATCAGTTATATGTATACATATGTTCCCATATCCCCTCCCTTTTGCGTCTCCCTCCCACCCTCCCTATCCCACCCCTCCAGGCGGTCACAAAGCACCGAGCTGATCTCCCTGTGCTATGCGGCTGCTTCCCACTAGCTATCTACCTTACGTTTGGTAGTGTATATATGTCCATGCCGCTCTTTCACTTTGTCACAGCTTACCCTTCCCCCTCCCCATATCCTCAAGTCCATTCTCTAGTAGGTCTGTGTCTTTATTCCTGTCTTACCCCTATGTTCTTCATGACCTTTTTTTTTCTTAAATTCCATATATATGTGTCAGCATACAGTATTTGTCTTTCTCTTTCTGACTTACTTCACTCTGTATGACAGACTCTAGGTCCATCCACCTCATTACAAATAGTTCAATTTCATTTCTTTTTATGGCTGAGTAATATTCCATTGTATGTATGTGCCACATCTTCTTTACCCATTCATCCAATGATGGACACTTAGGTTGTTTCCATCTCCGGGCTATTGTAAATAGGGCTGCTATGAACATTTTGGTACATGTCTCTTTTTGAATTATGGTTTTCTCAGGGTATATGCCCAGTAGTGGGATTGCAGGGTCATATGGTAGTTCTATTTGTAGTTTTTTAAGGAACCTCCATACCGTTCTCCATAGTGGCTGTACCAATTCACATTCCCACCAGCAGTGCAAGAGTGTTCCCTTTTTTCCACACCCTCTCCAGCATTTATTGTTTCTAGATTTTTTGATGATGGCCATTCTGACTGGTGTGAGATGATATCTCATTGTAGTTTTGATTTGCATTTCTCTAATTAGTAAAGATGTTGAGCATCCTTTCATGTGTTTGTTGGCAGTCTGTATATCTTCTGTGGAGAAATGTCTATTTAGGTCTTCTGCCCATTTTTGGATTGGGTTGTTTGTTTTTTTGTTATTGAGCTGCATGAGCTGCTTATAAATTTTGGAGATTAATCCTTTGTCAGTTGCTTCATTTGCAAATATTTTCTCCCATTCTGAGGGTTGTCTTTTGGTCTTGTTTATGGTTTCCTTTGCTGTGCAAAAGCTTTTAAGTTTCATTAGGTCCCATGTGTTTATTTTTGTCTTTATTTCCATTTCTCTAGGAGGTGGGTCAAAAAGGATCTTGCTGTGATTTATGTCATAGAGTGTTCTGCCTATGTTGTCCTCTAAGAGTTTGATAGTGTCTGGCCTTACATTTAGGTCTTTAATCCATTTTGAGCTTATTTTTGTGTATGGTGTTAGGGAGTGATCGAATCTCATACTTTTACATGTCCCTGTCCAGTTTTCCCAACACCACTTATTGAAGAGACTGTCCTTTCTCCACTGTACATTCCTGCCTCCTTTATCAAAGATAAGGTGACCATATGTCCGTGGGTTTATCTCTGGGCTTTCTATCCTGTTCCATTGATCTATCTTTCTGTTTCTGTGCCAGTACCATACTGTCTTGATTACTGCAGCTTTGTAGTATAGTCTGAAGTCAGGGAGCCTGATTCCTCCAGCTCCATTTTTCGTTCTCAAGATTGCTTTGGCTATTCGGGGTCTTTTGTGTTTCCATACAAATTGTGAAATTTTTTGTTCTAGTTCTGTGAAAAATGCCAGTGGTATTTTGATAGGGATTGCATTGAATCTGTAGATTGCTTTGGGTAGTAGAGTCATTTTCACAATGTTGATTCTTCCAATCCAAGAACATGGTACATCTCTCCATCTATTTGTATCATCTTTAATTTCTTTCATCAGTGTCTTATAATTTTCTGCATACAGGTCTTTTGTCTCCTTAGGTAGGTTTATTCCTAGATATTTTATTCTTTTTGTTGCAATGGTAAATGGGAGTGTTTCCTTGATTTCACTTTCAGATTTTTCATCATTAGTATATAGGAATGCCAGAGATTTCTGTGCATTAATTTTGTATCCTGCAACTTTACCAAATTCATTGATTAGCTCTAGTAGTTTTCTGGTAGCATCTTTAGGATTCTCTATGTATAGTATCATGTCATCTGCAAACAGTGACAGCTTTACTTCTTCTTTTCCAATTTGGATTCCTTTTATTTGCTTTTCTTCTCTGATTGCTGTGGCTAAAACTTCCAAAACTATGTTGAATAAGAGTGGTGAGAGTGGGCAACCTTGTCTTGTTCCTGATCTTAGTGGAAATGGTTTCAGTTTTTCACCATTGAGGACGATGCTGGCTGTGGGTTTGTCATATATGGCCTTTATTATGTTGAGGAAAGTTCCCTCTATGCCTACTTTCTGCAGGGTTTTTATCATGAATGGGTGTTGAATTTTGTCGAAAGCTTTCTCTGCATCTATTGAGATGATCATATGGTTTTTCTCCTTCAATTTGTTAATATGGTGTATCACGTTGATTGATTTGCGTATATTGAAGAATCCTTGCATTCCTGGGATAAACCCCACTTGATCATGGTGTATGATCCTTTTAATGTGCTGTTGGATTCTGTTTGCTAGTATTTTGTTGAGGATTTTTGCATCTATGTTCATCAGTGATATTGGCCTGTAGTTTTCTTTCTTTGTGACATCCTTGTCTGGTTTTGGTATCAAGGTGATGGTGGCCTCGTAGAATGAGTTTGGGAGTGTTCCTCCCTCTGCTATATTTTGGAAGAGTTTGAGAAGGATAGGCGTTAGCTCTTCTCTAAATGCTTGATAGAATTCGCCTGTGAAGCCATCTGGTCCTGGGCTTTTGTTTGTTGGAAGATTTTTTATCACAGTTTCAATTTCAGTGCTTGTGATTGGTCTGTTCATATGTTCTATTTCTTCCTGATTCAGTCTTGGCAGGTTGTGCATTTCTAAGAATTTGTCCATTTCTTCCAGGTTGTCCATTTTATTGGCATAGAGTTGCTTATAGTAATCTCTCACGATCTTTTGTATTTCTGCAGTGTCAGTTGTTACTTCTCCTTTTTCATTTCTAATTCTATTGATTTGAGTCTTCTCCCTTTTTTTCTTGATGAGTCTGGCTAATGGTTTATCAATTTTGTTTATCTTCTCAAAGAACCAGCTTTTAGTTTTATTGATCTTTGCTATTGTTTCCTTCATTTCTTTTTCATTTATTTCTGATCTGATTTTTATGATTTCTTTCCTTCTGCTAACTTTGGGATGTTTTTGTTCTTCTTTCTCTAATTGCTTTAGGTGCAAGGTTAGGTTGTTTAGTCGAGATATTTCCTGTTTCTTAAGGTGGGATTGTATTGCTATAAACTTCCCTCTTAGAACTGCTTTTGCTGCATCCCATAGGTTTTGGGTCGTCGTGTCTCCATTGTCATTTGTTTCTAGGTATTTTTTTATTTCCTCTTTGATTTCTTCAGTGATCACTTCGTTATTAAGTAATGTATTGTTTAGCCTCCATGTGTTTGTATTTTTTATAGCTCTTTTCCTGTAATTGATATCTAGTCTCATAGCATTGTGGTCGGAAAAGATACTTGATACAATTTCAATTTTCTTAAATTTACCAAGGCTTGATTTGTGACCCAAGATATGATCTATCCTGGAGAATGTTCCATGAGCACTTGAGAAAAATGTGTATTCTGTTGTTTTTGGATGGAATGTCCTATAAATATCAATTAAGTCCATCTTGTTTAATGTATCATTTAAAGCTTGTGTTTCCTTATTTATTTTCATTTTGGATGATCTGTCCATTGGTGAAAGTGGGGTGTTAAAGTCCCCTACTATGATTGTGTTACTGTCGATTTCTCCTTTTATGGCTGTTAGTGTTTGCCTTATGTATTGAGGTGCTCCTATGTTGGGTGCATAAATATTTACAATTGTTATATCTTCTTCTTGGATCGATCCCTTGATCATTATGTAGTGTCCTTCTTTGTCTCTTCTAGTAGTCTTTATTTTAAAGTCTATTTTGTCTGATATGAGAATTGCTACTCCAGCTTTCTTTTGGTTTCCATTTGCATGGAATATCTTTTTCCATCCCCTTACTTTCAGTCTGTATGCGTCTCTAGGTCTGAAGTGGGTCTCTTGTAGACAGCATATATATGGGTCTTGTTTTTGTATCCATTCAGCCAATCTGTGTCTTTTGGTGGGAGCGTTTAGTCCATTTACATTTAAGGTAATTATCGATATGTATGTTCCTATTCCCATTTTCTTAATTGTTTTGGGTTCGTTATTGTAGGTCTTTTCCTTCTGTTGTGTTTCTTGCCTAGAGAAGTTCCTTTAGCATTTGTTGTAAAGCTGGTTTGGTGGTGCTGAACTCTCTCAGCTTTTGCTTGTCTGTAAACGTTTTAATTTCTCCATCAAATCTGAATGAGATCCTTGCTGGGTAGAGTAATCTTGGTTGCAGGTTTCTCTCCTTCATCACTTTAATTATGTCCTGCCACTCCCTTCTGGCTTGTAGAGTTTCTGCTGAGAGATCAGCTGTTATCCTGATGGGGATTCCCTTGTGTGTTATTTGTTGTTTTTGCCTTGCTGCTTTTAATATGATTTCTTTGTGTTTAATTTTTGACAGTTTGATTAATATGTGTCTTGGCGTATTTCTTCTTGGATTTATTCTGTATGGGACTCTCTGTGCCTCCTGGACTTGATTAACTATTTCCTTTCCCATATTAGGGAAGTTTTCAACTATAATCTCTTCAAATATTTTCTCAGTCCCTTTCTTTTTCTCTTCTTCTTCTGGAACCCCTATAATTCGAATGTTGGTGCGTTTAATGTTGTCCCAGAGGTCTCTGATATTGTCCTCTGTTCTTTTCATTCTTTTCTCTTTATTTTGCTCTGCATTAGTTATTTCCACTATTTTATCTTCCACCTCACTTATCCGTTCTTCTGCCTCAGTTATTCTGCTATTGATCCCATCTAGAGTATTTTTCATTTCATTTATTGTGTTTTTAATCGATGCTTGATTCATCTTTAGTTCTACTAGGTCCTTGTTAACTGTTTCTTGCATTTTGTCTATTCTATTTCCAAGATTTTGGATCATCTTTACTATCATTATTCTGAATTCTTTTTCAGATAGACTGCCTATTACCTCTTCATTTGTTAGGTCTGGTGGGTTTTTATCTTGCTCCTTCTCCTGCTGTGTGTTTTTCTGTCTTCTCATTTTGCTTATGTTACTGTGTTTGGGGTCTCCTTTTTGCCGGCTGCAGGTTCGTAGTTCCTGTTGTTTTTGGTGTCTGTCCCCAGTGGCTAAGGTTGGTTTAGTGGGTTGTGTAGGTTTCCTGGTCGAGGGGACTAGTGCCTGTGTTCTGGTGGATGAGGCTGGATCTTGTCTTTCTGGTGGGCAGGTCCACGTCTGGTGGTGTGTTTTGGGGTGTCTGCAGACTTTTTATGATTTTAGGCCACCTCTCTGCTAATGGGTGGCGTTGTGTTCCTGTCTTGCTAGTTGTTTGGCATAGGGTGTCCAGCACTGTAGCTTGCTGGTCGTTGAGTGAAGCTGGGTGCTGGTGTTGAGATGGAGATCTCTGGAAGATTTTCGCCGTTTGATATTATGTGGAGCTGGGAGGTCTCTTGTGGACCAGTGTCCTGAAGTTGGCTCTCCCACCTCAGAGGCACAGTACTGACTCCTGGCTCCTCAATTTGGGATGATTTGTTGTCTATTCATGTATTCCACAGATGCAGGGTACATCAAGTTGATTGTGGAGCTTTAATCCGCTGCTTCTGAGGCTGCTGGGAGAGGTTTCCCTTTCTCTTCTTTGTTCTCACAGCTCCCGGGTCTCAGCTTTGGATTTGGCCCCGCCTCTGCGTGTAGGTCGCCGGAGGGCGTCTGTTCTTCACTCAGACAGGAAAGGGTTAAAGGAGCAGCCTCTTCGGGAACTCTGGCTCACTCAGGCCGGGCGGGAGGGAGGGGCACGGAGTGCGGGGCGAGCCTGCAGCGGCAGAGGTCGGCGTGACGTTGCACCAGCCCGAGGCGCGCCGTGCGTTCTCCCAGGGAAGCCGCCCCTGGATCCCGGGACCCCGGCAGTGGCGGGCTGCTCAGGCTCCCGGAAGGGCGGTGTGGACAGTGACCTGCGCTCGCACACGGGCTTCTTGGCGGCGGCAGCAGCAGCCCCAGCGTCCCACGCCCGTCACTGGGCTCCGCGCTTTCAGTCGCGACTCGCGCCCGTCTGTGGAGCCCCTTTAAGCAGCGCTCTTAATCCCCTCTCCTCGCGCAGCAGGAAACCAAGAGGGAAGAACAAGTCTCTTGCCTCTTCGGCAGCTCCAGAGTTTTCCCGGACTCCCTCCCGGCTAGCTGTGGCACATTAGCCCCCTTCAGGCTGAGTTCTCGCCGCCAGCCCCAGTCCTCTCCCTGCGCTCTGACCGAAGCCCGAGCCTCAGCTTCCAGCGCCGCCCGCCCCGGCGGGCGAGCAGACAAGCCTCTCGGGCTGGTGAGTGCCGCTCGGCACCGATCCTCTGTGCGGGAATCTCTCCGCTTTGCCCTACCCAGGTATGTGGGGAGTTTCTTGCCTTTTGGGAGGTCTGGGGTCTTCTGCCAGCGTTCAGTAGGTGTTCTGTAGGAGTTGTTCCACGTGTAGCTGTATTTCTGGTGTATCCGTGAGGAGCTGATATCATATTAATGATCAATGTAAATGGCAGTTTCTCAAGGGAGGCAGTCCAGTTAGTTGGGATAATTCCCCAAAGGATGCAGGCCCAACTTAAAAAGGTTCTATATTCTGGCACATTCTGTGCACTTGGCCTCTTCCAGCAAACTGGCTCAGTGTCCTGCTGACACCCATCCTGCCTGTGCCTCCTGCTGGCTCAGCTTCTGCTCTGACAGCATGAGGGTTAGGGCAAAAGAGAAGAAAATCTCATTGACAGCACACCTGTGGTTCACCTAGTTCTTTCTGTGTATACAACACAGGCACAACATTAATGTGAATTCACTTACTGACTAAGCACACACTTATTGAACTCACTCAAGGGCTACGCACTGACCACAGAGACAGAAAGAAAAAGACACAGTCCAGGCCCTCCAGATGTTCATTCTCTCGAGGGAAGACAACACACAAGTCATTAACTTGCATTATTGTTTTTTATAGACCTTATCACTACCTGACATAATCTATTTACTTATTTATGCTCTCTTTCCCCACTCACTAGTACCTTTATCTGGTTCACTGCTGTATCTCAGTACCCAAGCCACATAGCAGGCATTTGATGAATATCTGTTGAAAGAATGAAGAATATAAAAAATGCAGGGAAAAATGAAGAAGAAATATCTAAGTATGCCTGGGCAATTTATAGGAGATTTTCCAAGAAATATATTACTCAAAACAAATCTTGAATAATGACTAGTTTTCCATGAAGTTTGGGGGAAAAAGTTGGGGTGAAAGTTAGGAAGAGGAGCAGACTCTAGACAAAGACCACAGCAGGTGCAAAGGCACCTAGATGTTCATGGAGATTGTTTTCCCTCACACTTCCCCACAGGGACCATAAACTTCTGAAAAGCAGGAGCTGTTTTAAATTTCTCCTGAGCAATCTCCCTTCCCCCTGTTCCTAGGACAGGACTGGGCCACTAGGAAACTTTTGTGAAATAACTTCAGTTATCTTCTAGATCTCTGATAACTTAAAAAAGGACAATTTTCTTTTAGATTGTGTTCTCAAATACACCATGCAGAGCAGAGAATAAACCACAAAGCTGAAGCTAGTACTAGACATTCTCTAGTTGACATTAGTTCCTAATATAAGGAACACATACTGCCCCTTATCTGCAGAGCAAAGCTCTGGTCCCATCTCAGCCTCCTAACATCATTATGAGGCAGCCTGGGGAAAGCACCATTTTTCCACTGTATAAAAGGAAAACAGGAAGCCCAGAGGATTAACATACAAGGAAGGCCAGAGCCATCCTGGATCCCAGGTCCCTCGATTGGAGCCCCTCTGTCTGACCTTGCTGCCTCCTTTCCAAGCATGGTCCTTTGCCTTTAAGCACGCTGAGCACATCCCTGCGATGACCTCTTCTAACTGCAGTACCACTGGGAGAGAAAGCCCCCCCTTCCCCAAATGTGCCTCTTTCTTCTACTGTTCTGACTGTGGGGCATCCCAACCACTTTATGGTAACTGGGGGTCATCAGATCAACTGGGCTCTTTCCAACCTGCCAAGTGCACCTACTGGATTCCCAAGGTTATTTCCGTTTTCCTGTAACTACTATTTTCACTGGATTTAGTAGTCACTGTCACATTGCTGGTGGCAGACAAGTCCCAACTGACTAGTTACTGTCATTACTGAGGGCCTGGTTATGCTGCACTGAAACAATCCTCAAACAAGCCAGAGTGTGTCAACTAGTTAAGAGACTGATTAACAGACACTAGAGAAATAGCTCATCAAAAAAATGGCAAAAAATGATCAACCTAAAGTTCACTTTTTCTGCATTTTCTTTTCTTTTATATACATTAAAATATTAACTCATTCAATCATCTGACACAATAAAAGTCTTACAGTATTTACCCACTGAGGACACCCCACAGCACTGGGAACATTGGGTGGAGACTGAAGAGAGAGCCTGAGGGTTCTGGGACTTCCTGAGGGACATGAAATGAGACAGTCAGG
The DNA here is from genome assembly GCF_949752795.1 of Hyperoodon ampullatus. Taxonomy (NCBI): domain Eukaryota; kingdom Metazoa; phylum Chordata; class Mammalia; order Artiodactyla; family Ziphiidae; genus Hyperoodon; species Hyperoodon ampullatus. The sequence continues at coordinate 84,856,110 of NC_136915.1, read as the reverse complement.
TGCTGTGCAGGCATCTCTCACCACCCGGATCACCTGGGCATCTGCTGAAGATCAAAACAAGCAGCAGATGACCTGCCCAGGCCCAGAGCCCATCGTCCTGGCCCTGCATGAAAAGGCCTTTGAAGTCAAAGGGAGTTCTGTGCACCTGGGTCAGCCCACAGGTGAGTGGAAAGGAGAGGCAGGTGGCCTAAGGGGACGGCGGGTCTGGTTTCTATGATGCCCAGCCTCGGGGAAGGGGGAAGGCAGTCACTCTGTGCGACACCCTCTCTTGCGAAGCCAAACATCAACCTGCCCACAGACCCCTACAGTAGGTCCTGGGCACCTGGTTTCCTCTTCTGCCCTTCAACTCCTCTCACTTTTGCTCATTTTGCTCCTCCCACAGATAGAGAAGGGCTGTGCTTTAATATGTGACCCTCTGATGTGCTGCCTTTGGCCCTACAGAGCAGCCCACTCTCTCCCGGCCCCTCCTCTCAGTCCTGTGGCTGAGGCTGTTTAATGTCCCCAGGCCCTGGGCCCAGCTGGGGCCAAAGTGGGGGAACTGAAGGACAGCCCTGCTAGCAGCTCACCCCCGAGTTGGCCTCGGGGCGTGTTCCTCTCCAACTACATCCCCAACTCTCAGGATCAGCTCTTGCCTTGTCCCCTGTGAGCAGGTTCCCTCCTGGGCTTGGACATGACCCCACTAAATCCCCTTTGCCTCGTTCTGTACTTTCCGATCTTCTGGTAATTTCCAGCCCATCCTCTGAGAAGCCTTCCCTGACTTGCAAAGGGGGCTGGAGCCTCACTGTGGTGCTCCACAGCTCCCCAAATTTCTCCTCTTGCGATGTTCATCAGCCTTTGCCATCCTCACTGTGGGGAGAGGCCACCACTCTTCCCCAGTGCCTTGCCAGGGCCTCGTCCCTCCAGTGCTCACTTAACGTCTGTGCATTAAAGAACGAAAGAACGTTTCCTGCTCCAAATCATTGAGGGTTTAAGCACAGAGACAATTCCCTTCACCCAGACTCATAGCCCATAATGACAGCGACAGCGGGGCGGGCAGCTATGCCCTGGAGGCTGGAGTAGGAAGGTCCCTCCCTGGTCCTGATCTGTACTTCCCGAGGCTTCACCTCTCCTCTGTGATTCTTTTTTTTTTTTTTTTGCGGTAAATGGGCCTCTCACTGTTGTGGCCTCTGGACGCGCAGCCTCAGCGGCCATGGCTCACGGGCCCAGCCGCTCCACGGCATGTGGGGTCTTTCCAGACTGGGGCACGAACCTGTGTCCCCTGCATCGGCAGGCGGACTCTCAACCACTGCACCACCAGGGAAGCCCTCCTCTGTGATTCTTTAGGGCGAGGGCCCAGCACCACAGTCCACCACCAGGGCGTCAAGCCCTGCCACCTCCTGCCACACCTCACTCCCAGGCTGATCTGGCTTTAGCTTCTGGCCCTGTCATGTTGCCCTCTGGCCGCAGGTCCCAAACACCACATTACAGGCACAGCTTGCATTCACCAGCCAGCTGCTGTGGTCACAATACTGCTTCAACTTGAACAGACAGACCTCAGGAGGTCTAATTTGATCTCCTAGCTTTGTATCCCAGGCACAAGGGACATGCGAGGTAGTGGAGAGCACAGGTTCTGTTCTAGAGCTCTGGCGCCAGTAAGAGCCATCACACTTTCTAGCTGGACCTTCAGCAAATTGCTTTCTCAGAACCTCAGTTTTCTTGCCTGTAACTTGAACATAACAACACGGGCATCGAAAGGGGGTTGCGACACTTAAAGGAGAGAACATAAGAAAGCATCCAGTGCCGAGCTTAGAATTTGGGAAATTTTCAACAAATGCTTGCTTTCCTGCAGGCACCGAGGCCATCGCTTCCCTTTCCGCCAGGACTAAGACCACGTCAATGAAATGAGCTGGAAGATGCTTGTTCAATGTTGCCCTAGTTAAGACTTCCAACTGTCCTGCAACTTCTGTTCTTTCATCTTTTCTTGGTAACAGAACCTCTCATTTTTAGGTTGTGCATGGCCGCCACCAATAAAATGACATTTCCTGTCCCCCCTTGCACATAGGAGTTGCCATGTAACTGGGATTTGGCCAATGGGTGTAGGTGGAAGTGTTGTCATGACTTCCCTGCTACCTTCCTCACAGCCCAAATAAGACAGGGTGGTTGGAACTCGAGTGTCTATTTCAGCTATGAGGTGGAAGCAAGTGGTAGGCTGTGCAACAAGAAAAAAGGTGCGTGGGTCTGTGACCTCTGGTAGCCCATGCTGGCATGGGGTCTCCTCCTGTGGGCTTCATTTATATGAGAGAGAAATTACCTGTCATCTTGTTTAAGCCACTGTTTTGAGGTTTCTGTCACTCTCACACAAACCTCATCCTGATTGATTACTCTCCTGTACCTGTTCAAACAAGGTTCCCTGCTGGATAATTATCAGAAGTGCATTGCAGGCCTTCAGCAAGCTTCCAGAGACCCCCGACAGAAGAGACTTCCCCTAGAGCATCTCTAAGCTGGAAACATGGGCTTTCAAGGGCTTGGACCTCCAGAAAGCTGGCTGCCCATCTTGAAGAAATCTCCATGGGGTCAGTTTACTCCAGAAGAGAGGTAAGAGAACCTAGTTTACTAAGAATCTACTACATGTAGTTATTCCTACATATACAACTGGAGCCTACAGGGAACAGAATAAACTTGATAAACATTAAGAAATTATGTTAGCCTTGTTGCTTTGACATCTGCTGTGGTTTTTATCTGCCTGGTGACAGTCTCCAAAAGCAACTTACTCTTTTGTACTCACCTCAGAATGTGAGTTTGGGCCTTAACTAAATCAAATCGAGGAGTGAGTGAGAGAAGATCTAGAGCAGTATCACTCAAACTGGGGGCCATAGACTAGTGGCCTGGGCTCACTTTGTATGTGATTAGTCCACAGTGAGGTAAGGAGCTTGTGCCAGAAGGTAGGTCAGCTGCATCACTAGGCCTATCGTCTCGTTCTGCTGACATTTTTTTTTTCACAGCAAGACTTTCTTGATGGAGGAAGTGATGGAGGAATATACATTCTGGCATAAGCTCCTTTACCGGTGTCAGACAACCCTTTGAATAGCACTGTTCTAGAATGTGGTTGCTCTCTTACAGGGATCCAAAAATATATAACCCTACCACAAACCAAGTGAATCAGAATCTCTAAGGATGGGGCCCAGGCATCTGTATTTTAGTAAAGCATCATAGCTGATTCTGAGGAATATCTCTGGTGGAAAACCACTGTATAGGTATGACAGCAGAATGGAGGATAGTATTGTCTTCTCAGGAGCAAAGCAATGTGAACATCTGTGCATACTTGCTTTAAACTTAAGCTCGTTCTTCTGAGCACAACATTTTAACAGGGTCTTTCCTGGGTTCTTTTTTTTACATACTGATACAAAAGAGGAAAAAGAATTTCCTGCTTTTTCTCCCATGACAGAGCCCCAGGCACCTTCACTGTTGGCATTAGATGCCTTTAGCTGCATGGGAAATTTGGTCCTTACAAAAACAGGCCAATGGTTCCAGAACGGTGAGGCTTTTCGTGCATGACTCCAGGGTGATGGACCCCACTCCCACTGCCCTTACCTGCAGTTCCCAGGCTCAGGAGCACGGCCACCCAGGGGACCCAGAAGAAAATGAGGATGGCAAACGTCCACAGTGGCTGGAACAGCAGGAAAGGAGAGTTGCTGATGGCTTTATTTGTGACTCGGAGAAGTTCAACTGTCAATTTTATTCTCTTTCTGAGGACAAAAATCAAGACGAGCAGAACTGCCTGGTGAGAAAGGGGTTAAATTATTCAAAATAATGAAGAACTGAGAAGAGCCGAAAACAAACCCCAATATTTTACTGACATCTTGGCAAACAACTCTTTTAAGATAGTTACTCCCTACTTTTATTATAATAGAATAGACATAGTCTCAAATACTAACTGAGCATCTACTATGTGCTGATACTTATGCTAGATCCTGCTTCTACAACAGTGGACAAGACACAGTTCCTGCTCTAAAGGAGCTTGCAATCTGGTCAGATAATGAGAGAAAACGAGAATTAGGTCCTCTGGGGTCAGGGAACCGTCTATTTCTTTTTCCCTCCACAGCACCCAAGATGCTCAGAGAATGCTGAAGGACTGCAGAAGGTCAAGGGGACACAAGTATGAGGGAAGAGGACAGTGATCGTGCCTCAAAGCAACCTTCTGTGCCTCCTCCTCTGCTGGCTTTGGCCTCCCTGTATCATATTAAAGAAACAAACCTCCCTCTACCCTCACACCACGGTCCAGCCACCGTCATCTCTCATCTCCTTCACAGGCGAGCTTCTTCAAGTACTAGTGCACACTAGCCATCTGCACGTCCATGCCTGCACTCATCCTTCAGCTACTGTAAACCTCCAGACCCCAAGACTCTCCTGAAACTGCTCTCCCCAAGGTCACCTCATCTGACCTCCTGAATGTCAAATCCCAAGGAAACATTCCAGATCTTGCTTGACCTCAGTATGGCGTGTGAGTCTCTTGTCCCCTCCTCTTTTCCTAAAACTTTCTCCTTTGACTTCTGTGACTGCTCTTTCCTCTGGCTCTCCTTCTACTTCTTCAGTTGCTATTTCTTGGGATCCTTTGGGTGGTCTCTCCTACTCCTCTGTGGTTTTAGAATCCTTCTTAGATGCTGATAAACTTTAAATAAAAATCTCCAGGATCCAGTGGTTAGAACTCCACGCTTCCACTGCAGGGGGCACGGGTTCGATCCCTGGTTGGGGAACTAAGATCCTGAAGCCAGTTAAAAAAAAATTTCCAGCCTCACTTTTCTCTAGGTGCTGGATGAGTAAGCACTTCAGTTACTGACCAGGCGTTGGGTGTCCTACAGGGTTTCAAACTCAACTTGTCCTGAACCGAATTCATTATCTTCATACACAAACTTATTTCCTCTGTATTCCCTACTCCAGTGGCCCTAATTTTCCTGGACTCTCCAAGAAAAAATCAGGTTCCTCTCTTGCATGCTTCCATTTTATCCCATACTTACCCTACTGTAGCACTCAACATACTCTACTGTAGACGTTTATTGTCTGCATTTCACATTACATCAAGCTCCTTGAGGGCAGGGCCGTCTGTTATTGTCAAGGACTGGCACAGTCCCAGCGCACAGCACAATCTCAGTCACCTCAGACTCAGTTTCCCAATAGAGCTCTCAATCTATCCTCTCCTCTCTATTCCCACGTTGATGCCACAGCTCAAGTCTCAACGTCTCTCACCCAGACCCCAATAGCCTCCGCACTACCTTCTGCTTTTAATCCCCTTAGCCCCCTACCCCTGCCTCAATCCCTCCTCTAACCCAAGCTAAAGGGATCTTTGTAAAAGGTAGAGTCAAGGATATCATCTCCCTGCTCAAAATCCTTCAACATCTCCCCAAAGCTCCTGGATAAAGATCGAAATCATCATCACTGTAAATCAGGATCTTCCTGGCATGGTCCCTTCCTGCCGAGGGAACTTCCTGCAGGCTCCTCTCTTGTCTATGTGACCCCTCCCATGCTACTCCCTTGGCCTAAGATGCCCTTCCTCTTCCAGCTGGGCTTGGGCATTGCTGACCTCAGGGACCTCATAATCAAGTGGAGGAAAGTCAGAGGGCAGTGGGATAAACTGTGCAAAACTGCTCCTGGGGCTGGGAGCAGGGCCTCGTGCCATAGCTGTGGGGACTGGCCTGAGGAGACAGGGAAGATGCCCGGAGGAGACGGTAGGAATTTCCGTCTCTGTGTCCTAAATGCCTAGCACAACCAACAAGGAAGAGGGACATTTTTTGTTGTTGTCGTTTTTTACTAAAAATTTTAACGAGGCTAGCTCCTGAGTGGAACGGTAAAATGTGTGTGTTTAAATGTGTGTGTGTTTTTCAACTATATTTTATATAATATATATATATATATATATATATATATATATATATATATAAAATATAAAATGCTCCCCTCACGTTCAAAGTACACCAGGATATTGACCACAAGTGATGAGTTAACTCTAACCCATCACTTCCCCAGTCTCAAGGGAGATCAGCATTACCCACTGGGGATGGTGCTAGGGGCGCTGGCTGGGCGGGGTGGACAGCAGAGCTGACTCACCACAGGGATCAAGCCTCAACTTCACCCTTCTGGGCTCTAAGCTGCAAACTGCTGCACCTCAGCCTGTGCCCCTAGGCTGACACACTGAGGCGAGCATTCGATGCCATTCATCCCATTTTCTTCATCGCTGCTAGTGGTTTTATTGAAACCACTGAAATAATATTCCTAGGCAGCCCCCCTCATAGGCCGCCATCTCTCCCCGTGTACCACGTCATGGCGTTGCTAGCCCTGTAATTCATCTCATCGTGGGGTGTGTGTTACCTTTGTGTTTTGTCTTGCTAGGTCCATTGCTTAGTGCAGGGCCCTGGGCATAACAGGCGCTCAGTAAATGGTGATGGTGACAAAGAAGCTAGGGCTCTTATGAGAACAAGCTCATCAGCAGCCAGTCCTTGGTAGAGACTGAGCAGCAGTGACACGTGTGTTAAATGAATGGTGTGCGAGCCGTGGTGCGCTTCCTCACTCTGCTCTCACAGCCTGCCCCTTCCCTAGCCTTAAGCTTGGTGAAGAGCATTCCCCGGACCCTGGCATCCAGCGGCCATTAATGGTTCAGTGTGTGAAGACAAAGGGAGCCCTGTGGAGGGCTGGGGGTGGGGGAAGGGGAGAAGCAAGCTCTCCCGGCTCCCAGCCCTTCTCCTCCCTGCCCCTAGTGCCAACAGCCCAGCATGCGGCCTGGGGTGCAGGGGGGCGTTTATTCTCCAGCCTCCTGCACACGCCCTGGCTCAGCTACGGGCCTGGTCCCAGGACGAACCAGGAGCTTTGCTTTATGGGATACTTGCTCACTGAGATGCAGTTCAAGTGACAAACACAAACCTGACACCTCACTAGAAAGGAGAAAACGGGAAGCCTATACCAAATGTGAGAACCGAAGGATTCCCTTAGAGGAGAGAGCTGAGCTGGTGAGAGAATCTGCCCTTGCTAAAGATTTAATGGGTGTGTGGAAACCCCGGCTGCCGTGCCTCCGTGAAACGGTTAGCAAGCAACACACCAAAGGATGCCCGTGGGCCACCTGAAATCAGTTCCCGACCCTCTCCGGGGCCCTGTGATTCCAGAACTGCTATCAGCACCAGGGGAGGGGCCAGAACGATTTTCAGTTGCCAACCACCCTCCCCCAACAACCAGTATCTCCAGGCTCAATGCTCTCTGTTTGCCTGCTCTTAACTAGGGAATTCACCAAGGAGGCGACGGTTCTCTCAAACCAACTTAGCCTAGCAGCCGCACGTCTAGAAACAAAGGGCTCTCTGTGTTCAAGGGCAGTGCGAGTTGTCACAGCCTTGAGAGCAGAGCATCCACTGGCTAGAGGGGTGGCGACTCTCCGCAAACCAGGAAATGGGAACTGTTGTATGTCTGGCTCCCTCTCCGCGCTGCGGCGTCCCCCCTATAGCCGCCTGTGGGTGAAAGCGGTTCTACTGTGTTCAAGGGTAATGAGTCAGCAAGGGTAACGAACCGACCTCTGAGATGGCGGATGTGACTTGGAACGAAGTCAGAGAGTTTACTCATCTTTTTGAAGGCTGCAATGCATTCCTATGTAGGTATCTCAGATAAAGGCACTAGACATGTATGTACACTCACTACACTAACACGTATATACATTCTGCAGTGAAAGAAAAACAAGTGCTCGTTGTTTTTTGGTTAAAATCTAATTATTTGGATTTCAGAGTTCTGGCCGGCTACTTGATCTACTGCTGGAAGGGTGCTTCTTACCGTGATAACTGTAGACACAACAGCAAACCCCAGCAAACACTTCATATTCTCCCTTTCTGTGTCCAATTCTGTGCTGAGGTCATTAGTATAGTCATAATACAGCCACCATAAGACACCACAGACAACTGGAAAGCAAAACACCAGCAGAACTCAGCGCGCATGCCATGAAGTAAGCACCCGCCCCTCCCTTCACACCAGGCGGCCCTGCTCAGGCAGTGGGTCCCAAATCCCTGGGGCTTTGCAGGCAATGACCAGCCCTCTGAAGCAGCTGGATGAGGCCAGCTGAGGACCTGCCAGACCTGGGGTGGCTGCCTGTCTCTGGGAGATGCAGGGAGGTGACTCAGGAACACATATGTGTCCTGTCAGCCTAGCCCATGGGTGGGGCTGGGTGTGAGCAGGGAGGAAACTACACCAATGGGATGGTGAGAGGAACAATATTAGAGTCTAAAGTCTAAAATTTCCAAATGAGCTCTGCGGGTGACAACTCCAGGGGCAGCCTGGATATTGGATTGGCACCTACAAAACTGGGCGGATGCCCCGACATTGCAAATGCTCTGCATTCAGGTACTAAGTGCCACCTGCACCACATCCACAGTGATGACAGGGAGGTCACAGTCGTCTTTACTAGCCGTAGGTGGGGAAGGCACCCTCACAAGCCATAGTGCGTGTCCTCCAGCACCTGCACGCTGGGCACCTGTGATCTGCAGAACTGATTGTTTAGGGAATGAAACACCTACGGTCATGCCAATTATTTATTTATTTGGTCATGCTAATTATTAAAAATTAAAATATCCTATACTTGCTCAGAAACAGCTGCTGCCTTGAGCTCCCTGCATGCCTCTGCCCCTCGGCCCTTCTTCCCCGACAACTTCTGGATGGATCTAGGATCCAGCACTGAAAAGGAAAACAGTGGGTACCGGGCAGGGTCTCCGGGACCCTGCCCCAGCTCAGGGCCTGCGTCTCTTCAGATTGGCCGGAGCCTTTTCATGACAATGTGGGTACCCACGTGTCAATGGGTGATGTGAAAATTCAGAAGACATCCTTTAAAGCAATGGTCCCCAACCTTTTTGGTACCAGGGACCGGTTTTGTGGAAGACACTTTTTCCACGCACAGGGTGGGAGGTGGGGAGATGGTTCAGGCCATAATGTGAGCGATGGGGGTGGGGGAGGAGAGTGGCAGATGAAGCTTCGCTCAATCACCTCCTGCTATGCAGCCCGGTTCCTAACAGGCCTCGGACCGGGGGTTGGGGACCTCTGCTTTAAAGGGCTTCCAACAGGCACTGGAACTGACTTTTAATGGTGTGGAAACCAGTACCACTCACCTGTCCGGCTCATCTGAGAGGCGGCACAGTGCAGGAGAGACAGAAGGCTGGGCAGGAACTTTGCTGTGATCTGTGACACAGAAGCAATCCTGTGGTCCTCCCTGTCCTCTCTGGGTCTGAGCCTCCTCATATGTATCATGAGGGAGTTGGACGAGAGACTCTCTAAGACCCCGTGTAGCTCAGAAATGCCAGCTTTTAAGTTCTACACTTAATGGTAAGGCTTTTCATTTAATCAAGAAGTAATCAATCAAGTGGAAATACTTACACAGCAATCCCAAAACAATCAGTGCAATGAAAATGTGAACCAGAAGGGTGGTGATGAATCGGAAGGTGAACATCATGGCCAAAGACAAGGCTAGAAAATTAAGCAAAACGTATCAATTCTAACAACCATCAAGGCATGAGGGGGATGATGATGGGGCTGGAATGCCTAAACCTTCCAAAAGAGTGAGGGCTGAGGACTTCCTTCAATCTCTAAATATCTTGGACATCTACCAAACAAAAAAACAAGACACACCCAGGCCCCTCTCTGAAGCATACACAAGTTAGGTCTGTGACAGTGCCACTTCCTGAAAGTGTTAGCACTCTTCTTGAATTAAAAAAAATTTCTTTTAAAGCAGGTATTATTCCCCAAAACCCTAAACTTTCTTTTAAGTCCAAATGAACCATCTAAAATTTTTTATCAAACTTAACTTTTTTGATTTCATAACTTATCTAAAGTTCTAATTTTGTGTTCTCAGATGCTCTCATTAAATATGAAAGATGAATGCCTTTAAAAATGAAAAATGGGGGCTTCCCTGGTGGCGCAGTGGTTGGGGGTCCGCCTGCCGATGCGGGGGACACGGGTTCGTGCCCCGGTCCGGGAGGATCCCACGTGCCGCGGAGCGGCTGGGCCCGTGAGCCATGGCCGCTGGGCCTGCGCGTCCGGAGCCTGCGCTCCGCAACGGGAGAGGCCGCAGCGGTGAGAGGCCCGCGTACTGCAAAAAAAAAAAAAAAAAAAAAAAAAAAAAAAAGAAAAATGGGGGCTTCCCTGGTGGCGCAGTGGTTGAGAGTCCGCCTGCCAATGCAGGGGACGTGGGTTCGTGCCCCGGTCCGGGAAGATCCCACATGCCGCGGAGCGGCTGGGCCCGTGAGCCACGGCCACTGAGCCTGCGCCTCTGGAGCCTGTGCTCCGCAACGGGAGAGGCCACGGCAGTGAGAGGCCCGCGTACCGCAATAAAAATAAAAAAAAAAATTTAAGATTATAAGATGTATGTATAAAAATCTGCACATCAGTTTCCAATTGGGGGTTTTTAAGCCTATGAATTTATTCTAAGTACTTCAGTGAATTTATAAATACTATACTACTTTTTTTTCTAAACAAGAATTCAAGATTACATATAGATATTTGGGTGTAGTGGTTAAGAACATGGGTTTAGAATCAGATAGGTCTGGGCTGAGTCTCAGCTCTGCACCTCTGCTTGGCCAAGCCCCAGACCTCTCGAAGCCTCAGCTTCTCCTACAAACAGTGATAGGGTTCTGATGAGGTTTAAGATGTTAACAGCAAGCTCGATGTCTGACACACCTGGGTCATAAGAAGTCTGGAAGTTACATAATGGTGGCTAGCTAAGCATCCCCAAGCATTCAGGAATTAGTAACCTTTGGGTAATGAAATTATGGAAAACTCAATTTGTAAACTGGCAAAATTATGTTAGTGGCTGATCAAAGAGCTGCTTTCAACCTTCCAAGGTTGGGAGGCAGCCGCTGTAAATAACGGGGTAAATAAGAGGCCACTACTATTGCCTACAGCAGCAGAGAGCACTAATTCGTTCAAAGAGAAGGTTGACTCTTAAAGGGGCTCATCGAGCTGAAATAGCAAATGGGAAGTCAAATGGTCACGAGTGCCTGGGGGGCTGCTTCCAGAAAGGCCGGGAAAAGGCATGATCTGGCTCAAGACCTTGACCCTCCTACAACCCAGCAGGCCTGTTCCTAGGAGGAGCTGGATACATCAGGCCAATGCCCTCTGATGCTATTTAACATGATGCACACACCTCCTTCCCTTGCTCACCAAGCAGCCTTGTGATCGGGCTCGCCTAGGGGAAGAGGGCACATGGGCCAGAGGACATGCATTCCTGGTACTTATCATGGCCAGTTCACAAAGTGGCAATCTGCTCTGCACATCCATCCTTATGCAGAGCTGAGGGGCAGGCCCTGGAACGTGGTCCCTCTCTAAGGCAGCCCCACCTAGTGAGGCCTCGGGCCAGACAGCCAGCTGGCGTTCCTCCAGTCTTACTGCCCCCTGCTCCACTTGAAGCTGAAACCCTGAAAATAACTACAAAGCAAATATATGAAGTGAAGTTTTAGATTTAAGTCAAGAGGCTAATTTCCATTGTACAACATACATAAGTGCTAGAAACTTTGGTATAAATAGTCACTGACATAAAATTAATTGAAAATTACCGAAGGCGAGGACACAGAGACCGAGGATTGTGTCTCTTCCTGACATTATTCCACTTAGAATTCGATGGAGGGCATCAACATCATTGATCAAAACAGATGCAAACAGGGAATAACACTCAGGCGTTTGAGGGATGCATCGATTAAACAAGGGAAAAGACTTGCTAAAAAATAAAAGAATAAGTGGCAAAGATGTTTACTTAATTACTTATCTTAAAAAAAGATGTGTATTTAAAATTCTCAGCAACCAAAATGTATAAGATCTAAAAAGAAGTTTAACATCTTGTTTGCAGTCTACACTTTACAAAGCCAGGCATCTGTGCTGCCACAGTGTTCAGCTGATGCCTGGATGGGAAACTGATTATGGAGACCCATAGACACCAGAAACCTAATCTTGGGGAGTGACATTGCTGACTCTCATGTCTTGGCCATTCCTGGATAACAAACTACCAACTCCAACACAAGAATCACATTTCTTTTAGGAACTGTTAGAGATAAGGACTGGCTCAATCAAATGCTGTACTAATGAAACCACCAGCTTTATTTCTATCCTCTTTAAGAAGACGTAAAAGCCTTGAGAGTTTTCTTACAAACAGAGTGAGTGCTTAATAAATGAGTGATAAATGTATGAATGAAGCTGTGGTTGATAACTGCCTTGGGTAGATGAGAAAGCTGACCTCTTTTGGGGCCCTTCCTGAAATGGAAAAATGCCCAGGAATGTTCATCCTAATGAATCTTAATGAGGCCACACATACCTTCACAGCATCCTGCTCTTCTTTCCTTCTGTGGGCCCCAAACAGTGGAAATAATCCTGACCCAAGAAGTGCCAAATTATCTGACAAGTTGCTAAAACTGGGCAGTCACCAGCATCGCATTGCCATGAAGGCAAAATGGCTTCTGAAACCCCAGTGAAGCTCAACACAGAACATACAGAAGGATCTTTCTCAGGAGTCACAACAGTTTATAAGAGTTCCCGAGTTACTGAATGGTGATTTAAGAGAAGAGTAATACAACCGAGCCGTTGTTTTTTTTAAATTAAAAATTTTGCAAGTGTGATACATTCACACAGCTCAGATTCCAAAAGGTGCAATAGGATAAACTGTGAGAGACTGCACTTTCTTCTCCTTGAGCCACGGAAATACCTTTCCTCACAGGCGACTGTTGTTTTGGTTTCCTGTATATCATTCTAGAGACATTTTTAGCATACACGAACATAATAGGAAATTTAAATAGGAGTCTGATGCTGAGGCTCAAAGATAATAAAAATTATATCCCCAAATGAGATGCCAGACCCCACCAAGCAGGGCTTGTCAAAAGGGAGGTAGGAGAAAACTGGTTATTCTCTTAAATCCTTCACCCACACTGAATGTAAGAGTGTTGGAAGCTGGAGATTAGAAGAGCATTTTATAAAATAAACTTTTAATTTTGGAATAACTTTAGTGTTACTGAAAAATTGCAAACATGGTACAGAGAGTTTCCATGTACCTTCACTCGCCTCCACCTAATGTTAACATCTGCCATAGCCACAGTACATTTGTGAAAATTAAGACATCAACATTGGTGCTACACTATTAACTAAACCACAGTCTTTATTTGGAAGTCACCATTTTCCACCAATTCCTTTTTCTGTTCCGGGATACCACACTGCATTTATTTGTTGTGTCTCTCTTGGTCTGTGACAGTTTCTTAGTTTTTCCCTATTTCTCATAACCTTGACACTTTTGAAGGTTCATGGTCAGGTATTTTATAAAATGTCCTTCAAGCTATAGAATGACCCTCACATTTTCTCATGATTAGGCTGCAGTTATGGGTTTATAGGAAGAAAACCACAGAGGCGAAGAGCTATTCTCAGAGGATCACATCAGGGGACACGACAGCAACATGACACCACTGCTGAAGTTGCCCGAAATCACTTGGTTAAGGTGGTTGGTACCTGCCAGTTTTCTCCACTGGAATGTGACTATTTTTCTCTTTCTACACTCTGTTCTTCAGAAGTGATTCACTAAATCCAGCCTGCTCTCAAGAAGAGGGAAATTAAGTTCCACCTCCTGGAGGAGGAATATCTACACACATTATCTGAGATCCTCTGTAAAGATTTATCCCCTTTCTCCCATTTATTTATTTACTTAATCAGTCATTTATTTATATAAGTATGGACTCATGGATATTTACTTTATCATCAACCCTAGCACGTAGCTTCAAAATTGCTAAATAGTACCCTGTGAGAAACAAATTTACCAACTAGAGCACAGTGTTTATGTACAGTATTTTAAATTTTTTGGGTTTTTTTTTTTTTTTTTGGCTTTAGCTTACAGTACGTAGTCACAGGGTTATTTCCCAAAGTTACTTAGGCCAGCTCCTTTTCTCTCTACCCCCTTCAGTTAGGTTATGTCATACATTTATAATAAGTTAAATTCGTTTGTTGTAGTCTACATTTTATCCTGAGATCTCCTGATACCTTGGTTGATTGTATTTTTTATCTGGCTACAGTTGACTGTGTACAGGTGTTGGCAAGTGCATAGACTCATGTACAAGAGCAATTCTAAAGAGATGTTTTTGTTTTTGTTTTGAGAGAGAGAACTGCCATGTGAATCTACCGCTGTCCCTTAGGGTAAGGGATACTACTCCTAAGTCAGATGAGAAGTGTTTCCTGGAAAACTCAGAGGCTTTACAGACCTTAACCTGTGGGTTAAGGTCTGAGCCCTGAGAACGGGGTGGGGCTGGTGTCCAGGACGGCTACATGGATGACTGTGGGGACCTTAGTGGAAAGAAGCTGTGGGTAGCTGCTCAGTGCCTCGGGAAAGGGGAAGGAAGGCCCGACCAGAGGAATGGGGAAATGATCAGCCAGAGCAGAGATGCACTCGACCATGTAAGGGGCACTGCTGGTGAGAAAGCCCATTGGTGGAACTTTCCAAATAACCCGAAAAGTGCTTCATGGAGAAAGCTGGCTGGAACATCTCCCAGACCCAGAAGACTCATCCTAGAATCAGTACTAGTCAAGTAAAAATGCTCCTGGCTCCTTCTGTCTTCTCTTCACTTTTGGTGTGCCAGCCCCAAGAGTCAGAAGCCCATTTTAGCAAGCTGGGAAAGGAAGGGGTGAGGAAGCAGGAGAGGAGAGAGAAGCAGAGGATTGCACATCTCCTGACCCAAGCCGTCCCCCTGCTCCTGACCCAACCTGGGGGACGGAGAAACTTCAACTTCTGGTCAAGTCTGAAGTCTGTCACACTGCGCTGAACATTTTAATTCCTGAATTGAAAGTGTCTTTTACCACTTAAAGTGACTGAGTCCTTACTACCTAAAAGTAACCAGAGAAGTCTTGGGAACTGTGTTTTCATTCAGGGGCAGAGAAAAAACTAGTCTGGCTGAATAAATTTAAAGAGACAGAGAAACAAAACTAGAGTAGCTTTCTAACTACATCCTATAGGTTATATTTGATGTAATGATTATACAAGCAAATATACACACACACGTATATATACTTATATGTATATAAATACATAAGTCACACTTATGATATTTCCTTTTTATGGAAAAGGTGATACACTGCATACTGCTTTATAGTTTGCTTTGTTTTTTTTAACTTAATACATCTTGTAGCTCTGCTCATATTAGAATATAAGAGATTCCTCTTATTTTTACTGAGGTAAAATTTACATATAGTGAAATGTACAGATCTTAAACATACAGTTACAAATACACCAGCCCTTTCAAGGTGCAGAACAGCTTTCTTACCCCAGAAAGTTCCCTCATGCCCCCTTCCAATCAATCTCCATGCCTTTACAGGCACTATTAGTCTGATTTCTATAACTAAACATTAGTTTTGACTCTTGCCTAATCCCATTTAAATGGAATCACATAGTATGCACTCTTCTGTGTCCAGCTTCTTACACTCAGCTGTCACATGTATCAGCAGATCATTCCTTTAACTGCTGAGTACTATTCCACTGTATGAATATACTACCACTTGTTTGTCTAGTCTCCTGTTGATTGCCATTTGAGTTGTTTACAGTTTTGAGCTATTAAAAGTAAAGCTGCTATCAAGGACCTACTGTATAGCACAGGGAACTATATTCAATATCTTGTAATAACCTATAATGGAAACCTGAAAAATAATATATTTATATACATACATATATAGTGTGTGTAACTGAATCACTTTGCTGTATACCTGAAACACTGTAAATCAGCTATACTTCAGTTTAAAAAAGATGCATCATCATCACCATCATAATTTTTAAAAAGCTGCTAGCAACATTCGTATATGTCTTTTTAGGGACATACATTTTCATTTCTCCAAGTAACTACCTAGAAGTGGAATTGTTGGGTCATATGGAAAGTGTATTTTATACACTTAGCTTTATAAGAAGCACCAAACTTTTTCCAAAGTGGCTGCAGCATTTATATCCCACCAGCAATGGCTGAGACGTTCCACCTCCTCACCAGCACTTGATATGGTTCACCTTTAAAATGGGGGCCCTTCTAGTAAGCACGTAGTGGTATCTCATGGTATTTTCAATTTGCATTTTCCTGATGGCTAACAATACTAAGGATCTTTTTATGTACCTATTGGCTCTTTGTTTATCTTCTTTTGAAAAGTGTCTGTTCAAGTCTTTTGCCTGGTTTTATTGGGTTGTTTGACTTTTTGTTATTGATTTAAAGTAGGGATCAGCCAAATTCAGCCCACCATCTGTTTTTGTACACGAAGCTTTATTGGAGCACAACACAATCCATTTCTTTATGCATTTTCTATGGCTGCCCTTGCCCTGCACTGGCAGAGTTAAGTACTAGTGCCTACTGAGATGATAATGTCCACAAAGCCTAAAATACCTACTATATGGCCCTTTAAAGAAAAAGATTGCAGATGCTGATTTAAAGAAATTATTTATATACATATTCTGGATGTAAGCATTTGTCATATATACATACTGTGAATATTTTCTCCAAGACTGTTGCTTGTTTTTTTGTTTGTTTGTTTTGCATTTTCTTAATGGTATCTTTAGAGGAATAGAAGTTTTTAATTTTGATGAAGTCCAATGTATCATTTTTTTCTTTTATGTATAGTGCTTTGTGTGCCCTCTCAAATTTTTGCCTACTTCAAGGTGGCAAAGATATTCTTCTCTTTTTATTCTAGAAGCTTTATAGTTTTAGCTTCTTAGGTTTAGGTCTAGGATCTATCTAAAATTAGTTTTTGTGTGTGGTATAAGGTAAGAGTCCTCAATCAAAATGACCAAGTCATTTTCCCCCATGTCTTTCTACTTATTTTAGCACCATTTGTTGAAAAGCCTTCTTCTCCCTATAAAATTGCCTTGCCTCTTTCATTAAGAATCAATTGGCCATGTATATGTTACTCTATTTCTGGGCTCTCTATTCTGATCCACTTATCTGTCTATCCTCATTCCAATGCCACACGGCCTTAATCACTGTAATTTTATAATAACTTTTGAAATCAGGTGTTATGAGCTCTCTAACTTGGTTCTTCTTCAAGTTTTTTTTTTGTGTGTGTGTGAACCTATGTCTTTATCATTTTCTATATTTTTTAGAATAAACTTGTCAATTTCTACAAAAATTATATTGGGGCACTGTGTTGAATCTATAGAACAATTTAGGGAGAAGAGACATCCTAACAATATTAAAACTTCCAATTCATGAATTAGGTATATTTCTCTACTTATTTAGGTGTTCTTTAATTTCTCTCAGCAATGTCTTATCAAAGTTTTCAGTTGAGGGCTTACATGTCTTCTGTTAAATATATTCCTAGTTATTCTATACATTTTTGATAGTGCTGAAGATGGACTTCAAAATTATTTCCTAATCGTTTGCTGCTAATACATAGAAATGTAACTTGACTTTGTAGTTTGAAGATTTGCTAAATTCACTAAGTAATTATTTTGTAGATTCCTTTGGATTTTCTATGTAAACAATTAGGTCATCTATTAATAAAGATGGTTTCGCCTCTTCCAATCTATTTTTTTCCCTTACTTTATTGCAATTCCTAGGACCTCTATTACAGTGGTGAGTAGAAGTGGTAAGAACATATATCCTTGCCTTGTTTCTAATTTTAGGTGGAAAGCATTTTATAGTTCACCATTATGTATAATATTAACTATAGATTTCTCATAGATGCCCTTTATCAGACTGAGAAAGTTCTCAGCTATTCCCAGCTTGCTAGTCTCTTATTTAAAAAAAAGAGCTAAATAGTGTTACATTAAGTGATATACCATTATTTATTTAAGCAGGCCTCTATTGAAAGCCATTTAGATTGCTTTAACTATTTTGCTATCATAAACGCTGCAGTGAATAACCTTATACAAATGTCATTTCACACTGGTACATGTATACCTGAAGATTAAATTCCTAGAAGTAGAAATGCTTGATTAAAAAGCGATGAATGTAAGGAGGGGGATCAAGATGGCGGGGCAGGAGAATGTGGAGCTCACCTCCCCCAACAAACACATCAAAAATATATCTACATGTGGAGCAATTCTCATGGAAAACTAACTGGAAACCAGCAGAAGAACTCCTATACCACCAAGGCTACAAGAAAGATTTCTACATAACCAGTTAGGACAGAAAAGGCACTGGGTTGGGACCTGTGTCCCTGAGAAGCAAGCAGGTCAAGCCACAATCTGGGCATCCGAGTCCTGGTCTCCTGTGTGGAGAAGACAAGCCCCCTTTTCTGCTGGAAAATCTGCTGCGACAGACAGAAGGGCTAGAGAAGCCTAGACTCTGCTTGCAAGGAGTGTGTGACTGCTGTCTTGCTGACCGTCAGGGTGGAGAGAGCCATGCACGGGTGGCTGCTGCCTCGTCGCACTTCTTAATCAGAAGGGGCAAACACCCTGGCCCTGCTCACTCCACACCACAGCCTGCTGCGAGATCAGGGCAAAGGTTCAGTTTAGCTACGCAGAACCAGACCAGGTCACCTGGGGTGTGATCCAGGTGAAGCCACAGAGGCTATTGTGCATGGATGGGGCGAGTGGAGCCATAGTGGCCACTGTCAGGGTGAGCACAGGGAGGTGTCACAAGAGCACACAGAGGCTAAGGGCTGAATCTCGGGCAGACAGGCCCTGGGAATTCATCTAGCTACACAGACACAGCCCAGAGGGCTTGGAATGCAGTCCGGGTGGGACAGTGATGGCCACTGTCAGTGCATTCAGGAGTAGCAGAGTATCTCCCAGTGACAGCACCCCAGCTAAGCCCACTTCACACCACAGCTTAGCCCTAGACCTGGGGCAGACAGGTCCTGGTAGAAAGCAGCATAGATGGCAGGTGGGAGCACAGCCACCTAAACTCCTGCAGCCACAACGTCCTGACCTGAAGCCCCAGCCCACTCCACACCAAAGCCTTGCACCAGATCTGGGATGAACACAACAGAGAAAGGGATGCAAACTTGGGCTGCTTCTAAGCAGAGCCGTGGGGGCCCACAGGTCCTCTGTGACCGCACGGGCCTCACTTGCTTTAGTATTCACCTCCCTAGGGGTGGGGCACGCACTCAAGGGCAATAGAGCCTGACTGAACGTGACCTTCAGGGCTTCTAATCCAACAACTGGGGACGAGACCCTGCCCCTGACAGGGTGACAACAGCCACAAAGCAGAAGGGAAGCCCCACCTCATATCCTGCACAGGGTCTAGAAACTAGAACATGAACTACACCTCCTATCAAGGGGATAATGGCCAGCAAACTCTGAGGAAAGACCTGGCTGGCAGCCATACCCAAGCCAGCAACTTGTACCAAAGACATTGGACATGCACAGTCTACACAGAGATGCTCCCACATAAAAACACCCCTTCAAGACCACAGTAGATAATTGTGTCTCCTAAATTTATAAAGACAGAGAAAGTTAAATAAAATGAAAAGGCAAAGGAACTACTCCCAATTAAATGAAAAAGAAAAATCCCCTGAAAGAACAAACAATGAAACAGACCTTTCCAATCCACTACACCCCAAGTTTAAAAAGTTGGCAATAAAAATGATAACTGAATTAAGAAAGATTATTGATAGAAATGCAGATCACTGTAACAAGGAGCTAGAAACTATAAAGATGAACCAATCAAAAAGAGACAATTCAACTGCCAAGATAAAAACCAATCTAGAAGCAGTTAATATCAGAATAAATGACACAGAAGAATGAATAAGTGACTGGAAGATAGAATAATGCAAATCACCCAATCAGAACAGCAGATAGAAAGACAAATGAAAACAAATGAAAGCAACATACGAGATCTATGGGATAATATAAAATGTACCAACCTACACATAATAGGCATTCCAGAAGGAGAAGGTAAGGGGGATTGAAAATGTATTTGAAGAAATTATGGCTGAAAACTTCCCAAACCTTAAGAAGGAAACATATAACCAGGTGCAGGAAGCACATAGGGTCCCAAACAATATGAACCCAAACAGACCCACACCAAGACATATCATAATTAAGATGGCAAAAGTTAAAGAGAGGATTCTAAAGGCAGCAAGAGAAAAACAAAGAGTCAGTTACAAGGGAACCCCCATAAGACTATCAGCTGATTTCTCTGCAGAAACTTTGCAGGACCTGAAGGGAGTGGCAAGATGTATTCAAAGTCCTGAAAGGGAAAAACCTAGGATGCTCCACCCAGCATGATTATCATTTAGAATAGAAGGAGAGATAAAGATTTCCCAGAAAGGCAAAAACAGAAATCATTCAGCAATACTAAACCTACCCTAAAAGAAACATTGAAGGGTCTTCTCTAAATAGAAAACCCACAAGAATTTATAGGAAAGGGAAAATCATAATAGAAAAGGCAAATATATAAAAGGATTGAAGATTACTTAAATAAGCCAGTACATAGATTAAACAACAATAAAAAATTGTAAAAGCAATTGTAATTACAATAAATAGGAAAAGGATAAGCATGAAGATGTAAAATATGACATCAAAAGCACAAAATGTGAGGGGGGGGAGTATAAAAATGTAGATCTTTTAGAATGTGTTTGACCTTGAATGACTATTAGTTTAAAGCAAGTAAATAGATATAGTTGTGGGTCAACATGCTTGAACTTCATGGTAACTACAAATCAAAAACAGAATAGAGGGCTTCCCTGGTGGCGCAGTGGTTGAGAATCCGCCTGCCGATGCAGGGGACACGGATTCGTGCCCCGGTCTGGGAAGATCCCACATGCCGCAGAGCGGCTGAGCCCGTGAGCCATGGCCGCTGAGAGTGCGTGTCCGGAGCCTGTGCTCTGCAACGGGAGAGGCCACAACAGAGAGAGGCCTGTGTACCGGAAAAAAAAAAAAAAAAAAAGACAGAATAGATTCACAAAAAACAAAAAGAAAGGAACTCAAGCATACTACAAAAGAAAGTTATCAAATCACAAAAGGAAAAACAAAAAGAAGAAGAAGTGAATGGAGAACTACAGAACAACTGGAAAACAAGAATTTAAATGGCAGTAAATACATACCTATCAATTATTACTTTAAATGTCAATGGACCAAATGCTCCACTCAAAAGACATAGCATGGCAGATTGAATAAAAGAAACAGGAAACTACAATATGCTGCCTGCAAGAGACTCACTTCAGGGCAAAAGACACTCACAGACTAAAAATGAGGGTATAGAAAAAAATATTTAATGTAAATAGAAACAAGAAGAAAGCAGGGGTAGCAATACTCATATCAGACAAAATAGGCTTTAAAACAAAGGCCATAAAGAAAGACAAAGAAGGACATTAAATAATGATAAAGGGTTCAATACAAGAAGAGAATATTACACTCTTTAATATTATGCACCCAGTATGGGACCTCCTAAATACATAAAACAAATACTAACAAGCATAAAGGGAGAAATGGACAAGAATACAATAACAGTAGGAGACTTTAACCCTCCACTGACATCAATGGACAGATCATCCAGACAGAAAATCAATAAGGAAACAGAGGTCCTAAATGACACAATAAACCAGTTGTAACTAACTGATATCTACAGGACACTACATCCAAAAAAACCATAATACACGTTCTTTTCAAGCGCACATGGAATGTTCTCCAGGATACACCACGTACTAGGTCACAAAACAAGCCTCAACAAATTTAAGAGGATATAAATTATTTCAAGCACTTTTTCTGACCACAAGAGTATGAAACTAGAAATCCAATACAGAAAGAAAAAGAAGAAAATACTAAACAACATCCTACTAAAGAAAAACCCCCAAAAAACAAACAAACAAAAATGGACCATGATGAAATCAAAGAAGAAATTGGAAAATACCGAGACAAATGAAAATGAAAATATAACCTTACAAAATCTATGGGATGCAGTAAAAGCAGTTCTAAGAGGGAAGTTCATAGTGATACAGGCCTTCTTCAAGAAACAAGAAAAATCTCAAATAAACTACCTAACTTGTCACCTAAAGAATTAGAAAAAGAACAAACAAAACCCAAAGTCAGCAAAAGGAAGGAAACAATAAAGATCAGAGAGGAAATACATAAAATAGAGATAAAAAAATTGAAAAGATCAATAAAACCAAGAGCTAGTTTTTTTAAAAAGATAAACAAAATCAACAAACCTGTAGCCAGGCTCACCAACAGGAAAAGAGAGAGGATCCAAATAAACAAAACAAGAAATGAAAGAGAAGAAATAACTTATACCACAGAAATATTAAAACATTAGAAAATACTATGAACAGTTATATGCCAACAAATTGGACAACCTAGAAGAAATGGTAAAGTTTCTAGAAACATACAGCCTGCCAAGGCTGAGTCAAGAAGAAACAGATAATTTGAACACACATTACTAGAAGTGAAAAAGAATGTGTAATAAAAAAAAAAAAAAAAAAAAAACTCCCTGCAAACAAAAGTCTAGGACCAGACAGCTTCACTGGGGAATCTTACCAAACATGTAAAGATGAACTTATACCTATCCTTCTCAAACAATTCCAAAAAGTTGAAGAGAGAGGAACACTCACAAATTCATTCTATGAGGCTACCATCATGCTGATGCCAAAACCAGACAAAGACACTACCAAAAAAGAAAATTATAGGCCAATATCTTTAATGAATATAGATGCAAAAATCTCAACAAAATATTAGCAAACCAAATCCATACATAAAAAGGATCATACACCATGATCAAGTCGGATTAACTGCAGGGTTGCAAGAAAGGTTCAACATATACAAATCAATCAATGTGATTCACCACATTAACAAAAGACAAAAACCACATAATCATTTTAATAGATGCAAAAAAATTTGACAAAATTCAACATTCATTCATGATAAAAACACTCACCAAAGTGGGTATAAAGGGGACATATCTCAATATAATAAAAGCCATTTATGACAAATCCACAGCCAACACAATACTCAACAGTGAAAAACAAACACCTTCCCACTAAATTCAGGAAAAAGACAAGGATGCCCGCTCTCACCACTTCTATTCAACATAGTATTGGAAGTCTTAGCCACAGCAATCAGACAAGAAAAAGAAATAAAAGGTATCCAAATTGGAAGGGAAGAGGTAAAACTGTCACTATTTGCAGATGACATGATACTCTATGTAGAGAACCCTAAAGTTTCCACACAAAACTACTAGAAGTAATAAATGAATTCAGCAAGGTAGCAGGATACAAAATTAGTATACAGAAATCTGTTGTATTTCTTTACACTAATAACAAAATATCAAAAATTTTAAAAAGTCCCATTTAATATCTCATTAAAAAAAAACCACATAGGAATAAAATTAACCAAAGAGGTGAAAGACTATATGCTGAAAACTGTAAAACATTGAAAAAGAAACTGAAGAAGAGTCAAAGAAATGGAAAGACACCCCATGCTCTTGGATTGGGAGAAGTAATATTGTTAAAATGGCCATATTATGCAAGGCAACCTACAGACTTAATGCAATCCCTATCAAAATACCCATGACATTTTTCACAGAACTAGAACAAATAATCCTAAAATTTATATGGAACCACAAAACCCCATATTGCCAAAGCAATATTGAGAAAAAAGAACAAAGCTAGAGGTAAAACCCTTCCAGACTTCAGACAATGCTACCAAGCTATGGTAATCAAAACAGCATGGTACTGGCACAAAAGCAGACATATAGATCAATGGAACAGGATACAGAGCCCAGAAATAAACCCACACACCTATGGTCAATTAATATACAACAAAGGATGCAAGAACATGCAATGGAAAAAAGACAGTCTCTTCAATAAGTGGTGCTGGGAAAACGAGATATTTGTAAAAGAATAAAATCAGAACATTCTATAACACCATATACAAAAATAAACTCAAAATGGATTAAAAACCTAAATGTAAGACCAGACACTAAAAAATTTCCAGAGGAAAACATAGACAGAACACTCTTTGACATAAATTGTAGCAATATTTTTTTGCATCTGTCTCCTAGAGCAAAGGAAACAAAAGCAAAAATAAACAAATGGGACCTAATTAAACTTAAATGCTTTTGCACAGCAAAGGAAACCATCAACAAAATGAAAAGACAGCCTATGGATTCAGAGAAAATATTTGCAAATGATGAGACTGACAAGGGGTCAATATCCAAAATATACCAATAGCTCATATAACTCAATACTGAAAAGATAAACAATTCAATTAAAAAATGGGCAGAGAACTCAATAGACATTTTTCCAGTGAGGAAATGTAGATGGCCAACAAGCACATGAAAAGATGCTCAACATTGCTGATTATTAGAGAAATGTAAATCAAAACCACAGTGAGGTATCATCTTGCACCAGTTGGAAGTGCTGTCATCAGAAGTCTACAAATAATAAATGCTGGAAAGGGTGTGGAGAAAAGAGAACACTTGTACACTGTTGGTGGGAATGTAAATTGGTATAGCCACTAGGGAAAACAGTATTTAGGTTCCTTTAAAAAACTAGAATTAGAGCTACCATATGATCCAGCAATCCCACTCCTGTGTATATACCAGAAAAAATGAAAACTCTAATTCAAAAAGATACATGCACACCAGTGTACATAGCAGCACTATTTATAATAACCAGGACAGGGAAGCAACCTAAAATGTCCATCAACAGATGAATGGATAAAGAAGATGTGGTATATACATAAAATGGAATATTACTCAGCCACAAAGAAGAATGAAATACTGTCATTTGCAGCAACATGGAGGGACCTAGAGAATATTATACTTAGTATAATACTTAGTATACCAGACAAAGACAAATACTATATGATATCACTTATAATGTGGAATCTAAAAAATATTATAATACAGATGAATCTATATACAAAACAGAAACAGACTAATAGACATAGAAAACAAACTTGTGGTTACCAAAGGGGAGAGAAAGGGAGTATGGGATTAACAGATACAAGCTACTATACATAAAATAGATAAGTAACAAGGATTTACTGTATAGCACAGGGAATTATATTCAATATCTTATAACAACATATAATCAATATAATCAGAAAAAAATTACTGAATCACTATGCTGTACACCCAAAACTAACATAATATATATATTTTTAGGAATTCTTAAGAAATTTATTTATTTATTTATTTATTTATTTTTGGCTGCATCGGGCCTTCCTTGCTGCTCGTGGGCTTTCTCTAGTTGCGGTGAGCGGGCTTCTCATTGCGGTGGCTTCTCTTGTTGCGGAGCACGGGCTCTAGGCTCGTGGGCTTCCTTAGTTGTGGTTTGCAGGCTCTAGAGTGCAGGCTCAGTGTCGTGGTGCACGGGCTTAGTTGCTCCGTGGCACATGGGATCTTCCCAGGCCAGGGCTCAAACCCGTGTCCCCTGCATTGGCAGGTGGATTCTTAACCACTGTGCCACCAGGGAAGTCCCCTAACACAATATTGTAAATCAACCATACTTCAGTAAAAGATTAATGAATGTATGTACCTTCACAACTGATGAATATTGATGAATTACCCTCAGGATCCTGCCTCAGGGTTGTATGGAAGTGCCTATTTCCCTACACTCTTGCCAAGGTTGTTTTTTTTTAACATGTTGCCAGTCTATGGGGTGAAAACATTAGAATCTTAAATGGAATTTACCCTATCGTGAGGGAGGTTCATTCTTTTTTAGTATTTTTAAAAAATATTGTGCTTTTTCTCTGCAGCATCTATTCATATTCTTTTTTTCATTTTTATATTGAGATACTGATCTTTTAAAAGTTGACTAGTAAGACCCTTCATAAATTAGAGATTAATCTTTTTTATATGAATAGCAAGTTATTTGCCTGTTAATTTTGCTTCTAGTGTTTTGTCATGCAGAAATATTTGCTTTTAATGTAGTCAATGAATTTTTAATGTTATGCCTCCTGAGTTTTAAGTCATGGTTAGAAGCCTTCCTTACTTCCAGGCTATAAGAGAATTCTCCCATGCCTTCTAGTACTTCCTGGTTTCACTTTATATGTTAAAATCTTTAATCCATTTGGAATTTATCCATATAAGCCACGAGGTATAGATCCAGCTCTTCCCTCTGGATGCCTACCCAGCTGTCCCAACCTACATGTTGAATAGTCCATCTTTTTGTCACTGATTTGAGATTCCATTTTTTTTATCATTTACTAAATTCTTATAAGAATTTGGGTCTATTCCTGGATTATATAATATCTTTCA
This sequence comes from Hyperoodon ampullatus, assembly GCF_949752795.1. Classification (NCBI taxonomy): domain Eukaryota; kingdom Metazoa; phylum Chordata; class Mammalia; order Artiodactyla; family Ziphiidae; genus Hyperoodon; species Hyperoodon ampullatus. The sequence goes on along the minus strand of NC_136915.1, from coordinate 84,829,987 downwards.
CTGATCTTTCTACATATGAACTAGTACCCAGCATTTTAATTATTAAACATTGTTTTAAAAACTGGAAGCGCTGGTTTTCCTTCATTGTTTTTCTTTTTCAGATTTTTCTTGGCCATTTAAGAAACTTTTTTCCTTACAAACTTACATCAGCTTATCTAGCTACTGAAAAATTCCTGCTATTATTTTTATTTTAATCATGAGAAACCTATTGCTCAACTTAGACAGAAATAACATCTTAATAATGTAGGGAGAAGTAACATTTTTATAATGTTGAGTCATACTGTCAAGAACAATTTCTGTCTTCTGATTTGTTCAAGCTTTCTTTGTAGCTCAGGAATATGAAAGTTTTCTTCCTGTGGCTCTTGTACATTTCTTGTTAAATTTATTTCTAGGCACTTTTGTGTTTTTGTAGGTGCTTTTTCTTACTATGGTAAAAGGAGTCTTTTCAAAAAACATATGAATGCTACAGATTTCAGTATATTTATCTTGTTCCCTGCCACCAAAGTTTCTTGTCATTTGTAGCTTTTCATTTAATTTTCTTACCACCTACAGAGTAATAATTTTACCTCCTGCTTTCCAATTTCTAAACCTCTATTTTCTTTTTCTTTGCTTTTACTAAACAGTCTTAATACCAAAGAATCTGAATTGTTTTGAAAGAAAATGTTTTCTGAACTTTCATTTAGTGTTTCTGAAAAATAAGTTCAGATATATAGATTCAATGTCATTTTATTTTTCCCCAAACATAATTTTCCCTAAGAGCTTAATTTTGTCAACATAGTTTGTTAAACATGGTGCTTTTTAGGCATTTAACTTCCCTGTACTGGTAAAGAGTGACCCATCTTACCCCGGAGAGTGATGGAGAGAGGCATGTAAAGTGTGGGTCACCCCTGGTGACCAGCTAGCTGATAGGTGGCTGACCAGGTAGCTGCCTATGGAGTACCTCATTAGCTGGGGCAGGGGATGTGTCTATTGGCCACAAACTGTGGTTTCTTCCCCACTTCTGCTTTTCCTCTCCCCACCAGCAAAGCCACTCAGATATGCTGGAAGTAATTTGGAGAGCTGACTGTATATTTAGGTGACTCATATATGGAATTTATTCAAGCAAACAATGCAGTGACATGCACAGGCACCAATGTGAGAGGCTAGAAACAGAATTTACTGGAGGGAAAAGCCCAAGCCTTTTACATTTTAAATATGTGGGGGACTCAATATACAAATATTACACTGAACACCAAAAGGAAAAAGATATGCTTGCTTGTTATCTTCTGCAGTATTTTTTCACTGCTCTTAGAAGCTCATTCCTAGGTATACAAATCTTCTTGATATTCAGTCATTGCTCTAAAAGGGTATGTTATACCTCACGTGACCAACCCAGAAAGAAGAAACAATTGGCTTAGTCAAAAAGAGGTATTTAGAAAATGTGCTTTGGCCGTATAGCCACACTTCTCATGTTTTCAAGCTTTTCACTCTTGGCACTACTCTTCCATGATAAATATGATAATTTCCATCTTAAAACAACCACTTGCTTGTGTAGGAAAAGGAAATGGAGCCCTGGAGCCTATTTCTATCTCCCTAACTCCATCCAAGAAAAGCCAGTCAATCAGCAGTTTTGTCTTCACTTGAAAAGTTAGTGTTGGAAAGGTCTGCATTTAAGGGGTGAAAGGAGTAGGATCGGCTTGAGTGGAAGAAAAGATGGTGCCCCGAGGATACAGTGTACAGGACCATCCTCCCGGCCCAACGCGCCCCCCCGCCCCCAAGCTTGGTGTGAGCCTAAGGAGGCCATTTGTCAGGCAAAATAAAACCAACGAAGTCTTGATTGTTTGTTTTGGGTTATAGGAACAAATATGGACGCTGTTTGGGTTTGAATGCCAGCTCTTCCATGTGTGCAACCTTAACCTACCTCTGCATCAGCTTTCTCAGCTGTAAAATAGGGTTGAAACAATATCCACAACACAGAGGTTTTATGAGGTCCAAGTAAATTAATACATGTAAAGAGCTTAGAAAAGTACCTGGCAAGTATCAGAGCTCAATAGATGTTTGTTATCATCATCAATATCAAGATATAAGCTTCCCATGGAATTACAGTTACCATTCCATTTACAGTAAGAGGAGAGTTTATCCAACTCTGCTTAAATTACAGCCTTAAAAATTCTATTCTCTTTCAATTCCTTCTGTGGGTCCAGTTACAAATAGTGTTCTTTAAAAAATCCTTCTCAAAAGACAAACACTGCACTACATTACTTATATGTGGAATCTAAAATAGTTAATCTCACAGAAGCAGAGAACAGAATGGTAGTCACCACAGGGGAGGGAGGGAAAAGGGGAGATGTTGGTCAAAGGGTATAAAGTTAAAAAAACTTCTCTCCACCTGTTAAATAATTTTCTTTCAAGTTACTACAGCATTTTGGTTTTTTCCCCTGGATTTAGTTATGTTTCATTGAGACATGCTTATGACATCTAACAAAAATCAGAATTAAAAAAATAAGATATTATAGAAAAATGATATGGTATTCTCCTCTGGAAATAATTCTCCCCTCTTTCAATTACTTATAACACAAAGTATTTATTTTAGAAAAGAAGGGCACAAGGATGGTTAACTATATTCTTCCTCCTATTCTGTTAAAATCTCATTTTTTAGCACCTGCTATCTCAGAATTTTTCAAGCTGCATTTGCAACCTGTTAGAAGATTATGAAATAGATTACTTTTTTAAAAAGTGAAATAGAATAGAAACTATTAGTGTGAATCATATGCAGTAAGAGGAAGTCTTGTTTTGTGAGACTTTTATGTCTGTTCCAAATACAGAAGTATGTATGAAGGTATGTATGCTGGGGTTGTGATGTAATACATGTCTTACTGTGAATCCCAGTCACGAGTTTGATGAACACTATAGTAGGGGGTTGGCGTGATGCCTTGGTTCTACTTAAATTGTCATTATCTTGAAGGGATTTTGCACAGAGGTCTCATTCACTGTAAACATATGTACAATTTTCAAAAGAATGGTAATGCAAAATAAACCCAAGTCCTCCTTCAGTACATCTCAGCATCTTGATGGTGGCAATGATTATTAATTGCATTTTTCCCCTTAGTCTTCTCAATGGCTCACATGTGAGCCATTTACCATGGCAGTGCAACTACTGCTTCACCATTACAACTTTAATTATAGGGACCCTCCTCTGTGCCAAGTACTGCCCTAGTTGATTGGGATGAATAAGACGCTGAAAGCAGTTCGCTGAGTGGTGTTCTTGAGAAGGACCTGTTTTCTATTCTCATTGAGAAGAAAGGTGTGGACTCATTTGGCCTTGTCCACCAAGGCCTGTTTCTTATGGAGAAATCTAGAGCTAAAAAAAACTAACAATGTCTGGTTGCAATAAAAAAGCAAAAGTAAATGATTTCTACTTTGTAATAAATAGCTGGAGTAGAAAAAACACACCAACTACTTTATAAAATCATTCATTTGGTAATAATTCATATAGTACTTCTTTGCTAGCTCCAGGGTTGTCATTTGAAGACTACGTGTATTTTTACTGTTTGTTGAGTTTTCTCCTTATTTAGCCTGGTTTCTAATCCATTGTCCTAAGCCAATATGTATATTGCAAATAGCCCCTCCTTGTTTATCCCTGGCCTTCTGTAAACCATAAGCTCCCTGCGGGCAGGGGCTCTACTGGATATCTCCTTTGCGCTGCTTTCTGTGATACCCAGAAGAGTAACAGCCTCCCACCAAGTACCCAATAACTTTTGTTAATGGATAAGGAAAATGTATGGAAGCTTTTACCTTGGAGGAACTGGTAGCCTGGGGCACAGCGAGTCTGCATTTGGATTCTGGGTGTAGTTGAAGGAATTCAAACTATAAACACACAGGAAGGACCCTGGAAGCAGAAGACACACAGACTGTACCACCTTCCTACATTGTGCTCATCTTTCTAGGGGAGCCAGTAAGGAAACCATAGTCATTTTACCAAACTGGAAAAAAAAAAACCCAGAATAAATCACTCAGGTTTAGAAAACAGGTCTCTGGATGACCTAAGACAAAAAGAATCAGCATCAAAACTGAGACTGAGCTAGGTCCTCTCTTTTTCTCTCTCCAAAATGCCAAATTCAAAACTGAAAGTTATATGATAGGTACTAAAACGATAGGAAGATGAATTATTATATAGGATTCATATTTTTAACCCAGCCTTGCAAACAGTTTTTAAAACTCTGGCACCCCATTTCACAGTCAGATGAAATTTGCAGTGGGTTGTCTCGAATTTCTTTTTACTTTCCTTTGTTTATCTAACGCTTAAAATATAAATCTGAAAAGCAGGCTCAGAGCAAGTTACACAAATGCTTTTGGAACAGCTTAAGGCTATCCCACTGGTCAGTGAAACTATCCATGGCCCGAATATCTTAATGAAAGAACATGCCTGTCGGCAATTCAACCCAAAGCCTGTGGGTGCCTCTCTAGGACTGGATGTGCCAAGTGCACAGAGCTCTCTGACCTCCATCTGACCTTGCCTTTGGGCCCTAAATGTCTGCTGTCTCCTCCTGCTCTCTACGGCAGACCAGTCCCTGGCAGTTAGCAGAGAACAGCTAGGGTTTCAGATGAATTCCAGATAAACCTGAATAAAATTGAACAACTCAGGAGAAAATGTTTATGGCCCTTCCTACACAAGGAGAGGCACCCACAGGAAGGACAATTTCCAGTTTTGCAAAGAAAGCCAGGGCAGGGCAAGTTATCTAGGTCTGCACAGTTTACCCTGCTGTGGTCCCCAGCCTCAGAAGGAAGAGTGTACCCCATCCCTCGGTACCTACCACTGGTGTTTGCAAAGAGCTGGACCTCTTCCAGGGTATTAAGCTGCTCTTCAGGACAGCTGGACACACAGAGAATGGTGGAACTGAACCTCACATCCTTGACTTCCAGGTTGCAGGAATTCATAAAAAACACGTGTCTAGGAGACAAATGAAACAGGAGAAGAATGTCGTAGAGCATTTCCTGTCATTGAGTTTGATTGTGGGACTTAAAAATATCCACATGCTATCAAATGTAGGAATAATTAAGGCAAACTTTCATCATCAAATACTTCCACATAATTTAACATGTATTATGCCTACCTGGGTTCATCTATGGAGTTGTACAGCTTGGGAACCATATTCAAATGTTAACAAAACTTCCCTTTTCCAGATTCAGCATTTTCTGGGACGTTGATTAACACTAGGGAGTTCTCCAAGGAAGTCATTGAGGAAGGGAAAGGACTGATTAAACTGTCCCTGGTTTGCTAGGTGAGGCCAGTGCATGAACTACTCATGAAGTCCACAGAAAGCATATTTGCACCCAACAGTGTTCAATTATACCTCAGAGAATAGCTGAACCCAGGGAAGTGAGAAGTGGAGAGGAGGAGACCAAGGCTGTGAATTAAAGGCTTACCCCTCCCCCTGCCTCCCAGTTTGAGGCAGGAAACTCATGAGACCCTTCCTGCTGCAGCTGCCCAGCCACTGGGCACAAGAACAAAACTGGTTGTTGACATTAACAGGGTCACATGCTGGTTGGCAGTGGCAGCTCTCAGGCCCATGCCCTACACTTAACCGGGTTGCTGAGAGCAGAGGAATGTCAGACCAAGAGCCCTGTAGGCAGTCCTCCAGGGGAGGGAATGGAGAAGGGGTGCCAGAAGCTTCTTTTTCCTCCAGTTGGGGTTGGGAGAAAGGTGGGTGGTGTAACAGGAGACGGGGGAACAGATTTCCTAGGTGTATGATAAATACGTAAATACGTACTTTATTCTACTTATTAATTTAAAAAAATTGTACTAAAATACACATAAAATTTTACCATCTTAAAGCTTTTACGTGTGCAGTGGCATTAAGAACATTCACATTGCTGTGCAGCAATCACTACCACCCAGAACTCTTTTCATCTTGCAAAACTGAAACTCTGTACCCATTTAATAATAATTCATCACTCCCAAACCCTGGCAACCACCATTCTACTTTCTGTCTCTATGAATGTGATTACTCTAGATATCTCATATAAGTGGAATCATAAAATATCTTTTTGTGACTGGCTTATTTCACTTAGCATAATATCCTCAAGATTCATCTATCTTGTAACATGTGTCATAATTGCTTTCCTTTATAAGGCTGAACAATATCCCAGTATATATATATACACATTTTGTTTATTTATTCATCTGCTGATGGACACTTGGTTGCTTCTACCTTTTGGCTATTAAGAATAATAAAATATGTACTTTTCATTTCAAAGAGGATGACTATTTCCCAGCATTGCATTATGAATACAATGTCTAAACAGGAGCACAGGTGCATCTGGGGAGCCCCTTCCTCTCCTGTCTTCTTTGTGAGTGACACCCACAAGTGCAGGGGGAAATGCCCCTCAGGCAGTCCATGTTCAGCAGTGCAAAGCCCCCCTCTTCAAGAGCAAATTCAGGGGTAGAGGAGGCCTGGTCAGAGATTTGTATTTGGTGATTCTAAACTTATACTCAGGACCTATCTAGACCTTTAAGATTTCTTTCCTAGGAGCTGCTTTTGATTATTAAGTCTTGAAATTATCACAAAGCTGTATCCATCTTAGAAAATCATGGCCAGGGATTTCTCTCCCCTCAGGGGATTCCTGTCTCTTCTCTCCCCTTTTTGTTTCTGTGTTGGAGTCGGTGGGAGAAATGTGAGACACCAAAGCTGAGAGTGCCGTAGCTGAGAGTGTAGGCTGGGGAGGGAGTGGGACACAGGTCCCCAGCATTTTCAGGTGGGATTCAGGTATTTCCACATAGAAACAATACTGTGGATGGTGTATAATTAGTAACATGATTCTGATACATTATGGCTAATAATAGTGACAACTAACATGTATTAAGCCTTAGCTTATGCAGTGTCTCAGTGGATCCTTAAAACAACCTTGTGAGGTGGGTCTAATAACCAGTTTAAAAAGATGAAAACTCAGCTCAGAGAGGTTAAGTACTCTGCCCAATTTCAATTTAGGACTGGCTGATTCTAAAACCTGTGTCCTTACTACCACACACATGCCTCCCTCTCTTGAGTTGGGCGAACAGAGTTTTGAGTGGGAAAAGTTTCCAGGTTCAAACGACTAATTTATACAAAGTTTTGAAATCTAGCCCCTCTGTAGGTTGGGGACTTACTTGAAAACTTACTTTTTTAGGGTCATGTCCTGCCCCGAAAGAGGGGCCCCTTCTACTGGGGAGTTCTTCCTGCCACACACGTTGCCAAAGCTGTCGTAGCCAAAGAGGAGTCTTCCTGTGGCCCCAGCCATCACTGAGTAGCCCATGATGAACACCTGGCAAGACCCAAGTAGCCGCCATGAGAGCCTGGCCAAGGGCTGGAAACCGGTCCCCCATATCCTTGGATGTTGATATAAAATGGAACCGGGTGGAAACGAATCTCCCCAGCATCACTGCACTTTCCTCCTTCATCAGTAATACCAGCAAATCAGAGCAGTTAGTGCGCTGCTCCTCTGGTATGTGCTTTAACAGGTTAGGGAGGGAGAACATTCTAAAACACTGAAGCAGATTCCTCTCTATTTTCTCACCAGTTTGTGCTTCTCACCTTCTTCTCCAAGAGTCTGTCATTTTTTTCTTCTTGGCCTAAGTTCACCAGGATAATTCAATTTTTTCCACTTGAGGTTCTTGTTTTATCTAAGGTCATAAGCAAGGCTATGCTGCCTTCCCTGAGGTTCTATCCATCTGTCGAACCCTTACTTCCTTCCACCTCCCTCAACTTTTCTTTTTGTCTTGTATTTAGGGGATTCTAACCCTCTGTCCATAACAAGTGAGAAAATGGTGTTTTGGAGTAAGTCCTTAAAAATACACAAGATAAAGAATCTCAGGAATTCTGCTGGACAAGAACATCATGCAATCTATAGTCACTTTTGTCCAATTCCGTAATGAATGTGGACTATTTAAAATATTCAGCTCAAATGACTGTTCCCTTAATATGCATTGACGGGCCCTCTACTCGGATTGAGTCTGTATCTTCCCATAACATAAGCTTAGTGTTGTAAGTTTCTCAATCTACAATGTGTAGAATACCATTTAATACTTGGAATCTATGGCACTGGTATCATATGTTCCAAAGGTACATTGTCCCAAAGTCAAATATGTTTCAGATACTCTACATTCATTACTAATTTAGGAATCAAAATAACAGTCTTAAAGTGCCCAGTGTGTGCTAGAGACTCTGTTGCTGAGGGACATAGAAACAAACACAACCGAACCCCTGCCCCCGAGGAACTCAGCCTAGAAGACAGGCAGGGCTCAGGGCTTATAAACAGCTGGCCTCCTGGGGAAGGAGGCTCTCTGCCCCTCCTACTCCGCTAGCACCCCCTCAGGCTTGAGGTCAAACTCCAGGATGAGTGGGTCACCCTTGCCGGCGGACAGACCCCTTACCCTTTACTCTGAGGCTATGGCTCTGGGTGTGACCGTGGGCCCATGTGGCTGACGTGATAGGCTGACCCAGCCCCCAGGTGCTGCCCTCCTGCCCTTCCTTCTGGAGTGTGGTCAGATCCTGATTGGTTTTGGACTTAGAGGGAGGAAAGGAGTCCTGGGCTTTTGCCCGGCTCACCAGAGATCTAATAATGAAGCGATATTTCCCATTTATCAGCATTCTTTGTTAATGTCCCCCTTGGGAAGCTTGTGGGGAGGAGTGGAAGGTTTTTTTTGGGGGGGGGGTTTCTGGGGGAAACAGATTTGGGTAATCCTGAGTCCCTGTCATACTACTACTACTTTAAACCATCAAAAGTTCTTTCCAATTTCAAACACACAATTGCAATTCCAAACAGTAGGCGTGTATAGCGGTTATGGTGGGGTTATCAAGGAGGTCACCATCAACTGTACTAGGGGAGATCTAGAAAAAGGAGTCTTGAAAGATGAATAAGAAAAGGCAAGGTGGGAGAGGACACTGGAGAGGTAGTAGAGGCAGAGATGGTCCAGGATTTGAGCTGTTCTGTTCTGTGTCTTACGCACATATAAAGAAAGGCTGGCACTCTTTCTGTTTATAATAGACTGTCCCTGCTTAGAATTCTGGCCCCTCACCCCAAACCTCCTTTGTCTAGCCCTAACTCAGGGCAGCACCATCAATAATCCCATCCTGCATGTGCCTTGTCACTGGTCAGGATGTCACAAGAAAGACCAGAAAGCCGAACAGCAGAGGCAGAAAAAACACTCCTTGCTATCTTGGCTGTGGTTAAAAAAATGTTGCAAAGGTACTAAAAGCTAGTCACCTAAGGAAGAACTATCATTATTCAAATTTAACATAGTAAAGAGAATGTGGGCATTTCAGATTTATTTTGCAAAGGACATATAAATTTAAAGCAGTTTCTAGCTCTGTACCACCTCTCAGATGGTTCTTAATTCTTCAGGCTGTGATGGGACATCTACAAATCCTTTCCTCAGAAAGCCGTTGGTTGAAGGTTTGGTAGTGCTGCACTAGGTCTGAAATGTAGAGGGGCTAGGGAAGATCATTAACAGCCCAAGTTCAAAGCTGCCAGGTACTGGCAAAACAGCTGCTCCCTGCATTTATACAATAGCAGATCCAGAGAGAAATACCAGCATCTGTGGGCAAGTTTAGGTGGAGGTGTTGTAGGTACAGTTTCTCGCAGCTCCTAGAGAAGAGCTCCAAGGGTCATAATAGAAGCAACACAGAACATTCAATTATGCCTTTAAGGACCAACCTTCCATTGTGCCTGTTACCCATCTGCCTGTGAGAAACCAGTGGGTAAGTCAACAACTGAATAAAACGCCTTTCTTACTTGGAAAGAAGAACAAATATATTTTAGGGTTTATTCAAATTTGTTTCCTTTCAACAGAGGTAATTATGTGATAGCTATTGTCCAGCTTTATAGATTGATCATTTACCATGCAGCAAATTGCATGGCTCAGTCTGGAATGGATGATTTCATGAACATAATCTTTGAAGAAGTTGAGTGAGCTTTTTTCTGCTGTTACCTACAACTCAAAAATAAGTACAAAGGCTACAAGATTCAGCTTCCAAGAGACCCTCCCAGGACAAAAATGGCACAGCATAATGAGGTCTACCATCAATCAGACACACCTGGAAACTAGAGTAGGAAGGGGGAATCCCATTACCTATCAAACTAGAGGGTTCACAGCAAAGGCTTGTTTACCTATTAGCTGCTAAACACAACATATGGAGAGGGCGTTACACTCAGCTAAAGTAAGAAGAATTTATTGATATTTCTAGGCTTACACTGGATTTCCCTTTGTTAGAGGAACATTTTATCAATATTTGGGGGGCTGAGATGAGATGGTAAAAGAACTTCCCCTCAGTGAGCTGGGATAATGAGACCACATATTGGCCTATTAAATAACAATCCCACTGCAAAAGGTGGTTTTCATTTCCTAATGGAGTCTCGCATTAGAAGGCGACTGACAGCAATAAGCCAGCCTCTCCAATTTACCGAGCCCAGGAGGTTGAGACACCTGACAGGAATTTCAGAGAACTGCTGTTTACCCTGCGGTACTGGCAGATAGATCGCTCCCTGAAGCACAAACTTTAACCTCGTACCACCCGGAACCTTCTCCCCAGGAAAGGTCCTGGGGACGCTATTTACATTTGGGGCTATCTCAGGACACACACACATACTCTGGTCTCTTCCCTGCCAGGCGCTCACACTTACCAAACCAGCCCAAAAGAGAAAGAACAGGAACAACCAGGCCTTATCTGTGCATTTCCTATAAATCTGAGGTCGCCACTGTCTTTGCCTGGGGGTTCTCTCCGTGGAAACCTTCCAGAAAAAGAAGGAAGAGTATTGAGGAAAACAGGATAATCATATAGGTCCCAACCTGGAAAATGAATCGAAACTTACTTGAAGACTGCTCAGAATAACCCATTCTTTTTTTTTTTTTTTTTTTTTAAACGTGGCCGCCTGAAGCTCTCATGGAGCCTTTGAAACACCTGTCCTGTGCAGAGCGGATGTTAAGGTCCCAGTCGCCGAGTCCTTACCTGGAGGTGCCCCTAGAGGCGGCCCCAAGTTGGTGCTGGGCGGCCAGCCCCTCCCGCGCCTCCGCCCCAGGAGTGGGGTCCGAGGTCCTCCCCGCCAGGTGCCCCCAGGACGCGGCGGCGCCGGGGGGAGGGGAGGGCGGTGGGTATTGATCCGAGGGGATCCGGGGAGGCGGAAGCGTCCGGGCGGGCAGGTGTTTGGAGGGGCCCGAGCCTTCCCCCGCGGTCCCTCCCCCGGGGCCAGGTGCAGGCCTTACCAGGTGCTCGGCGCGGAGGCACGGCATCCTGCGCTCCGCCCCAGGGGCCGCGCACTGGGAGCCCACGCAGAGCCCACGGCGGGCCGGCCCGGGACCCGGCAGTCAAGCGGGGGGAAGGGGCGCAGCGCCGCCCCGCGGCCGCCTTCGAGCGCCACGGACCTCGCCCCGAGTGCTGCCCCAAGGGGCCCCCCGCCTCCGGCCCCCGCGAGCACCCGGGCCGCCCGCCTCAACCTCCTCGCGGTGCGGCGCCCGGGAAGCCCGTGTCGCCCGCTGAAGCGCGAGGTCCCCGCTGGCCCCGCCACGACCCTGGGCGCGTCCTCTCTGGGGCGTAATGAGCCGGCGGCCACCGCAGTGAGCAGGAAGCCGAAAGTCTCAACAAACCCTTCCAGAGGGCGGGCCAGGGTGGGGTGCTGAATTACATCTACATAGCTAACAGGTGAGTGCCCTTACCCTGCCCCTGATTCTGTTTTAACTGCTTTAAGACATTATTAAACAATCAAAAAGGCAGAAACTACCGTTATCCCCAGTCTACAGATGAGGGAAACTGAGGCACGGACAGCAGCCATGTGACTTGCTCGGGGACACACAGCGAGAAAACTGTAGAGCTAGGAGTTGAACCCCGCCACGACACTCAAGGAGTTGTCGCGGTGGTCCGCTTTCTATCAGGATGGCGGCCAGGGGCTGCTGGCTCTCTCCCATAACGCGTGACCTGGAGAAACTAAAGCAGCTGGAGGAACCACGGGTTCCAGGAAGTAAAACAAGAATTAAAAGCCTGGGGAGTTTGAGGATGGACCATCAACTGGTACTTGCTGAAGTTGGGGGCAGTATACATGGGGGTCCATTAAATTATTTTTTCTACTTTTATATGTTACACACACACACACACACACACAGAGAAAATAACAATGCGTGCCACCTCCTAGTCTCCACATAGGAATCTTCTAACACTGTATGCAGGTACCTGTTATTGAACATACTTGCCTTCTCTCCTTTTTTACTCCCTACTCCCTCAACCTGAGCCCATCCATTCCTCAGGAGCAACACTCCCTGCTGGGCCTTAGGATGGTTGTGTCTGGCTATTAGCATAGCCAAGGTGCCAGCTCTCATGGTTTCCCTCCCCCTCAGTCTCCTCTCCGACCCCATCTGGGCCCCCAGTGCTTCTGTAGCACTTTGGTTGTAACATTTTCTCCTCTTCTATGTGAATCTCTTCATCCCCTCCCTCATGCTGCCTCTTTTGCCAATCTGTCCCTAGGTTTCTCATGATTCTCACACTTGTCTTTCCCGATATTCTAATCCAACGCTTTGGCACCTTCCTTAACTTCTAACCAAAGATCCTGGACCCTTGCTCCTGTCCCAGTCCAGCCAGGGATGCAACTAGAACCACTCAAGTTGCCTGCTTTGCTTTCAAGTGTCTGACCATTACCCTTTGGGTCAGGTACTCCAGGTGCAGATTAAGGCTTGAGCTAAGCTTCAGCTGGTGTGTCTTATTGATGCTGTGCTCTGGGGCCAGCACCTGGGAAAGGTCTGGTTTCCCAGCCTTCATTCCACGTTTCTCAAGCTTCCTTCCCTTCCTCACCAGCTCCTGTGGCTGAGTTCCCAGCATGCTTTGAACCAGAGCCTGACACCCTATGGTTAAAATACTGTGATGTTGGAATGTGATAAAGCAATTTCCCTTCCAGGAATTACGGCTCACCTTAGAGAGGCAATTATAGAGGCTCCAGAGGGGCCAGGACCATCAACCCAGGCCTGCGGGACCTTTCATCATTCTTGTCTTTCCTGTCAGTTGTGAAGACTCATCCCTCAGATTGGAAGCCAGAAGTAAGATGGATACAAGGGGTCTTGGGTTTGAACTTTGGTCTTTGTAGTTGGTCCAGGAATGATTCAAGATGCACTTGACAGATAAGGGGGCTGCAAGGGGCCATTTGGCTATGAGATAGGGAAGGGGGTGGGAGAAGGGAGCCAAGAAAGGTATGTGTGCAAAGGAGTCTCAACCCTTTGGAGCTGGGTTGAGGTAATTTCAGGATGAAAGAGTTGGAGGCTCAGAAAAGTCTTTCTTTTCTCCTTTAAATCTTTGGACAGAAATCTGGTCTCTGGGACCTTGATTCTTTTTAGCCCATCTCTGTTCAGCAAGGATTGACTAAGCATTTACTTTGTACCAGGACTTGGCCAACCCTAGGGGCACAAACACCAAGCAGGAAGATTTGGCCCTTCAAGGTCACGCTTACTTGGGGGTTGGTGATGAGATATGAGACACGTGATGAGGGTTCTTTGCCCAGCGTGATGTTTCCTGAAGCCTTCCTGGGAAAGGCTGCCTGAGTGGAGGGGCAAAGGATGAGTAAGAGATGGCGAGGCACAGAAAGGTAGGGAGGGCATTCCAGGCAGGGGACACAGCAGGGATAGAGGCCTGGCTGCATGGAACCACACAGAGAACCCCAAGCAGTGTAGCATGATTGGAGGAGGAGTGTGAGCGAGGGAAGGAGGGTGTGGTGAGTCTAACGGCAGAGAGTGTCAGGCCCAGCCTGCCACACCACGAGCTGCTTGTCCTTCTGTGGTTATATCTTTCCCATTCACCCTCACTTTGTAGGACAGCTTTTAGAGAATGCTACCCTGCCCTGGTTGTGCTCAGAGGACTTGAAGGAGGGGGGCTTGTGTTCTCCTTGTACCTCAGCAGAGCTGGGAGCAAGAGTGACAATCTTGGGGCTGGGCTTGGTGAGGGCAGCAAGAATCAAGTGAGAAAACTCTCATGGGGAAGTGAGACAGTACAGCCTCCAGGCTCCCAACGAAATGTGGTCCTTGGAACACAGCTGTCCTCAAGCCTGAGGGGCTTTCAGTTTGGTTATTTTTTTTATGACAAAAAGTTCTATATATTAAATTACGTTGTGTTAATGTATTCTTTTGTATGTATCAAGTGTTGTATAATAAAATTGTATGTAACATATATATGTTACATATTTCACATGTGCGAGTTCTAAGGCATGTTAACATGAACACTCAGAGTCCACCAGCCAGTCTCAGAGCTAGAATAGTACCATGATGTTCCTCCTTGAACGCACCCCTGCCAAACCTTCAGTCTCAGAGGAAACCAATGTTCTGAATTTTGTTTATCAATCTCTTGCTTGAGCCTACTTATCTCACATTATCCTGTTCCTTATTATAATTTAGTTTGCTTTTCAGGGGATGTTATAAAAATGGTGGTATATGGTATAGAGTTATTTGGAACTTTTTCACTCATAATTGGGTTTTTTTTTCATGCTTGGTTTTAAAATTGAGGCTGGTTCTTCACAGGCTTAATCAATTTAAGCACAGACTTTCTCTGACTGTAATGTGGAAGAGCAGGACAATCAGATTCCCGTGTTCTCAAATTCTGTTGAAGATAAAATGCTTGTGCTGCTAGGGGCTGACTGCTTGGTCTCATTTGTTGGCTTTCCTTTGTCCCACCACATTCACTTAGTCTGATTGTTATGTTATTTGTGTACTAATCATATCTCTTACCTCCCAGATTTCTATATTTGTGTGGCGCAGAGCCATCCTATGAATGACTTTGAGACACTTCCTGCTTCCCCTCACCAAGCGTTTGTACCTGTCTCTAGGACACGTCTTGCCAAAGCCTTTTATATCCATGCAGGTCTTCAGAAACCATTTCCTTCTTTCTGTGTCTTGTGATGGATACTGAGAGTTCTAACTGCAGAGCCATAGGAAAGCCTTCAGAATGGTTCTTTGATGGGGCTGGAGACTGAGCGGAAGGAAGTTTATGACCTGATTCCTCTTGCATGTTCTGAGCAACGTTAGGCCTTGTATTACTTTCCCAGGGCTGTTGCAATTAATTACCACACATTTCGTAGCTTAAAACAACAGAAATTAATTTTCTCCCAGTTCTGGAGCCTAGAAGCCTGAAATCAAGGCGCCAGCAGGACCATACTCACTCCGAAGGCTCTAGAAGGCGAGAACCCTTCCTTTCAGATTCTAGTGGCTTTAGTGTCCCTTGGCTTGTGGCTGTATCTCTCCAATCTCTGCCTCTCTTCCCGTGGCCTTCTTTTCTGGGTCGCCATGTGTCTTTTTTCTGTCTTTTGTAAGAACACCCATCATTGGATTCAGGGCCCACCCGAGTCAATTCAGAATGACCTTATCTCAAGATTCTTACCTTAATTATCTTCATTCCAAGTAAAGTCACATTCTGAGGTTCCAGGTAGATGCGTCTTTATTTTGGGAGGAGGGGGTGACATTATCTACCCACTGCAGATGCTACTTGAAGGAGATGTCCCGTGGTTGGATACGTTTTGGAAGTATTCTCTACACCCCTCTTGGAGCATCACACTGTGCACCAGTGTATCAGAGACTGGACCACAGTGTGTGTGTGTGTGTGTGTGTGTGTGTGTGTGTGTGTGTGTGTGTGTGTGTTAACAACTATAACAGTGCTTTGGGAAGTGCTGTTAGGGACTATACATTTTTGGAGGACATGGCAAACTTAACTTGCGTTGAAATATTCAGGGTCTTAGAATGGATGGAATTATTTTCAAGCACCTGGAAAGCCCTCCTTCCCCATACCTACCTACCTTATCAATGCTTCCTCACATTTCTTAGACAAGAAAGCCTTTTAGCTTACACTGAAGGAAAACTTCAAATACAAATGGCCCTGGAGAGGGCATTTGAGCAATATCTCAAATGCGAATGACTAACATCAGAGCCTTTCTTATCCAAGGTCTTGGTAGAGGGAGGAAGAGACCCGGACCTCAAAGCCACCAGGGCTTCTGAAGTCCCAGGGGTGGCAGGACAGGAGCCCAGAAGTCAAACTTCAGCTTCCTTCCTTTTAACCGGTTCAGGGCCAGTGCTTTTTATGCACAATGCAATACATTTTACAGCTAGAAGTCCTCATCTGTTTAACCTGAAATATAACACTACCTTTGCATTCTGACACCAATACCTGATTCATTAAGATACTGTCTATTTTTGCTTTTTGCCAAATATCTGATATAAATATCAGAATTTTTAATTGATACAAGCATACACTTCTAGAAGGCAGATTGAATTTTGTTTTATAAAATTGTACTGTATATGATTACCTGTGATGCTTCCGTCTTCTCATTCAACAGGTAACCTGTCCCTTTGCATTAAACGGGCCACGTTGTGTTGTTGGTTGGAAAAATCCACCAACACAAATGTGCTCTGATTTTTAAGTTCTTACATGCAACTCTTTTGAGAGAGACATTCGCCTATTTCTTCTGAATTTTATCAATCCAAAAATCTTACCCTTTTCTCTTCTCGGCTGGGGAAAGAGGAACAGGAAAGGAGAGAGAGAAGGGAGTGGGAGAGTGGTGGTGTGAGGGGAGAAGCAGTGGATGGAGAATGTGGAAGCTCTGTTACCAGCTGTAGGATTTTAGGCAAGTGCTCTTTCCCTCTGGGCCTCTTTGTAAAAATGAGAGACGAGGGCTACGTTCTGTCTCCTTACAGCTCTGAAATTCTGTGATTTAAAATTACATGGTAGAGGTATGGAAAGTAAGAACCCAAAGTAAGTAGAAGGAAGCAAATGACAAAGATGAGCAGAAATAAGTGAAGTAGAAATGAAAATATCATAGAGATGGTCAATAAAAACAAAAACTTATTCTTTTTTTAATAGATGAAGGAATTTTATTTTATTTTTATTTTTAAAAATACTTATTTAATTAATTTATTTATTTTGGCTGTACCAGGTCTTCATTATAGCATACGGGATCTTTTAATTGCGACATGTGTGCTTCTTAATTGTGGCATGTGGACTTCTTTGTTACAGCACACGGACTTTTAGTTGCGGCATGCGAACTCTTAGTTGCAGCATGTGGTATCTAGTTCCCTGACCAGGGATTGAACACCGCCCCCCTGCATTGGGAGTGTGGAGGCTTACCCACTGGACCACCAGGGAAGTCCCAAAAGCTTATTCTTTGAAAGACTGAAAAAAGAAAAAAAGACAAGTCTGTGTCAGACAGATCATAACTAAAATAGTTTGAAGATAAAATATGCAAAATACTCGGTGCGTAATAAGAGATAGATACTAATGACACGATGATTGGTGATGTGACACCTCCTCCCTATGTTGCTATCCTTTTTTCTTCCATACTCCTTAGTTTTACTCCTTTAACAATTTATATTTATTCTTAATTTCACCTTTATTCCATAGCCACATATTATATCTGATACTGGCACTCACTCTGTTAGAAACTTGGGGTAATAAAGAGATTATAACCTCAAAACCCTGGTATTGAGGGCCGATGCCGTTGCCACTTTCTTACAACAGGTGGCACTGTAAGCCAATGGCTGCATAGTCAAACCAGCCGTAAGTTGTAGCATGTTTTTTTCCCCACTAATTCTAAGATCTCTTCCCCATCTTCCTTCCTTACTTCCTCCCTCCCTCCCTCCCTTCCTTTCACATTTCCAAAATTGTGATGCATCTTTCACTCAACATATGGACTTACTGTAGAGTTTTATGCCCCCTGAAAGCTGTTATCAAAACGATGTTGCCTCTCATTAAATCTTAATATTGTCTTAGAATGGAAGACATTCAATATGTTATGAACTTATGAATCTGAAATGAATTGATTACCTGTAGAGAATGTTCAAAATCACTGAACACAAGTGAATTGAAAGTGGTGCATTATTTAGTTATCTAGGAATCACTTTTGCTTTGGGGTTGGACAGACTCAGTAGTTTGAAATGCAGCTTGGACACTTACTTGCTGTGTGATCTTGGACAAATTTCTTATCCTCTATAAGCCTGTTTCCTCATCTTTAAAATGGAGATAACAATGGCTAATTTGGAAAATTGTTATTCTATGCCTACCATATATCTTGGCTCAAGACAGTTTCAATAACCTCTAGCTAGTGTTATGTAATTTTTAAAAGCTGAGGTTAACAATGAAATGTGAAACAGACCTCTGTTAATTTATCAATATAACAAATAGGGAGAGTGCACCTGTGCTATTCCATGAATTAGCTAATTGACTTGGGGACTGTGGATATTGGGCCCTTGTTTGGCACTCAACCCAGATGGCATTTTTTAATCATCTCCAATGGTTCCCAGAACAGAATCTCCTGGGATGTTTGTTAAACAAGTGGTGGGTTCCTGGGCCCACCCAGACCTACTAAATTAAAAATCTCTGGAGGTGGGGAACAGAATGTGTCTTTAAAATGAGTTCTCCATATTGTTTGTAGCGAATAAAAATGTGATAACTCTGACCTAGAGTATGATTTCCTACAGACTAGTGTTGGGATCGTATTAACTTAGCTTAATTTCTGTAGTACTTGAATGATATGTGATTTTAATTTGTTTATTGGGTATCGGAAAAACAAAACTAAAGGGCAGCTCTGGTTCCTTCTGTTCTGTTTCCCCGCATGTTACTCATCTTTCACAAGTCAATTGCAGCTGAATGAGTCTTGAACTTGCAACTAGAAGGTAAAAAAATTCTGGAGATTTAATGCACAGCATAGTGATTATAGCCAACAATAATGTATTATATATTTCAAAGTTGCTAAGGGACTAGATCTTAAATGTTCTTATCACCAAAAATAAATAATGTTATGACTCGATAGAGGTGTTAGCTGATGTAATCATACTGTAATATATAAATGTATCAAATCAGCATGTTGTACACCTAAACTTACACTGTGTCATATGTCAATTATTTGTCAATAAAAACCTACAACCTGTGTTAAAAAAAATGAATGGGTCTGCCATGACAGTGATAAGGTGTCATCTCTATTGTATGAAATAGTTAGAAAAGGATAATTCTAGATTGGTGAGTGACAGTTCTAGATAACTGAAGTTTAACCTTTTTAAATGTCTACACTATTTTAACATTTTTGATGGAAATTATTTATTCGACAAATACTTGTTGATGGCTTCCTAGGTCCCAGGCTCAGGTTCTCTTTGTCAGTATGCTGAACACAAGGAATAGAGCACACGGTGTATGGAGCTGGGAGACCCAGCTGGATCAGCTCTCCACACACAGCAAGGTTCCCGAGAAGAGGGCCATCAGTCCCCTCAGTCAGGACCTGTCTGGATGGGTGTTCTTCCCGCTGCCCTTCACACAGCTGTCGTCAGACTTTCAAGTCTCCCATGACATTTATGATGCCCCTCAAAATATCAAGTTGCCTGTTTCTTCCTCCTCAAACGTTCCTTCTTTCCTTCCTTCCTTCCTTCCTTCCTTCCTTCCTTCTTTCTTTCTTTCCTTCCTTTCCTCCCTCCCTTCCTCCTCCCTTCCTTTCCTTTTTTCTTCCTTCCTTCCTTTCTTCCTTTCTTTCTTTCTCTTTCTTTCTCTCTCTCTCTCTCCTTCCTTCCTTCCTCCCTCCCTCCCTTCCTTCCTTCCTTCCTTTTGTTGTGCTGGGTCTTAGTTGTGGTAGGCGGGCTCCTTAGTTGTGGCTCATGGGCTCCTTAGTTGTGGCTCATGGGCTCCTTATTTGTGGCATGCGAACTCTTAGTTGTGGCATGCATTCAAATGTTTTCATTGAAGGCAACTTAAGGTGCCAAAACCCGTGAATATACAGCTAGCTATGTATCTACAAACGTGTACACACACATACATACATATGTATGTGTATTTGGGTGGAAGGTCCAGCACACTCTTGCTTCTGCACACGTGATCTACTTCTTGATCTACTTCTCTAGGTCAAAGTGGTTTTCTAGGATACAAGTAACATGACAGGAGACAAGGTCACAGTGAAGTGAGCCACACACAGTGTTGGATGTCAGTGTGGGATGAGGCAGCAGAGGGCTCCTGGCTGAGAGCATTTGCAGATGCAAGTCAACACTCACTGCCAGTGAGCACAGCTGTCATTGTCACAGAGCTTAGGACAGCGCTCAGAGCGTGGGAGAATATAGATTGCCATCTGCTGTATGGGTTGGCATCTCTATTTACTTTGATAGCTTACTATTTCAGAGACAAATGGCATTATAATGAAACAGTAGTATGGCTGCTTCAAGTGGAGGCATGTGTGTTTCAACTTTCTTAATGACAGAAGGTCATTATTAGGAACATAAATATTGTACTGTGAGATCATCTTGGGACTTATTGTGAGTAATTTGTGTGGCTGGTGGTGGGCAGGTGCATTTGCCCCCCGCTGAGTGGCTCAGCCCTCTCGGTGCTGTGACCGTCTCCGCGTCCCAGGGTCTTCTTGTCACTGTGTGAGCCTCTTGCCCCTCCTGGCACCTTTCTGCTCTCTGATGCCCTCTTCCATCTTCTCTCTTCTCTTTCCTTTCCTCTCTCATTCTGAATTTTATTATCTTAGATGCTTTGTTTTTAGAGCCTTTTCTAACCAATGAGAATGTGTCCTGCATTGCTAACTAAGACCATTAAATAAATTTTTCCTTGTCCCAAACCAAAGCCATTTTGCTGTATGTTTTTGAATAGCATACAAAGACTACAGAATCAGGCCTCACATATATGTAGCCTCCAGATGCCAGTTTTACAGTGCGTTTTATTATACTTGCTTTCATCTGCTTATCTCTAGTTCTTAGATTTTTAACTGGCTCTTGTTCTTGTGTTCAAGGCTTTTCTGGGTGCTTCTGGGTCAGTGGTTGTTTTGGACAGTTAAGGGTGCCAAAGGCCACAGTGCAGGTCATGACTCCATTGACCAGTAAAGCAGTTCAGACAAAGTGTTTCTCAGATTGAAATCAATGGGCTTCAGGGAGCCTGTAAGAGCACTCCAGTAGGTGTCAGGCTCTCACACTGTTCTAGGTTTTCTTTCTTTTTTTTTTTTTTTTACTATCAAAATGCAAAAGTGACCTGGATAAGCACATATGGGGCCCATCTCCCAAATGCGTATGGTCACTACCTGGCACCCCACAGCCAGCCCCCTGGGGTGCGGCCAGGACAAGGGTGAGGAGAGTGAGGCACCCAGGGGGTCTAGGAGCTCGTGCCTCCTGAAATTTTGCACCATGGGCACTGTGCCTGCCTCACTCTTGTCTTGTCTGTCTCTGGGAGCTTCCAAATGTCTTCACTCCAAATACTCGAAGTTCCACCCTGAGGATGGAGCCAAATAACTTTAAAAAGAATATATGCCTCTCATGTTCTAAGTGGTTATTAACCAGATAAAACGAACAGCTTAGAAAACGCTACCCTTCTAGTTACAGCTTGGGCCTCTTAGGCAGCACTTTGTTAGCTTATTGTTTAAGGAAATGAGAACTGATCCAGGATTTCTCATCTGCAGTAAATAAAAGTTCTGTTGTGTTATATTTGGATGTACGCAAGGAAACAGGAGGATACAGAGTGAAACTGAAGTGGGCCAGAAGAAAGGGGACCAAATGTGACAAACAGAAATAAAAGCACCAGTTTTACTAAGCAATGCAAAGGAGGCTGGAAGAAAGAGAAGGCCCCTGCATGTTGAGAAAAGGAACCATCGTGAAAGTGAGACTGTTTTCAAAATTAGTTCAGAGGCTTGATGCAATTTCAAACTGAATTCAATAGGATTATTTGTGAGGGAGAAGTCTTGGCAAATTTAAAGTCTCAAAATTTATCTAAATGTATATTCAGACAAGATCACATCAAATTCTAAAGAAGAGGAGGAGGATGAGGCTGCACCATTAGGGGAGCACTGGTGTCATCAGAGAGTAGCACAAAAATAGTAATGGGATGGAAGGATACAGTTCTTGGAGCAGAATCGATGGCCTACCGATGCTACATGTTATATGTACATGAATTCAACATGTATTACAAAGAGAAAGACTAAATAAATAATAATAAATAAAATTAATCCTTGTTGGAACAAGGCTGCACATAAATAAACAAATATATGAAATAAACAAATAAATAATAGTCATAAATAAAGAGAAGGAATCAGTATAAGTTCTCATCTCACACCATGGCCCCAAATACATTCTTGATGAATTCAAGTTAAACAGATAGTACATCACAGAACAACTTCATGGATGTAAGTTTTAATATTTGTCAAACTTCTAGAAGATGGAAGACTGAGTTTCCAAGTGGTAGAAAGAAAATCATAATGGAAAATACTTGAGTACAGAACATAATGTAAAATTTCTGAATTCAGGACTTCCCTGGTGGCTCAATTGTTAAGAATCTACCTGCCAATGCAGGGGACACGAGTTCTATCCCTGGTCTGGGAAGATCCCACATGCTGCAGAGCAACTAAGCCCGTGCACCACAATTACTGAGCCTGAGCTCTAGAGCCCGTAAGCCACACTACTGAGCTGGCGTGCCACAACTACTGAAGCCCTCATGCCTGGAGCCCATGCTTCATAACAAGAGAAGCCACCGCAATGAGAAGCCCATGCACCGCAACGAAGAGTAGTCCCTGCTCGCCGCAACTAGAGAAAACCTGTGCACAGCAACAAAGACCCAACTCAGCCATAAATAAATAAATAAATATTGGCTAACATTGTAAAAAAAAATTTCTGAATTCAAAATTAAATAAGAGTTTGTCATATTTGCTGCAAAGAGTTTCTGAAAACCTTGGTATACTTATTCTAAGGTATGATCATAAAGACTATAGAGAAAAATGGGCAAATGAAAGAATTGGCCAGTTCACAGCAGAAGACACACAAGCACAGGAATAAACACACATATAGAAAAATGCCAACTCCTGATATTAAAATGAAACTGCAGGTATAGAACATTCATTGTTGCAAACATTTTAAATACATGCATTTAAAAATAAAATGATCCATTGCCAGAGAGAGGGTGATCTAATGGGTATGCTCACACTTAGAAGAAATTGGTTTGTGTTTATCTTTTTTTTTTTTTTACATCTTTATTGGAGTATAATTGCTTTACAATGGTGTGTTAGTTTCTGCTTTATAACAAAGTGAATCAGTTATACATATACATATGTTCCCATATCTCTTCCCTCTTGCGTCTCCCACCCTCCCTATCCCACCCCTCTACGTGGTCACAAAGCACCGAGCTGATCTCCCTGTGCTATGCGGCTGCTTCCCACTAGCTATCTGTTTTACATTTGGCAGTGTATATGTGTCCATGCCACTGTCTCACTTTCTCGCAGCTTACCCTTCCCCCTCCCCGTATCCTCAAGTCCATTCTCTAGTAGGTCTGCATCTTTATTCCCGTCTTGCCCCTAGGTTCTTCAGGACCATTTTTGTTTGTTTGTTTTTTAGATTCCATATATATGTGTTAGCATACGGTATTTGTTTTTCTGTTTCTGACTTCACTCTGTATGACAGTCTCTAGGTCCATCCACCTCACTACAAATAACTCAATTTCATTTTTTATGGCTGAGTAATATTCCATTGTATATATGTGCCACATCTTCTTTATCCATTCGTTGATGGACACTTAGGTTGCTTCCATGTCCTGGCTATTGTAAATAGAGCTGCAGTGAACATTGTGGTACATGACTCTTTTTGAATTATGCTTTTCTCAGGGTATATGCCCAGTAGTGGGACTGCTGGGTCGTATGGTACTTCTATTCTTAGTTTTTTAAGGAACCTCCATACTGTTCTCCATAGTGGCTGTACCAATTTACATTCCCACCAACAGTGCAAGAGGGTTCCCTTTTCTCCACACCCTCTCCAGCATTTATTGTTTGAAGATTTTTTGATGATGGCCATTCTGACCGGTATGAGATGATACCTCATTGTAGTTTTTTTTTTTTTTTTTGCGGTATGTGGGCCTCTCACTGTTGTGGCCTCTCCCGTTGCAGAGCACAGGCTCCAGACGCGCAGGCTCAGCAGCCATGGCTCACGGGCCTAGCCGCTCCGCGGCATGTGGGATCTTCCTGGACTGGGGCATGAACCCGCGACCCCTGCATCAGCAGGCGGACTCTCAACCACTGTGCCACCAGGGAAGCCCTCTAGTTGTAGTTTTGATTTGCATTTCTCTAACGATTAATGATGTTGAGCATTCTTTCATGTGTTTGTTGGCAATCTGTATATCTTCTTTAGAGAAATGTCTATTTAGGTCTTCTGCCCATTTTTGGATTGGGTTGTTTGTTTATTTGATATTGACCTGCATGAGCTGCTTGTATATTTTGGAGATTAATCCTTTGTCAGTTGCTTCATTTGCAAATATTTTATCCCATTCTAAGGGTTGTCTTTTCACCTTGTTTATGGTTTCCTTTGCTGTGCAAAAGCTTTGAAGTTTCATTAGGTCCCATTTGTTTATTTTTGTTTTTATTTCCATTTCTCTAGGAGGTGGGTCAAAAAGGATCTTGCTGTGATTTATGTCATAGAGTGTTCTGCCTATGTTTTCCTCTAAGAGTTTGATAGTGTCTGGCCTTACATTTAGGTCTTCAATCCATTTTGAGTTTATTTTTGTGTATGGTGTTAGGGAGTGTTCTAATTTCATTCTTTTACATGTAGCTGTCCAGTTTTCCCAGCACCACTTATTGAAGAGGCTGTATTTTCTCCACTGTAAATTCGTAGCTCCTTTATCAAAGATAAGGTGCATGGGTTTATCTCTGGCCTTTCTATCCTGTTCCATTGATCTATATTTCTGTTTTTGTGCCAGTACCATACTGTCTTGATTACTGTAGCTTTGTAGTATAGTCTGAAGTCAGGGAGCCTGATTCCTCCAGCTTTGTTTTTCTTTCTCAAGGTTGCTTTGGCTATTCGAGGTCTTTGTGTTTCCATACAAATTTTGAAATTTTTTGTTCTAGTTCTGTGAAAAATGCCAGTGGTAGTTTGATAGGGATTGCATTGAATCTATAGATTGCTTTGGAGAGTATAGTCATTTTCACAATGTTGATTCTTCCAATCCAAGAACATGGTATATCTCTCCATCTGTTTGTATCATCTTTAATTTTTTTCATCAGTGTCTTATAATTTTCTGCATACAGGTCTTTTGTCTCCTTAGGTAGGTTTATTCCTAGATATTTTATTCTTTTTGTTGTGATGGTAAATGAGAGGGTTTTCTTAATTTCATTTTCAGATTTTTCATCATTAGTGTACAGGAATGCCAGAGATTTCTGTGCATTAATTTTGTATCCTGCTACTTTATCAAATTCATTGATTAGCTCTGGTAGTTTTCTGGTAGCATCTTTAGGATTCTCTATGTATAGTATCATGTCATCTGCAAACAGTGACAGCTTTATTTCTTCTTTTCTGATTTGGATTCCTTTTATTTCTTTTTCTTCTCTGACTGCTGTGGCTAAAACTTCCAAAACTATGTTGAACAATAGTGTTGAGAGTGGGCAACCTTGTGTTGTTCCTGATCTTAGTGGAAATGCTTTCAGTTTTTCACCATTGAGGACAATGTTGGCTGTGGGTTTGTCATATATCGCCTTTATTATGTTGAGGTAAGTTCCCTCTATGCCTACTTTTTGGAGGGTTTTTATCATAAATGTGTGTTGAATTTTGTTGAAAGCTTTCTCTGTATCTATTGAGATGATCATATGTTTTTTTCTCCTTCAATTTGTAATATGGTGTATCACATTGATTGATTTGCATACACTGAAGAATTCTTGCATTCCTGGGATAAACCCCACTTGATAATGGTGTATACTCCTTTTAATGTGCTGTTGGATTCTGTTTGCTAGTATTTTGTTGAGGATATTTGCATCTATGTTCATCAGTGATATTGGCCTGTACTTTTCTTTCTTTGTGACATCTTTGTCTGATTTTGGTATCAGGGTGATGGTGGCCTTGTAGAATGAGTTTGGGAGTGTTCCTCCTGCTGCTATATTTTGGAAGAGTTTGAGAAGGATAGGTGTTAGCTCTTCTCTAAATATTTGATAGAATTCGCCTGTGAAGCCATCTGGTCCTGGGCTATTGTTTGTTGGAAGATTTTTAATCACAGTCTCAATTTCAGTGCTTGTGATTGGTCTGTTCATATTTTCTATTTCTTCCTGGTTCAGTTTTGGAAGTTGTGCATTTCTAAGAATTTGCCCATTTCTTCCTGGTTGTCCATTTTGTTGGCATATAGTTGCTTGTAGTAATCTCTCATGATCCTTTGTATTTCTGCAGTGTCAGTTGTTACTTCTCCTTTTTGATTTCTAATTCTATTGATTTGAGTCGTCTCCCTTCTTTTCTTGATGAGTCTGGCTAATGGTTTATCAATTTTGTTTATCTTCTCAAAGAACCAGCTTTTAGTTTTATTGATCTTTGCTATTGTTTCCTTCATTTCTTTTTCATTTATTTCTGATCTGATCTTTATGATATCTTTCCTTCTGCTAACTTTGGGTTTTTTTTGTTCTTCTTTCTCTAATTGCTTTGGGTGTAAGGTTAGGTTGTTTATTTGAGATGTTTCTTGTTTCTTAAGTTAGGAATATATTGCTATATACTTCCCTCTTAGAACTGCTTTTGCTGTATCCCATAGGTTTTGGGTCATCGTGTTTTCATTGTCATTTGTTTCTAGGTATTTTTTGATTTTCTCTTTGATTTCTTCTTTGATCTCTTGGTTATTGAGTAGTGTATTGTTTAGCCTCCATGTGTTTGTACTTTTTACAGACTTTTTTCCTGTAATTGATATCTAGTCTCATAGCGTTGTGATCGGAAAAGACACTTGATACGATTTCAATTTTCTTAAATTTACCAAGGCTTGATTTGTGACCCAAGATATGATCTATCCTGGAGAATGTTCCATGAACACTTGAGAAGAAAGTGTATCCTGTTGTTTTTGGATGGAATGTCCTATAAATATCAAATAAGTCCCTCTTGTTTAACGTATCATTTAAAGCTTGTGTTTCCTTATTTATTTCATTTTGGATGTTCTGTCCATTGGTGAAAGTGGGGTGTTAACGTCCCCTACTATGATTGTGTTACTGTCGATTTCCTCTTTTATGGCTGTTAGTATTTGCCTTATGTATTGAGGTGCTCCTATGTTGGATGCACAAATGTTTACAATTGTTATATCTTCATCTTGGATTGATCCCTTGATCATTATGTAGTGTCCTTTGTCTCTTGTAATAGTCTTTGTTTTAAACTTTATTTTGTCTGATATAAGAATTGCTACTCCAGCTTTCTTTTAATTTCCATTTGCATGGAATATATTTTTCCATCCCCTCACTTTCAGTCTGTATGTGTCCCTAGGTCTGAAGTGGGTCTCTTGTAGACAGCATATATACGGGTCGTGTTTTTGTATCCATTCAGCCAGTCTATATCTTTTGGTTGGAGCATTTAATCCATTTACATTTAAGGTAGTTATCGATATCTATGTTCCTATTACCATTTTCTTAATTGTTTTGGGTTTGTTATTGTAGGTCTTTTCCTTCTGTGTGTTTCCTGCCTGGAGAAGTTCCTTTAGGAATTTTGTTGTTCCTTTGTTGTACACCTGGTTTGGTGGTGCTGAATTCTCTTAGCTTTCGCTTGTCTGTACAGGTTTTAATTTATCCGTGAAATCTGAATGAGATCCTTGCTGGGTAGAGTAATCTTGGTTTTAGGTTCTTCCCCTTCATCACTTTACATATGTCCTGGCACTCCCTTCTGGCTTGCAGAGTTTCTGCTGAAAGATCAGCTGTTAACCTTATGGGGATTCCCTTGTGTGTTATTTGTTGTTTTTCCCTTGCTGCTTTTAATATTTTTTCTTTGTATTTAATTTTTGATAGTTTGATTAATATGTGTCTCGGTGTGTTTCTCCTTGGATTTATCCTGTATGGGACACTCTGTTCTTCCTGGACTTGATTGACTATTTCCTTTCCCATATTAGGGAACTTTTCAACTATAATCTCTTCCAATATTTTCGCAGTCCCTTTCTTTTTCTCCTCTTCTTCTGGGACCCCTATAATTTGAATGTTGGTGCATTTAATGTTGTCCCAGAGGTCTCTGAGACTGTCCTCAATTCTTTTCATTCTTTTTTCTTTATTCTGCTCTGCAGTAGTTATTTCCACTATTTTATCTTCCAGGTCACTTATCCGTTCTTCTGCCTCAGTTATTCTGCTATTGATCCCTTCTAGAGAATTTTAAATTTCATTTATTGTGTTGTTCATCACTGTTTGCTCTTTAGTTCTTCTAAGTCCTTGTTAAACGTTTCTTGTATTTTCTCCATTCTATTTCCAAGATTTTGGATCATCTTTACTATCATTATTCTGAATTCTTTTTCAGGTAGACTGCCTATTTCCTCTTCATTTGTTAGGTTGAGTGGGTTTTTACCTTGCTCCTTCATCTGCTGTGTGTTTCTCTGTCTTCTCATTTTGCTTAACTTACTGTGTTTGGGGTCTCCTTTTCGCAGGCTGCAGGTTCGTAGTTCCCGTTGTTTTTGGTGTCTGCCCCCAGTGGCTAAGTTTGGTTCAGTGGGTTGTGTAGGGTCCTGGTGGAGGGGACTACTGCCTGTGTTCTGGTGGATGAGGCTGGATTTTGTCTTTCTGGTGGGCAGGTCCACGTCTGGTGGTGTGTTTTGGGGTGTCTGTGGCCTTATTATGATTTTAGGCAGCCTCTCTGCTAATGGGAGGGGTTGTGTTCCTGTCTTGCTAGTTGTTTGGCATAAGGTGTCCAGCACTGTAGCTTGCTGGTCATTGAGTGGAGCTGGGTGTTGGTGTTGAGATGGAGACCTCTGGGAGATTTTCGCCATTTGATATTATGTGGAGCTGGGAGGTCTCTTGTGGACCAGTGTCCTGAACTTGGGTCTCCCACCTCTGAGGCACAGCCCTGGTGCCTGGCTGGAGCACCAAGAGCCTGTCATCCACACGGCTCAGAATAAAAGGTAGAAAAAAGAAAGAAAGAAAATATAAAGTAAAATAAAATAAAACAAAATAAAATAAAGTTATTAAAATAAAAAATAATTATTAAAAAAAAGTAATTAAAAAAAGAAAGAAAGAAGAGAGCAACCAAACCAAAAAACAAATCCACCAATGATAACAAGCGCTAAAAACTATACTAAAAAAAAAAAATTGGACAGACAGAACCCTAGTATAAATGGTAAAGGCAAAGCTATACAGACAATATCACACACAAAAGCATACACTTACACACTCACAAAAAGAGGAAAAGGTAAAAAAAAAATACATATATATATATATATATCGTTTCTCCCAAAGCCCACCTCCTCAATTTGGGATGATTCGTAGTCTGTTCAGGTGTTCCACAGATGCAGGGTATATCAAGTTGATTGTGGAACTTTAATCCGCTTCGCCTGAGGCTGCTGGGAGAGATTTCCCTTTCTCTTCTTTGTTCGCACAGCTCCTGGCGTTCAGCTTTGGATATGGCCCCACCTGCGTGTAGGTCGCCTGAGGGCATCTGTTCTTCGCTCGGACAGGACGGGGTTAAAGGAGCAGCTGATGCGGAGGCTCTGGCTCACTCAGGCAGAGGGGAGGGAGGGGCACGGAGTGCGGGGCGAGCCTGCGGCGGCAGAGACCTGCGTGATGTTGCACCAGCCTGAGGCGCCGTGCGTTCTCCCGGGTAAGTTGTCCCTGGATCCCGGGACCCTGGCAGTGGTGGGCTGCACAGGCTCCTGGGAGGGGCGGCGTGGATAGTGACCTGTGCTCGCACACAGGCTTCTTGGTGGCTGCAGCAGAGGCCCTAATTAGCGTCTCATGCCCGTCTCTGGGGTCCGTGCTGATAGCCGCGGCTCGCGCCCATCTCTGGAGCTCCTTTAAGCGGTGCTCTTAATCCCCTCTCCTCGCGCACCAGGAAACAGAGAGGCAAGAAAAAGTCTCTTGCCACTTCGGCAGTTCCAGGCCTTTTCCCAGACTCCCTCCCGGCTCGCTGTGGCACACTAGCCTCCTTCAGGCTGTGTTCACGCCGCCAGTCCTCTCCCTGCGATCCGACCGAAGCCCCGAGCCTCAGCTCCCAGCCCCCGCCCACCCCGGCGGGTGAGCAGACAAGGCTCTCGGGCTGGTGAGTGCTGGTCGGCACCGATCCTCTGTGCGGGAATCTCTCCGCTTTGCCCTCCGCACCCCTGTTGCTGTGCTCTCCTCCGTGGTTCTGAAGCTACCCCCCTCCGCCACCCGCAGTCTCCGCCCGCGAAGGGGCTTCCTAGTGTGTGGAAACCTTTGTTCCTTCACAGCTCCCTCCCACTGGTGCAGGTCCCGTCCCTGTTCTTTTGTCTCGTTTTTTTCTTTTTTCCTTTGCCCTACCCAGGTACGTGGGGAGTTTCTTGCCTTTTGGGAGGTCTGAGGTCTTCTCCAGCATTCAGTAGGTGTTCTGTAGGAGTTGTTCCACGTGTAGATGTATTTCTGATGTATCTGTGGGGAGGAAGGTGATCTCCACGTCTTACTCTTCCACCATCTTGAAGCTCTGTGTTTATCTTTTGAACACTATGAATCTTCTAATGTCTCCTGTCTCCCTGTCTGCATAGACCACTGGAAAGAAGACTTTTATTTTGGTTCACACCTAATAAAGATACCTCTGTGAAGCCCCAAATGAAGTAGAGCATAAGAGCTCAAATTCTGGAGTGTAAATAACTACTCTGTGCCTTACTGGTTTTGTAAAATTGGGCAAGTTACTAACTTTCCAGGCCTCAGTTTTCTTATCTGTAGAATGGGCATATTAATACCTCCCTCTTTGCTGTGGGAATTAAATGGGATTATATATGCTGGACTTAATACAGTGCCTGATACACAATAAGTATTCAGTAAATGCTGGTTGTTACTTTTCTTATTTTCACCCTTCACCTTAACTCTCCCACTTTAAAAAAAATATTTGTTTAGCTGTGTTTGCTTTTGTAAATTGCTTCAAATCCCTTTTGGAACCAGGCTGCATGTAAATTAGTAATCTGTATTGCCAGTGCCTTCTTTAAGAATTGTATAAATTTATTCTGCCACCTCCAATATAGGAGAGTAATTAGACACAAGGTGAGTTGCAATTTGTCATCATCTATCCTAAGACTTAAAATACTCATTAACTTTGACACAGTAATTTCATTTTTTGACTCCAGAAGTGAAAAAAAAGCTGAAACACTTTTTATATACATAAAAAGCTCACTCACAAAATTCTTTCATAGTTTTATCTATAATAGCTACAACTTGAAAATAATCTGAATGCCCTTTAAAAGAGAAATGGTTAATATTCACTCAAGCAAACTTTATGCAGTCTTTGTTTTTGAAAATTATGTGATAGCATGGTAAATGCCTATGATATAAAGCCAAGGGAAAAAAGCAGTTTACTTAACTGTAATATGACTACAGCAACCTATGAAAATTTATAAAGAAAAAGACCAGAAGGAAATATACTAACATGTTAATAAGGGAGTTTGAGTGGAGAAACAATGGATGCTTTTTAAATCCTTTTTCCCGGACTTCCCTGGTGGCGCAGTGGTTAAGAATCCGCCTGCCAATACTGGGGACACGGGTTCGAGCCCTGGTCCAGGAAGATCCCACATGCCGCAGAGCAACTAAGCCTGTGTGCCACAACTACTGAACCTGTGCTCTGGAGCTCGTGAACCACAACTACTGAGCCCACATGCCGCAACTACTGAAGCTCACACACCTAGAGCCCATGCTCCGCAACAAGAGAAGCCACTGCAATGAGAATCCTGTGCACTGCCATGAAGAGTAGCCCCTGCTCACCACAACTATAAAAAGCCCGCATGCAGCAATGAAGACCCAACACAGCCAAAAATAAAATATAAATTATTTATTTTTAAAAATATCCTTTTTTCCATGTGTTTCTGTAATTCCCGGCTTTCTCTCATAATGAATCTCCCCACCTACACACAATGCCATAGAAGGTCCCTGTTCATAACTCTTGGATCAATGCAAAGGACAGCTCAGTTTGAACTGTTTTCTTTGGACATGATGTCATCTTTATTTCATTAAAAATGCAATTGCCTAAGGTATGCTGTTGGGTCAGGGGAGCAGCTTTGGGGGCTGTATAAGGGGGTAATTTAGTGTAGATTCCTGTCAGTGGCCTTGCTTAGACTGATAAAATGAGAGAAAGCAGAACACCTTTAGAGAAGGGAGTGAGGAAGCAGATATTTTGTACCAGTCACAGACATTACAGAAATTCCAAAATCAGGAAAATGGAATTCCAGAGCAGAATTCTTTGCCTGATTGGACAAAGAAATCACTCAAACCTTATCTTTTTAAGAAGTAAGAAAAATCCAATTGAAACATGTTGTTATTGTCATTTCTGTTTTAGTAATAATTATTTTTTTAGCCTAAAGTCATCAAATTAAAAACATTTTAGAATCCGAAGATACAATTAGATACTTTTAATTTTTATGCAGTGTATTGTCTTTTCTGGTTATAAATTTTAAATATATAAAATGTGTAAATTAATGAATGAAGTTCATTAGTAATCCAAGCACCCAAAGAATCACCACTGTTAGTTAGGATGTACAATGTGAGATTTCTTATTCTCTCTCTGGTATAGCTAGAGCTAACATTTCTTGAGTGATTAGCAAGTGCTTGGCACTGCTTGGAGACTTCTACGTGTATTAACTAAGTTCAGTCTTAGAGAATGAGAATTCCTAATTATCTACAATGATTACTTTGCATTGGTGAAGTTCAGTTTCTTATTGAAGACCATGCAGCTGGGATGTGGCGGAGCCAGGATGTGGAACAGGCATCCCGACTCTGAGTCTGTGCACTTAACCTCTCTCTCTCCATAGCGTCAATATCTTTATAAGTACATATTTTACCACAGTGGGGTTATACTGCACCTAACCTTGTAACCTGCTTTTTCTTTCTTTTTTTTTTTTGCGGTACGCAGGCCTCTCACTGTTGTGATCTCTCCCGTTGCGGAGCACAGGCTCCGGACGTGCAGGCTCAGCGGCCACGGCTCACGGGCCCAGGCGCTCCGCGGCATGTGGGATCTTCCCAGACCGGGGCATGAACCCGTGTCCCCTGCATTGGCAGGTGGACTCTCAACCACTGCGCCACCAGAGAAGCCCTGCTTTTTCTTTTTAATATATCTGAACATCATTCCAAATCAGTAGAGATAAATCTACATCAGTATTTTTAATAACTGCATTGTATTTTATTGCATGGGTGTCTCACAATGTATTTAACCATAATCCATATGGTTGGATATTTAAAATTCTTTCCAATTGTAAACAGCAAAGGAATGCACATTCCCATGTGCAAGTGTGCACTTAAGAGAGTATTTTATTAGGATAAATTCTTAGATAAGAAATTTCTGGGTCAAAGTGAAGATTTTCAAGGTTTTAAATACCTGTTGCCAAAAGGCCTTCAAGAATGTTGTGTCCATTTACATTTCCCCGTGACAGGACAGGAGAGTATATTTTTCTCTACATTCTAGAGTGTTTCTCGAACTTTTGCACCTTGACTTACTGTAAGACATGCATTTTATATAGTGATTCTGTACACACACATTAAATAAACACACATTTCTATTTTCTTCACTAGATGCAATGACCTCTTTTTCTCTCCTCTCTCTCCTTTCCTTTTCAAAATTCTCTTAAATGCCAGATATGATTCACTAAGTTAATTACATGATCCACGAATGAGTAGTAACTCACAGTTTGAAAAAACACTATTCAATGCTTGGATATTAACATTCTTTTTAGTATTTGCCTATCTGATAATCTGAGATAATGGCATGCTATTGTTTCTATCTTGACTTCTTCAATTACTCGAGGGTGAACATTTTAGAAAATCATGTTTTTGAAGAGAGTAATCTATAATTCATTGTTTCTCAACTTCCAGTGCATATTAGAACTACAAAAAAAATCACATTCTTGAATTAATTGCTGGACCCAGTAATCTCTAGAGATTGCGCTCAGGTATCAAAATTTGTGGCCAAGGCTAAGAATAAATGCTATAAATGGTTATAGTAAATTAGAGATTTGTGTGATGGTATTGTTCACGACATAACTAGATTGTCACTTTATAAAACTGCATTTGGGTTGATATCCCTTTGAATTTGATATTTATTTCAAAATTTACTCCACAGGCATTTAAACAAATACATATGATTAACTTTCTAAAATGTTTTGTTCAGTTGTAAGAGTTCTGACTATTAAGCACATGTCATTTCCAAGGGTCACTCTTTATTTAAATTTAAGTCCCCTATATTTTTTTCAGGCCTACTGTGTGCAAAGCGTAACCCCAGATGTGTGGAGTGAGAAGGTGAGCCGGCAGCTCACCATGTAATAGGTACCCTAACCTAGGCATGCAAGTAACTATAACGCCAGGGAGAGAGTGGTAATTTCATGATCATAGGAATTTAGAAATAATACCATTAAAAACCTATGTTTCTAATATCCTAGTATAGCTTATTTATGACAATTATGTTATTTACACCAAAAGCAACAGGAAAATTCAGAAACTCTTTTAGCCGGATTCAAATAGAGTATGATTGCCCTTTAAACATTACATATTTTAAAAATATCATGGTCATCTGAAGGTATGATTTCACTCCATCTTCAGTATGGAGTTAAAGAAAGGGTTCTAATTTTGGCTTATGTGCTGTTAGCTGCACAAATCACAGTTATGCTTGTTTAAGTCTAATTTAGTGGTGAATTATGACAAGGAAGCTCATGCGAGACGGTTTAGATTCTCATGAATAAAATCATGTCGTGGGAGAACTATGGTGCTATTTAGTATTTCAGAGTTCCATCACAGAGTTCCAGTTGCCTACTGGACAGTCCACCTAGATGGTTCTCTGGAACCCCATTTAATTTAATTTAATGTATCTCCCCAAAAGAGTTCTTAGCTCCTTCTTGCCTCTTCCCCAAACCCATCTTCCCTCCTCTAACTGTGGCACAGTGGACAGTCGTGTGCTTTGCAGTAGGACAGAAGTTACTTTACGTTTCTCAAGCTGTCTCCTTGGTTAGAGAAGGGGAAACCAGGCTGGGGTATTGTGGGTGGTCTGTGGGCCTCAGTGCTGGCTGCAGGCCTGACTACTGAGATTCTAGCTCTGAAAGCCCAAGAAGGCCAGCCTGGGACAGCTTCCCCCCACCCTTCCCCCTCCTGCTTCCGGCTTTTGCTTCTCTGTTGTACATGGAGGGGGCTTCAGGAGAGGAGGGATGCTCACAGGAGGCTCTCAGAGGGCCACCAGGACCAGCCTCTGGTCACAGTACTGTCCTGGAGAAGCAAAGCCAGCAGAGTTGCACGTCTACACTGGGTGTCACTCTGAGGGCTGGCACAGGTGAGAGATACAGACGAATTCCAAATGTGTTCCACAAATTGGTGAATGGCAGGTGGCTAAGAGGAGCTGGGGGGTTGAAGTCGAGAGGGGTCATTCATGTCCTCCCATGGCATTGGTCTTGAGTCTGCTATTGGTCATACTTGGCAGTTCCCGTCTCCAGGTTCCTCTATTACTGCTCCCTTAGAAGTGTGCTGTGGTAGAAAAAGCTTTGTCCTTGAGCAAGGTACTTAATCTTTCTATGCCTCAGTTACATCATCTATAAAAACTGGATGAATGACAGCTCTTTAGAAGGAGCCAGCTTTGATGACGAGGATCAGACCCCCTCCACACATGCAGCTGATCTCAGATGATCAAATGGAGTGTCCAGTAAGGGAGCTGGGGTGCGCTGGGTGGGTTGTGAGTTCACATGTGGTCCCTGCCATCTTCCCCTGCAGTGTAAAATGATCACCCTTCGGTACAGCACAGCCTTGGCAGAGATGTAGCAGAACAGTTATAGATCCAGTCAGATGATGGATCATCTGTTCAGTTTTTACCTGCTCTTCACCTGTTTCTGGAGAGGAGACTACTAGTCACCTAGGAAAAGAACAGGAAGTCTAACAGTCTTTGAGGCTCAGATTATTGGAGTGTGGATTTTCCCCTTGTTGGCCGTGGTCACTAGAGGTCAGTGATCAAGTCATCAAACCCAGACATCAGGTTTTCAGAGCTGGAAAATGGAAAACAGGGGACAGCTACATCCTGTTGGGTCACATCCTGTTCATGAAGGCAGGAAGTGGGGCAGCAGACCAAGATGGTTAGAAAAACATGATGCTTATGAGGCGTTTGCACGCTACGTGTGTGTGTATTGATATGTAATTTTTTTTAAGACACTGCAAATCAAAGTCCATATATCATGATTTTGGAAGACCTCAAGCTTCTTGTGAAATAATACTGGCTAAAAGCCAACTTTTTGTTATATGACTGTGCTCAATCTGTAGCCATACCCATCTAAGAAGTAGAAGAATATCCTATTTGCCGTCTGAAAACTGGTCACAAAGGCACTGAGTGTTTCCTCTAAGAATAGGAGTGTAATGTTGGGAATTTCTCAGTGGCAGTCCTAGTGAGTATGAGATTGTGGATCATGTCCAGAAATAGAAATGTGGTTGCCTCTCTCAAAGGGAAGGATGGATTTTCCCAGTTGCGGGAAGCCCATAGTCATTGCGTGAGAGGCATCTGGCTCATGCGGAATTGCTGGTGCACGGAGCTCCTCCCTTAAAGCACAGCTTGTCATTCCTTCACTCAGCTACGTCAGCTGACAGAAGAGCTTCCTGGATGCAGGAACGTCAGAAGTCCCTTCTGCTTCTTTCTTTTTACCTTCACTGCTCCTATTCATCTTCTCTTTCTTGTCCCCTTTTCTTACATGTGTTTCAGTCAGGATAATGATCACACAATGGTTCCATGCTGCTTTGCATGGGGGTGGGATTAAGCAGAAAGCAATTGCCGTTTCTCGGGTTTTATGTTGATAATTAGCGTCCTTCAGGAAGTGAGAGGCCTCTTCCAGCTCTGGGCTATCCAGTAGCTCAGGACTGCAGTGTGTCTAAGATAAATCAAGCATTCAAGATGGTGGTGCTCAAAACTTTGGGGCTGCTGGTCCCAAGAATCTGCCTTTAAGATTTAAAAACCATGTGCTTTGCAATTAGTACTCAATGGTTTGCTGAATTTCTTCTTGAATTTCTTTTACTCTATGGTAAGTAATTGTGCTAGGAATGGGCCACAATTACTAGGAAATTATCTCTTAAGAATATCCATGCATTATGGAACTAGATGCGAGGGAATGTTCCAGGTAGGTAAGACTGCTAAAGGCTTCACCTATCACCTAGTGATTTCAGATTTTAGTATTTAGAGAAAGAGATAGAAAGAAAGCAAAAGAAAAGAATGATATTGACTACTAAGATCTATGCATGGGTAGTGTAGGTTTTATTATAAAAATTTTCAATAATGGAAATACAACACAAATATTGCATATAATTTTAGCCCAAAATAAAGTTGTGTTTTTGTTTATGTGCTCTTCTAGTTGTTATGATATGTAATTTTTAACCTGTTTATGTATCATCATAAGTATTTTATGCCTTTACCTAAATTCATGTATAAGAGATGTTCTTTAAAAAAGAAATGACGGGCTTCCCTGGTGGTGCAGTGGTTGAGAGTCCGCCTGCCAATTGCAGGGGACACGGATTCGTGCCCCGGTCTGGGAAGATCCCACATGCCGTGGAGCGGCTGAGCCCATGAGCCATGGCCGCTGAGCCTGCGCGTCTGGAGCCTGTGCTCCGCAACGGGAGAGGCCACAACAGCTAGAGGCCCACGTACTGCAAAAAAAAAAAGAAATGACATTTAGACCCACTTTTGGTGCTCATGGACAGAGCAACAGAAGTAAGTTACAGACCACAGTAAGTTGTGGATTTCCTTTTGGCTTTGCCCATGGGGACTTCATCATTTTTGTATTTCAGCTTGACCTATGAAAAATGGGAGTGGGTGACTAGTCACCTTACAAACATATTGAGTGGAAAAATAACTGGTGAGTGATTTCAGTTTCACCAAGATGGAAAGATGTGGTATCAAATGCTGCAGTACTTAAAGGACCTCAGTATTGGGCAGGTCACCAGGCCTGTTATTGTCCTTTCACTTCTTTCTTTTCATTTTATTTCTTATTTTCCCAGCCACTCCTTCCTCAAAATCCCGTGTAAATCTAAGAGCGAGGTTCCTCCTTGATAATCCCTGGGTGCTGGCTGTGTGACAGGAAAGGTGCTGAGGTCTTTGCTCACATACCTCATTTAATCGTACTCTCTGATACAGGAGGTACCATTATCCCCACTTCACAGATGAGGAGGCTGAGATACTACTGATTAATTATCTTGCTCAAGATCAGTTAGTAAATGATGGAGCTACTGTTCCCACAGAGACCTGGCAATTACGTAGATGTTTCTAAGAACAGATTAGGCTCTTTTGCAACACTGAACTGCCTCAGTGCAGAGCCTGGGACAGAAATGGTAGAAAAAGAAGGCATGTTTTAGAGTCGGCTGCTAATTCTTTGAATGATATGATCTCTCTTTACTTTCTTTCGTTTTTGCAGCTTGGATTTACTGTCACCACCTTCTACAAGCTGGGGACATTCATTAACACACGTAATTGTTTAGAGAGTATGGTTTTATGTAATAGGAAGAGGTATTTCAGAAATTTAAACTGTAGGAAAAGAAAAAAATATTGAGTTTCCGGATATGTCGGTTCCTTTTTTTTTTTTTTCTTCTTTTGTAAACTGGTTGATTCCATTCAGAATGTAATGTTAACCTCCTGGAGGATAAAAATAACTTCTTTTGTAATTTTACTTCATACAGCAACAACATATTGTGCTTTTTCATGGAAAGATCTATTTTGAAAAAGAATGCAAGGCACCCTCAGCCCCATGAGTAATAACTGGCAAGATGATGCTTATGGCAGATAATCACTCTAAGTCCTTTTTTGGAAGGCTTATGGATTGTTTTTTACACAAATTGCACATGTTATTTTGTGATATGTGAAACCTCATTTAATAATAATAAAAAAACCCCAAAGGATATATGTATATGGTTTGGGGAATTCCTTTTATTTCCCGTACAGTGACTCACAGTTTAGATGTACTGAGTTGGGTAGAGGAAGCATCTCTCTATCACTGTCTCCTAAAAATACAAGCTGTGAACCAGGAACAGAAACTGCAGACCTCTGCATGCTCCTCTGTCCTCCCATAGGCAGGAGGTGGCATCTGGAGATAGTATTTGAGGTCTAGCAAATGAAGCAACTGGGGGACCATGAATAGGATGATCCTGGGAAGAGGGAGGGAACAGTTTTCTTTCTGATACTTAAATTCATGACCTTTACTTTTTATTTTTCGTGTAAGTCTACCCAGATTCAGAAGTCCAGTCACCTAATCAAACACAGCCACACAGCCAGAACTGATTCCTTATCCTGAAGTATACAAATGGCTAAACAAAGCAGAAAATGAATGACTAGAATATGGATTTCCAAACTTTGAGAGTCACTAGAATTACACAGATGAACCTCAGGGAAATTTTACGGATGATTCCTGAGGAGGTGGCTGGTTTCCTTCACCTCTGAGATTATATCATTCTATAACCACGCTGGTAGGTCTGATAAGTGGAGACAGATTTTCAGCTTCCCAGAATCTCAGAGAGATTTGATCAAAATAATCTTCTGAATAAAAACTCAATGACATACACTTTCTTTTCTTGGGAAGCAGTGCTGGCAATAGCTGGGAAGAGCTGGTGACCTCTAAAGGAAAAACAAATTTAAAGGTACAACTATCATTATTCCCATTGGAGAAATACTTATAAATAGAGCCATGGGTTTTCTGCTACTGGATTTGGGCAACTTTCCTCAGAATTGTGTGTGTATTTTGCTCGGAATTTCATTGCACAAACTGGTAGGTATAGTTTGGTTCAGTTTTTAGCCAAATGAATTTTTTGGAGTGATAATTTCATCAATAGTTCAATTAAGTTGAAATTTATAGATTTAGAGATTCTAAACATGATTTGATTTGGGTTTTATGTTTTGTGAAAATTTTAAAAATCTTTTAAGTCACTCACAGAACTTCCCAAGTATAAAAGATTTGCAAAGTGTGGCCAAAGGGGCCAGGGAGGTTTACCTAGCGTTTCCAAGATCCCAGAACTCAGATCCTGGGTGGCACTGGGTCTGGAAGGCTTATATTTAGAACAGGCTCCAGATAGGGGCTTCCCAATAATTTCATCTCTATGTTAATGGGAGGAAGATTCAATACAGTTAGAAAGTAGAAGTCTTCTTATTGGTTTTTCAGTCTTTAAAATGCAGTAATCTTGGCTTCAAGTAATCATTGCTATAGATTTGGAAGAAAGATGGCACATAAGGGGATGGAAACTTACCTGGACCTTCTGATTACTGTGGGTTCTTGTGTT
The DNA here is from genome assembly GCF_949752795.1 of Hyperoodon ampullatus. Lineage (NCBI taxonomy): Eukaryota > Metazoa > Chordata > Mammalia > Artiodactyla > Ziphiidae > Hyperoodon > Hyperoodon ampullatus. Next base: position 84,789,889 of record NC_136915.1, on the reverse strand, counting down.
CTGACCCAATAACTGAGCCCTTCCCAAGTGGAATAATGCAAAACAGCAAAAGTTTTGAAGCAGAAGGAATCAAAGGCATGTAACAGAAGCTTTTGCATTTTCAAAATAAATTGCAGGATGATGAAGGCAGGTGACCATCTTTTGTCCAAACTGATTCTCATAGTAAAAAGTATATCTTCTTGGGGAAAACTAAAACTGATGAAATAGGTATGAATTTAAATCTGCAAACTCAATACCAGAATTAGTCCAGTTTTTAAAAACAAATTTATTGAAGTGTAACTTACAGTTCATCCACTGTAACTGTGTGGTTTGATGAATTTTAGTAAATTTATGTAGATTTGCCACCATCACTACAATTCAGTTTTAGAATACTTCCATCATCCCCCCAAATTCCTTTTTGTCTATTTGCAGTCAATCCCCACTCCCAGCCTCAGCCCCAGGCAACCACTAATCTGCTTCCTGTCTCCATAGTTTTGCCTTTTCTAGGAATTTCATGTAAATAGAATTGTGCAGTATGTAATCTTAGGTGTCTGGTGTCATTCACTTACATGATGTTTCGAGTTTCATCCATGTTGTTGCATGTGTCAGCAGTTTGTTCCTTTCCATTGCTGAGCAGTATGCCAGTGTATGGACAAACCACAGTATGTTTACTCATTCACTATTTGATGGACATGTAGGTTGTTTCCAGTTTAGGGTTATTGCTGATAATGTTGCTGTGATTATTTGCTTACAAGGTTTTGTGTGGACATATGTTTTTGTTTCTCGTAGATAGATAATTAAGAGTGGAATTGCTTGGTCATGTGGGAAGTATATGTTTAACATTTTGAGAAACTGAAAATGTTTTCCAAATTTGCTGTATCATTTTATTTTCCCACCAACACTATATGACTTGATATAATCAGTCTTTTTTATTATAGTCATCCTAGTGGGTTAAGTATCTTATTGTGGTATTAATTTGCATTTCCCTAATGAAAGTTTGAGAATTTTGAGAATCTTTTCATGTGTATATTAGCCATGTGTATATCGTTTTTTGGTAAAGTATCTGTTCAAATTATTTCCCTGTTTTCTATTAGGTTGTTTGTCTTATTGTTGAATTGTAAGAGTTCTTTATATGTTCTGCATTCAAGTCCTTTATCAGATACATGACTTGCAGTTATTTTCTCCCAATTTGTGACTTGTCTTTTAATTTTCTTAATGGTTTCTTTTTAAGAGTAAAAGCTTTCAATTTGATGAGGTCTGGTTGACATTTTTTTTCTTTTATGGATCATGCTTTTGGTATCATATCTAATAAATGTTTGCCTAACCCAAGGTCACAAAGATTTTCTCCTATGTTTTCTTCCAGAAATTTTATAGATTTAGAATTTACATTTACATCTGTGATCCAGTGTGAACTATGTATGGTGTGTATGGTGGGAGGCAAAGGTCTAAGTTCTTTTTTTTTTTTTTTGGCATATGGATATCCAGTTGTTCCATCCATTTTTTGAAAAGACTATCCTTTCCCCTATTGAATTGCCTTGGCACTTTTGTCAAAATCAATTGACCGTAAATATGAACGTTTATTTCTGGACTCTCTACTCTGCTCCACTGACTATATGTTGTTCCTTACCCTAGCAGCACACTGTCTTGATTACTGTACCTTTTTTTTTTTTTTTTTTTTGCGGTACGCGGGCCTCTCACTGTTGTGGCCTCTCCCATTGCAGAGCACAGGCTCTCGACACGCAGGCCCAGCGGCCATGGCTCACGGGCCCAGCCGCTGCGCGGCATTTGGGATCCTCCCAGACTGGGGCACGAACCTGTGTCCCCTGCATGGGCAGGCGGACTCTCAACCACTGCGCCCCCAGGGAAGCCCAATTACTGTACCTTTATGTAAGTTTTGTATAAGTCCTCCAGTGTTGTTCTTCTTGTGCAGTTTTTTGTTGTTGTTGAAGTATAGTTGATTTACAATGATTCAGGTGTACAGAAAACTGAAAACATATATATATATATATATATATATATATATATATGTAACATATATATATTCTTTTCCATTATATGTTATTACAAGATATTGAATATAGCTCCCTGTGCTATACAGTAGGTCCTTGTTGTTTATCTATATTATATATAGTAGTGTGTGTCTGTTAATCCCAAATTCCCAATTTATCCCTCCCCCCTCTTTCCTCTTTGGTAACCATAAGTTTGTTTTCTCTGTGAATCTATTTCTGTTTTGTAAATAAGTTCATTTGTATCATTTTTTTAGATTCCACATATGAGTGATATCATATAATATTTGACTTTGTCTGACTTACTGTACTTAGTATGGTAATCTCTATGTCCATCCATGTTGCTGCAAATGGCATTATTTCATTCTTTTTTATGGTGGAGTAATATTCCATTGTGCATATATATACCACATCTTCTTTATCCATTCATCTGTCAATGGACATTTAGGTTGCTTCCACGTCTTGGTCGTTGTAAATAGTGCTGCAGTGAACATTGGGGTGCGTGTATCTTTTTGAATTAGTTTTCATCTTTTCCAGATATATGCCCAGGAGTGAGACTGCTGGATCATATGGTAACTCTATTTTTAGTTTTTTAAGGAACTTTCATAATGTTCTGCATAGTGGCTGCACCAATTTACATTCCCACCAACAGTGTAGGAGGGTTCCCTTTTCTCCACACCCTCTCCAGCATTTATTATTAAACATTTTGATGATGGCCATCCTGACTGATGTAAGGTGGTACCTCACTGGAGTTTTGATTTGCATTTCTTTAATAATTCTTATGCAGGTTTTTGTTGTTGTCTTAAGTCCTTTGAATTTTCATATAAATTTTATAAAATTTAGAATCAGCTTGTCAATTACTGCAGAACAAGATCTTTTATCCTGTGGCTTTACCAAATTTGCTTATTAGGTCTAGTACACTTTTTGTAGATTTTATAAAATTTTCTTGCTTACGAGATTATATCATCTGCACATGAAGACAATTTTGCTTCTTCCTTTTAATCTGTATGCCCTTAATTTTTTTCAGCTGCCTATTGTGCTGGCTAGAACGTCCAGTACAAAGTACAGTGTTGAATAGAAATGGTCAGAACAAACATCCTTGCCTTATTCCCAGTCTTAAGGGGAAAGCATTCAGTCTTTCACCATTAAATATGATGTTAACAAAGGTTTTTCATAGATGCTCTTTATCAGGTAGAGAAAGTTCACTTTTATTTCTGGTTTGTTGAGTTTTTAAGATATCATGAATAAATATTAAAATTTGCGAAATATTTTTCTGCATCTGTTAAGATGATCATGTGGGTTTGTCTTTTATTCTTTTGATATGGTGTGTTACATTTATTGATTTTTGGGTATTAGGCCAACGTTGTACTCCTGAGGTAAATCCCATTTGGTCATGGTGATTTTTTTTAATGTTGCTAGATTTGGTTTGCTATTTTTTGTTAAGGGTTTTGCATCTATATTTTGAGGGATATTGATTTATAGTTTCCTTTTCATGTGACTTCTTTGTCTGGCTTTACTATGAGGCTAATACTGAGCTACTAAAATGAGTTTGAGAGTGTTCCCTCATCTTCTATTTTCTGAAAGAATTTGTGAAAGATTGGTATTGTTTTTTCATTAAATGTTTCATAGAAGTCAACAGCAGGACCTAGGCTCTTCTTTGTGGGAAAATTTTAAATTATTAATTCAATACTCTTTGTTGATGTAGGTCTACTCAGATTTTCCGTATTTTTTTCTCGAGTCAATTTTGATAATGTGTGTGTTTTAGGAGTTTGTCCATTTCATCTAGATTGTCTATTTTGTTGGAATAAGTTGTTCATAATAATCCTTTAAACTTCTGTAGGGTAGTCCTGCTTGAATTGGGTTGTTATAGTTTTCCATTGACTTTAATCACAAGGGCATGGTACTGCTAAGAGATTCCATAAGGAATCTCCTGTATTCCAGAAATATTCTTCCTCACTTCCATTGTGTAGTAGCAGTTCAAATTCCCATTGGTAATCAGGATTAATCACCCTCACCATCTGTGGACGTATAGAATACCTTATCTACCTTTCTTTGTCTGTTGATTCAGAGCTATGAGGAGACCAAAGTGGCTGGGTCACAGTCTTAACTTCCAGTTCAGTGGAATCCTTGCTGTGTCTCCTGGTAAACACATTTTCTACCTTGGAACCAAGACCTCTAGACCAGGAGAGAATTAGGTTGTGGGGTCAGGAAGCAACAATTTTGCTGGTGGATCACTAGGAGTAATAGTAAATGGTGCCACTCTTATTTCCACTTTTTCAGTGCTGGACCTTGAGTCCTGGATATGGGAGAAATAGCACCTTGTATCAGATGCTGATTCAGAGCATACACAACCTTCTGGAAAACCTTGCCCCAGGCACCTAGCTGGTGCTGTAACTGAGTCTTTAAAAGGCTGAGCCAGTGGGATAGGGAGGGTGGGATAGGGAGGGTGGGAGGGAGATGCAAAAGGGAGGGGATATGGGAACATATGTATATGTATAACTGATTAAATTTGTTATAAAGCAAAAAATAAAAAATAAAATAAATATAAAATAAATAAAAAAATAAAAAATAAAAGGCTGAGCCAACAGCTTCAAGATGGTGTGGAACATTGTAAGATCGGTTAATTCCATGAGCATGGGCCCATTTCTGCATTTCATTTGCTGGTTAAAAACAGTGCTGTGTGGAATACCATGGTGGTGGATAAGGTATTCTGTAAGCCCGCAGATGGTAGTTTGGGTAGAAGCACTGAGGGCAGGGACTGCAAATCCCACTCTAGAGTGTCTATTTCAGTAAGAACAAAGTGCTATCCCTTCCATAATGGAGTGGGTCCAATGTAACCAACCTGCCGTCAGGTAGCTGGCTGATCACCTGGGGAATAGTGCCCAATCTGCCACTATTGGTGGTCTCTGCTGCATTAGTCTCTGCATTGGTCTCTGCTGCTGGTAGATTGGGCACTCAGCAGTGGCTGTAGCCAGTTTGTTACTCTTGGTGAATAGAAGTCCTTGTTCCTCAGCCCATGTATAACCTCCATCCCTGCTACCATGGCCACTTTGTTCATGAGCCTATTGGCTGGGGAAGGAGTCTGACTGCTATCCACAAAATGGGTCATCCTATCCATTTGATTATTAAAAGCTTCTTCCACTGAGGTTACCCTTGGTGAGCATTAACATGGAACATAAATATCTTCTTTTTCACAGTGTCTTGCAAGGCAACTACCTCAGGGGAGGTCATTATAGTTTCCTTGGGCAATGCAGGACTAATATGCTCAGATGGGGGTGGAAGGGATGCTTCTACTGGCAAAGAAGACTCATGTGAGTCCCCATTTCACTTGACTAGGAGGAAATTACAACCCTATTATTTTGATGAATCAGCTTTGTCCCAGGGTTTGGTGCATTAAGGCATTACGGAGGCCCCTCCAGTTCTAGGTCCTCTCTAGTTACCACCTGTTTGTCCATTCTCTGTTTTCCTCTCAGGGCCAAGCCTGGGCTCCAGGAATCTTTGGTGAGTCTGTAACCAGTTACCAATTCCTCTCTGAAGTCTCGTCATCTCCTTTCCAGTTCCAGGAATCTCTATTTCCTACCTTACTGCTCCTCAGAGACATTCTTCCTGCCCCGTCCTCTAGAAGAATATACACTTCAATTGCTCTAGGATTGATGTCTGCTTTCTGCTCTGCCGAAGTCCCCTTTCAAGAAATTACAAAGCTTGCCTTCCTGCCTGAAATGAGGGTAGGGGAAAATACAGGGATCAGGAACACAGTTTACACTTTCTTATATTACCCCGTGGTGGGGGTGAGATACCAAAGTTGATGAAGATGGAGGGAAAGACTTCCTGACTTCTCTCTTTCTAGAGAACTTAATTTCTCTATCTGCATAAGGCATGATAGACTTTCCCAAGAACCAGACGCTGTTCCTCCCTTTACATCCTCCACGCCTAGCCTCGGAGGGTTATGTTTGAGAAGTTTATTAGTGTTCAGTCTGTGTGACTAGCTTCTGGTGATAAATCTTATGTGTGAATTGTGGGGACGGCCAGCAACCAAAGTAAATAGTGCTTGTTCTGGGAGGGCTGCTTGGGTGGCCTGCTGGCTGCACTTCAGCTGCCTGACTGGCCCCTCGCAGTCACTGCTGATTGTGGATTCCCCAGGGCTCTGCTGCAAGGGTGGCTCAGGTCTCTGCAGAGCCCTCTGGTTCCTCATCTACCTCAGCTACTACCTGAGCAACTCTGCCCTTCCCACGGGGGATCAAGCCTCCTCTCCCCACATCAGGGTGACGGCAAAAAGAGTGCCAGGGTTCTGTACATCCCTTCCTTTGGAATCGCCCTCTCAGCCCAGCACCACAGGCTGTGTTTCCTGGGCAGCAGAAGGCAGAAGAAGATGGTTCTCTGCAGTGCACTAGACAAGAGGAAGGCCTCGGCTGTCATGCATGCAGCTGCCCAAACTCACCTTGCTCATTCATTCCTCCATACCTTTGCTTTTGACATGTCCTCTGCCTGGAGTCTCTTACCTTACTCTCTCCTTTTCTCCTGGTGAAATTCCTACTTATTCTTTAAGGCTCAGTGAAAACACCATCTCTTCTGAGAAGCCACCACTTCTCTCCCCTAACACTTGGTTCCCATAGCTTTTTGTTCCTAGCTCTGTCATAACTCTTACCATATTGGATTATGGTGAGTTATTTACCTGCCCAGGTGCAAGAACTTTTTTTTTTTTTTAATTCTTTATTCTTAGGGTCAAGGTTGATGCCTGATGCACATCAACGATGATGATGATTAGGATAATAATAACAGCTATTATTCATTATATGCTTAGCAGTTGCAAGGCACAGTGCTAAGAGCTCCACACACATTATATCATTTATGCCCATCACACTTGTAAGGGTAGCTATTGATGTTATCCTAGTTTTGGGTGAATTTTTAGAAATTCCTTAGATGGAGATGGAGAAGAAAATTTCAGTTTAAAAGAAGGAGCAAGGGTGGGGAAGCATGGCCTGTTGAGGGCAGGAAAATGGTCCTGGAAGGGGATACAAAAGAGAAAAATGAGGCTCGAAAGGTGAGCTGGTACCATATTATAGAGCTTTTGGATGCCCCCAAGGCATTGTACTTTCTTGACTGGCAATAGGGAGCTGTCAAGGAGGGGCCAGTGTGATCTGAGCCAGAGGCTAGAAACTGGTGGCAAGCTGTGGCAATGACCTAGGTGAGGCCCGAGTGTTTATCACACATCTCCTGGGGGCCATGCTTGGGGCTGGATTCCAGAGCCCAGGCCTGACGGGTGCTTACAATCAGGCGAGAAGGCAATGCAGAGTTGTAGGCACCAAATTTGGTGGGCACACAAGGAAGGAGCGTGGTGGGGGGGGGCCTGTAGCTGCGGAGGGTAGGGACAGGGTAGGCATCAGGAAAGATTTCAGTGGAGATGATGCTTGATCTGAGACTCTATTTACCTGGTCAAGAAGGTGGGGAGGAGGAGAGGAGAGGAGAGGGAGCGGGAGGCACCAGCAAGAAGAAAGCACTGAGGAATCAACAGCACGACCAGTTAGTGGGAATTTCTGGGTTTTGTTCCTTCATTATTTTGTTTTATAAAACTTCTTTTGCTTACTTAAGTAATGCTTGTTTATTGTAGAAAATGTGTCAAATATAGAAAAACAAAAAGAATAAAGCTATAATCCCACTACCTTGAGATAAATATTTTTAAATTAGGTATATATTCTGCCATTTTTATGTGAGTGTGTATAAGTGTTTGAATAAAAATAAATGTGCATTTATGTGTGTGTATATATATACACATACATATATTAATGTATCAATAAGTAACAAAATGTAAGTGTACATGCTTATACCTCTCCATCTTATGATATATTAATGTATCAATAAGTAACAAAATGTAAGTGTACATGCTTATACTTCTCCATCTTATGTCTATACTGTATATATCAAATATCCTGCTTCACCAGCCTTAGGTATAAAATAAGATTACATTTCTTTAATGTACAAACTTGACAGGCAGGCTAGTTTTCCTCTGGGATTCTCAAGTAGTTTCTAGGAATATTCAAAAAACCCTTACATATTCCTCAACCTGTCTTAATAGTACTGCTCCTCATCTTCCCCCCGACGTATGTCTAAGATTTAAATAGGAAAAAGATGTATGGGTAGGCTATTCATTCCAACTAACCCTAGAATGAAAACACTTCCTGGGCCAGGAACCATGTCTTTCTTGTCAATTGCTATACCCCCAGTGCTTAAATAACACCCACCACATGATAGATGTTCAGTAAATATGCTGAATAGATAAATGAATTCAAACATCTACTTGTTCATCAATGAACATTTATTGAACATTTTTGATGTGATGAGTTCTGTGCTGGGGAATAAAACTTTCATCTATGATGGATATAACTTAAAGATAAGCAGCTTTTAAAAACAAACTGGGCTTCCATGGGAGGCAGTGAGCTTCCTAGCATAGGAGGTATTCAAGCAGACTACTGACCAAGATTGTAGAAGGAATTCCTGCTTTGGGAGGAATGTTGGACTAAGTGACAACTAATGACCCTTTCAAATGTAAAATTCTATGATTGAATAAATTTTAGATAATAATTTCTAACTTATGAGTCATAACAATCAAATAGGTGACAGAAGGTCTCCAAAGGAGATATATTTGCAAATGAAAAGCAAATGTTCTGATGGGATCTAAATATTTGTTGATAATAAATGAGATTTCTTGAGAAGACAACAGGATGTTGCTCTTGATTAGAGATAGATCATTTTAAAATAATGGAATTAGAGAAGTGTTGTATTTCAGAATGTATTTAAACATTTGTTCTTTAACCCATTTACCATATTCAAAACCCATATTTACAAACAAAATAGCCAAGAACTGAATAAGACAACTAAAACAAGCTTTGGATGAATCTTTTTTGAGAAAGCCTAAAGGTCTGGACTTTGTTCATTGTTTGGGAAATCTGACTTCAACGCTTTAAGACAAAAATTTCAATATGGTGGTCTTAAAGACATGGGATTCAAAATTCATTCATTTATTCCTTCATTCAAGAAATACATAGCTGGAAAAAAAAAGAAATACATAGCTGGGGAAAAAAAAAGACATAGTTAACATCCACTAAAACACTACAGACTGAGCAATATGAATAATTCCAAAAGGAAAATGAGATAATCTATGATATATTTTAACAGGCTTTTAAAACATTTATTCTATTACAAAGTCATAATCATCCATTAAATAAAATTTTTTTAAAAAATGGAAAGAGTAAAAAGATCACCCATAATCATTATTTAATAAATAACTACTGTTATTTTTTTATTTCTTTTGAGGGTTTTTACACATGTAATTTTTATATAATTATAATATCACTGTAGAAGTTATTTTGAACTTTAAAATACTACTCTTTGGATAGGTTGGTGGAAATTTCTTAGTTTGTTGGAACTTAAACCTAATTCCCTAGAGCTTTAATTTATGTGCCTTGGCTTTCCTTTGTGGAACTTAAATATAAATCTTCTGAATTAAAAAAAAATTATAACATAGGTTTGTGTTTAAACAACATTAAAGTGGATTTTAAAAAACTAGAATTAAAAAAAAACAAAAGCGAAACTAGAATTTTATAAATTTAATGGCCAGATTGTAAAATTAGATTACAGATTAGTAGCTGGATACCTAAATGGTCAGAACTGACAGTTGTTGCCATCAGCCTTAATAGCGCACATAGTGTCAACCATAAATTATTTGGCCACTGTTTGTTTAATGGCAGTCTCCTTTGTTAGACTCTAGGCTCTGTGAGCCCAGGGCTATGTCTGTCTAGTTCATAGCAGTATCCCTAGTGCTTGCTTATTGCCTGGTGTAGGCTTCGTTCTTAGTAAAATTTGAATAAGTCAATGAGTGGTTCATTTACTGGGAGGTTTGGGGGTGGCCATGCATCCATCCATCCATTCATTCATCCATCATCAGATACCTTATGGAGAACCTGCCATGCACCAGGCACTTTGCTGGGCACCACAGACACAGGGTTGGGCAGATGTAGCCCACCCACCCTGGGAGGAGGAGCTTGCCACCTGGTGGAAAAGGAGTAAAGTCCTTCACCATGGGCCCTCAAACACCTCTTCCATGGATCTCTTGCCTGATGGTCTACTATGGAAGCTACTCCTTTGTATCAAGGCACTGTTCCTTTAAATCACAAATATGCTGGGAGATGGGCTTGTCAGTCATTCACAATTCAGGGTTTTTGAGAACTAGTTTCTCAAATTTTGGAGGGGAAAGGGAGAAGGCAGGTCATACAGCCATGGAAGGAGCATTCAGGGAATCATTTTCTCCCTTCTCTGTAGCAGGAGGCCCGAGGCTGTGGGGAGGCAGCAGTGTAACAGCAAACATGCTCAGTTGGCTGAGTCCGTCATCACCTGTGAGGTGACAGGCAGCTCAGGTGCCTTACCTGCCTAAAGACGATGCAGATCAAATGGGGCTGCAGGTATGTTGGGGCCCTGGAGTCACACCGGCCATGCTCTCCCCCCATCACGAAGGAGGCCAGCCTCTCAGACCTGCTGCTCTACAGACACCTCTCCTGTGCAGCTTCTTCTCTAGAGGAAGCCCTTTTGGTCTCCTGCACCAATGCCACAAGAACACTAGCTGGGTCTCCTTTTCCCTCCATCTTGTGGGCAGAGGCTGGAGCTGAGCTCCCAGCTGCCCCAGGTAGAAAGGAGGCTGTGCTGGAGAAAAGTCAGACCTGTGGGGGAGAGGCAGAGCTTGAACCAAACTCTGCTTTATTGCCACACCGTCCCAGCCACCAGGGCAGCCCTCCTGGCCCCCTGAAGCTCCTGGCCCTGGGGCACTGAGCCTCCTGAGAGGCAGCCCACAGAGGCCTGCCATGCTCTGTCCTGTCCAGCAGGACCTCATTTCAGTCACATGAACATGAGGACAAGGCAACTCCTCCCTCTTTCCCTGACTCACATGGAGGTGATTGTGCAGGGCTGCCGTCAGGGTGGAGGTGGGGAGGGGCTGGAGTGGAGGCCTCACTTTGCCTCTCCCTCAGCTCCGGAGGATTCCCAGTTTCTAGCTCGTTCTCTGTGTAGTTCTCACACTGTTTCCTCTCCCCGTGAGGTGGACCCGAGAGGAGGAGAAACGCTCAAATAAACACAAGGCCAATGGCTCCCTCAGCTGCTCTCAGACAGGAAGCTCTATCTCTCAGACCTCAGAGAAGGCTTGGGGAAGGGAGGAAAGGTGGCCTTCCTACGCTGCATTCCTGAGGGAAGCATGCATCGTGTCCACGTGGTTTTACCTGTTAGCAGAGCCATAGTTTAAAAAAGTTACAGTATAAAAATTAGAGTCGGGATGGTTGAGGAAATGAGGTCTGTTTGTTGAGTATAAATCTGAATGCAAGGAAATAACTGCTCATTTCTGTAAAAGATTTTATTCAAGTATTAATTTCACCCTGTATTTTAAAAAGACAAGTGCTTGAACATTGATTTTTCACATTCAGATGTGAAGCAGGTAGTAAAGGTGTTATTATTTCTATTTCTGACAGGTGGGGAAACTGGGGCTGCAGAGAAGCCATAGGATCTTCCCTGTGTGAGAATCTTGAGTCTGTGCCCTGAGCTGGTTCTTGAGGACTATGGTCACATGAGCCAAGTCTGAACATTGCAGAATCCTGACACACAGTGAGTTCTTCATAAATGCCAGCCAATCAGAGCCCCCCACCCTTTACATAACTTCTCTGGTGTCCTATGCTTTTCCTCTTAGCATGTCATGCACCAGGCAGTTGACCCTTGAACTACATGGTTTGAACTGCGCAGGTCCACTTATACAGGGATCTTTTTCAGTAGTAAATACTATAGTACCATACGATCTGCAGTTGATTGAATCCGAGGATGTGGAACGGTGGATAAGAAGGAATCATGTATATGGAGGGCTGACTATAAGTTATACACAGATTTTTGACTTTGTGGTGGGTCAGCGCCCCTAACCCCTGTGTTGTTCATGGGTTCAGTATATATACTTATTTGTTCAATGTCAATCCTTCCACATCCATTTCTTTCTTTCTTTTTTTTTTTTTTTGAGTATAGTTTTTTTCAGTTTCAGGTGTATAGCAAAGTGAATCTGTTATACATACACATATATCCACTCTTTTTTAGATTCTTTTCCCACGTAGGCCACTACAGAGTGTTGAGTAGAGTTCCCTGTGCTATACAGTAGGTCCTTATTAGTTATCTATTATATGTATAGTAGTGTGTATATGTCAGTACCAATCTCCCAATTTATCCCTCTTCCACCCTCCATTTCTTTTTTTCTTTTTTAGATTTTCTTTTTTGATGTGGACCATTCTTAAAGTCTATATTGAATTTGTGACAATATTGCTTCTGTTTTATGTTTTGGTGTTTTGGCCCAGAAGCATGTGGGATCTTAGCTCCCCGACCAGGGATTGAACCCACACTCCCTGCGTTGGAAGGTGAAGTCTTAACCACTGGATCACCAGGGAAGTCCCATCCCACCCTCCATTTCTTGATGACAGATACCAAATCTGTTTTGTTCAACACTTGTGTGCTAGCAAATTGCCTGGCACAGTGGAGGCCCTCGCCAAATAGGTTCTAAAGTAATGAATGAAAAACAGTCTTTCTCATAGCAGTTCTGCACAGTTATGACACTTGGTCACTTTTTGCCTCAATTGCTAATTAATTAAATGGGAGTAATATATCCTTTCTCAAGGATCAGTTGCCCTTCTAAAAGTTGGGAAATGCTGATGCTTGGGAAATGCTGCTGTCCCCATGGAGGTTCCAGGCTGGTGTGCTGGAGAGCACTCTCCCAGAGGCTCCACAATGCCACGGCCAATTTCTTCTCTTTCCCCACCCGTGTATTAATTGGAAGGAGATGCTACCTTTCACAAGACCCAATAATATTCTTAATTTATACCCCAAACAGAAGTTTGGACATTGCCATGTTATGAAGGAAAATCAGATCAGAAACTATCTCAAGGAACTCCTGAAGTAGAGGCCCTTTGAAGGCCACCATTGGTCATGGATCATTTGTCTAAAATCTTCTGTAATGCTCTCTTTTCCATGCCCCAGGCCAGGCACTGGGAGTCCATTCAGAAGCTACCCAGCGTGCAGACACTGAGGCATGTGTTAATGACACTGTGTGTGTGTGTGTGTGTGTATGTCCTGGAAGCAGGCCAGGTGCTCAGGGAGAGGCCTAAGGATCTCTAGTAAGTCTTGAAGGACAAATGCAAATTAGGAAGCAAAAGAATGTTCAAGGTCAGGGGTCCCCAACCCCCGGGCCACAGACCAGTACCAGTTGGTGGCCTGTTAGGAACCAGGCCAAACAGCAGGAGGTGACCTGCGGGTAAGCAAGTGAAGCTTCATCTGTATTTACAGCCACTCCCCATCGCTTGCATTACCACCTGAGCTACCCCTCCTGTCAGATCAGCGGCGGCATTAGATTCTCATAGGAGCGTAAACCCTAATGTGAACTGCGCATGCGAGGGATCTAAGTTGCACGCTCCTTATGGGAATCTAATGCCTGATGATCTGAGGTGGAGCCAAGGCGGTGATGCTAGTGCTGGGGAGCGGCTGCAAATACAGATCATCATTAGCAGAGATGTTTGACTGCACAGAGACCATAATAAATCAATGCACTCGAATCATCCCGAAACCATCACCCCCCACCCCATTGGTGGAAAAATTGTCTTCCATGAAACTGGTCCCTGGTGCCAAAAAGGTTGGGGACCACTGTTCTATGTGAAGAGGACAGGATGATGAAAGCCACAAAGGTGTGAGAACTCCCAGCAAGTCTGGAATCCATCTCTGCATGTTTTCTTAGGGTGTGATATGGCTTAGTGGTTACTGTTTGTTCCAGGTGACAATGCTTTCTCACCTTGGAGTGTCTGCAAGAGTGGTTACCCAGTGTGATTCTGAGAAACCACACTCCTGGCCAGCTGATGCCAGTGGGGGGATGAGAAGGCACCCCATTTCCAGCTACTTCCTTAACAGGGATCCCAAAAGAGCACTGTATTGCTATATTTATGATTCACTTTTTGGAAATGGAAAGACCTCTTGCCAAATCCCTTTCAACAGAGGTGGGATCTAGGATGGGGTGCCCCGGGCCTGGGAGAGGTGGGTGGGCTAAACCTTGGGGTTTCCCAGAATTTCAGAATTAGAAGGGACTGAAATGGGTAGGTTGGCTGGCCTCCCATGGATGCTGATGTCTGAGACCTCTGTGGAAAAGTCCAGTGGGTTGCACGCTTGCCCTCTGGCTGGCTTGTGAAGGAATGCAGCCTTAGCCAGTTTGGGCCAGTTTATCTTTAGGGTGGACCACTGGGCAGTAGGCCTGGGAGAGGCACACCCTCAGATCAGCCTGTTCCTCAGCACAGGAGGTTGCTTTGTTTCCCTCAAGGCTGGTCTGCTTATATTGACACTGATTCTTGTAAAGTGATGCATGGGCAGGGTTTTACTCACAGGTGAAAAAACCATAAGGCATGGATCTCCATGGGATCATTTTGCTCCCACCTGGGAGGTAAAGCCTTCTTTCTAACTCAGGCTGATACAGGGTTTTGTACCACCATCGTCACCATAAACTAAGGAGTAGCCCATTTTCTTATTGAGGCTCCTACAAGTTACCACATTTCCGGGGTGTCCAACTCTCACCAGCAGCTCAGGTTTCTGTCCCAGTGAACTCATGTTCTCATCAGTAGTTCCCTCTGATAAGCTGAGGAAAGTGGAGAGTTCAAGGACTGAAAACTAATTGGGGAAAGTGGGCACTTAAACTTCCTACCCGATCAATGATCCCTTTGCTCTAGTCTAGCCTTCTCAGGATTTGGGGTGCAGTGAGAAGTGGATCTGCTATTTATCTCACATATTTTCATGTCTCCGGGCTCCTCCTTCACTGGAACCACAGACTGGAAGGGACCTTCGGAATGATTTAGCCCACCCTGCATCGCGCATTGAGCTCAAAGGCCCAGAGTCGTTATGCCTGAGAGCACACAGTTATTAGTGAAGGGATGGACCCAGAACCCAGGCTTTTTGACATCCAGCTCAGTGCTCAGTCCACCAGCCAATGCTGCCTCCATGCGCATGGTCAGCCCTGGGTATTTTATTACCTTCTTTCCCTCAACCCTTCGTGGCTTTGTAACCAGAGCACAGTCGTCTTTATGCAGATGATACTTAGGAAAAGTGTAGCCTAACTTTTGATTTGCTGGGGGTTGTCATGTCAGCTTGCAGGAAATGCACTAGAAGTGTGTGGGGAAACACTGCAAGGCATCCTCCATGACTTCCACGTGCGGTTTTCAAGGAATAAGGCAGTGATATCATTCATTCTTGAACAGAAAAAACAAACCAAGCTTGTTTTCGGGGTCTAGCACGGCACTTCACACAGAGGCTGGAATTCCCCTACTGGCCATCATGCTGAGTACAGGGCATCACCAGTACTGTAAAGTCTCTGGATCTTTGGGGCTTAAATGGAAAAGCCTCATCTCTAGGGTGGGGAAGAAAGTACAGGCTTTGTAGTTTCACATAAGTAAAATCCAAGTAATATGCCTTGGAATATTAGCTACCACTGTGGCCTGCTTTCTATGTGTCAGTTATGGTGCTCCTATTAACTCATTCAGTGCTCAGCCCTAAGTGGTGAAATTATATTATTCCCAATTTTTTTTTTTTTTTTTTTTTTTTTTTTTTTTTTGCTGTACGTGGGCCTCTCACTGTCGTGGCCTCTCCCATTGCGGAGCACAGGCTCCGGACACGCAGGCTCAACGGCCACGGCCCACGGGCCCAACCGCTCCGCGGCATGCGGGATCCTCCCAGACCGGGGCACGAACCCGTGTCCCCTGCATCGGCAGGCGGACTCCCAACCACTGCGCCACCAGGGAAGCCCTATTCCCAATTTTATGAATGAGAAGAGTGAGACTCAGTTGCTTGTCCAAAGTCATAAGGTAGAATGTTGCAGAACGTGGAGTCCAATTGGCTGACTGTAAGCCTTCCAATCCAGAAATGTCTGAAGACATGGCAGGAGGGCTCCCAGGGATAAAGGCTGTTGAGCTGCCATCTCCTGCCAGATGCTGGGCTTCTGTTCTCCACGCCCAGACTCCTAACGGGGACAGCAGAACACTTGTTCACGTTCTCACCTCCACATCCTATCCCCATGGAAGTGTGAAAAAGAAGCAGAGGAGATCCAGCCACCTCCACTTGCCCTCTCAATGTTTGTCACCATGAGCTGCAGCAATGAGTATGGACTGGACTCTGGTGTGATGGGTTGGCACATGGTCTCAAGTTTCTGGTGCTGGGGTTTGGAACACAATGGCACTTGCTCCGGGGAGGAAGAGGGATGCTGTTTACCAGCACCAAGTCTCTGAACTCATTCTAGTGACCTTTGAGAATTCACTCTCTATGGGAATAAAAGTTATTTATCCTCTACACACGTCTAGGTCGAATTATTATTGCCAAATAAAACAAGTATAATTTTCCCCTCCCATAATCTTAAACAGACATATTTTGGAAACATTTCATCCATGTCTTCAGAAAATTGCTTTGCTTTTTCTGGTGTAAGGTCAACAGAAAAATGTGACACCCTGGTCGTGAAAGCCTGGGTCAGTGTTTGAGCAATATCTGTATAACTGGTAGATTTTATTTTCTTATTACTTTTTGTTTGCCCTTCATCATACACTCCTCAATAGAACTAAAGACACCCTCTGGTCTAAGGAAGCTCATGATCTAATGATGCCATTGGGAAGTCATTGGTTTTTATTGTGGATATTTTGCAAATCAAAAAACCAAAAACGGTCAATGCAAGTCGTAATCCATATAAATAAACCTATTAAGAAGGAAATGGAGAAGCTACAAAGTATCACTGGAGATGTGTTATTCTTGGAGTTTGTTTTTCTCTCTGTAAGGAAATGGGTTGTTCGTTTTGGTTGTGTTTTTAAAACCAATTGCAAAAACAACCCATTAAACGTGGTGGGAGGATGTACCCATAGGACCACTTTATAAGGAGCAATGAGCACTTGAAAATTATCAATATTCCTTTAAATTTAGGAACACTTTGAGTGCTCTGAGTGAATTAATGAGAGGGGGTAAAAAGCTAGGTAAATATGTAAACTCCATTCTGCAGTTAGTTTTCCAGAGGGATGCTCAGTTATATAAGGAAGTGAGTAAAGGTTAGAGAGCTAGAGTCCAGGTGATTCTACCCGGAAGGTTTTCCCAGAGCAGTGGGGAAGAAGAAGAATGCCATTTCCTTCTTACTCTCCGGACTGGCTGGAAATGCCCTGGCCTGGCGGTTCCCTGGTGTGAGAAGCGTCGCCATCCCTCCCTGCTCTCCGCCTTCCCCACCCTTGCCCTTTCATAATTCCCAAGGAACCTGAAGCCCTCAAGCCAGTCAAGCTTACTGAGGCTCAGTGTATCTCCCATGATCTTCTCTGACACACGGAAGAAGAAGGAATATTTCTGAGTTCGATAATTTGCTTCTAGTCTATTTAAGGGTCAACAGCCAAAGGTGAAAAAGGGATGTAAAGACTAGATCCATGTGAGGCAGTGGCGACGGCGGCGGCGAGAGGATGAACAACAAGTTCGACGCATTGAAAGATGACGACAGTGGGGACCATGATCCGAATGAAGAAAACAGCACACAGAAAGATGGTGAGAAGGAAAAAACGGAACAAGACAAGGCTCAGAGCAGCAGCAAGAGGAAGGCTGTCGTCCCTGGGCAGTGGAGCACCCCTTGCAGTATAACTACACTTTCTGGTACTCCAGGAGAACCCCTGGCCGTCCCACCAGCTCACAGAGCTACGAACAGAATATCAAAGAGATTGGCATCTTTGCCTCTGTGGAGCAGTTCCGGAGGTTTTACAGCCACACGGTACGTCCCGGGGACCTGACAGGCCACAGTGACTTCCATCTCTTCAAAGAAGGAATTAAACCTATGTGGGAGGATGATACAAATAAAAATGGTGGCAAATGGATTATTTGGCCCTGGAAGGGCTTGGCATCCCATTGCTGGGAGACTCTCATCCTGGCCATGTTGGGAGAACAGTTCATGGTTTGGGAGGAGATCTGTGGGGCTGTGGTCTCTGTCCGGTTTCAGGAGGACATTATTTCAATATGGAATAAGACTGCCAGCGACCAAGCCACCACAGCCCACATCCGGGATACTCTTCGGCGAGTGCTAAACCTACCTCCCAACACCATTATGGAATACAAAACCCACACCGACAGCATCAAGGGTAATTCAAGCTTTTGAAATACAAAAATCACATTGTGAAAGTACACAAGCTGGCAATAATCCTTTTCTGTATGTGTGTGTTTGTCCAAAACGGATGGGAGGTCTCTGGCTGGCCCTTCCATCTGCTCACTGAGGGGACGTCCCTGAGCCTCGTGCTCCCCTTTTGCACTCATTCCTGGAGGACGGATTCCACTAGACACCCTCCAGCATCGCTGACTTTATAAAGTGGAAAAAATGGAAAACGTCACTTTGTAATAGACAAACTTTTTTTTTATTGGGGTTCTGTGGGGGGAGTTCAGCCTTTCCTTTTGCCGTGTGCTGTCCAGATGCCCCCCGGGCACCCTCTCGTGCTCTCCTTTGCTGTACGAAGGGCGTCATGACCACGTGTACAAGCCAGAGCTATCGACTGAGCGTGATCAGTATTATGAATGTCTGTGCATCCAGGGAAAGCTTTTTGTTGGAAAGTCCCGGAATAGCTATAAATGCTGTCTTCTAGATCTGCCATTAAATTATTGGGACATTTTGTTTAAAAAAAAAAAAGACTAGATCTAAACATTGTTAAGGTAGAAAACTGGTACTTTGAGAGTCTGCATTTCTGCATTCAAGGGTGGAAATGGAAATTTACCTTTGGAGCACCCTAGTCATTTTTGAGGAAGTGGTTAGGTGGCCCTTCCTCCATTATGCTGGCCAGTATAGCAGCAGGTGACCTTGTTTTCCCATTTTGGAATACCTGGGAGGTGCATTTTGTTCATTGCTGTATCTGTAGCACCAAGAGCTGTGCCTGGGGCAAAACAGATAAATATCTGTAGGAATGAATGAATGTTTGATCAGTGGAGGTAATTCTCTTAGGCTGCCAAGATGTGAGGGCTGGGAAGCCCGTCTGAGAACCCTGCATGGGAGCTTGACAGGCACTTTTTAAGAAGTTATATAATTAATAGTGACCGGAAGGAGTTGAAATAGCACTCTTGGCACCACAGTTACTGTAGGCACTTATGGCTTGACCTGAGGCCCTTGCACAGTCTGTCACACTGTTTCCATTGAAAATGCATCTGAGTCCCAAGAATTGGCTTATAAGTGACCTTGGGAAATACAAACCAATCTTAGTTGAAACCTGCCTGAAACTCTGGTTCAGCTGTGGCTGTTTAGTAATATGTCCACAAATAAGGCATTGCTGGGAAACCCGATGGCCTTTATTGTTGTGCTTTGTTCCTACCAGGAAGTGTTGGTGTAGTATCAGGAATGTAGACTTGGACTTTGTAGACCACTTTGCAGCTGTGACATTTTCCTAAGTGTCCCAAGAAGACCAGAGGATCTTAAATGGGCCCGGGAGAGGTCCTTCCAGGTATGTTAATATCTTAGATGCTCTGGCTGAGCAGAGTGTGACTCAGAAACATCCGAGTGGCCACCAGAAGTCATGAGTTTCAGTAAGATGCAGATGAACCAGAGAAAATCAGGGTAACATCACAGAAGATCATAAGGTTTGAAATGAGGCTGGTTGATCGGCTCTGAGAGATGGCTGGGCTATCACACACAGCAAATAGCATTATTGCATAATGATGCAGGTTTGAAGGGATATTCTCCATGTAGGCTCATTTAGGCACCCCAGCTTGTTCTCCTGGAGGTTGGGGTTTGTGAGAAGCAGGCAGTCTCAGATGGCATCTGTGCTGAGGCCACAGATATCCAGGCAGAAGCCTGGCACCTTGTTCTTCTGCATGAGGACCCTGGGGCCTCAGGGGAAGGTGGAGAGTCTAAGGCCTTCTGGCCATAAGACTGTGCCACCCTGCTGATGGAGGGGCTGATATCAGCTCAGAGAGAATTCCAGACTGACTGCTCAGATGTACTTCCTGGAACATGAAGAAGGGGCTAGCAGGTCTTGGCAGGGCATAAGGACAGTGTTGTAATATACTAAGCAAGAGAGAGGTTTTTAAGTAGTAGGAGGGGTTATGCAATCTCCACCAGGATGTGGGGAATCAAGGTAGGGTGAGGGACAGCACTGACCTCTTCAATAAAGGCAGTATCAGTGGTCACTGTGTCCCCTATCAGGGGCTCCTCTGCTAGTGTCCGGTTGCAGTGATACTTGTAGCCTCTTGTGTGGGGAGGGAGAAAGCCATGAAGGGCATTAACCAGCCTGAGCAGAAAGATGACACTGGGTTAGCTTCATTTTCAGGTTGGCTCTGCTCAAGCAGTGACAAAGATAAGCACTGGTAATGCCAAGTTCATATCCCACCAGCTTGTTACCAAAGTGGGAAGAATTTTTCTCTTTCCCAGGAGGACCAGTGACAGTTCCAAGGCTGGTGATGCTCACTGGCTGAGCATGAGTCAGGTAGTATGACTGTGACCTTGATCAGCTAGGCCTGGGGCAGGTAACTACTCTCAAGCCCTTAGCCTGAGACTGGGGGAGAAGTGGTTCTCCAAGAAAAACTGAGTTCCCTTCATCTAAGAAAAGGGATGAGTACTGAGCAGCAAAAAAGTCACATTTCCACACTTTCTGACTTGAAATGTGTGACTGGGTGTAAGTCAAAGCCAGAATTTCAATGAAGAACCGGTTACCTAAAGTCTTCATGCAGCTGCAGTGTTCCTAGAAAGTGAAGGGGTTTCCCTGACCTGCTCTAGAATGTTTCTTAAGAAATAAAGTATGCTCAAGCACTTAGCACTGCAAAATAATCACGTGACTAACAAACAAATGGACTGGAAACTGGGGGAAGGGTAAGCAGGAACCTAAGAGAGAAGGCTCATATCCTTTCAACAAATAGACAGCATTACTTAGAATAAAGGAGGAAATGAGGCAAGAATTGAAATAATGAAGTGGTTGTTTTTTTTGGCAAAAAAAATGGTGCAACGTCTGTGTTAATATTTAGCCTAAAGAAAACCCCAGTAATTTCCGTTATTGTGATGTTATTAGATGACAGCGACATTTTTTATTTCTTCCTTATCATTTTCTAAGTTATGAGTTAATCTAATCTGTCTCTCAGGTCCTTCTCCATCAGGTAAAGTCCCTCTCA
Source organism: Hyperoodon ampullatus (assembly GCF_949752795.1). Taxonomy (NCBI): domain Eukaryota; kingdom Metazoa; phylum Chordata; class Mammalia; order Artiodactyla; family Ziphiidae; genus Hyperoodon; species Hyperoodon ampullatus. The sequence continues at coordinate 84,768,719 of NC_136915.1, read as the reverse complement.
TTCTTCAGTGGTCCCTCTTCGAAGGTTCCATTCGTGTACCTTCTTTCCAAATTCACGTAGGGGGAGATCCTTTTTCTCTCTTTCTTGTCAGCTTTTCTGCTTTTGTACATACCACTAAGATAGCACTTGTCATGTTGCACTGTGGTTTTTCATTTGTTCAAAAAGTTCTTTCAGGCAAGACAGACTTGGGGTACATCATTTGACTCCTCTGAAAGTCAAAGGGGAATAACAGTTCCTTCCACAGAGAGGTGCTGTGAGAATTCAATTAAAGAAGCTGATGCATGAAAAGCATGTAGCATGATATCTGGCACATGGTGAGAGCTCAGTAAATATTAGTGCCTTTTAGTATTTATTCTCATTGAAATAATAGTAATTATTATTGATATGTATTTTACCAGATGGTGAGTTCCTAGAGGACAACAGCTGTTCTGAGGTCATAGTAGATACTCTATATATGTGGAAAGAAAAAAAGACAGGGAAAGGAGGGGAGGATAGGGGAAGAGAGGGAGAGATGGAGGGGAAAGAGGGAGGAAATAATAATGGGAACAACTAAGAAGGGAGCACTGCCAGGTTTGTCCAGAAGTAATAGCCAGTGTAGCTAGAACTAGCCTATCCAGCAAAGAAGGATCTTGAGAACGTTTGTTTTATAGATGAGGAAATGTAGGGGCCAAGAAAAGTTAAGGAGCAGGTCTAAGACCACGAAGTGGGGCTGGAATACAGGCTGTCTCCCGGGGTTACTCATATGAGGAACGATGGTGAAAATCTTTATCTCTGATCAATAGCAGTTGCTTTACCAGTTGACATAGAAATAGGTTTCCATTGATGAAAGCAGTGGCTTTTTAATTGGCATAATGGATGCTACCAGTGGGGTTTCAATAGTGAGACTGCTAGTTGTAAAGATATGTGGGTTGTCGAAAAGATTTTAGAATAGCCCTTGCTTGAAAAGAGTATAAAAAACCAGACGGTTCGGTAGCTCTTGGTGAGCTTCCTGTGTCCAAATTTGAATTTAGAAGATTCTGGTTGCTTGATAATTATTGTAAGATTAATTGAATTCTGCTCCTAGAATATTGTCACATTTTCTGACATGATGATGTGATGTCAGGAGCTATAGCAGCTTTGCCTTAACTATGAAGGATGAAAGCCAACATGTTGAATGTTATTAGTTATGTAATGCTCCCTAACAAATTACCCTGAAATTTAGTGGCTTAAAACAACAACAATCATTTATTACTTTCCAGTGGATTCTGTCAGCCAGGAATTTGGGAGAGGTCCTGGCTTTGGTGTTTCTCATGAGGATGCAATTAATGTTGGCTAGAGCTGTAATTATCCAAAGACTTGCCTGGGGCTGGAGGACCCACTTCCAAGATGCCTCACTCATATGGCTGGGATAGTGCTGTCTGCTGGTGGGGAGGCTTAGTTCCTCCCCATGTCAGCTTCTCCGTGTGGCCTAGCTTCCTCACAACATGATTCCCAGACAAGCATCCTGAAAGAGAGAGCGCCAAGGGGAAGTTGGATCCTTTCTGCGACCTAGCCCCATATAGCATCACTTCTGCCTTACTCTGTGGATTGGGATGGTCACAATCCCCTGCCTAGATCTGGAGAAATATATAGGTGTGGTCATCTTTGTGAAATACAATCTGCTGCACTGTCCTAGTTTACTTTGGCTGCCATAACAAATACCATAGGCTGGGTGACTTAAACGACAAATATTTATTTCTTCCAGTTCTGGAGGCTGGAAGTCCAAGATCAGGGTGCTACCATGGTCACGTCCTTAATGAGGGCCCTATTCCTGGTTATGCCCTCAAATGGTCTTTCCTTGGTAGGTGCACAAAGAGAGAAAGATCCCATGTCTCCCCCTCTTTTTATAAGGGCATTAATCCCATCACGAGAGCCCCACATTGGGGGTTATGGTTTCAACTTATGAATTTTAGGGGAACACAAACAGTCAGTCCATAACATACATTAAAGATAATGTAAAGAGGAAAGATAGAAAAAACCTAGGTCCTTGATACCATAATTGTGCTGCTGAAATAATAAACCTTAGAAACATTTCTGAATGTCTTGTTTCATAAGATAGTACATTTTCTTTATTGATTTATTCTATTATTGTAGCTGAAACTATATTACTTGGTATAAAAGCCAGAGCAAAAGAATTGGGTTCAGATTCTCCCAAAGCTGCTTAGATGATATGACTTCAACCAAAGCATTTAATCCAATTCATTTATTCAACAGATGTTTATCAATTGCCTTCAATGTGCCAACCAGGTACCAGGTACTGTTTAAGACACTAGGGATGCAATACAGTAAGTAAATAGAAATCCCTGTCACCGTGGAGCTAACAGTCTCCTCTGTGTTCTGTGGGTCTCTGTGTGTGAGGATGGTGGTGGAATGTGGTGGCAAGTGACAAACCAGATGAATAATTAAACTGATGTGAGTGGCGAGGAGTACGATGGAGAAAAATAAAGCAGGGAAGGAGGAGAGAGTGGCGGGGGAAGTCCTCCCCCAAAAAGTGACATTTGAGTAAAGACTTGAAGGAGGTGAGGAAGTGAAGCATGTGCAAAGGCCCATGTGGGAACAGACGTGTGCTTGTGAGGAGCATGAAGGAGCCAGTGGGACCCAGGGACTGAGGACCGTAGCAAATGAGGACGGAAAGGTTATGGAGGGGGCAGCAGATTGTATAGTGATATGGGAAGCTATCTGAGCTTTTGATTAGAGAGTTAATATGATCTGACACACTTTAACAGGATCACTTTAGCTGCTGTGTCAAGGATTAGATTGAAGAGGGGCAAACGTGGAAGCAGGGTGACTAGTTGGGAAGCTATTGAAGTAACTCATATGAGGAACGATGGTGAAAATTTGAGAGCAATGGAGGTGGTAAGAAGAGGTCAGATTCTGGACATGTTTTGTTAGAATTTTTTTGACAGATTGGAAGTGGGCTACAAGAGACAGAGAGGGGGCAAGGGTGACTCCAAGGTTTCAGGACTGGACAGCACGAAGAACAGTGTTTTAGGTTTCTATTGCTGCATAACAAGCCAATCTTAGTGGAATAAACAATAGCGACATTAATTTTGCCCCCAAATCTGCAATTTGAGCTGGGCTCTGAGGCAACAGTTTGTCTCTGCTCACTTGAGTCAGCTGAGGCAGCTTGAAGTTGGGGGCTGAAATCATCTGAAAGTTTGCTTGCTCACATGTGCAGTGATTGATGCTGATTGTGAGTCGAGGTTGGGTCACCCCTGTGTGGCCTTTCCATGTGGCTGCTTGGCTTCCTCACAACATAGTGGCTGGGTTGCAAAGGTCCAAGGGAGAGTGGCCCCCAAAAGAGAGCAAGCCAGGTACAAGCTGTATCAACTTTTATGACCTCGCCATGGAAGTCTGTGTCACTTCTGCCACATTTATTGCATCAAGGAGGTTACAAAGTCCTGCCAAGAGTCAGACAGAGGGAAATAGACTCCCACTCTTGACGGGGGAGTAGCAAGAGCACGCAGGAGTAGATATATTGACGCAGGATTTGGTTTTGGGAAATAAATTTCGCCACGGATGGAGTGGCCATTTATTTGACATAAAGAAAACTATAGAAGGAGCAGGTTGGGGTGCTTTGAGATCAGGAGCTGATATCAGGAGTCTGAGATAATTTTGTTTGACATGCCCCTTGGACTTTCAAATGGAGAAGTCAGGCAGGTAGGTGGATATGTGAATTTAGAGGTCAGGGGTTGTCACCAATGTATAGTTAATATTTAAAATCAGAAAGCCAGAGAATATGACCAAAGAAGTGAGTGTAGACAGAAAAGAATGTGATCCGAGAATCGAGTTCTAGGACACCCGACATTTAGCAGTGAAGGAAAAGGGGGGCAAATGAGACTGATGGGGATAGACCAGGGGTGTAGTGTGGCGTCCTGGAAGCCAGGTGAGAAAAGCTCTGAAGGAGGGGGCAATGAACCAGATTTTTCAGTTTTGAAGATTGTGATTTCGTGATGGGAAACGCCCGAAAAGGTGTTTGTATTCCTAACTCAGGCTGTTAGGCTGCATCAATCCAAATTCTTCTCTCTTCTGCTGGATCAGAAGCTTCTGGAGGGCAGAGATGTTAGCTTTGGTCATCTCTGGACCCTCTAAGGTCCTATCATGATGTTTTCCGCACAATAGATACCTAATAAGTGAGGGTGAAGAGACATTAGCAACAAAGGGATACTATATAAGTTAAATTCCCTTAAAAGGGCACTTATAAGCTTGAGGAATTAGTCGATTCTCATTATTCGTGGCAGTTATGTTCTATAAAGTTATTGTGAACATCGAATTAGTGAATACTGAACCATCACTCCTGGTAGAAATACAGGGTTAGATACCTGCGAGCCTCTGATCACAAGTTTCGTCATCCAAGCAATATATAACCATCTATTATGTGTTTCTGTTTAAAGACACCTTATTTATGATATACTGCAATTCATTAATATTAAGCTCATGGTCAACAACAGCACTATACCTCATGCCTGAACGAAGCTTATCTAACACATATTTTCTCCATCACAGCCTGTCTTCTGATTAGGAACACTAGACGGCACTTCAGCACGTGCTTGGGAGTTACCTTAAACAATGGAATCACCAAAAAAAGGCACGAAAACGTGAAAAACGTGACACTAAATAGACTGTGAAAAGAAGGCTTGTTTACAGTAAGAGAGTGTAGAGCAGCCCCCTGTTCTGTACCCCTCTCCTTGCTCAGACCTTAGCTAGAGATACATGCATTGGGTGACTCAGCTTTTCTTCTCCTCTGCGTGTCTGCTAATGACCGCGGAAGGACAGAGCGTATTCATTTTGCGATTACAAATAAATTTTAGCGAGTACGCAAATCTGAGAATACGGAATCTGAATGATGAGCATAACTGTATCTAACTTGCCTTAAACTGAATGTAAAGGCCAGAGAAGAAGGGTTTTATAGCTTTTTCTCTGTACATCCATTTGGAAGGGGCCATAACGTCAGTATTTTTTTTAAATTTCAAGATGTCATCAATACTTTGGGGCTTAACACCTTGCACAAATAACTGAAATTATAGCTTACTCTGATCTCATTAGTTTGAAATCAGATTTTATTACTTTGAAAACGCCTTACCATTTCTGAGCCTATCCTCTTCGGTTAGCATGTTCTTCCTATAGTCCCATAAGTCAGATGGTCTGAGCAGGTTTTTCTATTTGGACACCAAGGTCATTGAAAAGAACGTAAGTTGGGGTACCCCTTTAACACTCTTGGGGAAGATAGACTTCTGCAGTGTGTTTCAGGGTCTAATTTTGCTCTGAGCCATAGCTGAGTCCACCTAGAATCCCGCCACAGTACAAAGGTGTTTGTATAGGCTCTCAACATTGTGTCAGTGGCAATTTACAGAAATTTCCTGGAAGATTTAAAAGCCCATAAGTGGGCCAGGTAGGTGGAAGTTGGGAAAAGCACAAACTAAATAATAGTATTTATGGAGGTTGAGCCAAAGCATCACTAGATCACTGAGGAGAGGTGACCACATCCTTCCTGAAGATGCTATGAAAGAAAACTTCCCATGAAGGAAAACAGACCACATTTGGGTGTAAGGGAGAAAAACATCTTGATCTTTTGGTTTTAATAAGCAATTTCCTAAATAGCTAAATTAAGTTAAATTTAAGAAGAAAATGAAAAATAAAATGAACAGAAACGTGAACCCTAATGTCCTTTAAAAATACCTTTATAATTTTCCAAGGAACAGTTTTGTGTTCCGTTAAGGAAAAGCAAATTTGTCATCTTTTCTGGCAGCCTCAAACTATTTGGTTTCTAATTCCTAAAGGAGTCATTTAGCTCACTGAAGAGTAAACCCAGCTCCCCCAACAAACGCCCACTGCCTGCTTGGAGCTTGGGAATCCCTCTGGGGAGGCTCAAGGGCACCCCCAAGGGCATGGCTCTGTGTCCAGTCCCTGCTGGACACTGCTGCATAGCAAGTCCAAGACAAGCCAAGGGGCTCCAGGAGAGAGGGCGGCACCAATCTTGCCATTAGGGTGGTCAGCTTTCCTCTGCTTCTTCTCTTTCCCTAAAAGATTAAGTCTTCCTGCCAAGATAATGTCCTGACTTGTGCAGATGCAATAAACAGGGCAGAAAGCTACTCCACTTTGTTTTGCCTGGAAGTTAACCTTGGACTCTCAAAGGAGCACTTAGAATTCTGTGGAAGCAACACCCTCCAAATATAGCAACCCCACCATTCTGGAGGCCAGATTGCTGTTGAACTCAGCTTTTCCAGCCACAAAATATTGGGAAAGGGTCTTTGAGGAAAAGGTGGTCACAAAGCCTATCCACTTTTCTCAGGCTGGTGGACCAGGCAGATTAAGGAGGAGGCCCCAGGAGCAGTATGGACATTGCCTAGGATACTGGTTTTGAAGGGGTACTAAAACCCAAGTGGAATAAACTAGAAATGTGATGTCAGTTAACTCGGGCTTTCCCTTACAGCTTTTCAGTGGAAGTGCGAGGTTCCTTGTTGCAAGGAAGGGTCCTCTCAATGAAGCATTCAGTTTTGTGATGCCTCCATGCAGGCAGCGGGGCACAACTGCAGGCCGGCCTCAGCCTCCGCCTGCTTGTGTCCACAGGTCAAGACTGGAGTCACATTTCCGTCAGCTGACCTGTGAAGCTAAATAATGCATGGCTCCTAAGATGCTGTTTCCTGGAAATGAGGGTTTTAAAAAATCTTTTATTGCCTAAACGATAAGCTCTTTAACATACCTCATAAACAGTCTAGCTTAGAAAATTGCCCACAATAAGTGTAAGTAGCCATTCTCTTGTTTTGAATGTGAAGAAAGAAGTATATGATTTTTATTCATAGAATTTTCTAACCTTCACTGTGTTGAACAAAATCTGCTTTCAAGGAGAGTGACATTATTACTGTCTTGGGAGCCCCTGTGTCTGTCTGGCCCCACTGGTTTGACTTGCTTGGTTAATGGTTCTTTCCCTGTCCTCAGCGGCTAGGGATGGACCACTGGCAGCAGAACATCCGGTCTCCAAGAGCCAAGTGTTATGGTGAGTGTTTTCTTGCTCTCAAGTGAGGGTGACCAACTATTGTGGTTTTTCCCGGATGGAGGGTTTTCAGTGCTAAAACCAGGATAGCCCCAGACAAGTCAGTCACGTTATTTCTGGCCAACTTATGTCGAGGGAAGCAGCAGAGTAAGGGTTTGCCACATGCAGGCTCTGGAGCCGACCACCTGGATTAGGGCCTGTCTCCATCATTTCACTTGCCATGTAACCGTGGGTAAGTGACTTAACCTCCCTGCTCTTCAGTTTTTCACACCTAAAAATAACATCTACCTCTTAGGGCTGTTGTGAAGCCAAAGTAAGATAATGTATGTAGAGTGCCTCTCAGTGTGCTGTGCACGTAGGAAGTGCTCATAATGGTAGCTGCTGCTGATGTTGTATGTATTATTATCTGATGGTATAATGGCAGTAGTTGGTTGGGCAATCCTGTGGGAAAAATAGCAACTGATAGATCTGATGTCAACCCAGAAGTGATCAAATAACATTCATGAAAGCTTAAGAAGGGGGGAAAGTGGGATTATGTTCTTCCTTTTGGAAACTGTTTATCAAAATGAATTTTATTTATTTTTTTAATTTTTTATTTTTTTTTAATTTAATTTTTATTGGGATATAGTTAATTTACAATGTTGTATTAGTTTCAGTTGTATAGCAAAGTGTAATGGCCTATATGGGGAAAGAATCTAAAGAAGTGTGGATATATGTATATGTATAACAGATTCACCTTGTTGGGCTCATGGATTCTTATTTTATTCAGTGGGATATAATCCATTATTATTATTATTATTATTATTTTTATTAGTTTCTGCTTTATAACAAAGTGAATCAGTCATACATATACATCTGTTCCCACATCCCTTCCCTCATGCATCTCCCTCCCTCCCACCCTCCCCATCCCACCCCTCCAGGCGGTCACAAAGCACCGAGCTGATCTCCCTGTGCTCTGCGGCTGCTTCCCACTATCTATCTACCTTACGTTTGGTAGTGTATATATGTACATGCCTCTCTTTCGCTTTGTCACAGCTTACCCTTCCCCCTCCCCATATCCTCAAGTCCATTCTCAAGTAGGTCTGTGTCTTTATTCCCGTTTTACCCCTAGGTTCTTCATGACATTTTTTTTTTTAATTCCATATATATGTGTTAGCATATGGTATTTGTCTTTCTCTTTCTGACTTACTTCACTCTGTATGACAGACTCTAGGTCTATCCACCTCATTACAAATAGCTCAGTTTCGTTTCTTTTTATGGCTGAGTAATATTCCATTGTATATATGTGCCACATCTTCTTTATCCATTCATCCGATGATGGACACTTAGGTTGTTTCCAGCTCCGGGCTATTGTGAATAGAGCTGCAATGAACATTTTGGTACATGTCTCTTTTTGAATTGGTTTTCTCAGGGTATATGCCTAGTAGTGGGATTGCTGGGTCATATGGTAGTTCTATTTTTAGTTTTTTAAGGAACCTCCATACTGTTCTCCATAGTGGCTGTACCAATTCACATTCCCACCAGCAGTGCAAGAGTGTTCCCTTTTCTCCACACCCTCTCCAGCATTTATTGTTTCTAGATTTCTTGATGATGGCCATTCTGACTGGTGTGAGATGATATCTCATTGTAGTTTTGATTTGCATTTCTCTAATGATTAATGATGTTGAGCATTCTTTCATGTGTTTGTTGGCAGTCTGTATATCTTCTTTGGAGAAATGCCTATTTAAGTCTTCTGCCCATTTTTGGATTGGGTTGTTTGTTTTTTTGCTATTGAGCTGCATGAGCTGTTTATAAATTTTGGAGATTAATCCTTTGTCAGTTGCTTCATTTGCAAATATTTTCTCCCATTCTGAGGGTTGTCTTTTGGTCTTGTTTATGGTTTCCTTTGCTGTGCAAAAGCTTTGAAGTTTCATTAGGTCCCATTTGTTTATCTTTGTTTTTATTTCCATTTCTCTAGGAGGTGGGTCCAAAAGGATCTTGCTGTGATTTATGTCATAGAGTGTTCTACCTATGTTTTCCTCTAAGAGTTTGATAGTTTCTGGCCTTACATTTAGGTCTTTAATCCATTTTGAGCTTATTTTTGTGTATGGTGTTAGGGAATGATCTAATCTCATACTTTTACATGTCCCTGTCCAGTTTTCCCAGCACCACTTATTGAAGAGGCTGTCCTTTCTCCACTGTACATTCCTGCCTCCTTTATCAAAGATAAGTTGGCCATATGTGCGTGGGTTTATCTCTGGGCTTTCTATCCTGATCCACTGATCTATCTTTCTGTTTTTATGCCAGTACCACACTGTCTTAATTACTGTAGCTTTGTAGTATAGTCTGAAGTCAGGCAGCCTGATTCCTCCAGCTCCGTTTTTCGTTCTCAAGATTGCTTTGGCTATTCGGGGTCTTTTGTTTTTCCAAACAAATTTTGAAATTTTTTGTTCTAGTTCTGTGAAAAATGCCAGTGGTAGTTTGATAGGGATTGCATTGAATCTGTAGATTGCTTTGGGTAGTAGAGTCATTTTCACAATGTTGATTCTTCCAATCCAGGAGCATGGTATATCTCTCCATCTATTTGTATCATCTTTAATTTCTTTCATCAGTGTCTTATAATTTTCTGCATACAGGTCTTTTGTCTCCTTAGGTAGGTTTATTCCTAGATATTTTATTCTTTTTGTTGCAATGGTAAATGGGAGTGTTTTCTTGATTTCATTTTCAGATTTTTCATCATTAGTGTACAGGAATGCCAGAGATTTCTGTAAGCCTGCTACTTTACCAAATTCATTGATTAGCTCTAGTAGTTTTTCGGTAGCATCTTTAGGATTCTCTATGTATAGTATCATGTCATCTGCAAACAGCGAAAGCTTTACTTCTTCTCTTCCAATTTGGATTCCTTTTATTTCCTTTTCTTCTCTGATTGCTGTGGCTTAAACTTCCAAAACTATGTTGAATAAGAGTGGTGAGAGTGGGCAGCCTTGTCTTGTTCCTGATCTTAGTGGAAATGGTTTCAGTTTTTCACCATTGAGGACAATGTTGGCTGTGGGTTTGTCATATATGGCCTTTATTATGTTGAGGAAAGTTCCCTCTATGCCTACTTTCTGCAGGGTTTTTATCATAAATGGGTGTTGAATTTTGTCAAAAGCTTTCTCTGCATCTATTGAGATGATCATATGGTTTTTCTCCTTCAACTTGTTAATATGGTGTATCACATTGATTGATTTGCGAATATTGAAGAATCCTTGCATTCCTGGAATAAACCCCACTTGATCATGGTGTATGATCCTTTTAATGTGCTGTTGGATTCTGTTTGCTAGTATTTTGTTGAGGATTTTTGCATCTATGTTCATCAATGATATTGGCCTGTAGTTTTCTTTCTTTGTGACATCCTTGCCTGGTTTTGGTATCAAGGTGATGGTGGCCTCGTAGAATGAGTTTGGGAGTGTTCCTTCCTCTGATATTGTTTGGAAGAGTTTGAGAAGGATGGGTGTTAGCTCTTCTCTAAATGCTTGATAGAATTCGCCTGTGAAGCCATCTGGTCCTGGGCTTTTGTTTGATGGAAGATTTTTAATCACAGTTTCAATTTCAGTGCTTGTGATTGGTCTATTCATATTTTCTGTTTCTTCCTGAGTCAGTCTTGGCAGGTTGTGCACAAAATGAATTTTAATTTGAAAAGTTTGGGTGTCTATAGGGACAAATTTCCATGATCTGGAAAATCCAGGCAGATGGATTTTTTGGATAAGGGAGGCACAACTCTGTGTGCAGGCTCAAAGCTCTGCAGGCCTCTTCAGTGCCCTCAGTGAGGAAGGGAGGGAGCCTGTTGTTCATCAGCCCCTCTGGGGCACAGTATCAGGCTGCAGACCCTTGGCATGTGTTATGGAAAACCTGAGCTGTGACTCCAGACACATGTGTTTTAGATCAGTATTAATAGAGTCTGCTTGAAACTCTTATTTCCTGTCAGTAAATTTTTGCTGAGTCATTTGAGCTCAAGCATCTTCTGAGACAGTGGTCACATGACCAGACGAAACTTGTGGGCCCACTGCTTGCCTGCAGGCACAGATTTTTGCAAACTTGATCGACTTACATTCCTTCACAGATCACATACTGCATGCCCTGCATTGACTTAGGGGCCTGGAGCTTACTGGAAGGGGTAGGGTCCAGCTTTGTCCACAAAGAGATTGCTTTCTAGCAGGGAGGACAGGTCCATATTCAAGAACTACTAGTTGAATCTTAAAGAGTTTTCTAAACTATAAACAGAAGTATAAACCGTGTGACCGTTAAGCACAGAGCAATACCTTCTCACTGGGGAGAATCGCAAAGGAAGGCACATTGAGTTAGGCTTTGGAAGAAAAATAGAATAAGTAGGACTTTGAAAAGCTGAGAAAGGGAAAGAAAGTTTGGGCAGGGGGCGTGAGGAAGCTGTAAAATGTATACAGGTTCAGGGCATCATGTCAGGCAATCGGCATGCTTTATTGGACCATAGGAAGCCCAAAGGCAGTTTCATGGGAGATCAGTTGGGACAGCTAGTGGAAGATGTGGACTGGATGTGAGACTACAGAGTTTATGCTTTCTTTCATATGCAAGGAGGAAGGGAAGGCAGTCAAGAAAAAGAGCTGTATGATCATGGCTAGGTCTTAGAAAAAGGAATTGGTCAAGGAGGGAGTCTGTCAGCAGTTCTATGCAGGATGCAGGAAGACAGGAGAGAGCAGAGGTATTAGCTACAAAATGCAGGTCAGAGTTGTTGAGGCCCTGAACTTTGGAAGTGCCAGAGAGAATGGAAGGGAGGGAAGAAAAGAGACTAAGGAAGCACTTGGGAGGTGGAAAGAGAAGATCTGTCTACATTTATCTACATCCAACTCCAGTGTGGGAATTGGGCAGGGTGGGAACAACTGGGAATGGAAGAGGGAATAGGATAACAATCTGGATGACAGGTGGTGAAGATGAGGGAAATGGGGTTGTTTAGCTCAGAAAGAAGGTTGACCAGCACCTTAATGAGAGTGTGAAAGAGACCAATGACAACTGTTCCATGATCTCTTCAGAAAATGGGTCAAGTTAAGGTCTGAAGGATATGGAGGAGAGGTAAGAAAGAATTTTCAAGTGGGGACCCAACAGCAGGAGACGTTTCACAATCTTGCATCACTGCCTGGAGATGGGGAGATGCGCCTCCTTTCATCCCCCTTACTAAAAACCCAGCTCAGTCCCTCCTTGGTCAGTTGTTTCCTCCTAATCCAGAAAAGTCAGCATCACTGTTGCACAAAGCAATGGACATGGATTCACCACTGGAAATAGCTGTGCTAAATTCCTTTGTTAATTTAAAATAAGCATACTGAATGTAGCAGGAATAGTGGATTTGGGTTGTAGAACTATCAAGGACAAACCTCTAGAGGTGGCTGGTAACAGAATGCCACTTGAAACAGCTTTGCCAGAAAAAAGGGTGTATTGGTAGGTTATGGGGGCATCTCGGGTCACCCAAGACAGAAAGTGACTGAAACTTACTGAGTCCTGAGAGCCCTGCTTTGTTCCCTGCTTCTGCCTCTCTCTCAGTCAGCTGCCTTTTCTCTCTGCAGGCTGACCTTGACTGTTTCAGCCACCCCACAGCACCCGAATGGTCCGTGCTCAGTGCAGGGGGCCAGAGACAGCCAGATCTTATCTTTCTATCCCAGTTCCAACTGCCTGTGGTCTCTGTCCCAGCCTGATGAGCAAGGTCCTACAGCACAAGCATAGCTGCTGAAAAGTGTGCATTGCTGTGGACAGGGTGGCAGTTCTCAGGGAAGGGGTCATGGGCTAGACAGTCACCTCCTAACATCTCTTTAAAAATCATGACAGGATAAAACCTCAAATCTTCTCTGTGTATGTGGCAGAATATTTGAAATGTAGAGACCAGGAATATATTAACCAACATAAAGAACATCTAACATAAAATTATTTAGAAAAGTCACCATTCAGAGTTATATAATCATATGATGCAAATAAGTTATCTATTAAGGTGGCAAAGAAAACATTGACCAGCCAGCCTTTGGCATTCTTGAAACTCACAAGGGGTCAAGCAGTCATCACTGTTCTGTGAACACGCAGGAACCACCACTTCCGAACCTTCTTCAAGCTTCAAGTTTATGGCAGCTTTGTTTTGATTATGTCACTTCCCTTCTCAGAAATCATACGTATTTGTGTTGCAAGTCACCATCAGATTTTTAGCAAGAATTCCAAGGCCCGTACCATCACATCTCATTACGCTCTAGTCCCTCCTATTTGCTTCGATTCTGTTTGCTTACCTCCTATTGTATCCAATCTCAGTGGTTTCAAATCCATGTCGTATATTAGATTCCTGTGTCTCACCCCTGAAGATTCTGATTCTGGGTCTTGGGAGTGTGTATATTTTTAAAAATATATATAATTAGCATACAATAAACTCTATATATTTACAGTATACAATTTGACAAGTTTTCACATATGTAAATGCCTGTGAAACTACCACCAAAATCAAGACAATGAACGTATCCATCGTGCCCCAAACTTTCTTCATGCCCCTTTGTCACCTCTCCCTCCTGCCCTGCCCTTGCTGCTGCTCTGTCCCCAGGAAACGACCAATCTGCTCTCCGTTACTATAGATTAGTTGTATTTCCAAGAATTTAATACAAATTCCAGCTCTTTCTCGTCTAGCTTCCTTTACTTTCTTTTTATAATGATTTTGAGATTCATCATGCTGTTGCATTTATCAATAGTTCATTCCTTTTTATTGCTGAGTAGTATTTAGTTGTGTGGATATATCACAATATATTTATGCATTCACCTGCTGATGGACTTGGATTGTTCCCAGGTTTTGGCTATTACAAATAAAACTGCTGTGTATGTTTGTGCACAAGTCTCTTATGAGCATATACTTTCATTTATCTTGGGTAAACATCTCGGAAGAGAATGACTGGAGAATATGGTAGTTATACATTTAACTTTATAAGAAACTTCCAAACTATTTTCCGAAATGGTTGTACCATTTTACATTTCGCCAGCAGTATATGAGAGTTCTAGCTCTTCTACATTCTTGCCAACATTTGATCAGTCCTTTTAACCATAAACATGCTAGTAGGTTTATAGTGGTATCTCATTGTGGTTTTACTTTGCATTTCCCTAATGACTAATTATGTTGAATGTCTTTTCATATGTTTGTCACCTGTGTTGTTGTTGTTGTTGTTGTTTTGGTAAAGTTCCTGTTAAAATCTTTTGTTTTAAAAATTGTGTTGTCTTCCTTTAATTGAGTTTTGAGAATTCCTTATATAGTGTAGATACAAGTCCTTTATCAGATATGTGATTGGCAAATATTTTCTGCCAGCCTGTGGCTTATCTTTTTATTTTCTTAACAGTGTCTTTTGAAGAGCTCCTAATTTTGTCTTTTAAGAGTTCTAAGTTTTAAGTTTCGATTATTTGTTTTTTCTTTCATGGATCATGCTTTTGATGTTATAAGAAACTTCTGCCCAACCAAAGATCACAAAGGTTTTCTCCCCTAATTTTTTTTCTAGAAGTTTTACAGTTTCAGGTTTTATATTTAGGCTTCTGATCCACTTTAAGTTAATTTTGGTTAGTTGTAAAAGTTATGTATTGAAGTTCAGGTTTTGTGTGTGTATGTATAACCAATTTGTTCTGCCACCATTTGTAGAAAAGACTCTCTTTTCTCCATGAATTGTCTTTATGCTACACTTTTGTTGAAAATCAACTGACCATTACATGTGAGTCCATTTCTGAACTTTCTGTACTGCTGCATTGATCGAGTTGTCTATCTTTACACCAATACCACACTGTCTTGGATACTGCAGCTTTGTAATGTCTTAAAGTCAGGTAGTGTAAGTTCTCCAACTTTGATTTTCTTCTTCAGAGTTGAGCTGTTTTAGTTTATTTAGGTCTGTCATGGGCTGAGTGTTTAGAGGATTATGTCCCCAACAAAATTCATATGTTGAAATCCTAACCCCAAGTATCTCAGATATGAGTATATTTGGAAGTAGGGCCTTTAAAGAAGTGATTAAGGTAAAATGAGGTCATATGGGTTGGCCCTAATCCACTATGACTGATGTCCTTATAAGAGAAGAACACAGGTATAAATAGAGGGAAGACCCTGTGAACACATAGGGAGAACATGGCCATCTTCTACAAGCCAAGGAGAGAGACCCTAGAAGAAACAACCCTGCCTCCAGAACTGTGAAAAAATAACTTTCTCTTATTTAGGCCACCTAGTCTGTGGTATTTATTATGACAGCCCTAGCAAACTAATATAAGGGCTTTCACATTTCCACATGGATTTTTAAATCAGTCTGTGATTTTCTAAAAAGTACCTGCTGAGATTTGGATTAGGATTGCATTGAATCTATAGATAAATTTGAGAAAGTTTAATGAATTAACCACATTGAGTCTTCCAATCTATGAACACAGTTTATCTCTGTCTTTATTTAGATCTTCTTTAATTTTTATAAGCAGTGTTTTATAGCTTTCTTTGTGTGCCTTACCCAGCTTTTGTCAGATCTATCTCAAAGTGTTTAACATTTTTAATGTTATTATAAATAATATTGATTTTAACTTTAATACCTAATTCTTCATTGTGCATAAACAGATTTTTAAATGTTTTGTTTCTTTTTTTTTTTTTTTTTTTTTTTTAGAGTAGACAGTTTAAATTTATTTTATTTATTTATTTGGCTGCGTTGGGTCTTCGCTTCTGTGCGAGGACTTTCTCTAGTTGCGGTGAGCGGGGGCCACTCTTCATCGCACTGCGCAGGCCCCTCACTGTCGCGGCCTCTCCTGTTGCGGAGCACGGGCTCCAGATGCGCAGGCTCAGTAGTTGTGGCTCACGGGCCCAGTCGCTCTGCGGCATGTGGGATCTTCCCAGACCAGGGCTCGAACCCGTGTCCCCTGCATCGGCAGGCAGACTCTCAACCACTGCACCACCAGGGAAGCCCCAAATGTTTTGTTTCTTAATCAAACTTTTCATTTTGAGATAGTTGTAGGTTCACCTGCAGTTGTAAGAAATAATACAGAGAAACCCAGTGTATCCTTTATCCAGTTTCTCCCAATGGTAACATCTGTAGTACAATATCACAGTCAGGATATTGACCTCAATACAGTCAAGATATAAAACCATTCCGTCACCATTCCATCACCGTAAGGATCTCTCTGTTGCCCTTTTATAGCCACACCTACCTCCTGCCTCACAACTCATCTCTGATCCCTGGCAACCACTAATTTGTTCTTCATTTCTATAGTTTTCTCATTTCAAGAATGTCATATGTATGGAATCACAAGTATATAATCTTTGAGACTGGCTTTTTTACACAGCATAATTTCTTGGAGATTTATAGAAGCTGAATATATCAGTAGTTCATTCTGTTTTATTACTAAGTAGTATTCTACCCTATGGATACACCATAGTTTGTTTAACCATTCACTCTGTTGTTTCTTTTTATCCTTTTTGTTTCAGTTTTATTGAGGTAAAGTTGACAAATAAAATTGTAAGCTATTTAAAGTGTACATTGTAATGATTTGCTATATGTATACATTGTGAAAGGATTCCTGCATTAAGCTAATTAACACATCCATCACCTTACATATTTATCTTTTTATAATTTATCTTTTTGTTGTTGTTGGCGTTGGTGAGAACATTTAAGTTCTAAGCAAATTTCAATTATACAATACAGTGTTATCAACTATAGTCACCATGTTACACATTAGATCCTCAGACATTGTTTATCTTATTACTGAGAAGTTATTGAGTTGATCATAATTTTTCTTTTGGAGTCTGTTAATATGAAGAATTACACTAATTAGTATTCAAATAGTAAACCATCCTGCATTCCTGAAGTAAACTCCATTTGGTCATAGTAGATTTTTTTCCAATATATTTTAGGTTTTGACTTGTTAAATACTTGGTACTAATTTTTGCATCTATGACTATGAGGGTTATTGATCTGTAGTTTTCTTTTAAAATCTGTTTAGTTTTTATATCAAAGTAGTGGTGGCCTAATAGAATGAGTCGGGAAGATTTCCCTTTTTTTTTAGTTTAGTTTTGTTTTTTATGGCAAGGTTTTTGAGTATAAATTTTATTTCTTTAATAGATATAGCAGTTATCTATATTTTCTTGAGTGAGATTTAGTAGTGTGTGTCTTTCAAAGTATTTGTCTATTTCATATAAGTTGTGGAATTTATTGGCATAATGTTCATGTGCCCTTATTTTTTTAAATATCTATAGAGTCTGTAGTTATACTGCTCTCTCATTTGTGACATTGACAATTTGTGTCTTCTTTTATCCTTATCAGTCTGGCTAGAGTTTTTTCAATTTTATTGATCTTCTCAGTGAACCAGCTTTGGGTTTCAGTGGTTTTTTTCCCATTGTTTTTCTTTTTGTTCCATTAATTTAAAAATATTATTAACTAAAGTCTATACTTTATTGAAATTTCTTTATTTTTTACCAGTCTGATCTGCATGATAGCAGACCCAGGTGTTCAGACAGTCAAACATCTGCCACTTGGAACAGGTAGCAACATATTCTGTGTGACTGCAGAGGATCACCTCACACCCATTAGCTAAAGTTAGGGAGGCGCTTAGACTCAGTGTTAGCAAAACTGCCACTCCAGCCTGAACTGTCCAAAGATAAAGTGGCCTTCCTTGAAAGATGAGTGTCCTACCATGGGGGCTAGTCAAGCTCTGGCTTAAGGCGCACTTGATGGGAATGTTTTGGAGGAAATTCAGATGCCGACTGGTGGGAGTGGGATGTTCCATTCCAGCTGGAGAGCATGTGATTTCTTGAACTCCGCTGCCCCTGATTCCCAGTGCACTGGCATTTCCTGTCTGCAGCTGGGAGGCTGGCTGAGCTGCCCGGCCACCTGCTACCCAGGGCTCCTCGTAGGAGGTATGGCAAAGGGTCTGGCAGCTGATTGCTACCCAGACAGGCAGCAGGCCCTGGGGCCTGCTGTAGGATCTTAAACCCTGGACATAAGCCGCTGCTCCAAGTCAAGTACTGACACCACTCCTCCCTAAATCCCCACCCTGCGGGCTTCTTCTTTCTATGACCCTGGAGTCACTGTGGCTGGAGTCTTGCAAGGCTGGAACAGGACCGCAGGACAGGCTGTTTGTTTTGTAAGTGGTTCTTAGTCTGTCCAAGTTTGTACTTCTTTAAAAGACCTTTCAGTCATGTTTTTCCTCCCCTTTTCATTGACTTGAAAATAGCAAATTATATTTTGCTGAGAGTGGGGAAAAAAAAAATCCCTCACCTGGAGGACTTCTTTTCAACTCACCTCTTTGTAAACACTGCTCTGAGTGGGTTTCTAGGCTGGCCCAGCGCTGGATCTACCAATGAGAGCACTCACAGCACTTCAGAAAGAAGATTTGGAACTTGTGGCCTTGATTTGAAATCTACCCTATCTCTGCTTCTGTTGTTTTTCAGACCATAGGTGAGAGATGCTTGTGGTGTGGGGTGTGTGTGTGTGTACAGTCGAGGGCAAGGGCACATCTATTATTTTGCCCAGTGGTGAAATGGAATGTCAACTGTAATGATAAAAAGGGGCTTGTAGACTAGCAGACTCCTGCTTTGCCATGTTGAATGAACTCAAATCCAAATACCTTAATGTGCTATGAATTATACCCATGGTGATCTAGCTCCCAACTTTCTCCCTGCTGCCTCTCCTGCTCACACTCCTGTCCCTTCCTCAATAATCTGCCAAGTTGCTTGAAATTCTTACCTTTAATAATGCTACTTACATGTCTCCGGAAATTCTGGTTAAGAGGAGCGAGTACCATGGGATGGATATCTCACTAACCTATTAGTACCCGTCTGAGCAGGAATGGCTTGATCACATAAGTTAGCTGAGAACCTAGACTCTAGGGTGGAGATAGAATGGGATCTAAGACAAGCAAATTTTGATGGAGAAGGAAGGAGAAGCAAAGGACCTGATGGGGCAGAGTCTAGGGAAGGAGACAGGGCAGAGAGGGGCCCTATAGGGCAGATGTAAGAATCAAATGGGAGTGTGAACATGATGACTAATGTGTGCATTTTCTGCCTTACCATATACAAGAGTATTAATGGGACGAGGACTTGGACTAGCTTCCCAATCTCCTGAGAGCAACATCGCGAAGATTTCTCCCACCTGGGGCTGCTGCTTAGGGCTGCTTCCTACTGATAAAGCAGGAAAACCACAGAAGTAAAACCTGCTGGCCCCAGGTGCAGCCAGTGCTTATTTCCAGGCCTCCCTCAGAGGCTTGGGAGTGGCAGGAAGTGCGCTGGGCTTGGAGTCCAAAGACTTGGCTGCAGGCCCAGCAATACCATGTACCCACTGAGAGATCTTGGGCCACCCTCAGTTTCCTCATTTGTCAGACTGTTACCAAATTAAGTCTTATGGACCCTACTCAGGCCCTAGCCTGGCCAAGGATCTCTGCCTCGGTGGGGGAGTCTTCTTTTTCCTTTTGGGTTCGAGCAGCCGAATAACGACCTAAGCTGAGATCAACACAGCACAAACTTCATTCAGTGGCCAAAGAACGGAGAAGCGGGACCTAAGTACACAGATCAACTTCTCACCCGTGTGGTGAGAGGGATTTAATTTTACAGAGAGGAGGAGTGAGGCTAATGATGGGGAGGCATATGCATTAGTATACCGGGGAAGGGACAGGTCTTTTTCCCAGGAAGCAGGGTACCACCCCTTTTTATTCTTTTCTTAATGTCTGGTCTTGGCCACCGGTAGGTGTGTCATTTAATATGCCAACGTAGTAAATCAGTGTGCAATAAGACTCAAGGTCTGTTGGAGGTCAGATTTGTCGCCATCTTGGTCCCAGCTGGTGCCATCTGTTTTCTTTTTGTTTGTTTGTTTTGTAGCTTCCTTTTTTTTAAATCTCTGGACCCTTTAACTTAAAGACTTATGTTAACTCCTGCTGAAGGTGGGGCTTGGTGGGTTTTGAGCAAAACCTGGAGCAGCTCTGGCAAATAAATGACATCAGGCTTCTGAATCCACC
Source organism: Hyperoodon ampullatus (assembly GCF_949752795.1). NCBI lineage: Eukaryota > Metazoa > Chordata > Mammalia > Artiodactyla > Ziphiidae > Hyperoodon > Hyperoodon ampullatus. The sequence continues at coordinate 84,748,744 of NC_136915.1, read as the reverse complement.
CCCTGGGTGACCTCACATACTCCTGTTACCGCAGCTACTGCTAATATGCCAATATCTCCCAAATCCAGATCTCCAAGCCAGACCCCTCCTCTGAATTCATGAGGCCTGAATCCAAACTTCCCTGAACGTCTCTATTTGGGATTCACAGGCCCCTGGAGTTTAGCATCAATCTATCTGCTCACCTTTCGTTCCACACCTGCTCCCCGCCCCAGTCACACTTAGGTGAAGGGCAGTGTTTCCCACCGATAGGCCCCCAGAGAAGGCTGGATGTTTGCCTTAGCTTCTCCCAGACCTTCCACATTCATCCAGTCACAAGTCCTGTGTAGTCCTCTTAAATCTTTCTTTTTTTTTAACATCTTTATTGGAGTATAATTGCTTTACAATGTTTTGTTAGTTTCTGCTGTATAACAAAGTGAATCAGCTGTATGTATATATCCCCATATCCCCTCCCTCTTGCGTCTCCCTCCCACCCTCCCTATCCCATACCCTTAAATATCTCTTGAATCCATCCCTCCTCCCCAGCCCCACTGCCACTGCTCCGAATTGAAATCTCAGCGTCTATCTCTCCCAGACCATGTCAGTATCCTCCTGCCTCACCCTCAGTCTGGCCACTGCCCAATTACTTTTTCTAAACTGCAAATCTCACCATGTGCCTCTTTTACTTCACACCCTTAGTGATTACCTGTTTATTCCCCTTAGGGTAAAAATCCAAACTCCTTAACATGTCCTGAAATATAGTCCCCTGTGATCTGGCCCCTGAGTTCCTCTCTTGATTCCTTCCCTGCCCACCTTTGCCACCCCATTTTACATTCTATCTCAAACTACATTCAACTACTCAGAGTGCCACAAGTGGGCCAGACTTGCTCTTCTATAACTTGAATGTCCTGCTCCCTTGCCTGGCATTCCTTTGGCCCCCTTCTTTTCCTGCCCAACCCCTATCTGCTCCCCCCCAGTCAGGAGTGAGATCCATATTCTCCCTCAGGAAGCCTCCCTGGTCTACCTGAGTTAGAATGCACTGTCTTGAGGCACCTCCTCCCAGACAGCTAGCATACTGAGTGGTGCTGCCTATTTCCCCCAGGGGTCTGTGAGCTCCCCTTGTGTGGGCAGTATGCCTCAGCCACCCCAGTCTCCCCAGTGCCTGGCATGGTGCTGAAACCTCCGTCAGTGCTTGTTGAATGAATGAGTGACTGAGTCTCCATCACCTCACAGAGTATCTGTGAGAATTAAATGATGACACGTGAAAAGACTTTGCAAACTGTAAATGTGTTTGTTAGGGATATTCTGGAGAGTCAAAAGATTTAGGGAGGAAATGAACAAGCTATATAGGTCCCCTGGACAGTGAACAAAGAAAGATGTTGAGCTGCGATGTCCTAGGGAGTCAGGAGAATGCGAGGACAGCCCTGAATACAACACATGACTTGGGACTACTCGAGAAGGGAAATGACATCTCGAGGAATCACTCTAGGTCACGTATGCTCAGGGGGATCATTCTTGTACAGCTCTGGTCTGTTCATGTAGCACAGTCATTCCGTTACATGCTCGGGTGGTGAGCAAATATATTTATAGCTTGAAACCAGAGCTTCCTTGTGTTTATATGATGGAACACGCAGACTTTTAGAACAACAAACTCACAGTCCTTATTAAAGATGTAGATTAGATTTTGATGACATTTTGGCAGAGGTCCTGGGAATGTCCATATTCTCCTTGTCAGTGATGCCTTTCTTGGTGTGTGTGTGTGTGTGTGTGATAGAGGGGTGGGGGGGATGATAGCAAATGGGAAAGAAAGTACTGCTATTTTTTGTGGGCGCTGCACAAGTCTCACTCTACTCTCTCCCACCCGCACTCCCCTCCCCTCAGAGCAGAGGTCTAAAGCTAGACTGAAGTGGGGTCTCCTATTTCCCCCTAATAGTGAATACAGGTCTCAGGCTCTCACACTCCATGGGCTACAGAGAGAGTGTCAGAGGGACAGAAATAGAGAGGAGGGGCCAGGAGAACCCGGTGTGCAGGCAGGGTGGGGATGGAGGTGTCTGGTCGTGGACATGTGGGTGTTTGTTGATTAATGGATGAACGAGGCCCTGTCACCTCATAGGGACATTGTAAAAACTACACCCTTGATGACCTGGGTAGTGCCAGCATATTGGCAATGGCATTTGCCTTGAGGAAGACTAAGAAGGATGTGGGTAAAAGGAGGGACTCCACATATCTGAGAAGGCAGGCAGCTAGATCATTAGTTAATTAATTAACCATAGGTGTTTATTCAATACGGTTGTGGATTAAATTGTGGTCCTTGCGCAAATTTGTATGTTAAATAACCCCCAATGTGACTGTATTTGGAGATAGGAGCGTATAAGGAAATAATTAAGGTTAAAAGAGGTCATAAAAGTGGGACCATAATCAGATAGGACTGGTATTATTTTTTTAAAAATAAATTTATTTATTTGTTTATTTATTTTTGGTTGTGTTGGGTCTTCGTTGCTGCGTGCGGGCTTTCTCTGGTTGTGGTCAGCGGTGGGGGGGCTACTCTTCATTGCAGTGCGCGGGCTTCTCATTGCGGTGGCTTCTCTTGTTGCGGAGCACGGGCTGTAGAGCACAGGCTCAGTAGTTGTGGTGCACGGGCTTTGTTGCTCCGCGGCATGTGGGATCTTCCCGGACCAGGTCTCGAACCTGTGTCTCCTGCATTGGCAGGCGGATTCTTAGCCACTGCGCCACCAGGGAAGCCCAGGACTGGTATTCTTATAAGAAAAGGAAGAGACACGAGAGATTTCTTTTTCTCCACATATACACACAGAGAAAAGGTCATATGAAGACACACGAAGAAGTTCTGCAAGCCAGGAAGAGAGCCCTCACCAAAAACAAATCGTGCTAGCACCTTCATTTTGGATTTTGAACCTCCAGAACTGGGACAAATAAATGTCTGCTGTTAAGCCACCCAGCCTGTGTGTTCTGTTATGTCAGCCCCAGCAGACAAACAAATATCCGTTGTGTGCAGAGTCCTTTGCCTTTGGGGCTTGCAAAAGAGGATCCCTTTCAGGGACCCATGGTTTCATAGGGATTGTCCTGTTTGAGTCCCATTCTTTGAGTCTCGTTAGGTAGCATTTCTTTCTGTGACACTATGGTTTAAGATACAATTGTGGCTCTCTAGAAGTTCTGAGAGAAGGCACCCTTTATCCTTCATTAAAAGCCACTCCCTCCTGTTGCTCTTTCTCCCTCCTAGATTCAGAAGTTCGTGTACCTCTGCAGTAAATGGGAGAAGAGTCATTCTCAAACTCTTGCTGCACAGGCTTTCTGCCATAAATAGACTCACATCCCCAGTGACCCCTGCCAGGCTGGGAGTGGGGGAACATGAGCTCTGAATTCCCCAGATCTTCCCAGTTTGCTGCATGAATGTACTAAAACTCCTTGTCTTACTTAAAATAAAACTCCTAAGAGGCACATATATGACTTCAAGTTTTCTCAGCATCATTGTGACTTTTCAAGGATTAATTTTCAGGAAGGGTTTGATGCATGCCCCCAAGTGAAATATTTTGTTCAAAGAGTGCTCAAGTTATTGAAGTAAGCTGCCATGAGTATGGTTCCGAGCTGCAGGGGATGGAGAGAGTTCAGCTTATAGAAGCCAAGGTGAGAGCCCCTGGACTGCTGACAGAGTGGACACTGGTACCTGCCAGTGTGTCCACCAGCTGCCACTCACAGAACCTTCCATCTCACATTTATGTCCTGCTGGGAAGTGGAATATCGGGCAGGGCTGCCAGCCTGCCATGTTCCAGAGGATTGTTCTGGGCAAACAGAGGTGGCTCCAACCACAGGTCTCATGTGGGTCAACTCTGAGAGCAGAGAAATTGTGAGGGTCACAATTCAAGTAGGTGGCAGGATGGAATCTGACTCAAGGAGAGAATACACAGTGTGGTGCAGCCTTTCCTCTTCGCCCTGAATTTATCAATGAAGTGAGGAAGGAGGAGCAGGAGGGAAAGTTGGAGAAAGAAGACTACCAAGATTTTTAAACTGACAGTTCTATTGTTGTGGATTAATAATTCATAAAGAGTTATGAGTGGGACTTCCCTGGCAGTCCAGTGGTTAAGACTTTGCCTTCCAATGCACGGGGTGTGGGTTCAATCCCTGGATGGGGAGCTAAGATCCCATATGCCTTGAGGCCAAAAAACCAAAACATAAAATAAAAAGAAGCGGGCTTCCCTGGTGGCGCAGTGGTTGAGAGTCTGCCTGCCATTGCAGGGGACACGGGTTCGTGCCCCGGTCCGGGAGGATCCCACATGCCGCAGAGCGGCTGGGTCCGTGAGCCATGGCCACTGAACCTGCGCGTCTGGAGCCTGTGCTCTGCAACGGGCGAGGCCACGGCAGTGAGAAGCCCGCGTACTGCAAAAAAAATAAAAAATAATAAAATAAAATAAAATAAAAAGAAGCAATATTGTAACAAATTCAATGAAGACTTTAAAAATTGTCCGCATCAAAAAAATTTTTTTTTAAGAATTATGAGTTAGTACTCACAGCATTGAGAGTTCACAAGTGGCATGTCTTTGCAACCTAAAATGGTCTGTGCATGGAGCTGAAGTAAAACTTCTGCTGGACTTGAATGATGTCGAGAGCCATTCATCGTAAACACAGGCTGTCCATAGGAGAAGTTTAAATGGCCAATCAAATACGAGAGATACTTAACCTCACTAAAAGTTACAGAAGGACAGGTTAAAGATGATATATGCTTTTTTGCCTCCAAGACAAAATTTTAAATGTTTAACAGTACCGCTTTGGGTTCCCAGTTCAGAGGGTGAAGTGGGCCCACACGTTTCCTTCCCTCCTGTACAGAGGCCTATTGAAATGGCAGTAGAGATGTGTAAAAGGGAATACATCCATAGCGGTGCAGAATACAATAGGTGGGGACATCAGCAGAGTTTTTGATAATTTTCTGGGAGATAGAAAGCAAATGAGATTGAATCGTCAAATAACCCAGAAACGGGGGAAGCAGTATCTGAGGTGTGGGAGAATGCTGCAATGGAGAGAGAGCTGATTTCTGGGAAGGGGAGCCATCTTCCTGGGGGCTCTGGAAGATGTGCAAAGCTCTGAGTTGACAGAAAGGGAAAGTAGAGGTGGAGAGCAGGCTGGCAATCAGGTTGACTATTTGCACGATGATCTGTGGAGCAGCTGAGCCAGTTGCCCACCCTCACTCCCACCAGCTCCCCACCACAGATGCAGAGCAGCTGCAACATGTATTGGTTGCCTTCAGAGATGAGTCTGCTCTTCATGGAAATTCAACAGTTTGTCTGGGGAGGTCTAGGGCTCCTTGAGTGAGGGTTGGCCCTCCAGAGTGAGGTTTTCCTTGTTTTGGCCCCAAGAAGGGGGCATACAAGGTGTGGGGAGCATCTCATCAGCCTGATTTCTACCCCGTTACCTAAAGTGAGCAGTGAAAGTCCATGTGCTCCACTTATTGACATATACTCGTGAATGTGAATGGATAAGCAAGGACAGCCAGAGTTCTTGAAAATTAATCATTTCAACAGAAGGGCTGGAAGAAAAGTTGAGGAAATATTCCAGAATGTAGACCAGAAGGAGAGAGATGGAAAATATGAGGGAAAAGTTAAAAGACATGGAGGATCAATTCAGGAAGTCCAACATCTTTCTGGCAGGAATTCCAGAAAGAACAGAGAACACAAGGGAGAAAAATAACCAAAGGAAAGGAAAGAGTTTTCAAATTAGAAGGAGCCACTGGAGGTTGAGAAAAAAAAAAAAAAATTTTTTTTTAAGAACCCATATACATTGTGTTAAAACTTAGGGCATGCAATATAAAGAGAAGATTCTTAGTGATTCCAAGGAGTAAAGATGGGTAACATAAAAGAATAAGAACTAACATGGCCTTGGCCTTCTTGTCAGTAATTTTGGGTGCCAGAAGAGTAATCCAGTAGAGCAATGCCTTCATAGTGTAAAGGGAATGTGATTTTCTGTCTAGAGTTATCAACCTAACCAAACTCTTCACCAAGCATTGGGACAAACAAAGAGCTTTTTAAGAGCCACACTACTCAAATCTTCAGTTAATAATATTTATACAATTATAATAATACAAAAACTGATCATTGATTTTCAATTTTCAGAATTAATTTTGTTTATAGACAAAACAAAAACAAACGTTTATCTGCTGTCTTAGTCCATTCAGGATGCTATAACAAAATACCAGAGGCTGGGTACCTTATAAACAACAGAAATTCATTTCTCACAGTTCTGGAGGCTGGAAGTCCAAGATCACGGTGCCAGCACGGTTGGGTGCTCTTGAAGGCCCTTTTCTGGGTTGCAGACTGCTGACTTCCTCACATGGTAGAAGGGGCAAGCAAGCTCGCAGGAGCCTCTTTTATAAGGGCACTATTCTCTTCATGAGGGCTCCACCTCCTAAAGGCCCCACCTCCAAATACCATCACATTGGGAATTAGGATTTCAGCATATGAACTTGGGCAGACACAAACATTCAGACCACAGCATTGAAAGATTACTTGTGTGTACACTCCAATAAGATGAAAGAGAAATACAACAAAGAGGAAGTCATGGGATTAAAACATATTAGAAATAAATGTGTAATTAAAATCAAAAAAACATGACAGCAACTGTGGTGCATACCTGGAAGACAATGAGGCAACATTAAACCATTCAAAAATGATATGTTTTAAGAAATTGGATGATCATCATATGGTAATGAGCATATATATTTCTACTGTCAATTAGTTAAAAAAGAAAAGCAAATAGAAACCCCAGGAAAAACAAAAATCAGAGGGAAACTCTTAATCCAAATAAGAAGCAACCTAAATTAAGGCCTAGTTGTGAGAAACTAATTAGGTTAAGGAAAGAGGATTCATTTGATTGTGACTTTTGAACATTCTCTTCAGTGGTTCAGGATTATTTTCTTCCTTACTTGATTCTTCAGTAAATAATTTTTATATATTTACAGAATTATAAAAGCTGCCTATTATCTTCAATTTTTAGAATAAATTTTTAGACGAAATATGAAAGGCTTAATTTTGGTTTCAGAATAGAATATAACTATTGCAAACCCAATAAATGTAAAAAGGAACAGGACAGTGATTGCAGAAGACAGAAGGTGAAGGATGTGGGGAGAAAGGGTGGGGGAAAGAGTAGAGGGACTGTTTCTTCAGTTGCATAGTGACAAATCAAGGGGAACACTGTCTAAAATCATGAAGGTGAGAAGAGACAGTGAGAGGATAAGTTAGCACAAATCTCTGTTCAGGAGTCAGTAGATACTGTAGAGAGTTGATAAATCAAGAAACTGAGGCATAAGCATATTATTTAGTATTTTGTGGCGACCACCAGAATAACTAAAATCGGAATTGGCTAAAGTTGGTTAGCACAGGGAGTGGAACAGTGTAAGGAGGGTGAGAAGGAGATTTTTCACAGTGTTATATACTATTTAAATGTAATTTTCATCATGTGTCAGCATTACTTTAAAAGTGGAAATAATAATACTATTACCAAGTGTTGAAATTGGTGAAGAAAATAGACCCTCTTATACTCTGCAAGAGTGAAAATGAATTGGTCCAAACTTTTGAAAGGGCAATTTTGTAATATTAAAAAGAAGCAGACTGTCCCTGAAGTAATAATATTGTGTAAGTCTCCAATCCACAGGGATACTGTTGAGTGGCAGCTGGCAAACCAAGAGGAGGCAGAAGGATACACAGAGGTTCTCCTTCATTGAACACGAGTGTGAACAGGTACACACACATGCTCACGTCCTGCCACGTCTCACATATTGACTCACTAAGATGGAAACATCAGCCGCCCAGGTTCTTAGAGTTCTCCCGTCTCCAGCCTTAATTCTTTACAGTGATCCTCACATGGAAAGCTGTCTCTAGAGGTTTCTCCATCCTCACGACTCATCTTGGTTTACTGTTGTGGAAGCGACTAACTTGGGAGCTGGGACTTGTCCCTTTTGACAGAGTCTGAGGCTAACCACAGTGTTCTAAAGCCCGTGGACACTGGCCAGCCACTTGGAGGCATGCCCTTGAGTCTGCTTGGCTTCTCCTTGTGGTTGCTCAGAAGAGGCTCTGTTTGTGTTCCAAATGTGGTCAGCCTATTAGAGAGGCAGTCCCCGTGGCCTGACATGCTCACTCTCCCTGTGTCATCACTGATGTTATGGGAAAGAGAACACCATCACCTTCGGACAGCCTTGGCAATGGCCGTCTAACTTGAGTAGGGAAGCCAGGTTCTTCCCGTGATTTGGTGATGAGGCTCCTGGGAAATACCTATGGTCAAACTACATTTTTGTAGAGCATAAGATTTAACACATAATTACTCACAGAAACCCTTAATCTCTGTTTTTGATGAGGAAACTGATGCTCAGCAATGATAAGGCAGTTATCCATGATGATTCCACTAGAAAGTAGTAAAGTATGGATTAAGATCCAGATCTGATTCCTAATCTTTATTTTTTCATACTACTCTGTGAGATGTTTTTAGGACTTCTTAGTGTGATACTTGTTGGGATTAGACAAGAAGCTCTTTACTCTACTTCAGAGTTTTGTAGAAATCCCTATACTGAATAGTGATATTCAACATCTCACTTTGTTGGGCTTTGGATTGGATCCTAAGTTCGCTACTTAATGACTGTGTGCCTTTGGTCATGTTCACACGACATCTCTTTTAGTTTCTAATCTGTGAGATGGGGATAGTTGTCTCCAAGAAAACCTCACCAGGTTGTTGTGAGGTTTAAATGACATAACGTACATCAGGCACTAAGTAGGAGCTCAAAGCAGTGGTGTTGATGGTGGTTTTCAATGTGTAGAGAATTATTTTGAGACATATTGGATACAATAAACAGCCTTTCAAAATTTCCTCTTCAGATGAGTTCCTAATTAGCTACTCTCCTGTCTTCTAAGATGTCAACTCATCTTCACAAATTAACTTTAAAACAAGCTGGTTATACTACTTTGTAAAGATAATTTTGAGTTAGCAAGCTCTCTTGCCAAAAACAACTAAAAAAGTGTCGTTATGTGCCAGATACTGAGCATCCAAGGCAGGCATAATGCAATCAGATGACCGAATCTCATTCTTTTTTGTCCACAAGAACGTGGTTTCTCAAGCAGGAATGAAAACTGTGTGCATGGTACGCAGGGTCATTTTCAATTCATGACACAGCATCCTTTCTGTGTGGGAGAGAGGCGTTTGTTAAGTAAGTGCCAGCATCACAGGTGATCAGAGCATTTGTACTTGGTAAATTCATGCTTATCAGGTTCATAGGCAAACAAGTGGAGACTATTAATAACAGCTTTTGCACTTTGGAGAAAATGAATGTCAGATAAAACCATAGGCTGTGCTCTTCAAAGGAGGGTAGACAGGAGATGGGGAGGAAAGCAAGCATCTTGTCTGCAATGCGAGGACTGTGACACTGGCCCCAGCCATCAGGGGGATGGAAAAGTTACATCATTGCCTGTGAATTGGGGTAAGTCCACAAAGACACCAAATGCAGAGGAAGGGAGGGAGGTGAGGAGCAAAGGTACATGTGTAAAAAGGAAGATAGGTGTAGATCACTTAGGAGAGACTTGTTCTTGGTGGTAATATAAAGCGTCCACACCTAAATGTATACACGCTATAGACCTAGGGTCCCTGTAGTGCAGTGAGGCTCACAGAGGGGCCTTGATTATGTGTCTGCTTGGGGGAAGTCTGAGAAGTCAGGCCATCACAGGCCCTAGGGGTAAGAAGCCTACTTGCTTCTTAGAAGAAATGGTGATGGAATTGTAGGATTGGTCTTCAAAGTCTTGGTGTAAGGGATAGATATTAAGGCTGTACCAACCCCGAGTATGGAAGAAGAATAAGGGAGAAAGAGGGAATTTCTCTGGCAAGCTAGGAAATTCTCTCTGACTAATCGAATGTGTTGAAGGACATGAGTACCTTCAAATCCAAGTCAGTGAAAAATGCTTTGAGTAGGACTCAGACAGGTCTTATTTTGCAGCACTTAAGAGACCTGAGTTCATACATTTCAAATATTGAGAAAGTTAATACTTAAAGATGCAAGAGAAAAAAAGCATGAGTCAAAACTTCAGAGCAATAGAAAGGATGGGGGCAATTTTGCCCCCTCTCTCTTTCCAGGGGACATTTGACTTTTTTGGGTGTTACCTTGGTCGGGGGGAGGGTGATACTGGCATCTGGTGGGTTGAGGGGAGCTGCAGTGCTCCTAAATATCCTACAATGCACAGGACAGCTCCCAACCCCCAACAAAGAATTATTTGGCCCAAAATGTCAATAGTGCAGAGGTTGAGAAACCCTGGGTTAGATTCATCATCCTTTATACCAAATGTATCAACCATTAAACCATGTAACTCACTGAATAAAAACAAAGCAAAACAAAACAAAAAACACCACACGTGAGAACAGAGGCTTATGCTAGAGACAGAATAAGTCATGTGATGAATAAAGTCACTGTAAATGAGAAATCTTAGCTTTTCCTCATCAATCCTTTACCCTAAGCTTTTCAAATATGAAGTAAGGGGCTTCCCTGGTGGCGCAGTGGTTGAGAGTCCGCCTGCCGATGCAGGGGACACGGGTTCGTGCCCCGGTCTGGGAAGATCCCACATGCCGCAGAGCAGCTAGGCCCGTGAGCCATGGCCACTGAGCCTGTGCTCCGGAGCCTGTGCTCCGCAAGGGGAGAGGCCACAACAGTGAGAGGCCCGCCTACCGCAAAAAAAAAAAAAAAAAATATATATATATATATATATATATATATGAAGTAAGACTAATTTAATAGAACCATATTTTTAAAGTTGTACAAATTTTATAATGGCATTGTTGTAACTTTTAGACATATGTATTATTATTCTTTATAGTTTATAAATCACATGAATTGCCTTATTTAATGTTTATAATTTGGTATAATTATCCCAATTTTATAGATTTCTAGAGGTTACATTTTAGTTTTTTGGACATCCGCTATGTGTCAGGCACTGTACTAGGTATTGTGGTTGTTACCCAGACAGATAAAAGCTTAGTCTTGAGAAGTTCAGAATCTCCTAGGGAGCACAGAGACGTGATACATATAATAATAGAAGTATAAACATAGCCATGGGAGAATGGGGGAGGGAACTGAAGTCATCTGCCAGAGGTTACAAAACTAGTAATTGTCAGATCTGGGGCTTGTCTTAAGGCCTCCTGAGTCTCAAGCAAGTCCTCTGTCTTGGCATAAAAATATAACCCCCTTAGCTTTTCCAGAGATGTAAAATGAAACCTGAAGAAAATCACTCAAACAGATCCATAAATTACGGAGTTGGCAGAAGTATAGAAACTCGGTTGAAAAGTCAAGAGTACGATATTAAAAGGCAAGATAAGACCTTACAGGACAGAAAAACAGAGGCTACTGGCTTCAAACCCACCCGTGCGTGGGCTGGTCTTGAGGTTTGTAATTATTTTAGGACCCACGGCCCTGGGGAGGAGTGTGACTGAGTTGGAGGAGCAGGAAACAGAAATCACTTGCGGTTGGGCTAAAAAGTCCCCTCACACGCCACCAAGTGCCGCTTTGGGAAGCGGGGGTGAGGAGTTCTCCATCCAGGGAGAAGGCTTAGGGGGGTGGGAGGAGCGCCCTGACGACGCAGGTAAATAGCGGGGAAGGCGCAGTCAGCTGCCGGCTCGAGAGGCTTGCCTCCCACTGGTCAGCTCTTTCCCCACTCGGAGGGAAATACGAAGCCACAGTCTACCCACAGTTATTCATCCTAATGACAAGCAAGAAGCTGATTGCAATGAAGCATCATTTCACAGCTGTTTGCTTCCGTTTCTACTTCCGGGGAGACGTACTTTGTGCCACCGGGGCCTTGCTCAGCCGGCCCTGAGCCCCGCACAGTCAGGCTGCGCTGCTCCCGTGGAGGAGGGCGGCCCGGCAGCCCCAGCGGCGGAAGCCGAGGGACTAAGTCACTCCCTTTGTCCTTTCAGGCAGAGACGGCGTAATGGCACCCGTGCCAGTGACACAAAGTACTCTGTCCACTCAGGCAAAGGCTTTTTCCCCCGGGGAAGGAGCAAGAGGTAAACGTGAAATCTGATTTGCCTGTGTCGTGTGGAACCACAAAATCTTGAAGCCATGGGCTCTTCTGTCTCCCCCTCCACTTCCTTGTCCCTGAGGCTGACTTAACCGTCCTGGTTATTCTGACTGGCGCTCCACCATGAACACAGTTGATTGGATCAGAGCAAACACCTGACCTGGCTGGGCCAATCACAACCTTTCCTGGGAATTTGGAAATGGGCCTCAGAGACACGGAACAAGTCCCACTACTATAGGTTATTCACCTTTGCTCTGTGTTGTGCCCAGGGAATTCTGAAAGCACACACACACATGCACACACACACACACACCTGATCTGTCTGTAGTACAGTGTGCTCTGCAGACCCTCCTAGTGCAGCTAGGCACAAGTGCACGGAGAAGCAGACACAAAGGATGATGAGGTGGACCTTCAGAGAGAAACTGGAATGAGAAACCCTCGCTCTAGAAAGAGTAGACAGTGATCTTGACCCATGATAGTTTTCTATTTCTGGATTCCAAGCCCCCTCAGGCCTGGTTGTAGCTCTTGCCCTTGAATCCTCCTTTTAAAATGTTTCTTCTGAAGCTAGTTCTAGTAACTTCTATTATGTATAACGAAATGAAACTTCACCAAGATTTTCTCACAACCCAGCCAACAATGGTCACTGCAATCTGCATATTTTACCTCAGAAACCTCTCTTACATCTCATCCTTGTGGCCTTTTCAGTGGGGTTCTCATCCTTACCCTTCCTGAGTGGGCTTCCTGGCCTCTTCTCTCTCATCCAGCCTCCACATAAAACAGATCTGACCCACTCACCCCCAAACTTAGAGTCCTTCACTGATTCCTCATTGCCTATTAAAAATAACAAAATAGTTCTGTATAAATTGATCTGTAAACATATCTCCTATGTTACTAACTGGGGGAAAAATGCAGGTCAATACATATAAAGGATCTTTTAAAATGTGATTTAAATTTGTATACATAAAAATACCTGCATACATTTAGGAAAAAGGGAGGACATTTATTAAACTATTAGCAGAGGTTTCCTTGGAATGGTGATTTTGGATGGGCAAAGAGGAAATTTCCATTGTGTCGTACTTTCTATAACATTAATAAAGGATGGGGAATATAGGTAATTTTTAATTTTTTCTGTTTTCCTCCAATATTTTTTTTAAAACTTTCCAAGGTCCTTCACATTCTGCTCCCACCTACTTCCCAGTATCCCTCCCACTACTCTGTGTCCAGCTATTCTAAGCTTTTCATTCTTGCCCAAACTTAGGATCCCCTTTCATGTAACTGTGGCATTGCCTGTTCTGTGCCTTCTTCCTGAAATGCTTGTACTTCATTCTTCATCTGAAGTGCCTCTACTTTTTCTTTTGACCCAGCTCAAATATCACCTCCTCTGAGAAGGCTTCTTAGACGGATCCATCTCTATCCCACATCAGAGTTAGTTCTGTCCCAGTGACCCTTTGGTCCCTGCTTCTCTGTCTGCTATTACACCACCAAACTGTGTTATGATTGATGAGGTCGCATGATTATCTCCCCAGTTTGAGGTGTGCTCCTTGAAGGTGAAGGTTGAGACTTACTCATCTCTCTCTTCTGTATGTAGCACAGAGCTGGACTAGTAATGGCTGCACAGAAAAATCTTGGTTGGTTGAATAAATCAATGAGTGAATGAATGAATGGGTGAACAGGCTCTGCCACACAAGGTAGAGCCATGATGCAGTTGCAGCCTTCTCTACCTCTACCAGATAAAACTGACCAACTAGAACTCATCAGAGTCCTGTTCCTGAGCCAGTCTCAAGCACAGAGCTGTTGCTTTTCACCAGCCAGCCGGCTCAGTTACCAAGCTGGGATAGTAATCGTTAACATGACACTTTAAACATCATAAGACCAGTAGGAAGCGTGTTTCTAGTGGTTAGTGACTAAGAATAAAATCATGAGGCTATGCCTATTCTGAAAACTAAGTCATGGACCAGAGCTGATTTCTGTGTAAGTACTCACTACTCCCTCTCTCCCAACATGTAAAAAGAATTCTTTAACTGTACACTCCTGACTTCTCCCCCACTTCCAAAGAGGAAGGATCCTTGTTGCTGGGAGAGAAGCTAAGTCAAGCTATATAACCCAGTCCTGGGGGAGGAGGAGAATGGAGGTGGAGGCAGAGGGTAGAGGAGTTTTCTTCAGGGATAGGAGGAGAGCCTCTCAGAGCAACTCGGAGCAAAGGAGATGGAAACGAAAATGTAGTAAATGTTTATGAGGTCCTATCTTTGTCTAGCTTCCATAATGACTTGCATGAGGGATGAGCAAAGAAATTCCTTTTAATCTATTTTGGCTATTGTCCTGTGCTTCTGAAATGTGACGCTGTCCCAAGGCCCACACACAAGAGTTCAAGTTTTGTAAAACGTATACCTATAAGTGGAGGAGAAGGGACTGCAGAAAGATCAAGCGTGTCTTTCACTCAGGGCTTTGCTAGCTCCACAGCTGGCTCTGCCAGAGAGAACACGGCCAGGGCAAGCAGAGGCAACAGAAGTCCCAGAGCTGGTAGTTTGGGCTGTGGGCGAGGAGACATCCTGGACAGTGAGGCACTGCATCGTGGGGGAGGAGGGGAGGGCGACCCAAACGAGACACTGTCCTCACCATTCCCTGGGGCCCTTAATCCAGGGATGTCCAGGAGTCCATGGGGATGACTGGAGGGAAAAACTGAAGGGAAACTCAGTCTGGAGCCAGGTTACAGCTTGATGTGGGTACCCTGGGGCAGCCTGAAACTAAACAGGCTTCCACCCCGACCAGGGATGCCCCAGGAGCTGCCAGACTACCACTGGGTCGTGGAGCTCACTACTGGCAGGTGGTGGCTCTGGGGCAGCCAGGGTTTCTAATACAGTAAGCACCCCACATACGAATGAGTTCCATGCCGAGAATGTGTTCCTAAGTCCAATTTGTTCGTAAGTCCAGCAAAGTTAGCCTAGGTGCCCAGCTGACACAATCGGCTACGTAGTACTGTACTACAACAAGTTTATAATACTTTTTTTTTTTTTTTTTTTTGCGGTACGCAGGCCTCTCACTGTTGCGGCCTCTCCCACTGTGGAGCACAGGCTCCAGACGTGCAGGCTCAGCAGCCATGGCTCACGGGCCTAGCTGTTCCATGGCATGTGGGATCTTCCCGGACCGGGGCACGAACCCGTGTCCCCTGCATCAGCAGGTGGACTCTCAACCACTGCGCCACCAGGGAAGCCCAGGTTTATAATACTTTCCACACAAATAATACATAGAAAACAAACACACACAAAAAATAAAGAAAACATTTTTAATCTTTCAGTACAGTACCTTGAAAAGTACAGTAGTACAGTACAACAGCTGGCATACAGGGGCTGGCATCAAGTGAACAGGCAAGAAGAGTTACTGACTGGAGGAGGGAGAGGAGGTGGAAGATGGTAGAACTGAAGGATCGTCAGCAATAGGAGACGGAGGGCAAGCTGTATTTCACTCACGCCTGACATTGATGGCACAGATTGTGGTTCCTTGCTGGATCAACTCTATTTACCCTCTTGAAAAAACGATCCAGTGATGTCTAAGTAGTAGCTCTTTTTTTCTTGTCATAGATGACAGTAAAGTGCACAAAAGCACAACCCCTTGTGGAGGATGCACGCATGTGACAATGTATGCCAGACACGTGAACTAGCTCACCTGATTGGACATGCAAATGCATGTTTACATCTTTGAAAGTTCGCAACTTGAATGTTCGCATGTGGGGGACTTACTGTATCTCAACAATAGTTTACTCAAAGAGAAACCACTGGAGACTGCCCTCAGCCCACACGCCAGCCGGCTCCGTTATGGCGACCACAGCCCCAGCATCGTGATTAGTGGTGATGAACCAGGTTATGACCTAGATTTATTTTGTATACCTAATCATTATGCTGAGGATTTGGAAAAGGTATTTATTCCTCTAATTATAGACAGGACCGAACGGCTAGCTGGAGATGTGATGAAGTAGATGGGAGGCCGTCACATCGTGGCCCTTTGTGTGCTCAAGGAGGGCTATAAATTCTTTGCTGACCTGCTGGATTACATCAAAGCACTGAACAGAAATAGTGATAGATCTATATCTATGACTGTAGATTTTATCAGACTGAAAAGCTACTGTAATGACCAGTCAACAGGTGACATAAAAGTAATTGGTGGAGATGATCTCTCAACTTTAACTGGAAAGAATGTCTTGATTGTTGAAGATATAATTGACACTGGCAAAACAATGCAAACCTTGCTTTCCTTGGCCAAGCAGCATAATCCAAAGATGGTCAAGGTTGCAAACTTGCTGGTGAAAAGGACCCCTCAAAGTGTTGGATATAGACCAGATTTTGTTGGATTTGAAATTCCAGACAAGTTTGTTGTAGGATATGCCCTTGACTATAATAAATACTTCAGGGATTTGAATCATGTTTGTGTCATTATCAAAACTGGAAAAGCAAAATACAAAGCCTAAGATAAGAGTTCAAGTTGAATTTGGAAACATCTGGAGTCCCATTGAAATCACCAGGAAAATTATCAAATGTTCTAGTTCTGTGACCAGCTACTTAGTAGAGCTTATTGCATGTACCTTCTAAGAATTTTATCTGTTTTGTATTTTAGAAATGTCAGCTGCTGCATTCCCGAACTCTTTATTTGTACTATGAGCCTATAGACAATCAGTTCCCTTTGGGTGGATTGTTGTTTGACTTGTGAATGAAAAATCTCTTAAACCACACCACTATTGAATGAAAATATTGAAATTGTATCTATAAGAAACATTTTTAAAAAAGAATATATTAGTTTTTTAATTGGTATTTTAATTTTTATATATTCAGGAGAGAACAGAAGTGATTGAATATTGTTAATTATACCACTGTGTGTTTAGAAAAGTAAGAAGCAGTCAGTTTCATATCAGTGACAGTATTTAGAGGTAACGTTATGTCAGATAAACCATATATCCTGGAATCATTTTAGTAGGTTTCAGCAGTATTAACTATTTTCCCGCTTGTTCAGATTATTTCTGGTGAATCTTTGTCAACAGTTCCTTTTAAATACAGGTCAGTAAGTTCCAAAAACCTACCACTTTTTGAAGTCTTCAGTGTAAAAATCCTTAAAATAAAGGCTGTCTCTTTAAAAGAAAAAAAAAAAAAGAGAGAAACCTCTGGGATATACTCAGAATCTCCCCCAAAGTGGCTGCAGATCCTAAGATCAGAAGGGGAAGATTCTGGGTCAAGGCAAACATTAAAGAGACAGTAACACATATGGGTTAATTAGCTGTGGGGAGAGGAGCTCTTGATCATGGCAGCCCCTGTGGTCCAGGCTTATTACTGAAAAGCTGAGCTTGGGCTAGGGAATAGCAAAGGTAAAGCAAAGTGGCTTGTTTGAAGGGAGGCATCTTGGATGGGAAGCAGTGGGGGGCATTTGACTACAAAAGTCAGAAGGTCTGTGGTTGAGGCCTTGCCCACTGCTGACATAAATAACATTGGCCTCTCAGTTTTCACATGTGAAAAATAATGTCTCCAATATTTTGTACATGAGAGTGTTTGGCACATAGTGTGCATTCATTCATTTATTCATTCTATAAAAACATTAGGCACTTGCTATGTGCCAGGCAGCAGGCTAGGCACTGGGGACACCGGTAAGCAGGTAGACGTGGCCCCTGTCTTCATGGGGCTTACATTCTATTGGAGGAATCAGAATGTTGGTTGAGTCTGGATCCCTCACTGCTTGCCCCTTCCTGGGGCCTCTTTCCTGTGGAATGGGCTTCAGCCAGTACTTTTATTTTATTTTATTTTTTAACATCTTTATTGGAGTATAATTGCTTTACAATGGTGTGTTCGTTGCTACTGTATAACAAAGTGAATCAGCCATACATATACATACATCTCCATATCCCCTCCCTCTTGCATCTCCCTCCCACCCTCCCTATCCCACCCCTCTAGGTGTTCACAAAGCACCCAGCTGATCTCCCTGTGCTATGCAGCTGCTTCCCACTAGCTATCTATTTTACATTTGGTAGTGTATATATGTCCCTGCCACTCTCTCACTTCGTCCCAGCTTACCCTTCCCCCTCCCCGTGTCCTCAAGTCCATTCTCTACGTCTGCATCTTTATTCCTGTCCTGCCCCTAGGTTCTTCATAACCTTTTTTTTTTTTTTAGATTCCATATATATGTGTTAGCATACGGTATTTGTTTTTCTCTTTCTGACTTAGTTCACTCTGTATGACAGACTCTAGGTCCATCCACCTCACTACAAATAACTCAATGTCATTTCTTTTCATGTCAGCCAGTACTTTTAGAAAGTGTTAGCTGGGAAGGGAAGACTCAGAACACCAAATTTCAGGACAGATAGGGAAGTAGAATTGGTCTGGCCATAACTATTTTCTCCAGAATAAGGGACTTGTGGAGAAGCTGAATAGGCCCCACAATAAAGCCAGGAGATGATTACAGCCTCCCTCCAGGCCTTTCCAGGAAAATCATCCAGGCCTACAACAACAGCAAAGATAATCACAACCGGCATTTTAACAGTTCTTCTGACATCAGCAGGATACTCAACACGTCATTTCTACAGACCCACTAGAAAGTCAGAAAAGAGGACCATAGGGGAAAAATGAAAAGAACTATGATGATCAATTGTAAAGGTAAAAACACTATAGTGGTGATTTAATTAAGGCTATCTATTTATCCATCTGCATACCAGTTCTTTCCCCTCTCTACAGAGAACTGTTTAAAATACAATATATTTCTGTTGTGGTGGGAATATTTTAAGTTAAGACATAGGTATGGACTTCCTGACTCTAAGAATTGTTAGGTGCCAACCAAGTAGAGGATTACAGAATGAAATCAGCTTTCTTACATTTGAGAGAACAAACTTGTAGATAAAGTAACCAAAATTGGCCCATATGAATGCTTGTTATCTGATTCTATCCTTCAAGGCCCAGTCTCAATGATTATTATCTATGGTATGTAAGCAAGACTTGACACCTGCAGGCTGAAGGAGGCTCAATCCCACTTGAAAGCTCTGCTCTCGAGTCTCCCTTTGGGCCTCCAGCCCATCTTCCATCTTTCCCATCAGCTCACTGCCCAAGAGGCTGACCTTCAGGAGCTGTGTGAGTGCCACTTGCCCTGGGCTTGACTTGGGTTCAGCCAGTGGGAAGCACCGGCAGGGCATCCTCCAAATAAGCTGGAGAAAATCGAGGTGGAGTATCTCTTCAACCCCCATCCTGATGGTTTGACACCTGCTAGGTTCCTTCATTGAGGCTATAGCTCCCGTTGGGTGGCCTTTCCTCCAGCTACAGTTCTCACCGGGTTCAGGGACATGCTCCCCCATCACACCTTCATGCCTACATGTGGTAACAGACTGTTGCCAACCCTGGACTTCCCTCAACCCTGCTCAGACCTTTGTAAAGAGTCCTTTAACAAACCCTCCCTTAGTCAGCCCTTTGAGTGTATGTGCCGTCTGTCTCCAGCTGGAATTCTGACTCATACACTCTCTGAATTGGACTTGAGGAATTTCTGAAATTTCATTCAACATTTATTTTAACAAAAGTGTTTTGAGCAACTACTTTATTCAAATGATAAATACTGGAAGACTTAATAATATCTAAACATTTTTGAGTGTCTGGTATGTGCCAGCTAATGGACTAAGCAATTTATATAATTTAATCATCACAATAATCTTGTGATGATGTGTTTTTAAACCTCTTTTCAGGTATGGAAACCAGTGTTTGTTATAAATAAGTACCTTGACTGAGGCTACATCACCAGTAAGTAGAGGAGGCAGGATTCCTACCCAGATGGGTTTCATTTTAAAATTTATACTTTAAACTTCTTCTTTTTATGGTCTCTTATATACAGTGATAATTATGATAGGGTATTCAGGGAAAAAACAGAGGAGGAGGGAGGACCTCATGTACTAATTGCATACAGAAAACTAGGCTCTTTTTTCAAACTTGAAGACTAGTAGGAGGGCAAACCTACACAGACAGGATGAATGAAATGATGAAACGTTTGGATGAAATGTTTATCAGATGAACTAGGGGTGGGAGAAGAGGATTATGGAGGGGTGAGTATTATGTGCAGTGACAGGCAGTGATATGTTTAGCAGGTGGTCTCCATCCTCCCCAAAAGCCTGGTTTAGAGTGTTTGCCAGTCTCTGTGGCATAAATACTCCCATGATGGCCAATGTCAAGCTACCAATATGGCATCACTGAATGGCACGTGGGGAAGAGATGTGCAAAATTGGCTCTTGAGAGTGGGTACAGGCCTGCTGCTGTGCACCACTGTATTTATGTGCAAGGGCAGGGAGTCAGGAAACAGCACGTGTGTTTGGGGTACTCTAGGTTGGTAAGATCTGCTAGAACACAAGGAACAAGTGGCAGGGGAAGGTGGAATGGGAACAGGGATGAGACAGGAGAAGTGGTAGAAAAGACCATGAGAGAGGGCTTTGTCTGGAGCTGCACTGTCCAGTGTGGTACCCACATGTTGCTACTGAGTGCTTGAAATGTGTCTGGTCCAAATTGGGATGTGCTGTAAGTGTAAATTATACACTGGATTTCAAAGACTTAGTAAATATATATATATTATATAATTAATAGATATATGAATGTATATAATTAATATATTTGTGTTGATTACATATTAAAATGATAATATTTGGATATATTGGGTTAATCACATATTTACAATTAATTTCCTCTGTTTTCCATTTACTTTTAAAAATGCAGCTACTAGAGAAAGCCAAACTACATGTGTAACTCGCAATATATTTCTTTTAGACAGCTTTGAGCCAGAGAATTTGGACTTTATTCAACAGGCAACAGAGAGTCTTAGAAGAGTTTTAAACAGATATGGTCTGCTTCCCATAATGATCCACCTGGTGCCATGTAGAGTTTGCTGAGCCCAGGCTGGAGGAGGGAAACTTGAGAGAGACCAGGCCAGAGGGATGAGGCACTGAATGAGGCAGAGGACGTGGGGATGAAGGAGGAGAGAGCACACTGGATGGGACAGGGTGGCAAATTGCATGTGAGAGGTGGGCAGAGGGAGGAATCGAGGGTGATGCCCAGGTTTCTGGCTGGACCACTGTCCAGCTGGAGTGGTATTACCAGAGATGGAAGTGTAGGAGGAATGAAGATATCTTGGGGGAAGATAATGTGTTCAATTTCAGACCTGATGAGTCTGAGGTGCTAGGGAGCTTTCAGTTGTCCAGCAGGCAAGTGGGTACAGGGGTCTGGAACCCTGTTGGCACCGTCTACAAAATGTATCCCGAATCAACCATCTCCTGCCACCTCTGCTGCCTCCTCCTAATCTAACCACTATAATATCCGGTCTGGATTATCGCTGCAGCCTTCTAGCTAGTTTTTTTGCTGATGCATTTGCCTTGCTTTTTCTCAAGTCTCAATCAACAGTCAGAATAACCTCGTTAAAAGCACATCAGAACATGGCATGCCTCCCCTCACAGTCTTCCAGTGAATTCCACGGCACTCACTCCACTCTGTACAGTGGCCTAAGGTTCTATGCGACCTGGCCCTGCTACTCTGAGCTCCACTGCCCTCTCCCTCAGTGACTCTGCTTTAACCACACTGAGCTCCTTTCTGTTCCTGGGACTCACCAGGAATCCTCCTTTGCCTCAGGGCCTTTGCACCTGGTACTCTTCCCTTGGATTTCTGAGGAGCTATCTCCCTCACCTCCTTCAGGTCTGTACTCAACTACCCCTTCTCTGTGAAGACTTCCTGCTCACTCCATCTAAAATGACACCCCATTCTTTCCTTGCCTTCTTTATTTTTTTCACCAGCTCTTACCACTATTAGTCATACTATAAATGATACTTATTTATCATATTTAATGTCTGTGTCCCTCATTTGAATGTAAACTCTGTGAGGCAGAAATTTTCTCTGTTTTATTTTCTGCTGCATCCCTGAACCTGGACTGGTTCCTGGTGCATAGTAAAAACTGAAATATTTGTTAAATGAAAGAATAAACTGCAGAAGATCAACGGGCTGAGTATATAATGCCTAGGAATAAACAAGCCCTTGGAATCCCAGCTCTGACACTAGTCATTGTGACCTTGGACTGGTTATTTACCATCTCTAAGCCTTAATTTTCTCATCTATGAAACGGAGAGATTAATAGTACCTCTCACAAAAGATTTTTGTGAGGATGCATCCAGTCAAGAAATATTTATGGGGCTTCCCTGGTGGCGCAGTGGTTGGGAGTCCGCCTGCCGATGCAGGGGATACGGGTTCGTGCCCCGGTCTGGGAAGATCCCACATGCCGTGGAGCGGCTGGGCCCGTGAGCCATGGCCGCTGAGCCTGCGCGTCCGGAGCCTGTGCTCTGCAGCGGGAGTGGCCACAACAGTGAGAGGCCCGCATACCGCAAAAAAAAAAAAAGAAATATTTATGGACCCCCTCCCATGTGCCAGGAGCTGTGTTTAAATGGGGGTTAGATGAGAGAATTTATAGAAGAGTTTGACATTGTGTCTGCCATATTGCAAACTGGCCGTAAAGCCTTTACTGAGTATTAGCAGAGGAAAGAGCGTTAAGCAGTCAGGAGACAGGGCTGTGTGAGAGCCGCTGAGCTGGCAGTGAGCGTACTGACCCAGAGGGAGAGCAGAGTGCGGGGTGAGGGGAGGGGACTCTGCTGACCTTGCCGATTTCTCAGGGATGAACCCCATGAGGGGGAGCCAGGAAGCAAGTTGGACTTTGAAGGATGATTAGGGAGTAGAAGGGGAATTCTGGTGTCATCATCAGCATACCAGTGCCAGAATGCAGAAGAATTGCAGACACAGACTCTCTCCAAAGGCACAAGTCATTGCTCCTGGGAGGAATGACACCGTGGGCGCCCCCCTGCGAGGATCGAGGGGCCATGAGAAGAACACTGTAACTTGGCAGGGTCCCACATACTTCAGACCGGATGAGGGTTGGACTCCTGAGTCCCGTGCCTCACTACTTGAAAATCCCATGAAAGAGCTGGAGCCTCGTTCTGGGCAGCAGTGGACAATGGCTCTTTGTCACCAGCCAGTGAGGAGTAAGTGAGGAGAGTGATGGAAGCAGAGGTCTGAGGGGTTCTGTGCCCTGGGGGTCTCAGATGGTGTGGAGAAGAGGGTCAAGGCCTGGGAGGTCACAGTCAGGCAGGATGAGCGTGTGGAGGACTGAGGGCCCTGCCCTTACCCTCTGGACCCACCATGGCTCTGGCCTTTTCTGCCTTGGGCTGTGCCTTGCTCTGGCCTTCCTGGTGGATTATTCTGGAAGACTTCCCAGGAAGTTTGGAGGTCCCTCAGGTCCAGGCCCCAGGGATGAAGGAGCCCAGGATAGCGGTTATTCCAATGATGTGAGCCCCTCAGGCATTGTGGCTTCTTTGGTGCCCAGGAGGCCTTGTGGTGCCACAGAGCCGACAACATGAAGGTGGGGACCCCACTGCACTGTGGGGAGGAACAGGCTGAGAAGTCAAACCCTGAGGTGTAGCCTCTCGCTTTCCACCCACGTTAAGCAGAAACCACAACTTCAAGGCTTAGTGCCCTCCAGCCCTCAGTAGTATATGTTGTGTAAGAGACACCTGCAGCTCAACAAGTAATTACAAAGTGAATCCTATGTAACCACCACCTAAGACATGAGGGGACCACTGCCATCTCCCCTTCATCCCTTTCTGATTTCTATCCCTTGCCTCCCCCTGAAGGTAATTACCATGCTGACTTCTGGAACAATCATTCCCATGTTTTTTGTGTGTTTGTTTGTTTTTTTTTACAAGGCAGCATAGTACAGTGGTAAGAACATGCATTCTGGAGACAGAAGGTGTTCATTCACTTCTTGGTTTCATTCACTTCTTGGTTCCTCTACTCACTTGCTGCGTATCCTTGGGCCGAATACTTTATCTCTCTGTGCTCACTTTCTTTATCTGTGACGTAAGGATCATGAGAGAATGCAAGCTGATGAGGTTGTTTAAAAGATTAAATATGAGGGGCTTCCGTGGTGGCGCAGTGGTTGAGAGTCCGCCTGCCGATGCAGGGGACGCGGGTTCGTGCCCCGGTCTGGGAAAATCCCACATGCCGCGGAGCGGCTGGGCCCGTGAGCCATGGCCGCTGAGCCTGCGTGTCCGGAGCCTGTGCTCCGCAACGGGAGAGGCCACAGCAGTGAGAGGCCTGCGTACCGAAAAAAAAAAAAGATTAAATATGAGTTAATATATGTGTAGTGCTTAGAACAGTGCCTTGGGTAGTATGGGTGCTTTTTGTAGTACGGTCACCTAAATATACATGCCTTAGCAGATATGGTCTAGTTTGCTAGTTTTTGAACTGTATGCTAACGAATCATACTCTAAAACCAACCAACAAATAAACAACCAAACAGATAGGTACAAAGCCTATATGAATACGGCAGCAATGATGATTGAAGGGGAAAAGGATGTGCCAGTGGCTGAAGTTCTGGAAATACGAGCAGCCTGTTGTGATGGGCTGGGGCGTGAGGACAAGAACACACAGGGGTGGCATAAACAGATTATGGGGATTAACACTCAGCAGAGAGGTGTAACTGAGAGTGTTACTGAGTCTAAGCTCATACTGCTCGTTGCAAGAGAGGCCAGTAAATCAAGTTGTTGGGACAAGGAATAGTGACTTTATTTGGAAAGCCAGCAGACCAAGAAGATGGTGGACTAGCGTCCCAAAGAACCATCTTGGTGGAGTTAGAATTCAGACTTCTTTTATACTAAAAGGGGAGGGGGTGTGGTTGGTTGCTGCAAACTTCTTGATGTGGAAATCCTTTGTTCTTGCAGCTGCCCAGGTAGGTCATGTCACAGTGTTCCTGTAAACCTCCAACAAGACAAATGTTATTCTCTGTTCTGCAACTTTTTATCTCTATATGAATGGAAAAGTGTTATACCTTTAAAGGTCAGAGCCTTGAGAATGGGCCATCCTGTATATTTCAGGCTGTAGGTAGCATGCTTTACTTGTAGCTAAAGCAATAGAATACAGAGGTTAAAGTAAAAGAAACAGATCAATATGGAGTCAGATCTGTTCTTCCCTATTACAAGAGAACACAGCATGGATCCAAGGAGTAGGAGGGGCTCTGGGGAGTGAGGCAACCTGTCCCTCCTCTCCCACCACCCGGCACCCAGCATGGTTCTTGTGGAACTCATGCTGCTTCCTTCACGGTGCAGTGCAGACTCCATCTCCATTCTGCCTCTGGTTGCGTGACTTCACACTTCCACTCCCGGCTGTGGGGCCTGGCTGTAGGTCACTGCCCTGACAATAGATGCTTCAGTTCCAGT
The DNA here is from genome assembly GCF_949752795.1 of Hyperoodon ampullatus. NCBI lineage: Eukaryota > Metazoa > Chordata > Mammalia > Artiodactyla > Ziphiidae > Hyperoodon > Hyperoodon ampullatus. The sequence goes on along the minus strand of NC_136915.1, from coordinate 84,723,472 downwards.
GCAGCCTGGACAGTGCCCAGAGCCTCGTGGGCCTCTGTCTCCAGAGGAAACAGCCCCGTGCTTGGGGAAAAGAAGCCCTAGCTCCCAACTGCACTGTGGGCAGAGTTAGATTGAAAATGTCGTTATTCAGCAAACTTGTACTAAATACTTAGAAGTCCCAAATACTTCACTGAAGGGAGATGGTTTTCTTTGCTTTCCCTGGATCTGCCCACTCAGTCTTCATACCAGCCCTGAGCTCTCCTGCTGTCTCTGTTTTATAGAAGAGGAGACAGAGGCGGGTGACTCGCTCCTGCTCACATGGCTAATAAGTGCAGGAGGCCTGGCCAGGGCCGTGCTCTTGACCAGTCACTGCCCTGCTTCACCTCACTTCCTTGCTCAGTAGTCCTGGTTCTGCTCTGCTGGCTATGTGGGCACACTGCTGAACCTCTGTGCGTTTCAGTTTCCCTGCTTATGAGGAGCAGGCCTATGGGCCCCAGTGTTCACATTCCCTGATTCACTGCCCTTCGTGGAGGCCTCCCACAGATGCCGGCCAGCCCTGGGCACCTGGGGTCTCCACGAGAAGTAATATCATGGCCTCTGGCCTCCTCAGGGAACTTATATTTGGGGACACAACTGATGATACAAGATGGTAAATAACTAACTTTCCAAAGTGTGATTCAGACCAGAGTGTAAGTAAGGGCTCTGGGAGGGCAGCTGAACAAGTCTTGCCTAGTGGAAAAATGGATCATCTTAAAGGAAGAGCAAATCCTCCTTAACCACTGCTAAAAATTACTTCTCTGTTAGGCAGAAACACTTGCCTGGCAGACAAGTCATTACCATCTGGCTCCCAGTCGGCCCTACCTGCCCCACCCACAGCCGGGAGCCCTGTGCAGCTGGTGGACGTGCCTCATTTCAGCAAAAGCATCAACACTTAGAGGGTGGGTGTTTTCTTCCTCCACATAACATGCTTCCTTATGTTGAAATATTTCTCCACAGGGCTATGCATGGGATGAAGAGGATGTATGGTAAGCAGGCAGAGCCCCAGAAATAGAAGGCTAGTTGGGATTGTGCAAAAGTCAGTGAATGAACCTGGTGACAGAGACACCACACACCCTGAGGCTGGTTACTTCAACCATAAAGAACTAGTTGTGAGAAACACAGTTTGACTGGGTTGGGGCCATGACACCGGGGAATGGAAACACTGGAGACAGTATTTTAAAATGTTGAGCTTGGGCTGAAGAACGAATCTTAGGTTTGTGTTGACTCATACTGTGACATCTCAGAGCCTGTGGAGAGGTGGCATCTATCCCAGGATTCTTGGTCTCCCACTGTGTCTCTTCCTCTGTTGGTTTTCTTCCCTACGGTTCTGTGCCAGCTCTGCTGCTCATTCTACTACTGCAAGGGATAATACCTTTCCAAGATTTCAGTGTTTAGCAGCAGGCAGATGGCTCACAACTTTACTTTTTAATTTAAAAATTTTATATTTTTATTGAAGTATAGTTGATTTATAATGTTGTATTTCAGGTGTATAGCACAGTATGTATATATGTATTATATATTCTTTTTCAGATTCTTTTCCCTTATAGGTTATTATAAAATATTGAGTAAAGTTCCCTGTGCTATACAGTAGGTCCTTGTTAGTTATCTATTTTATATACGGTAGTGTGTATCTGTTAATCCCAGCCTTAGAGTTCCAACTGGGAGCTGGACGTAGGCTCTGGACTCACGAATGTGGCTGCCTCCTGGGTGTCATCATTCTGAGTCCCACAGGTACCTCTTCTCAACTAAACTCCTCCCAAACTTGCTTCTCCCCATCCACCTTCTAACTCAGTGAATGGCACCATCACTCACCCTCACCATCCTCCATGTGCAAAGAGTCACCAGTTCCCTCCATGTCTTTCCACTCTATGTGTGAACCTCAGTTCAGGCCCTGCATCTCTGTCCTATAGCAGCTCTCTCAGGGGTCTGCCTGCCTTCCAGTTTGCTCCCCTTGAACCCACCCTTCACACAACAGCTAAAGTGCTTCCACAGCACAAATAGGAGGTGTAACTCCCCTCCTTAAAGCTCCTCGAAGCCTGCCAGTTGCTTTGGGGATTCAGCCTAAACTTGTTCAGTGTAAAGCACCATTCTTGAGTTGGGCCTGGTGTATCACTCCAGTGATCTGAGGCTTGGCTCTCACGGGAACCTCCCTTCAGGCCTGTGCATTCTCTGACAGGAACAGGAGATGGACGAGGTGAAGTTGTTAAATGGAAATTACCATCTCTCCCAACACCCGCACTCTACCATATTTCTGAATTCAGAACATCCCAGCAGAGTCCAAGATGCTGTTTCTAAAGATAGTACATCAGAGTAACCTGCTTACAAATCAGTAAGAAAATAACCTATAGGGGAAAAGAATCTGAAAAAGAATATATACATATATATATATAACTGAATCACTTTGCTGTATACCTGAAACTAACACAACATTGTAAATCAACTATACTTCCATTAAAAAGATGCTTTGCTGAAACCAAGAAAAAAAAAAAAAGAAAAGAAAAATACAAATAGCCTAAGACAATGACAGAAGCTAACCAGGATAACCGGGGAAGAAAGCTAGAGCCTTTACTGCTCTTCCAGACCAGAGCCTGTTGGGCCCTCAGTGAACCTTGCCTGTAACTCTCTTATGACATTTCATACTCTGTGGCATCTATTTATTTATTTAGCACTTGGTTTAGCTCTTACTTCAAAACATCAGCAACCCGAGTTCGGGGAAGATGCATCTGTCTGCATCTTCTATGTGCCTTCTGTGCAGTGCATATCTTCTATGCATAGGGCAGAGGAGGATCTCGGTATATGAATGGCCAATTATTAAATCACAATATTATGTCTTTCCCCATTAGCCAGGAATATTTATTTCATTAAAATAGCTTTCTACAAATATCTCTCCATATTACAAAGGATTATGTTCCTAATGAGTATTTTGCACTTATGAATCAATAATAAAAAGAGAAATTCCCTGAGAGAAAAGTTGACCAAAGATGATAGACAATTTACAAAAGAATTTACAAAATAAACAATACCAATGGCCATGAAACATATGGCAGAGGCTTAATCTCCATGTACAATGAAAACTACTGTTTGCAGGAGGTGGGGAAAACAGGGACTTGCATTGTTGGCAGGAGTGTAAATTTGTAGAACACTTCCTGTGGGCAATTAAGCAATAATAATTTAAACTTTAGAATTTACATGATCTTTGACCCAACAATCCCAGGACTCTGTCCTCTAGGAATAATCAGATAAGGGTACCAAGTTTATGTGAAAGAATAGTAATTGCAACATTAATAATAGAATAGTTAAAAATGCAAATAAGTCAAGCTTTTATCATGGTGATATGGTTAAATAAATCATGGTACAGCCATATAATGGAATATTATGCACTTGTTAGAAGAGAATCAAATCTCTAGATATGTGTTTCTACAAGGAAAAATGCGCGCAATATATCAAGTGAAAGAGACAGGTTATAAAGCATTTTATCCATCTACCCATCCACCCTTCCTTTCATTCTTTCATTCAGCAAGAAAATAGTAAAAGAGTATTAGTAAGCCATTAACAGTAATTATCACTGGATCAAGTTAGACTTTTTAGTGACTTCCACACTCTATTTCATATTCTGAAGATTTTACAATGAGCAGTGTGGTATATTATTCTTGAAACAGCAAAAATCATAGGTAATGCCAGTTAGGGGGAAAGTTTTTCTTCTTGTTGATTGAAAGAGCAATATGAGAGATTTATCTCTGCTGGCATTTGGGGAACACGTTGCCATATGGGATAATTTTTCATCATGAGGCATCTTGGCTTGGTGGATTAGCCCCTGGTGGCAGAGCCTTGCATCATGTGGAATTTGTCCTGCGGTTGTTTTCTTTTTTATTTGTTTGTTTTTGCGGTCCGCGGGCCTCTCACTGTTGTGGCCTCTCCCGTTGCGGAGCACAGGCTCCGGACGCTCAGGCTCAGCGGCCATGGCTCACGGGCCCAGCCGCTCTGCGGCATGTGGGATCCTCCCGGACCGGGGCACGAACCCGTGTCCCCTGCATCGGCAGGCGGACTCTCAACCACTGCGCCACCAGGGAAGCCCTGTCCTGCGTTTTCGACCCCAGCTTTCACTAACTCCTAAGAAACACAAGATAACATTTTCACAGTCCATTCCTGCGCCAGTAAAGGGGAACAAATTACATTTAATTTCCAACTATCAGTGGTTAAGAATTGTGTGGGTATATGAAATCAGCAAATAATAAACATTTTATCCATTTGTTTTCTCTCTTCTACCTATACTCTCAATCATCATTTTATTTTATTTACTCATTACCAAGACAAAGTGAACTGATTTCTGGATTTTATTTTGCTCTTCCCCATGTGCTCTTGGCCTGACTTGGTCTTAGAGAACACTGGCCGGTTCCTATTGGTCACTAATTTCTTTTCTACCTAATCACAAAAGGTTAACTAATACAAGTTTACACTTTTCCTTGGTGTTGATGACATGCTCATCTAACAATGGCTCCTGGAACTTCATCCTTTTTCCTTCTTAGGAAACTCTAAGTGCTTTGCCCTTTGGTCCACCATGTTGATGTCTTTATGTTGATTGGACTTGGCAAACTGAAAGTGGCATCTCTGGATGCCCTGGGAGGATACATGTGTTCTAGAATGTTGGAAATAAACCCTACAGAGATTCCATGGGCCAGCCATATTGGTAAAGTTTTTAGGCTCCAGTGTTCTGGACTATGCTGAACAACATTCTCTCCAAGGTAAAGGACCAGTGAATGCATCTGCACCTCTTACAACCATGAAAGAAGCACAGCTCTTTGGAAGTCCTTCAGGTGCTGGAGGTAATATGTATTGCACTTGGGACAACTGCTCCATCCCATTTATCAGAGGACTCATGTTGCTGGCAATTTTGATTGGGTCTCAGAGCAAGAGGGGGCTCTGCAGCAGGTCCAGGCTGTAGTATAAGCTGTCCTGCCACTTGGGCCATGTGAACTGGAAAATCCCATAGTGATGGAGGTATCTTGTGATAAATGAGAGCACTATGTGGTGTCTCTGACAAGTTGTATTGGGGGAGTTGCAGTGCAGATCTCTAGGCTCTGGAGCAAGGACATGCTATCTGTTGCAAGAAATTATGCACTTTTTGAATGGAAGCTCTTGCCTGGCTACTGAACCTGGGAAGAGACTGAGCATCTTGCCAGAAGTCGTCAAATACATGTGCATCCAGAGCTACCTATCATGGACTGAGGGCTGTCATTCCCACCAAGTCATAAGGCTGGAGAAGCCCAGCATAATTCATCTTAAAGTGATCATGGTGCAGCTAAGAGTGGGCCTGGGCAAGTCCAGAGGGCATGAGAACGCTAACTGACCAAGTTGAACAGTCTCACGTATCACCTGCTTATGTTGCATTGATGCCTCTCTCTAAGCTCATGCCGATGGCCAGGGGTTTCCTATGACCAGTTGGCAAAGGAAGAGAAGAAAATCCAGGCCTAACTCATGGAGGGGTTGACTGGGTCTGTTGGTGTGAGCTGAAAACAGACTGTTCTGCATTACAGCTCCACTCAGGGGACTCTGAAAAGAATAGGAGGGCAGGAGAAAATCCTCCCCCATGGGCAGAGCTGCAGGCACTGTATTAGTCTTCCAGTTTGTGAAGAGAGAGAAATGGCTTTAGCTAAGACTATGCTGTGAGTCCTGAGCTGTGGCAAGTGGTTCGGCTGGTGGGTCAGGGGTTTGGATGGAGCAATATTGGAAGATTGGAGATAAGGTGATATGGGAGAAGAGCATACAGAGGGGGCCCAAAGTGTAGGGGTTGTTACATCATCTATGAATGCTCACCAGAGAGAATCTACTACAGAATCAGGGACTCAACAATCAGCTGGACAGGATGATGTGACCTGTTCTCAGCCTTCCCAGTGCCAGCACAATGGGCCGATGAAATGGAATCACCATGGTTACAGAAATGAGAAAAACGCATATACCCATCATGGCAGAGCAGATGACCCTGATCATCATGAGGAGGTAGGGTTGCTGCTGCATCATGGGGACAGGAAGGAATAGGTTTGGAAATTAGAGGATTTATTGGGACCATATCTTGGTGCCCAGTTTTAGCTGTAGGTGGGCAATTATTGCAGCTACAAACTGATAAGAGCATGGTAACCAAGGGTTCAGACTCTTCAGGGATAAAAGTCTGTCCACTTCAGCAAACAAGCCACCTAAACCAGTAGAAGTGCTGGTGGAGAGTGGGGGAAATCTAGAAAGAATGGTGGAGGAAGGAGATGATGAATATCAGTTCCAACCTAGGGACCAACTGCAGTGGTGAGTGGGTGGCTGCTTTTCTTCTAATGGCCCCACACCAGCCACTCTCTTTGGAAGACTGCCACCTGGTAACTACACTGCTTTGCCTACAGGTGCAGAGCCCAGAGGTGCCTGGGAGTTTCCATTTCCTCAGGGCTCCCCTTAGCCAGGGGCTGACAGAGTTTGTGAGCATGAAGTCCAGCTCCTTGCCTCGATGGGGACAAACTCACAAGTCTCTCCCTTGTGAGACTCCGCCTGAAATCTCACAACCTTGGGTCCTTCCCTTTCCATGGCCTTCTTCCCTCACTCTCCTATCAGTTTCTTCCAGGGCCAGTCTTACTAAACCACCTGCCCTTAGAGTCTTCCTCTCAGAGTCTGCTCTGGGTAATCTCCCACTACTTAACGGGGAGATTAACGGGGGTGGTGGTGGTGGTAATAATAGGTCACATTCACTGGGCATCTACCATGCGCAGGGCACCGTGGTGAGAGCTCTTACATTACCAGGTCCACTGAATCCTCCAGAACTCCCCGCTCCCTGACCCCAGGTGCTGAATAAACTCTCAGCAGCAGAGCTTAGGGCTTTAGGGCACAGGCCCAGGAGCCCAACTATCTGGGGTCAAATTTTGGTTCTGCCAGTGACTGGCTGTGTGACCTTGGGCAGGTTACTTGCCTCATCTGTAAAATGGGGATAATAATAGGGTCTACTTCACAGGCTGTTTATGAAAATTCGATGAGTTAATGTAAAGCATTGGAATGCTTTGTAGATGTTTGTGAAATGAACAGATACTTCACAAGGGGCAAGTAAGACTTAGAAAGATTAATTAACTTGCTCAAGTTCGCCCAGCTAAAGTGGTGAAGTCAAGATCTGTATGATTTCAAACTCCAATCTCTTAACTACGACTGTATGCCACCTCTGGTCAGGCCTACCTTCGTTCCCCTTAGTATATTTCAAAAGGCCCACTTTTCTCCGAGACCACCCATCGCTGGCTGGTCTTTGCTGGGAGACAACAGGAGGAGCCTGGGTCTCCCTGTGGCCGCCCTTGTGGTGAGGCTCTCTATCACTGTGGACATTGTCTTGTCTTGGAGGTGCTGCTGTGTGTTAATTCTCAAGGGGATCTCTCCACAGACCTTCATTTTCTTTATTTCATTGCCAACCCCCTGTTCCCCATGCCTCCCAAAAAAGTAGAGAGAGACTTTCCTTCACTACTGAAGTGATAGCTTATGGGAACCCTTTTTTTTTTAAACTCAGAAATCATTTTCTCAATTGCCAAGGTAAATGAGATAATAATTTAAAACATATGAAACATGTAAGGGGGGAGGGAAGTGAGAAAACTCTCACTTGCCACCCATGTGGGGCTGTCACTGGCCTCCTCTTGGACTTCGGGCTGACACACCTGGCAGGCTTGGTGAATGTCCTTATAAGGCAACTGCAGTGCCGCCCCTGTGGCTTCCCTGGCCTGCTTTTCACTAGGGCAATGAAGCAATGTCCCTGAACTGGGAAGGGTGGGGACAGCTTGCTCTTAATTCTCTAATAGCCCCACTCAGGCGGCTCTACTTCCTCTTCTGATGATTTGAATGTGAGAAATCCAACTACAGGAGAACCTTAACAAGGAGGCCGTTTATTTCCATGCTCTTCACTGAGCAAAATGTATTAGGCAGCTGCTATATGCCATGCTCTTTAATCTCATGGGGTCACATGAGGATTATTTACAGGAAAGGGAAGAGATCCAGATGTGGTGCTGAGCTTCAAGGCTGCCCGGGATCCAACATTAGTTTCATTGTTTTTTATTTTTGTGAGGCCCTCAAGGTCCACGCAGGTCCCAGGACTTGGGAAGGGAGGTAACTCCTTTTGTTAGAAAGGAGAAGGGACATCGAATATTTAATGTCATAGGTACCAAGCCCAGTGCTTTACATCCATCACCTCATTTAATTCTCAAGGTGATCTGTGAAGTAGGTATTTGGGTTTACAGTGGAATTTCCCTGAAATGTCTACTCTGATCTATCTGGCTGCTCTCTACATCCCAGAGTCAGCCAGGATGAGGCCCCTTGGGTTATTTACATTTTAACCTCAAAGGGGGTTTTCTGTTTTTCAGCCTTAATACTTACTGCTCAGATCAGTCCCAAAGGTTTCCTCCCAGCTCAGAGAACCAAATCAGCTGCTCCGCCAATGGCAAGTGCTTGACTCCCGGCTACCCACAGCCACCAGGGGCCCAGGAGGCCTGGCTGACCTGCAATTCCACCTCCCCACCCATCGTGAGGGGAGTGGGGGAGGCCCCAGACCTTCTACGACTTCATCTCTGGGCTTCCGGTTCACACCCCATGCCGTCCCCTTCAGTTAGTCTGCTCGGGATCCAGCTTCTGTGCTGGGTAAAAGACCAACATCACGTTGATGCTGGGGGTTTCCCAGGGTTTCACCTTCTTTGGAGAACAGGTGCTGCAGACATAAACGTCTTTATGACCCAGGCTAGATTAATTCCCCCTGCGATGCGTTCTCTCCCATCTCCTCTTTCACAGCTCTTAGCACACGTTTTTCTCTTGAACTGCCGGGAGAAAATTGCACTGGAAAATCTGGAAGCATACCTAGATGGCTTCTCTGGGCATGAAATATCAACCACCCTCCCCTCTGCCAGTTTCCCCCTCCGTCACCTTCCTCCATCCTCGCCTTGCTGCCTCCACTCTGGCCACACTGGTCTCTTGCTGCTCTGTAAACATCCAAGGCTAGGGTCACCAGATAAAATACAGGTTTCCCAGTAACATTTCAGTCTCAGATAAACAACAAATGATTTTTTTGTATAAGTATGTCCCAAGTTAAATTACTTCTTGTTTATCTGAAATTTATATTTAACAGAATGTCCAACCTTTGCTTTCTTTCTCGTTTCTTTTTTTGCTAAATCTGGTGACAATGCCAAGCTCATTCCCGTCACTGGGGATGTTTGTCAGTCACATGACTCCCCCCTCACTGGGCTCTGGCCTTGGCCCAGATGCCTTGTCTTCAGGGAGGCCTCCCCTCATCCCCGCATCTCAAAGCATGGCCCCATCCCAACCTTCCACCTCCCCTTGCCTTATTTCCCCCTCAGCAGCACCTGCCTGACTTGCCCTCGCATATGTGTTTTCTGTCCATCTCTCCACAAGCACGATCACGTCATTAAGTCAGGGATTCACATCAGTTTTGTTCATTGCCATGTTTCCAGTGTCTAGAACAGGGACTGGCACAAAACAGTCACCCCAAGCCATCTGTTGAATGAATGGATTATTCTGCATGATCAGGAGAGAGAATTTTGATTTTTCGCAGTCAGCCCAAGAAAGAGAAGGTAAGAGCAGAAGGCCCTGAGATAAGAGGGGGAAGAGTGGAGAGTGAGGAGGGGAGGAGAAAGACAGAGACAGTCAGAGACAGAGTGAGACCGAGAGACAGAGACAGACAGACAGAATGAATTGAGAGAAGAGATAGGATGCAGTCTGAGACCACTGTCATCTGTGGGTGACTTCAGAAGTGTGGGAGCCCACACAGCTGCTAGAAGACATTTGCATGGAGGGGCCATACAATGCATACGATATAGACTTTGAGAACACAGTCTTTGCCACAGACTCAAAATTTGAGTCTGGGCTGCACCACTTAACACTTGTAAGGCTTTAAGCACGGAATGCATCTCTAGGCCTCAGTTTCCCTATCTGTTAAATGGTAATAACAATATTACCCAGTCTTGGAGCAGTTGGGAGGCGTAAATGAGATACATGTGTCAAGCATGCAGCGCCAGGTCTGACCCCTGGCAAGTGCGGAAGAGAAGACAGCTGCCAGTGCTCCTGCCATCACAGCCATGCTCCTCCTGATCATGAAATTACCCCCCACCCCATGATTGCCTCTTCAATTTTTACTGACTCTCAGTTGATGACCATTTTCCAAAAAGAAACAGTGGTTTTGTTTTTGTTCCTTTTTGGTAATCACTGTGGCCCATTAGAGATTAGAGAATAGCTGGTGGGTGTGCTCTGGGTGCTGAGAGGCCAGTATCACTCTTCTGCCTGTGGAGTGACTCACCCCTCATGTAGCCCCAGGGATAAGTCTCTGCACTCAGGTGGCTTGGAAGTTTTGGGAAATAGTTGTCACCAGTGTTAAACCCGGAGTGTCAGAGGCCCCTGTCGCTGAGCACACAGGACAGGGTGCAGCCTGTCTGGTCTTGACGTGTGTTGGCTCTGTGACCCCCGCACCCCTTAACTACTCAGCCTCACGTTCTTCCTGTGGAAAACAGGATGGTGTTTCCTGGTCTGTCTGTCTTCCAGGTTTGGCTGATCACGAAATGAAAGAGGCTATGACAAAAGCTTTGGCAACCCTAAACTGCTATATAAAGCCCAGATCGTGTCATCAGCATTGTCTGCAGGGGGAGGGGGTCCTGACTAGCTGACTGGGGATCATGGGCTCCGTGGACATCTTGGTGTCACCCACTCCGTGTACCTCATAGACGCACGCCCTTTTCCTGGCGCCAGGATCAAATACCACTCAGAGATGTGTCCTCGGGGCGGGGGTTAAAATGACACAAGGCCCTCATTCCTGGGAGCTCCACCACTGCACCCCCCGCAGTCAGGCCAGCAGGTGTCTGCCAGATGTGCGAAGGCAGGAAATTAGCGCCAGCTCTGAATAAACATCTTTGCACTTTGCTATATTGGTAACTGGCTGTACTTTTGTAGGAGTGGACACACTCCTGGAAGTCCCCTGGTTCCCAGCCCCAGTGAGACACACACGCTCCAGCCCCTCCCCATCCTAGCCTCACCGTTTCTGGGGAACACTCATTCTTAGGTGGCAGCACCGTCCAGGGCCAGACAATGCCTCCTGCAGCAGACAGGCAGGCTCAGGATGTACTGGTGCCCATGGCCTCAGCTTGTGGGCCCGGGCCCTGGCCCAGCTCATAAAGCCAAGTCACCTCTGAGAAGCAACCTTCTCTCATTTGGCCAGAGCCAGCCCCCAACTACAGCAGGCAGGGTCCTTGACTCAGGCTCTGCAACTTAATGCATTTATAAGACAAATATTAACCAAGTGACTACTCTACACTATGTACTAGGTGCTAGGAACTCACCAATGAACAAAACCAATACTGAATTTCCCTTCCTTCATGGAACTTCCATTCTAGTGTGGGGAGGGACAGAAAAGGTAAATAACTAGATTCTGAAGTGTGTAAACAGATGACAAATGATGTGGAAAATTGGCAGGGTAAAGAGGGTAAGGGTGAGTGCAGGGGGAAGGGAGCAGCAGGTTCCACCGTGGGGTCCACAGAGAATGTACCACCTGAGTCAACACCAAGAAGGTGAGCACCTGGGAGGGGAGCTGGGAAACATTCCACGAAGGGGGAACAGCCAGTGCTAAGGCCCTGAGGCCTTGGCCACCGCCTGGTGTGTTCAAGGAATCAGGAGACCAGTGAGTGGGGGAAGTAGTGATTTGGGAAACTAGCAGTGGCCAGGTGTGGAGAGCAACCCTGGCAGGTGGCAGCAGGAGAAAAGTGGTTCAGGATCAGCTGGTGGCAAGGGCTGGCTCTGGTTTGGGAGTCCTTGAAGTCTTCATAATGTGGGAATGCCTTCTTTAAGGAAAAATATGAAATTACAAGTATGAAATTAAGCACAGGGTTTTGGAAATGCAAGCGAGGGCCCCTGAAGCTTAGGTTCTTTAACTTCCCAATGGTGGAGCTGTGGACCCAAGGCCTGTGCTTGGGATGGCTCCGGAGGGCCCCACTCACCCCAAGGCAGCACCCTCCTCCCTCTCTCCCTCCCCTACAGCATTGCCCTTCTGTGACTTCTTTCCTGGTCCAAGCTTCCTGTGACATCCATCTCAACCAGTGTTTGCACAGATAGCAATGGGGACAGAGAGAGGACCTGAGGGACCTCCGTGTCCCCAACCTGGCCACATGGGTCAGAGTCCAGCCAGCAGGGATGACAGTGACAGTGAGGGTGGCAGGGAAGTCACCTTAGGAGGGGAAGGACAGGAATCACGTCTCCGCAGAGGACATTTCTCTGATTTTGTGGTTCTGTCCCCATCCAGGAAAAGAAACCAGGAGGGCAAGTGCACACTCAACATGAAAGGAGGCTGGGGTCCTCCTCCAGGCCCCCCACTGTGACCCTTCAGGGAGTAGCTGCATGGGGCTGGGTCCTGGAAGATAAGCTGGGGGACTCTCTTAAGCTGGCTGGTGAGCGCCACCCAGGGAGGCCCAGGTTCTGCTTTGGAAACCAGGAAGGGGTTGGGGACAGGAGTGGAGCAGGCGGGAGAGAGAAGAAAGGAATTATTCAGAGTCCAGTTATGAACTATTAGCAGTGGGGAAAGAAACCAAGATGTGTGGGGGAGTAGTCATTATGTTCCTCTATGTGATGTGGCTTCTGTGGGGCCTGGTTAAATACGAACTATGCCCTCCTCCCTCCCTCCCTCCCTCCCTCCCTCCCTTCCTCCTCCCTCCCTCCCTTCCTCCCTCCCTCCCTCCCTTCCTCTCTCCCTCCCTCCCTTCCTCCCTCCCTCCCTCCCTTCCTCCCTCCCTCCCTCCCTTCCTCTCTCCCTCCCTCCCTTCCTCTCTCCCTCCCTCCCTCCCTTCCTCTCTCCCTCCCTCCCTTCCTCCTCCCTCCCTCCCTTCCTCCTCCCTCCCTCCCTTCCTCTCTCCCTCCCTCCCTTCCTCTCTCCCTCCCTCCCTCCCTCCCTTCCTCTCTTCCTCCCTCGCTTCCTCCTCCCTCCCTCCCTTCCTCTCTCCCTCCCTCCCTTCCTCCCTCCCTCCCTCCCCTCCTTCCTTCCTTCCTCCCTTCCTTCCTTCCCTCCTTCCTTCCCTCCTTCCTTCCTTCCTTCCTTCCTCCCTTCCTTCCTTCCCTCCTTCCTTCCTTCCTTCCTCCCTCCCTTCCTCCCTCCCTCTCTCCCTCTATTCTTTCTCTCTCTTTCATTCATTGATGAGAAAAGATCCCGTTTAAAAGTAGCTGGTGTATGTAGACCCTTCCCAATTAAAAAAAATCATAATAATTTTTCTTTAAAGTGCCAATTGCTATCTTTGTCTAGGTAGAGACATTTAAGCAAGTTTGGATATGATATGGAAATTTTGATTAATTTGTTTGAATGGAGCTCTTATTGTAATACAGTCCTTTGTCTTTTGGAATAAATCAACCAAGAAGCATTTATAACACAGCTGCTATATACGCAGTTTTATTTTAGGGCCTCCTTATTCAAGGAGGTTGAATCCAAAATCCTACTCCTGGAGATGATTTTGGTCTGGCTGTGAAGTCAGTGCTTATGCCTGTGGGGAGATGGGATGATGGTGCCATGGCATTGCTTCTCAGGCCTTACACTTGACTATTTCTCTTCTTATTCAATGTGTTTTCCCTGGACTGTTGCACCCACACCCGAGACATCACCACTCTCTGTCAAGCTTTCAGTGCCAAATCAGTCTCCAGCCTGACTTCACGCTACCTCCCAGGTGCTTTTCCAGGATGCGGAGGACTGCAGGCTCACTCCCTGAAACCCCCTCTTCCTCCGGCCCTTGGGGTGGGCTGCCTGAAACACACGCATCTGACCACAGCTCTGGTCTAGCCAGGAGCCTCCACTGGTCACTGTTATCCACATCAGAGGTCCAAACATCCGGAAATGTAACTTGTTTTTCAAGTAAAATATTGCATTGAACACCAGTAGAAGAAAGATGGGAAGTTACTTTATTGGTAGACATGTACTTTACAGGCATCTGTTTATAACATTTGCTTGCTCTAAAGCCAGCCACTCTGAATAATGAGGCTATTTTCAAAAGCATAAACATTTGACATTTATGGTCATGGATGCACTTGCAGTTTTTATTTTTTAATTCATTAATTATTTTAGTATAGATGATTTACAATGTTAGTTTAGTTTCAAGTGTACAGCAAAGTGATTCATATATATATTATATATAATATATATATATAATATATATATATGGTCTTTTTCAGATTCTTTTCCATTACAGGTTATTACAAGGTATTGAATATAGTTCCCTGTGCTATACAGTAGGTCCTTGTTTTATCTATAGTCGTGTGTATCTGTTAATCCCAAACTCCTAATTTATCCCTCCCCCACCCTTTTCCCCTTTGGTAACCATAAGTTTGTTTTCTGTGTCTGTGAGTCTATTTCTGTTTTGTAAATAAGTTCATTTGTATCATTTTTTTAGATTCCATCTATAAGCGATATCATATACTTTGTCTTTCTCTGTCTGACTTACTTCATTTAGTATGATAATCTCCAGGTCCATCCATGTGGCTGCAAGTGGCATTATTTCATTCGTTTTTATGGCTGAGTAATATTTTATTGTGTACATGTACCACATCTTCTTTATCCATTCATCTGTCAGTGGACATTTAGGTTGCTTCCATGTCTTGGCTATTATAAATAGTGCTGCAATGAACATTGAGGTGCATGTATCTTTTCAAGTTAGAGTTTTCATCTTTTCTGGATATATGCCCAGGAGTAGGATTGCTGGATCATATGGCAACTCTATTTCTAGTTTTTTAAGGAACCTCCATACTGGTCTCCATAGTGGCTGCACCACTTTACATTCCCACCAACAGTGTAGGAGGGTTCCCTTCTCTCCACACCCTCTCCAACATTTATTATTTGTAGACTTTTTGATTATGGTGCACTTGCAGTTTTAGATCAGCCTCAGCATCCAATTTATTCCTGTATTTGTTTCTGTTGCCCAGTGTTGAGAAAGTTTGGCTCAAGATATAAGTAATAAAACTAGCAACATCTTTATGTTTTATTTTTACACATCTTGCCTTGCCATCTCAGGATGCTCTAAATTAAACAAATCCAAGTTCTTGAATGCAGAGTAGGAGAAAATATTGAGTCTAATATTGAATCATTAACAATATCTAACTGCTTTCATTGCTTATGTTAAATGTAAAATTCACATCAGAAGTAGCTCAAATTTAAGATAGGTGCTCATGCAGTATTATCCTGACTGCACAGCTAACCATTATGCAGTAGGGAGTGAATGTGACCACCTAGGTTTTGTCAGCCTGCATTTGGTTATTCAGTTTACCATGGTCATGTATCTGTACAAATTGATGCAAGAGGGCATACATAGACCTGGATTTTAAGAAATCACCCGTACAGAGCTACAATCTTTCTAATCAGTGACACCTTTATTAAATATTGAAAATCATGAACCAAATCAGAAGAAAAGATCAATTCTCACTGTATCAAAGAGCATTTGCCCAGCGACATGAATTAGTGCATTTGTGGTCTCTGATATGTTAGCATTTGATATAAAGCACATGTGACTATGTTGATATAAAATTACAGTTGATTTTTTAATGATTTAAAGTACATATTTTGGGTAGCTTTTTTTTTAAAAAAAGAAAAATCCATGGACAGAGTCCAAAAGCCAAAAGGTAAAAGAAGGATATTTAGTGACAAATAAATCTCCCTCCACCTCATCCTCAACCAGTATTGTTCTCCCCAGTATTTTTCTTCACTGTTATCAGTTTCTTTGAATCCTACCAGAGACATTCAGTGTGTGTGTGGGAGTGTGTCTTAATTTGGGCTACCGTAGAAACAGACCTTGACACAAGGATTTAAATGAAGCTATTTATCTGGGAAGAGCTCCCAGGAGACTCCTGCAGGGGCTGGGGGCATGAGAATGGGGATGGAAGGCAGCCAATAAAGGGAAGATCATCGAGTAAGTTCCACCATGAACAAACAGAGCGTAATGCCACCGGGGAACTCTGGGAGCCAGCATAGGACACGTGGCCCAGTATTATTTCTCCTGTGGGGAAATGAAGCTGGCAATTTATAACCAACTGCATTGTTTGAGGGCTGTGCGGTGTGGGCAACCAGCCATGCGGCCAGGCACAGGGGACCCTGGTGGTCAGAGAAAACTCTCAGTCAAAGAAATGCAAGAGCTGGCCCTTTAGAGTGTGCAGGTGTGCCCTGAAATGTTAAGAAGCAGGAGGTATAGGCAGGGCACCAACAGCATCTGCTACATTCTCCTAAATACATTTTGAATGAAATTTGAACCAAACATTTGCAGCAACCGTGGCCTAGCCACGCAATTGCCAGGCTTCCACAGAGCCCAGTCTCAAGGCCATTGGCATTCGTGGGAGCAGCAAATGAAGCTTTCCATGGTCTGGCTCCTGTCAACTACTTCTGGTTCCTTTCCCTCCTTAATCACAGTCAAGTTGTCACCCAGTGATACAAGTGATTTGTGCTGGCGGGCCCCACCGGATGGTGGAGCACACCTCCCTGCCTTTTCTCATGATGCTGTCTTGGCCTGGGAGCACACTTTCCCTTCCTCTTAGCTGCCTAATGCTACTTGTTCTCCAGATTCAGGTGAGTAGAAAGAATAAACTTTCCTTTTGGTGTAGTAGAGGGCTCACTGAGGTGTTTAGCCCAGAGCCTGACAGAGACTATGCTCTCAGGGGTGATTATCTGCCCATATCCCCATCTGTCTTATGCCTTGGGGAACCTTCCCTGTCACCCCTGGGCTAGATTGGGATTCCACTCTGCTCACTGTCCTAGCACCCTGGGCTCACCTATTGGAATGATCTGTTTGCCTGTCTGTCTCCCCCAACTGTACCAGGAACTTCTTCAGGGCAGGAAGCAGGCTTTGCTCACCTCTGAATCCCCATTGCAGGCAGTGTGGCTCAGTAAATGCTTTTGAACAGAATTCATCAGAGGGCACTGCACAGTGCCCCTTCTTTGCAGTATTTGTAGGAATCCTGAGGGAGCAATTGCTGCAGACAAGGTGGCCCTTGAATGTGTGTTAGGTGGCCTTGAATAAGACACATGCCTGTAAAGGAGGTTGCTGCCTCCTTCCTGGGGAGAGACTTGTAGACCTGCTCCTTAATTTGGCATGCAAGATCGTTTCTGCTCTTTTCATTTTTATATTTGTTTAATGGATAGCCAGTCCCTCAGTCCATAAATATTTTCTGAGTCCCTACTATTCTGGGCACCATTCTAGGGGATGGAGATATAGGGGTGCACATGACAGAAGGAGGTCCCACCTCAAAGAACTTCCCTCCCTTGGAAGGCAAAGAATAGTACAGAATGGAATTTTCATTCGGACTAGCCTGCTGTCACTGGCGGGGTCTGAAGAATCTGGAACAAGTGGGGCTCATCAGGGCCTGGCTGATGGAAACCTCAGGCAGTTGTAAGTAAAGGCACGGGGGCAGACATCCCAGTAGGAGGAGGGAACCAAAGGAGGTCAAGGACAGCCGTCATTTAGAAACATATTGAACGCATCTGTGGTCAGCATATTGCAAGTCACAAAGAGGTAGAAGCCTCAGTCCGTCCCTGTGAAGATCCGCTGTCTACAGTGGGAGAGGAAAGTCACAGTTATCCTGAGGATTATCAACCAGTGAGGACCATCCAGGCAACCATTTTTAAAGACTTTTTATTTGAAAATAATTATAGACTTTAAGAAAGTTGCAAAAAATAGTACAGAGAGGTTGTGTGTACCGTCACCCAATTTCCCCCAGTGGTAATACTTACATAACTACAGGACAATACCACAGCCAGGAAACTCACATTAGTAAAAGGCACAGATCTTGTTCAGATTTCCTTTGTTTTACATATGAGTCTACAGAATTGTTTCACATGTGTAAATTCACATAACAACCATCACAGTCAAGATACAGAACAGTTCTGTCACCACAAAGATATCCCTGGTGCTACACCTTTATAGTTACCACCCCCCACCCCCCCCAACCCCTGGCTAGTGTTGAGTTTTGAAAGTTCTTGGTGTTCTAGACATGAGCCCTTTGCAAATATTTTCTACTTGTCTATAGAATGTCTTTTCATCCTCTTTACAGGGTCTTTCGCAGAAAAAAAGATTTTAATTTTGATGAAGTACAACTTAATTTTTTCTTTTATGGACTGTGCTTGTAGTGTCATGTTTAAGAACTCTTCATTTTTCCCTAGGTTTGAAGGTTTTCTGTGTTTTCTTCTAAAAGTTTATAATTTTACATTTAAATCTATGGTCATTTTTCAGTTAATTTTGTAAAAGGTGTGAGGTTTGGTTCGAAGTTCTTTTTTTTTTTTTGCCTATAAATATTGAATTGTTCCAGTGTTTTCTGTTCTAAAAAAACTATCCTTTCTCCATTGAGTATCTTTTGCTCCTTTGTCAAAAATCAGTTGGCTGACCTGGGCCTGCCTGATGGTGTCCCCATGCCTGACAAGCACTGGCAACCAGTTGCTGTAGAACTCAAATCTCTGCTAGTCAAGGATGTTTTGTTCTTGAAGGACTGCGTGAGCCCAGAACTGGAGAAAGCTTGTGCTGACACAGCTGCTGGGTCTGTCATCCTGCTGGAGAACCTTTGCTTTCATGTGGAGGAAGAAGGGAAGGGAAAAGATGCTTCTGGGAACAAGGTTAAAGCTGAGCCAGCCAAAATAGAAGCCTTCCAAGCTTCGCTTTCCAAGCTAGGGGATGTCTATGTCAATGATGCTTTTGGCACTGCTCACCGAGCCCACAGCTCCATGGTGGGAGTAAATCTGCCAGAGAAGGCTGGAGGTTTTTTGATGAAGAAGGAGCTGAACTACTTTGCCTGGGCCTTGGAGAGCCCAGAGCAACCCTTCCTGGCCATCTAAAGTTGGGCGGAGCTAAAGTTGCAGACAAGATCCAGCTGATCAATAATATGCTGGACAAAGTCAGTGAGATGATTATTGGTGGTGGAATGGCCTTTACCTTCCTTAATGTGCTCAACAACATGGAGATTGGCACTTCTCTGTTTGAAGAGGGATCCAAGATCATCAAAGACCTGATATCCAAAGCTGAGAAGAATGGTGTGAAGATTACCTAGCCTATTGACTTTGTCACTGCTGATAAGTTTTATGAGAATGCCAAGACTGGCCAAGCCACTGTGCCCTCTGGCATACCTGCTGGCTGGATGGGCTTGGACCGCAGTCCTGAGAGTAGCAAAAAGTATGCTGAGGCTGTTGCTCGGGCTAAGCAAATCATGTGGAATGGACCTGTGGGTGTATTTGAATGGGAAGCTTTTGCCCGAGGAACCAAAGCCCTCATGGATGAGGTGGTGAAAGCCACTTCCAGGGGCTGCATCACCATCATAGGTGGGGGAGACACTGCTACTTGCTGTGCCAAATGGAACACGGAGGATAAAGTCAGCCATGTGAGCACTGGAGGTGGTGCCAGCTTAGAGCTCCTGGAAGGTAAAGTCCTTCCTGGGGTGGTGGATGCTCTCAGCAATGTTTAGTACTTTCCTGCCTTTTGGTTCCTGTGCATAACCCCTAAGTCAACTTAGTGCTTCCTGCTTCTCCACTTGGCATTAGCTAATATCTTCCCCCAGGTCAAGATTTCGCTAGTGGCCAAGAGATATAGCGCCAGGAACCCTTAAACAGTTGTACGGCATCTCAGCTCACCTTTACTGCACCCTGCATTTGCCTACATTCTTCAAGTTTCCATTTGAATTTCTTAGAGGCTAAACCATTGTGCATTCTAGAGTGCGTATATTTATATTATGCCTGTTAAAAGAAAGTGAGCTGTGTTAGCTTAGTTAGCTTATTCTGATTAGCTTTGTCATTGTTTCACCACTCAGCATGGAAACAAAATGAAATGCCAGTTGTTGGTGGGGAGGGAGATGAAGTTGGTGATCTATTAAATAAATAATAAAAATATCCATTGGAAAAAAAAATCAGTTGGCTGTACTGGTGTGGATTTATCTCTAGCTTATCTATTTTGTTTTATTGGTCTGGGTATTTATTCCTCCATAATACACATTGTCTTGATTACTGTAGTTATATAGTAAATCTTAAAATTGGGTAGAGTGATTCCTTCCTCTTTATTCTTCTTTTCTAAAATTGTTTCAGCTATTCTAATTCCTTTGCCTTTCCACATATATTTATAATAATCTTGTCAAAACCTACACAAATTTTGCTGGGGTTTTGATAGAAATTGTGTTAAACCTATAGGTCAGTTTGGGGAGAATTGACATCTTTACCGGGTTGGGTCTTCGAAGCTGTGAACACGGTATGTTTTTCCCTTTATTTACATCTTCCTTAATTTCTTTCATCAGCTTTTTGTAGTCTTCAGTAAACAAGTCCTGTACATCTTTTGTTATAATTATGCCTATATATTTTATTTACAGGGATAGTATAAACAGTATTATGTTTTTAATTTTGGCTTCCACATGGTCGTTGACAGTATATAGAAATACGATTGATTTTTGAATGTTGACCTTGTATCCTGCGACCTAGCTAAGCTATTAGTGCTAGATGGGTTTTGTTTGTTTGCTTGCTTCATTTTTGTTTTGGGCTTTTTAAAAAAGATTCTTTGGGATTTTCTGCGTAGGCCATATGTCGTCTGAAAATAAGGATAGTTTTATTTGTTCCTCTCCAATATATATGCCATCATGGTGGATTATCAACTGTGAGAATCATCCAGGTAAAAAAATGTATTTAATTCCAACTATTCTGTTTTCTTACTCTTTTCTAGATTATTTCCCCTTGTCTACTGTGTGTTCAGGGAACACAGACTCACTCTTACATTAGATCAAGCAACTATTATTAGGAAAAATATCTGGAAATAATAAGATTAACACATCGTAGAGCCGAAAAGGAAGGATTGGGGGACTTTTCACATCCTGCCTCCTCCCTGAGCAAAGGTCATTGAAAGATGACTCTGGGTACTGTGTGTTCCCTTGGGTCAGGGCCATCTGGGCCTCAGCTAGCCTTCTCGATGCTCCCCCAGGGAAAAGCAACCCTTCTTCCAGGACTGGCCCAGGTTGGGACCCCCTGGAGGCAGACTGGGATCAGGGACTGACCACGGGGTTGGAGGGGAGGTGGAGGGAGTCCTTGGGAAGGTTGAGGAGGGCCTCCCCTCACCTTGATCCAGATGGGTTTTCAGCAAGTGTGTGGGAGGCATCACTGTCCTTTGCTTTGAGCTGAGACACAGCTTCTACAGGTCCCGTGGGATGTGGATCTAGGTGTTATTGAAGAGAAGAAAAACAAGACAGTGTTCTTCTTCCCACTGGTGATGAACCTGGGCCATGCAAGGGGGACTGTGTCCTTGACACCAGGAAACTGAAGCCAGGGCTCAATGTGTGGACCCCAGAATCGTACATGATGTATAAGCAATGCTGTGTGAGCAAAACGATCCTGTACAATGAAAGTACTGCTTACCCAGATGGCTTAAAGTTTTTTAATCCCAGTGCTATTTACTTTCCTGATAAAGTGTTGGGCAATTCATAACTAAAATATACTGAAACATTATACCATGTGCAATGCTTAATCCACACATTTGTTAAAGGTGGGTATGTTTAAAGAGGCTGAAACAAAGGGAATGCAGTTCCCAGATAACATGCTTAGCTGTGGAGAGATCTATTTAATCTAGAATAGTAAGATATTTTTATCCACTTTCTGGAAACAAAGAGTTTTTTTTTTAATACGTTTATTTTATTTATTTATTTTTGGCTGTGTTGGGTCTTTGCTGCTGCGCGCGGGCTTTCTCTAGTTGCAGCGAGCAGAGGCTACTCTTCGTTGCGGTGCATGGCCTTCTCATTGCGGTGGCTTCTCGTTGTGGGAGCATGGGCTCTAGGCGTGCGGGCTTCAGTAGTTGTGGCTCATGGGCTCTAGAGTGCAGGCTCAGTAGTTGTGGTACATGGGCTTAGTTGCTCTGTGGCATGTGGGATCTTCCCGGACCAGGGCTAGAACAATCCCCTGCATTGGCAGGTGGATTCTCAACCACTGCGCCACCAGGAAAGCCCAACAGATGAGTTTTTTAAAAGCTAAGGCTATCTTGAAAATGGTAAACTGGAAAAAAATTTAAAGGCAAATTTAGTTAATGGGGGTAGTAACTTCTTATTGTTTCCGTGTTTTATACCACGCCATACATGAATTAATAAGCTCTTACAGCCTTGCAATTATGAGGCTGGCAAGTCCCTCGATCTGCTGGATGAGTCTGCAAGCTGGAAGCCTGGGAGAGCTGGGGGTTTAGTTTCACTCCAAGTCCAAAAGCCTGAGAACCAGGAGAGCTGATGGTGTAGTTTGTGTCCAAAGGCTGGCAGGCTCAAGACCCCACAAGAGCTGATGTTTCAGTTCAAGTCTGAAGGCAGGAAAAAAACTGGTGTCCTATTCTGAAAGCATTCAGGCAGGAGAGGTTTCTCTCCTACTCAGAGGAGGATCGGCCTTCTTGTTCTATTCAGAGCTTCAACTGATAGGATGGGCCCACAAGCATGAAAGAGGGCAATCTGCTTTACTTGGTTTATACCCTCACAGAAACACCGAAAATAATGTCTGACCAAATATCTGGGCACCGTGTGGCCCAATCAAGCTGACATAAAATTAATCATCATGGAAACATAGGCACGGACCAGTGAAAGACTATTCAAGAGTGTGAAGTTCTGGAGCGGACTTCTGATTACCTTCTCAAAGAGGACCAGGTTTTCTTATCTGCCTGTTGAGAAAATGTTCCTTAACCCCTTGTAAAATCTGAATGCCTTCTTAAAATTACAATAATGAATATCATTCACTGTGTACCTACTCTGTGCTGTTTGCTTAGCAAACATCTCACTTAATCCTCTCACTAACCCTGCTCTCTACTAAGCTTATTCTCAAAGAAGGGGATGTAGTGGCATCTACATATGAGAAAACCAAGGCTCAAAGAACTGTATACTCATCAGTGTTTACAGTACCTGGAACACAGTAGGTGTTCAATAAATATGTGTTGAATGATGCTAATTAAGCCTCTTGTTAAGGGCCATACAGCTAGAAATGGTAAAGTTAAAATTCAAAACCAGATCGTTTGACCCCAAAGTCAACGCACTTCAGGGAAAACTAGTGAACACAGGCAGGGTAGAAAATATGTTACTTGGAGTTTAGGCTGTCGGACCACTGGCATTTCATCTGACTCCTACATGAAGTAGGCCAACACGACAGAGCCCGAAAAAATTCCAGTAATTCCAACAAAGCTCATCAGCCTCTGGTACAGGTCCTTGAAAGTGACCTTGAGCAATTAAACCACACACATGGGCAGACATTAGCTCTAGTTCTGATTGACTCAGAAACTCAACAGCCCTATTCCTGGCATGATTTTGAGCATAATTTTCTCCCTGTTATTAATGCATCCTTAGAATGCTTTGGTCATAGCTAGAAAGACAGGGTCAATATGTTTCAAAACTGTCTGGTCTCTCTTTGATGAACAGTGTTCAGTTGGTGGGGGGTGAAGTTGAGGGAGGAGGGCTGGTTATTAATTTCACAGCAGTTATGTTGTTCAGCCTCAGTGAGATATTTATCAAGGGGCTAAGATTCTTCCCAGTAACTTATTAGCTATATTTGGAAGCATGTTAAGTCTTGGAGGCCACAGGGCGCTGTTTGATGTTTTTCGGCAGTGATTCATGACACAGAAGGTATCTTAATCACTCCCCCGAGGCTCTTCTCAACTTTCAACCCAAGGGCAACTTTACTCCAGGACCATTGGCCTTGAGCATTTCTTACTGTCTCCCTGTGCTGCTCCCTTCCAAGGCTACGGGAAATCTGTTTTTCATCTTCAAAGAAAATGTGTAGATTAATTTTAAAGGAGAATTTTGCTATTTCATCTGAACTTGCCAAAGACTTGATAGGAGCTCAGAAAGGACCATGTGGTTCTTTCAATTATTTCGGACAATTGGTGGTGAACAGTCAGAAGGGAGGAAAGTTGGGAGTTGTTTAAAAAAGAAGATTCATCCAGGCAGAGACCCGTGAAAACGCCCTATTGTCTAAAACCAAAATGAGTTATGTTGTGAAAGAACAGTTAGTGGTTGTTCCTGGGAGGGACATGTTGGCCTCCAACCTAAACCTGGAACTGGAGCCAGAGCCTTCGGTTTGGGCTGTATCTCTCTAGGATATCATGTCTGCTGCAGTGTTCCAACTTCAAATCACATCTGGAATGTGGTCTTGCCTCTTCTCACCATGGCTGTTACTACCACCCTCATCTGCACTCCCATCATCTCCCCTGGTGTTGCCACAAAAGCCCGCTTCCTGGCCTTCCTGCAGGCCATTTTCCATGCAGCAGCCTGGATCATCTGTTAGAACCCAAGTCACATATGCCTCTACTCTGCTCAAAAGCTTCCCGTGTCTCCCCACGTTACTAAGAGTAGAAGCCACAGTCCTTCCATGCCCTCCGTGGTCCGGCCATGCGATCTGGCTCCTCCCTTCCCTTGCTGACCTCCTCTCCTACCTAAAGATAGGACCCAAAGCAAGGGCTCAGACTTCACTTTCTGGTCTTAGGTTGGGGGTCAAGGCTTCACCTCAACACGTCCCTTCCAGAAACAACCTCTGCATTTCTTGCACCTCCCTTGTCCTCCGATCTCGTCATGTTTTCGGCATGGGCCCGTTTCCCATGGACAGCCCTGCTGTCCCCATTTCTCGCTCTGCTCCAGCCACATTGGTGTCATTGCTCTTTCTCAAACACACCAGGCCCTCTCTGCCTCAGGGCATTTACACTTGCTGTTCTCTCTGCCTGGAATGCTTTTCCCCCAAATAATTACATGACATGCCTCCTCATTTCCTTTAGGACTCTGTTCCCATGTTTCTTTCTTCTCTGACGGTGTTACTTACAATTGCAACTCCTTCTGCCTACCACCCCTCCACCCGGGTGCTCCCTCTCTTCTTTTATCTTTCTCATTAGCACTTGTCATGACCTAACATACTATATATTTTATTTATTATATTTTGCCAATCCATGGGGCAGGGACTTTTTGGTCTATTTTGTTTATTGTTGTATCCTCAGTGCTCAGAAGCATGCCTAGCACATCATAAATACACATTACATATTTGTTGAGTGTAGAAACGAATAAATGAAGCATTAAATGAAAAACTAAACTCTGCCCAGTCTTGAGCTACATAAGCACGGTGTGGAGAACAAGCTGCTTACTCTAAAGAAACGCATGATCCATTTGGGAAGACAGTGCTGGGAGCACTGGCCCTTCAAGGTAGTTTGGCCTTGAGACACAGAGACTCGCTCAAAAAAACCTCTCAGGGGACTTCCCTGGTGGCGCAGCGGTTAAGAATCCTCCTGCCAATGCAGGGGACACGGGTTCAAGCCCTGGTCTGGGAAGGTCCCACATGCCATGGAGTAACAAAGCCCGTGCGCCGCAACTACTGAGCCCACGCACCTAGAGTCCGCGCTCCACAACAAGAGAAGCCACCGCTATGAGAAGCCCGAGCACTGCAACTAGGAGTAGCCTCCGCTCGCCACTACTAGAGAAAGGCTGCATGCAGCAACGAAGACCCAACACAGCCAAAAAATAAATAAATAAAATTAATAATTTAAAGAACATACTCTCAGAAATTGGGGTTGATTTTAAGGACACCTGTGGACTAAAATAGGTCCAAGGAGCAGAAAGCCATCAGGAGCCAAGGGCAGCATTGGGAACCCCCTCCTTTCCTTTTCTCCCATGGTTTCCCCCTCCTACAGAGCCTCTGGCCCATCTTGGAGGCCCTGGTTTGTTCTCCTCACCTGCCAGGCTTCCCACCCCATTCCCCACTCTCTTGTCCAGATCCCACAAGGGCTGCTCTGCCTGATGTTCACTGTCCCCTTGTTGGGCAGAGGCCCTCACACCTCGTGGGTCACTGGAGCTGCCCAAGGGTGAGCTGCCCTTGACCAGGGACCTACTCTTACAGCCTCACTCTACTTTGCTGAGCAGGGACCCTGGTTCAGGTCAGTCAGCCAAGCTCAGGACAGGAATAATACAAGACGGTTTGGAATTCTTTGAATTTTCTATGCATTACTTGTAATTATAGAAAAACTGAAAGTGTAGATAAGAAAAAATAGATTAAAATCCTAACTACTATTAACATCTTGGTATACCCTTTTCCTGGCATACATAATATGCTCATTGTTTTTATAAACACTTTAATACACTGTATCTACTATGTATCTACTATGCCTATTATTTTATATTTTTGTTTTTATCACATATTAATCATATTTCATGAACATCATTCCATGTCATATCCAGAGATACACTGGTATTTAATTATTGAATAATGTTTCATTTTATAGGCATATTATAATTTAGTCAACCAATTCCCTGTCCTTTGATACTTAGGCCGTACCTAGATTTTACTATTATAAGAAAATGCTGAAGGGTAGTTTTTTTGTATAAATCCATGATTACTTTCTTAGAATGAATTCCTAGAAGCAGAATTTCTGGGTTAAAGGACATAAACATTTAAAAAATAATAATAGCTGACATTAATTGAACACTTGCTATATACCAATTACTTTACATGTCACAGTCACAACATGCATATGAAGTAGACACCCTTATTGTACCATCCTGCAGATGAGGACACATTCACAGAGACGTGAAATAACTTCCCTAAGATCCCACAGCAGGCAAGTGGCAGAACCAGGATTTGAATGCAGGAACTCTAGCATAGAGCCCTTAACTTCTAAATGGTACTGCCTCCCTGGAAGAATAGGACCTTTTTGTAGAAGGAGAGGCCCTATTAGTGCCTTGAAGGAAGGGTAGCCGGCTATAAGCAGACCTTTAACCCAGTAGGCCACCTGCTACTGGTGGACCCATTCATTTATTTAACAAATGACATCAGGAGGGCTCCAATGAGCTATAATGTCCCCCTTAGCAACATGCAGCTAAGATGTTTCATTTTTGACCCTTCCAAGGTAGAGTTGGCTTGCTGCCCTCTTAAGCCCAGCCCATAGCCCCTTGGTTGAGAAAATGTTGCCTTTACTCATGAAAGGACTGGCAATTGGGCTGGCGAGATCACTCATCTGTCTTAATAACTTGCGTTTCTGGAAAATTACCTGTACCTAAATATTATAGAAACCCACTCTAAAAATTGTAACATAAAGTTGATAAGTCCAACTTCAGGGTGATAGAAGGGACAAGAATGGGCAAAAGGGGGCTGTAAGTGACTCTCAAAGAGCGGGCTGGAGTGGGAGGCCAAGAGGCTGTCGGGCGGCTCTCTGGTGGTTGAGTCACAGGTGAGCAGGTGTGTGCCTGGGCTGGGAAATACAAGTCTAGACTTCACGAAATAACAGTCCTCCAGCCGTCGGCGGCAGCAGGACTAGGTGGGACCCAGAAAGGTAAACATATCTTTTCACCTGGAGATAGTTTATGATGATGTGAAAACTTTACCTGAAAGCTCTTGGCTTCCTCCTAGGTACAGGGACCATATGTTCTCAACTAAGAATCGGTACAGTCATCTGAAACATAGCCATCTAATGAGTCAGAGTTTGTAGAAGGCCATTGCCAGAGAACACAGGAAAGTATACAGCACAGCTAGAAAACACCCGATTGCTTGACTTGAGAATTCTACCCCCTCCATCTTTCTAACTCCATACTTTCAAGATACTTACACAGATAAAATACATACATCTTTTAGGTCCATACTTTGAGATATTTATACAGATAAAAATATAACATTATGTTACATATGCAAGCATGTACTGAAAGGGCATCCACTAGGTTTGCCTTTATCTGTTTTCCCTCCAGTCTCCTAGAACAGAGCTCCCCATATCTGTGTGGAGAATGAGGACCAGGTGGCAGCATCCCTGAAAATACATCCTGCCCTGAGTTTATTGACTTGCCCATCACCTTCCATCCTACCAGGGTCTTTAAACCTGCTGCACTTTCTCAGGCATGTGGCTAGATGTCTGCAGTGGGCACTGTTAGGTCCCCCCATGGGCATGGTACCCACCCTCCCTCCTAACTGAACCCCAGTTCTATTTGGTATCCCCTCCTTAGTGAGGCACTTGTGCTTCCAGGGAGGCTGGGACCATCCCCCGCTTCCAGAGGCTGGGTTTTGATGAAGTTAAGCCACTTCAAATGACCCTGTTCCTCTTACTAGGGATAGTTTAAGCCTGAACATGTGATACAATTCTGACCAAAAAGAAATGAGAGGAGTCTGCTGAAGGGATTTGAGAAGATTAGCTCCTTAAAAAAGAGACTGGGATATTTCTTTTATGTGACATTTTTGTGTTTTTAAGTGATACTTACAGCAGTGGCTGCCATTTTATAACCACAAGTTGATAACCTAAGGATAAGCCAGTGGATTTGCACTAAGGATGGTAAAGCAGAAACGTGGAGAGAAGCTGGGTTCTTGATGATGTCACTAACTTGGGGGCCATCCAATTGCAGGGCTTTTTGTTATGTAAAATAAGAAATTTTCCTTGTTGTGTGAGGGCCAAAAACATTCTAATACAATCCCCCAGTGTTTTCATACCCAAAGAGTTTCTGACCATCATTAGGTGATGTTAGAAGCATCCAGCATCTCCTCTCCACCTCCCTCTCTCCCAGCAAAAATATTCTAAAAGGCATCTTGGCTATGAATACAAATTAAGCAGAATTTCACCACATCCTGTTGGAGGTAGAAAGAGGTGGAGCTGATTGATACCAAATTTAGTTCTGAGAATTGTTGCCAGAACTCTATAACGGAATTCTTAAAATCAGGATTCTGAGCCCTAGATTTGAAACGTTGGTGGTAAGCCTTCAAGAATTATAATTTTTGGCACACCAAATGTTTCCAGATGCCTATTTATCTTTTATCTTCTTTTTTTAATTAAAAATTTTTTATTCATTTACTTATTTTGGCAAAATATGAGGTCTCATTTCATGAAGATTTTGGTTATAAACTAGTCATTTCTTAATCCCAATTGCCCCACCTGTCCCTAATTCCTTCCAGGAACTTGCTGAGTTCTTACAAATTCATGATTTCCTGACAGCTTGCTGTCCTCTCTTCCCCCTGGTGAAGAGTTAGAAATCTCTGCGTCCTTAATATAGAAGTCTGGCAAAGAAGAAAAATCATTGGGTTAGCTTTCTGGGTATGAAATCATGAAGATAATGAATCACATAAATGAAATCTGTTTCCTAAGAGGTTATCAACAGTTCAGTTAACTTCCACCATTTATTGAAAGCCTATAATATATAGGCTCTGGGGATTCAAAGACGTTTAAAGCATATCGTCTGACTTTAAAGAGTTGAAGGCCTAGTGGAAGTGTTCTAACCCTTCACAAAGAGGAGGAGAGAAGAGTGAGTTGTTTGTTTGGAAATCATGAATTTGTAGGTACTCAGCAAGTGCTACATATGAATTAGGGATAGTTGAGATTAAGAGCACCAGTTTTTAGCCAAAATGTTCATGAAATGGAACCTCGGATTTTTCACACACACACCCTCAATTTTAAAGTAGAGTGAGTAGGGTTAGGGTCTGGGAAGGCATAGACTAATAAACACATCATTTTAGCACATACACGCTAAATGCTAAAATGGGATCTTGTGCAGCATTATAGGAGCACTGGGCCCAACCTGGTATGTGAGAAAACTTCTAGAAGACAATACCTGGGCTACACTTTGGAGAAAGAGTTATCCAAGTAAAGAAAGGTGGGCATTAAGTAAGAAAGTAGAGGGAACAGTGATGGCAGTCACAGTGAAGTGAAACAATTTAGCATGTGAGACAGCTAAATGCAACTTTGTGCCCAGGACAGAAAGAGGCTTTGGAGGCTGGGCAGGACCCAGAGGGCCAGGCCAGGCCTTAGACCCACCGCTGTGTACAACACCTTGGATGTGCACCCAACCCCTTAATTTATTATTCTCCTTAATCCTGCTGCCTCCCTGGGGCTTCAAACAGGAAGAGCCTTCTCACATTGCTTTAGGGGGAAAATAGGGGTGATTCCAGGAAGGATTAGTCCTCACGCTGCCCTCACCAAAGTAGGGAGTCAGGCCGAAGAGAGGGAGTTCTGTCTAACTGGCAGTGGCTCCCCTTCCCTGGACACATCTAAGTGAATGGGATGACTGCCAAATGGAGCAGCTCCTTCCCCCCCTACCCTGGACCAATCCACAGGCAGGACCCGGAAGAGTCCAGGGAGTGCTTAGGAATGAGGACTTCCAGGTCCCCCTCCAGTCAGAGAATGGGAACTGGCATTTTCAAAGCTCCCCATGTGATGTGGATGTCCAGCCAGGTCTCAAAACCATTCTTGAAGCAGCATTTCTTAAACTGTGTCCCAGGGACTTCCCTGGTGGTCCAGTGGTTAAGACTTCGCCTTCCAATGCAGGGGGTGAGAGTTTGACCCCTGGTCAGGGAGCCAAGATCCCACATGCCTCAGGACCAAAAAACCAAAACATAAAATAGAAACAGTATTGTAACAACTCAATAAAGACTTTAAAAATGGTCCACATCAAAAAATCTTAAAAAAGAACAACAAAAAACCTATGTTCCATTGTTCTGGGAGCTACTGGGTCAAACACATTTAAACAGTTGTCTTAATTACAGGACCTCTCAGTTTTCTTTATCTGCTACTACACTGTAAGACTCCCCAAGAGGAAGTGGGGCAAGGGTAGGAAGAAATATATTGTATTATATTTTCTAAACATATTTGACCATATGGTGTTTTTCTCTCTCTTTCTCTCCCTCTCCCTCTCTTTTGGTGGAGTATTTCTTAAGACTGGACTCCATGCAGCACATATTTTGAGGAAAGCTGCTCTAGAAGCTCAGGAAAATGGTGTTAATTTTCCTGGTGATGGTTAATTTTATGTGTCATCTTGACTGGGCCACAGGGTACCTAGATACTGGCCAAACATCCTTCTTGGTGTTTCTGTGAAGGCATTTTGGGTGAGCTTAACATTTAAATCAGTAAATGAGTAAAGCAGATTGTCCTCCCTAATATGGGTGGACCCTATCCAATCAGTTGAAGGCCTGAATAGCTGACCCTCCTCCAGGTAAGAGAAAATTCTTTCCTGTCTGACTGCCTTCAGACTGGGATATTGATGTGTTTTTTTTTCCTGCCTTTAGACTTGAACTGAAACACTGGCTCTTCCTGGGTCTTGAGGCTGCCAGCCTTTGGACTGGAATTATACCATCACCTCTCCTGAGTCTCCAGACTGCTGACTCATCCTGCAGATCTTGGGACTTGTCAGCCTCCATAATCTCATGAGCTAATTCCTTATAAATAAATGTCTTTCTATCTACCTTTTGTAGGAAACCATACTAGCCCACCCCAAAACATGCTCTTGGCATAGAGATTATTTCGAGGAATAGTAAACACAGGAGAAGCTATAAAAAACTGACTAGAAGTTACTCTTCGGTAAGGGAAATATGCATTTATTTTGAAAACATCTCAGTTTACGAGGGTGTTTCCTTCTCTGTACCTGCAAGAGAAGGATGACTGAATTATCAGAGACATCAATGGAGAAGACATCGATTCAAATCTGTATAACAAACTTTGCTTTTCTTTATCGTACTTTTCCTGATCTCCCCCATAATTGGCCTCACCACACCCTTGTCTCTTTGATTTAGCTGAAGATGGTATTTAAGCCTGAATTCTAAGATACTTCTTTGAGAGTTTCTGGGTGTCTCCCGTGTATACATGAGATATACATGTTAATAAACTGTCTTTCTCTTGTTAATCTGTTTTGTTACAGGGATCCCAGCTGAGAATTTTGAAGGGTAGAAGGAAAAGAATTCTTTTTCCACCCCTACCCTATCATCTATCTGTCTCTCTCTCCATCCATCCATCCATCCATCCATCCATCCATCCATCCATCCTATTGGTTCTGGTACTCTGGAGAACCCTGACTAATACTGGTGACCTCCATCACTCACTGCAGGAGTGGGGCGAAGGCAGGGCACGCTGCCTCCCACCAGCTGGCCAGAGAGTGCCATGTAGTCAGGAGCCATCATGGTGACAGGCAGCAGCCTTGATGCATAAAAGCTACCTGGTGAGTACTTCCTTCCAGAGCCAAGGCTTCCTCTAGGCACCTGGGAAGGGATGACCACCCTCTCCCCAGGATGCTGCTTCTTACTCAGGAGGTAGTTACAAGGCCTGGCTGGTACACTGTGATGTGTGGGCTCCAAAGTGAGGGAATGGATTCTTTATGGAGTTCTAGAATTGACCAAAGGACCCTCCCTTCCCCCAACCCCTTCCTGCTTACTCAGGTGCTTCACAGGGACAAAAATGGATCCATAGAGCAGTCACAGGACACCTCACAGGTGCACAGTGCTGTTGCCCAAATAAGCTGAAGGCCCAAATGAGTTGAAAAGGAAGCAAACTAGAGCTGCATCACTCACAGGAACCTGCCTGCTCTGGAACATGGTGCTCAAGCTCTGGAAAGGCAGCAGCTAAGGGAGACCCTTGTTTCGTTACCTGACACGGTGAGTGTCATCTAATGCAGAAGTTACTGCAGGTCACGCTGTGGGTATGCCAGTGATGATGGGCTAAATCCTGCCAGGACCCCTTTCCTGTGTGGTGGCTGGCCTGAGAGGGCAGTGCAGTGTGCTCCAGAGATGGGCAGAGCTGGGAACTGAGTGAGGATCAGATCCCTCACTGGGGTTCAGAAATGTGTTGCACAGCAGCCTGCAAACCAGCTGGGAATGGGACACACCCAGCTTACCACTGAAGCTGAGATGGAGGTTTGAGCCTGGAAGACTTAACTTCAGGAGAAGGAAGGAAAGATTGTGGAAAGAAAGAAAAGAGGGAAGGAGAAGAGAATTTTTAAAAAATCTCCTGCACTTGCTCTGGGCTGGGTGCACACATTTTCTCATCAACTCACCACAGCTATAGGAGGAGAGTGCTATTATTACTCCCAGGACATGCAGACATAAATGGGAAGTACAGTGGTCAAGAGACTTTCCCATGGTTGCCCAGCAAGGATTCTAACTCCCACCTGCCTGGCTGCAGGGTCTGGGTGCTGCCTGGGAAGGAAGAAGGTGAGATGGAGGGGACAGAGGACAGATGTTGGCAGCAACATGTACAGAGAGACCAGCTCCTGGCTGCTCAGCACGGAGGATGGTTCCTGGGTTCACAGGGCTGGAAACGAGGGCAATGAGGGGATGGAGTGTCAGGTCCCCCAGGGTGAAAGAGGGCACTTCTTTAGCATCTAGGGTGAGGGCTCCAAACAACCATCTAATGTCTTCTCTGGATTCTTCTCCCTGGAAACATGTGCTTTGTAAGTTGCACTCTTTCTTTTGATGTCTGTCTTGTCTCTGTCTATTGACCTGTTTTCTTGGAGGTGCTAAGAAGGGCTGTGGCCTGTGGCCTCTTTTCCTCTGAGTGGAACCAGGAATTGGGAGCAATGGGAGCAAGAAGGGAGGTGCCTGTAAGGCCTGTGGGTGGCCAGGAGAGTGCTCAGGGCCTCGTGGGAATGTGGCCCGCCCACGGCGCCCTTCCATCAGTGGAGCTTTCCCTATTAACAGCAGGCCCAGAGGCGTGTCAGCAGACCCAGGTCCTCTGCAATTTCCGTGGGCCCAAATGTTTCTCCTGAGGCCCGTTTCTTTGCCAAAATGGGCAAAGGATCCTGTGGCCGGAGGGATAATTGGAGATGTGTGGGCCGGGCAGATGTCCACATCTGACAAGAGCAGCAGTTTAAACAGTCTGGAGAACATTTCAGAGTCAGGCAAGGAGACTTCTGTACCAATCTCCCGCTGTTCTTTGGCCATAACTTCATGCTGGATATTGCTCAACAGTCCCACCAGTCACACGGAGCCCCATCACCAAACCATATGGAAATGAAATCTTATCTTCACCCAGCTGCCTGGGAAGCCTGCTTTCGGCCTCCGGGCTGGGTTCTTCCCACCGTCTCGGCGGGGAGGGAGGCTGCCATGGCGGTGAGGCTGACCTGCAGCCTCTCCCCCCTCTCTACTCTGCTGAGTGTTTAGCACCTGGACCTGCATCTGGTCTTGCTGTTTTCCAAGGACGTGCACAGGCCTGAGAGGAAGCGGTCAGCCTGGAGGGAAATCAGGTGGGCGAAAGTGAAAATGAATCTCCTTTAAGTTCCTCTTGGGTTTCTGTTCATGGGAAGCCAGGGTCAAGAGGTTGCATAGTTCATAACCCGGGACCCATCCACTCCAGAAGACTGCAGGGGCCGGCAGGGAGGCGGTGTGAGCCCTGCCTTGATGGCCGCGTGGGCGGAGGCACACTTTCCAGCAGCAGTAAAGCAGGTGGCCACCTGCCTTCTGTGGAGGTGGGTCCCTCCCAGGCAGGGTCCTTGTACTTGCTCAAAGCCGGCTGATAACCAACCCCTAAACCTTTGTGTGTGTGTGTGTTTTAACAGCGTTATTGAGATATAATTCATCTACCATACAATTCACTCTTTAAAGTGTACAATTCAGTGGCTTTTAGTATATTCACAGGGCTGTGCAGCTATCACCACTCTCTAATTCCGAGCATTTTCATCATCCCCAAAAGCAATCCCACATGCCTTAGCTATCACCCCCTCTAATCTTCCCCAACCCCCTAGACCTGGGCAACCACTAATCTTCTTATCTCTATAGACTTGTTGATTCTGAACATTTCATTTAAATGGAAATCATACAGTATGTGTCTTTTCTGGCTGGCTTCTTTCACTTAGCATACTAGTTTTCAGGTTCATCCATGTTGTAGCGTGTAAAAGTGCTTCACTCGTTTTTATGGTGAAAAACATTCCATCGTGTGGATGTACCACGTTTATTTAGCCATTCATCATGGACATTTGGGTTCTTTCCACCTTTGAGCTATTGTGAATAATCTGCTATGAACATTCATGGACAAGTTTTTGTGTCAACATGTGTTTTCTGTTCTCTTGGGTATATACTTTAGGAGTGGAATTGCTAGGTCACATGGCAAACTCTGTTTAGTCTTTTGAGGAACTTCCAGACTGCTTCCCAAGGCACAATTTCAATGTACCATTTTGCATTCTTTCCAGCAATTTGTGAAGGTTTTAATTTCTCTACAGCCTCAACAGACATTGTTTATTGTCTTTCTGGGTGTGAAGTGCTATTTCATTGTGGCTTTGATTTGCATTTCTTTGATAGCTTGACCTTTTGTTTTTGAGAGATTAAATCTGTTTTAGAACTTTAAACATTTCATCTTTCAACCCACTCTCCTGCTCTTAGCTCCCAGAGGAGTGGAAACTTTTCTCTGAGCCATGACAGCATCAACTCCTTGACCACCCTGAAAAACTGGGGGTTCATTCTGTCATTTTTTGAGATTCCTCACCACTAACCCCTTGTCAATTGCTCTTCTTTGAACTTTCCACATCTCTCTTTTAAAAAGCCTGGATTCTTCAACAAGTTAATAGCAGAAAGAAAGGAAAAAAAATGTGAGGGAATATTGTTCTAAATTTAAAAACACATGAGACATAACAACTAAATGTAATGTGGGTGTTGTTTTTGTATCATGATTTAAACAAACTGACAGTAAAAAGACATTTGGGGGGCATTCTGAGAAAACTGGGTATGTACAAAGGATCAGATGACAGCAAAGAACTGTTGCTAATTATGTCAGGTGTGATGATTGTGTTGTGGTTAGACAAGAAAATGTTCACATTTTTAAGAGATAACTACTAAAGGAGGGATAAAATTACACAATAGCTAAAATTTTCTTGAAAATATATCAGAAAGGAAAAAAAAGAAATAGATGAAGCATGGATAGCAAAATTTGGATGATGGAATATAGAAATTTACTTTTCTCTCTACTTTTATACATGCTTGAAATTTTTTATGATAATAGTGATAAAAACAATGGAGACACCCTAAGAACTGAATGTTAACTGTAAAATGAAAAACTTGATCAAATATTTGGGTCCCAGACTGAACACTGTTCACCTATGTTTGGTTGAAATCTTATTAGGTCTGATATGTGAAAAGTAACTGATTTGAGTGTGTCTTATGTATTGTATTTTAACTTACAACCTACAATATTAGCCAATGTTTTGATATTGGGTAAAGGCTTTTTTTTTCTTTTTGAGTATGGGGTCTGTTGAGTGGCATTTGTGTTGTTTCTCTTACATAGAATCCAGCCATAGTGTCTCATCTACAATTTTTTATTCTGGTTTCTTCAAAGTGGAACAAGAAGATATAGACACTACAGAGCAATCTGAGTGCTGAATCTTTCTATATATTTACTATTTTCACCAAACACCAAAATTTTTTCCACAAGCCAAAACTGACTGCAAATATCTTTAGGAATTTAACTTAGTTTACTCCTTATAAGCTAAACACTTTGGCTTTTATATAACCAACAGCTCTCTGTTTTGCACTTGTATTTAATTGATTTATATAACATTTGAGTAAATTGCCTCACCGCAATTACAAGGACTGCTACCATAAACAGACTGGGAGACAAGCACAGCTGAGATTCTTGGTAAGCCCAGAGCTCAGCTGGTGGGAGCAAAGGGCATGGTGCAGCCTCCGAGTGTCAGGCATCTACCAGCATGTTTTGTAGGAAGATGGAAAGTATGGTTAATATAGTGGGCTAGGAGGAGGTCAGTTAAAAAAGCTTCTCCTCTATTTGGGAAAATTTGAATTGGCTGACTGAGGTTTTCATCTTAAATCAAATTCTTTGAGTGATGGGTACCTGGCCAACAAGCGTGCTGAGTCTGGGGAAGGTCGACGTGGTGCCAGCAGACTGTAGTTCATTCCACACACGGGCACGTGGCTGGGACCAGAAGCAACACGCAGGGGAAGGGAGCTGGCACATGAGGTGAGGAGGGTGAGCTTTTCCATCAAGTAGCGTTGGAGGTTGCCCTTTCCTCTCCAGAGATTAAATTTGTTCACCTGGTTCCCACAACAACTTATGCTAAGAATGAGGGTCAGTGACTAAAATTCAAGCCTCTGGGCTCAATCGCAGCCTCCTCCTCAAAATTCAGTTACCCTGGG
This sequence comes from Hyperoodon ampullatus, assembly GCF_949752795.1. Lineage (NCBI taxonomy): Eukaryota > Metazoa > Chordata > Mammalia > Artiodactyla > Ziphiidae > Hyperoodon > Hyperoodon ampullatus. The sequence continues at coordinate 84,686,622 of NC_136915.1, read as the reverse complement.
GTGAGGCTGGGAGTAGCTGAGTATTTGTTTCTCACTGCCAGGTGGCTTGGCGGCCAGATCCTTGTAGAACATGATATGCTCTTTGCGGGAGCAAGAGAGAGAATAATTATGAATCATGGAACATCAGAGTTGGAAGGGGCTCACTCCAACCATCCCATTTTACAGATGAGATTACACTCTAGATAGAGGGTATGGCTCATTATCAGCTTGACCGACGTGCTGACCATGTGCAGCTAATAAAAATATGCTAATGACATATTAATTCCAAACTTCTGCCCCCAGCTCTCTGAGCTCAGAGGGACACTGTATTGCTCTATGTTAATAAAGGAGCAAAGTGGCCATTGAAGTGATGACAAGGTGGCTCCAGCATGTAAAAGAGATTCATTGTTGAGTGAGAAAAGATCTTCAGTGACCTTGTAGCCCAAAGCTTTTACTTTGTAGATGGGGACATCCAAGCTCTGAGGAGGTAGTGAACGGATTAGCTGAAGAATGAACTAGGAGAAGGCAATAAATTTTAAAATCCTGGAAATTCATCAGTTGAAATAGGTACTACCTGGGCTGCTAAGAGCCCCATGTTGGCTGAGTTAACTTTATCTCATGCATCTCTATCTCCAATGTCTGGCACAGCACACAGTACGTTCTTGATAAATGTCTTTTAACTGAATTATGAAGCTTATCATTTAAGGCAACACAGCGTAAGGCACAATATATATTCCATACCGAGATTAAAATGTAGTCAAGACCACAGATGGTTGAAGGGGTAGGAAATTCTTCCTGGAGGAGATAGCATTGAGGTGGACCTTGAAAAATGGGTGGAATTTTGAGGGGTGGGTTATACAGGTAGGAAGTGGGAAGAGCATGTTCTCCGCAGTGGGAACAGCATGTTAAGGATGCAGAGGGCAGGGTGCCTGGGGTTCGGGAAGCGTCTGGACATCCAGTTACACCCAGTTGGCTACAGTGCAGCGCTGGAACGGGAGTAGGGCTGGTGGGCTTGCCACCAAGGGCCCAGAACTTTGTCCTTAACTCATCACGAGGCTCTGGAGAAGCTTACGATTTTGAGGGTTGGGAAGGACATACAAGACCCATCATTAGGAAAGAGACCCTGCAAGAAGCCAACAGGTCACAGACAGGAATTTCCCCACTTCATCCAAATGTTCTGGCTCTACAAAAAGGTCAGAAAAACACTGGTGACTGTCTTTTTTGGGAAATACTTTCAGACCATTTAAGCTGTCAGGGAGATAAGCATCCTTATGATGGTTCTGGTGATCCAGGCCCATTCTGGCTCAGGAAGTACAAGGACTCACAAAGATTAGCTATGCTGGAGGAAATATTTGCTAAACAGTCTCAGTTCTTCATAAAAGTTCAGGATGAGTTCAAATTTGAGGCTGAGGCTGGAGCCAACGTGGATTTTATCAGCACCTGTTTGCTCCGAGACTTTAGAAGAAAAGTTGTTTGTATTAGTACTGTTGATGCTGATGGAGGAACCAGTAATGACCATGTATTGAGTGTCTCCTCTTAGGCACTTATGTACATTTTCCCTAATCTTTTTGGCAATTTTGGAAGGTGCATAGCTTTAGGGGTGTGTGGTAGCTATCGATCTTGTCTTTCTAGCAAGCTTTTCCATCACCCTCCTTTTGGTGGCCATGTGACAGAGGACAGGCCAATCTTGAACCAAGGAGTGGGCATACGACCCAACCTGCACCAATCACAGGCCTTTCCTGAGACTGATACCTTGATGTTGGGGAGAGAAGCACTTCCTGCTGGGTTAAGCTGAGGCTGAGGCTGAGGTGACCACTGCGACAACTGCACTACAGTCTGGCCTCTACCTCTGCTCGGTCCTGTTTCCTTTACTCCCTTACAGGTGTGGGACCTGAGCACTCACCTCAAACACCTTCTTGCTTGTTTATCTATTTCTCAGATTGGTCTCCTAGGGAACAGACCAAAGAGGAAGAGGAGGCGGATGATAGTGGTGGTGGTGAGGTGCTGATGTCCGACTTTACAGAGGATTTTCCTTCTATTCCATGGTATAAATTAAAATAAAAATACAAGCATTCAGGAAGACTTCAGAGTCCATCCGAAATCCTTATGCGAGGAAGGCTTAAACCTACAAACTTTCCATCAGCTGCCAAGAGAGCTAGGATAGTTTGGAGGTGGTTTTGCCTAAAGGCTGAGGAATGACCCAGGTGGCCTCTCAAAGATGCTTCTGACTTTGAGTTTCTGTCAGTTATGTTTTACATACCTAAGAGCTACTTCGAATGGATGATTTCAGAAAAGCTTGCAGTTTGCATGGGTTGAGATTCAATGCTCTTTTTGCTGAGTGGGCATGGGTGACGAGTGCTTCAATACACAGCGGGTGATGCAGCCATTGGCCAGCCCGTGAACTCCAGTCACCCTCACCGCTCCATCTCCAACATGATGGCTGTTCTCGGGTCTACAGTGGGCAAATCTGAAGTAAGCATTCCAAGATCTAAGGTACCAGTAACCCTATCCAGAACAGGGCAGAGACCGTCCCAGCAAAGCTCTGTGGTCAGGGGCTGGGGCTGCCTCACAACCTCCAAGGGGCCGAGTAGGGCCTGAAATCAGCCTGCGCTCTGCTTGCTGAGCTGTGTGCCCAGGAGCCGCTGCGCCCACCTGGAGGACAGGCTTCCTTTCTCCAGTCTTCACACAGGCACCACACTGACTAGTTTCTCTTGCCAGGAACACACCTTCCCTCCTTTCTAATCATTTTCCCATGTGAATTACAAAGGAGCCTGGGGCCCCAGCATGAATGATTGTCAGGAACTGGGACACACCTGTAATGGGTGTTTGTTCACAGTTCACGAGGCATAAAGATTTAATTTGTTTTCACATTAAATAGGCTGATTAGATATGACAACTAAATTTGTCATTGTCCTCTCAGTGACAAAAAGGATTTGGAGCACTTTTTTTTTTTTTTTTGCAGTACGCGGGCCTCTCACTGCTGTGGCCTCTCCCATTGCGGAGCACAGGCTCCAGACGCGCAGGCTCAGCAGCCATGGCTCACGGGCCCAGCCGCTCCGCGGGATGTGGGATCTTCCCGGACTGGGGCACGAACCTGTGTCCCCTGAATCGGCAGGCGGACTCTCAACCACTGCGCCACCAGGGAAGCCCCCTGGAGCACTTTTGATTCATGCAGAAAGTTCATGGAGTTTACCTGTAGACTTAGCTCACAATCAGACAAAAAGATTAGAGCTGGGCATGTAGAGTTTATTGAAAAGCTTAGAGTGAGACCAGAGAAAAGGAAATATAATTTTTCTTTGCTTCTTTTCTTATGCCCATGCCAAAATATACAGAGTAGTCAACATCTTGAGAACTTGGCGCGGAGGTAACTCTTCCTCCCTGTACTGCAAGTACCTGAAGGTGAAGGTGGGGTTCCTCCAGAGGCACGCTGCAGCCCAGGCCTTATGGCTGGGGCCTCTTGGTCACTCTGAAGGGGCACATAGACTCCATGTAAGGGGCAGGGCTGGCCACTTCTGGTAAGTTACATCCGCTTCAGTGACACATAGACTGAGGGGCCTGAGGCTGGTGAGAGCATTTAGCACGTTTGTGCCCCAGACCCTCATCCTGAGTAGGACAGGACGAGCCTCTCTGGATATACTAGAGAAATGAGAAAAGAACTTGGCCTTGAGCTGTTCTCCCCCATGTGATTGAATAATATTAATAAACAAATACATAAAACTAATATCACAAATGAACAAGCTAGACTGAATGACGGGCCCGGGGGTATCACTTGCTTGGTGTAATTTGAGCAGCTCCGCCTTTTGAGTTTGACATTGCTTTTCTTGAGGAACTTCTTTCTAATGGGAAAGGAATGTAGTAGGTCACTATACCTTAGGAAGAGTGAGTTTGTCATCTGGAACCAAGGGAACAAGAAGAGAGGTCTGGAGGTTGTATGAGGGTTGGAATGATTGTTACCAAACGCAAGTTCGTGTGCCTGTCACACAGTGAGGCCAAACAAACCAAAACGTTGAAGTTTGGAGCAGAAGAAGGTTTATTGCAGGGCCATGCAAGGAGAATGGGTTACTTATGCTTAAAAAACTCCAAATTCCTCAAAGTGTTTTCACAAAGCATTTTTTTTTCTATTTTTTGGCCGCGCAACATGCAGGATCTTAGTTCCCTGAGCAGGGATCGAACCCGTGCCCCCTGCAATGGAAGCGCGGTGTGTTAACCACTGGACCACCAGGGAAGTACCCCACAAAGCATTTTTAAAGGTCAGGGGACAGAGAGATGTCCCAGGATATGTGATCAGTTCGAGCACAATTTTCTGATTTGTTGACGGTGATCAATCCTTAGGCGCCAGAAAGTCTGGGGGCTATGTGCTAATTTCTTCCATTTGGTGGTGGTTTCTAGCATCTGAAAAACTCAGGAAATATGCATGAAATTCTATCTGGGTACTTCAGAGAGGAACTACAGCTGAGGATCTGGGGAGCGGTCTGTCCCGAGAAGGCCTCATATGGTCCCGCTGGGTTACATGATGGTGGGGGAACAGGAAGTGAAGCGGGGAGAGGGCTTGATGGGTAACTTTGTCCCCCTCCTGCAAGCTCACCTTTTCCATGAACTTATTGTGGGTTAAGAGAGCAGGCTATGTCCAGTCTTAGCCTCTGTTTTGCAGCAGTGAATTGGGAGAGGTGGATTTCCTTGTTTCTGTAGAGCAGTGCCTCAGACTTCTCAACATAAACAACAAATGCCACAGTCTGAGTCAGGCTTGGGCCGCGGGACCCCACTAGGATCAGGGAACAGCAGACTTACTAGAAACCGAGCCTCCCTGAGCAAATCTACTTTGAATTCCAAAGTTAGCAGGAAGCATCTAAGAAAATAAATGTTAGCAGAAATAACTGTTAGCAGAGCACAGCTGCTCTATTTGTTCTGTGGGATTAGGTACCTACAGAAAGCCCTCCTCTTGCAAACAGAACAGCAAACAGTAGGATTTGGAGAAAAGAAGCAACAAAACATCCACAGAGTGTATAGCTCTGGATTATGAGTTCCTTGTGTTCCAAAATGTTTTTCTGCACAAAAGATCCTAAATCACATGGCAGTCCACCCATCATCCACCCATCATGCACTTACCCACCCATCTCTCTACCCATCCATTCACCTGCCCCCCATCCATTCATCCATCCGTCCATCCACCAAATGCTTCTTGATACCCATTACATGTGTCAGGCCAAGGGCAGTCAGCCACATATACCCATCTACTCACTTGGTGGGCAGAAAGTAAGTAGCTCTTTTCTTTGGTAAAGGAAATAGCTGGCAGACATACTAAGGCCCGGTAAGATGCAGTATAGCATAGACATAAAGAGCATAGGCTCTGGAGTTATCTGTGTTTTAATCATGATTCTGTCACTTTCTAGCCATGTAGGAAAGTTATCTAACCTCTCCTCAAGTGCCTCAGTTTCCACTTCTGTAAAGCGAGAGAATAATAATAGTTCCTACCCTAGGTGAGACAATGAATGTAAAGTGTTTAGCATGGTACCTGGCACATACAATGTGCCCAGTGCAACTTAGCTAGTGATATTCAAAGTAGGAATCTGAATAGAACCACAGTGAAATCTGCAGAGTCTAAAGAGGTAGTGAGAAAGGGGAGTTTCCCAAAAGGCAGAAAAATATGTCAGAGGCCAAAACCAGGCTCTGGCGACACTTTACAAACACTCCAGCCACTGGGCATGTAGAGATTAAGTTGATGGTGGAGGGTGAGGTGAGGGGGGAGTTAAAACCTAGGGTTTTTTCACTATGTTTGTCTTCATGTTCCCAGAGGCTTAGCAACAACTCAAGCCAACAGTTCTGTCAAAAAGGGTTCCAGTGGGGAAAACCAGGGAATGGGGTATGTCCCCAGAAGAATAGAGGGGGCAGATCAGAAGACCTAGGAGGCAGAAATCTTGTAGGATCCTAAAAAGGGCAAATTGACAGCTAGGGGAGCCTGCAAAGGCTTTGAGAGTCAAGGCACATCAGAGCCTTTGAGTGTGCGGGGTCCTGGCTCTTTTCTATTAAACATTCCCCAGGGAAGCAGTGATAAAGAGGAGAAATTGGAGGAGAGACAAAGCCCAGGTCTAAGGCCGAGGGTTCTATGGCCATGACCACAGCAACTTCTATTTTATAATCCCACCTGAATGTCTGGAGAAAGAAGGGACCCTGTTTAAGAATCACACATCGGGGTGATATAGAGAAGCCAGGTACTGTCTCTAGTGCAGGAGACGTAAACACCCAAAAGAAGTCCCACAGTCTTCTTTTGACCAGCTGGTCTCTGGAAAACGGGAGTTAGGATTGGGACGGGGGAGGATGCTGTGATTAGTAGGAAAAGGCTCCCTCTGATTCTGGGACCTGCAATTAAACTTCTCGGGGACTCTTTCTATGTGTCTTGAAGGTAGAGGGTAGGTGTCTGGACACCCCTGCAGATGGCAGGGAGGCCCACCATCTGACTGCCTCCATCTCAGGGGGACAGGATTGATGCAAAGCCTAAGGAAGACTGGAGACCCAGGGCAAAGGAAAAAGGATTACTATACTGAAGAATTCTGCCTGCTGGTGGTGGAACTGCTCTGGGAGAGAGCCAGGCTACAGGGGAAGGTGCTGGTTATCTCCAGGCTTACACAGTACAGAGTGCACTGCTTTAGGGGCAGACACTCCTCAGATTCCAGCAGGGCTGCCCTGAAGATGCTGGGACAAACTGGTTGAGTTTGTCCAGTATGTGCCGTGTGCACAACACCCAAAGAATCCCACCTTATCCTTTAAGACTCATCAAGGTTGGCTCAAATACCCATTCCAAGACCGGTGGGAAGTACAAGTCACCTCCAAAGATATCTGCAAATTCTAAGGAGGCTTGTTCATGGGCAGCCTTGGCTCTAAGTTCCTGCGTCCCCTGAATTAGTTCCATGTCTAACTCTGCTCCCTGTTCTGTAGCTGTTGTCCTGGTTTTACATCACAGTGACCCTGTGGAACGCAGCCCCTTCCTTTGGTTTCCCCTAAGAAAGCTGCTCCTACCAACCTGTGTGAATGCTTGTGAAACAGACTCTCCTGAAGGCACAAGGAAGCTGTGGAGGGGATTATATCCGAGCAGAACAACCGACTTCAGATTCTGAAGTAGACTTCCTTGTTTGTAAGGGTTTGTTGGCCTCTCAATAACGTGGCTTGTCATCTTCCTTCTCCCTCCACAACTAGTGAAAACCAAGATGCTGATGTCAAAGGTGCGTTGGAAGAGTTTGATCAAAAGTACTGCGTTGAGCCGGAGGAAGATGGCGGAAGAGTAAGACGCGGAGATCACCTTCCTCCCCACAGATACATCAGAAATTCATCTACACGTGGAACAACTCCAACAGAACACCTACTGAACGCTGACAGAAGACCTCAGACCCCCCAAAAGGCAAGAAACTCCCCACATACCTGGGTAGGTCAAAAGAAAAAAAGAATAAACAGAGACAATAGGATATGGACGGGACCTGCACCAGTGGGAGGGAGCCGTGAAGGAGGGAAGGTTTCTACACACTACAAGCCCCTTCGAGGGCGGAGACTGCAGGTGGCGGAGGGGGAAAGCTTCGGAGTAGCGGAGGAGAGCACAGCAACAGGGGTGTGGAGGGCAAAGCAGAGAGATTTTGGCACAGAGGATCGGTGCCCTCAGGCACACACCAGCCCGAGAGACTTGTCTACTCGGCCGCCAGGGCGGGCGGGGCTGGGAGCTGAGGCTCGGGTATCGGCTTTCAGTCGGAGCGCAGGGAGAGGTCTGGGGCTGGCGGCAGGAAGAGACCCTGAAGGGGTTAGTGCTAGCCCGGAGGGAGTCCGGGGAAAGGGTCTGGAGCTACCGGAGAGGCAAGAGACTTTTTTCCCTTTTGTTGCCTGGTGCGCGAGGAGAGGGCATTCCCCTCCCTCCCCTCTGCCTGAGTGAGCCAGAGCCCCCGAATCAGCGGCTCCTTTAAACCCGTCCTGTCTGAGCGAAGAACGGACGCCCTCCGGCGACCTACGCGCAGAGGCGGGGCCAGGTCCAAGGCTGAGACCCGGGAGCTGTGAGAGCAGAGACAGGGAAATCTCTCTGTGCAGCCTCCGAGGCAGCGGATTAAAGCTCCACGGTCCATTTGATGTGCCCTGCGTCTGTGGAGTGCATGAATGGACAGCGAATCATCCCAAATTGAGGAAGTGGACCTTGAGGACAAGATTTAAGACTTCCCCCCCCCTTTTTTTTTCCTCTTTTTACAACGAATTATCTCAAATTAAGGAGGTGGACTTAGCAAGATTTCAGACTTCTCGCCCTTTTCCTCTTTTTACAACGAATTATCCCAAATCGAGGAGGTGGACTTGGAGAGCAAGATTTTTGATTTTTCCCCCTGCTCTCTTTTTGTGAATGTGTATGTGTAATCTTCTGTGTAGGATTCTCTCTGTATAGCTTTGCTTCCACCATATGTCCCAGGGTTCTTTCGGTCCGTGTTTTTTTTCAATAATTACTTTTTAATTTTAATAACGCTACTATATTTCATACTTTATTCTATTTTACTTTACCTGCTCTTTCTTTTTTTCCTCCCTCCCCTTCCTCCCTCCCTCCCTCCGCTCCTCCTTTCCTTCTTTCTTTTTCTTTCCTCCATCCCTCCCTCCCTCCCACCCTTCTTCTTTCCACTTTCTTTTTCTTTCCTTCCTCCCTCCCTCCCTCCCTCCTGTCTTTCTTTCTTTCTTTCCTTCCTCCCTCCCTCCCTCTCTTCTTCCATTCACTCTTCCTTTTGCTTTCATTCCTCCCTCCCTCCCTCCTTTCTTTCCTTTCTTTCCATCCTTCCTCCCTCCCTCCTTTCTTTCTTTCTTCCTTCCTTCCTTCCTTACTTCCCTTCTTCCTTTCTTTCAATCTCTCTTTCTTTCTTCTACTAATTATTTCTTTCTACTTTTTCTCACTGTTATTCTGAGCCGGGTGGATGAAAGGCTCTTGGTGCTGCAGCCAGGAGTTAGTGCTGTGCCTCTGAAGTGGGAGAGCCAACTTCAGGACACGGGTCCACAAGAGACCTCCCAGCTCCACATAATATCAAGCAGCGAAAATCTCCCAGGGATCTCCATCTCAACACCAGCACCCAGCTTCAGTCAACGACCAGCAAGCTACAGTGCTGGTCACCCTATGCCAAGCAACTAGCAAGGCAGGAACACAACCCCACCCATTAGCAGAGAGGATACCTAAAAACATAATAAGGCCACAGGCACCCCAAAACACACCACCAGACGTGGACCTGTCCACCAGAAAGACAAGATCGAGCTTCAACCACCAGAACACAGGCATTAGTCCCCCCCACCAGGAAGCCTACACAACCTACTGAAACAACCTTAGCCACGGGGGACAGACACCAAAAACAACGGGAACTACGAATCTGCAGCCTGCAAAAAGGAGACCCCAAACACAGTAACATAAGCAAAATGAGAAAGCAGAAAAACACACAGCAGGTGAAGGAGCAAGATAAAAACCTACCAGACCTAACAAATGAAGAGGTAATAGGCAGTCTACCTGAAAAAGAATTCAGAATAATGATAGTAAAGCTGATCCAAGATTCTATTTCCCAGATCCAAAATCTTGGAAATAGAATAGACAATATGCAAGAAACAGTTAACAAGGACCTAGAAGAACTAAAGATGAATCAAGCATCGATTAAAAACACAATAAATGAAATGAAAAATACTCTAGATGGGATCAATAGCAGAATAACTGAGGCAGAAGAACGGATAAGTGAGGTGGAAGATAAAATAGTGGAAATAACTGATGCAGAGAAAAATAAAGAAAAAAGAATGAAAAGAACAGAGGACAGTCTCAGAGACCTCTGGGACAACATTAAACGCACCAACATTCGAATTATAGGGGTTCCAGAAGAAGAAGAGAAAAAGAAAGGGACTGAGAAAGTATTTGAAGAGATTATAGTTGAAAACTTCCCTAATATGGGAAAGGAAATAGTTAATCAAGTCCAGGAGGCACAGAGAGTCCCATACAGAATAAATCCAAGAAGAAATACGCCAAGACACATATTAATCAAACTGTCAAAAATTAAACACAAAGAAATCATATTAAAAGCAGCAAGGGAAAAACAACAAATAACACACAAGGGAATCCCCATCAGGTTAACAGCTGATCTCTCAGCAGAAACTCTACAAGCCAGAAGGGAGTGGCAGGACATAATTAAAGTGATGAAGGAGAGAAACCTGCAACCAAGATTACTCTACCCAGCAAGGATCTCATTCAGATTTGATGGAGAAATTAAAACCTTTACAGACAAGCAAAAGCTGAGAGAGTTCAGCACCACCAAACCAGCTTTACAACAAATGCTAAAGGAACTTCTCTAGGCAAGAAACACAACAGAAGGACTATACCTACAATAACGAACCCAAAGCCATTAAGGAAATGGGAATAGGAACATACATATCAATAATTACCTTAAATGTAAATGGACTAAATGCTCCCACCAAAAGACACAGAGTGGCTGAATGGATACAAAAACAAGACCCATATATATGCTGTCTACAAGAGACCCACTTCAGACCTAGAGACACATACAGATTGAAAGTAAGGGGATGGCAAAAGATATTCCATGCAAATGGAAATCAAAAGAAAGCTGGAGTAGCAATTCTTATATCAGACAAAATAGACTTTAAAATAAAGACTATTAGAAGAGACAAAGAAGGACACTACATAACGATAAAGGGATCGATCCAAGAAGAAGATATAACAATTGTAAATATTTATGCACCCAACATAGGAGCACCTCAATACATAAGGCAAATACTAACAGCCATAAAAGGGGAAATCGACAGTAACACAATCATAGTAGGGGACTTTAACACCCCACTTTCACCAATGGACAGATCATCCAAAATGAAAATAAATAAGGAAACACAAGCTTTAAATGATACATTAAACAAGATGGACTTAATTGATATTTATAGGACATTCCACCCAAAAACAACAGAATACACATTTTTCTCAAGTGCTCATGGAACATTCTCCAGGATAGATCATATTTTGGGTCACAAATCAAGCCTTGGTAAATTTAAGAAAATTGAAATTGTATCAAGTATCTTTTCCGACCACAATGCTATGAGACTAGACATCAATTACAGGAAAAGATCTGTAAAAAATACAAACACATGGAGGCTAAACAATACACTACTCAATAATGAAGTGATCACTGAAGAAATCAAAGAGGAAATTAAGAAATACTTAGAAACAAATGACAATGGAGACACGACGACCCAAAACCTATGGGACGCAGCAAAAGCAGTTCTAAGGGGGAAGTTTATAGCAATACAATCCCACCTTAAGAAACAGGAAACATTTCGAGTAAACAACCTGACCCTGCACCTAAAGCAATTAGAGAAAGAAGAACAAAAAACCCCCAAAGTTAGCAGAAGGAAAGAAATCATAAAGATCAGATCAGAAATAAATGAAAAAGAAATGAAGGAAACGATAGCAAAGATCAACCAAACTAAAAGCTGGTTCTTTGAGAAGATAAACAAAATTGACAAACCATTAGCCAGACTCATCAAGAAAAGAAGGGAGAAGACTCAAATCAGTAGAATTAGAAATGAAAAAGGAGAAGTAACAACTGACACTGCAGAAATACAAAAGATCATGAGAGATTACTATAAGCAACTCTATGCCAATAAAATGGACAACCTGGAAGAAATGGACAAATTCTTAGAAATGCACATCCTACCAAGACTGACTCAGGAAGAAATAGAAAATATGAATAGACCAATCACAAGCACTGAAATTGAAACTGTGATTAAAAATCTTCCATCAAACAAAAGCCCAGGACCAGATGGCTTCACAGGCGAATTCTATCAAACATTTAGAGAAGAGCTAACACCCATCCTTCTCAAACTCTTCCAAACAATATCAGAGGAAGGAACACTCCCAAACTCATTCTACGAGGCCACCATCACCTTGATACCAAAACCAGGCAAGGATGTCGCAAAGAAAGAAAACTACAGGCCAATATCACTGATGAACATAGATGCAAAAATCCTCAACAAAATACTAGCAAACAGAATCCAACAGCACATTAAAAGGATCATACACCATGATCAAGTGGGGTTTATTCCAGGAATGCAAGGATTCTTCAATATACGCAAATCAATCAATGTGATACACCATATTAACAAGTTGAAGGAGAAAAACCATATGATCATCTCAATAGATGCAGAGAAAGCTTTCGACAAAATTCAACACCCATTTATGATAAAAACCCTGCAGAAAGTAGGCATAGAGGGAACTTTCCTCAACATAATAAAGGCCATATATGACAAACCCACAGCCAACATTGTCCTCAATGGTGAAAAACTGAAACCATTTCCACTAAGATCAGGAACAAGACAAGGCTGCCCACTCTCACCACTCTTATTCAACATAGTTTTGGAAGTTTTAGCCACAGCAATCAGAGAAGAAAAGGAAATAAAAGGAATCCAAATTGGAAAAGAAGAAGTAAAGCTGTCACTGTTTGCAGATGACATGATACTATACATAGAGAATCCTAAAGATGCTACCGAAAAACTACTAGAGCTAATCAATGAATTTGGTAAAGTAGCAGGATACAAAATTAATGCACAGAAATCTCTGGCATTCCTGTACACTAATGATGAAAAATCTGAAAAGGAAATCAAGAAAACACTCCCATTTACCATTGCAACAAAAAGAATAAAATATCTAGGAATAAACCTACCTAAGGAGACAAAAGACCTGTATGCAGAAAATTATAAGACACTGATGAAAGAAATTAAAGATGATATAAATAGATGGAGAGATATACCATGCTCCTGGATTGGAAGAATCAATATTGTGAAAATGACTCTACTACCCAAAGCAATCTACAGATTCAATGCAATCCCTATCAAACTACCACTGGCATTTTTCACAGAAGTAGAACAAAAAATTTCAAAATTTGTTTGGAAAAACAAAAGACCCCGAATAGCCAAAGCAATCTTGAGAACGAAAAATGGAGCTGGAGGAATCAGGCTGCCTGACTTCAGACTATACTACAAAGCTACAGTAATTAAGACAGTGTGGTACTGGCATAAAAACAGAAAGATAGATCAGTGGATCAGGATAGAAAGCCCAGAGATAAACCCACACACATATGGCCAACTTATCCTTGATAAAGGAGGCAGGAATGTACAGTGGAGAAAGGACAGCCTCTTCAATAAGTGGTGCTGGGAAAACTGGACAGGGACATGTAAAAGTATGAGATTAGATCATTCCCTAACACCATACACAAAAATAAGCTCAAAATGGATTAAAGACCTAAATGTAAGGCCAGAAACTATCAAACTCTTAGAGGAAAACATAGGCAGAACACTCTATGACGTAAATCACAGCAAGATCCTTTTGGACCCACCTCCTAGAGAAATGGAAATAAAAACAAAGATAAACAAATGGGACCTAATGAAACTTCAAAGCTTTTGCACAGCAAAGGAAACCATAAACAAGACCAAAAGACAACCCTCAGAATGGGAGAAAATATTTGCAAATGAAGCAACTGACAAAGGATTAATCTCCAAAATTTATAAACAGCTCATGCAGCTCAATAGCAAAAAAACAAACAACCCAATCCAAAAATGGGCAGAAGACTTAAATAGGCATTTCTCCAAAGAAGATATACAGACTGCCAACAAACACATGAAAGAATGCTCAACATCATTAATCATTAGAGAAATGCAAATCAAAACTACAATGAGATATCATCTCACACCAGTCAGAATGGCCATCATCAAGAAATCTAGAAACAATAAATGCTGGAGAGGGTGTGGAGAAAAGGGAACACTCTTGCACTGCTGGTGGGAATGTGAATTGGTACAGCCACTATGGAGAACAGTATGGAGGTTCCTTAAAAAACTAAAAATAGAACTACCATATGACCCAGCAATCCCACTACTAGGCATATACCCTGAGAAAACCATAATTCAAAAAGAGACATGTACCAAAATGTTCATTGCAGCTCTATTCACAATAGCCCGGAGCTGGAAACAACCTAAGTGTCCATCATCGGATGAATGGATAAAGAAGATGTGGCACATATATACAATGGAATATTACTCAGCCATAAAAAGAAACGAAACTGAGCTATTTGTAATGAGGTGGATAGACCTAGAGTCTGTCATACAGAGTGAAGTAAGTCAGAAAGAGAAAGACAAATACCGTATGCTAACACATATATATGGAATTTAAAAAAAAAAAAAATGTCATGAAGAACCTAGGGGTAAAACGGGAATAAAGACACAGACCTACTTGAGAATGGACTTGAGGATATGGGGAAGGGGAAGGGTAAGCTGTGACAAAGGGAAAGAGAGGCATGGACATATATACACTACCAAACGTAAGGTAGATAGATAGTGGGAAGCAGCCGCAGAGCACAGGGAGATCAGCTCGGTGCTTTGTGACCGCCTGGAGGGGTGGGATGGGGAGGGTGGGAGGGAGGGAGATGCATGAGGGAGGGGATGTGGGAACAGATGTATATGTATGACTGATTCACTTTGTTATAAAGCAGAAACTAATAATAAATAAAAAAAAAAAAAAAAAAAAAAAAAAAGTACTGCGTTGTGGGCTTCCCTGGTGGCGCAGTGGTTGGGAGTCCGCCTGCCGATGCAGGGGATGTGGGTTCGTGTCCCGGTCCGGGAGGATCCCGCGTGTCGCGGAGCGGCTGGGCCTGTGAGCCATGGCCACTGGGCCTGCACGTCTGGAGCCTGTGCTCCATGGCGGGAAAGGCCACAACAGTGAGAGGCACGCGTGCCGCAAAAAAAAAAAAGTACTGCATTGTGAATCGGTAGAAGCAATATTTCTACATTATAACCCTGTTGTGATTTTTTAATATATGATTTAAACTATTAACCTCTTAATCGCTATTTATAAATTAGCACATATTATGTGATTTTAAGTATGTATATGTAATTAAAACAACGCATGACCTGTTATACACAGACCTGTCTATTTCATTTATATTCTGACACATTTTTGTATTCTCATCAACCAAATCTTATCTTAAATGCTCACTGGGTAAATAGGGATACTCTAATATTCAGAGTTACCTCACCCTCAGCACTCACCCAGTGTTTGTGTCCACTACTTCACTCTCCTTGAAGTGATAGCTATATCTTCTTTTTTTTTTTTAACATCTCTATTGGAGTATAACTGCTTTATTATGGTGTATTAGTTTCTGCTTTCTAATAAAGTGAATCAGCTATACATATACATATATCCCCATATCTCTGCCCTCTTGCGTCTCCCTCCCACCCTCCCTATCCCACCCCTCTAGGTGGACACAAAGCACCGAGCTGATCTCCCTGTGCTATGTGGCTGCTTCCCACTAACTATCTATTTTACATTTGGTAGTGTATATATGTCCATGCCACTCTCTCACTTTGTCCCAGCTTCCCCTTCCCCATGTCCTCAAGTCCATTCTCAACATCTGCGTCTTTATTCCTGTCCTGCCCCTAGGTTCTTCAGAACATTTATTTTTTTTTTAGATTCCATATATATGTGTTATCATACAGTATTTGTTTTTCTCTTTCTGACTTAGTTCACTCTGTATGACAGAATCTAGGTCCATCCACCTCACTACAAATAACTCAATTTCATTTCTTTTTATAGCTGAGTAATATTCCATTGTATATATGTGCCACCTCTTCTTTATCCATTCATTTGTCGATGGACACTTAGGTTGCTTCCATGTCCTGGCTACTGTAAATAGAGCTGCAATGAACATTGTGGTACATGACTGTTTTTGAATTATGGTTTTCTCAGGGTATATGCCCAGTAGTGGGATTGATGGGTCATATGGGAGTTCTATTTTTAGTTTTTTAAGGAACCTCCATGCTGTTCTCCATAGTGGCTGTATCAATTTACATTCCCACCAACAGTGCAAGAGGGTTCCCTTTTCTTCACACCTTCTCCAGCATTTATTGTTTTTAGATTTTTTGATGATGGCCATTCTGACAGGTGTGAGGTGATACTTCATTGTAGTTTTGATTTGCATTTCTCCAATGATTAGTGATGTTGAGCATCTTTTCATGTGTTTGTTGGCAATCTATATCTTCTTTGGGGAAATGTCTATTTAGGTCTTCTGCCTATTTTTGGATTGGGTTGTTTGTTTTTTTTAATATTGGATAGCTATATCTTAACACATACCGTCCAGCCCAACATATAGTCTGTCCTCAGTCAAAGGCTGTTGAGTTGTTGCTGTCATTTTAGAGATAAGAAATAGCAACTCCAAAGGGTTAGGAGACTGGGCCAAAGCACACAGCTATTAATGAGCAGAGTTGGCTGGACTAGAACAGTTCCCTAATGTTCCAGCCAGGGCACAAGCCACTCTACCAGACAAGGAAACGTTTCCTCCTACTCCTTTGGCAACAGGGCCCCATCATGAGGCAGAGATTCTACAAAGCTTTGGACTGGAAGCCACAGAGCTGGAGATATCTGGAGATGTGTTTTTCTTGGATGTGACCATTGCCCAGGCCGCACATAATTACGGCCTTTTGATAATTTGTTATCAATTATGATAGCTGGGAAGCAGAATTGGCAACATTTGATTACATGGTTTAGAAATTCCCACTTTTTTTTTCATTTCAGACATTATCTCTTTTATCTCACATTCTTTTCAATGCGTGATAGTAGCACTACACACGGCCAACAATACACTTGTATAAAGAACACTTCCCCGGAACTCCCCACTTTTCAGAGAGGACAAGGTTAGTGGAAAATTTGCAGAGGTATGGTAATATACGAAATGCTAGGAAAAGGGCTTTGACACAACACGCATTGCAACCAGGCTGCTAATGCTGCAAGTTGCTGTGTTTTGATTGCTAACAGTAAATTTCGTTATGGTATGAAGAAGGTTTTTTTAAAAACAAATCACAATTTCTTGAGATTTTGGAGATATATTCTCACAAGTTGAAAAAATGTGGTCTCCAAATATAATTTTAAGAAAAACACTTTAAAGGAATGTTAACATTCCCCTAAAGGGAAAATGTATGGAATGTGTGTGTGTGCGTGCACCTGCGTGCACATGTACATGTGTTTAAATCTTCGTGACTTCTGAACAAGTGGACATGTCAAGCTCTCAAAGGCAGAACTGTCTCTGGGTAGAATCGTACTGTTGCCATAGGTTGCGTCCTGTCTTGCTGCCTTATCACCAGTCAATTGATCAAAAAGTCCTTGTTGATATCCTACCTCTCCCCCTTTTCCTTCCGTCCCTCTCTGGGTCCCAGCTAGCTCTCAGAGTTGTCCCCCATGTAACACTGTCCTAGGGAGGCAGCTGGGGAAGGCATGTCTCTATTAAGTGATTAGATCACAGACTATGAGGGTGAGAAGAAACCTCAGTGGATCCTCTGGGGCAAGGCTTCATTGTACACATGGAAAAAGGATTAAGGACCAAAGGCCTCAGTCTTCAGTGGGGACATCAGGGCAGACTTTGAGAATGCTGTTTGGGGGGTCCCTCAGTGCTTTCCCAGAACCCAGGAGAGCAACCCCACACAGACAACCCTGATGGAGGGGATCATCCTTGAGATCCCAGAACCAATCTACTCTTTGCCTTGTCTCTCTCTCCCAACCCCCTGCCCCCAAATCCACCTCTCTGAATAGGCCTTGAGGGGCCTACTTCCGAATACGGCTATGCAGGATGACCCTTCCAGATTCAGACTGCTGGCAGAGGTGGATGAATACATCCTCTTGAGAGGATTGCTTGGGCTTAAATCATCATTGTCAAGAAGAAACATTTGCCACAAGTCCTTTAATTGACAGTCTTTAACTCACGACAAATTTACTGTTTTAGAAAAACCAAGAGCCAAAAAGGCAGTTGTTCGTTCTCAACTTGATTTATAAAATTTGTTGGCATAGGTGTCATTACCTTCTCCCCTGACTTATAGACACATATAATTCATCACCTATGCCATACAAGGGAGTCTCATTGTTCCAAAGATAGTCCAGATCTATAAAGGGCCCTCAAGATGGGACCTTGTTTACCTCTCTGGCCTCATACTCTACCTCTGGCCCTTTCTCTGCATCCAGCCATCTTGTCTTCTTCCTGGGGGAAGCTTTTTCTGATTCCCCATTTCCAGTCAGGAGCCCCAACGCCGACCCAGGTACGCCCTGTCTTAGCAACTTTGCAATCTTTGCAGAATTGGAGGTAAGCAAGTAATTGAGTAACTAGTTGGTTATTGACTCCACATTCCTGAATGCCAGCTCCCAGAGGGCGGGGACATCTCTGTCTTATCCCCCAAGACCTTAGGACTGTGCTTGGATATATAATGGGTATGAAACATTTGTTTGAATGAATAATAGGGGTGGGGGGTCAGAATGTCTGGGCAGCCTCACTAAATATGGGATGAATTTGGCCCAGCTGATTAGCTCTGGGAGCCAGAGAGACAGAGCCTGGGTGCGTGGGGAGGGCAGCCAGAGTCTACGGAGAAGGAGGCCCAGCCTGGGAGCATCTCACACAAAGGTCTGCACCACCCTGCTGGCCTGGCTCTTCCAGTGTCGAGCAGAAACAGCACCCAGGGATTTGACTTAGGTTCCTTGTTTTTCTGAGTGAAACAGGATGGGAACAAAAAGCAACACAACATTCAAGTATTCCTTGAAGGTCTGGGAAATCCTCACGAGGAACAGGACACGTTGGAGTGACCAAACTCCTTCACACTTCAAAGCCCAGAGGGCCCTGGTCTTCCGTGGGCATTAGACGTTTATGGCTCCCGTTGAAAGAACTCCGTGGGCTCTGGAGTCAGAAAGATTCGGGTTCAAATCTCCCTGTTTCCACCTGCTAGCTGTGTGAACTCAGGCGAGTGACGTAACCTCTCCTCCAGCTTCAACATCCTTTTTTTTTTTTGGAAAAATGGCATGATTCCTGGATTACTATAGGAACTAACAGATCATAAATGAAGCATCTGACGTAGAGGAGACATTGTAACTAAAGAATAGCTAAGATTATGATGGTTTGATTACTCTGTTAGCTCCTGGAGGAATGTGGACTTCGAGCTATGCAGATTTTGACCCTTCTTTTACTAGGGGTTAAATAATAACCCACTGTGAGGCAGGTGTTTATATAGCTGTTAGGAAGTTTGTTTCTCAATTAGTAAAAAAAAAATGTTTTTCTTTAAACAACTCATTAGCCCCATTAAATCCAAGTGTAGCGCTGACTCAGAAGCTTTATAGTTAGGATGATCTCTAGCAATTAGTACTCTCTTGGCTTGGTGAGAAGAGAGACCCCCTCTTCTGCTGTCCCGGAAATGCTGCGCTCATGTGTGGCGCCCCATCGCCAGGTAACCTGAGGAAGAACACCCGCGGAGGCCCGCATTCCTGAGCGACGAGCTGGGCTCTTTGTTTGCTCCTTATAAGGAGCGAGTTATCATCAGTCCCGCAGAGAGGTCACCGCTCTTTTTTTTCTCTCTCCTCAAGGGGCTGAAATCAGCTTTTCTCCTCGGAGGGGTGGGGCGGTGATTAAGCAGGGTAAATATGCCAGCGCCTCAGCTATCCAACTATGGGATGTTGATAGACCCTGTAGCCTTGTTGGGTTTTTGGGTTTTTTTTTTTTTTTTTTTTTGCCTGATCCTAGGGACTCTAAAAAGACATACTTGGAAGCCTCCCCTTCCCCTAAACGCAAGTCAGCCGGCAGAGCCTGTTTTGCAGCCAGGGCCCAGACACCAACGCTGGCCGGTGGGAGGGGCTGGAGTGTGTTTTTACTCTCCCACTGCTGTCAGTTCCTTTCTTCCCTTTCCCTTCACGGTAGCCCTTGAACCTTGATGCTGGAGCAGGCGGCTGCTGGGAGGAACAGGGGATCCAGAAAGTGCCAGATGATGCTTTTCCTCCTCTCAGAAGGATCACAGGAGCAAGGACGTAAGGTGGCCACCCTGGGATTGCCGAAGCTCAAGCCTCACCTCCTCTCTGAAGCCCTCCGTCCTGCCGACCCCTCCTCTGTCCTCGGGACGCCCACTGCACCACCTCGCTCCCAGTGCACAGTCTGACGCTCACTTGCCACGGTCTTTGGAGTGGATTGTGGTGCTTTCCTGGTCATGCTGGTCTTGCCTCCCCACCAAGACCGCAAGTTCCTCACAGGCAGGTGTACTGCTTCCACTTCATCTGTGACCCTGAATTAGTGCTGGGCTGTGTTCAACGGCTGCTCACTGAAAGCTGGTTGATGGCTTGATAGAAAGCGGATTAGGTGACACGCTCTGGAAGGTCTGGATCATCACCTTTCTGTGCTTCGTTAAGAATGATCCCAAGGTTGCTGAGGGCTGGCTGGTTATCTGCAGGCATCTAGGATGCCTCCACCTGACACTTCTCCTAGCTGCCCCTGGAGCTGACCAGGCCCAACAGTTCCACTCTCCCTTCCTCTTGCAGGTGTCCATTTTTAAAATCCGCTCTCCAGATGCTCCTCCAGTCCCGTGTGAGTGAGCCCCACTGTGTGCTAAGACATAAGTGCAAAGGAAGCAGAGCTACTGACCTGCCCTGGGAGCCTTCTGTTTAGTTCAGGAGTCAAAACACACACTGGGGGGTACCTCCATGTGTCCCCCCAACATTTGCCTTTCTTCCATCCCTCAGGATGTTTTTAAAGCTTTTATCATCTATCCAATTTCCTGTTGTTCCTTTCCACAGCCTGGGAACATGGACCAACTTCTCAATGTCCTCTTTGTGGTTCCCTGACTTCCTTCATGGACCTCCTTTTCATTTTATGAGTGTTATTGTTAATCACCATAGGAGCAAATAAGAATAACAGGCATGGGAAAGTTACAAGGGTCCCCAAATCTTTACTTTTAACTCCTGCTTATGGAAGGTAAATTTGGTGCAACTTTTCTGGACAGAAACTTGGCAATATTGCCTTTAAAAGTTCGTGTACCACCAAACATAAAAATAAACTCCAAATGGATTAAAGACTTAAATGTCTCCAAATGGATTAAAGACTTAAATGTAAGACCTGAAACCATAAAACCCCTGGAAGAAAACATAGGCAGTAAGCTCTTTGACATTTGTCTTAGTCACATTTTTTTGGATATGTTTCCTCAGGCAAGGGAAACAGAAAGCAAAAATAAACAAATGGGACTAGATCAAACTAAAAAGCATTTGCACAGCAAAGGAATCTATCAACAAAATGGAAAGGCAGCCTACTGAATGGGAGAAGATATTTGCAAATGATATATCTCATAAGGGGTTAATGTTCAAAATATGCAAAAAATTCATACAACTCAACATCAAAAACACAAACAACCCAATTAACAAGTGGGCAGAGGACCTGAACAGACATTTTTCCAAAGAAGAGTGCAGATGGCCGACAGACACATGGAAAGATTCTCAACATTGCTAATCATCAGGGAAATGCAAAAACCACAAGGCAATATCACCTCACACCTGTTCGAATGGCTATCATGAAAAAGACAAGAGATGACAAGTGTTGGTAAGGATGTGCAGAAAGGGGAACCCTCATGCACTTTTGGTGGAAATGTAAATTGGTGCAGCCACTATGGAAAACAGTAAGGAGGCCCGTAAAAAAAGGTGTGCCTCTCAATTCCCACTTCCTGCCTCCTTCAGGCTAAGCCCACCCTGGGTCTAGAGGGACACTGCCTCCCCGAAAGCTCACCGCTCACAGGAGGCCAAGTGCTGCTTTTTTGGGGGCAAATAAATATGAATTGTGGACATGCACATGCCCCAGCCTAATACTGCAAAGCCCCCATCTCCATCTCCTGTGGCCCCTCCTCCCAGTCAGCCCCTCTCTGGTCTTTCCCCACGTGATGTACAGGTCACAAGGGCATGAACTCCTGTATCCTTTCTCCATCTATGGTCAGGTCCTTTGGCTTTGCAAGCTGTGAACTGACAAATTGCTGGGGGGACTCTCTTCCCCACCACTCATACTGTGCAGGGCAGGGGGTGGAGTAGCTCGGAGGCTCCTTGGTGCCCCCTCTAGCAGCTGTGACCCTTGACTAGTTGTTTAAGAAGAAAGTGCAGAAGACCTGCAAGGGCATTGCTGCACTGCTGTCAGAAGAGCTGGATCAGAATCTCAGCTTTGCATGTGCCTGCAGGTAACACACCTAGCCTCTCTGACGATGGCTGTGAAGGTCTTAGGAGCCGGTACAGGAAAGCTCATTGTAAACTATTAAGCTCTAAGTAAATGCCAGGTGTTATTACCCAGAAAGGGACAAGAGTCAAAGAACAAGACTAGAATAGCAGTGGGATTCTTATCTGCTTTATTCACTGCTGCATCCCCATAACTGAGAACGGTGCCTGACACACAGCTGGCACTCAGTAAAAGTTTTTAAATGAATGAACAAATGAATGCACTATCTATGGGTCCTTGATGGTTTCTCCATTCTCTCTTTTAACCTGTGACATTTCAGACTTATCTCCCAAGAAAGCACGTCCTGTATGAAACTGGGAAAAGGCAATGGAATTGGATGGTTTGTTTCTTGCTATGTGAATTTGGACCAGTTCTTCATCATTCTGGGCCTCAGTTTCCACATCTAGCAAGTGGGAATAATAACATGATCCACAGTCTTCATCCCTGGGGTAGTGCAAACAGCTAATGGGAATACCTAGGTTTAAAGGCTCTCCTGTGTATGTGGTGCCTTTTTTTTTTTTTCTTTTTTTTAATGTGGTGCTTTTTAAAAGTACCTTGTTGGATTACAGCAGCCCAGACAGGGACACTTAAAGGACCCATGTAGACCGTCACCTATGTTCCAATGACAAATCAGTCTTGAAGATGAAGAAAATATTTTATTTATTAGATGTTGCCTGTACTAAAATGAGTTGTCTGACTGGGCAGAAATTTGTTTGGTTAGAAATTGAATTCCTGATCTGTGTCCAGTCTTCCCTAATGATCCATATAAGGAAAGGGAAATACTCCCACACAGGATCAGTTTACGAAGCCTTGAGAAATCAATAACTCTCTGGATTTATCTAACAAACAAGCCCACTCCTGACTCAGCCTGCCCAAGTCAGGAGCTTTTCGGAAATGCAGCGAGCTCCCTAAACAGATGTGAGAGCTCCTATTTCATCACCGGAACATGTTTTCTGAAAGGCGGTGCTGAGCCCCAGCACACAGACCAGCTTGGACACAATCCTCAGGGGCCAAGGCTGCTTGCAGAGATGGCCTCCCTATTATGCATACCAGATTTTCCCAGCAGCCCTCCTCCCTCCTCCTCTCCCAACGCCCCGTGCCTGCTTGCTGGCTGGGCCTGAAGTCTCTCTGACGAAGACAAAGTTTTGCACTGATGGTTGGAGAGAGAGCCTAAATGAACATACATACCCCAGGATATAGCTTACATTACTACCAAGCTGTCACCTGTCAGTACCTGGAGGAGAGCAAAGGGCCCAGAAAGGGAAACTTAGGGATAAGAACTAGGTTGACCTACTTTAGAATTCGGTCAAGCATCAGCTCTGGACCACAGTAACCGAGGCCCCTTTTTGCCCGTGTCCTCCCCCATCCATGCAGGGCACCTTCCATCATTGTCTGCTTCTTGAGCCCAGAGAGACTCGAAGAAGGTCTTTAAGAAAACACATGCCCTAATTTGCCTTTTGTCCCTGAAGCCATGGACATAAGGTTCACAGTATGCTATGCTGAATAGGACCATGAACTATGTAGGCACATGGAATTTTGGACAAACCACTTAACCCCTCCAGGCCTCAGTTTCTTCATCTGTAAAATGAGTGGTTAAACAGGAAATTTTCCAAGTTCTTTTCTAGTGCTAAAAGACTGCTAAACTCTTTGGATTCAGTAGAATGTCAGAGATTCTGTATGTTGCTCTCTTGAGTGAAGATATACTTGGGGCATACCAGATACAGTCCTTTGAGGCTCTTCCTGCCTACAGTTGATTATGCGTGAGTCCTAGAGAGCGTCAGAACTATCTGGGTTCTTGGTCTTTGCTGCCTCCTGGCTGTGTGTGACCTTGGAAAACCTTTGCACCTCTGCTTCTTTATTGCTAGAAGAAAGTGAAAGCTCCTGCTGGGCCAGGTCATTGGGAGGTTAGAATTGATGTAGCCAAGGAGCTGTTGACTCCCTTCCTTCCTTCTTGCTGATGGAGTCATACTGGGCTGGATGTGTTCAGAGGAGGTAAGCTCAAGGACTGTTCCACAGATGTATCGGTTAGGCTTATTGGCTAAGCTGCTGTAACAAAGAGACCCCAAAATACATGGCTCAAATGTGTTCAAATTTAATTTCTCTCATATTAACAGAGGTCATAAGCTAGAGGTAGGAGGCTAGTGAGCAGCTCTGCTCTGTGAAACCTTAATTTTCCACATCCTGCTCCTCTTTAAGACCAGCTCAGAGCCCACCTTTCTTGGAGGCCCCAGATCCCTCTTGTCCACAGGGATCACACACGGTCAGTTCTCCTCAGTGGACACTGCACGCACTGCCTTGCAGGGCTGGATAACTTTGCAGGTGAGAAAGCTGTGACTCCCCCACCAGGTTGGGAGCCCCTTGAGGTCAAGGGTCATGTCTTCTTGACATTTATTCCCATGGTGTTGGCACATGGTAGGCTCTCCGGGAGGGTTTGCCCCAAGTGAATGCATTACTGGAAACTTCAGCCAGCCACAATCATGAAAGCTGAGGTGTTTGCTTAGTCATCACCGCTACATATTTTTCAGCTTAATTACCATGCAGTTTCTTCATATCTTCCAATAAATGAAAGAAAAAATGTGTATTGGGGGTTGTGTGAAAATTAACTCTCATAAAAATCCTTGACTCACCACAAAAATTCAAGAAATGTGCTTCTTACACATGGACACAGAAATGTGGATTCTCCTGTCGTGTGCAAGTTAAGAGCCTTGGGTGCAAGAGCTGACTGGGGTGCCCAGTGGAGCGAATATTTCTATTCTGCGTTAAGTTTATAGAATCAGATTTCGTAGTGGAAAAACTTGCTGCAGTGGTTAGTTGTTGTAACTGCCCCTATTTAACTAGTTTATGGCTAATCCCAATCTCAAATAGCAGTGTAATTCACTCATCTACCATGGTGTTGATTTTACAATTTGTGCATTGAAGGGAAAACCACACTGCTCAAGTGAACTGGTCAATGGGAGGCCTGCTGAGATATTTCACAGTGGGTATGGTTTGGCAAGGGAGGATATATTTTGTTTCACCTGCTTTAAAATTTTTCAGACTAACATTCTCTGTGGCTGTTCTCTGTGTCAGATCAAACTTCAAGTTCTTTCTTACCAAGCATCTTGGTCCTGCTCACTGCTGCTCCTTTAGTTCATTTCTGCAGTGAGTGAGATGTTATGTGTCCTTTTCTGGCACTGGAACCTTCATAAAAGTAGCAAACCTTCCTCTGCTTTAGCTGCTGGACAAAACCTATGGCTCTACACATAAGCAGCCTCATAAACAGG
This sequence comes from Hyperoodon ampullatus, assembly GCF_949752795.1. Classification (NCBI taxonomy): domain Eukaryota; kingdom Metazoa; phylum Chordata; class Mammalia; order Artiodactyla; family Ziphiidae; genus Hyperoodon; species Hyperoodon ampullatus. The sequence continues at coordinate 84,661,310 of NC_136915.1, read as the reverse complement.
GATGCCTCATACAGTTGTGCAGGCTGTACACTGCATGACTCCAAGGAGTGCCATTTACATGGACCACAGTGGAACCTCCAAAGCTGTATTGGTACAGCCTCCGCAATATTCCAGGAAAGCCCCATCTCATAGATTACCTGAAAATTTCTCTACATGCCAAAAGCACTCTTCTAGATACCACCCTGAATAAAACAGACAAAATTTCCTACCCCTAGGAAGCTTACATTCCAGTGAGGGGAATACATGATAAACAAATTACATACGTGCACATATGTAATGTTATATCTGTGTTACATATATGTAATATTATATTAGATGGTGATAAAGAAGTAGAAAATAAATCAGGGAAGGGGAAGAGAGTGGGAGGAGGTGAATGTTAAATAGAGTAGAGATCTGGGAAGGATTTTCTGAGAAGATGCCACTTGAGCAAAGCCTGAGGAGACAAGGGAGTGTGCTGTGTGGATCCCTGGGGGAAGAACATTCCACATGGAAGGAATAGCAAGTGCAAAATCCCTGAGGCAGGAGTGTGCCTGGCATATTGAAGAAACAGCAAGAAGGCTGGTGTGGCTGGAGTGGGGCCAGTGATTGGGGTAGTGACGTGGTCAGACAGATCCGGAAGCAGGACCATGTTGGGCTTTGGAAGGCTGTGATGTACTTGAACTTTACACCACATCAGATGAAAAGCCATTTGATGGTTTTGAGCAGAGGAGAGACAAAAGTTAAAAAAAAGTCACTCTAACTAATGAGTTGAGATCAAAAGAGACAAGAGTAGAAGCTGGAGACCAATTAGGAGACCAATTAGGAGACAAGGATTCAGAGGTGATGGTGCCTTGAGCCAGCTTGGTAGTAGGAGCAGGTGAGAAAGGGTCGTATTCTGGATATATTTTGTAGGTAGAGCTAATAGGGCTTGTTGACAGATGCAATGAGGGTATGAAAGAAAGGGAGGAGTTAAGGATGACTCTGAAGTTGTTGGAAGGCTGGAGCTGTCTTGAGCTCCATGCCCTCCCAGGTAGTAGAATATGGGGCAGTAGATTTGGACATGCCAGGATTGAGGGGCTGGTTAGACACCAAGTGAGGATGAGCGAGCTTGAGTTCTGGCTGGATGTAAACAATCTGACGGTGTTTGGAGCCAGGACACTGGAGGAGATGCCCACTGGGGTGAATGCAGGTAGACCAGGGGCAGCCAAGGACAGAGCCCTGGGGCACTGCAAAGCTAAGAGTTCACCAAAGCATCCCACCCTCCTTTTTTAAACCTAATTTCCTAGGCCGTATTTAACAAATCTTGTTATTTTCAGTTCTATAAACCTCCTATATTCTTCTTAGAACAAGTCAAATACATTGAAACCAGTGCTGTAGCAGTGATGTCACATCATCCATTTAAGAAATCCTTATTGAGAGCCCGTTACCTGTGGGCTTTAGGAGCTGGGGATAACCAGCCAGCCTCTGGCCCCGAGAAGCTTCTGTTACCGTTGAGGAAAACGACACAACTTGACATGTAAGTAAACACACCAGATAAATTCAAATTGCAGCAGGGGCTGTGAAGAAACTAGAACGGATAAAGGAGGAGAGGGTAATTCAGGACAGGAACGGTGGTTTCACTGAGGACATGTTCTTTGAACTGAAACCAAGGTGATGAGAAGGAGGCACTCCATGTTCGGAGGAGGAGGAAGGAGAGTTCCAGGCCGAGGGAGCAGCCAGTCCCAAGGCCTGAGATGGGCACGAGCTAGGCTGCCTCGGGATGACAGAAAGTAGAGAGCTGGTGTGGCGGCGATGCAGTGAAAGGGGGAGCCGTGTAGGGGACAAGGTTAGAGAGCTGGGCAAGGGGCTGGGCGGTCCAGGTTGAGTCTCGCTGGCCTGGCAAGAACATTGGGTTTTATTTCCCAGCAGGCGAGTGGTGGTGGGCTGTGGTTTATCCTGACTACTGAGTGTAGCACGGCCTGTAGAGGAGCAGGGAGACTGGCATGGCCAGGGGCGGGGCGGAGGGGCGGGTCACAGGGAATGAGGACAGAAATGGTACAAGTGGGGGAGGGGCTCTGGTGTCGTTTGAAGGCCTGGCTGACGGAAGGCATGAAGGAGGAGGAAAGTCAAGGATGACTCCTAGGTTTTGGCTTGAGCAACTGAATGGATGTTGGCACTGGTTACGAGATGGGGCAAACTGGAAGAGGGCCAGGCTGGGGGAAGAAATGGAGAGTTTCACTATGACTCTATGAGATGATGTTAAATTTGAGATGCCTGTTAGCCGCTTTGCAATTCTGCACGTTGTCTGCAAAGGAAATCGCACATTCATTCAATTAATATTTGTGGAATGAGTGAGTGGACGCCAACCCTTTTTGGATGAGGGAGGCCAGGCTGGGAGTTAAAGATCGGCTATTCGCGTCAGAGTGATGATGCTAACATAATACCTTAGGAAGCAGTGTCACCGATGTCATTGTGACCAGTCATCTGGGAACGATGATCTCTCTTTATAGGTGAAGGATCTATGTCAGAGAGAGTCTGCAGGACCAATGTGCCCGCCCCAGGGGCAGATCCAGACCCTGTACCTGTGCTTTTTCCACTATCCCACACCGCAGGCCCCCGAGAGAGCTGTCACAGAACGTCCCACATGATGTGGAAACAACCATGGCCCTTGGGCACATGGTGGGTAACTCTGGTCAGCCAGAAGCTGTGGACCTAGTTCCAGCCTGAAGTGGTCGGGGCCATCAGTAGGCAGCCCAAAGCTGGCCAGGGCTTCCAAACAGACTGACCCAGCTCTGTGACAAGAGCAATGTCACCCTCAGGCAAGGCTCCTCTCCTTGTCTCTGAGTCAGAAACCTTCCCATGGGGGAAGGTTGGCTCAGGCTTCAGGAATGGAATCCAAGCCAGGTTTCTTCTGCAGGAGCCAGGCCTTTTCTCTGGGCAGTTGGCTTCACTGGAGTTAATTAATGAGGGGGCAGGAGGGGTGGGCATGGCCCCTTGTCCAAGGCTATAGCCTCTCATGTCCCTGTTTCCAAATTTACAATCTCACAACCCAGTTTGGCATTCCCTTTAAGAAAATTTATTTTTGTAAATGTTCACGTCAAAGGTAGAAATATAGATATTTACTTTGCAGATGAAAGTGATGTATTAAATAATAACTGTAACAGTGAGTCTCAAATTTAAGCATAACCATCAGTGGGGAGAAGAGGTGGTATCTTAGTTCACTTGGGCTGCAATAACAAAATACCACATATCTGGTAGCTTATAAACACCATAAATTTATTTCTCATGTTTCTGGAGGCTGGGAAGGGAAGTCCAAGATCAAGGTGTCAGCATGGTCAGGTTCTGTTGAGAGCTCTCTTCCTGGTTCATAGCTGGTACCTTCTCTCTGTCTTCACATGGTAGAAGGGGCTAGGGATCCCTCTGGAACCTCTTTTATAAAGGCACTAATCCCAGTCATGAGGCTCCACCCTCATGACCTAAGCACCTCCCAAAGGCCCCACCTCCTAATACCATTACATTTGGGGGTTAGGATTTCAACATATGAATGTGGGGGGACACAAACATTCTAACCATAGCAGACAGTATTGTGAAGTGATTTAGAGCTTGAAATCTGAAGCCAGACTGCCTGCATTTGACTCCAGACTCTATTACTTACTAGTTATGTGCCTTTGGGAAAGTTTCTTCATCTCTTTGTACCTCAGTTTATTCATCTGTAAGATGGGGATAATAAGAGTACCCAATCATAGATTGTACTGAGGAATAAATGAGTTAATTAATGTAAAGTACTTGGAATAGTGCCTGCACATAGTATTCTATAGGTAAAAGCTATTATTAATAATAGTATTGTTTTTATAGCTAGATGACTTGTTAAAAATGCCAAGTCCAGAGTCATACACATAGAGTTTCTGTTTCAGTGAACCCCACTGAATTTTTGTGCATTTTTCACAAGCACTACAAGAGATTTTTGATGCAATGGGAACAAAGTGACACTTTGAGAAACCCTGGACTATAAGGCAAAAATGGGCACCCAGGAACAGGCCAAGGTGTGAGGTACTACAGAGAGAAAAATGGGAGTAAAGAATAATGTACTCTTCCCTGATTCATAATTTCATACTCTTCAGTGTGCTGTGTTTAGAAAAGAATCCACTGAGCTCTTGCAATGGACACAAAGAGAGTAATTTAACAGTACTATTGATTTTTCCCTATTACTTTCTTTTGATATATCTCCCACCACTAGATTATTTAATTGAGATATAATTCACATACCATAAAATTCAACATTTTAAAGTGTGCAATTCAGTGTTGTTTAGTATATTGGCAAAGTTGTGCAATCGTCTCCACTACCTAATTCCAGAATATTTTCATCACTATCCACCGAGAAAGAAAAATATACCCATTACAGTCACTTCCCAGTCTCTTCTCCTCCCAGCCCCTGGCAACCACTAATCTCCTTTTTGTTCCTATGGATTTGCCTCTTCTGGACATTTCATGTAGACGGAATCTCACAGTATATGGCCTTTTGTGATAGGCTTCTTTCATTTAGCCTACTTTCAAGGTTCATCCATTTTGTAGCATGTATCAATAGTTTTGGGGTTTTTTCCTAGCTAAGTAACCTTCTATTGTATGGGTATATCACATTGAGTTTATCCGTTCATCAGTCGATAGGCATTTAGGTTGTTTCACTTTTTTGGCTATTATGAATCATGCTGCAATGACATTTGTGTATACATATTTGTGTAGACTGATGCTTTCATTCCTCTCGAGTATATACCTAGGAGTAGATTTGCCTGGCCCATATGGTAACTCAATATCAAATTTTTTTAAGAACTGTTTTCCCAAGCAACTTCACCATTTTACACTCCCACTAGCAATGTGTGAGAGTTTCAATTTCTCCACATCCTCACCAACACTTTTCTGTATAATGTCTCTTTTATTTTAGCCAGCCTAGTGTGTGTGAAGTGGTATCTCATTGTGGTGTTGATTTGTATTTTACTAATGATGTTGAGAATCTTTTCATCTGTCACTTTCTGGTCCTGCCAGGTTTTGGGTCCCCAGACTGGGGCTATCAGGACATGATGATATTTACAACAGTGCTGTTGACTCCTTCCTATCAAGCCTAAAGAGGTGCATATTTTATCAGAGTATGAGCAAAATCTAGGCTCTTTCTGCAACAGATGTGGTTTTTGCCTGAGAGCATAGAAAAGGAAATTAACAGCAAAGCAAGTTTAAAAATGATTGATATTTCACAAACTGAGTAGCTAAAGAAAATAAACTAATATAAATAAGGTGTAGGAGAAACTCTATTGGAAGAAATTTTATTATTTAAATACTTTCTAGAAAGATATTTACTTGCAGTGAAACCCACTGACCTGCCTTACCCTCCTGTACATGATGAGTGGCACCACTGTCCCTGTGGACAAAGAATGTCGCCTGCCATTTCAGTAAACAAAGGATGTTGCGGCCATAAAGGCATCAGCCACTGCAGCTGACCCAATAGTGCATTCTGAGGGGAATTTAGGATGGAGAAAAACTGGATACTGGCCCTAGTTAAGATGCATATGGAAGGAATAATTTCAATAAGCCCAGACTTTTGTATCTTCTCATACACAGAAAAGCACTAAAATCATTAACTTGAGATGTCTGGGTTTTTTTGTGATTAGCAGTAATCTTTTGCTGTTCGACTGCACAGGGATTTTGTTTGTTGGTTGGTTTGTTTTTGTTTTTGTTTCTAGCAAAAACTCCTGTATATCCTGGCTCCTCCCTTACCTCTTTGGAGCAGTCCCTCAGGGCTATCTGAGAGGCTGCCATCCCGGGCTATAGTTCTCAGTAATGCCCCAGATAAAACATAATTGTCAACTTTTAGGTTGGACACTTTTTTTCAGTTGACACCCCGGACATCCAGTGATCCTGTAATATAAAAAGATAAACAGGCATTTTCTTGGAACTAGGAGTTAAACTTCCTTCAAAGAGATCTCATGACGGCTAACCCACCCACAGGATGTTTCCTGACTGCTGAGGGGTTTATTTAGAGTCCTCAGTTTCTCAATCATAAGAATTTCTAAGTGTTCCCAGTCTGCAGTTTGGGGATTAGAAGGCTAAATTCCTGGGGGCCTGGAAAGGGGAGTATATCACTAAGAATCTCTAAGCCTAAACTTGATGGGAAATGGATTCGATTTTCACTTATAGTGCAAATCAGGAATTCCCTAAAAATGAGATTGCAAATCCAGTGGGAATCCTACGGAGGATATTCTGGGAGGTTCCAGAACCTTTGTCGTTGCTTGGGAAATTCAATTCTAAACTTAAATGTCCCCTCTCCAGGCACATTCTGTCATCCTGTGAGTGTCATGATGCATCACTCTACTTTTTAGAGCTTATAGTAGTAGAAATCTCAAACCAAGGCAGATTTTTAAAAAAAAGAAGTTTGCAGTTGTTTACACAAAATTCTGTTCTCAGAGGGAGTTGTGTCAAAACCTGAGTGTTAGAACATCTTTGCCACTCTGGAAAGCAGCGAACTGGAGAGACAATAAGAGAAGAAAGGAGGGCCAGTGACAGCTGCTGTAGGCGGCATTTGTATATTTTATAAATGGTCCAGCCTTTACCACTTAGTGGCTATGTGGTTTGGGAAAATTACTTTCTATGAACCTCCATTTCTTCCTCTGAAAAACCAAGATAAGGCTACTTACCTCAAAAGGGTGATTTGAGACATACATAAACAATGAAGAGAGCACTTGCATTGTTTTGTTTTGTTTTTCTCCTCAAACTTCTCCCAGACCCCAACCCCAAACCCAGGGAATAATTCCAGGCATTCAGAAGGTATTCTATAAAAATTTTCTTGGATGAAACAAATCCAGTTTTCTGGTTGAATAAAATATCGAATAGATGAGTGCATTTGGTCATTTAACAAATATTTATTGGGTGCCTCTTATGTTCCAGAGACTGTTCTAGGTACTGAAGAGATAGCTGTGAACAAAACAGACAAAAATCCATGCCCTCATGGAGCTTCCATGCTAGAAAGGAGAGAGAGACTCTAAATAATAAATCATGAAAATGAAATGGATGTTAACTAGAGGTGAGTGTTATAGACAAAAATAAACCAGGGGAGGAGAATGCAGAGTGGCAGGAGTGAGGTGAGGCTAGAGATGGGTCAGGGTATTCTCTCTCTCTCTTTTTTTTTTAGATACTTAAAAGTTATTGAAGTGTAGCATACACATAGAAAAGTCATGGGTGTACAATTCAGTGAGTTATTGAAAAGTGAAAATATAAGTGTGCCCAACATATACAATATAACCAGAACCTCAGAAGGCTTCCTTAAGATACTTCCCAATCACTCTTCCTTCCCTCTTCCCTAAAGGTCAATACTATTCTGATCTCTAATAAAATAGATTAGCTTTGCCTGTCTTTAAACTCTATATAGTGGAATCATCAGAGGGTCGGGGTATTCTTGAGGGCTCTACTTTACAGTTCCAAAGGCTGGATTCTTTGGGGGTGAGTTAGCTTTCCAGGGCTCATTTCTAAAGAGGCGTCATCTTCCAGCTCAGTGGTCACTCTGGCCCCAGGCGCCCAGCAGACAGGCTCAGGATCGAAAGTTAGGCAGCAGTTGTGAGGATGAGCACTGACCAGATGGGCAGATGGAAGGAGACTCTGGGGCAGTGCTCATTGCCCCAGGGAATTAGATCACATTGGGAAAGATTCTCCACCTTGGCTCTGTCTAAAATGCCCTGCGCTGTGTTTCCTTAAACAGCACTGGACAGAGACCAGTTTCTCACACTTCAAAGCCCTTCCCTGTTTGCATTGCACAAGTGACACATTCCTGTCCAAAATCATCCAGACAAACAGCTGCTAATTTCCTAGCAACACTGCCCTGGCCATTCTTGTATGGAATGGAATTAATCCTGGCATAGAAATAGAAGTTTATATTTCGAAAAAAAAAAACCTTTCAAAATTCCTTCTCCCTGTCTGCCCTAATCCATCCCCAGGGACCATCTTGGACCAAGCTCAGCAGGGAGTTCCCTCAGCAACTTGAAAGCCCTGACTGTGTGATAGCTTTGTCGGGAGGACTCACATAAATACTAGTATTCACAACACTTGCATTTGTGTAGAGCCACCATGGGCTGTTTCTTGACTTCATGGAATCATCAGTTTCTCCCTTATGACAAATTTAGTAGGAAGTCTGAGCAAGCCTACAGAAAATGATTTAGAATCACATAATGTCAGGGTAAAAAGGCCTTACCCAACTGTCTGGTGGAGGACGGAAAGTAGGTTGTATCCTGCACTTGTTTCAGTGCTTGGTGTTGGCTCCCTGTAGCATGTCTGTGAAGGAGTCTCAGGCAGCTGGGTGGGAAAGGAAGTGATGGGTGATGGATTAGCAATGTCTGGCATGGATGAGATGCAGTAAAGGAGCATGCCTCTTGGGTATTTACCATGCCTGATCTAGGGCCAACCTCTCATTTTACAAATGAGGGAACTGAAATTCAGAGAGTTGAGGTGCCCCCATCAAGACTGTACCCCAATGAGAAGCAGAACTGGACTCCGAATCCAGCCCTTTAGCTTTCCATCTGAGTATTTTTTTCAACACCAACTCTTTTGCTTTCTTTCATAAGGTCTGAAGAGGGCTGGGTTAGTGAGGCAAGGAGAGACCAGGGAGCTGGCTGGCTCTATCTAATGCCTGACACACGGCTCACGGGAATCAGCTGCTCTGGTGGTCTCTGCCTGGTTCCGGCTCCCTCTCCCCACTCCCAGTAGGACTGCATGCCTCAAGCTATTGTGGACCCAGAAGGAAGAATGAGGGGTCCTCTCAATGCAGAAATCTACAGTGATGCCCACGGGCCTGAATTACTGATCCAGAGCCTGAAGTTATTCCCTTCTCCCTGTAATTACAATATATTGCCCTCATCGTTCTTACCATCCCAGTTTGGGTGGGCTCAAACTTGTAATGGTATGCACAGAAATGCTTTTATTTTTCGCTCAGAGTAATATTGACATAAATTGCATTTACTTCTATTTTAAAACTTAGCCTTGCTGGCTAAGAATAACTGATTTATTTGGTGAGAAAAGACATTTGTATGTGGATGTCACTAGAAGGGAAAAGGGACCAGAGAGTTTGTTGTTGTTGTTGTTTGTTTTCATTTTAACTTATCAAGAGAAAAGCTTTCTTTTAAAAATAAAACAAAATAATCCCTGGCTCAACTGATAATATTTGCCTTTTCTTTTGGCCCAGGACCTGGTCTTACGCCAAGCTCCATGCTAGTCATCACATCCTCCTGAAATGCTCTGCTTTCTCGCCTGGCAAACGTTGTTCTCCCCTTTTGTGTCTAAAGTTCTCCTTTTCCTAGGGGTAAGAAGAAGAAAATTCATTTAGTTCAATAAACACTTACTGAGCACCTTCAGTGTGTCAGGTACTGTACTCGGCACTCAGGACTCAAAACTGAAGGCACTAGGCCCCCTGCCCTTGGGAAATTTAACTGGAACTTGGAATGAGACACAGAAACACAATGCTGAGCCTTGTGCCCTGTTATCTCGTATCATCTTCACCCTAAATCTACTGTTCTGGTCACGGGCTGTGTCTCTCGTTCTCCACTCTGTCCTCAGCACCAAGCACAGAGCCTGGCACATGGTGCTGGGAAAGACTATAACTCATTAAATAATTGTCCTTAAAACCACCCTAAAATGCAGGCATTTTTTCCCCTTTTACAGAGAAAGAACTGAAGTTGACAGAGACTAAGTAACCCCTCCTAAGGTCTCCTAGGAGTGATGACTTTGGTCATTTGTTTCCAAACCCTTGGCTTTTTCCTCCCTTATACTACCCCACACTACTTCACTTTTCCAGACCCAGTTTTCTCATCTGTAAATTCAGAGGAGCAGACTGGATGATTCTACGATCCCTCCAAACTCTAAATTTCATAGCCAATGTCCAAAGCTGGTACTAGAATGCATATACTCATTTTCTCTGAGAGGGTTTTTATGGGTTGTTGTTTTTAACATGCATTTCTTTTGCCCTTATTATACCACCAGCTCTTGGATCTTAATATTTCATTTTATAACCTATTTGTAGCACCCTCAGATCTATGTTTGATGCTCAAAGACTTCTCATTTTTTAAAGTTCATGACTCCCTATAAACCTGCCTTATCTATGCTAAAGAAACCATACACACTTCACTTCCCAACCCCAGATGTTTTTTTCCTCTGTTTTGTCTCAAAAACAGCAGCAAGCTTTGAGTGCTCTGTAGCAGGCCTCAAAGAATCTCATGCCTTAGGATGCAGGAAATATTTATTGAAAATGATGATTCCTGATTTTGTAGGGAAAAACACAGACTATAAAATTTTGTGGGATCATAAAAATCCATTGTATTTTTATACACTAACAATGAAAAATCAAAAATGAAATTAAGAAACAATTCTAGTTATAATAGCATCAAAAAGAATAAAATACTTAGGAACAAGTTAGCAAAAGAAGTGCAAGACTGAAAATTTTAAAACACTGTTGAAGAAAATTGAAGATCTAAATACATGGAAAGACATCCCACGTTTGTGAACTGGATTAATACTGTTAAGATGGTCACACTTCCCAAATTGATTTACAGGTCCAACACGATCCCTAGCAACAACCCACCTGGCTTTTTTTACAGAAATTGATGAACATACTAAAACTAATATGGAAATGCAAGGGACCCAGGATAGGATACCCAAAACAATCTTGAAAAAGAAGGGCAAAGTTAGAAGACATACTTCGTGATTTCAAAACTGCAAAGCTACAGTAATAAAGACAGTGTAGTACTAGAATAAGGATAGACATATAGATTCGTGGAATAGAATTGAAAGTATAGAAGTAAACTCTTACATTTACGGCCAATTGATTTTGACAAGGATGTCAAGACAATTCAATAGGGGAAAGAGTAGTCTTTTTTTTTTAATTTAAAATTTTATTTTATTTATCTTTTTATACAGCAGGTCCTTGTTAGTCATCAATTTTATACACATCAGTGTATACATGTCAATCCCAATCTCCCAATTCATCACACCACCAGCCCCACCCCACCGCTGCTTTCCCCCCTTGGTGTCCATACGTTTGTTCTCTACATCTGTGTCTCTATTTCTGCCCTGCAAACCAGTCCATCTGTACCATTTTTCTAGGTTCCACATATATGCCTTAATATACAATACTTGTTTTTCTCTTTCTGACGTACTTCACTCTGTATAACAGTCTCTAGATCCATCCAAGTCTCTACAAATGACCCAGTTTCGTTCCTCTTTTATGGCTGAATAATATTCCATTGTATAAATGTACCACTTCTTCTTTATCCATTCGTCTGTCAATGGGCATTTAGGTTGTTTCCATGACCTGGCTATTGTAAATAGTGCTGCAATGAACATTGGGGTGCATGTGTCTTTTTGAATTATGGTTTTCTCTGGGTGTATGCCCAGTAGTGGGGTTGCTGGGTCGTATGGTAATTCTATTTTTGGTTTTTTAAGGAATGTCCTTGCTGTTCTCCATAGTGGCTGTATCAATTTACATTCCCACCAACAGTGCAAGAGGGTTCCCTTTTCTCCACACCCTCTCCAGCATTTGTTGTTTGTAGATTTTCTGATGATGCCCATTCTAACTGGTGTGAGGTGATACTTCATTGTAGTTTTGATGTGCATTTCTCTAATAATTAGTGATGTTGAGCAGCTTTTCATGTGCTTCTTGGCCATCTGTATGTCTTTGGAGAAATGTCTATTTAGGTCTTCTGCCCATTTTTGGATTGAGTTGTTTGTTTTTTTTTTAGTATTGAGCTGCATGAGCTGTTTGTATATTTTGGAGATTAATCCTTTGTCTGTTGATTCGTTTGCAAATATTTTCTCTCATTCTGAGGGTTGTCTTTTCATCTTGTTTATGGTTTCCTTTGCTGTGCAAAAACTTTGAAGTTTCATTAGGTCCCATTTCTTTATTTTTGCTTTTATTTCCTTTACTCTAGGAGGTGGATCAAGAAAGATCTTGCTGTGATTTATGTCAAAGAGTGTTCTTCCTATGTTTTCCTCTAAGAGTTTTATAGTGTCTGGTCTTATCTTTAGGTCTCTAATCCATTTTGAGGTTATTTTTGTGTATGGTGTTAGGGAGTGTTCTAATTTCATTCTTTTACATGTAGCTGTCCAATTTTCCCAGCACCACTTATTGAAGAGACTGTCTTTTCTCCCTTGTATATCCTTGACTCCTTTGTCATAGATTAGTTGACCATAGGTGCGTGGGTTTATCTCTGGGCTTTCTATCCCGTTCCAGTGATCTATGTTTCTGTTTTTGTGTCATTACCGTATTTTCTTGATTACTGTAGCTTTGTAGTATAGTCTGAAGTCAGGGAGTCTGATTCCTCCAGTTCCATTTTTTCCCCTCAAGACTGCATTGGCTATTCGGGGTCTTTTGTGTCTCCATACAAATTTTAAGATTTTTTGTTCTAGTTCTGTAAAAAATGCCATTGGTAATTTGATAGGGATTGCATTGAATCTGTAGATTGCTTTGGAGAGTATAGTCATTTTCACAGTATTGCTTCTTCCAATCCAAGAACATTGTATATCTCTCCATCTGTTGGTATCATCTTTAATTTCTTTCATCAGTGTCTTATAGTTTTCTGCATATAGGTCTTTTGTCTCCCTAGGTAGGTTTATTCCTAGGTATTTTATTCTTCTTGTTGCAATGATAAATGGGAGTGTTAAAGAATAGTCTTTTAACAAATGGTACTGGGACAAGTGTATATCCGCACGCAAGAGAATGAAATTGGACTCCTAGCTCATACCATGTACAAAATTTAACTCAAAATGACCAAAAACCTAAATATAAGAATTAACATTATAAAACTCTTAGAAGAAAACATAGGTGTAAATTTTCATGACCCTGGATTGGGTAATGGTTTCTTATATGTGACACCAATAGCACAAGCAACCAAAGGCAAAAAATCGACAAGTTGGACTCCATCAAAATTGAAAACTTTTATGCTTCAAAGACACTATGAAGAAAGTAAAAAGACAAGCCAAAGAATGGGAGAAAATATTTGCAAATCATATATCTGATAAGGGTCTAATATCCAGAACATATAAAACCACAATTTAAAAATAGGCCAAAGATTTGAATAGACATGTCTCATAAGACGATACATAAATGTTCAATAAGCACATGAAAAGATGTTCAACATCATTAGTCATTAGGGAAATATAATCAAAATTATAATAATATGCCACTTCATGCACATTAGGATGACAATAATAAAAAAGACAATAACAAGAATAATGAGGATGAGGGAGATTGGAACCCTCCTTCATTGATGGTGGGAACGTAAAATAGTGCAGTTCCTTTGAAAAACAGTTTAGCAGTTCCTCAGAAAGTTCAACACAGAGTTACCATATGACCCAGCAATTCCACTCCTAGGTGTATATATATGAAGATATTTGATCACACAAACTCTTACACAGGAATGTTCAGAGCAGTATTATAGCCAGAAAGTGGAACTAGCCCAAATTTCAATCAACTGATGAATGGATAAGCAAAATATGGTATATCCATGCAATGGAATACTATTTGGCAATTTAAAAAAGGTGAAATACTGATTCATGCTACAACATAGATGAACCTTGAAAACATTATGGCAAGTGAAAGAAGCCAGTCACAAAAGAGCATATATTATATGATTTCGTTTATACATACTGTACAGAATACAGTCACAAAAGTGTGCGCATATTATATGATTTCATTTATACATACTGTACAGAATAGACAAATCTACAGAAACAGAAAAGAGAATAGTGTTTGCCGGGGGCTGGGGAAGTGAGGAATGGGGGTGACTGGTAATGGTTACACGTTTTTGCGGGGGAGTGGTGAAGAAAATATTCTGGAAATGAATCGTGGTAATAGTTGTACAACTTTGTGAATACACTAAAAACTACTGAATTTTACACTTTAAAGGGGTGAATATTATAAAATATAAATTATATCTCAATAAAGCTGTTTAAATTTTATGGGACCAAAGAAATTCAATAGGGAAATGAGAGGCTAATGGAGAAGCCCAGGCTAGCCCCCATTCTTAGCACCCAGAAGGCTCCCACCACCACTGTGGCAACAGTCAGAGCCACAGAAATAAATCTGCATGGATCCTTAAAGGTTGTCTACTTAGCTATTGATTCTTCAACCACCTCTATAATATTCCCACCAGGTGATCATCTAGCCTATGCTTGAGTAGGTTCTTTTTCTTCCTCTCCAAGCATTTGTTGAATACCTACTATGTGCCCAGCTCTGAGCTAAGCACTGCAAATATACTTTGCAATGTTGTCTCTTTAATGTAATAAACATTTATTTGAATATTGTAATGTGTAAGACATTTTATTGGTTTATATTCCTTTGTGCCTATTGATACCTGTTTTAGTTTGGGTTCTCCCAGAAGACCCTGAGGCAAAGAATCAAGTGGAAATAGTTTATTTGGGAAGTAGAGGTAGCACTCAAAGGGAAATGGGAAAGAGATCCAGGGAAGGAAAGGAAGCCAAGTAGTCAGCTACCACAGTGAGCCACTAAAGCTTAATCCTGAGGGGAAACTCTGAGACAAGGTGTAAAACACATGCCTGAAAACGTATTCCACCCAAGGGCCAGGGAGCTGGGATATTTATGCGCTAAATTCAGAGACCCTGGTTGAGCGCTCAGGCTGGAGATGTGTTACTTCTTAGCATCTTTGGATGCTGAAGGAAGCACGGATTATGCAGCCTTCCCCAGATCTAAATTGGGAGAGGGAGAACCCTCAGGCACAAATGCAGATTCTAGCAATTGGTGTTTGGCAGGACCTGTGCTCCCGGGGATCCAGGTGGGACACTGACAGCATCAGCTACAATACCTTCCTCCTTCCACACCCTGGGGATGGTGTACAGGAATACACAAAATGCCACAAATTAGGTAAATGTGAAGAGAAAAAAGATGTAAAGGGAAAGAAGCCTTTCTGGTAAAGGCACGAATATCCTAGTAGACTCAGAAAACAGGTGCTATTTCTCAGCGTATCCTTTGTTAAACTTTGGCTCTCCAAAAATACAGCCAAAACTACCTTTTGAAAAGGCAAAACTGAGTTGCCTGCTTATCACAAACTTGACAGAGTCTCAGTAGCATCTCAAAGGTGAGAAGTTTGGTGGGTCTGAAGTCTAGTTTAAAGCAAGTCTTTCCGTGCAGGAGCCTGATTAGAACTAAGGATCACAATGTAATAAAGATTAACGAACACGGAAAGGCGAGGGTTTTGAGGTGAGAGTTCCAGAGTCTTGTTATTGAAAAGTCATGTGTTTGTTTAATGGTTTTGAGGGGGAAGTTCCTGAGGTGAGCAGAGTGATTTGCAACGTTAATCCTCCTGAGTGAGTGTTTTGTGGGCTGGGAATTCCCTGCTAATGTTGCAGTAAAACTGTGTGGGCCGAAATGGTTTCTGTTCACACCTTCAGTGTGAGTGTATGATGTCATACAGTGAAACATGATGCAGTGAAAGTAGTTCTCTAGGAAGTCAGCCACATGCAGCCCAGGTGCCCATAATTCTTGCTGTGCACAGGTTCCATCTTCGAGGAGGAGCAGGATTAGAGGGGAAGTCTTGGCGTGCAGGGGTGTGACAGCTTTTGTGGCTGTCACTGGGCATGTGGCCCTGGAGCCCCCCCCTTGGGCCCAATGGGCAGGCTGAGAGCTGGGAGTCCCTGTAGAGACATTTCCTAAATGACTCCTCTGCTGGAAAAGTACCCCTGCAGCAGATCCTGCCTGCTTGGCTGCTAGGTTGGGCAGCTCTCTCACTGTCGCCAGAAAGGAAGTCACAGCGTCTGGCCTCCTGTTCGGCGCCCCCTCCCAGCCCCTGCTTCTCCCTGACTCACCCTGCCGTTGTAGCTGCTGTCCTGTTCTCTGTGGAGGGCATCCCTGGGGGTGGCCAGAGCTATGGGCAGGATGCTCTCTGTTAACCTAGCCTGGCGGGATCACCAAAACCTCAGGGCTGCTCCACCACTTCTCTCCAGGGCCACTAATGCCAACGCGTGAGGCAGGGCACTGTGTAGCCTCCAGCGTGCTTGTGCCACTGGCCTCATCAGGGGTTTGCTGCACACCTAGCAGACAAGCGGGCAGGATCATGCTGTTCTCCCTCCTGACAGAAGACGGAACTGAGGCTCAAGGTCAAGTCAGTGAAAGCACTAGGCTAGCAACCGGGTCTTCTGACCTAGTGCAGAGTTTTTTCTGGGGTGGGAAACGTCCTCGTATACTCATCTCTAAAACAATTGTGACAAAATCATCATGTAGGGCTATGGTTCCACATCCAAATGAGAGAAACGGGTCTCTCTAATTGGAAACACAGTTGCATTTGACTGCTATCCACACAGCCTTGCTATTCAAACATTTACAAATACAGGTGATTATTTTTTCCAGGATGATAGTAATAATGCTCATTACAGAAAATGTGCTTAGAGAGTGGATTTCTGTGCTTCAGGAGGAAAGCCTTTGGTCCATTTTTTGGAGAAGATGACCTCATCTTAAATGAATGAATGCTCCTGGGGGAGGGCTGGGTCATGGTCCCGATGGTTTTGTGTTTCTAACGGAGGACTGGGCCCTTTTTACTCTGCAGGAGAGTAAATAAGTCCTTATGTTCCTAAGGGCTTAACAGAACATCGCGTCCTTTCCAACAAGCTCTTAAGGCTTATTGCGCAAGAAAAGAAAAAGAATGAGAACTTTTGTGTAAAAGAGCTGGGGATGGTGGGCAGTGCTCCAGGGGGAAGGGGACCACTAATGATGGCTCAGCAGCCAGACTCCATAGATGAGGGTGGTCTGAAGCTGGGCTCGTGTCCTCAAAGTGCCCGATGACAGGACAGGGGAGAGAGCATTAGGGGGAAAGTTCTGATGTCCAGGGCCTGTGCTGGACCAGAAGGGCCAACCTAAGCTGCCAGGCCCATGAATAAGAGAAGGGCCCCCTGACCTTAGAGTGCCTGACTGATAGATCGACATGTGAGGGAGTGAAGCTTTACAGAAGCCTGCTCTTCAGACCTCCCCCAGCCCAGGACACCTGTAAGGCCCGGGAACCTGGTCCTGGCTTGGGGTGGATTCCCATTTCTGTATTCGGAGGCCAGACAAGAATGGCTAGTGGAGCCTGAGCAGGGAGGGGAGGGGAACAGACACCGGTGTTGAAACATGTGGAAAGTTGTAAGGATTTCGCACCCTTCCCCATCCCAGCAGGCGGAGTTAACAGTGCTGGGCTCTGGAGAGACTTCCACCCTCAGCCCTCCCTGGACATCCGGAGGAGTGGGCTCCAACTCTTTCTCCAACACTGGCTGTAACATCTGTGCAAATGCAGGTTTTAGCCAGAACATTCCACCCTAAGAGAAAGGTGAGCCTCAGCACTCAGGCGTGCCAGTGACAGTGCCCTTCACCACCTTTCTTCTTCCCTAAGCCAGCAGCGTCTTGCAGCTCCTGAAACTGGTGAAGGCCGCCTGGGATTTTGCAGTCCAGAACCTTGCAACAGAAGATGCTTATCAGTGGAAAGGGTAAGTCCAGGTGTCAGTAGAGCAGTGAGTGCAGCAAGGGGTGCCGAGCCCCTTACCTCCGGGGTGCGTGCAGGGCGCGTGTTCCTGCTGTTGCCCCTGCTTGGGGTCTCAGTGGGATGGAACGGCTTTGGTGTGACCCTCCAGACACGATGAAAGTCTGGCCATCTCTTGGCTACTGCCTCTCTAGTTCACAGAACCCCTGTGAGGCAGGTGATGGAATGTGATTGAATCTTGGCTTGTGTATTGTGAGGATCACATGCATTTTTGTTTAATTAAATTGAATTCAATAATATGTAAGCTACATGTGGGAGGGGAATAATGGTCACCAAAGTTGTCCACGTCCTGATCCCCAGAACCTGTGACTGTGTTAGGTTGCATGGCAAAGGGGAATCAGGATTACAGATGAAACTATGGTTGCTAACCAAATGCCTTTAAGATCAGGAGATAATCCTGGATTATCCAGGTGAGCCCGATATGATAACAAGGTCCTCAAAAGTGGAGGAGGGAGGCAAGAGAGGAGGTTGAAGCAGTGCGTTGTGAGCACTCAGTGTACCCCTGCCGAAACCTTGATTCCAGCCCAAGGAGACCCGTGTTGGACCTCTTACCTACAGAACCGTAAGGTGATAAAGTTGTGTTGTATTAGCCTCTAAGTCTGTGGTAATTTGTTACAGCAGCCATAGGAAACTAATACACTGTGTAGTAACAAATCTTCAAGAAATAGCTCTCCAGGCATTGAGGAATGTTTCAGAGTTTTCAGATCTCTGCCTCAAACAAGGAAACCACTCTTGC
Organism: Hyperoodon ampullatus; assembly: GCF_949752795.1. Lineage (NCBI taxonomy): Eukaryota > Metazoa > Chordata > Mammalia > Artiodactyla > Ziphiidae > Hyperoodon > Hyperoodon ampullatus. The sequence goes on along the minus strand of NC_136915.1, from coordinate 84,643,067 downwards.
TCCATTTTCTGGCTTTCTCAAGATCTTGTGTTTCAAGAGGAAAGTGTGTTCTTAAAGTTCCTAGAATTCATGGCTGCAAAAACAGTTTGAGGCATCTCAACTAAGTGGGGAACAAATGTAAGAAGGTATTCTTTTCCCCAGTCACCACCTCTGCCCATCCTGTATTGATGTCTTAAGGAGATTCCATAACTCGCTGGTCACACTCAGTGTCCAGCCCAGTCAGAGTCAAAACTCCAATCTCAGATCCAATTTAAATCTACCCTTTCCTGTCTCAGTGGGAAAGTCAGGCTTCAACTCAGGACTTGAAGTAGGATGGTGTGTGTAGTCTGCCCTCTCTTTCTTCACCTTCCCTTTCAGGGTCAATTTGCTCTAGGTTGGGGGTGGGGGTGGACAGGGAAGAAGACGGGGGAGAATCAGGGTGATGTAACATGACTGGTCATCTAACTGTGCTGGGAAGGCGGTGTTAGTCTTGTCTTGGCTCGGTCGGGGTGCATATGATACTGGAAATTTGGGCTGGTGTTCTTGTCTCCACATAAATGGGGGCAAGGTTTTCTCTGGGCCCTGTCCAGTCACACCCCTGAACTGAGGCCCCCTTAGGGCAGCTGTATCTCCTTTTGGCCATCATTTGTCTGTGCCTTTACCCTCCTCTCCGGGTGTGTATTGCCTTACTTGGCCCATTGGCTCATTGACTCATTGCCAAGCAACTACCAGACTACCAACTACAGCAACTACCTCCTCCCACCTCTACCCAAGCTGATCCTGCAGGCCTCTGCCTTCAGAAACCTCCAGGTTTTGGTCTCCACACTCCAGGCATACATGCTGGGCCCCCCAAGAACTTTCCCAGTTTCACCACATTCTGTCCCACTCACATGGCCCCCTTGGTCTTCCAGCACATCCAACTCTCCACGTAGCTTTGGGGAGGAAGTAACCCCTCCCTGTGAACACTGCACTGGTGAAAACTTGTCCTTTCTGTCTTCCCTCCCCTGGTTCCCTGCTTATGTTGCAGGGGGGAGCCAGGTGAAGGTTGGGGAAGCCAGCAGGGCCAGTTCAGAAGCCTCTTATGAAGCCTGAGTGAGTGGTCTGGCTCCTCCTTAGAATGAGGTCCCTACGGCTCCTGTTGCCAAGCGCAACGTGGGCCTCCTTTTTCGTTCAACTTTCCACTCTCATCTTTTGGCGATGCCTTTTCTAGAAGCCTTCTTGGTCAGTTTTAACAACCACTCTAACTAGTAAGATAGACGACTTGAAATAAAGTTCTCTGTGAGCAAGGCCTATAAGAATTAGGTTTCAGGTGTATAAAGATAGAAAAAGCCCAGCCCTATCCAAGTAGAAATAGGATAGGACTGAAGAGTTTTTCTAAATACAATAAAATAACAGCTGGTAGAGAAAAGCCAAACCTTTGAGCTCTAGGCACTTCCCAGGACACAGCCATTACCGCCTCTGGGCTTCCAGCTGCTAAGAAACTGGCTTTGAGAGAGGAGCCACACTGGGGCTTCCACCTGTGCCTCACCGGTTAGCACTGTCAGTGTAGATGAAACCACATTAACAGGAACGTGTATCCACTCGTACCTGCCTCTTACCCCCCTGTACAGGGCTCTCTCCCAGCACCTACCTCCCAGTCCCAGGTGTCTCTGTGTCCCCAGACGATCCCCTACCTGTGGAGACCCCTGGACAGAGCAGTTACTGTGCCGGGCGCCCAACCACAGAGTGAGCGCTCGGTCAGGAAGGAAAATGTACCTTCCCTTGCCTCTACTCTCTCCTGATTAAACAGTTCACCTGTGATGCAGTTGAAAACAGAGAGCTGACAGGATGCCTCGGGGGGCTTCAGTCTGCTCTAGTGTGAGGACGAAGGGGGTTTACACTGGACAGTTCTCTTTGCTGCACGCAGAACCTGGGGGAAGAGAGGAGGGAGTGGCTGCCAGCTCCTCCTAGGTCCCCCTGCCACCTGGCAGCCCCCGAGTGGCATCACAGACTCCACCACCTGGAGGGCTGCTGACCATGTGCCCAGATGTTTACACAAACACACACTCAGCCTCCTTCCCCAGCCCTCCCTTCCCGCCAGAGTTTGGGCTGACTTCCCCCAATTCTGATGAACAGCTCATAAGTACTAACAAACTCCTTGGCACCCGGAATCCAGGCAGCATCACTTCCAATGTGAATGTGGGCCAAGTCTCGGCCTCAGTGCGGTCTCAGGGTTTTCTAGCCCCTGTCGAGCCTGGTTGGTGTGGGATGAGCAGAAAGGCTCATCACCGTGCCCAGGAAGCTGGCTCATTACAGCCTCTCACAGACCCGTTTCTAAGTCACAGAAACTTCCACCTGCCAGATAGACGTGAACACTGACCCCTCCCTGATGCTTGGAATGTGGAGCAGGTTCCAGAAGGCCCAAGATCGGACCCTGGTCTCAGAGAACACTTATGTGAAGATGGAAAGCAGGAACCACAAGACATTCCTACCCAGCATCTGCCCGTTACACTGGAAGATGGTGTGAGACAGGACACTCTGAGCCTGTCCTCAGGCTGTGAAGGACCCATGTGTAAGTTTAATTCAAACCTGTTTCCTAGAGCCCTTCTGTGTTTTCATAAAGAAACTTATCTCGAGAGAGAGTTGTATGAAACAACACCTCCGTCCCCCCGGCTCCCTACCCCCTGGTGGAGGTGAGAGGCCCACACCCATGGGGCCGCATTCCTCTCCCGGGGTTGGGCTGGGTATTCATTTCACCTTTCCCACGGGCCTGCTGGCTCTCCTCTTGGCGTGCAGCACTGCTCCAGGCCCCGGCCTGTGGGAACGAGGCAGATGCTGTGAGGCCTTGTCCAGCTCCACTCCCACTCCCGCTTCCGCAGGCCTACACATTCTGGGACTCTGAGGGATTTCTCTGTCTGCGGAAACTTGCTGGCCTACAGGCTGGGCAGACTTGCCGGAGGTTGGTTCTCTCCACTGGTGACAGAGGGAATTGGCCAACTCGTCCCCCAGCTTCCTCACGCAGTCTGGGGGGTCAAGGCCAGGCAAGGTCTACACCATCTCCTAGAGGTCCCCAGTGGGAATGCGAGCATCTGTCTACACAGTAACCTGCCCATCCCATGCACTTTGAATTTGCTTCCTTCTCTCATCAGCCACTTAAATCCACAGTGGGTAGGAAGTGTTAGAAAGAGGGAACATCAGAGAAAAAGTGCCTCCTTTAGGACCTCATCAAACCCAAATCCAAATGAAGAGCAGACCTTGGTGAGTACTTTATTCGAGCAGTGGGCTCTTATCCTGTTTTTGGTTAATAATTACATCCGCCTCAGCAGCTTCAGGGTGGCCTATCGTTTGAGGCCATCAAGGATACAAACTGTGACACAGTCTTCCTTTTCCTAAGGTGCCTGGTACAGGCGCAGCACTTAATAGGTTCTCAGTAAATGCTAAACTCATCACAGCTCACTCCAGGGAGGCTTGGAAAGGGCTCTCCAAAGACGCCAGGGCGAGAGAGTGGCTCTTGGACTTTCTGTCCATCTAAAGCCACCAATGAACAATAGTTTAAGCATCCTGACACCCCATTTTTCTCTATTACTGGAGCAGTCAACATGCAGGCTCATGAATGGACGTAGGGCTCCTTGTGTGAGGACTGTGGGGTCATCTTCAGGAGAAAGAAGCTTGGAGCCTGGCCTCCTTCCAGGGCAGAGGGCCAAGCCCTGAACTGAATATTGCCCTGTCCCCAGAACTGTGACCAGGATGTCCAGGGTTCCTTTATGTGCTGCTTCTGCAAGGCTCACTCTGGACACTACTCCCATGATGTAATAATATTTGGTCATAGCATTTATTTATTACACATAATTTATTATTACGCAGGGAACTGGGAGGATGTTGAAAAATCCTGATTAGATCTGAGCTTGGGAATAAGCTTTTCTGTAACCCTACTGAAAAATTCCCTAACAAGTCAAAGAAGGAAAAAGAAGAAGAAGAGAAAAGAGCCCCTGGCACTTGCAATGAAGACCAGATCATCAAGTCATATTTGTCACCCACCGGTATTAGATAGTTGGTCCCCAGGGACCTCCAGTTACTGCCTTAAGATGTCAGTGTCTGTATACGTTGCCTGGTTAGTAAACTTCGGAGGAATTGATGAACCACTGTGTCTGGGCTTTTCACTTCCTTGGCCTGAGTCCTGCCAGGCAAGCTCACCTAACCTTCCCGAGAAATGTGGAGAAATGCGGAGGGCATGCAGGCCTGGGCGTTCCATTGCTGGGACCCAGCCAGCCCCCAGATTCTCTGGCTGCAGAGTGGCCTGGCTAACTCACACAGGTAGTGCCCTTGTATTCTTGGAAAAAGAACCATCAAAGTAAAAGGGGAGGGGGAGGGAAGGCTAGACAGGAATTTTTCCAGGCCCTTCTGCTTAAGAATTAAAAGTTTGCTGGGAAATGGTTCTGATGGCTTTAAATGTTACAGATGATATACTCCAGGGGGAACACAGTCCCCATGGGACGTGGCCCCTGGGAAGTATTTAATATCACCGGCTATTGTGTTTTTCTACAGCAAAACTCTACATCCCTTGAGAACAGAGGCTAGTTTTCACAGGTCTTTGTTATCTCCCACAGGGCGTTTCATACATGTGCCCAAGAATGTGTTGATCTACTTTGATCTCCTATTGTGTAAGATTTCCTCCGGGAAAGAACAAGCAGTGAATTCATGAAACTTGGCACGGATTTTGATCTCAATTTATAGATGGGAACATCTATAAAATGAAGAGGGTTGGGCCAGTCTGTGAGGCCAGTTCTAGCTCAAAATCCTGGCATCCTCTAAGACGTGGAAGAGTGAGGTCAGAGGGAGGTGGCCGGCTGCTGGCAGCACTGGGCAGCTGGGTGCTGCGGCCCAGGGCTCTTCAGAGACCATGTCAGAATTCCCGTTTTGCCATCACCAGGTTGTACACCCAAAGGCACATCCCACGGTACTGCCCATGGGTGTGTAAGCAAATATTGATTTAAATCATTTAATGAGTTAGTATTTGCTGAGAACCTTCTACAGACAGTGAGCTGAGGGGCGGTGTCACGAGGGGTACAAAAGGTAACTACATCAGGACCCTTGCCCTCAAGGAGGTCGGGGCCCTGTCTGCAGCAGGCTGTGTGGCCCTGCACACACAGCCACCTCCTTATTTCATCATCTGTGAAACACGGGAAAAATGAAACCAATTTTGCTTGTTATGAGAATCAGAGATAATATAGGTAAAGCTTGTTGGACTACTTCTAGGATTGGATTGTTATTAAAAAATAGGTATTATAGGTCAAGTTCCCAGCACAGTGCCTAGCACTTGGTAGGTATTAAATAACTGGTAATGTACGGGAGCAGAATTTGCCACCCCCAAATAGGTCTCTTTGATATAAGGATTATTTTAGGCTGGTTGTTTTTCTTTTTTTCTTTTTTTTATATCGAAGTATAGTTGATTTACAATGTTGTGTTAGTTTCAGGTGTACAGCAAAACGATTCATGTATAATATATATTCATATTCTTTTTCAGATTCTTTTCCCTTATAGGTTATTACAAAATATCGAGTAGAGTTCCCTGTGCTGTACACTAGGTCCTTGTTGGTTATCTATTTTACATATAGTCGTGTGTGTATGTCAACCTAATTTATCCCTCCCCCGACCCTTTCCCCTTTGGTATAGGCTGGTTATTTTTGAAAAACAACAGACACAGGAGTAGCTCTGAAAACCAAGCAGAAGTTACGCCTTGTAAAAGATGCTTACGTGTATGAGGGAAATCTGTATTTGTAAGGGTGTCTCCCTTGCTGTATCAGGAAGAGGGGGATGACTCAAGCTCTAGAAACTCTTATCAGTGGAGAAGGCAAGGGCTTCAATCTGCATAATAAGCTTACTTTTATTACTGTGCTTTTCCTGATACCCTCTCATAACTCCCTCCTGCTTTCACATCTTCTTTTGTCTTCAGCTGAAAATGGTATTTAAGATGAGGGTTTCCACCATTTCAGGGAGTTAGTTTTCCTGGGCCTCTCCCATGGATACAAGAGGTATACGTGCTATTAACCTTTTGTTTGTTTTTTCTCCTATTAATGTGTCTCAGGGCAATTTAATAATTAAACCAGCCGAAGAACGCAGAAGGGAAGAAGGCAACGTTTTCCCTCCCCTACAGTAATTACTGTAGTTGCTGTTAATATACTCTCACCATTATTATCAGCATGGGCCAGCATTAGTAATGCTTTCAGAAGAGAGGAGACCTGAGAGGGACCCCAAGGAGGGGAGGGGCTCAGTGAATGGCAGGTGAGTTTCCACCCAAGAGCTCTTTGCTTCTCTAACGCGCAGTCTATGTGCATCACATCCCCACCTGTGTCCCTACGAAGCTACTCGTATGCTTGTCATTCATTCTCCAGAACCCTTAGACTCACACTTCCACAAGGCTTTCTAACAGGAAATACAACTGTCAGCCGATTTTTTAAAAAGTTAAAACCAAGTTCAGCGCTCATGCATTTCTTCAGGCATTAACCGTAAACCACACTGCCTCGTGAGCAGATCCCCACCTGCTCTCTGAAAGAGGCAAACCCTGGTCTCTGTGCTGATCCAGAGGTGGCTTTGTTATCCGCAGTTCAATCAGGGGGGCTTTGGAGGCTCTGCCCTTAAGTGGGGCTGAGGCAGGCTAGAGCAACTCCACTGCCCCCAGAGGAATGTAAGAAATCCCCTTGATCCCTAAAGAATCTGGATTAACAAGCCTTCTTGGTGGGCAAGGAAATCTGCTACAAATTCTAGCATCTAAATTCAAAGGCTTTCAAACTCTTGCTTCTTAAAGCTATTCCATTAATTAATTCCATACACATCACATTTTTTTTCTCTCTTTTCCTGTGCTCCTATTTTTCTCTGAAACCATAACTGTATTTGGGGGGTTAATAAACAAGTAATTGTAGAAAAGGTTTTTACTTCTTTGACCTCTCCTCTCTCCCTCCCTTTCTCTCTCCCACAAAAGCTTTAAAGGCAGACCTCCTTTTACCGTACTTTACTTTTTTGCACTTTACAGATCTTGTGTTTTTTACAAATTGAAGGTTTGTGGCAACCCTGCACCGAGCAAGTTTCTGGGAGCCATTTTTCCAATAGCATTTGTTCACTTCGTGTCTCTGTGTTACAGTCTGGTAATTCAGTATTTCAAACTTTTTCCTTATTACTATATTTGTTATGGTGACCTGTGATCAGTGGTCTTTGATGTTACAATTGTGAATGTTTAAAATGCCCGTATAAGACGATGAACTTAACCTATAAACGTGGTGTGTGTTCCCACTGCTCCACTGACCTCCCACTCTCCATCCCTCTCCCCAGCTCGCCTCAGGCCTCCCTTATTCCTTGAGACACAACAGTATTGAGTTTAGGCCAATTAATAACATACCACGGCCTCTAAGTGTCCAGGTGAAAGGAAGAGTCGCCTGTCTCTCACTTCCAATCAAAAGATAGAAATGATTCAGCTTAGTGAGGAAGGCATGTCCAAGGAAGACTGGCCAAAATCTAGGCCTCTTGCACCAAACACTTAGTCAAATTGTGAAGGCAAAAGAAAACTTCTTAAAGGAAATTAAAAATGCTACTTCAGTGAACACATGAATAATAAGAAAGTGAAACAGGCTTATCGCTGATATGGAGACAGCGTCAGTGGTCTGGATAGGTCAAACCAGTCACAACGTTCCCTCGAGCCAAAGCCTAATGCAGAGCAAGGCCCTCACTCTCTTCAGTTCTGTGCAAGCTGAGAGAAGTGAGGAAGCTGAGGAAGGAAAAGTGTGAACTTGCACATGGCACTTAGCCTTTCTGGGCCCCACTTTCTTCATCTGAGAGATGAGGTTAATCACACTGCTTAACACCCCATTCCTGTGAGCGTTAAAGTGTGTGCAAAGCCCACATGATGCCTGGCACAGTTCAGAGAGTCAATAAATATTAGAAATAGTTACTCCTTCTCTCTCCCCTGCCTCCTGGACTCATGGTGCTGCTGTATTGCTGCTGAAATTTTAATAGCTTAAGATATCTTAATATTGAAATATGGAACCTGGAAAATGCTATATTTTTATAGAGACAGAAGTAAATCAAGTTAATCTTTTTTCACATGGCTATTTACACATTTTCTAAATATCCTGATTGATGGGGGAGAGATCCGGAAGAGGAATTGGAGACTTTGCCCTAATCAACCTGGGCCTTGAGCTTTGGTTCCAGATGCTGTTATGACTCTCCGAGTGGTGCTCAGGCCAGGGAGCAGACGTGGTTTTACAAAATTATCTTCCAAAGGTGCAAAGACCGCAGCTTCAGAGACGACCTGTGAGTCAGCAACAGGAGTGAACTGTGAGTAGGGAGACCGTCACTGATAAGGAAGGGATGACTCAGTGAACTAGTCTTTGATTAGGTATGATGATCTGAACGAAATACCACTTAGGTGAGTATTTTGTGCCAAATTGTTGGGGAGAGGAGACAGAAGTCATTAAGACTATGAAGTGGGCTGAGACTTCCCTGGTGGTCCAGTGGTTAAGACTCTGTGCTTCCAGGGGGTGTGGTTCTATCCCTGGTTGGGGAACTAGGATCCTACATGCTGCGCGGCCAAAAAAAAAAAAAAAAGGCTATGAAGTGGGAGCTTTCTTCCTGAAGGAACTCGGGAGGTGCTCCAGCAAACACCCACGCACCGCTTTCTGCCAACCCCTTCAGCCCTCAATTCCCTTTTTGCTCCAAGAATCATCCTCTTGGGGAAACATTTTCTCACTTTACTCATTACAGCCACTCTCCTTTTTTTTCTTCCCCAAACCACACTTATAAATGCCAGGGCTCAGGAAAAGAGTCTCTCCCTTCTCTGCTTCCCCAGAGTTAACAGAACTACAAGGACCCACCTTAGAAGACCACGTGAATCCCACAGGCATTTCCCAGAGAGATTCTGGCCCATCCTATTTATAAAAGAGTCACAAAAGGAATCCCATGCTGCGTGCAGAATGAACAGGTTTCATGCTGGATGGATCACCATCTGCCTGGAGTGTCCACGCCGGGCACAAATGAACCCCCTTATTTCCCTCCGAGCCCCAGCTGGTTCCCGCCTCCCACTCAGCCCCCAGAGCCTCGCACGCTAATGTGAACGATTTCCTGAGCCAGAGAGGGAGGGGCTGCAGGTTTTATTCATCAAGATTTGTGGGCCACATCCTAGCATCTAAATCAATTCAGCTGATATTTATTCAGAAACTAGCAGGAAGGCTTGTGCCAGACTCTGCTGAGGCATTGTCTCGCCACTGAGTTACTTAGCGCAGTGCCTGACGCTGTCTTTATGATGCTTTATGTGGCTGTCCCGCTGACCACGTCCCTCTGTGCTCTGGGGAGATCTGCAGGCTTTGACTTGGGCTTTCCTGGGTCTTGGTTGGGGCAGGGAGGGAGTCAGGGCAGGGACTTGACAGGAGAAGAGGCTCCTCAGCTAAGCTTGGGCCCAGGTGGCCCTGGGAGCCTCGCAGGCACAGATGGGCTGCTTTCCCCTTCTGCAGCTGGAGCCCTGATCTCCTGTCTGGCTGCCGCCATTCACACACAGATCACATGCCCCGAAGTTAGCAACGGCTGATCCCTTCCAGAGCTCATGGCCTGGCACTGCCTGCACCCCTCATTCTGTCTGTTCCCCTACTATTTCCTTGAAGACCATGTATGGACCTCACACCCTTGGCTAATGAGATAAGGAGCTCCTGGAGGGCAGGGTTCTGGTCTGGGTGTTTTCCATCTCAGCTGTTGGCACCCTGCTTGGATCAAGGCTTAGTGTCCACTTGATTGTTTCCAAAATGCCAACTTGACCAATTCCAAGTGAATCTTTAACTTTCAAGGAGCCCTTGACCAAATGCATATCCAAAGTTAGACCTGTAGCCATCCAGCAGATCCACAGACATGGTTGGCTTAGCTCTCCTTCTGCAGCTGGAGCGCTCTCCCTGGACCCTGCATCCTCCCCAGTAAATATCCAGGCAGAAGGTAGGGACTGAAGGACTAAGAGGGACCTGCCAGGCCAAAGGCCCACGGAAGAGACAGGGGAAGCAAGAGGAAGGGAGAGATTAGGAAAGAGATCCCAAAAAGAGAAAGAGGAGGCAGGGGGGAGATGGAGACTGGATCAGAGGACACAGAGAGACACAGAGAAGGGGGGAGAAAGACAAAGGAGAGAGAGAAAGACAGAGGAGCCAGGGGAGCATGGCAGACAGCTCAGGAGGGCTGGGGGTTGCCATGCCATAATTTGTCCTAATTCTTGAGCGCCTACTGTGTGCCAGGATCTGTTGTAGACCCTTGAGGATACAGTGGTCAAGAAGACAAGCTCTTTCCTCAAGGAGTTTATATTCCCATGGATGACTGATGACAAATAAATTAGTATATAATAAAAGTTGTTAAAGAAAAATTAAGCAGATGATGGTCTACTCTCAAATAGAAGCTAGTTTCACTCAGAAGCTTCTGACTCCTAGTCTAGTGCTATCATGTTAATGTGAAAGACAAAACTCCCCAGACAATGAAGGAAATGCTTTTATTCAGGTTATTGCAGTGGGGAGAACATTCATTAAGGAGGAATGTCTCAAAGAAAAGGAAGGGGCCTAGGGTTTCATACAGGCAGGTAAACAGGGAATCATCCTGAGTCTTACAGGAGCCTTGAGAGGGGATGGAGATGTCTTATCTCAAAATATTTGAGGGTGGTGATCCTTTGAGGTTTAGCCTCTGGAACACAAAAGATGGGGGATTTTGAAAAGCCAAAGGGTAGGGGGTTTCTTAAGCATTGCTGTTTTCCGGAAGCACAGGGCTCAGGTAAAATTCAACTAATATCTAATCACTAATTAGATCACTGTCAATAATATCATCCCACCTCCATTATTCTAAAAATTAATGTGATGGTTTCCCTGTGCTTATTACCTGCCCTTTAACTTTGGAGTTCCTTCAAGCATCACACAGGCCCTTTGTGACCTGATTCTTCCCTGCTCCCAATTAGCTGAAGTGGGAAAGCACAGGGAAAGGCACACAGGAGAGGATCTTCTGGGCCAGGCTCACCCATCACCTCCGCACATCTGCCACTGGCAGAACTCAGTCATGTGGCCACACTTACCTGCAAGGGTGGCTGGGCAGTATAATCCAGCTGTGGGTCCAGAAAGAAGGAGAGAATGGATGTTAGTGGTCACAGCTAGCTCGCTTTGTCACGTGTGCTTTTCAGGCTGTTTTCTCTCTCTCTAGGAACATCCCTCTGCCTCCTTCCTGGCCCTTCTCTGATTATATGGTGCCTGTGCACCCTTCCAGAGTCATGTAAGCATGCTGTCCTTTAGGAATTCTTTCTTGACCACCAGAGTGGGTCAGGTACACACCGCATGCCTCTGTAGCACCCAGAGATCTGTTACAATACCAATCACGGTGATCTACAGCTATGTATTTTCTCATCAGTCTCCTTACACTAGACCCTGAAGTCCCTGGCATTAGAGACTGCCTTTCGTCTCCCCGCCCTTGATGCCTAGCACTGCCGGGCACTGGATCGGTAATGCATAACATCTGTCAAACACGTGAATGGACTCTGGTTTGCTTCAAAACTGCCAGGATAATTTCAACTGAAAAAAGACCAGAGGGCCACCTCATAACCCTAATAGAAGGTTTCATTTGAGATCTGGGCCTGGATCAGTTCTCACAGTGGGCCCCCCCCAAGAAGACACTAAGCATTGTTGATGTTAGGGATGCAAAGAGAGCTCCGATGCCTTATTTTGAGTTCAGCCCACTAACCATCTTTCACTGCCCAATTAGACCTCAGAGAGAAAAGAGAACTGTGGCCTCAGCTTCCTGGCAGGTGAGGACGGATGTATCGGGAGCCCATGGTGTGAGCTGGGCGAGGACTGTAGCTGACTTGGAAAGAAGACAATGAGCTGGAATGGCCCCTGTTTGCATGGTATCTGGGTAGTCAAGTAAACAGTGACACAGTGACACATGGGCACAGCTTCAGTGATCCCCACATCGTTCCCCGCCAGTTTGAGTCAAGACCAAAGACAGTAAGATCTTGTTAACACAGGAGAGAAAGGCTGAGTCATTTCCATAATGACTGGCTCACGGCAGGAATCATTACCAAGCCTGAGGATGAGAAAATGGCCTCTTTTCATGTCGGGTTATTGGCTGGAGTCTCATCTTCACAACTTCTGAAGAAGGAATTATATGGCTCACACATCCAAGAACAAAAAAAAAAAAAAAAAAAAAAATGGGGAGATTACCTCATGGGGCATGAGTAACCAGACCACAAAAGTGACTGGGACCTAAGGCCTGAGGGGGCACAGCAGCTACCCACAGCCACTTAAGGTTCCTACTCCACGGCCACTGAGTTCTCTCCCGTGAAGTCCTAGGTTTGTGCATTGGTTAAGCAGGAACATTGAGCAGCCCAAGTGATAATGATGATGATTATAGCTTACATTTATTAGAACTTAAAATGTACTAGGCACTAAGCTGGGGGATTTCTACATGCTATCTCATTTCATCTTTGCAATCACTCTATAAAATATATACTACATACCCTTATCATTTTAGGTGGGAAACATACTGTGGGGAGGATGCTGAAAAACTCAGCTCCAGACACCCTGGCCTTTGTTTTCCTAAGATCATGTCTAGTTGTTTCCCACCTCTGGGCCTTTGCACGTGCTGTTTCTTTTGTCTCTGCCACATACTTTGCCCAGATCCTCCCCTGGGTTTACTCCTTACCTCATTCAGGCCTCTGCTCAAATGCCACCTTCTCCAGAGAGGTTTCCCTAATTTTTCCACATAAAATCATCCCCGACTCCCACCTGCTGTTCTCTATCTCATTACCCTCCTTTGTCTTTCTTCATAGCATTTAACAGTAATCGAAATGATACCGTAGATTTATGAGTCTCCAGAGCCTTGAAGAGAGCCTGGCACATAGTAGGAGCTCAATAAATATAGGTTGGGTAAATGAATAAACAAAGTCCCTGGAGAGCAGGGCTACCTCAGCACCTGCCCAGGGCACACAGTTCTCAATAAGAACCAACAAAAGGAGAAGGAAGAAGGAGGGGAGAGAAAAGTCCTATTCGGATTCCAATTTAACTGTTTATTTAGTTTTTCTTGTGCATCAAACTTAGTGACCCACAGTATCTCATTCAATTCTCATATTCTGTGAAGTAGGTAATTTTAGTGAGAAAGGGGAAATATAAGAATAGTGGGCAGAAAAACATTTGCATCAATTCCTTGGTAAACTCTTTATAACAGGAAAGGGCGTGTTATTATAAAAACAGATTCCCAATTGCTTATCTTTATGTAGCCCAAACCACAGAATTTTGTGTTTATTTTTTTATGGTTCAGCTTCATGAAACTTGCAGGCTGTTTAATTTATTGTGTTTACTTTTACTATAACTTCAAGATAAAAGATTTATTTCTAACATCTACCCTTCCCTCAACTCAGCTTTTAGAACTTCTTCCATGGTTTACGTGTATTGATTCAATTCTCTGGATGCCTGTGAGTTTCCTCCATAAATTGTTTTGTCAACTTTTACGGAGAAGGAGCCTGAGTTTTTCTAAAGATGTGTACAAACTAAAATATCATTTTATAATAGCATTACAACAGCATTTTAATCACTTGATCATTTTAATCACATATTGGAACAGTGACCTGACAAAATCTTGCAGGGTCCTAATCTGAAATCCCAGGAGCCCCTGACAAAAAATCCTCGCTGCTTTTTTTTTTTTTTTTGCAGTCCGCGGGCCTCTCACTGTTGGGGCCTCTCCCGTTGTGGAGCACAGGCTCCGGACTTGCAGGCTCAGCGGCCATGGCTCACAGGCCCAGCTGCTCCGCGGCATGTGGGATCTTCCCGGACCAGGGAATGAACCTGTGTCCCCTGCATTGGCAGGCAGGCTCGCAACCACTGCGCCACCAGGGAAGCCCCCTGTTTATTAAAAGAAAGCATTCTTCAGTGGGTTGGGCCTCTCCTTGCCTCCTTGCCTAGCAAGGCACAGGTTGATTGGTTGGTCTGTGGTTAAACCTGAACTTATGCAATGAGGATGTGGCTACTATTGCAGGGTTGTGCAAAATGGGGGAATCTGATGAGGTTTGGGCTTTGAGCTGGGTCCCAGTTTATGTAGCAAGCCCCAATCTGACAGCTCCCTAGGGCAACTGGCCATCTGGTGACCCTGACTGGTCTCTCCATCCCTCCTTCTGTGTACCAGTGGGAGCCCATAAATCCGGGGTGGGGGGCGGGTTAGGATTAGGGTCAGAGGTCACCCTATTACAGCTCAGATTCACTTAGTGCTGAAGCAGCCCATGGGCTGCTTTTCAGAGGTGCCGGGAGCTCTTAAAGGGATAGTAATGCTGAAATAATAACACATCCCTGACCAGAGGCACTTAACCCCTGAAAAATGTCAAGGAGAATGGAAATGGTAAACCAGTGTCACTTCAGAGAGATACCTTGGGTGCTCATTCCCCTCTTTGTGACCTAATGAAGAGAAAAGAAATTTGCATATGCTGTTGAGCCACGGTTCTCACCTACCACATGAAGCTTCACAGGAGGAAATTTTGGGGACACCCCTTCCCCTTCGAACCCTGCTGCTATGTCTACCAGAGTTATCCCTTCCTGTAAACAACTCCTCTCCACATTATCCAAAACATACTTCTGATTAAATATTTGTCTAGGGCTGGAGTTGAGCCTGAGCAGGTGTTTTTTAGTTAAATGAGCTAACATGACGGCCGTGCGGCATGCGGGATCTTAGTTCCCTGACCAGTGATCGAACCCTCGGCCCTGCAGTGAAAACACGGAGTTTTAACCACTGGACCACTAGGGAAGTCCCACATGACATAGCATCTTATGACTTATGACATGGGTCAATCCTTAACCCTAGGTATTCTTACTACCATTTTTTTAGTGGGAAAACCAAGGCGTATAGGAGTTGATAACTTGTCCGAGAACATATATCAAGATGAAGATTGCAGTTTGAATTCCAATCACTTTTGACATCATATTACAAGCAAGCAGGAATAATGAAAGCAAGCCTAAGCAAACCCGGCTCTCTCGGGGTGGAGACCCCTACTGCCAATGCTAGACAGGGTGCCACACTTTAGAGTTTACAAAGCATCCTCAGGCTCTTGTCCACACAAGGACACAGGGGCATTACTGGATCACAGCCACCAGCCCACTGAAGGCAGGGGCAAACGCCAACAGACTCTGGTAGCCTAAGAGGGCAAATTCAGAATGCCCCCGTAATTGGTTTTCATAATGATGCTCTTAAGTCAGCAGGGCAAACGGGACCTAATTTCCATTGCACTCTTATTTCAGAAAACAGTGAGTACACAAGGGATTGCGGAGAATCTTCCATCAAAAATGTTTAACACGGGCTTCCCTGGTGGCACAGTGGTTGAGAGTCCGCCTGCCGATGCAGGGGACGCGGGTTCATGCCCCGGTCTGGGAAGATCCTACATGCCGTGGAGCGGCCGGGCCCGTGAGCCATGGCCGCTGAGCCTGAGCGTCCGGAGCCCATGCTCTGCAACGGGAGAGGCCACAACAGTGAGAGGCCCGCATGCCGCAAAAAAAAAAAAAAATGTTTAACACAAGCATTGAGTTTCTCAAAGGATAGGACTTAAATACTTCAATATTTGATTTCTCTGAAATGCCTCATCCCCTGATGGTCCCAGATAAATGAGGTGTTACCATATATACCTACTAATCTTCTAAACCTAAGCTCCAGTACAATAATTTTTTTAAAAAATCTATTCAAAGTTGCCACTAAACAACGAAAAAATTTACAAACTTCCCACAAGCCTGAAGTATTTTATTCTATTAAAACAAAAATAAAGTCTTCTTTTTCCCAGTAAGCCTCCAAAATTCTCAAATTGTTGGCAATGAATTACATATTGATGTGAATTACTGCTTTCATATGGTCAGTGCAACATTTTACTCTTTTTCATGTCCATGCACCATATTTTCAGTGAGTGCCAAAGAAATAAACATATTTTCTGGAGTAAATATGTTTAAAATAAAATATATTCCTTATTCTTAGGGCCGTGAGAAAGAAAAGTCCACAGACCAGCACTCAGTCCCCCACAGCTGGCGGCCAGCCCACAGGGGCCCGCTGGGGAAGGAGACAGGGTTTGGCATCTTATCACATTCAGAGTTTTGATTGCTCTCCTGGACCGAAATGCTCGTTGCTGAATCAAGTCAATACTTACTACCTAAAATGACTCTCAGATTGTCCCTTACCTAAAAATAAGCAACACATTCTTGGGCCCTGCTGGAGTACTCCTTCAGGGACAGGGAAGGATGACCAATAGTAAACAGATCGTAAAGAATGCTGAGAGACTACAAATAAAGATGCATTTTGATTACTTTATGAGTCTGCTGTGCATCACACAGGCGACTCCTGTTGATATGTTGCTGCTCACACAAACACAGCTGCCCTGCAGCAAATCAGAGGCGTGTCCTCCCTCAGGAAGGCCTCAGATGTCACATGAGAGGGAACCACTTTGAGCTTGAGAAGTCATAAGTAATGTGCCTGGCTGATCAAGGGAGGAGGCCGATCCCCGTGACTCTCTGTTGATTTTTCCTTTGGTTCAGTTCCTTCTAACCCACAAGGAAGCCCAGCAAGGAGCCTCTACAGCTGGTTGAGGCTGGGCCCAGGCTGCTTCAGAAGTAGACCTGGGGCAACAGTCCTGAAGTCTGGATATAATATTCCTGAGGTCATGAAGGGTTATGACTTGAGACCCATGGAGCTTCAAAGCACGCACTGGGGAGCTTACAAGAGCTTTTCCCCTTGGAGAACTGCTCATTCCTCCTTACTCTGTCGGGGGTAATGGAGCTGGGAACCTCTGCATCTGAGCTGCCTTCAAGGAAAGATCCCAGAAGGGAATCGCTGCTCTTCCCAAGTTTCTCGCCTTGATTGCTAACACTGGCCCAACCCTACCGGACATTCTTCCATCTGGATCAGCACTGTGGCTGCCACCACGGGGCACCCCAGGACTTACCTGGCCAGGTGTGAGCAACACATTCATCACACCTGAAACGGGGTGTTTTTAAAAATTACAAAGATTAAAATAAATAGAAATCAACTAAGAGCAAAGTATCTACAAATGGAGAGTGCTACTGAGCACAGGGTTTTTCTGGAATAACCAGCCTCTAGACATACATTGTCAGGGCTGCTGACACTGCTTCTGGTCCTGGCTTCTTCCCTTACTTCAATAGCCCCTGAGAGACCACATCCCAAAGCCCAGTTTTCAGTCCAGAAAGATTATAGATAGAGTTTGGGGGAAGAAGAAGGAGTCCAGTCAAGTCCCAGTTTGAACAATAGATTTGCTTGAGGGGATAACAAATTCATACTCTTCTAGGAAGGCAGTGATAAATAGAAGACACCAACGGAGATGTCCCATCCACAGGTAACCAGTCTCTCAATTCTTCTCATCTCACAATGGCTTTTATGTGACATTCATTCATTCCACAAACATCTCCTAAGCACCTACTGTATGCCAGGGCCTGGGTTAGGCACTGTTGGTGGAAATAAATAAGGTTCAGCTTCTGCCTTTGAGAAGGTCAGATCTAAAGGGCAAGTCACTGTAATCTCTGGATTATTTTACCAGCTTTCTATCTAGTTTTCCTACTTCTCAACTTTTCCCCATCAGTACATTCTCAGAATAGTAATCAAGGGGATCTCATTAAAAACTTAGTCACATCTTATGTATTTGCTACCATGTCTTTCCATCTCACTTACAATAAAAACCAGCTTCTTCATAATGGCCTAACAGCTGAATATAATCTGACCTCCCTATTGCCTCTCATCCATTACAGCTGCCCAGGATGCTCCTGCCTCAGGATCTTTGCTCTTACACTTTCTTCTTCCTTGAATTATCCTTTCCCACATAATCCCCTGGATCATTCTGCTACATACTTCAGATATGCCCTTAAATGCTATCTTTTCAGGGAGGTCTTCCCTAAATCACTGCTATGGACTGAATGGTGCCCCCTCAAAAATCATATGCTGAAGCCCTAAATGCTTATGTGACTACATTGCAGGTAGGGCCTTTAAGGAGGTGATTAAGGTTAAGTGAGATCATAAGAGTAGAGCCCTGATTTGACAGAACTGGTGCCCTTATAAGTAGAGGTGGAGACATCAGAGCTCTCTTGCCACCATGTGAGGGCACAGAAAGAAGGCAGCTGTCTGCAAGCCAGGAAGAGAGCCCTCACCAAAACCTGACTGTGCTGGTACCTCGACCTCAGACTTCTGGCTCCAGAACTGTGAGAAAATGCATTTCTGTTGTTAAGCCACCCAGTCTCTGGTGTTTTGTTATGGCAGCCTGAGTTAATTAATATACCCTCCTACCCTATTTAAAATTTTAATTTCTCTATCACCTCCTAACTTTGCTCCTTTATTTGTAGCATTCATCATAGTCTAATATACTACCTATTTTGTTTATTGTCTGTCTTCCAGCACAATATAATATGAATGAGAACATAAAAGTTTTTTTTAAGAAAGAGCAAGATAGTCATGTACAGAGAAAGTCTAAGGGAGAATGTGGCAGTTGTCCCCCACCCCAACCCCAGGGAAGCAGACTCTGAGATGGAGCTGAGCACGAAGGGTGTCCTTGGAATCATCTGTGAAAGGGCAGAGGAGGAAGAAGGCTGAGCAGAGGGAGAGGTCCCGCTGCAATGCAGGCCTGACGACAGTGTCAGTGACCCACAGGGAGCTCTAGAAAGGCCCTTCAGGGTTAGGCTGAGATCACTTCACGCTCTGCACTGATCAACCACTGGCTGTGGGCCGCCAGAACGGGGCATGACTTGGGCAGCTGGGGCAAGCCCTGGGAAGCTGGACTGCCGATGGCTGTCTGCCGACAGCACTTCCAGCAGCCGGGGCAACAAGCCCAGGGATTAGGGGGATCAGGGTGGTGTATTGCAGTGCCCACCACAGCACCCAGAGGGCTCTGAGAGCAGGGAGGGGAGGAACAGACTGCCTGGAAGAATCGTGAAGGCTTCACTGAGAAGAGTCTCAGATGAGAAGTGCTTTCAGGCAGACAAAGAGGGGCATAAATTTGAGCTACAGTGCACATGGGTTATTGTTGCATGGGGGACTGGGGACGGTGTGTTGAGGGGAGGTGAGAGGGTAATTGTCTCCTCACCCACCATGAAGACCTGATGTCATCCCCTCTGTGTGAAGCGGGGGAGCCTCAGCTTGTTGCATGAACACAAGGTGAGCATAACTATGTGGATAAACAGTAAAGTCCTGTGGCCAGAGAGAAATCAAATCATGATCGGCTGGTGAGTAACTCAACAGGATTTTTCAATCTGCAAATATTTCGTCTGTTAATAAACACCTGTACCTGTGTAGTGGCTGCCGCATTTCCTGCCCCACAGTGCTGCCAAAGTCCAGCAGCTGCAATGGACGCCGAGGATGGGCCCTGCACCCCTGACTGAGCAGCTTGTTCCCTGTGTGATCTTAGCTCAGTCGGTTCACCTCTTGGGGTCCATCATCTGTAAAGCAGAGCCAACACCCTCTTCCCGGGGATCGGTGGCTTAAAGGCAATACCGTATCTAAAGCTGTGCTGTACGTGGTGGGCCCCTGGTACTGCTCTGCTGCCCTGGACAGCTCACGAGGGCTGCAGCAAGTGCCCCCAGCATTCTTTGAGGCTACCACTGATCTTGGCCGCTCTGTCACCAAGACACCATTAGGGCCAGAGCAAGCCCGAGGACATCGTTACGTAAGCCGTCTGCTCAGACAAGGCTGGGACTGGTAATGAGCAGAGACGGTGAAATGAGCAGCCTTGGTCTTTCTCCTCTTGAGGGCCCTCGGCTGGGGTTAGGGATGGTTGCTTAGCGACAGCCCTAATTAATCCAGGGGAGCGTCGAGCCAAGGCTCCCGGTTCCCACCAGGGAAGGAGTGCTGAGCGCCTCAGTGCCAGTCAGAGCTCTCATTTGTGAGGATTTATTTGGACACTTTCTCCCGAAGGGGGTTTTATTCTGAGGTAAACTAGGGACATTCCTCTGATGGGAATTACCACTGGGATGAAAGAAGAGCTATGAGAGGTAGGGGTGGGGAGGGGGGAGTGGGATGGGAGCTGCAACTTGGGGCTCCTGCCCACCCTATTCATGGAGCAAATTATTCCGGAACAGAGGAAGGGTGACCAAAGAGAAGCTGCACAAATGGGCCTTTGTTTCATACTTGGCAGGGAGAGTAGGAGTCCTTTTTCTCTTTTTCTTTTTAAAATTAATTTATTTAACTTATTTTTGGCTGCGTTTGGTCTTTGTTGCTGCGTGTGGGCTTTCTCTAGTTGCAGCGATCGGGGGCTACTCTTCATTGAGGTGCTCGGGCTTCTCATTTCGGTGGCTTCTCTTGTTGCGGAGCACGGGCCCTAGGCATGAGGGCTTCAGTAGTTGTGGTGCACAGGCTTAGTTGCTCCACGGCATGTGGGATCTTCCCGGACCAGGGCTCGAACCCGTGTCCCCTGCATTGGAAGGCAGATTCTTAACCACTGAGCCACCAGGGAAGTCCCCTTTTTCTCTTTTTAAAAGTCTTCCTAAGTCCCAGCCATTGTGCTGCCCCCCGACGCGACCGGCTCCTGAGCCCCTCAGAAGTGGGGCTGAGGGAGATGAGTCAGATTGCCTGCAGGCACCTGCCCTGGCTTGTGAGTTCGGAATTTCTGGACTGTTCCCACTGAGCTGCCTCCCAGAGCTGTCCTGTCCCATCCACCCTGGGGAGGGAACACACCGTTTAGTCCTGCAGTTGCTTTTGAAGGTTGAAAGCACTAAGCAGTAAGGCCATAACAGTCTGATTTTCCATAAGATGAAAAGAAATGAGCTGCAGCGTTTTAAGAAAACATGATTTCCTCAGTCAGTTGCTTTAAATGCTTTTCAAGGAGGAAAGCAATGAAAGAAGCAGAGCTAATCAGAGCAGCCTGGCTTGTTTTAAATTCATCTCACAATGCAAGTTTACAATTAGAGGACTCTTCTTAAGGGCAACTAAAGAAATCAATTTTCAGTGAACTTCTAAGTGGGAAAAAAAAAAACATAAAGCATTCAATTGCACAGTAAAACCCTGCCTTGAAGATAGAAGGATGCTGAGCCCCTTGGGACATGTCCCGGAAGCACAGGCCCTGGCAGCCCTGCCCTCAGCAGGTGTGGTGCTCTGATCTCCCTGCTTGGGGTGGAATTTATACCCATTCAGCTGGGACTGTCCCTGATGGATATCAGGCTGATCTGTAGACACCAGGTGAGCTGAAACTGCCCTAAAGTTCACAGCTGCTACCTGAGCCTTTTAACTTTTTTTTAATAATGTCCAACAGCCTGATATACAAAATCAAAGACTAGTCTGTGTCATGGGGTGATGAGCCTTTTCTAGTTTCCTTCTCCTGTAGTCTAGAAATCCAAAAAGCCTTCTTGAGGAATTTCCTCCTCTCCTTTCTTAAAAATCCCAAGGAGAAAATAATTGGCTGGGGTTCAAGATGGTGGGCTAGAAGGACGTGCACTCACTCCTTCTTGTGAGAGCACCAGAATCACAACTAACTGCTGAGCAGTCATCGACAGGAAGACACTGGAACTCACAAAAAAAGATACCCCACATTCCAAAGACAAAGGAGAAACCACACTGAGACGGTAGGAGGGGTGCAATCACAATAAAATCAAATCCCATAACTGCTGGGTAGGTGACTCACAAAGTGAAGAGCACTTATACCATAGAAGTCCACCCTCTGGAGTGAAGGTTCTGAGCCCACGTCAGGCTTCCCAACCTGCGGGTCTGGCAACGGGGGGAGGAATTCCTAGAGAATCAGACATGAAGACTAGCGGAATTTCATGCAGGACTTTGACAGGACTGGGGGAAACAGAGACTCCACTCTTGGAGGGCACACACACAAAGTAGTGTGCACATCAGGACCCAGGGGAAGGAGCAGTGACCCCATAGGAGACAGAACCAGACCTACCTGCTAGTGTTGGAGGGTCTCCTTCAGAGGCAGGGGGTGGCTGTGGCTCACCGTGGGGACAAGGACACTGGCAGCAGAAGTTCTGGGAAGTACTCCTTGGCATGAGCCCTCCTGGAGTCCGCCATTAGCCCCACCAAAGAGCTGGGTAGGCTCCAGTGTTGGGTCACCTCACGCCAAACAACCAACAGGGAGGGAACTGAGCCGCACCCATCAGCGGACAAGTGGGCTCTGCCCACCAGAGCAACAGCCAGCTCTACCCACCACCAGTCCCTCCCATCAGGAAACTTGCACAAGCCTCTTAGATAGCCTCATCCACCAGAGGGCAGAGAGCAGAAGCAAGAAGAACTACAATCCTGCAGCCTGTGGGGAAAAAAAAAAAAACACATTCACAGAAAGATAGACAAGATGAAAATGTAGAGTGCTATGTACCAGATGAAGGAACAAGATGAAACCCCAGAAAAACAACTAAATGAAGTGGAGATAGGCAACCTTCCAGAAAAAGCATTCAGAATAATGATAGTGAAGATGATCCAGGACTTTGAAGGAAAATGGCGGCAAAGATCAAGAAGATGCAAGAAATGATTAACAAAGACGTAGAAGAATTAAAGAACAAACAAACAGAGATGAGAAATACAATGATTGAAATGAAAAATACACTAGAAGGAATCAACAGCAGAATAACTGAGGCAGAAGGACGAATGAGTGACCTGGAAGACAGAATGATG
This sequence comes from Hyperoodon ampullatus, assembly GCF_949752795.1. Lineage (NCBI taxonomy): Eukaryota > Metazoa > Chordata > Mammalia > Artiodactyla > Ziphiidae > Hyperoodon > Hyperoodon ampullatus. Next base: position 84,620,489 of record NC_136915.1, on the reverse strand, counting down.
GAATTCACTGCTGCGGAACAGAATAAAGTAAAAAGAATGAAAAGAAATGAAGACAGCCTAAGAGAACTCTGTGACAACGTTAAGCGCAACAACATTCACATTATAAGGGTCCCAGAAGGAGAAGAGAGAAAGGACCTGAGAAAATATTTGAAGAGATTATAGTCGAAAACTTCCCTAACATGGGAAAGGAAATAGCCACCCAAGTCCAGGAAGTGCAGAGAGTCCCAGGCAGGATAAACCCAAGGAGAAACATGCCGAGACACATAGTAATCAAATTGACAAAAATTAAAGACAAAGAAAAATTATTGAAAGCAACAAGGGAAAAACGGAAAACAACATACAAGGGAACTCCCATAAGTTTAACAGCGATTTCTCAGCAGAAACTCTACAAGACAGAAGGAAGTGGCATGATATATTTAAAGTGATGAAAGGGAAGAACCTACAACCAAGATTACTCTACCCGGCTAGGATCTCATTCAGATTCAATGGAGAAATCAAAAGCTTTACAGACAAGCAAAAGCTAAGAGATTTCAACACCACCAAACCAACTCTACAACAAATGCTAAAGGAACTTTTCTAAGTGGGAAACACAAGAGAAGAAAAGGACCTACAAAAACAACCCCACAACAATTAAGAAAATGGTAATAGGAACATACATATCGATAATTATCTTAAACAAGAATGGGTTAGATGCTCCAACCAAAAGACACAAGATCGCTGAATGGATACAAAAACAAGACCCGTAAATATGCTGTCTACAAGAGACCCACTGCAGACCTAGGGACGTATGCAGACTGAAAGTGAGGGGATGGAAAAAGATATTCCATGTAAATGGAAATCAAAAGAAAGCTAGAGTAGCAATACTCATATCACATAAAATAGACTTTAAAATAATGTTACAAGAGACAAGGAAGGACACTACATAATGATCAAGGGATCAATCAAAGAAGAAGCTATAACAATTATGAATATATATGCACGCAACACAGGAGCACCTCAATACATAAGGCAACTGATAACAGCTATAAAAAAGGAAATCAACAGTAACACAATAACAGAGGGGAACTTTAACACCTCACTTATACCAATGGACAGATCATCCAAAGAGAAAATTAATAAGGAAACACAAGCTTTAAATGACACAATAGACCAGATAGATTTAATTGATATTCACAGGACATTCCATTCAAAAACAGCAGATTACACTTTCTTCTCAAGTGCACATGGAACATTCTCCAGGATAGATCACATCTTGGGTCACAAATCAAGCCTCAGTAAATTTAAAAACATTGAAATCATATCAAGCATCTTTTCTGACCACAATGCTATGAGATTAGAAATCAATTACAGGGAAAAAAAACTTAAAATACAAATACACGGCGGCTAAACAATACATTACTGAATAACCAAGGGATCACTGAAGAAATCAAAGAGGAAATCAAAAAATACCTAGAGACAAATGGCAATGAAAACAGGATGATCCAAAACCTATGGGATGCAGCAAAAGCAGTTCTAAGAGGGAAGTTTATAGCAATACAAGCCTACCTCAAGAAACAAGAAACATTTCAAATAAACCATCTAAGATTACACCTAAAGGAACTAGAGCAAGAAGAACAAACAAAACCCAAAGTTAGTAGAAGGAAAGAAATCATAAAGATCAGCGCAGAAATAAATGAAATAGAAACAAAGAAAACAATAGCAATGATCAATAAAACTAAAAGCTGGTTCTTTGAGAAGATAAGCAAAATTGATAAACCATTAACCAGACTCATCAAGAAAAAGAGGGAGAGGACTCAAAACAATAAAATTAGAAATGAAAAAAGAGAAGTTACAACAGACACCGCAGAAATACAAAGCATCCTAAGAGACTACTGCAAGCAACTCTATGCCAATAAAATGGACAACCTGGAAGAAATGGACAGATCCTTAGAAAGGTATAACCTTCCAAGACTGAACCAGGAAGAAATAGAAAATATGAACAGACCAATCACAAGTAATGAAATTGAAACTGTGATTAAAAATCTTCCAACAAAGAAAAGTCCAGGACCAAATGGCTTCACAGGTGAATTCTATTAAACATTTAGAGATGAGCTAAAACCCATCCTTCTCAAACTCTTCCAAAAAATTGCAGAGGAAGGAACACTCCCAAACTCATTCTCTGAGGCCTCCATCACCCTGATACCAAAACCAGACAAAGATACTGCAAAAAAGGAAAATTAAAGACCAATATCCCTCATGAATATAGATGCAAAAATCCTCAACAAAATACTAGCAAACAGAATCCAACAACACATTAAAAGGATCATACACCATGATCAAGTGGGATTTATCCCAGGGATGCAAGGATTCTTCAATATATGCAAACCAATCAATGTGATACACCATATTAACAAATTGAAGAATAAAAACCATATGATCATCTCAATAGGTGCAGAGAAATCTTTTGACAAAATTCAACACCTATTTATGATAAAAACCCTCCAGAAAGTGGGCATACAGGGAACCTACCTCAACATAACAAAGGCCATATATGACAAACCCACAGCAAACATTGTTCTCAATGGTGAAAAACCGAAAGCATTTACTCTAAGATCAGGAACAAGACAGGTATGTCCACGCTCACCACTATTATTCAACATAGTGGCTGAAGTCCTAGCCATGACAATCAGAGAAAAAAAAGAAATAAAAGGAATACAAATTGGAAAAGAAGAAGTAAAACTGTCACTGTTTGCAGATGACATGATACTATACATAGAGAATCCTAAAGATGCCACCTGAAAACTACTAGAGCTAATCAATGAATTTGGTACAGTTCCTGGATATAAAATTAATGCACAGAAATCTTTTGCATCCCTATACACTAATGAATGAAAAATCTGAAAGAGAAATTAAGGAAACACTCTCATTTACTATTGCAACAAAAAGAATAAAATACCTAGGAATAAATCTACCTAGGGAGACAAAAGACCTATATGCAGAAAACTATAAGACACTGATGAAAGAAATTAAAGATGATACAAACAGATGGAGAGATATACCATGTTCCTGGATTGGAAGAATCAACATTGTGAAAATGACTATACTACCTAAAGCAATCTAGAGAGTCAATGCAATCCCTACCAAATTACCAATGGCATTTTTTACAGAACTAGAACAAAAAGTCTTAAAATTTGTATGGAGACACAAAAGACCCCGAATAGCCAATGCAGTCTTCAGGGAAAAAAATGGGGCTGGAGGAATCAGACTCCCTGACTTCAGACTTTACTACAAAGCTACAGTGATCAAGACAATATGGTACTGGCACAAAAACAGAAACATAGATCAATGGAACAGGATAGAAAGCCCAGAGATAAACCCACTCATCTATGGTCAACTAATCTATGACAAAGGCGGCAATGATACACAATAGAGAAAAGACAGTCTCTTCAATAAGTGGTTCTGGGAAAACTGGACAGCTACGTGTAAAAGAATAACATTCCCTAATACCATACACAAAAATAAACTCAAAATGAATTAGACACCTAAATGTAAGACTGGACACTATAAAACTCTTAGAGGAAAACATAGGAAGAACACTCTTTGACATAAATCACAGCAAGATCTTTTTTGATCCATCTCCTAGAGTAATGGAAATAAAAACAAAAATAAAGAAATGGGACCTAACGAAACTTAAAAGCTTCTGCAAAGCAAAGTACGAACAAGATGAAAAGAAACCCTCAGAATGGGAGAAAATATTTGCAAATGAATCAACGGACAAAGGATTAATCTCCAAAATATATAAACAGCTCATGCAGCTCAATAAAAAAAAAAGAAAAAAACCCAATCCAAAAATGAGCAGAAGACCTAAATAGACATTTCTCCAAAGAAGACATACAGATGGCCAAGAAGCTCATGAAAACTTGCTCAGCATCACTAATTATTAGAGAAATGCAAATCAAAAGTACAGTGAGGTATCACCTCACACCAATTAGAACGGACGTCATCAGAAAATCTACAAACAACAAATGCTGGAGAGGGTGTGGAGAAAAGGGAACCCTCTTTCACTATTGGTGGGAATGTATATTGATACAGCCACTATGGAGAACAGTATGGAGGTCCCTTAAAAAACTAAAAATAGAACTACCATATAACCCAGCAATCCCACTACTGGGCATATACCCAGAGAAAACCATAATTCAAAAAGACACATGCAGGGCTTCCCTGGTGGCGCAGTGGTTGAGAGTCCACCTGCCGATGCAGGGGACACGGGTTTGTGCCCCGGTCCGGGAAGATCCCACATGCCGCGGAGCGGCTGGGCCCGTGAGCCATGGCCGCTGAGCCTGAGCGACCGGAGCCTGTGCTCCACGACGGGAGAGGCCACAACAGTGAGAGGCCCGTGTACCACAAAAAAAAAAAAAAAAAAAAAGACACATGCACCCCAATGTTCATTGCAGCACTATTTACAATAAGCACGTCACGGAAGCAACCTAAATGCCCATCGACAGACGAATGGATAAAGAAGTTGTGGTACATATATACAATGGAATATTGCTCAGCCATAAAAAGGAACAGAACTGGGTCATTTGTTGAGACGTGGATGGACCTAGAGACTGTCATACAGAGTGAAGTAAGTCAGAGAGAAAAACAAATATTGTATATTAACGCATATATGTGGAATCTAGAAAAATGGTACAGATGAACTGGTTTGCAGGGCAGAAATAGAGACACAGATGTAGAGAACAAACGTATGGACAACAAGGGGGGAAAGCGGTGGGGGTGGGGGGTGGTGTGATGAATTGGGCGATTGGGATTGACATGTATACACTGATGTGTATAAAATTGATGACTAATAAGAACCTGCTGTATAAAAATATGAATAAAATTAAATTTAAAAAAATCATGTGATGCAACAACCTCTATGCCCCTCAGTTGTTTCTCAACCGGAAGGAGAACCCTGTGTACAAACTCCTAAGGGAACCGGAGATGAGGGGAGTGAAGTATCGTTATTCAGTCCTGTAATTTAGAGATGAGTCAGTGTGAGGCCTGGAAGGTTTGTGCGGTCACTGATGAGTTAGCAAACCCTATTAGCACTGAGAATCCATTACAAGAATAATGTGAGATCTTCCTCCCCACCTCACCCCCAACACCATGCCAATTACTGGAAAGAAGGAAGGGTGGAGGATGGAGTCGGGCATCTGCTCTGACTCTTCCAGTTTGGAGTGCAAGAAATAGATATTTATCCAGGTCAAATCAAAAGAAGAGAGGTTTATTATAAGAAGTGCACAGTAACCTTGGAAAAGAAACAGAATATGAAGGGAATGTTCTCAGCTACTCTTCTGCTTTTCTACGTTTTACCATGTTCTTTCCCTCTGTTCAGTCTTATTTTTGCTCCTGGCTCATGCTTTGGGTTTTACCTCCTCCTACTACCATCTTAACTTTGGATTGCAGGACTATGGAACCTGCGTGGTCCAAGCTTCATCTGCTTCTGAATGTGCCCCTTCTGGGTTCCACTCCTGGTGCTAACTTAGCCTCTCAATATTTTTAGTTGGAACTGCTGGGTGAGCCCATCATCTTGAACTAAGTCATGTCAGAGTTTGCTAGACAGACTATACATGACCCTGAGTCAACAGCCTGTCCTGGGCCATTTCCTGTGGCTGGAGGAGAGCCTTGGGGAGGGGCAAGAGAAAGAGAATCCTGTGTATCAGATATGGCTAAGGTGGACCCTTTAGCAGAAGCCCCCAGTTATCTAGTGTTTAATGTGAACAAGCCTTTGGCTCTGGCTGAATAAGACAGCACCAGTTTTTGGCAGTCTGTATTGGATTGTAGGCAAGCATCCTAAGAAATTATTTCATTTTGCATGAAATCTGTTTCACATCCAACGGTACAGACATGGACAAACTGAAGTGCTTTCAGTGTTCAGTGAATTGACCGTCTTTGGGAAGGACCAAATCTAAGTGAGGCGCTGGTTTGGGCAGTTGCACAGAACTAAAAGGCTTAGAGTGTCTCAGCTTTTGACGTAGGAGTCCTGGTCCTGCTGGAAGGAGCTTTCTAGCTCTACTTTGGAGCCAAGGAATTTTGGAGAAATAAGGAGACCTCTGGGTCAGGATCAAGGGAGAGGAACTGTCAAAGCTAAGGGTCCAGCCAAAGGAGGGCACCATGTGCTGTGCCAGACAGCCGGGGCTCTCCCCACCCTGCCTCTCCCCTCACTCCCACATGCCACACACCCGTGTCAGATGACTTCATCCATTCGTAAAGGAAGGCCTGACTATGACAGTTTGTTCTTTTAGAAAAATCACATTTGGGGGCTTTAAGTCCTAGCCTCCTTGTAGGAGTTATGCTCTCACGCTCCTCAGCCTGATCCCCACAAAGAAAGGAGAAAAACCTTTGTGCTTCATAAAGGAGAAAAACCTCCTGTGTTTCTCCTCTCAACACTCTGCTGTCAGTACTTCACTTCTGACACTCAGAACACTTCCCTTCTGGTCACTTCCCTTCCCTTGGTGTGTGGGTTTTTCCCCACACCAAGAAATTCTCAGACACCAGCTGGGCGTCCAACAATTTACTCAGTTCTGACACTCTCTACCTGGTGATAGCGTCATATCCCACAGGTTAAGGACTCAGTCCCCCACTTCAAATACCAATCGCAAGTCCGGATTGTTACCTGTGCTTGTGAACAATAGGCTATAAACCAGAGGTTCCCGTGACCCCCTACTGGGGTTCACTTAATTTGCTAGAGTGGCTCAGAGAACTCAGGAAAACAGTTCACTTACTGTTTACCCATTTATTAGAAAAGGATATTATAAAGGGTACAGATGAATATCCAGACGGAAGAGATGCATAGAGCAAGGTATGTGGGAAAGGGTGTGGAGCCTCCATGCCTTCTCTGGGTGCCCCACTCTCCCAGCACCTCCGTGTGTTCACCCCAGTAGCTCTCTGAGCCCCCATACATTTGAGATTTTTATGGAAGCTTCATCACATAAGCATGACTGATAACTCTATTTCCAGTCTCTCTCCCTTCTCTGGAGAATGAAGGGGTGGAGCTGAAAATTCCAAGCTTCTAACACATGGCTTGGTCTTTCTGGTCACCAGCCCCCATCCAGGAGCCCACCAAGAGTGATTTCATTAGAAAAAAGATGCTCCTATCATCCAGGAAATTCCAAGGGATTTAGGAGCTCCGTGTCAGGAACTGGGGTCAAAGACCAAATATTAGATCAAAAGATGTTCCTAATGCTTTTCTCACTGAGGAAATTTAAAAGTTTTAGGAGCTCTGTGCCAGGAACCCAGGACAGAAACCAATATATATTTTTTCTATTATCTCACACTGTGCCTCTGACCACTGGCTATAGATTGGAGGTTCCCATGGCCCCTCTTTGGGTTCAATCATTTGCTAGAGCTGCTCACGAAACTCAGGAAAACAATTTACTTACTATATTAACAATGTATTATAAAAGGATACAACTCCGGAACAACCAGATGGAAGAGATGTATAGGACAAGGTGTGTGGGAAGGGGGCATGGAGCTTCCATGCCCTCTCCAGGTGCACCACCCTCCCAGCACCTCCAGTCATCCACAAACATGAAGTTCTCCAAACCACGCCTCTTGGGTTTTTATGGAGGCTTCATTCCAAGGCACAATTGATTAAATTATTAGCCATTGGCAATTAATTAACCTCCAGGCCCTTTCCCCTCCCTGGAAGTGGGCGGGGAGGAACTGAAAATTCCAACCCTCTAATAGTGTGGTTGGTTCTCTTAGCAACCAGCTCCCGTCTTGTGTTTATCTAGGGGCTTTCCGAAATTCGTCCCATTAACATAAACTCAGACGTGGTTGAAAGTAGTTTGTTATGAATAACAAAAGATATCAGTTTCATGTTTTTACTCTGAAGCTATTTCAAGAACTGAGGACAAATATCAAATATTATAACAAAAGATACCAGGACTTCCCTGGTGGCACAGTGGTTAAGACTCTGCCTGCCAATGCAGGGGACACGGGTTTGAGCCCTGATCTAGGAAGATCCCATATACCGTGGAGCAACTAAGCCTGCGCGCCGCAACTACTGAACCTGCACTCTAGAGCCCATGAGCCACAACTACTGAGCCCGCATGCCACAATTACTGAAGCCCGCGTGCCTAGAGCCTGTGCTCCGCAACAAGAGAAGCCACCACAATGAGAAGCCCGCGCACTGCAAAAAAGAGTAGCCCCCTCTCGCCACAACTAGAGAAAGCCTGCGTGCAGCAACGAAGACCCAACATAGCCAAAAATAAATAAATAAATAAATTTATTAAAGGAAAAAAAAAGCTGTAAATCATTAGGACTCCAAGAACCACAAACACCTGATCGTGTTTGCCAGAGAAGCCATCATGGAAAATTTTGAAAAGTCTTAAGGGGCTTTCTCTCCACATAAATTGTAAATGCAGAAAGGGAGAAAGCATAAGTGGGGGGGACTGAATGCAGAAAAGAATTTGGCCAGTGAATTGAGATTCACTTTCCATATATCCTATTTTTAAAAAAGAGCTTGCTTCTTAATTAAATGAAATGTACAGAAAGGGTGCTTATTATTAGTGTACAGGTTGACGACTTTTTACAAAGAACACGGCTGTGTAACTGGCACTCAGAACAAAGAAAACCAGACTATCACCAACTGCCCAGAAGACCCACTTAGACTTCTTTCCCAAAGGGCAATCGCAAACTGATTATTTTGCCTGTTTTTATGTTTTCTGTAAAAGGAAGCACATAGAGTTCCCCCTTTGGTATCTGTCTGCCTTCACTCACCCTCATGTTTGAGAGTCACCGTATTGATGCACCAGTGAGGGCTGTTCCTTCCAACCCTTGTAATACACTCTCCACTGTGGGGAACATGCCCCAGATAATTCATTCTATTACTGATGGGTGTTTGGGCCATATAGTGTGAACCAATGGTTATTGTTTGGTTTGGGAAAGTTTTCAAAAAATAATCATGTATTTGAGAGAGAAAAGTCAAGCTTTTTTTTTTTTTTTTTTTAAGATAGTCATTTTTAATTTATTTTACTCTGGGCTGCATTGGGTCTTTGCTGCTCGTGGGCTTTCTCTAGTTGTGGTGAGCGGGGACTACTCTTCATTGTGGTGCGTGGGCTTCACATTGTGGCAGCTTCTCTTGTTGAGGAGCACGGGCTCTAGGCACGCGGGCTTCAGTAGTTGCAGTGTGTGGGCTCAGTAGTTGTGGCTCATCGGCTCTAGAGCACAGGCTCAGTAGTTGTGGTGCACGGGCTTAGTTGCTCCGCGGCACTGGGATCTTCCTGGACCAGGGCTCAAACCCATGTCCCCTGCGTTGGCAGGTGGATTCTTAACCCCTGCACCACCAGGGAAGTCCCAAGTCAAGATTTTTATGCCAATGTAGACAAAGAAAATAGAGGGGCCACTTCACTTGCTTAGATCTCTAGCTTTGTTCTGTTCTGCTTCCCCCCTCCAACCGCCAGACCCAGGAGAAAAAAGTGAGTCATGCTTCTGAGAACATAACTGTTACAAGGAGGATGAGATTTGGAATCCCAGAAAATGAGGGGAAACCTTGGGTCTGTAGGAGTGGACATAGGAGGTTGCACATGTGTGTAAACTTCAGAGAAGCCCTCTGATCACTGGAAAATCCTCTGCAAACATCTCAGAGCAGCTGGGATGCTTCACTCCACCCCAGGTTACTGTAACTTCAGTCTCAGTGTGTCAACAAGTGAAGATATCCTGCCACCTCTCCCCTGCCACTCCAAAACTCTCAAGAGAAAGTGAGATCATGAGACGCGTATTTGATTCAACAAGCAATGAGGCTTAATGAGACAGATTTACCTTTCTATTTTCAATATAACTATGGCCAAAACCTTCCCTAGCATACAGCTCATATCTTTCTCCCTTCTTCAAGAACACAACAGTCACCCTGCTGGAGATCTCTTTTGGGAACTCGCTGTTCTCTGCTCACCACGTTTCCAGTAACTTGAGGTCAAGCTAGCTTATTTCCACACAGTTTCTGTCTATCTGGGCACAACGGTTTAATATATTCCTAAATGCTTTAGTGAGGAAACTCTTAAAATTTTACTCTCTGATCACCAGTACGTAAATTCAAAGTGCCTTTGGCATCTAAAGAAAACAAGAGTGCTCACTCGAAGGAGGGAGACTGGGAAAATACAAGAAAGTGTAGTATTTAGATTCACTGGAAAGACTTTTAAAATATTTATATTAGTATCAAGAACTTATTTATGTTTCATTTCTTGGCAAGGCTTTGAAGAAATTATATGTATATCCTCAAAGATTTTAAGCATTATTTCACAAAGAATATGTTACTGTTTAAAAACACAAATGTATGAGATGACTTCTTAAAGAATTAAGGCTTTAATTATATTTTTTCTTTTTCCTGCCTCTCTTTACTGCATACACCTTTTTTTTTTTTTTGGCTGTGTTGGGTCTTCATTGCTGCATGCGGGCTTTCTCTAGTTGTGGCGGTGCACGGGCTTCTCATTGCGGTGTCTTCTCTTGTTGCAGAGCATGGGCTCTAGGTGCACGGGCTCAGTAGTTGTGGCTTGTGGGCTCTAGAGCGCAGGCTCAGTAGTTGTGGCACACTGGCTTAGGTGCTCCATGGCATGTGGGATCTTCCCAGACCAGGGCTCGAACCACATACACCTTTTACACTTGGTTTTTTCCAAACTTTGTAAGCACTCCGGTGATGCATTGGTGGTTTTTAAAAGGACATCTGGAAGACAAATTAATGACTTCTCAGGTTGAGCGGGTACCTATTCCGTGGTTCAGGAGCTTCAGCTCCTGATAAAGTCCATGGAGGGGCTTAAAGTACAAAAATATGATGATAACTCTTCTTTCCCAGTTTACTGAGAAATCATTGACATACATCACTGTATAAGTTTAAGGCATCCAGCATGACAGTTAGATTCACATATATTGTGAAATGATTACCACAATAGATTCTGCTAACAGTATCTTCTCATGTAGATACAATAAAAAGAAAAGAAAGAAAAAAAGGAAAAGAAAGTTTCTCCTTGTGATGAGAACTCTTAGGATTTACTCTCTTAACTTTCCTATATATCATACAGCAGTGTTAGCTGTAGTCACCATGTTGTACATTACATCCCTAGTACTTAGTTATTTTGTAATTGGAGTTTGCACCTTGCCACCACCTTCTTCCAATTCCCCCTCCCTCCACCCTCTGCCTCTGGTAACCACAAGAGTCTGATCTCTTTTTCCATGGTTCTATGAGTTTGAGATCACATAGTATTTGTCTTTCTCTGTCTGACTTACTTCACTTAGCATAATGCCCTCAGGGTCTATCCATGCTGTTGCAGATGGTAGGATTTCCTAATTTTTTTATGGCTGAATAATATTCCATTGTGTATATATATGTGCCACTACTTCTTTATCCATTCATTCATCAATGGACACTTAGGTTGTTTGATGATAAGATTTAGAATAGTTATAATATTGAAAAGAATTATAAAAATATAACAATAATTTATAATGTGCGGTGTGGACCCTGAAAACATAAAAGAAATAGAGAGTTTTCCTTCCTGCCCATGACTGTCAGTTCTTTAAGCCAACATCTTCTGTGCTTTTAACTTTTTGTGCCAGTCACTGTGTACTTTAATGCATTTTCAAAATTAATCTTCACAATGACTCTATGAGGTAGATAATAGTATCTTCCCTATTTTACAGATGAGGAAACTGGGCTTAGAGAGGTTAGCACCTTGCAGAAGTTACGAGGTCATGAGTGACAGAGCTGGAACTTGAATCCCACCCTGGCCTGCAGCTTGAGCCTCCACCTCTGCTATGTCCACTGCCCTTGTACATGTAAACTGCCCATGAAGACTGACATCTAGGCCAAATTAGACTGAACACAGAGGCACCACCATGCCCGGGAAAGTCAGAAGCTTAAATTGCTAACTCCGAAGGTGAGGACAACTTCCACTGAATTTATTGAAAATAATGAAATCTAGTTCTCTAACAGCTTAGGGGACAATGTCAGTATTAAAATTTGGTTGTTTTGCCTCTCTTTTTTAAGCAGGTGACATGAAGGGAATTCCATTTGGAGAACAAGGACTATTATGTCCATTGAATGTCTACTTTGTGCTGCTAGGTGCTAGGAATAGAGAAGTTAACAAAACTGGTTCCAATATCAAAACATATAAACATGGACTATTGCATCTGTGACACTGGGCAAATGATTGTTTTGCCTCTTAAGACTGCATTTACTATGAATACCTAGTCAATCTCCTTAGAAAATAATTCACAATGGACCCCTCTTTGTTTAAACTGCTAAAGTGAGTTCTTTCCTACCATTTGTGAGGTATTCATGAATAACACCATCACATGACAGTATAAGAATGCAAATATTTTGTTCCTTTAAAGGTTTATTTGCAAGTTTTCTGAGTGAACTATAGGATTAATTTTCTCCTGCAAAGTTTTCCCACATTTATGTAACTCTCTCCTCCCATCTTGCCAGGTAGGGCAGCCTTGAGGTAAAATCAAGCTCAAAAATAGACTTTTCCTTAGGCAGGATCCACACTCCACTCCCAGTGAAACAGAATTCTAGAAGGTGAGAGCCAAAGTAGTAGAACTAACCATGTAGAACAGCTGATCCCATTTCTTCTTTAGAAAATGGAATTACTGATACTCTGAGAAGCTAAGTGGCTTGCCTATGGTCAGAAAGAAACAGCCAACAAATCCAAGATTTAAACCTAGGCCATCTTTTTTTCCACAACCCTATAGTTCAGTCAAGTTCAATCCTATGGTCAGAAAAGCCCCTGGTGTGAGCTCTGACCCATCACTTTGCACAGTACTGGGAGCAGACAGATTCTTAGTGAAAGTTGGTTGAGTAAATACAGGTGAGGGGACTCCCAGCTTCTGGTCTAATCTCAGTGGTCTCCCCATTAGCCCTCTCCTGTGCTGCATCTCCCCTACCTTCTTGGACTAAATTACTCAAAAATGTTAATACCATCTTGCCTGAGCAGCCATAGCAAGGACAGCATCCAAAGAGATACATATATCACCTGGGCAGAGGTGGAGACCACTCAGAGCTATTTAACCAGCTCATTTACAAGGATATATTGACCCCTAAACATGCCACACAGATGCTGAAACAAGAATTTTTCAGTAGTAGGGGTTGGTGTCAAATCTAGGGCATAGAGGATAGAGAGAAGTGAAAGAGAATTGGACCAAAGCACCCAAGAATACAAAGGCTGGAGAAAATTGGTGACTTAACTGACTTGGTCACACAGCTGGTTGGTACCAGAGTGGGGATCTGAACTCTGGCATTAAGATTAGTCTGGGGCCTTCCCTGGTGGCACAGTGGTTGGAGGTCCACCTGCCGATGCAGGGGACGAGGGTTCGTGCCTCGGTCCGGGAGGGTCCCACATGCTGCGGAGCGGCTGGGCCCGTGGGCCATGGCCACTGAGCCTGCGCATCCAGAGCCCGTGCTCCGCAACGTGAGAGGCCACACAGTGAGAGGCCCACATACCGCAAGGAAAAAAAAAATTAGTCTGGCAGCTTCACATGCTGCTGCTCTCCCAATAGACCAGAAGCCATAGTGCCTAGTTTGTGAAGTACTTACCGAGGGGTAAAGGATGGTACAGAAGTATAAAGGTCAAGGGACAAAAGAAGATGCATATAATCAGTGAAAATGTTTATGGAGTGTTGGACCCTTGTTGTGGACTAAACTGTGTCCCTCCCAAATTCATATGTTGAAGCCCTAATCCTCAATGTGACTGTATTTGGAGACAAGGCCTTTAGAGAGATAATTAAGGTTAAATGAGGTCATCAGTATGGGGCCCTAATCAAACAGGAACAGTGTCCTTATAAGAAGAGGAAGACACAACTGGAGCACGTGTGCACAAAGGAAAGGCTATGTGAGGACACAGCAAGAAGGTGGCCATCTGTAAGCCAAGGAGAGAGGCCTCAGGAGAAACCAGACCTGCTGGCACCTTGATCTTGGACTTCAAACTTCCAGAGCTGTGAGAAAACAAATTTCTGTTGTTTAAGCCACCTAGTCTGTGGCAGTTTGATATGGCAGCCCGAGTAAACTAATACAGCAAAGATGAACAACAGTGAGGGACTTCTGTGGACAAATTCTATCTCAGTCTCCTTCTGCTCCAGGCTTGCCTAGGCCCACGGAGGAGATGGGGAACTGACACATACAACTGAACCTTAACCAGGTATTTTCAAGTTAATCAGGTCCATGCTGAAACAAAGAAGTAAAAAGACATAAGTAATGATTCATCAGTAGAAAGCCATGAACAATTTACATTTTTCTGTGGCTTATCTGTTTGTACATACTTTAATTGCCTTGTCTCCTTGGTGGTTTTACAAGAACAAATATTTGTCTCAGAAAACTCATTTCTTGAAAACTTAGAACAAATCTAAACTATTTGGGGCTTTAGATCATCAATGTTTAGAAAATAATAGTTTATGTCAAGAAAAGGATGGATTCCATTGGAAGAATCTGTAGGAGATGTCAGCAAAAACGGCATAGAAAAGACATCTGTAATAATCGTTTCTATAAAAGCAATGAAGAACACTGGCAAAAAATTGTCAGAATCAACTTTTTTCAAAACTCTGGAAATTAATCAAAGACTTGTGGCAATCTGAGAAGAGTTTATTCAAGAAAAAGGCTGAATCTCAGAAAGAGCAGCAAGCTTTGTGACATTTTAACTTGCTCTGTTTCCCCTCCCCAACTCAACGGTAGCTTTGATAATCAACAGCCCACAAGCACAGTGGCAACCACTGGAGGGGGCAGAATGGGGCTGGAACTCCTTCAAAGTCCTACTCCCAGAGAACTGTTATTATTTGATCCATCTGGAGGTTCTTGGAAGACCCCACTCACAAAGCTGTCTTTATTTAAATTGACTTGGAGCTTATTCATTATGAAAAGCCTTTCCCCAGAGGCATTAGTTGAAAACATTATAGCTGTCTAAGGTGGCAAATAACATTTGGGTCAAACAGTAGACTAACCAAATAGCTTAAAAGAAAAATCTGGGGAATGAGATGTTTGAAAAGCTTTGGCATGTTCCTGGGAATCTAGAATGCTACATGCATGCCCCGGGCTATGCACATGCTCAGAAAAGACCCAAGAAGGCCCAGGCTGACCTTGAGGCTCTGCACAAGCAGGAAGTGAAGGCTAAGACAGAGTTGGAATCTTCCTGTTTGAATGTTGAAGGTGTGCCCCAGAGACTTACACAGAGCTCCTCAGCAAAGACTGTGACACATACCAGTCCCAAGAATTTAATCACGTTTCTGTTCAATCATTAACTGACCATGAAGTTAAATGACCAGAAACTTTAGTAACCACACAAGACAAAGTATACAGAATTAAACTACAGAATTATTTCAGAAAAGTCACTAAACAAATCTGCAACAACAATAAATGCTGAGAGGGGAGAGAATGATTTCTAGTTACCACATTATATTTTTTAATGTCCAATTTTCAACATAAAAATTATGAAACATGCAAAGAAACAAGAAAATATGGCCATACTTAAGGGGAAAAAAACAGTCAGTAGAGACTGTCCCTGAGGAAGCCCAGATGCTGGACTTACTGGACAAAGGCTTTAAATCAGCTATTTTAAATATGTTCAAAGAACTAAAACATAACTACATAATAAATATAAAAGACAGTATAACTGTGTTTTTTGTTTTTAACTGTTTTTTCCTATTTGACATAAAAGACAACTGCATAAAACAATAACTATAAATTTGTGTCTACAGGCATACCATGTATAAAGATGTGATTTGTATGATACCAGCAAAGGAGGTGGAAGAGAATGGAGCTATATAGGAGCAAATTTTTGTGTACTTTTAATGTTAAGTTGTTATTAATTCAAACTAGATTGTTATAAGTTAAAATGATAATTGTAACCCCCAAGTCAACCATTAAGAAAATAACTTTTGAAAAATCTGTGGTACAGATGATTAAATCCAGCAAAGCCTCACTAGTATATACAAAACAGTGGTAAAATCGGTATGAATTAGTGAAATCACTAAAGAAAGGAAATTCTTCATTGAGGACATCATTTTATTCATTTCTCAATACACAGTAACTAGAAGAGCATACAAGGTATTCTTTCATTCACTTTAGACTGAGGGTCTTTTATGTGTCAGGTACCATTTAATGCTGCAACATAGAGGCTTAGCTGAATCTGTATTAATGAAGGTTTCTTCATGAACCCATAACTTCTAGCAAGTTGTCTATTTCTGTTCTTTTAATTTCCTAATGGCTCGGGTCTCCCTTGATAGTCTCTCTCATTAATCATCTTCAGATCTAATCTAATCTATTTATTCACTCAGAATTTTGTGTTGAGCTCCTGCTATGTGCCATGCATCGGCAATACAGTGGTGAACAAGGCACATGGAGTTCTTGCCCTTGGGCCTCAGGGAACTTGCATGTACTGTCATGTTGTGCAGTATATATAATGTAACGGCAGCAGGGGAATGTGCTAGGAAGAAAAACAAAACCCGGGTATAGGGAGGGAGTGCTTTTAGATAAGCTGATCAGGAAAGAAGGTGACATATGAACAGAGACCTTAATGCAAAGATCTAGAGAAGGAGAGTTTTAGGAAGAGGGAACAACTGCAAAAGCTGAGGCGGAAATGCGCTATGCCTGTGAGGATTAGGAAGGAGGCGGGTGTGAGTGTAGTCTCTTCTTTCGACATGTAACTTGGATTCAACCTGCCCTCTGTGCCTTCTACCACAACCCAGTCCTTAGCTGTAGCACTCACATCTAAGTCACTTTGAAAATCTCTTCACTGTTCTTGCCCCAAGTCTGTGTCCCACATAATTCATCCTAAACTCTACTACCAGAAAATTTTCCAGCACACTTTCCTCTTGTCACCTCACAGTCAAAGAGTTCCAGGGACCTCCTACTGCAGCCGAGCCCTCAGCTCCTCCACAGCATTTACTGGTTTACAACTATGTGCTGGACACTTTTCTAGGCACCATGGTTACACCAATGCACCATGAAGACCAGCTTCTTGCTCTCATAGGGCTTAACGTTTCTGAAGGATAAGGCAGACACTAGACAAATACCAAGATAATTTCGGATGTGAGTAAGTGCCAAGAAGAAAACAGAGAAAGGGTGACAGAGGGGGTGACCTGAGGAGGTCTGAGGTTTTCTGGAAAATCTGGGGCAGGGGTTTGTTCCAGGAGTGGGAAGATCAGGTGCCTAGGCCCTAACATGGGGCTCTGCAGGGGCTGACCTCCACGCCACCTCCTTGGGGAAGTCTCCCCAGCACACCAGGGAAACGAGCCACCTCTCCTCTGAGTGACTAAAGCAGCGTCCATTCTTCTGTCCAGTGATTCTCAGATGGACAAGTTTGTCTCCCTTCTGCAGACCACAAGTCCATCGAGCACAAGAACCCTGCCTAATTCTTACCAGGCCACATGGAGTACTGTGAGTCACTGGTGACCACCTGGGGAACTGAACTGAATCAAGTCCAGTGTTCTAATCTGGCAGGTGGAGTCACGGAGTGTCGAGGTCTAATCCAACATTAACTCACATTCCCAGATCTTGTTAGGCCAGTATCCTGTCTGCTCCTGCCCTCTCTGGGTAAAACTTGGCAAAGTTGACAAATTTTAACAAATCAATATTACGTGAATATAAATTTCTGGAACAAGTTATTGTTTGCCTAGTTAGATAATTCTCTCAAGAATGAACATGCTTTACCTGCTGGATTGATTTAGTCAACTCTTTCAAAAATCGTCTAAACTTTTGAAATTGATATTGACAACAGTGACTTGTGGAAAATGCTTTATCTTGACTTAGTAGTTTTGTTTAAAGATGTTTACTGAAAGACTATCACTGATCTATTCATTGAATTAATATTATTAATAATATTCTTTTTAAGCACTTCTATGTGTTAGGTATGGTACCTATTCCTGGGTATACAAGGGTGAATAAAATATACACATTCTGTTGCCCCTATAGAGTTTACAATCTTGTCAGGAATACAGGTTAGGAAACAAGAAAAGAGACAAATAAATGTATAATTATGGCTTGTGATGCATGCTATTAAAGAAACAAACAGAGTACAGGACAGAGAATAACAGGGAGAATTTTGCATAGGGTGGTCAGGGAACACCTTACCTTTAAACGTTGACTCAGCTGTGCAGAAAAAGGGATGGATCTCACAGCATTTATTACATTCTAAATAATTTTCTTAATTCTGACAGGTAGTTTCCAATGTCCTGTGGCCATTCTACTTTTATACATTCTTTTTAAAAAGATGCTTTAGCTTTGCCCTACAGCTAATCACCACTCACTGTGTGTTTATAGTATGTTATCATTATAGTGTAAGAATACTCACCAAGGAGATGATGCTCTGTTCTTCATGTCTCTAAAGCATATTCTTTACCATTCATTTAAGCTGCATAGTGTGACAGTGTGTTTCCTAATGACATCCATACCTCTGAGTAGTTCTAAGCTTGCAGAACTACTGCATGGGTCAAATCCACCCTTTAGGTCACACAGTTCACCTGGTTAGAATATGGTGTCTGTGGAACACCTGGGGGACATTCAGGTTGGAGCTCGGTGACCATGTCAGTCCCCTGGCCACGGGCTTCATTCCACCCTTGACCAGTGACTTCACAGCCCTGTGCTATGTGTCCTGTGGGGACCACAGGAGAGTGCAGATTAATTAGAGCAGATACTTCCTGACCTCATGGGGTTAATACAGGAGGGTGCTTATGAGTCCAATTAAATGGTTCCTTCTGAAGCAGCTCCCCTGATCTTCTCAGGAGGAGGAAAAGGAAACAAAGGAGCATGAGAGGCACAAAGCAGCCATGGATAGCTGTGTCTGTGCATGCCCAGCCCAGACAGAAATTATTGTGAATTCCAGCAACCAAAGAACAAATGTGGAGCATCCCTCCCTGCATTCCTGAAGGGAATGTGGAAATACTAAGAAAGAGAAGGACACTCAGATAGTCACAGAACAGGACTTCTTTGACAGAGATTACTGAGCTGGTTTTAAGCAATTTGAGGTGATATGAGCAGGAGCCACCAGCAAAGAAGTACATCTAGGGTCGTTGGACGACTAGCAATTTGTGGTTCATCAAATAGAAACAAAGTGTTTCTAATCCAGGTCTGTAACAGGTGAGGAATGACAAGAAGAGCAATCAGGGGGTCGAGCAGAGACCGCTGCGTGGTGCTGAGTGACCCAGCTGCGCGGCCATTGCATTTCTCTTCAAATAAGGACCTTAGATATAAATCTGTCATTGGTATGAGAGCCTATAATTCCCATAAGCATTTCTCACCAAGGTTGGATTCTTCCCTTTATTCATTCACCAAAATTAGTTGAGCACGTACTATGTGCCAGGTACTATTGCTGCTTTGTCTTCAGTGCCTCTCAAGGTAACAGAGGCAGTCTCTGCCCTCACAGAGCTCACATTCTAGTGGGGTGGGATGGGGGAGACAGAAAATAGACTAATAAGCAAGTGCTATGAAAAGCAATAAAGCAGGTAATAAGGGGGTGAGGGTGCAGGGTGATGAGAAGGGGGCCTTCAGAGAAACCCTTTTTAAGGGCTATTATATAGAGAGGTCAAGAAAGGTCCTTCTGATAAGTGACATTTGTATAGAAATTACAGGGTAAACCCTGGGAAGATGTAGGCGAGAGGATTTCTGGCAGAACAGGAGAAGCAAGCACAAAGTCCCTGGGTCAAGGCGTTTTCTTGTCACAGTCAAGGAACAGCAAGAAAGCCATGTGGCTGAGCAAATGAGGGAGAGAATGGTAGGAAATGTGGTCAGAGATGTAGGCAGGGGCCGGATCATGTGCGGCCACAAAAAGCCTGGGATGGGAGCCGTGGAAAGGTTTTGAGCAGAGAAGTGATGGTATCGAATTCAGATTTTAAAGGGGTCACTCTGGCTGTGTGTGCAAAACAGAGAGGAAGCAGGAATAGCCCAGGGAGGAGACGAAGGTGGTAGATCATTAGCACGTTATTAACTTGAGATTCCCCATCCATACCAGGAAGCTCAGGTCAAGGTGAGTTAAGAATGAGTTCCTTGAGTCACATTTCAAAACTGTAGAATTTCAGTTAATCAGAAAGTCAGTGGGATGCAATAGTCTTATATAGTAGCCACTAGCCACATGTGTATACTGACAACTTGAAATACAGCTAGTCTGAATTGAGATGTTCTATGAGTATAAATCACACTGAGTTTCAAAGACCTGTTACCAAAAAAAAAAAAAAAGAAAGAAAAGAAAAACCCCAAAACCAGAATATGAAGCATCTCATTAAAAAATTTATACTACACTAATTACATATTGAAATGATAATGTTTTGAATATACTGGGTTAAATAAAACATACTCTTTTCTTTTTCTCTCCTCAGAATCTTTATTATATAATAGCATGCATGTCACATGTTAGCCTTTTATTAGATATTGTATTGTTATAGGGCCCAGTACCCTGTTAGTCACAGAGTGTAAATGCTTGATCTTGGATTGAAAGGAAGGTCATGAGTGCCAAGCTGTTGGCAAGTTGCTCTCAGAATTATCAAGTTCGTCTTAATATGGTCATTCATAGACCTGCAACCTGTAGACAAGTTGCGATAAAAAGAATAATGGGCTTCTCTTCTCAAATGAGATAATTTAGCAAAGTAATGACAAAGGAAAGTCATCTCACTTATATTAGGACCACATTTTCCAAATAAAGTCAAAGGCTTTGGTTACAGGCTCTTCCTTTTTTTTCCTGCTACCTCTGGCCCCAAGGCCTGCAAATCACTTTCCTTGTGACAGAGTTCAGTCTTGAATATACCCTGTTGTTGATGGATGTAAACATGACTTGCCTTAGGGCTCATGGAATCCAGATATTAGGACTAAAGTTTATCTCCTCAACTGGGAGGAAGCAAGTCATCCCCAGACTTGGAAATATCTACTCTGGAACTTAGCTTCACCTATTTCTTTTTACTTTATAAAATGGAGCTACTAGAAATTTTAAAATTAAAATTTGTGGCTCACATTGTATTTCTATTGGACATCACTGCTATTAGGAACTGAATTATACAAAGAAATCCTTTGTGATTTAAGACTTGAACATTTTTCTAAAATGTGTTGTCCATTTTCTGGTTTTAATAAACAAAGTTATGCAAAGTATAGCTAATGTAATTGGATTTACTTTAATTAATGGGGTGAGTGTGTCAGTGATTCTGCATCACCAAAGCTTTGTTCTAAACATCTCTCAGTGGCCCCATTGTCCGGAAGATGGTAAAATGGTCCTTCCACACTGGCTTTGCCCTTGGAAGGGCGCCTGGCCTGGGGTCCTCAGCTTCACATGTTCAGGACACAAACTTGATAGGTGTCCTGGCTGAGATCCTAGGGACACATTTCTCAAGAGCTGATATGAGAACAGTGACTTTCCAGAAGGACAGGCTTTTCTGGGCCATTCCATCTGGCTTCTTGCTAATTTATCTTTTCACCTCCCAAAGGTATCTGTGTCATGGGTTGGGCCCCAGAGCCAGGTGGGGCAATGCAAGCTACAGTGTGGATCCACTGCACAGGGGCCAAGGGGTTCTAAAGACGAATAGCTTCACACGAGCGAGGCTGTGGCATGGGAATGGGGTGGGCAGACCTCGCAGAGACAGCCACTAATGTGAGCTCACCTCAGTCTGCATCTCTCCCAATCCTACCATGACTTTCCAACATCTCATTTCCCAGGAGTGATCAAGCTCTAGAGGAACAAGTCAAACTGTTCAGGTTCTCTAGAGGTGGCCACACACACTCAGAAAACAACTTACCGATTTATAGGAAGAAACAAGTCGTCAGGAATCAGAATATTTGGGTCAGAGAATCACTTAGCTCTGCTCTCTGTGGGAGAGACTGCTCAGGAGAGCAAATCCATCAGTATTTGGAGGTTGCTTGGTAGGCAAAGACTGAACAGGGGAGATAGAAGGGTGTCCCGAACATTTGGAAAAGGGAGAAATGGGTACCCTCTGAAGGGTTAAACCATAAAGCCAAATCAGTGGGTCAGAGAAGCGCCATTTCTATTGCTTAGCTTGGAGTAAATATTCATGAAATATTTATGGTCTGCATGTATGTCCAGTCTAAGAGTTAGTGAGACAGAATGATTCCCAGGGCAGAGCAAGATTTGACTGAAGTATTAACATACTTCATGGAGGAATGAGTTAATCACCCACAGAAGCAGAGAAATAGGGGGAGTTTCAGAAACAAACTTTGGCTGTGCCGATTGGTACCATTCCAAGAGAATAGAGGGTGAACTTACTGGAGGTGGACTGAAGGCCAATGAGGACATAGAGTCCCCAACCGTGGAGAAGGACCCATCCAGCTGTCAGAGCCCAGACCATCCAACATCTGAGTCCTAGAACTATGTTCCCAGGTTCTGAATCCAGGACCACTAAGCTGATAATTTGACATCCTGTGCAGCTTTTCCCTGGGAGAGGCCATGCTGGTGAACTCACTTTGATTATCTAGTCTGCCCAAGAGTTTTATTTTTCTATCCCGGTAATTTAATTGGATTTATGGTTGGAGATAGCAGCATTTTGAAGCATAGAATTCATTCACATAGTGAAGCACTTAAATGAATTGAGTCTCCAAGTCCACAAGACTTACTCAAGTGACAGATTCAGTAAGTCCAGCTAGTGCAACCTTCCTACTGAGATTCCTGTGTGTAACTGAATTCCACTGCCTTCCAGTATAGTCTTCAGCAGTGAGTACAAAGAATCACATTCCAGTCTGACTAAGATGACCATCTTGGAATCTGAGAGTCCAATCAGCTGACCACAGCCTCACACCTTGGACAGTTGTGGGGACTATAGGTGTAGAGAAGAGAAAGACACTAAGCTGAATGTTTACTTACCCAAAACGGCTCTTGGATGTGTTTTAAATGTAAGTCTCTATTATCAGCATTTTGATGTGTAAAAATATAAAACCAGTGTTGTGGTTTATTCACACATGCTGTATGATCAGGCCACTCAGGATGGCTGTTCTCTTGTTCTCTGTACATCCTCGGCTCGACCAGTGCCTGCTTCACCTCTGCCCCACTCACGTGACTGACCTTCCTGCATTCTGACCCCAGGCCCCAGCTACTGATTGTTTTTGTAATCAGTATTTCATATAACTTAAAAAAATGTTTTATTATTTCTAAATTTATTTTATCTTTATTGAAGTATAGTTGATTTACAATGTTATGTTAGCTTCAGGTGTACAGCATGTTCTAGCTTCAGATCAGAATTCTCCACTATGCTTATCAAAGGGGTGGTGAGGGGCACGCCCCTCTGCTGGTTTCCCTGGTAACCGATGAGCCAATCGGTCATCAATTCCCCCTGTAACTGATAACCATCCCTTCCCCGAAGGCTGCCTCCCAGTCTGCCGCACATGATGGGGTGTCGCTCCAGGACCTTGCTTTCAGACATGTAAGCTCCCCCATCCTTTAAACCACTGATGTGGTGATCACTGTCGCTGATCCTGGGCTCTTTCTTCCGTCTTGAAGCTGGGTAAGTACAAGCCTTGTAGGCCTGTGGGGTGCAGCCCAACACGTGCGTTCCAGAAATATTTATTGAACATCTGCTATGTTTCAAGCCCTGTTTTAAGTGCTGGGGACATATGTTAGTGGAAAAAACACACAGAGATATCTATTCTCAAGGAAGTTACAGTCCAGAAGGGTGCGTAAGAAAGAGATGATTGTCTTTTAAGATGTCTCTTAATAAATGTAAGTTTTAAAAATTATGTAGTATTTTGGAAAGAGATAAGTGTTAGTTTAAATTTTTAAATGACAACAGAGTAGGGTAAGGAGAATCAAGGTCCTTGACGGACAGATTGCAGAACTAAAAAGGCTGGACTGAGTGCTGTCCGGCTTATTTCCATTTTGAGCCCAGGCCCAATGAGAGTAAACAGGTGACCACACATGTTCTTTAAGGCTAATTTGCAAAACCTGCAGACCAGGGAAAAAAGCTGAAAAGAGAAGCTAAGTATATTGATCACATCTATTCTAAATAAGGGCAATTTCCCGTGGGCCCTCATTGTAGTCTCATTAGGAGCTGCTTTGGGACCAGTCCCCACATACATGCTGCTTGTTTAACTACTGTTACAGAGTCAGAAGTACTTTGTCTCTGCTGCTATTTATCCATTTGCATTCTGACAGACCAGCAACTCCTCACAACTTTGGCCCACCCTTTCCCACCTTTCCTTCTCAAACGATAAGAAGGGGAAATGCTCATTTCAGCTGCTGAAAAAGTCCCTCGACCACCTCCCATGGCTAAAGCCCCTCTTTGATGAGGGTTGAAGTTCTGTGCCTCTTAATCTCAGAACATCTCATTCCTTATATCTGTGATAGCTCATTGATAAAGCTGTGCTCCAGATTCTTTCCTAACCATGCTTTTCAAATCTATGCAAATCAGCACTTAATCGTGTGGTTTGAGATAAAGGATTCCTCTTCTCCCACATTTCCCATTCATCTTCGTGGGTTTGCTTTTTAGAAGATCATAATGTGAGCTGACTGGCTTACATTTTCCCTTTTAAGAAGTAAAAGCAATGGCTAAAAACATTTAAGAGTTATTAAACAAAATTCAGTGAATGCTATAGCTTGCCCATTCCCCCAAACAGCAGAAATCAGTTCCTTTCAAGGGAACTCAAAACAAAAGCATAACCCTGACATGATGCTTTAGAGTTTGGTTCAAGCTTGATCAAACATATACTACCTCTCATAGTGGAAAACACCTGTCTAGTCCCTCAAGGTCAGACATTCAGGACCTGTATTGCTGTCAACACCATCCAATATTTATCAGACCTGAGCTCAGAGCTATGCAAAGTTAAACATTCCTGATCACTTCCTTTTTTTTTTTTTCTTGCAAAGACTAAGCAATCTAATGTGATTAAATAAACAGGCAAGATGAATAAACACAGAAAAGAAATAAATTAAGGAGGCTGACATTTTAGTAGAAACAGTTATTGTATTCCTTGCAAGGTCTTAGGTTCTGGGTCACCACTGAGCAAATCAGGAAATAGATGGGAGCAGGGTTTGGGTTCTCGACAGACCTTACAAAACATGAGTTACCTCATGTGCTGTGTTGCTGGGAAAGGAGAAGAGGCAACTCTCAGTAGACAAGACTTGTAAATGCTGGCTGAGGCCTTAAGGCAGGTCTTTTTCTCTGAGGTAACCACCTAATGTAAAGCCTAGTATAGAGCTTTCTTCTCTCCACTTGACATTAGAAAAAAATGAGGTTTAAAGAAGTTAAGTAATTTTCTCAAACTTACGCAGCTCAGAAGATGCAAAGGTGTGATTCAAACCCAGGTGTATCTGTCCCCAAAGACTATGCCCTTCCCAATAAGCTTCATCAGCCCAAACATGCGGCCCTGAGTCATCTTCCAGGTCCCTTGAGATATCTACCCTGAACCTAGCTCTGGGTGCACACAGGTGGTGTTACTACATCCTGGGGGCAGGACTGCCTCGCTGGGTCCATGGAGGAGGGGTAGCTGACAGTGGGCATACCAGCCAAAGTGGGGGCTGGTGAGAAATACCCCAGCTTCTCCCTTCCTCTTGCCCTCTGGTCTTCTACCAGTTCCTCCCAACGACTGGATTTAGCAGCTAGAAGGCAAGGGAGCCTGGGAAATATACTTCCCTACCTTAAAGGGCTGCGCAGAGAAGGACCAATCTTGAATCTAAGCGCAAACATGCACTGTGCAAAAATCAACAACGTGGTGGTAAATAAGCTGCAAATATGGCAGGGGGCGGGTTGGGATGGGAAAAGGAGAGGCTGAAAGTTCTACTGTAGCCACTGATTAAAGAGGAGTAGGTGGCACACAAAGGCTTTCTTCTTCTCATTCCTAGCAAAAGTGATTATCAAATACTTTAAAGTATTTTTAGGAAAGTGAGGAAGAGTGTCATAATGGGCTAAAATCCAGGAAGCATAAGCTCCAAGGAAGTATTAAAGAATAATGCATGCTTGGTTTGCAAAATAGAAGATTTAGAAGCAGAACAGAACTAACTTCTTGTGGATACAACTCATTATAATAAAGCTGGTCTAGAACGTTGGAGACTAAAAGCAGCAACTGACTGAGGAGGAGTTCCCAAATCAGGACAGAGTCAGCCCTGGCTCCACAGAGGGTGGAAGGATATACGTCAGGACCCCCACACGTCTCGCTCCAGGATTGCAGAGGGCACTTCCAAGGCTGCCGTTATGCAAGGCTTTCCCATCCCTGGGGTGAGTAACCATCATTTAGTCATTCATTCCACAGAAATTTCTGGAACCCCTGCAGTGTACCAGGCACTATCCTAAGCACTGCAGAGAAAAAAGCAGACAAATAATAGGAGCACCCCAAGCCTTAATGGGAGCCAGATCAATATAGCCCACCCCATCGGGAGGAGAGGGAGGGAGGGGTGTTCCTGGCAGGGTGTGGTCAGAGAGGACCCTCCATCCCTACTTCCTGGGTTACTCCTAGTCCTGGTAGACACATTTATGGCAGTTAAACATGCAACAGAGGGCTTCCCTGGGGGCACAGTGGTTGAGAGTGCGCCTGCCGATGCAGGGGACACGGGTTCGTGCCCCGGTCCGGGAAGATCCCACATGCCGCAGAGCGGCTGGGCCCGTGAGTCATGGCCGCTGAGCCTGCGCGTCCAGAGCCTGTGCTCCGCAACGGGAGAGGCCGCAACAGTGAGAGGCCTGCGTACCGCAAAAAACAAAAAAACAAAAAAAACATGCAACAGGGACACATCTGTGTCATTAATAGAGATACTACTATAAAGAACAATATTTCCTCCTGGGTTCTAGTTTATTCAGTTTAATTCAACAGACGTTTATTGTGTGCCAGTTCTACGCCTAGAACTGGAGGTACAGAGACAAACATTTTCTTCAAAAAGCATTGCTGCTGCCCTCAGCCGAGTAGGAATGGCAAATCCATGCCGTTTCAATCCAGAAATTGCTGCCAGAGACCTGAGTCCTCTGCAGGTTCATGCAGAGGGTGGGAAGTGATTTCCCCACCAGCTCAGAGTGGTGGTGATACTGGTCAGTGCAACGTGAAGCTGACCTGTGCCAGTTCTGCAGCCCTCCGGTCACTACGTCTGAGGGCTGATTTTCAAGAAGGGAAAGGCTTTTTGACTTTGCCTCATGAAAAGAAGTTCAGCGCTTTCTTCGGCAGCACGTACAGTAAAATTAGAGAGATACAGAGAAGATTAGCATGGCCACTATGTAAGAATAACGTGCAAATTCAAACAAAACGTTTCATAGTTTTGTAAATAGGTGGAGCACAGAGGATTTTTAGGGCAGTGAAATACTCTGTATGATACCATAATAATGGATACATGGCATTATACACTTGTCCAATCCCATGGAATGTACAGCATCAGGAGAGCACTGTAATGTAAACTATGGACTCTGGGTGATAATGTCACTGTGGATTCATCTACTGCAACAAATGTCCACTCTGGTGGGGCATGTTGATCACGGTGGAGGCTGGGGGTGGGGGCAGGGGGATTATGGGAAATCTCTGTACCTGCTGCTCAATTTTGCTGTGAACCTAAAACTGCTCTTTAAAAAAAGTCTTAATTAAAAAAAAAAAAAAAAGGACTAAAAACAAACAAACTAAAAAAGAACATCAGGCAGCTGAGTAAACTCCCCGGAACAGCCAGCCAGACAGAGACAGACAGGCTCCTGAACTGCTCTGCAGGGGCCTGAGGAAGTTAGAACGGTTCCACAGAGGGGGAGAAGGGGGTCCTCCTAGTCCAGCTCTGTCTCCCCATCTGGCAGGGGCAGGGAGTGCAGGCCAGTGTATTGTAGACTATAATTCTCTCCTCTTACACTAATGCTTTGCAAAAAGCACCTGAGTAATTTAACTTAGTCCAATCTTATCATTTACTTTTTGATTTATTAATAACTAGGAGAAAATATATCTGAACAGATTTCTTTCTTTCTTTTTTTTTTTTTAGAATGTGAGCACATTATCTATATTCTCTGCATTCCTGGTTTTCAAATCACTGGTACATTTTATTTTATTTTAATAAATTTATTTACTCATTTATTTATTTATTTACCTCCGGCCACCCTGGGTCTTCGCCGCGGTGTGCGGGTCTCAGATGGCAGCGGCCTCCCCTGTAGCGGAGCACAGGTTCCAGGTGCATGGGCCCCAGCAGCCGCGGCTCGTGGGCTCCAGAGCGCAGGCTCAGTAGTTGTGGTGCACAGGGCCCAGCTGCTCCGCAGCGTGTGGGATCTTCCCGGACCAGGGCTCAAACCCGTGTCCCCTGCATTGGCAGGTGGACCCTCAACGACTGTGCCACCAGGGACGTCCCTAAGCAAATTTCTTACATTGTAACTCTTTTTTTTTTACACATTTGTAAATCTTTTTTTTTTTAACGTGTTCCTCTGTAGTTTTGATTGGCATTTCTCTAATGATTAGTGATGTTGAGCATCTTTTCATGTGTTTGTTGGCAATCTGTATATCTTCTTTGGGGAAATGTCTATTTAGGTCTTCTGCCCATTTTTGGATTGGGTTGTTTGTTCTTTTGATATTGAGCTGCATGAGCTGCTTGTATAATTTGGAGATTAACCCTTTGTCAGTTGCTTCATTTGCAAATCTTTTCCCCCATTCTGAGGGTTGTCTTTTCATCTTGTTTATGGTTTCCTTTGCTATGCAAAACCTTTTAAGTTTCATTAGCTCCCGTTTGTTTATTTTTGTTTTTATTTCCATTACTCTAGGAGGTGGGTCAAAAAGGATCTTGCTGTGATTTATGTCAAAGAGTGTTCTTCCTATGTTTTCCTCTAAGAGTTTTATAGTTTCTGGCCTTACATTTAGGTTTAATCCATTTTGAGTTTAGTTTTGTATATGGTGTTAGGAAGTGTTCTAATTTCATGCTTTTACATGTAGCTGTCCAGTTTTCCCAGCACCACTTATTGAAGAGGCTGTCTTTTCTTCATTGTATATTCTTGCCTCCTTTATCAAAGATAAGGTGGCCATATGTGTGTGGGTTTCTCTCTGGCTTTCTAACCTGTTCCACTGATCTGTATTTCTGCTTTTGTGCCAGTACCATACTGTCTTGTTTACTGTAACTTTGTAATATAGTCCAAAGTCAGGGAACCTGATTCCTCCAGCTCCATTTTTCTTTCTCAAGATTGCTTTGGCTCTTAGGGGCCTTTTGTGTTTCCATACAAATCATGAATTTTTTTTGTTCTAGTTCTGTGAAAAATGCCCTTGGTAGTTGATAGGGATTGCATTGAATCTGTAGATTGCTTTGGGTAGTATAGTCATTTTCACAGTGTTGATCCTTCCAATACAGGAACATGGTATATCTCTCCATCTGTTTGTATCATCTTTAATTTCTTTCATCAGTGTCTTATAATTTTCTGCATACAGGTCTTTTGTCTCCTTAGGTAGGTTTATTCCTAGGTATTTTAGTCTTTTTTTCTTGCAATGGTAAATGAGAGTGTTTCCTTAATTTCTCTTTCAGATTTTTCATCATTAGTGTATAGGAATGCAGGAGATTTCTGTGCATTAATTTTGTATCCTTCTACTCTACCAAATTCATTGATTAGCTCTAGTAGTCTTCTGGTAGCATCTTTAGGATTCTCTGTGTATAATATCAATTCATCTGCAAACAGTGACAGTTTTACTTCTTCTTTTCCGATTTGGATTCCTTTTATTTCTTTTTCTTTTCTGATTGCTGTGGCTAAAACTTCCAAAACTATGTTGAATAATAGCAGTGAAAGTGGGCAAACTTGTCTTGTTCCTAATCTTAGAGGAAATGGTTTCAGTTTTTCACCATTGAGAATGATGCTGGCTATGGGTTTGTCATATATGGCCTTTATTATGTTGAGGTAGGTTCCCTCTATGCCTACTTTCTGGAGAGTTTTTATCATAAATGGGTTTTGAATTTTGTCAAAATATTTTTCTGCATCTATTGAGATTATCGTATGGTTTTGTTTTTGTTTTTGTTTTTTTTTGTGGTACGCGGGCCTCTCACTGCTGTGGCCTCTCCCATTGTGGAGCACAGGCTCTGGACACGCAGGCTCAGCGGCCATGGCTCACGGGCCCAGCCTCTCCGCGGCACGTGGGATCTTCCCGGACCGGGGCATGAACCCGTGTCCCCTGCATCGGAAGGCGAACTCTCAACCACTGCGCCACCAGGGAAGCCCTATCATATGGTTTTTATCCTTCAGTTTGTTAGTATGGTGTGTCACATTGACTGATTTGCGTATATTGAAGAATCCTTGCATTCCTGGGATAAACCCCACTTGATCATGGGGTATCATCCTTTTAATATGCTGTTAGATTCTGTTTGCTAGTATTTTGTTGAGGATTTTTGCATCTATATTCATCAATGACATTGGCCTGAAATTTTCTTTCTTTGTGACCTCTTTGTCTGTTTTTGGTATCAGGGTGATGGTGGCCTCATAGAATGAGTTTGGGAGTGTTCCTCCCTCTGCTATATTTTGGAAGAGTTTGGGAAGGACAGGTGTTAGCTCTTCTCTAAATGTTAGAT
Organism: Hyperoodon ampullatus; assembly: GCF_949752795.1. Taxonomy (NCBI): domain Eukaryota; kingdom Metazoa; phylum Chordata; class Mammalia; order Artiodactyla; family Ziphiidae; genus Hyperoodon; species Hyperoodon ampullatus. The sequence goes on along the minus strand of NC_136915.1, from coordinate 84,590,082 downwards.
AGAATTTGCCTGTGAAGCCATTGGGTCCTGGGCTTTTGTTTGTTGGAAGATTTTTAATCACAGTTTCAATTTCAGGGTTTGTGACTGGTCTCTTTATATTTTCTATTTCTTCCTGGTTCAGTCTCGGAAGGTTGTGCTTTTCTAAGGATTTGTCCATTTCTTCCAGGTTGTCCATTTTATTGGCATAGAGTTGCTTGTAGTAATCTCTCATGATCCTTTGTATTTCTGCAGTGTCAGTTTTTACTTCTCCTTTTTCATTTCTAATTCTGTTGATTTGAGTCTTCTCCTTTTTTCCTCTTGATGAGGCTGATTAATGGTTTATCAATTTTGTTTATCTTCTCAAACAACCAGCTTTTAGTTTTATTGATCTTTGCATTGTTTCCTTCATTTCTTTTTCATTTATTTCTGATCTGATCTTTATGATATCTTTCCTTCTGCTAACTTTGTGGGTTTTTTTGTTCTTGTTTCTCCAACTGCTTTTGGTGTAAGGTTAGGTGGTTTATCTGAGATTTTTCTTGTTTCTTGAGGTAGGATTGTATTGCTATAAACTTCCCTCCTAGAAGGAGGGAAGTTTTTGCTGCATCCCATAAGTTTTGGGTCATCGCGTTTTCATTGTCATTTGTTTCTAGTTTTTTTTTAAATTTCCTCTGATTTCTTCAGTGATCTCTTGGTTATTTAGTAGTGTATTGTTCAGCCTCCATGTGTTTGTATTTTTTACAGTTTTTTTCCTGTAATTGATATCTAATCTCATAGCATTGTGGTTGGAAAAGGTACTTGATACAATTTCAATTTTCTTAAATTTACCTAGGCTTGATTTGTGACACAAGATATGATCTATCCTGGAGAACGTTCCATGAGCACTTGAGAAGAAAGTGTATTCTATTGTTTTTGGATTGAATGTCCTATAAATATCAATTAAGTCCATGTTGTTTAATGTGTCATTTAAAGCTTGTATTTCCTTATTAATTTTCTCTTTGGATGATCTGTCTATTGGTGTAAGTGAGGTGTTAATGTCCCCCTCTATTATTGTGTTACTGTTGATTTCCTTTTTTATAGCTGTTATCAGTTGCCTTATGTATTGAGGTGCTCCTGTGTTGGGTGCATATATATTTATAATTGTTATATCTTCTTCTTGATTGATCCCTTGATCATTATGTAGTGTCCTTCCTTGCCTCTTGTAACATTCTTTATTTTAAAGTCTATTTTATCTGATATGAGTATTGCTACTCCAGCTTTCTTTTGATTTCCATTTGCATGGAATATCTTTTTCCATCCCCTCACTTTCAGTCTGCATGTGTCCCTAGGTCTGAGGTGGGTCTCTTGTAGACAGCATATTTATGGGTCTTGTTTTTGTATCCATTCAGTGATCCTGTGTCTTTTGGTTTGAGCACTTAATCCATTCATGTTTAAGATAATTATCGACATGTATGTTCCTATTACTATTTTCTTAATTGTTATGGGGTTGTTTTTGTAGGTCCTTTTCTTCTTTTGTGTTTCCCACTTAGAGAAGTTCCTTTAGAAGTTGTTGTAGAGCTGGTTTGGTGGTGCTGAATTCTCTTAGCTTTTGCTTGTCTGTAAAGCTTTTGATTTCTCTGTTGAATCTGAATGAGATCCTTCCCGGGTAGAGTAGTCTTGGTTGTAGGTTCTTACCTTTCATCACTTTACATATGTCCTGCCACTCCCTTCTGGCTTGCAGAGTTTCTGCTGAAAGATCAGCTGTTAAACTTATGGGGGTTCTCTTGTATGTTATTTGTTGCTTTTCCCTTGCTGCTTTAATATTTTTTCTTTGTATTTAATTTTTGATAGTTTGATTAATATGTGTCTTGGCATGTTTCTCCTTGGATTTATCCTGTATGGGACCCTCTGCACTTCCTGGACTTGATTGATTCTTTCCTTTCCCATGTTAGGGAAGATTTCAACTATCATCTCCTCAAATATTTTCTCAGACCCTTTTTTTTTTCTCTTCTTCTTCTGGGACCCCTATAATTCAAATGTTGGTGCATTTAATGTTGTCCCAGAAGTCTCTGAGACTGTCCTCTATTCTTTTCATTCTTTTTTCTTTATTCTGCTCTGTGGTTTTTATTTCCACTATTTTATCTTTCATGTCATTTATCCGCTCTTCTGCCTCAGTTATTCTGCTATTGACTCCTTCTAGAGTTTTGTAATTTCATTTATTGTGTTGTTTATCATTGTTTGTTTGCTCTTTAGTTTTTCTAGGTCCTTGTTAAATGTTTCTTGTATTTTCTCCATTCTATTTCCAATATTTTGGATCATCTTTACTATCATTACTCTGAATTCTTTTTCAGGTAGCCTGCCTATTTCCTCTTCATTTTTTTGGTCTGGTGGGTTTTTACCTTGCTCCTTTATCTGCTGCATATTTCTATGTCTTCTCATTTTGTTTAACTTACTGTGTTTGGGGTACCCTTTTGCAGGCTGCAGTTTCGTAGTTTCCGTTGTTTTTGGTGTCTGCCCCCAGTGGGTAAGGTTGGTTCAGTGGCTTGTGTAGGCTTCCTGGTGGAGGGGACTGGTGCCTGTGTTCTGGTGGGTGGGGCTGGATCTTGTCTTTCTGGTGGGCAAGGCTGTGTCTGGTGGTGTGTTTTGGGGTGTCTGTGAACTTAGTATGATTTTAGGCAGCCTCTCTGCTAATGAGTGGGGTTGTGTTCCTGTCTTGCTAGTCGTTTGGCATGGAGCATCCAGCACTGAAGCTTGTTGACAGTTGTGTGGAGCTAGGTCTTAGTGTTGATACAGAGATCTCTGGGAGAGCTCTCGCCAATTGATATTATATGGGGCCAGGAGGTCTCTGGTGGTGCAATGTCCTGAAGTCGGCTCTCCCACCTCAGAGGCTCAGGCCTGACACAAGGCCAGAGCACCAAGACCCTGTCCGCCACATGGCTTCTAGTGCTAGAGGGTCTTCTGCAGAGGTGGGTAGTGGCTGTGGCCCACCGTGGGGACAAGGACACTGGCAGCAGAAATTCTGGGAAATACTCTTTGGTGTGAGCCCTCCCACAGTTTGCCATTAACCCCCCTGACTTGTCATTTTAATATACCTTAATTTAAGGATGCCAAGTGCGATTGAAAAGATAAAATAGCTCTCCACCCAGAACTGACCACTCCTGTCTCGAGCACCTGCAGCACTTTTTGTTCTATCTTCGTCTAGGACAGCGTCTTCTGCGTTATAGCACATATTTTGGCCTTCACCTCCCTAGATCCCCTTGAGGGCAGTGGGAATATCTTGGTCTTCCTGGTGCCCCCGCAGTACCTTGCCCTGAGCTGGTGCATAGTGGATGCTTAGGGTAGGGTGCTAGCAGGCTGGATCATGGTCAAATATACATGCTCTGGATTCAAATGACCTGCTTTTAGCCCCCAGCTCTGATGCATCCCAGTGTGTGATCTTGAGCAAGTTTCCTTAGCCTTGCTAAAGGCTAAGGTGGAGAAATTACAGTACCTGCTTCTCAGGATTTTCATGAGAAGTAAATTAGATAATCCCAGTGCATGGTAAGCACTCAAAACATCCTGTGCCTAAATCATGATGACCTAGACAGAAAAGTTTATCAACGCTGGTAAAACAGTTAGTACTTCCTTGTGAAACGTGCAGGCAAAGGGAAAACTACTCATTTTAGACCGGTGTTTAGTACCGATGGGAGTGTTAGGAGGTGGGTATGAGGAAAAACTTCATCACATGTCCAGTATTATCAAGAAGGCTTAAGGAATTGAGGTTTCAGGAGCTCTTAGTAGAAGGGAGCTTGCCCCGGAGAGTCTTATAGGTAAATGGGAGGATCCCAGAAAATTGCTCTTTGCCTCTCTCTCTGCGCTCCCCCTCTCAAGTTCTCTCCTCCCCAAAGCCCTTCCTAGAACAACACATCGCTGCTGAACTTGGAAAGGGATGGACACTGAGGAGCAGGTTCAGAGCCTGTCATGCAGTCATCTGCCTCCCAGCCTTGCCCTAGGGCATCGCCCACCCTGTCTCCTATGTATAATGTGCCCCACAGGTGTACCTGATTACATTATTCTGCCCTGGGAGCTGTGTGCTCATTGTGTGCCGACCGCATGGCTGGATCTCAGTAATAATGGACATTGCTAAGCCTGCAATAACCAGAATCAATGCATTTGCCAATGCGGGAATAAAATAAGCAGACCCACAAGCAAACGGCCCGTAATATCTGAGTTACTTCTAGTGACAAAGAAATGGTGAGTCTGGGTGCTTTGAACCATGTCAGTTTAGAAGGTATATTCACAGAAACTATGAACTATAATCTTAGAAGATAAATATTAAAAACTTTAAAAAGTAATTTGAAAAGAATAATATTTGATACAACTAGTATATATCAGCCATGAATATAAGCTCTGGCCCACATTCCCAAGTCTCTAAGAAAATGAAAAATGGACTATGAGGTTTGGACCACTGTTCCATTGTGCCCATTTTACAGGTAGGAAAACTAAAACCTGAGAAATCAAATGGCTTTACATACCTGCATGCATGCACACACAACACATAAATTTCTCTCTCCTGTGGGAAGAAGTGCATGCCACTTTTCCATGACCACTTTTGATTTTAAGACTCAACCATTTCACGAGGCCTCAAAATCCAGTGTGCTTTGCTCTTGGATTAACTGTGCTATTTGAACTAAAGGCTTAACTTGTTCTTAATCCTCTTTTTGAAATGCTGACTTAGAGAATTAGCGCCCCGCCCAACAGTTCCCAGGCACAGATGAAGCAAACAGCCAGCATGCACATTTTAGCAACAGATAGAGCCTGGGTCGGAGATCTGGGGACCAGTTTGTCATGGCGCCTGTGTCAGAGCCAGCCTACCAGGGTTAGAGATCAAGGCAGAGACAGAGATAGTGGAGGTTATCTGAGGAGGCACCAGATTCGATCAGGAAAGAGCATCGTGGCCACAGCCAAGACTTCAGTGACTGCAGCAGCCCTCTTGGGTAATTCAGAGTGGGTGGACTTCTCCATGAAGGAGAACCACAGAGGTGGTGCCTTTCACACGCCTGCTGTTATTGTTATCCATCACTGATGAGGCTGTGGTAACCGTCCCTGCCCCACTGGGTTAACGAGCAGTTGGGAATCAGAATCTATGAGTATTGCCCGGCAGAACTGGAGTAATATTTCCAGTCATAACGTGACCTTTCTGCCCTATGAAGACAGAGGTAAAGTGACTTTCTCAGGCATGGGGACAAGGCACTCCTTTCCCTCTCTCGGGGTATTTGGGGGCAGCTGGTGAGAGCTTGTAGTTCATGGCCACACAGTCAGCTCCCAGCTCCTCTTCATTATGAAAAGAAAATTCTCTCCATCTGACCCCGCAGCTCCCTGACCTCCCATACACTATCTCACTCAACTCCTGCTGCCCCCGTGGGTTTTTTCTCTCCTGGCTGCCCTTAATGATGATTGGAACATTCTTGCCACATGATAATCATGTTTCTGATGGGAGGGAGGGAGAGGACCCAAGGTGACTTTTCCTAGCATCAGCCTCAGTCATGGGTTCTCAGGCACCATCAACATTTGTCTAAGCAGCTTTAAAGGTGATACAGAAATGACCACATAGGCAGGGCACAAGACTAGTGACGGTTTAATAAGCAAGGCCCAGACACCCAGGTGCTGGTGCCACCTGACCTGCTCCCAGAGGCAGGCTCAGAGATTGGCATGAGGCAACCTAGCCCGGGTTTGGGGAAGTGACGCCCACAGAGGAGTCAAGTCCGTGGTGCAGACAGCCCCTGTAACCCACAGGGAGGAACTCAGCTGAGAAGCCTCCCTCCTGGGCTCTCAGGTAAGGAGCAACCATCCTACACAGACAAGTGGAAATACAAGGGAGTCCAACAAGTTCCCTCTTGAGCCTGGACATTTGCATCGTGTGTGAGAAAAGTGGAGGTGTGAGCAAAGATAAGTGGAGGTGATTACGGTTTAAACGAACTCATCAGCTCCATTATGCCATAGCAAGAAGTAGGTCAGAAGGGCCCTCCTGTCCCAAACTCTAGTTTCTTCATCATAATCATGACCCATGTTTCTTAATGAGTAACAGAAATGCTGAGGAACATTTATTTCATGCTGTCAAGGCAAAAAGAAGCCATTTTCAGGTAGAATCTCTTTTTATTCTGCTCTAGAGAGGGGGAATGTGGAAAAACATTAAGGACTAAATGAGTTGGAAACAAAGCAAAAGAAGGAATCCTTTATTCTTGAATAAGACCAGGTTTTGGCTTAGGTTTCTTTTGGAAATTCCCTTTTTTTCGAAGCCTGGAACTTCAGAGAGGGCCAGCTTCACAAGGTAGGAAACACTGAGGAAAAAGAGAAAGGGACTTGAATCCAAGCGTTGGTTTCTATGGAGCTTTCATAGGCCATGTGCATGCTTTAGTGCTGTCCTTGGGGAGAGTAGCATGTGTGATGGTTAGGGAGTCGCACCCCGGAGCTCAACTGCCTGCTTTCAAATCCCAGCTCTGCCTCTTCTCAGCTGTGGAAACTTGGGCAAACTCCTTAACCTTTCTGACCTTTGGGTTAACTCATGTTATAAAATTCTATCTACTTCTCACAGGGTTGTCATGAGGATTAAATCAGCTAATGCCTAGAGGATGCTAGAATGATATTTTCCAGCCATTTTCACTAGTTGCAAATAATAGAAATAGATCGCTGAATATTTCCAAATGATCATTTGCTTCTCCACTGGCATCATGACATCAGCTAAGAAGAAATAAAAGGCTATTTATAGAGGGAACAAAGTTAGCTTGCAGATTTCCTGGAGTCTCAGAAAGTGACATCATGTCAGAGCTATGTCTAGTGTGTTGTCCATTCATCTAGCAAATATTTGATGGGTCCTGGCCTTCCGTGGAGGAGCAAGGCAGACATGTTCTCACCTGTGTGGTGCTTAGACCAGGAAAGAACAGAATATCATCATAATAACCTCAATACAGGGCAATGAAGGTGGCAAGAGGGTAAGTATGGGATTCTGGCTGCTGACCAGGTGGAAGACTGTGTCTTTAACAGCCCCAGCCCCCCAGGTGCCCAGCACAGGCTAGACACATAGTAGGTGCTCAATAAACATTCAAGGAACTAATGCATACAGTACTTATTGTGTGGGACTGTGTGTTTCGTGTTGCACTTTACCTCCTACTCTTCAGAGCAGGAACACATCTCCTTCATTTTTGCGACCCCAGCACCTAACGTCACGCCTAGCACATAGGGTAGGGGGTGATAAATATTTGTTGAATTGATATGAATGATTGATAAGCCTGATGTGTCTCTCCCGCTGTTCAACGGTGGAGGCCTTTCTTGCTTTAACCCAAAGAAGTGAGAAACTTGACAAGATGGGTAGCCAAGTTATTTTTAGGAGCTGAATCTTTTTATACCCATTAAAATTATATATGTAACTGGTTTTCTGCTCACGCTCAGCTGCCGCGACCTCCTCTTTCTTATGAAAACTCTCTCTCTTTAGGGTTAGGGTCCCACCTGCCCTCCCCCATCTCTCTGGAAATTTCTCCATTTTTTCTCTATCATCTCCCTCCTCCAGCTCCCGGCCTCAGTCCTAAGCCCAGCAGTCGCCATTGCTGCTGTCGGGCCACTAACGCTATCAACACCCTCCCTCCAAGAGCAGACCCACATCCTGGCCCCAGGAGCCGACACATGTTCCTCTGGCAATGCTGACTGGCCCAAGGAGTGGGCATGAGCCTCAAGCAGGGACAGTCAAAGTCCTTCCCTGGCATGACGGCTGCACCTTGGGGTGATGAAGCTGAGAGGACGTGGCCCTGGGGCTGTTGGCAGCAACCAGGCCATACCAAGTGGAGTCTCCCTGCAGAGACAAGTGGAGGCCAGCTGAAATGGGAGATGGGAGAGAGAGCAGACAAGAATGAGAGAGAGACCCAGTCTCTGGGACTTCCCTGGTGGTTCAGTGTTTGAGATGACAAGCTTCCAACGCAGAGGGCACGGGTTCGATCCTTGGTCAGGGAACTAGGATCCTGCATGCCATAGGTGCGAGGCCAAAAATAAATAAATAAATAAATATGACCACATACATTAAAAAAAAGAGAGAGAGAGAGAGAGAAACCCAGCCTCAGAGGGCTCTGGTTTCTGTAGCCCTTGCACTGGGCTGTGAGCTTCCCAGACGCATAAACCCGTGCCTTCCCCTTTAACTGAGCTGAGCAGACTGGAGTGCTGCTGTCTGCAGAGGGATTTGCTGCCACCCTAACCCTCCTTGGGGGCCTTGTCCACTTTTACAGCTTTGACCAGACTTCTAAGCAAATGGCTCCCAATTTCTATCCCTAACCTCAGTCTCTCCACAAGCCTGTGCCCCAGTTCCAGCGTTCCGTGCAGGGCACAGTTCCTGGACGGCCACTGCCCCCCTCAACTTCAACTTGTGTAAGCCTCTTCGCTGCTGAGCTGCAGACCTTCTCCTCCATGCTCTACCTTGAACTGTGGTGCCTCGTTTCTCTCCCCCGAGGCCTTCCTCCTCTCTCTTCTTCCTTCCGCCACCCACAATCAGGTGCTAAGTCTGCAGATTCCTCCTTCGCACTGTTTCCTACAGCTGCCCTTGTTTTCTATTCTGGCCACCACGTGGGTTAGGGGCTTAGCTTCTTGATGTGGCCCCCTAATCAATTCTTCTGGCACAGCATGATCAGAGGAATAAGCTTCTTGAGGTTCTCTCTGCTGAATCAAGTCCAGGCTTCTTAGCGGAGCCCACAAAGCTGCCTGCCAGCCATCGTCCTAGCTTTTGGCCACACTCCTCACCTACAGGACCCCTGCCCCCCAAACCCATCGCGCATAGCACTCTGCTCACGCAGGCCTCAGCCCTTGCTCACCCCTCCTCCGCCCTGCCATTCCTCTGCGGTCCAGCTCAGATACTGCTTTCCTCCAGGGAACCTTCTCTCTTCCCCCGGTGAAAAGTGAACTCTCTCCTCAAAGGTCCCAAATACATTTTAGGTCTTTAAACAAAGTTTTATGGCTATGGAGCAACTATTACGTGCCAGGCCCCGGGGACCTGACTTAAGGATAACGCAGTCTCTGCAGGCACTGAGCCCTCAATGGACTAGCAAGAGACATGGCGACATATCCTGCTTCACTTATACCGCCTCCTCCTGTGGAAGCTTCCATATTAGTCTCACTCCCTGATTAGATTGAAAGACATTTTAGAGAAAGGACCCATAGAATAGTTCCTGGCACACGGCCCTACACATAGGAATTCCTCAATAAATACTAACCTATATAAAGCAACGTCTTGGTTAACAAATCCATAAAGGGTAAGAGATGTAAAACAACACTATTCTTTTTTTTTTTTTTTTTTGCATTACACGGGCTTCTCACTGCTGTGGCCTCTCCCGTTGCGGAGCACAGGCTGTGGACGCGCAGGCCCAGCAGCCATGGCTCACGGGCCCAGCCGCTCCGCGGCATGTGGGATCTTCCCAGACCGGGGCACGAACCCGTGTCCCCTGCACTGGCAGGCGGACTCTCAACCACTGCGCCACCAGGGAAGCCCAACACTATTCTTTTTTAAAATTAATTTTATTGAAGTATAGTTGATTTACAATGTTGTGTTAATTTCTGCTTATACAGCAAAGAAATTCAGTTATATGTATATATATACACACACTCTCTCTTTTTCATATTCTTTTCCATTATGGTTATCATAGGATATTGAATATAGTTCCCTGTGCTATATAGGAGGACCTTGTTGTTTATCCATTCTAAATATGAGTTTGCATCTGCTAATCCCAAACTCCCAACCCAGCCCTCTCCTAGCACCCCCCGCCTTGGCAACCACAAGTCTGTTCTCTATGTCTATGAGTCTGTGTTTCACAGGTAAGTTCATTTGTGTCATATCTTAGATTTCACATATAAGTGATATCAGATGGTATTTGTCTTTCGCTTTCTGACTTACTTCACTTAGCATGATAATCTCTGGGTCCATCCATGTTGCTGCAAATAGCATTATTTCATTCATTTTTTTTTTTAACAAATACTATTCTTAAAATTAAGGTCCAGGCTTAAAACTAATCCTTTCAATTTGGTCATTTTAACAGCTGTGTATAAAGTTTACCAAATTCTGAAAACTACTGCCTTGGTACCACAAGCACCCTCTAGAATATATGTCCTGTTACTCCCCTGATGACAGGGAATAGAAGTCATTTCATGGTTTGTTTGTAGCTGATTTAGAACTGTGAGTTGCTACAATATAGTAACTTAAAGGGTAATAGTTTAGGACAGCAATTACAACTAGCCAAACATTATAAACATGCTTCCAGTGTGGAAATAACTTGGCTTATTCAGGAAGTGATTGGATGAGTGATGGGCTAAAATTTTGGAGCATTTGTGACCTATGCTATTTTATAAAATGTCAGCAAATGAATTATCTAAAAAAGAATGAATCCTCCTATGCAAATGTTTTTAAACTGGTTATATCATTATTTTTAAAATTTTTCATCTGAGGTGGTTATTTCATTATTTTAAAAAAATTTTCATCTGAGGAATTCCACACCTAATTATCTTTTTCTATTAGACTTGCCTTTTAATAGGGTTGTCTTTCTATATTGGAATTCATTTTTTTCCATGTACAAAACTTTGAGAGTTCATCGATACACCCAACCAGATAAAGTGTATATACTTCAAGCCCACATATAATTTTCTGAGTTAAAGACACCTGTATGATGGGCTGACCATGACATACCTAAAGGTTATTTTTTTTTTAATTTGCATGGAACAAAATTTATTAATAAATAACATTGTTAAGATGGTTCATATCCAAACTAAAATGCTGGCAGAAAATCATACAAATCTTTACATAGGATGTAATGTATGTACATAGGAAGGATTCTTTTGTTTTATATCCAAAGTCTAGCAGAGAACTCAGCATCAGGCAAGATACTCAAGCATTTATTGAATGAATAGATTTCTGTTCATCAAATTAGTGCATAAGTCAGGGTAAGTCCAGGCCACTCAAGACGCCTGGTCTCTTGCTCTCGGTACATCCTCTACTTGACTAGTGCCTGCTTCACTCACATGACTATCCAGTCCTTACTTATAGGGCTTAATTTGTCCCTGGTAACTGATGAGACAACCTGATGTCAATTCCCTCTATAAATGGTAGCCTCCTTCTTCCCCAAGTAGTAAAGACTGCTGCCATTTCCTGCTCACTGTCTGCTGGTGGGGTGTTGCTCCAGGACACTTTGGGTAAGATTTCCCCATCTATTAAACCATTAATGTCTCTGTCGCTGTCTCCAGGCTCTTCTTCGATCTCCATCTCCAGACTGGGCAACTGCACGGCTTGCAGGCCTGTGGGGTCCAGCCCAACAGTCAGGTATAAGGAGATATAGAAATGGGGAATTAAGGGATGTTTTCATAACATGATACAATATAAAAACTTTTAAATCATATGTTATATTACCAAGAACATATGCTAAAGGCTTTAATTTTAAATGACTTTTTCTTACTAAAACAATGTCCACAAATTACATTTATGATTTATTTATTTTGTCAACATTGTATGTAGATAATGTATGATGAATATTTACTGTTCATCAAAATGAAATTTGGCAGGAAGTCTGATAAGCCTTAAGCTTATAAAGATAGTTGTGTGCTGAAAATAATAATCCTGTCTAAGATTTGAACTGGAAGATTTTTCTCTAAAATTATACTTTTCAAAATACTGGTGCTATGGGATAACATTTGGCAAAGTTTCTTGTAAACTATTCTAGACAGCTAGTATTTTGAATGACCAGGACAACAGATTTCATTTTATGGACTCTCAACTATTTAATTTCGGTCTAAATGTTAACTGTTAGACTAGTGTATAATTATTTTCACAAAATGCATAATCATGGCTGTCAACTTTTCCATGACTAACTATACCCTGCCAGATGTTTTTTAGGTTCTGCTAAGTCACATTTTTTTTCCCCCGGAGCTCTGTGTTCCCACACTTATTCCCTCTGGTCTTTTTTCATACTTTGCCTTTTACATGAATTTTGGGTAAATGGTTTTATTGTTCTTTTTACTATTTTATATGAATATAATAGTTTCATATAAATTACTCTCAATTTCACCTTCTATCATAACGCTTAACCTATCCCTTTCCTGGGGAGAGATACATTTTGTGCAATTTATTCGGAAAAGTTATTAAGCCTTTCTAAGCAAGGAAAGCTAGCAACAGCTCATCAGATGACTGAAAATCTTCTGAATCACTCTAATATCGAGTCTTTTAGGAAAATGCTAACCATTTCCCAAACTTTGACATTTGTTTTCTGCTCTTCAGCCACTTCTCCTGATTAGATTTTCTGGCTGTAGCAAGGATCATTAATCATTAGACAGCTGGGGCTCACTGTCAAGTGAGACCTTGTAACACATGGTGGATTTGTATTTTCTTACCAAGTTGAGCTCTTACGGAACATTCACTGCCGGCCAGAATTTCGACGACAAATTTCATCTCTCGAATGCCAGTGAAAATATCTGGCTGCATGCATGGTTTCAAAGTGTTTATTGGTTCAAAATGTATTAAAGCCTACCAGGTGCTTGTAATTGTGTGAGAAATGTGAAGGAAAAAACCCAGTCCTTATTCCCCGAAGGAGCTCTAGTGGGAAAGACAGACGACAAACACACAGTTGAAATCAAGTAAAGTATTCAACGAAGTCAAGTCTGTGAAACAGATGGGGAGTGCTATAAAAGTACAGAGGAAGCGCTGCAACATTGCCCCAGTCACCTTCAGACTCTTCACCAACCACATTTCATCACTGGTTATGCAAAGGCAATGCAACCCTGCTACATGACTCCATGCATGCATGTTTGAAGGAGAAACCATCAGAATATTTCTGCGGGAGAACAGTGAGGTCCCCAAATTGCAAATATTTTCTACACTAATTGCAGAGCATTGCTGGGCACCTACGGATGGACAAACTAATTAAAGTGAGCTTGGGTTTATGACCTAATCTTACTTCCATGCATTGGGAGAAGAAAGCATGGTCATGCAAAGAAATCTCCTGGGGTCAGAAAACCAGATATGTATTGTGAGATTAGGCAAGTGGGGTTCACTCAGGCAAGCTGAGCACAGGATCATCACCTGTGAAGGCATGTCTGTGAGGTCCCCCCAGTCATGTGACATTCTAAGATCTAATCATAAGGGGATTGGTCAGGCCAGCCTGATTATTATTATAGTTTAGGACCTTTTCAAACTTCTGAATCTCCAAGGTGTATCATATAGGAGGAAACTTTGGTAACTGCTGAGCTCCACTTTATTGAAGGGGGTTAAAAAAAACTGTTTTAATAATCAATCTGTTTCTGTGCAAAAAATTATCAAAAGTGAAATTTTAACTGTGCAGAGCAGCACTAGAAATCATTTGGCCACAGTCTGATCAACCAGGAAAAAAACTTTTCTATGAAATGTTACTTACCATAGCCAGTTTTCTTCCTCTTCTTGAAAGTGGTAATTATTTTTTAGCATTTTTCAAATCTTTTATTTTTTTAACCTTTGATAATTGACTTTATTTGTGGAGTTTTTTGTATACACAAAAACTTTAATTTTCATATATTCAAATATGCCTTCACATTCTTACATAGCTTTGGGGTTTGCAGTTTTAATTAAAAAGGTATTCCTAATTCCTATATTGTACATGTGTTTTAGATTTGTCTACATTTAACTCTTTTTCTAAATTTATTTTTTATTTATTTAACATCTTTATTGGAATATAATTGCTTTACGATGGTGTGTTAGTTTCTGCTGTATAACAAAGTGAATCAGCTATACATATACATTTATCTCCATTTCTCCTCCCTCTTGCGTCTCCCTCCCACCCTCCATAACCCACCCCTCTAGGTGGACACAAAGCACCCAGCTGACCTCCCTGTGCTATGTGGCTGCTTCCCACTAGCTATCTACTTTACATTTGGTAGTGTATATATGTCCATGCCACTCTCTCACTTCGTCCCAGCTTACCCTTCCCCCTCCCCGTGTCCTCAAGTCCATTCTATAGTCTGTGTCTTTATTCCTGTCCTGCCCCTAGGTTCTTCAGAACCATTCTTTATTTTTTTTTTAGATTCCATATATATGTTAGCATACAGTATTTGTTTTTCTCTTTCTGACTTACTTCACTCTGTATGACAGACTCTAGGTCCATCCACCTCACTACAAATAACTTGGTTTTGTTTCTTTTTATGGCTAATATTCCATTGTATATATGTGCCACATCTTCTTTATCCATTCATCTGTCGATGGACACTCAGGTTGCTTCCATGTCCTGGCTGTTGTGCATTTTTCAAATCTTAAAGAATGTCATTCTATATTCACTCAAAAACCTATGCTAACACCCTACAAATTCTTCTCTTTCCTGCCTGATAACTTTAGTGAATATGCAAAATAAATATTCTTCTACTTTATCAAAATTTATGGCACCTTTGGTATCACAATATAATGTTAAACATATTTTTCTTATCAAACTGCTGATCTTGACAATTTAAACAATGCTGATTGTTTAAAGCCCTTTATGATTTCAGGACAGTCAGTGGCTCCAAATACAATCAATTACTCTGCAGACAGAGCAACAATTCCTTGGGTCTTGTAAGGCACTTGATTGAAGTGTAACATTTTCTCCCAGCTACCTTCAACTCCAGAGCACAAAGAATCACAACCCATGTGGGGCTAAAGATCTGTTAGGAAAAATGACTCAGGCCAGAGACTGCAAAAAGGAGGATTGCATGGCTTAGTTTTGCAAATATAAATTTCGTTTTAGAGTTGGAGGAGAGCTCAAAGAGGAAACCAGCAAGTGCAGCTTTCAGCCTCCAGGAAGGAAGGACTACAAGAGCTAAACCTGGATGTGCTATTTCAGTTCAAGGAAAGGGGGAAAATTTAATTTTGCAAAGTTTCATTTCTTTTAAAATAAGTGTAATGCTATGGCTCAGCAGGCTATATGGAAATGTGTATAGAGTGTGCACTAAAACGCAAGGCTAATTTCCCTAGAAAGAAACTGGGAGAGAAGGAGAGAGAAAACAGACTCCACTCTCCTAAAAACTCTCCAGTCTGTCTCGGAGGCAACTACAGAGTACAGTACAGAATGATGACAATACTTTGACGAGAACGCCTACAGAGCCGCTCAGTAGAATAAGAGTTAACATTCTCCTGCCTGACAACTTTACAGCAAAGCCCAGAAGAGGAAGCCAGAAAATTCAGAAAAACCAAAGCTTAAGTCTGACTATATTTTTAAATTTCATTTTTGGTTTCTTTATACTTGAGCAGAACTCAGTCCTGCAAACGTCTTCTTCAACGTCATCTTCAAGATATCACCTTGGAATTCTCCCAGAGGCAAAGTGCCAGATTTGGGGTAGTTCTTCCTCGGTCACTAACCCGAGTTGGGCTGGGTTGTGCCTGAGCTGAATGACCTTCGAACCCGTAGAAACACCTGCATTGGCACCATCTCATAGGATGCACCCAGGCTAAGGGCCCGGGGAGGTCGGCGAGCCAGGTATCATTGCCTTCGGGGCGAAAGCCGAAATCACGGCTAGGAGCGGGCTCTGCTCCTCCTAGTCACGCTGTTACTTGGCTGCAGATTCCAAGCCTCAGCCCGACGCGCGCAAAGCGCCCGGGAAATGCCCTGGGGGCCGGAGAGGAGCCCGGAGCCAGTACTTTCTATTAAACTCGGTAAGTACTGCGCTCCCGCCGGCGGGGACACTGCATCGCCAAATGGAAGGGAGGGATCCCTCTCCTCCACCTCGAACTCCTTCCAACCGCCACCTTTTCCTTCCCAACAGACCTGCCGCCCACTCAGGCGGGACATCGGGGTCGGTGGCCTGGGGGCCAGAGCTGGGAGTCAGGGGGTCTGGGCGGCTGGGACCCTGGTTCCCCTCAGCACCTGGCGCCGCCAGTGGCCGAAGGACACTCGTGCTTGGCGGCCGATTGAATCACGGGTGAATCAGGCCCTGCAGGGTTTCGGAGTTTCCTACTGGGAGGAGGCGGGGCCGGGATGTGGATTCGCCGGGAGCAGCCCAGGGAGGCTGCTGGAGCCTGGTTGGGGGCGGGGAGTCGGGAGGAGGGGCGGGGGCTGGCGCAGGGCCTGCGGAGGCGCGGGCGTGCGCGGGGCTCTTTAAAGCGCGCCGGGCACGGGCTCCCACAGACTCGGGGTTCCTCGCGCCCCTCCTGCTCCATCCCGCAGCCCCAGGCGCCTTCAGTCCAACCTCGGCAGCCTCCCCGCCTCCCCAGCCTCCGGGGCGCAAGGAATCCTCCCGACCTCGCCGTCAGCTCGTGAACATGGCGACCCCCACCGGGCCCTGGGTGCCCTGCTCCGAGGCCGCCGTCGCTCGGGCGCTCCTATTCGGCTGGGTCCTGGTCCGGGTGGCCGGAGCCACAGGTGAGTGTCACCCTCCCCCCCCCCCCCACCTCCGAGCCCTGGGGCCCGCCATCGTGAGGAGAGAGGACAGTCCTGGCTGGCAGCAGGCTCGCCCTGCCGCTCTGAGGTGCCACCCGCCCGGGACCCGCCGCCCCTTCTGCTAGAGATGCTTGCTCGTGGCGTCCAGCGTTGCCTAAGTGCGTTCGGGGCTCTCGCTTGAAGTTTAGGGAAAGAGCTTCCCAGGGAGCCGACACCTTGAAGGTGGTGGGAGTGGCTCCTCACCTGCACGGGTCGGCGTGCAATGTTTGAATGTTATCCTTCATTATATATGCACTTTCCATAATAAAAAGCGGCTCTCGGTCTTATCTTGATCGTCTGTGTTTTAGATTGCGTTAGAGGCAGTCCTTGCAAAATGTCGCTTGGACTGGAGCAGGCACCACATTGTGCGTGCCCTGTAAGCCTGTTCTGTGTGCGGGCAGGGCAGAGGCTGATCTGCTGAGAACTGGCCAAGCAGACCTTAACACTAAGGCATCCTAACCGAATACATCCGACGGTGTAACAGGCTTAACGGCTGCATGGGTGTCTGTGGAAGTTTCAGTATAGAGACATTTTAGATATAAATGAAAAAAGTCAAGGTTTGGGTTTTTTTTATTGGATGCAGTCCTAACTCTTCTTACATATGTGGGCTTTGCCCTTTAACGTAATTTATGGAAAACCCTTCCTAGCCGGCTTTCCCTGCTAAGTTGAACCTGGAGTCCTGCCCTTGGACACCCTGGGCCACTGATGGCTCCTGGGCTGTGCTTCCAGGTCATTATCACAGGGCTTACCCCATGAATAATTTCAAACAAGGATTTCAAGATCCTTGTGTGTTTCCTCAGATTACCCGGTCAATCTTGCCATGAGGAAATTCTGGGTTTAGGAAAAAACTGCAGATTTTTTCTTATGATAATTCAGTTAAAGCTTTTGTGGTTGGAAAAATATTAATATGAGGTTTATGATGATGTTGGGGAGTGGGAAGATGTTTTATACCATCAACATGAAATCGTGTGCTGAGAAGTTCATGTAAACATTAATAGCTGTTTCTCTGTTGTTTAAAGGCACTACAGATGTAGTAGTAGCATATAATTTAACTTGGAAGTCAACTAATTTCAAGACCATTTTGGAGTGGGAACCCAAACCCATCAATCATGTCTACACTGTTCAGATAAGGTAAGCTAGGTACCAAAAAAGAAAAATAAGATTTTTGCTGTTTCCACTTTCCTGTGCTGAATATAAATGTCTTTAAAGCTGATTGTTGGATGAGATTATTTAACAGATAACAAAGAAGAGGGCATTCATCGTAATTTGCTGGCCAGAGCCATACTCTATCAAGCCTGCAACATTTCCAGACCTTAAACTGATAGAACATTTTAATTGTTTTTGGAGATGATGGGGAAATTTGTAAGTGGAGTATAAGCTGTGGATAGGAGACCTTCTTGAGCAAGCCACGGTGGCACTGATCGCTGATAATTTATCTCATCTAAGTACACAGCTCTTTTTCCGTGTTGTCTAGACTGCTAGCGGGATTTAACATGTTAGAGAAGAGGTGGGGAGGAGTTCGGATGTATACATTGCCCTTAAACAGTGTTTGATTTATTAATCTTTGGATTCATGATTCAAAATTCGGTTGCATACGTGATCTTCGAGGCGGTCAAATTCATGACTCACTGAGCAGGAACAGAATACTCCTCTGTCTGCACCCTGAGCTGTCAGGGCTGCTCTGCTCATCCGTCTCCATCCCTGATTGGCAGCTGTCCCCAAGAGCCCCTAATTCAGCATATTCAGTCTCAATGTCCTCTTTTTGATGGTTGTCACCATATTCTTAACAAGTTTTTGGTTTCTGAAATGTTCTAGGAGGCTTGGTAGAGCTCTTATTAAGTAGAGGAGAGCAGCTGTGGAAATTAACACTGCTTGTAAAAGGCACAAAAGTATCGCTGGCTAAAATTAAAGGTGCTTTGCTGTTTTGTTTAGCTTGTGCCAAGCCTTTTGTAGCATTTGGAATGCAGCTGCTAAGTATGGAGTGGGGCTTTTAGGTGTTTTTATTTTGTTTGTTTGTTTTTTTTCCAAAATCAACTTCATGACAACCATTGCCAAGGCAACACGGAAGAGAATTTGTGTGTGCATGCATGCTTGTATAGCTACATAGAAAGATTTAAAGGAATTTCATAACTCGAGGTAATAATTACGATTATGGTCAAACTTGTCAAATCAGATTCTACTGGTTGAGAGTTAGTAATTCCACTGATACAGAGCTGAAGTTTACCTTAGTAGACCCTTTCCTTCTGGGTAGTGAAAATAAGATTTTAGGAGGAATGCTTACCTCCGAAATATATTAAGTTTGTTAAACACGAGGAAACATATTTCTGATTTACCAGCTTTTTAAACATAAGCCTTTGTCAACTCAAAGTTCTTGGACTTTGCTAGACTGTTGTTACTAAAGTGGACGCAGTCCCCTTCTGCAAACATCCTAGTGCAGAGCTGCCTCTTGGGGGCGCCCGCGGACCCGGGCTGGGGGTGGTTCCCGCCGCACCGGCCGTCTCCACACCTGTGCTGGAGGACGTGTGAGCAGTCCCTCGCCCCTGCCGGAGACCCGCACTCTTCGGCGACCAGCCCACGGGTAAATGGGATTCCTGGGTGAAGGGACCGTAGCAATCATTTTATAGAAGAGGAAACTGGCCCTGGGAAGGTGAGGGACTTATTCATGACTGCGCTGATGGGGCTCGCCCAGCAGGGTCGGGTACCACGGTTTACCCAGCAACGGGCACCACCACCCCTCAGTGGGTCTCCCCGGGTCTGATGTGGGGCTCCAAAGCCGGGAGGGGGAAAGAAAGTCATTCCCACTAGTCTCCTCAGTGCGCCTTCCTCCCTCCCAGTTTCCTTCCCTAGAGAAAGTGTCTTGACCTGCTGCACCTTCTGACCCACCCACCTCACCACCAGCCTGTCCTCAAACACAGGGCGCCGCTGCTGTGCCTGAAGCCCCTCCTTGGAGCACCAACTGCCTTTTTCCCCTTTGGAAACAGTGTTCACCGGTGGTTGCAAAGTGTTACTGGCTCAAGCCTTAGCACCGACCAGCCCTTGTAGTATTGATTCCATGAAAGGTTCTGAATTCTAAAACAGAACTCCCCAAGCTTGTAGAAAACAACTTGCTTCTTAATTGGTGAGTCTGGATTCTGTTGGGAGTTTTTAGAAGTTCAGGCGGAACTTTTATTATTTCCAAATCAGGAGATTTTGCAATACCCAGAGGAACCTTGGAGGCGTTTATATTGTTCATGCTGATTATAGCATTCAGAGAAACTGAACTGCAGAATTGCCCCTTCCTAACCTGCTCACAGCACTTTATGGCTTTAGTACTTTTGATGATTTAGTTGCTTGTGCTAAATTTGGTCAGAGGACTGTGGTTGCTACTGTGAGCTGGGAGGAACCAAATGCTATCTCTCAGACGGAGTGTAGCCTCAGCACCCAGCAGTGTTGCTCCTGTTATCTGAACCATTTGTTTGCCATAGCAGTGGAGAAGAATCATCAGGTTCTCATTCACTTTTTAAAATAGAAATGATGTAATTTTAAAAAATGCATTCTGGTCATTCTGGAATTAAGACTGCATCTCTACTTTTATCACAGAAAATTAGAGAAATCTAAGAATATGTAAACTGATATTTCTGTATCAATCTTTGTTTGTGAATTTAAGGACCAAGAGGTGTTTACTCACACCCTCTTAGCCCGATTACTTAGTTCAGACTTTAAAAAAAAATACTTATTTATGGTTCTCATGCCTGGATTTAGACAACTGAATCCATATGGCAGCTTGTTTTCCCCCAGTTCAACCTGGAAATGTAAACCATCTAATACCCAGCAAGGCCTGGCCATGTGCAAGCCCTAAAGCCCAACTGCATGATGGGGGAGCACAAGGGCGTGGAGCCCTGGTACCACCCTCACCTTAAGTGCTTTAATGAGATGTCAGTGCTGGGGGATGGGGAAGGGAGAGATCAGTTCTGAGCAAGGAGATCTGGAGATTCCTGCAGAAGGTGGGATTGGAAAGTGGCCTTGAATGAAGGGTAGGGAACGCTGGTGGTTGATGATGGGGATGGGCAGGGTAGCTGTCAACTTATGTGGGACAGATGTGTGTGGATCCAGCTGCAGTGACATTTGTCTAGGAATTATCTTGGTTCTGTAGAATAATTTCATTTTTAGAAGCTCTTTATATCATTTCAGGATACTTTCATTTTTGGCAGTTCTTTAAATCATTTCCTCTTCAATGACATCTTACAAAAGAAAGCTCTTTCGTCAGATCTGTCTCTTTGTCTTAGACTTTGACAGATAACCACCTGTATTGTTGCTCTATAGTTTTTGACAGCACATCTTGTAAAAGTGAGGGAGGCATGTAGTATAATGAGAGGAACAGACCCAGCTCTCACCGCATAAGCTGTGAGAATTGTCTTGTTACAAGTTACCTTGTAACTTGTACAAGCAGCTCTGTGCTTCAGGGTCCTCATATGTGAGGAAGATCCAATACCTTCTTGGAAGGATTATACCAAACGAAGTAACATGGTTGAGGGTCCAGTACCGTGCCTGGCTTATAGTAGATTCAATAACTGTTAAATAACCACACCAAGAATGGTCACAATAGAATGTAATAGGATAGAATATATTAAATAGAATATAGAATGTGGTAAACAGAATATAATAAGTAGACTGTAATAAATAATTGGGTCTTGATGGAAAATTGCCCTTTCTCCCACATAGTCATGACAGATCATCTACATTTTAAGAAAGATATTTAACAAAACGGTTCAGAGCACAGACCCAGTAGTCAAATTGCTGTCTGGCTCAAAATCCAGCTGTGTGACTTGGAGCTGGTCACCCAGTCTCCCTTTACCTCCGTTGCCTTATCTGTAAGAACAGAGACAATTACAGAGCCACCCGCAGGTTGCTGTGAGGATTCAAACTCATCTAAAGTGCTCAGCATACCAAACGCCTCCTCGGGATTGCTTGTGGAAGCTGCTCTTGTAACACAGCACCCCAGCCAGAAAACAGTTTGTTTTGTTGGATGCAAATCATAATGTTCCATTTCTCTTCCTTCAGCCCTAGATTAGGAAACTGGAAAAACAAATGCTTCTACACAACAGACACAGAGTGTGACGTCACCGATGAGATCGCGAAAAATGTGAAAGAGACATACTTGGCCCGGGTCTTTTCCTACCCATCGGATGCCATCGGTTCTACTGGGGAGCCTCCGTTTACCAACTCCCCGGAGTTCACACCTTACCTAGAGAGTAAGTAGCTTGGTTTGTAGTAACCGTTCATTCTTGTTTTCAAAAACTTCTGAATATTCTTGTGAGCTTGTGACCCTTAGGAGCCATGACATAAAAAAATATTTATCCATAAACACATCTTCTTTCTCAGAAACTGGTAAGTGCCACAGCCCTCTTCGCTCATTCCGGATGTGGCAGGAGGTTCACGGAACGTGAACTTTGGAGTTGATAACAATGTCATCAAGTAGGTTTCTCCACCAGTCTGTCCCCAGACCCTACCAGTAACTGGCTGGATGAGGGGCAGGGAGTAGGAAATTCACCAAGCCTGAGGTTCCAGTATTTTCCCATATATATTCCAGTATTTCCCCATATATATTTAGGAGATTTTATATACCTCACTTCTGAATTTTCAGAAGTCCCATCAGACCAGAAGTCCCAGTTTAGGGTTTTTCACAGATGGTCACAATTCCATGGGGAGAGTTCCATTTCCCTCCAATCTCATAATTGGGCTTGCTGACCTTTTTAATCGCTTGACCATGATTTGAGTCCTGTGATGTGCTGGCACTTGCTGGGCCAGCTCCCATCCTGCTTCCTTCATGCTGGTCTTGAAAACGCAGAATGCTTTTCTCCCCAGCCTTTGGCCCAGTAAACTGACTTGAGCGTCTACTAAGGGAGAGCAGAGGATTCCTGCCAAGTAGGAGACGTAAATTTTTTGTCACGGCTATGGTTCTGAACTAGGTATTTTAAATAAACACATGTAGCACATTGAGAAGAGTGAAATCAGCTGCTCTAGCAAGAAGACTTGGAATGAAAGTGTAGTGTTATTGGTGCTTTTATATTTACCCTTCTGAGACCCAGAGGGGAGTTTCTCAAAGCAGGGATGGAGATAAGGGGCCAGAGGGACAGGCAGCCGCCTTTCCCCTTAGCACCTACTTTGAGGGTGGAAATAGGGCCAGCCTCACCCCAGGTGAATCTGGCTGCCTGCCCTGAGCCCCTATGTGCCAGAGCCCATCTTCAAACTCCCCTAGTGCTTCTACCTGTGTGTCTCTCCCAGCACTTAGCTAGAGTAGCGACCCTACCCACAGCCGCCTGCAGTAATTGCAGGGTCATTGACATTTATTCTCCCTCCACTGGCAGCATCCTCTTGATTCCTTTTTATACTTCTTGAGTTTTTTGTCAGCCACTTCAAATCCTTTTTCAGTGCAAGAGGGAAAATAGTTTATGTTTTTGTGTGTGCTCACACACACACATACTTGCATATAATTCCTGTTAAATTATTGGGATTTGTTTTACTGTCCTTCAACCAAAGCACATGAGATAGTTGAGCCATCAAAGAGACCTAGTGTGGGGTCTTCCCTGGTGGCGCAGTGGTTGAGAGTCCGCCTGCCGATGCAGGGGACGCGGGTTCGTGCCCCCGTCCGGGAAGATCCCACATGCCGCGGAGCAGCTAGGCCTGTGAGCCATGGCCGCTGAGCCTGTGCGTCTGGAGCCTGTGCTCTGCAATGGGAGAGGCTACAGCAGTGAGAGGCCCACGTACTGCCAAAAAAAAAAAAAAAAAAAAAAAAGAGAGAGACCTGGTGGTTAAAACTGGTTCCTTGAGGTACCAAGGACATTTCTTGGGGTTTCCCACAGCCTCTAATTTATTTTATCTAAGATATGGAACCTTATGCAGCTGTTTGGTTAACCACATGTGGCTGTTGAGCACTTGAGATATGGCTAATGCCCTAAGTGTAAAACACACTGGATTTTGAGAAAGATCTCCAAAAGTTTTTATATTGATTAAATGTTAAAATGATAATATTCTAGCCATATGGGGTTAAAAGAAATATATTATTAAAATTAACTTACCTGTTCCTTTTTACGTTTTCTAATGTGACTCCTAGGAAGCTTAAGGTGACATCTGTGGCTCCCATTACATTTCCGCTGGACAGCACTGCTGTAGAACGTCTCAGGGCCCAGCTCTGGGGCTAGGGAGTTGGTTCTATGAGCTGTTTCATGAGGGATGACCAAGTTGTTATTAACCGTGATTAATGGGATTCTACTTTGTCTAGAATTCTTTGGTTCCAACAAAGCTCATTTTCTGTGTTTTAGCAAACCTTGGACAGCCAACAATTTGGAGTTCTGAACAAGTTGGGACAAAACTGAATGTGACCATACAAGATGCACGTACCTTAGTCAGAGTGAGCGGCACATTCCTAAGCCTCCGTGATGTTTTTGGCAAGGACTTGAATTATGTACTTTATTATTGGAGAGCTTCAAGTACAGGAAAGGTGAGCCTTCTTTTGTTTTTATGACTCGTTTTAAATTGTAGATCCTTGATTTTACAGCCTACTTCTTTTCCAACTCAAATATCAGAGCGGGTGGTTGAGAGGACAGGGTGGCGGAGTGGGAGGGGCCGCTGTCCTGGTTTTACCTGTGACTTCCAGCTGCCTTGGTCAGGGCCTCCTCGGATACTCAGGTTCCTCAGCCAAGGGGCTGGACCGGTCATCTCCAAAGTTCCCACCGGCTCCTGCATTTCTTCCTCTACGGAGGATCCCAGAGACAAGATTTGTTTTCCATTCAACAATTAATACTTCATTCCTATTTTCCTTTACTGAAGATATCTTTTTAATTAATTAATCAATTAATTTTTGGCTGTGTTGGGTCTTCGTTTCTGTGCGCGGGCTTTCTCTAGTTGCGGCAAGCAGGGGCCACTCTTCATCGCGGTGCGCGGGCCTCTCACTATCGCGGCCTCTCTTGTTGCGGAGCACAGGCTCCAGACGTGCAGGCTCAGTAGTTGTGGCTCACGGGCCTAGTTGCTCTGTGGCATGTGGGATCTTCCCAGACCAGGGCTCGAACCTGTGTCCCCTGCACTGGCAGGCAGATTCTCAACCACTGCGCCACCAGGGAAGCCCCAGATATCTTCTAAAGGGGCTAAAAACTGGGTTGGATGTGCCCAAACTGGGTATCTTCATCCGTGGAAAAAAAACATCCTTAGCAGTTATCGGGGGAACTTGATGAGCCAACTCACTTCCAATCCTTTATGTCAGATGTGTCCATGTAGGCTTTAACTATCACAGTGACTTAGTAAAGGGGGCAGAATTCACTCTGAGCCCAGATGAATAAAGGACTCTATCTTTTAACAGAAAAAGGCCACGACAAACACTAATGAGTTTTTGATTGATGTGGATGAAGGAGAAAACTACTGTTTCAATGTTCAAGCAGTGATTCCATCACGAAGAGCTAACCAGAAGAGTCCAGGAAGTCCCATCGAGTGCACTAGCCAAGAGAAAGTTGCGTCCACGGGTGAGTGGCTCTACCCCTGATCCATCTGGGAGGGAGGGGTGCCTTCCAGGACCAGGATGTACTTTCTTCAGGGGAAAACTGCCTTGGTTTTTTGTGGTTTTGGGGGTACTCATAATTTTAGGCACTTAGAGATGTTCCTATGTTGTTCCCTTGTATTAGCAAGTGTTTTTTTGAGCACATACCATGCGCTAAGCTCTCTGCTGAGCCCTGGGCCCATGGTACGTGTTTAGAATTTAGCATCAAATGCAGATTTCTCTGAGCATTTCTTCATACTTAAATTCTGATTTGGGGAGCTTGGGGGGAGCTTCTGGACCAGGTGCAGTAGCACCTGATGCACATTTATGAGCACCTACTGTGGGCTGTTGCCACAAAGGTTGTAACCCACGAAGGGAAGGGACTGAGTCTGTCAGGTATACCACGTGCATGTGTGTGTCCCTGGCCGGCACGTGCGTGTGTACATATGTGCCACACCAGGGCCCTGACACCAAGTGAGGAGTGGATCTTATCTGGAGATGCCATGGAGGCTCAGACACGTGCATGAGGATGAGAGCCCAGGAATCTCCCACCAGGCTTGAGCGGGATAGTGCTCTGAGTACTTTTGGGAACAAAAAAGTCAAAGGATAGCAATAATGACCTAGTGCCTTGTTAAGATGTAATTTAAGCCTTTAAAAAACACTTTCAAAATTCCCTCCCGTTTATTGACACCGACAGAAGGAAAGGGCTCTCCTTCCCTCTGGTTCTGCACCGTCTGGGCCCTCATACCCACAGCCCTCAGGTCCATCCTCCTAAAGCCAGCTTGAGTTCCGCTGCTCTCTGACTTCATGCACACCTAGATCGCTGCTTCCCCTGCCTCTTCTCTATCTGCTGAATTGGGTCCTTTGAGAATCATTTCAGATGCCACCTCCACCAGGAAACCTTCTTACTGCCCCAACCAGTTATCATCTCTTCTTTACTTGAATCTTGGTAGTGCTCGGTATCTCTCTTTGCACTCATAGTTCAGCTTCTATAATCGTTGCCACCAAACTCAGCATCATTTTTAGCCACTTGTTTCTAACAGCCGTTCTTGCTTCCATCTTCATGTATCTTTCTAGACTGTGAGCATTATCCAGTTTATTAAATCACTTTCACCATTGTCAATTGCCTGCAAACATCTAGCGTTTGACAGATTCTTTCCTAATCGAAATGTGTTGTGGTGGAAAGAGCGCAGGAAAGATTTCAAGTTACGCAAAAGCAGGATGGTGTAATTTGGGGTTATGCCTTCAGTTCTGCCCACTGATAAATGGGATTCAAGCTCTCTCTCTGAGTTGACTTGGTACCTTTTATTTTTCAGAAATGTTCTTCATCGTTGTAGCAGTGACGCTTGTGGTCATCATCTTCATCATCGTCCTGTCTGTGTCTCTGTATAAGTGCAGGAAGGCGAGAGCAGGGCGAAGTGGGAAGGAGAGCTTGCCCCTCAATGTTGCATGAAAGATCCTGCTCTTGGATCTGCCAACTCTGCAGAGCTCGTGTTGCACTGTGACCAAGAACATGTAAGGCAGTAGAATACATGGAAACACAAATGAGTGTTTGTTTGGAGCTTAGAGACCCTTGGGCTCAAAGAAAGCTCTTATCCGACCTGTTCTCACAATTAGCATTCTGGTTTCAACATCAGCATTAGACACTTTGGAATGTAATGAGCGGTACAACCAATTTCAAGTTTTTAAAATTTCTATTTTAATGCTACAGCACCTTTTGCACATATCATGCTCTAGACTGTATATTTTCTACACTCAAGTTGAAGACAGATCATCTAAGGAAAAACAAATGAACAAATGCCCTAAAAAATCCTGGGTGGATTTTTGGAGAACTTTTGAGAGGCCGACTTCAAAGCATGTGGGAGAGTAAAATGGAAACTGGGTAGATTTTCTAACGTATGTCTGTCCTTTTGTAATATGGTGTTTAAGGGTTTTTTCTTGAGTACTTTTGGAGGTTCGAAACAATTAGCAAACATTTATATGAATGTGTTAAAAGCAGAAGACTTGTATTTGGGGCACATTCATAACATGCATTACAGTTTAGCACTTTAACTGACTTAAATGCTGTTGAAACACTTGACAGATAGCTGTATTTTTATAAGACCACTATACCAACAAATTACATAGAGTTTAAGATTTAAGGTACTTCACACTTTATGATCAACATTGTACATATTTATATAATTTGAAAAAAGGTTTTATATATGGGGATTTTCTATTTATAGAGGTAATATTGTTGTTTGTATATATTGAGATAATTTATTTAATATACTTTTATATAAATAAAGGTAACTGGGAATTGTGACTATTTATTATATCTTATTTATCTTATTTAGTTATTATTTATGGTTTGGCCTTTGTATTAGTTGGCTCTGCTGCAGTAACAAATGACCCTGAAATTCTCAGTGGCTTATGACAATGGTATCTTTACATTACACTTACAGTTTGGTGGCTGTAGATTGACTATAGCTCTTCTTAATGTCTTCTCATTCTTGGACCAAAACCAAAGGTGAAGCCCCTATTTGGATCAGGGCAGAGGGAAAAGCAAAAAACTAGTAGAACAGGGAGCCATGTCTTCAAGGTTTAAGCCTCCTCCTAAAACTCCACTCCAGAGTGGCTCAGTGTCACTTCTGGTCACATGCCACTGGCCTAAGCAAGACATATGACCAAGCCTGGTAACACTCTGCCTGCCGGGAGGCACCATGAGTCACACAGCAATGGGCATGGATGTATGGTTTCCAGGGAAGGGAGGATCTTATACCATCTACTGCAGGCTTAGCGGGAGAGAGATCTTCCCGTGGGCATTAGTTTGAGTTGCAGATGAGGGTTGGAGAGGAGAACAGGAGAAAAATTCTTCAGATTATTGAAAGAAAATTTGATAAAAGGACAAGGTAAGATAGGGAGAGAGAGAAGTGGAGTTTCTAGAGTTATTAGAAGCAAACTAGGTTGAGAGCTCTTTGTGGGCAGGATGGGGGGGTCACCGTCTGCTGCTCCTTGACCGTGCCAGTGGGCTCTTAGACATGGCTGAGTCGAACTGACTTCACTTCCTCCATCTAGAATGTAGAAATAGTGAGTTCTCCATTCAAATGCAAATAAAATCTAGCAGAACAGTCTAGATCTCACAACTGCACTGAAAGAGGATTCTAAGTAGAGATGAAAATGAGGCTCCTGGCACCTGGTTGAGCCCAGTCGTGTTTGCCTCCTGTTGTGGAAGGCTGGGCCAGCGCGGCCTGGGGAAAGCTTCCAGAGGCCACCCCTGCCTGGACGTGGTCCCACCAAGGAGACACTGAGCAAGCACTGAAAGCCAAGACTCAGCTTACTGTCCAGCTGTTCATGAATTAAGTGCATTTTGTTCCTTTGCTCCAAAGAACTCAAAGCATTGTCAATAAAAATCTAAACATGAAATGTTAGGTATAACACCATATTCTTAGAAAGAATGGGGCCAAACAACCTTTCACGTCCTCAGAAAGATGGCGGCCTGAAAAAAAAATATATATATATTTTGGAGAAATTAAGGGAAACAGACCAGTGGTTGGTTTATTGGCTGGTTCTGATGGGTTGTTTGCCAGTCTGTGTCAATGCTGGAGTGGCATTCAAGCCAGAGAAAGAGGGCGTGCATTTGCAGCAGAGTCAACAAAGGAGAGGCTGGCATGGGAGCATGTCCCAAAAGAAGTATGCTTTGGCTGTTATCTTGAATTCCTGCTCACATGGGGCTATCCGGGACAAAGAGCTCAGTGCATGGGGGTAGAACAAGCTCCCAGAGAGGGTATCTGACTGGGTGGTTCCATCAGGCTGCTCTCTCCCTGCCAGGAATAAGTACAGCATTATGCAATTCCATGGTCTCATAATCTAAGGAACTTGAATGGTCCCACTAAAGAAAGTACTGGCAGAGTGAAAGCAGGTCTGGGTAGTAATGAGGTGTCTGGCTGTTCACAGGGAAGGAATTCATTACAGATCCAAATGAGGCTGCACTGCAATGATCGGGAAGCTTCAATATTGCAAATTTTAACCACGACTCAGGTTTCCACCCCCGCCCTTATCCCTGAGACTAAAGAGCTGCTGCTCAAATCAACATCGTAATTAGCACTGGAGCAGAAAACCATACTCTAAATTGTTGGCTGGTATCCAGAAACTACTGCCCTCCAGTGGGCCAAATTATAGTTCATTATTTATCCCGGTCCTTAAAAGTATCCCATAAAGCTAATTGCTGGTAAACTAAACGTTCATGCTTTGAAGACAGATTTTTACCATCTTAAATTATTAACCAAGTTTGACTTACATATAAGAGACTAATACTTGTGAAATCCAAAGACATTTTACCTTAGTTACAGCTGAGAGCCAATAACCTAAGGACTTGTCTCAAATAAACAAAGGACCAATTCTATCAAATAGTAAATAAACTCATTACCAAATGCAGTTTTGACCTGTTTTAAGACACGTGTATTTAGCATGTGTTATTTTTCTTCGGTGGTTGCCTGAGAAGCTTTGTGATGGTTACAAGGTGACTTTCATTCATACCACACACTTATAGTGGACTCTAGTTCTTCTTTCCCACAGCCCTGCTTTTCAACTGCAGACAGAGGTGATTCTGGCTTTGCCATTCAGCACATTCCTTCCTCATGACTGCAGAAACTGGTTTAGGGGTAAGCACATGCCCTAACTTGGTCTAGGAAGGGTGAATCTCAGCACTTTGTGGGAATGTTGGGATGCTCTCTTTCTTGATGAACATAATGAAGAAACATGTAGCCCCAATGTTAGCTTAATCTGATGGTTCTCAAAGTGTGGTCCTGCATCTCAGGTGATGGAATAAGAATTAGCATCACCTGAGAGCTTGTTAGAACTTCAACTTCACAACCCTGACCTCAGGCTTACTGAATTAGAAATCTGCATTTTAACAAGAAGCCCTTCAAGTGATTCTAATGCCCAGTGAAGTTTCAGAACCACTGGCTTAATCTATAATTTACTGCAATGAGAGACTACAAGTAGCTCTAGACACAAATGGGGCATTCCTAGCCCTGGGAGATGTCAGAAAGCAGCTTGCTGTGAAGCCAAAATCAAATTAAGAATACATAAAGCATAGACAAGATCCTCTGTCTTTAGCTGCACTGGAAGGTCTGTCATATATGGGTCTGTTAGGATTTTTTCTGTTGCAACGTACCGAAACTCTTCCAAGGGAACTTAAGCAAAATTGGGGAGCCTGTTTTCTCTTTTGTCAAGTGAGCTAACTGGTTGAAAGCTCTTCAATCTCTTTTAGCCTAAATTCCATGATTATGTATTCATTAGATAGAGCATGAATAATTAACAACCGAAAGACAACACTTTCTCTGGGAGAAATGAAAACACTTCAAAACAATCCAGGAATTTTGTAACAGAAATTGCAATTCATCTTGAATATACAAAATTTAATAAACATTTAAAACAGGGTTCTAAAAAAGCTTTAAGAAAAAAGTTTTTGACATATCTTAATCCAGCCTGATTTTCAAAAATCACTGGAAAACTATGCTCCATCTGCAAAGAAACTTGTCTTCTCTAAGCATATATCAGGCCGGAGAATAAGAAACATTCAGAGGGGCAGGAAAATGCTTTTCCTTTGCATAACAGCATTTAGGATGGAAGTGTCCTTTAATGACTAAGATTGTGGTGCCATCTTCAGTTCCTGAGGAGGATTGCAACTTAACCAGAATTCAGGAACTGGATTGTAAAAGCAAAGGAATAGTAAATAAAACCCAAAACACCTGTAAATGATTAAGAATGAAGGAACACAGTGGGAGGGGTGGGCAAAATCACTGAACCAGAGAACCTTCTCCAAGTTGCTGCAACTCTACCTGTGATGGTCTCTTTAGTCCACAGCTAGAGCTCCACCCCAGATCCTGCTACTTAAAGTGTGGTCTCAGGACAGCCTTTGAGCATCACTTGAGAGGTAGTTAGAGATGGAAATTCTCGGACCCCACCCCCGACCTACTGAACCAGAATCTGCATTTTCCAGGTGATTTATAGGCACATTGAAGTCTGAGAAGCTCTGTGCTCTGTGCTTTCCCCAATCATTTAGCCCACTCTTCTGATTTCACAAAGGCAGGGTAGGGGAAGTGAGGTGGAGAAAGGGAAGAGACACCTCACCAATGGATAGAACTGCACAGCCTTGACAAGAAGTTGACATTTATTAAACTTAAATTTTAGCAAGTTATTAATCCATGCCAAAAGTAAAAGCAGAGCCATGATCATATTGTAAATACTACACATTTCACTAGGACAATACTTTGAGGACCTCTGCTTTAATCCACAGTTTTCTAAAGACCAAAAGCTTTCCTGCCTCATTTCACTGATTCATGTGCCCTGCTTCTACCTACCCATCCTTCCAGACTGGATAATAATTCCTGGATCTTACCCAGGAGCTTTCCTCTCCCATATTCCCAGTGTACTCTTCCTACCTCCTTACTGCATTCTCACAATTCTTTCTTACCACCCTTAGTATTGTACAGATCTTTACCTGTTACAGCCCCTTTCTAGATGGTAATTTTTCTGGCAAGAACCATGCTTATGCATTTGAATTCATTCATTTATTCTAATATTAAGCACCTACTATGTGCCAGGCATTTTGGATTTGATAAAATACAACAGGTATAATCTCAGCTCTTGTGGAGCTCATGTATTTGCAGGGTAAAATGTCAAACAAGTAATGATAATAGAACATAAACATTACGATAGGGGAAGTATAGGGTGCTTTGGGAACTCATGTGGGACCACCTAACTTGGACTTGGAAGAGCTACCTAAAACCTCAGCTGAAGGACACAGTTAACCAGGCAGATGGAGGAAAGGGAGAGGAGAAAGTGTGAGAAGTGTTCCAGGAAGACGGAAGGCTTGATCACAAAACAATGTCTTGGACATAGGATAATGCCAAAAATAAATACGTGTTTGAAAAAGCTTGGAGTTTTGTATTGCCTTAAGCATCCCAAAGTCAAAGCCATTTGGCAAAATATCTTTGGCTAAATAGTTTGACCAATTAATTGATGCTTAAAATTTAAATTTCTAATGGATATGTGTATAACTCACTCACTTTGCTGTAGAGCAGAAACTAACACAACATTGTAAAGCAGGCTAGGATCATTAGCTAAAAGCCCACCTGTGACAAACTCAAATCCTCACACATCGACTGCTTTAAATATTGTTCCAAACCATAATTTTAGCCAATTAGAGCCTACCTAACTTTATATACCCCATGAAACTGTATTGAACATCTGCTGACCATAGATAAGACAATCCTATAGCTGTAAGACCCCAAACCACTGCTTGTCCTTCAGAGCAATTGCTGCTGAGGGACATCACTAGACACATGAGCCCCTCTCTGATTTCCCTGTTGCCCCTGGGAGTCCCCTTGTCCTATTCCGCTTATAGGCAGTGGTCTCATGCCACCATCTCTGGAATTAATTTTTTCTTAAGTTCTGTCAGTTTTCACGTGTTGAAGGACTTCCTCTCTCATGTAATCCTGTCCAACTGCCAACCAAATAAAGTTTATGCATTTAAAGTTTATCTTGTCTCCTCCTTGATCAACACCCAAGCCCCTGACTTACCACAAGAACTTACGAGCTTCACAGGTTCAAGGGGTGGGATTATAAATCTCACTTCTCCTTGGAGGATGTTCATACCACACTGTAAAGAGCATGTGGGATGGGACCATCCTTGGAAAATACAATCTGTCACAAAGATCAATTTACAAAAATTAACAAGTAGAAAATAAAATACACTATACTAGAATCAACAAACATCAAATGCCTAGCAATGAAGATGTGCAAAACCTCTACAAAGAAAACAACAAAATATTACTGACAGAAATTCAAGAAGTCTTAAATAAATAGAGGGACTTATCATGCTCAGTGAATTCTGCAGTTGCTGGGTACACATGTTAATTAGGTCAAGTTGGTTAATTGTGTTCAATATTTATGTGGGTTTTTTTCCCCCCACTACTGGTGGATCAACCTTTTATCATCATGAAACGTCCTTTTTAATTTTTAGGAATGTTCATTATCTTAAACGTCTACTTTGGGTTCTGGGACAAGATGATAGAGTAGAAGGACTTGAGCTCACCTACTCTCATGAAAACACCGAAATCACAACTATCTGCTGAACAACCATCAACAAAAAAGACTGGAACCTACCAAAAAGATATTCTATGTCCAAAGACAAAGAAGAAGCCACAGCAAACAGTAGGAGGGCGTATTTGTGATATAATCAAATCCCATACCTGCTGGGTGGGTGACCCACAAACTGGAAAATAATTGTATCACAGAGGTTCTCCCACAGGAGTGAGAGTTCTGAGCCCCATGTCCGGCTCCCCAGCCTGGGGATCTGGCATCAGGAGGAGCCCCCAGAGCATTTGGTTTTGAAGGCCAGTGGGGCTTGATGGCAGGAACTCCATAGGACTGGGGAAAACAAAAACTCCACTCTTGGAGGGTACACACAAGGTCTCATGTGCACTGGGACCCAGGGAAAAAGCAGTGACTTCATAGGAGCCTGGGCCAGACCTACCTGCTGCTCTTGGAGAGTCTCTTGGGGAGGCGGGGGTGGCTGTGGCCCACTGTGGGGACATGGACACTGGTGACAGAGGTACTGGGGATTACTCATTGGCGTAAGGTCTCCTGGAGGCTGTCATTCTGACACCAAGACCTGGCCCCACCCAACAGCCTGTAGGCTCCAGTGTTGTGACACCTCAGGCCAAACAACCAACAGGGCGGCAACAGAGGCCCACCCATCAGCAGACAGGCTGCCTAAAGTCTTCCTGAGCCCACAGTCACCTCTAAACAGGCCCCTTGACGTAGCCCTGCCCACCAGAGGGTCAAGACCCAGCTCACCCACCAGTGGGCAGGCAACAGTCTTCCTACTAGGAAGCCAGCACAAGTCTCTAGACCAGCCTCACCCACCAGGGGGCAGACACCAGAAGCAAGAGGACCTACAACCCTGAAGCCTGTGGAATGGAGACCACAAACACAGAAAGTTACGCAAAATGAGATGGCAGAGGAATATGCTGAAGGAATAAGATAAAACCCCAGAAGAATAACTAAATGAAGTGGAGACAGGCAATCTACTCAAAAAAAGAATTCAGAGTAATGATCGTAAAGATGACACAAGATCTCAGAAAAAGAATGGAGGTACAGACCAGGAAGATACAAGAAATGTTTAACAAAGAGCTAGATGCTATAAAGAACAGAGTTGAACAATACAATAACTGAAATGAAAAATACACTAAAAGGAATCAATAGCAGAATGAGGCAGAAGAACAGATAAGTGACCTGGAAGACAGAATGGTGGAAATCACTGTCATGGAACAGAATAAAGAAAAAAGAATGAAAAGAAATGAGGACAGTTTAAGAGATTTCTGGGACATTAAACACACCAACATTCACATTATAGGGGTCCCAGTAGGAGAAGAGAGAGAGAAAGGGCCTGAGAAAATATCTGAAAGGGCCTGAGATAATAATAGCTGAAAACTTCCCTAACATGGGAAAAGAAACAGTCACCCAAGTCCAGGAAGTGCAGAGTCCCATACAGGATAAACCCAAGGAGGAACACGCTGAGACACATAGTAATCAAACTGACAAAAATTAAAGGCACAGAGAAAATATTAAAAGCAACGAGGGAAAAGCAACAAATAACATACAAGGGAATCCCCATAAGGCTGTCACCTGATTTTTCAACAGAAACTCTACAGGCCAGAAGGAAGTGGCACAACATAAAGTGATGAAAGAGAAAAACCTACAATCAAGAATACTCTACCCAGCAAGGCTCTCATTCAGATTCAACAGAGAAATCAAAAGCTTTACAGACAAGCAAAAGATAAGAGAAGTCAGCACCACCAAACCAGCTTTACAACAAAAGAACTTCTAAAAGAACTTCTCTAAATGGAAAAGAAAAGGCCACAGCTAGAAACAAGAAAATTATGAATAGGAAAGCTCACCAGTAAAGGCAAACATATAGTAAAGATAGGAATCATCCACAAACAAATATATCAAAACCAGCAATCGTGAGGAGAGTACAAATGTAGGATATTGGAAATGCATTTGAAATTAAGAGACCAGCAACTTAAAACAATCTTGTGTGTGTGTGTGTGTGTGTGTGTGTGTGTATATATATATATATATATATGGACTGCTGTATCAAAACCTCATGGTAACTGCAAACCAAAATTCTACAATACATATACACACAAAAAAAGGAAAAGCAACCCAAACACAACACTAAAAATGGTCATCAAATCACAAGATAACAAAAGAGGAAGAAAAAAGACCTATAAAAACAAATTCAAAACAATTAACAACATGACAATAAGAACATACATATCAATAATTACCTTAAATGTAAACGGATTAAATAATCCAACCAAAAGACAGACTGGCTGAATGGATACAAAAACAAGACCCATATATATGTTATCTACAAGGACCCACTTCAGATCAAGGGACACATACAGACTGAAAGTGAGGGGATGTAAAAAGGTATTCCATGCAATTGGAAATCAAAAGAAAGCTGGAGTAGCAACACTCCTATCAGACAAAATAGACTTTAAAATAAAGAATGTTACAAGAGACAAAGAAGGACACTAAATAATGATCAAGGGATCAATCCAAGAAGATATAACAACTGTAAATATGTATGCACCCAACAAAGGAGCACGTTAATATATAAGGCAAATGTTAACAGCCATAAAAGGAGAAATCAACAGAAACACAAGAGTAGTGGGGGATTTTAACATCCCACTTACATCAATGAACAGACCGTCCAGACAGAAAATCAATAAGGGAACACAGGCCTTAAACGACACATCAGACCAGATGGACTTAATTGATATTTATAGAGCATTCCACCCGAAAGCAGCAGAATACACTTTCTTCTCAAGTGCACATGGAACATTCTCGAAAATAGATCACATGCTGGGCTACAAAGCAAGCCTTGGTACATTTAAGAAAACTGAAATCATATCAAGCATCTTTTCCAACCACAACACTATGAGATTAGAAATCAACTTCGAGCCCTCGTGCAGGAAGATCCCACATGCCATGGAGCAACCAAGCCCGTGCACCAAAACTACTGAAGCCTGCATGCCTAGAGCCCGTGCTCCACAACAAAGAGAAGCCACCGCAATGAGAAGCACACGCACCGCAACGAAGAGTAGCCCCCACTTGCCACAACTAGAGAAAGCCCATGCGCAACAAGAAAGACCCAACGCAGCCAAAAATAAAATAAATTAAATTAAAAATAGAGAAATCAACTACAACTAAAAAACTATAAAGAACATAAACATGTGGAGGCTAAACCATATGCTACTAAATAACCAATGGATCACTGAAGAAATCAGAGGAAATCAAAAAAATACCTAGAGACAAATGAAAATGAAAATATGATGATCCAAAACCTACGGGATGCAGCAAAAGCAGTTCTAAGAGGGAAGTATTCAATATATAGCAATACAAGCGTATCTCAGGAAACAAGAAAAATCTCAAACAACCTAGCCTTACACCTGCAACAACTAGAGAAAGAAGAACAAACAAAACCCAAAGTTAGTAGAAGGAAAGAAATCATAAAGATCAGAGCAGAAATAAATGAATTAGAGATGAAGAAAACAACAGAAAAGATAAATGAAACTAAAAGCTGGTTCTTTGAAAAGACAAACAAAATTGATAAACATTTAGTCAGACACATCAAGGAAAAAAGGGAGAGGGTTCAAACCACTAAAATTAGAAATGAAAAAGGAGAAGTTACAACTGACACCACAGAAATACAAAGGATCATAAGAGACTACTACAAGCAACTATATGCCAATAAAATGGACAACCTAGAAGAAATGAACAAATTCTTAGAAAGGTACAATCTCCCAAGACTGAACCATAAAGAAACAGAAAATACGAACAGACCCATCACAAGTACTGAAATTGAAACTGTTATTTAAAAACTCCCAACAAACAAAAGTCCAGGACCAGACAGTTTCACAGGCAAATACTATCAAACATTTAGAGAAAGTTAACACCTACCCTTCTGAAACTATTCCAAAAAACTGCACAGGAAGGAACACTCCCAAACTCAATTCCATGAGGCCCCCATCACCCTGAAAACAAAACCAGATAAAGATATGCCAAAAAAAGAAAATTACAGCCAATATCATTAATGAACATAGACACAAAAATTCTCAACAAAATACTAGCAAACTGAATCCAGCAATACATTAAAAGGATCATATACCATGATCAAATGGGATTTATCCAGGGATACAAGGACTCTTCAATATCTGTAAATCAATCAGTGTGATACACCACATTAACAAATTGAAGAATAAAAACCATATGATCATCTCAATACATGCTGAAAAAGCTTTTGACAAAATTCAACACCCACTTATGATAAAAACTCCCCACGAAGTGGGCATACATGGAACCTACCTCAACATAATAAAGGCCATCTATGACAAACCCACAGCTAACATCATACTCAATGGTAAAAAGCTGAAAGCATTTCCTCCAAGATCAGGAACAGAACACGTTTATTCAACATAGTTTTGGAAGTCCTAGCCATGACAATCAGAGAAGAAAAAGAAATAAAAGGAATATAAACTGAAAAAGAAAACTGTCACTGTTTGTAGATGACATAATACTATACATAGAGGATCCTAAAGATGCTACCAGAAAACTACTAGAGCTCATCAATGAATTATGGTAAAGTTGCAGGATACGAAATGAATACACAGAAATCTGTTGCACTTCTATACATTAACAATGAAAGATCAGAAACAGAAATGAAGGAAACACTCCCATTTACCATTGCATTAAAAAGAATAAAATACCTAAAAATAAACCTACCTAAGGATGCAAAGGACCTGTACTCTGAAGGGAGTACACAAAGGGTATCCAATTACATATGAAGTTCACAAACAGGCAACCTAATTTATAAGTCAGGATAAAGCGGCTTTTATGGGCTAACGATTGGAAGAAGACATGAAGGAGGCTCAGAGGCGTGACAACGTCCTATTTCTTGATCTGGGGGGTGGTAATGCACATGAACACTTTCTAAAAATCCAATGAGCCTTTGATTGATCCAATGAGCCAATGATTTGTGGGCCTTTCTGCTTATGTATTATATTGCAATAAAGTGTTATATGTGGTGGCTGTGGCTGGAATACAGGCAGCAGGGGATGCCTAGAACTGACAAAGTAAGAAGTAGCTATATAATACACTGCTTAAAAATAAAACCATCACAAAACAGTTACAGGTTAAAAATGGTTGCCCCACTGAACAGCAGAAACGACCTCAGCATTGTAAAGCAATTATACTGCAATTTAAAACAAAAGAAAAAAAAGAGAGAGAGATTGCCCCTAGGGTGTGGGGAGGGACTGTTATTTATGAATTTCTGCTACTAGATTTTTTTAAGTGGCATGCATACGTTTATAGGTCAGAGCATTTCAACTCTTCACAAAAGAAAAATTACTGATGGAGGTAAAAATATAAACAGCTTCCTAAAACTAACAATGCTAAAGTCCCATCTGATAGGAGAAAACTCACTCTGCTTTTAGGCAAACTATGGTTTTAAACACCAAATTTAAAAGTTAAAAAATTATATAAGGAAATGATATATGCTATAATATCACCACAGTTTTAAGCCAAATGCTAATCATTAAGGGGGGGAGGGGGAAGAGGTGAAGGGTGGTAGGATTTGTCATCCCAAAATATGCCACTTTGGCATAAGGACTAGTCTGAGCTACAGGCACTTAAACAGCAGGTGCAGGAAAGGCACTCTTACTCTCCCCTTTTTCTTCCTAAAAACAGGAGAAAAAACCCCCATGTGGAATATGTCCTCACTACACCAGAAGGAGAATAACACTGTTATCAAGGACAGATGTTGAGGCTGAGAGAATTCTATACAAAACTTTTAAAAAATAATTCTTACCTTCTTTTAGCCTCTCCACATAGTTATTTTCCACAATTGCTTGTCTGTTCAGCTTTGTAGCCTCAGGTTTTGCCACTTCTTTGGGGCTTTACTTCCTTATGAGGGCTCCCGTGTCACATAAAACTTATATTAAATAAATGTATATGTTTTTGTCCTGTTAATCTGTCTTATGTCAATTTAATTCTTAGGCCCAGTCAAAAACCCTAAGAGGGTAGAAGTAAACTTTTGCCTCTCCTATAGAGGCAAACCCCAGATACATTTATTCTATTAGTGCATAGCATACAACCCTAGGTGTCTGCATCCCTATTTTCTCACAGAAGAAGTAGAAGCTTGGTATGATACACTTGATACACTTGATATGCAGTGTGTTGCTCATGGATGAAAGTCCTTATCTTCAGTTTATTCTTCAGATTAAACTGCCATTTCCCAGTTCAGTCTATGGATGATACTAACAGGAATTATGTGGGAAAAGATGTTCCATGGTCAATCACGTTCTGGAAACACTGGATTCCTTTACTGCAAGCCTTCCTAGAACCAACAAGTTAATGTATACTGCGATTCTCCAGGAAAGGGATCTTTCTTTATACCTCATATGGTGAGGCACTTTAACATTTGTTAAATTAAAAAGGGAAGAAAAAATAAAGAAAAAAAAACAAAAACAAAAAAATTTTTTTGATTGCAAGAATTCATTACAGAGAAATAAGGAGGCAGCTAGGAAAATACTTCTATTAGTAGGTTTAGGGTAACCTAGAAATCTGAAAATCTGAAATTTCCCCTATGCTATAAAATGTTTCCCAGGACTGATACTATCTTTTAAGGTCTCCTGTCTATTTGGTAGCATTTGTGAAGTACACTGAAGGTTTTTTCCTGGCTTTTCTAAAGAAGAAATTCATTCCATTAAAACCACATTTGACAAAAATTTTTTAAAAAGAGATACTGGATGCTAAAAGGGCTTTCTGAATGTTTATTTTTGTATTTTTCAAGTCAAGACTGTATAACTCTGTATGAACTACCTAGGATTTATATACCAGAATAAAAAGAACAAGCAAAGGTTGTATAGGATATCTGATTCTTTTTTAATCTGAACAGAAAATAGGTAAGTATACAAGTTTGCTAAAGAGAAGTGGTAAAAATTGAATGTTATGTATTATGGAATCAGTACATCAAGTTTTAACTTTGGTAGTCAGTGATTCTTACAGTTAATTCTGCAAAAAAAAAACCCAAACCAGTTATGCAGAAACAAGAATATAAAAAGCCCCTTTCTGAATCCCAGTTTGATAAAACTGATTTCATATCTAGCTTATTGATAATACTCAATTTCAGTTCTCCCTGTGCAAATAATACACAGTCATTAATGGTGGTCTGGTGAGATGAAATTGATTCCTCTTAGGATATAGTTCAACATAATGACCCAAATATAAAAAGGTTATTAAAGAGTCACAGAGATAAACCAGTGCCTTAGGAAACATAATTCACTCATGTGCATAATTTTATAACATATTTTTTAAACATAAAATCACAGTCAAAGACAGTGATAACATTGCATACTCAGTGCTTTACTTCATGTAGTACATTCCTATGGCTCATCTGGAGTTTAATGCCATGTAACCACCACACTTCTAATGAATGGGCTCCTAACATATACAAATCCATCTAATTCTTTAAAAATTCTAAAAATCTTATAAGACCTTGAGCTTGACATGTAAGGGCTTTGTGTTTTCATATTCCATCACTGAGAAGATTAGGTGTGAAACACAGTAACCATTCTCTGTAAGCAAGACTGCACATATACTTCTGTTGCATCACCACAAATAACCCTCAAAACAACTCAATAATGAAGATTGCGAGGGGCATATTTATTATTTAGCCAAAGAAAATCCAAATGGCTTTCCTGGATTCAAATGTACCCCAAGACATAAGGAATGAGTATAACTGTGGCAGCTGAAGACATCTGCCACAGGGTAGTAAAGGCCATTATGACAAGATGTACATTTTGATAATACACTATGATTTGTTTGTTTCCCACTATCATGGGCCACAAGAAAATGAAACTCAAGACTATCTTGTTAGAACAGGACAAGTGATGACCCTAGTTTTAAACAGGGTTCTTCATTGAAGGAAAAGATAGAGCCATAAAAGTCAAAGTAGCTGATTTCAAATGGTTTACATCCCAGGATGAATCAGGTTACACTGATTTAAGCCCAATTTAATTTAGGCAGGTTTTTAACCACAAGAATAAGGACATTCTTAGTACATATTAATAATTAAACCAACATATACACAATTAGCAATATCCTATATAATATTAAATGTTTCAACAACTTATTCATGATTATTTTATATCTAGTTAATTTGTTTTCTTTAAAAAAACAAGCTCAAGTTTATTTTACAAGGTACTTTGTATTTCTAATTGTATTGTGTAATTATTTCATTGAAGCTGGTTCAATACAGTTCTCTGGATTCTAAGAGCCAAACTCAACTGTATCTTCTGTTATCTGTTTGAATTCATAATTGCCTCTGCCATCCATATGCAGGTAGTACTATGGGAAAGAAGGGGGAAAAAATCAATAACTGAGAATCTCCTTTTTGTCAGGAATTTACGTAGAGGTTATTATACAAGAAAATGATTGAAAATAATTATTTTAAGCCACTAAAATCTTCAAAAGTTTATACTCAGAAATGCATACCATTTTCCAAGGAAAGACTAAAAGAAGATGTCCGCTCTTTTTAAAAGGAGCCACAATATACATCTGCTTGTAGTGGATATAGTACTTTCCATTAAGAGAACTAAAACACCAGACTTCCTTATTATTTTTTTTCCTTATTATTTTAAAGGAACCAAATCTGTAAGCATCCCACAAATTAGAATGCTTCTACCACTCCAAAACCAACGATCTGATCTACAGAGGTGCAAGTGCACTAAGTGCAAGCCTGTCGTATAGGAGAGCCTCTAAAATACTTACTTTAGCTGGTTTCCCAGATCAGCTCAGAACCTCTAACTTAAGGCTTTTTGTTCATTTGTTCTTTGACTTAGCAGAGGAGGATGAGAACTATAGAGTGAGCTCAAATATCTCATCCTATGAAGATGCTTAGGACAGCAGTTACAAAGCCTTCCGTTTTATTTAGTGGTTTTCTGTTTACAGAAAAGACCTTTGTTTTTCCATTTTCTGTATTGTTATTTTTAAGCTATTCTGGACTCTTTAACATTGCAGTTCTTTGTGTTACCCCTCCTTCACATGATCACTGGCCTGATGGTTATTTTGATAACTGTCTACACCTCCAGGAGAAGAGGAGAGGGGAAACCCAAGTGCTTTCACTGTCCTATGGCTGTAATGTTTATGAACTTCTGAGAAAACACAAAGGCTTGGGTATATTTTAAACTGCTTTGATTTCTAGTTATTTAGTTTTTCATTCAATTCATGAAAATGGGCAAATTATAATATGTCATTAAGATAATAAAAGTATCTTTAAAAGTCAACAGCTATATAGAACTTCATTACGGTTTTTTAAGAACTTTCATACAGGCTACCTCTCTGATCCTCACGGTAATCTGAGACAGTTAGGCAAGGATCAATACTTTATTATATGAAGGAAGCAATTAATGCCAGAAAGTGATACCTGAACCCAGGTTTTCTGACTTCAAATCCCATGTTCTTCATTTAACCATTTATACACTATCATCTAAACTGTAAGGTTCTTGAGTGTAAGGACAGTACTCTGTATCCCTCATGACACTTAGCCCAGTATCTGGTTAAAAAGATAATCAATCAGGTATGTATTTTATGGGACAAAACACCCTTACCATGTTCCAATTTTTCTCAACCCTTTTCTGTATCAATTAGGAAGGAAAAAAAGGAAAGAAGAGGGAAGGGAGAAAGAAAGGATGGAAGGAAGGAAGGGGGGAGAAAGGAAGGAAGGAAGGAAGGAAGGAAGGAAGGAAGGAAGGAAAAAGAAAAGAATAGAAAAGAAAAGAAAAGAAAAAAG
Organism: Hyperoodon ampullatus; assembly: GCF_949752795.1. Classification (NCBI taxonomy): domain Eukaryota; kingdom Metazoa; phylum Chordata; class Mammalia; order Artiodactyla; family Ziphiidae; genus Hyperoodon; species Hyperoodon ampullatus. The sequence goes on along the minus strand of NC_136915.1, from coordinate 84,547,298 downwards.
AAAAGAGGAACTAAGCTGGCTTTATTTTTAGGGTTTGATTATTTTACATTAAGAGTTGAAAAGGACTCCCATACTGAGAATGGCACTATGGCACTGCTGGAGCACCTGTACCCATGTAAACCTCACTGCAATATCTTTGTAAATTATAGTGACCACCTAATGAATTCTGTTTATTACAGTGTGATGACAAACATAGCTGACATTATACAGTTTCCTCCTTGTAGTCCTGATCTCTACTAAAACTGTCTCTAAACTTTTTGCTATCTGATCCTTCTTAAGACTTTCTCCTTCTGTCAATACAGAATGGTAAGAAAAAGTTTGTTTGGCCATAGTTGTGATAAGATTATGCACATTTTAGTCAGTTATTATACAACAGTCATTTATAAAACTGGAGAACCACTAACTGGTTCTCTAATATCTATCATATGTAACTAGGGACTGTTTACATATATTGTAGCTTTCAAAATTAACAACTACAATAATATTTATGAAAATCCTGTTTTATAAAAATGAATTAGAATCACCTTTTTCCCTTAAGTTATATATTTATAAGGGAATATACACCAAGAAATCTAAAACCATAATCACCTGAATTCATATATGAAAATAAACTCTCACTATACCATTCAGTATAAGAAATACAAACCTCATGGTGTTTCCAAAGAGACTTTCTATGTGACACAGTGAAGAGGGTAATGCCAACCTAATACAAGGAAAATGATTTAGGTTTATATCAATAACACAGAGTCACAAATTAAACTCATCTATATAATTTAAGCTGTTAAGATAACTGTCTTCAGTAGCTATAGTTAAAAATCAATGCCAAAGAGAAAAAACTATAACTGACGCCAAATGTTTAAGGTAATGCAAAGTACAGGCCATTGACCACAGAATAAAAACTAACAAGTATCAATATAATCTTTAAGAAAAAAAAACTAAACTAATAGGTACTAGCTTAATTAAGTGTATTATTTTGTTTTGGGCAGAAAATATATATCCTAGCACATTTTATATTTTATTGTGAAAAATATATGAAAAGAGTATAAAGGTGGTAAAAGTAGCAAAAAGTCAAAAACAGGAAAATTAAATCAATATAGTACTGCCTACAGTAAATTTGTTTTTCAAATACAGGGTTATAATCTTTTATTGGAAACCCTTATTTTGGAATGTCTTAGAATTCAGATTTTGGAAAAGTAGTATTTACCACCCCCAGAGGGTTCTGAGGCAGAATTCTGAAATCAAACACATCAATGTTTCTGCAACAACACATTTGGACATGAACATTCAGTGAGATAAATAAGAGCTTAAAAATCTTCTGTTAGTTCAGGCCAGGTCTGGCTACCCAGTGAGCTTGCTACAAAATAATGAAAAATCTTTTGGTTTTACAAGCTTACTGGATTTCAGACTGTGAATGAGGATTTATGGGTTGTTCTTCAAATTTTCAAAACAACACTAAGAGATATAGCTAGTTGCTCTGGATCAGTGATTCTCAACCAGGGAGGGGAGGCAGGGGATTTTGTCCCATAGGGGACATTTGGCAAGGTCTTTTTTGATTGTTGCAACTGAGAGTGCTACAGAAGTCTAATGAGTAGATGTCAGAAATGCTGCCCAACATCCTACAAAGCAGAGGACAGCCTCCCACAAGTAAGAGTCATCCAACCCACAATGTCAATAGTGCTGAGATTGAGAAAACTTGCTCTAGATCAGTGTTTCTCAAAATGGATCTCTCGAGGCTGAGATACATGCTAGGGTAGCCAGGAAATCTCCACCATGAGTTCCAATTTTTATATTCCTTTTGATAATTAAAAAGAATTTTGAGTAAGTATGTTCTTCTTATCACTTCTATCATGTGCCCAAGTTTGTGTTTACACTTCTGCTGGCACCAAGTGGTGACTTAAAGTGGTATCATTTAAAACTTTTAATGTATCATAAGTTTGGCTGTCATGGGAAAGGTTTTCAAACAGGTTAGGAACTGCATGACAAGTATACGGTCAGTTATTAATAAAACATATATTTCGATGGTAAAACACATCTGATTTTTGAAAGCTCACTTCAGATATTATTTCTCTTACAACTCTAAAATAACTGGATTAGATCTCAACTTAATGAAGGCATTCTTATAATAGAATTACTTAAGTCAAAATACGTAAGCAAAATTCAAAACATAAGATCTGGACCTCCTATTATTTTTGGACCTCAGATTAAACCTAAACCAGTGGTTTTGTTTCAGCAAAACAGTATCATAGGTCTCTCTAATGCTGCAGTTTTGAAACTGTGTTTTAAAGTTTTATCTGTACTTAATTTATAAGTTTATACTGGTTTTGTAGCTTTTGTAAATGAGTTTTAAGTTTAAGTTCATACTTCATTTCATGCTTATCCATATTCAAGTGCCATTATAGTAATACAATTTATCAACTGGGGGCTCCATAAGAATTTTTTCTTTTAAGTGGAATCTATACATAGGAGAATTGCATCCTTTGTGGGGACTTGCAGCCTACAGCTAGATATAAGAGGAAACTGCATGGACAAAATTACCAGCAAAGAGCCTCTAAATCACTAATCAAGTAGAGACTACATGGTTTTATGTGTAAGAGATTCCACAAACACCTCTAATGCCTATAAATCTGAAAATGTGTATGGACAAATGGATAAAAAATTATAAATGACTAAAACTGATTAAGAACAGAAAACCATCAAAGAAATAAAATCAGTACCTATAAAATCTTCCTAAAAGATGAATGTAGCAAATTTATGCCTTCATCATTATGCCAATTCTTCTCAAACTTTAAAGTGCATTTGAATCATCTGGAGGTTTTGTTAAAATGCAGGCTCTGATTTAGTAGTAGGGCTTGAGACTGCATTTCTAACAAGCTCCGAGGCGATGCTGCCGCTGCTGAGCTATGACCACACTTTGAGCAGAAGGAATTGATACTGTATATATGCATCATGACTTTTTATATTTATTGTGAACTCCCAAAGAGCAGTTACAAAATGTTAAAAGACTCCTGTACTTCATTTGCTTACACTGAAACTCTAAAACAGTTAGGATACATTGCTCTTGTTCTCAAAATCCAAAGCAAGTATAGATGATGGTGACAATTCCTCACAGGAAAAAAATACAAACAAAAAAACTGAGATTACTGAATAATTACTTAAAGAATGGAACCAATGCAGACAGCCTAAGAAAAGGCTACCAAAAGAAGCCTTGGTAAAACACTGGCCAGGCCAGGAAAAAAAATGGATAAATTAAAAGTTGCCAAATAATTACTATCGAATTTTTTTAATTAAAATTTTTTTTTATTTTTCGAATTTTCTTTATAAAAAAACAAATGATATTTAGGTAAAGTTGATGGAACAAATTAAGAAAATATCAGTTTATTAACTCTGAGTATAGAGAATGAGTTAAAAGGAAAATAAATTTAAACATTTATTTTATACCTAATACACGGCTAAAAAGAATTATATTCAGAATTCATTGATAATTTTTTTTTTACTCATATCTATTAATTATCAGTTTAAAATATTAAAGCAAGATATCATCCTATGATAGTAATTTTGTCACTTTATAACTTGGAATCTTCTCTTTGGGTAGATATTTGGTTGGACACAGAGTAAACTGAAAGGGGGGACTGAGAATTTATCACACTTACCTTTCGACAATGACTGTAAATGTAGTCTTCCACATCCACACTAACTGCACTTGTGCATTCATCCAAAATGGCAAACTGGGGCTTATGATAAAATAATCTTGCCATCTGAAGTATAAAAAGAAATATTCTGTATAATCATTTAGAGAGCTAAAATTAATATGCGAAAATAGATTTACTTTAAATACTCATTTACAGTCTTCTAAAGCAAAGATGAAAATTATTCTAACTCAAAAAATCGACTCCTCAGAAGCAAAAACAATATAAAGAAACCTGATTGTTTTTATTGTCTTCCCGAACAAAGGGAAAAATGTAACACATGGGAAATATTGTTAAGAGTAAAGCAAAAACTTTTAAGACTGATGGGAGATGAAGTTGAGTTTTAAAGTAGTATTAAAGAAAGTTCTCTAAAAAAGGTTAGAGGGTAGACTTTTTGATGAAATCTTAGAATTCAGACTATAGATGACTCATGCAAAAACTATTTTTAAACATTTTGTTGCTAAAGTAATGTCAATATTATGTTGCCAATTAATATTCCCACCAACAATGTTTGAGTGTACCTGTTGTATATATCCCTGTGGTCAGTATTGGGCATGCTCATTTTTAAAAGGCTGTGCTAATTTTATAAGTGAAAATTAGCATCAAGGTTATTATAGCTTACATCTCTTTGATTAGCAGTAATGCTGAACATTTTGCTGTTTATTTTCCATATGTATCTTATTTTCTGGGAATTATTTATTCTGATCCTTTGTCTAACAGATATTTCAAATTGTCATCTGCTCCTAACAATGATCTCCATGTTGCATGACCAATGGACACTTTCTATCCTTGCCCAATTTATCTTCTCTGCAACATTCAACGCAGGTGACCATTCCCTCCTTCTTGAGAAAGTGAGAGTGAAACCATGGTTTTAAGTTTCTTTCCATTTCTTATGCTGTTTTCTCAGTTTCTTTTCCAGCATTTTCTCTTTCATTTGACCATTAAATGTTGGGGTCCCCGAGGGGTCCTCTCCGCTTTTTCCTATGTTGTTTCTCTCTGAGTGATCTCATCAAATCTCATGATTTCAAATATTATTTACATTTGTAAACTCCCAATATATCTCCCTCACCCATACTTCTCTTCTAATTTCCAAACTAATACATAAAAATTCCTATTTGATCTTTCTATTTGGATATCTTACAGGACTCGCAGACTTTAAAGATCTAAAACTCAATGGATTTTCTAGATTTTTCCCTTAAATCCATTCATCCATTTCCCCCACCCCATCTTGAACATTTCAGAAATGAAGCTATCAAACAGCTGCTCAAGCTAGAAAGCTGTGAGTCCTCCTTGATCTTTCCCTTCTCCTCCTCCCTTCCCTTCCCCCCCCCCATTTTTAGTCCATTCAAGTCAGTCCTGTGGACCCTACTCACTTTCCCCCAGCTCACAATCATGTCCTTAGCCCAGAACATAATCCTCTCCTGCCTGGATGACCACAAATAGCCTCCTGCTTCCTCTTTTGCACCTCTTTAACCCATTCTCCATGTAACCAGAGAGGGTCTTCCAGAAACATAACAGAGAATTTCATTCTTCTGCTTAAAACCCTTCAATAACTTCCCATTTCACTTAGAATAAAATTCAAACTCTTTACCATGGTCTACAAGGCCCCACACAACCTTATTACTACTCACTCTCTAACTTCAACATTCCAGCCACCATCTCCTCTCAACTACCAGGACACAATGTGTCACAGGTCTTACAGGCTTAGCACATGTCACTTTCCTTATGTCTCAAACGCCTTACTCTGCTCCTTGCATCTTTCAAATTTCTGCTTAATGTCACCTTCTCAGACAAACCTACCCTGATCCCTTTCCCCATTCCAAGTGGGTCCCTTCTGTAACATCTCTGCAGCTCTTCACATACTGTAAATTTTATGTTGTCTGCTTCTTTGTCTACCCCTTAGGATATAATATTCACGAAAGCTGAGACTCCGTTTTAAACGTTACTATACACCCAACACCTGTATAGTATAGGAAACATTCAAATATTTGATAAATGAGTGACTAAAACAGCTTTCTTGGGGTTTATATCTTATTTATAAGAGGTGTGAGGAAGGGGAAGCAGCAAGGACAGACCATCAAGAATTTCAGCTGTGCAGAGAATGAAAGGTATAGACTACATGGGACCTTTGGTTAAGGCAGAGTTTGCTTTTTAGATCACAGAGACCTGAAAATGTCTTTCTATAAGAGGACTAGAAGAGATTAAATATGGGGGGGGGTGTCGGAGAGGGTGCATAACTGAGGGAGAGGGATGTGATAAAGTTGGAGAAGGGAGGGTCCAAAAACATAGATGGAGACATTTAGCCTTTCTCAAGAGGAAGGATGACATATCCTCCACTAACAGTGGGAGCAGGGAGGTCAGGACAGCCCGGTGCAAAGTTATTAAGAGGAGTGATTATTTGAAGGCATTCCACAAATGCCCCTCCTCTGTGTTCCCATGCAATGCTTTGCATACCTTCGTCACCACACTTAGCACATTATATGGAAATTTTCTCATCATGTGTCTTTCTCTCTCCCACTATGTAGTCAGCTACTTGGTTTCTCAATACAAGGAGATTTTGGAGTATATGAACTCTGCAGTCATACTGCTGACTGAGCATGACAGGCCACTCCCACCCCCCACCAGCTTTAACATTTCCTAGATATCTTTGCCTGGCAAGCCACTTAACTGTTCTACATTCTATTTCCTCTGTGAAATGGGACACTCACAGCTCTCATCTCACAGGACTATGGCGAGAATGAAATGAGATAACCTGTGTAAAGTGCTTGGCATACTGCCTATCGCCTATTTAGCACTAAATAAAAATTAGCAGTCATGTAACTGAAATAACAGCATCTCTTTTTTAAGAGGAGAGTTATTCTGCTGAGAGTGGTGGAGTAGGTAATGGGGTAGAAAGCCTGAGACTGGTAGTTTTCAAATGATTATATCATGAAAAATGAGACAGAGGGACAAAAATCAGTAATAGGATTGCCAAGCCATGCTGTGAATCCCTGTAAGACTGGAAACCATGGAAGTGCAGTGCCACCAATCTATCTTATTCCCTGATTTTTTTCCAGCTGTGCTCAGAAGCCAATGTACAGAAATGCCAAGGCAAACAATTGCTCTTGGATTGGTGTTTAAATAATACGAGAAAACAAAAAGTGGGAAAGGAAGTTAAGGGGAAGGATCATTTGTTCATTCCTTTAAGAAATATCTCCTGTGTATCTCCTATGTTCTAGGCCCTGGATTGTTAAGTCTGTGCTGGACAGGAAAGAAGGTAGTCAGAAGGGAACTGATCAATTATAGAGAAGGAATGGGTCAATAATAGAGAGACCTCAGTGAGTTTGAAGAACGGGGACAGTTGCCAATTAGGTAAAAGAAAAAGAATTAATTACAAAAATGAATTTAAAAAAACACTAAAAAATCTTATGACAGTGGTATGTCTGGTAAGGTGGTTTGGGCCTTTCTTTTTCTTTTTCTTTTTCTTTTTTTTGCGGTATGCGGGCCTCTCACTGTTGTGGCCTCTCCCGTTGCAGAGCACAGGCTCCGGACACACAGGCTTCAGCGGCCATGGCTCACGGGCCCAGCTGCTCCGCGGCATGCGGGATCCTCCTAGACCGGGGCATGAACCCGCATCCCCTGCATCAGCAGGCGGACTCTCAACCACTGCGCCACCAGGGAAGCCCTGGGCCTTTCTTTACACTTTTATAAATATTCCAACTTTTCTATCATATATACTTTTTCATAATTCAATATAAAAAAAACCATCACTAAAGAGGAAGAGCAAGAACAGAAGAGTAGAAAAGAAAACTATGGGTCAGAGAAATAAGACAGCCCAATTTACGATTAGGTGGAGCAACCCTGGCTGATGTTTGGGTCAGGGTTGGACTAGCTGATGGCTGGACCCAAATGGGTACAATGGGGGAAAAAGACATGTCACTTGAGACTTCAAGGCACAGTGAGAGAAGAGAACTGGTCAGACAGTCCACCTGCACATTGAAGGCCACATACTGTAATGTACTGGTTAAGAGCAAGAGTTCTGGGGTCAGACCCACCTGCACGTGGATCTCAGTTCTGCCATGCAGCAGCTGTTTGGTATCAGAAAGCTGCTTAAGTTCTCCAAGTCTTTCCCTCATCTGTACCTTACTTCACAGGGCTCTTGGGAGAATTAAACAGGACCTGCCATTCCAAATCAATCTTTCCCTCAACAATATTCTAGTGCATTTTCTTTGTAATTATCACTGAAGACTGCCTGCCTGGTATCATAATTAAAGGAGCATATCTGGCTCTCCTAACTAGATTATAAAGGCAGGCACCTAGCTAAGTGCCTTGCACAGAATAGATTCTTAGCTAATCCTAAACTCTGTGGCAAGCATACCATAATTAATTTTTTTGCTGTTAAAATAATGGAATAATATTTCCCCCTATATTTATGTTGATATTTTTCAAGGGACTTTTAGAAATGTGTTCACCAGATCTCCCTTTATTCAGTAGTTTTATTCCATTCCCTCAAATTCAAATCCTGATTCTCCTTACCTAAGAATTCCTTTGGTTCATCTGTTTATTTTTTTTTTTGCGCTACGCGGGCCTCTCACTGTTGTGGCCTCTCCTGTAGTGGAGTACAGGCTCCGGATGTGCAGGCTCAGCGGCCATGGCTCACGGGCCCAGCCGCCCTGCGGCATGTGGGATCTTCCTGGACCAGGGCACGAACCTGTGTCCCCTGCACCAGCAGGCGGACTCTCAACCACTGCGCCACCAGGGAAGCCTTGGTTCATCTGTCTTACACCAACCTTCACTCTTATAGATTCACTGTTTTGGTTAAACCTCTCACGTCTGTTCTTCCTAAAAACTATAATTTTTATAATTTATAAATTATAGGTTTTTATAACTTATAAAAATTATGTCTTCTCTTCCCATCAACTTTTTACTTTGAAACTTTTAATCCTACCAAAAAAATGAAAGAATAAATGATTACTCCACCCAACTTCAGCCATGTTAATATTTATTGCATTAGCCTTTTCTATCTCCCTCCAAACACTTCTAAAGTAGCAAAACAATATGCTCTCTTTTAAACTTCACATTCAATTCTCCAAATATTGGCCTATACAGAACACACCCTGTCAAGGGCTTGGCCATGCAACTGTGTTACAGGTGAGCTCTCCCCATTTCCCAGCTCTATCATGGTTCATCTAGTTTTACAGGGTTCAGTCCCCCACTACCTATTCTTCCAAAATAACCTCTCACTCCTCTAGGCATACCCTTAAATTTCATATCTTCTAATAAAAACTACCCTCTGTGTAACATTTATACCACACATATAGAATTCCTTAGTTTAAGCAGATTTATTTTTCTTTCTGAGTCTCCATTGTGTCCACTTGTGAATCTTGCCTTATCCTTCCACTTTCTTTGAAGTCATAGGATAGGAATTTAAATTAGTTTTCTTGAATTGCAGTTATTTCTATAGGCATCTTCTAAACTGATTCCAGAAATGCCCAATCACTTTAAATTCTCACGCCTTCAGCCCAATTTCCACTTTGAGTATGGCTGATATCTCTCTTCTCTTTCGTTTATGATTCATTCATCACTCTAGATTAATCTCACTAGCCAAACAAATCACAATATTAAGTTGATATTAAGTTCATATAGAATGGGTATGATCTGGAGAAAAACAACATGCAAAACAATCACGGAATAGGAGGTAACCAAAAGGTAGAATATAACCTGAAGATAAACAGTAAACAATTCTGAAATAAGTATTAGTAATAAATAAATAATAAATAAATAAATAAGTAAATAAGTAAGTAAGTAAGTAAGTAATAAGAAATTCTTCTGCTATCTTTCCTTGGCTACAGTTTTCTCTAATTTCCACAAGGTTATAACACTCCCTCACCAAAAAATTCCTCTGGATCTGCTCAAACTATGGTATGTCTAGTTAGAAAATTACTCCCTAAAAGTTATCCCCCTTGTGACTTCCCTGGTGGCGCAGTGGTTAAGAATCCGCCTGCCAATGCAGGGGACACAGGTTCAGTCCCTGGTCTGGGAAGATTCCCACATGCCATGGAGCAACTAAGCCGGTGCACCACAACTACTGAAGCCCACGCGCCTAGAGCCCATGCTCCACAATAAGAGAAGCCAATTCAACGAGAAGCCTGTGCACCACAACAAAGAGCAGCCTCTGCTCGCCGCAACTAGAGAAAGCCCGCGTGCACCAATGAAGACCCAACGCAGCCAAAAATTAATTAATTACAAAAAATAAAATAAAAAAATAAAAGTTATCCCCCTTTACAGAGTACTCAAAGAATCACTCTTAATGTGTCACATTTTGTAGTCATGTTTGATTGAGATAACTTCAGTTGATCATAAAATAATTGCTTTGAAATGTTTCTTTATATTAGGAAAATTTTTAAATTCTAAATAACTTTAGGTAGTAGATACTGAGCCCTGAAACAAGGATAAATATAATGATAGAGGGAAAGGACAAGAACGGAATAAAGAATAAAATGATAATAAAATTAACATCTCTAACACCTTCAGCTACTTTAGAGAGAACAGGCTAAGACAGAGAGGTGTCTATAGGGAAAAAATACTGAAAAGGATCTCATAACCCAACCAGGACCTATGTGCTACAAAGCTCCCCCAACTTTTGGAAAGACGGATTAACGGTATATAATTGGATCTGCATCTTTTCCTTTCATAGGAATATTTTTGAATTTTTCAGAATTCCAAATTTACATGCAAGCTATACTTCTATTATCATATAAACTAAGCCATACTATAATAATTGCTAAATAAAAAGATTAAAACAAAACTGTATGCCTTGATTATCAAAATGCTGGATTCTAAGAGTGACTTTATGCAACCAGATGCATCGCTGTGCAGTGTTTTCAGAGCACACTTACCGCCATTCTTTGCTTTTCTCCACCACTGAGTACATCCATCCAATCCTGAACACTGTCCCAGCCTCCTTCACGTTCAAGGATATGACCCAACTGGACATTGTCTAAGTATTCCTTCAGTACCTTTCAGCAAAATGATTAAAGGTGAAATCATGCTTAATATAAACCAATATTCTCTATCTTGCTTTATTTTTTAAACTAGAAAGACTATAATACTATTGTCAATATCACTAAAAAAGGCACATTTCACAAAAGAATGTGGCACAAAGGTAAACAAACTCTTTACTTCCTATTTATACTAATTTTGACAAAATATATCTAGAGGCATAAAGAAAATAATAGTATTGTACATAATTAAAGGACAAGGGCAATGAGAAAACAAACAATAGTGTAAAGACAAGGTTAAACATTCAACAAGTCATATTTAAGCAAAATGGTTAACGTCTTACCTCAACCTGGAAAGTTATAATTAATGATTAGGCTGTAGAAGCCTTTACAAAAGGTTATAAACTACTTGAAATCTAAAATACTTAACTGATTAAGATAAAGACTCTGAAGTGGAGTGTTTTCAGTAAGTCTAGGATATAAACATTTCCTTACGAGGTCAGAAATCCCCTTCTTTTTCTGATCTTCTCTTCCATCTGGATATATCACTTGGTCTCGAAGTGTTCCAAGGGTCATATAAGGTCTCTGATAGTAACAGAGCAAAAATCATTAGAAGTGATTTAAAAAAAAATAAGTTAAAAGATCTTGAAATCAAAGATTATAAAATAACTCAAACAAGGTCTTACCTGGGGAACATAAAATAACTTTCCTCTCTCGGGTTTAGTTAGACGTCCTCCAAAAAGAGGCCATAACTATAAAAGCAAAGGAGGAGGGGGAAGAAGAGCTGTAAATTCCACAATGTGGTAGATTATATGGCAAAATAAGACTACAAAACCTTGAGGCCAATTTTTACTTACTTCACCAAGAACACGGAAAAGTGAACTCTTTCCACAGCCATTTGGACCACAAATTAGAACGTTGGCCCCAGATCGAACCTGAAAGGAAATGAGTCTATGAATTAATTAAATAGAATATACACTCAATGAACATTTCCGTAGAGTCAAATAGCTCTTTGCTAATGATAAGCTTTCTATTATGTCTATAAATGTGATATTAGGTAGAAGCAGTGGAGGGTATGGATGAAGAGACCTTTTATTTTTGTTTACTTTCAATTTTTACTCAGTCACTTTTTTTCCCACTTAAATAACACTATTGAATGATATCAACTTAATCTCAATCAGAATACAAAGATCTAAAGCTTGAATTCTTGAAAACAGTAATTATGTATGTAAACACAGTCTTGTTTTAAAAAATAGAATTGTACTATATATACTGCTCTACAACTTGTTATTATTTAACAGTATATCAGGTGCTGAATAGACTCATCCTGCCTAGTTGGGGAGGTCTGCAAAGAACTATAATGTTTTATTTTGCTTTGCCTTTGAGGTTTTTAAAATGTACTTTAAAAAAAATCTAGTTATATATTGTTTACAAGAAATATACCATAATAAAACGGCTCAGGAAAGGTATAAATAAAGACTTGTACAAAATTTATGATCAGATGTAAACAAAATGAATTTCATGGAAGGGATCAAGATGGTGGAATAGAAGGACATGCCCTCCCTCTTGCAAGAGCACCAGAATCACAACTAACTGCTGAACAATCATCAACAGGAAAACACTGGAACTCACCAAAAAAGATACCCCACATCCAAAGGCAAAGGTGGAGCCGCAATGTGACGGTAGGAGGGGAACAATCACAATGAAATCAAATCCCATAGCCACTGGGAGAACACAAACTGGAGAACAATTATACCACAGAAGTCCACCCTCTGGAGTGAAGATTCTGAGTCCCACGTCAGGATTCCCAACCTAGGGGTCTGGCAACGGGAGGAAGAATTCCCAGAGAATCAGCCTTTGAAGGCTAGCAGGATTTGATTGCAGTACCTCAACAGGACTGGGGGAAACAGTGACTCCACTCTTGGAGGGCACACACAAAGTAGTGTGCACATCAGGACCCAGGGGGAAGGAACAGTGACTTCACAGGAGACTGAACCACACCTACCTGCCAGTGTGGGAGGGTCCCCTGCAGAGGCGGGGGGTGGGGTGGTGGCTGTGGCTCACCCTGGGAACAAGGACACTGGCAGCAGAAGTTCTGGGAAGTAATTCTTGGCATGAGCACTCCCAGAGTCACCATTAGCCCCACCAAAGAGCTGGGTAGGCTCCAGTATTGGGTCACCTCAGGCCAAACAACCAACAGGGAGGGAACTCAGCCCCACACATCAGCAGACAAGTGGATTAAAGTTTTACTGAGTTCTGCCCACCAGAGCAACACCCAGACTAGCTACCACCAGTCCCTCCCAACAGGAAGCTTACACAAGACTCTTAGATAGCCTCATCCACCAGAGGGCAGACAGCAGAAACAAGAAGAACTACAGTCCTGCAGCCTGTGGAACGAAAAACCACATTCACAGAAAGAAAGACAAAATGAAAAGGCAGAGTACTATGTACCAGATGAAGGAACAAGATAAAACCCCAGAAAAACAACTAAATGAAGTGGAGATAGGCAACCTTCCAGAAAAAGAATTCAGAATAATGATAGTGAAGATGATCCAGGACCTCGGAAAAAGAACGGAGGAGTCAAAGATTGAGAAGATGCAAGAAATGTTTAACAAAGACCTAGAAGAATTAAAGAACAAACACCCAGAAGATTTAAGAACAAACAAACAGAGATGAACAACACAATAACTGAAATGAAAAGTACACTAGAAGGAATCAATAGCAGAGTAACTGAGGCAGAAGAACAGATAAGTGACCTGGAAGAAATGGTGGAATTCACTGCAGTGGAACAGAATATGGAAGAAAGAATGGTGGGGTTCACTGCTGTGGAACAGAACAAAGAAAACAGAATGAACAGAAATGAAGACAGACTGAGAAACCTCTGGGACAACATTAAACGCATGAACATTTGCATTACAGGGGTCCCAAGAAGAAGAAGAGAGAGAGAAAGGACCCGAGAAAATATCTGAAGACATTAGAGTCTAAAACTTTCCTTAACATGGGTAAGAAAATAGCCACCCAAGTCCAGGAAGTGCAGAGAGTCCCACACAGGATAAACCCAAGGAGAAACACACCAAGACACACAGTAATCAAACTGGCAAAAATTAAAGACAAAGAAAAATTATTAAAAGCAACAAGGGAAAAATGAAAAATACAAGAGAACTCCCATAAGGTTAACAGCTGATTTCTCAGCAGAAACTCTACAAGCCGAAAGGGAGTGGCATGATATATCTAAAGTACAACTAAGATTACTTCCCTGGCAAGGATCTCATTCAGATTGAGTGGAGAAATCAAAAACAGACAAGCAAAAGCTAAGAGAATTCAGCACCACCAAACCAGCTCTACAACAAATGCTAAAGGAACTTCTCTAGGTGGGAAACATAAGAGAAAAAAAGGACATACAAAAGCAAACCCAAAACAATTAAGAAAATGGTAATAGGAACATCCATATTGATAATTACCTTAAATGTGAATGGATTAAATGCTCCAACCAAAAGACACAGGATCGCTGAATGGATACAAAAACAAGACCCATAAATATGCTGTCTACAAGAGACCCACTTCAGACCTAGGGACACAAGCAGACTGAAAGTGACGAGATGGAAAAAGATATTCCATGCAAATGGAAATCAAAAGAAAGCTGGAATAGCAACACTCATATCAGATAAAAGAGACTTTAAAATAAAGAATGTTACATGAGACAAGGAAGGACACTACATAATGATCAAGGGATCAATCCAAGAAGAAGATATAACAATTATAAATATTTATGCACCAACACAGGAGCACCTCAATACATAAGGTAATTGCTAACAGCTATAAAAGAGGAAATCAATGGTAACACAACAATAGAGGGGGACTTTAACACCTCACTTACACCAATGGACAGATAATCCAGACAGAAAATTAACACGGAAGCACAAGCTTTAAATGACACAACAGACCAGACAGATATAATTGATATTTATAGGACATTCCATCCCCAAACAGCAGATTACACTTTCTTTTCAAGTAGATATGGAACATTCTCCAGGATAGATCACACCTTGGGTCACAAATCAAACCTCAGTAAGTTAAGAACACTGAAATCATAGCAAGCATCTTTTTCGACCACAACACTATGAGATTCGAAATCAATTACAGGGAAAAAAACGTAAAAAACACAAACACATGGAGGCTAAACAATACATTAATAAATAACCAAGAGATCACTGAAGAAATCACAGAGGAAATCTAAACATACCTAGAGACAAATGACACCGAAAACACAATGACCCAAAACCTATGGGATGCAGCAAAAGCAGTTCTAAGAGGGAAGTTTAGAGCAACACAATCCTACCTCAAGAAACAAGAAAAATCTCAAATAAGCAATCTAAGCTTACACCTAAAGGAACTAGAGACAGAAGAACAAACAAAACCAAAGTTAGTAGAAGGAAACAAACCATAAAGATCAGAGCAGAAATAAATGCAATGGAAACAAAGAAAACAATAGCAAAGATCAATAAAACTAAAAGCTAGTTCTCTGAGAAGATAAACAGGATTGATAAACCTTTAGCCAGACTCATCAAGAAAAAGAGGGAGAGGCCTCAAATCAATAAAATTAGAAACAAAAAAGAAGTCACAATGGACACCACAGAAATACAAAGCATCATAAGAGACTACTATAAGCAACTCTATGCCAATAAAATGGACAACCTGGAAGAAATGGACAAATTCTTAGAAAAGCATAACCTTCCAAGACTGAACCAGGAACATATAGAAAATATAAACAGACCAATCACAAGTAATGAAATTGAAACTGTGATTAAAAATCTTCCAACAGGGCTTCCCTGGCAGCGCAGTGGTTGAGAGCCCGCCTGCCGAGGCAGGGGACATGGGTTTGTGCCCTGGTCCAGGAAGATCCCACATGCCGCGGAGCGGCTGGGCCCATGAGCCATGGCCGCTGAGCCTGCGCGTCTGGAGCCTGTGCTCCGCAACAGGAGAGGCCACGACAGTGAGAGGCCCGTGTACTGCAAAAAAAAAAAAAAAAAAAAAAAAAAATCTCCCAACAAACAAAAATCCAGGACCAAATGGCTTCACAGGTGAATTCTATCAAACATTTAGAGGAGAGCTAACATCTATCCTTCTCAAACTCTTCCAAAATATAGCAGAGGGAGGAACACTCCCAAACTCATTCTACAAGGCCACCATCACCCTGATACCCAAACCAGACAAAGATACTACAAAAAAAGAAAATTACAGACTGATGAACACAGATGCAAAAATCCTCAACAAAATACTAACAAACAGAATCCAGCAACACATTAAAAGGCTCATACACAATGATCAAGTGGGATTTATCCCAGGGATGCAAGGATTCTTCAATATACGCAAATCAATGCAATACACCATATTAACAAATTGAAGAAAAAAACCATATGATCATCTCAATAGATGCAGAAAAAGCTTTGGACAAAATTCAACACCCATTTACAATAAAAACTCTCCAGAAAGTGGGCATATTGGGAACCTACCTTAACATAATAAAGGCCATATATAACAAACCCACAGCAAACATCATTCTCAAAGGTGAAAAACTGAAAGCATTTCCTCTAAGATCAGGAACAAGACAAGGATGTCCACTCTCACCACTTTTATCCAACATAGTTTTGGAAGTCCTAGCCACGGCAATCAGAGAAGAAAAAGAAATAAAAGGAATACAAATTGGAAAAGAAGAAGTAAAACTGTCACTGTTTGCAGATCATATGATACTATACATAGAGAATCCTAAAGATGCCACCAGAAAACTACTAGAGCTGATCAATGAATTTGGTAAAGTTGCAAGATACAAAATTAATGCACAGAAATCTCTTGCATTCCTATACACTAACAATGAAAGATCAGAAAGAGAAATTAGGAAACAATCTTATTTACCACTGCAATGAAAAGAAAAAAATACCTAGGAATCAACCTACCTAAGGAGGTGAAAGACCTGTACTCAGAAAACTATAAGACACTGATGAAAGAAATCAAAGATGACACAAACAGATGGAGAGATATACCATGTTCATGGATTGGAAGAATCAATACTGTGAAAATGACTATACTACCCAAAGCAGTCTACAGATTCAATGCAATCTCTACCTAATTACCAATGGCAATTTTTACAGAACTACAACAAAAAAAATCTTAAAATTTGTATAGAGACACAAAAGACCCTGAATAGCCAAAGCTAGCTTGAGGGGAAAAAAACAGAGCTGGAGGAAGCACACTCCCTGACTTCAGACTATATCACAAAGCTACAGTAATCAAGACAATATGGTAGGGGCTTCCCTGGTGGCACAGTGGTTAAGAATCTGCCTGCCAATGCAAGGGACATGGGTTTGAGTCTGGCCCAGGAAGATCCCACATACCGCGGAGCTACTAAGCCCATGCACCACAACTACTGAGCCTAAGCTCTAGAGCCCGCAAGCCACAACTACTGAGCCCACGTGCCACAACTACCGAAACCTGTGCGCCTAGAGCCCGTGCTCTGCAACAAGAGAAGCCACGACAATGAGAAGCCCACACACCATAACGAAGAGTAGCCCTGGCTCACCACAACTAGAGAAAGCCCGCGCACAGCAATGGAGACCCAACACAGCCAAAAATAAAAAAATAAAATAAAATAAAGAGAATATGTTATTAGCACAGAAAGAGAATATAGATCAGTGAAACAGGATAGAAAGCCCAGAGATAAACCCATGCACCTATGGTCAACTAATCGATGACAAAGGAGGCAAGGATATATAATAGAGAAAAGACAGCCTCTTCAATAAGTGGTGCTGGGAAAACTGGACAGCTACATGTAAAAGAATGAAATTAGAACACTCCCTAACACCATATACAAAAAATAAACTCAAAATGGATTAAAGACCTAAATTTAAGACCAGACACTATAAAACTGTTAGAGAAAAACACAGGAAGAAGACTCTTGAAATAAATCACAGCAAGATCTTTTTTTATCCACCTCCTAGAGTAATGGAAATAAAAACAAAAATCAAGAAATGGGACCTAATAAACTTCAAAGCTTTTGCACAGCAAAGGAAACTATAAACAAGACAAAAAGACAACCCGCAGAATGGGATAAAATATTTGCAAATGAATCAATGGACAAAGGATTAATCTCCAAACTATATAAACAGCTCATGCAGCTCAGTATTAAAAAGAACAAACAACCCAATCCAAAAATGGGCAGAAGACCTAAATAGACATTTCTCCAAAGAAGACATACAGATGGCCAAGAGGCACATGAAAAGCTGCTCAACATTACTAATTATTTGAGAAATGCAAATCAAAACTACAATGAGGTATCACCTCACACCAGTTAGAATGGGCATCATTAGAAAATCCACAAACAACAAATGCTGGAGAGGGTGTGCAGAAAAGGGAACCTTCTCGCACTGTTGGTGGGAATGTAAATGGATACAGCCACTATAGAGAACAGCATGGAGGGTCCTTAAGAAATTAAAAATAGAATTACCATATGACCCAGCAATCCCACTACTGGGCAGATAGCCAGAGAAAACCATAGTTCAAAAAGACACATGCACCCCAATGCTCATTGCAGCACTACTTACAATAGTAAGGTCATGGAAGCAACCTAACTGCCCATGAACAGGCGAATGGATAAAGAAGATGTGGTACATATATACAATGGAATATTATTCAGCCAGAAAAAGGAACAAAATTGGGTCATTTGTCGAGACGTGGATGGACCTGGAGACTGTCATACAGAGTGAAGTAAGTCAGAAAGAGAAAAACAAGTATCGTATATTAACGCATATATGTGGAATCTAGAAAAATGGTGCAGATGAACTGGTTCGCATGGCAGAAATAGAGACACAGATGAAGAGAACAAATGTATGGAAACCAAGGTGAGGGAAGCGGAGGTGGGGGTCAAGGGTGGGGGGCAGGGTGGTGGTGGTATGAAATGGGAGATTGGGATTGACATATATATACCAATATGTATAAAAGATATAACTAATAAGAACCTGCTGTATAAAAATAAAAGAAAATTTAAAATAAATAAATAAACAAACAAACAATATATCACAGATATTCTTCAGTATATTCAGATTCTCCCCATTCCTCTCTTAATGCCTGCAGTGTATTCCATAGTAAGGATGTATCATAACTTATTTAAAATACTCTCCTTTTGTTAAATATTTAGGTCATCTGCATTTTGCTTGCTCTTTTAATAATACTGCAATGAAGCTCTGAGAGAGCAAATTGATGCACTAGTGAGAAATACTTCTACAGATTAGATTCTTAGAAATTATGTATCAAAGTACATATGTATTATAAATATTTATAAGTGCCACCAAATTGCTCTGAAACAACGTAAAGTTAAATGAAAAATATCAAGAGTGGTTGATTTCTAAGCTTATGGTCTTATCTGAGTTAATCAACCTGGTGATGAATCAAAAAACCTGAGTCATAATTGTAGCTCACACAGCAATGTATCACAGCAGGAAAAGACAACAGAGAGATATGAGTTACCCTGGCTGTGGAACCTGCCTTTTTAAACTGTTGAGCCTTAGGTTCCTATTTTTTAATTCAATGAATATGTATTGAATACTCAGTGTCTGGCTCTGTTCGAGGCAATGCAGGTACATTAGTGATTAAAAGAAACCAAAGAAACCCAAAGAACAACAAAAAAACACATCAAAATCCTTACCCTTACCAGTATACATTCTAGTGGGAGAAATATACAATAAGGAACATGCATAATAAATAAGTAAATTAAACAGTAGTTAGAAAATTAGTGCTACAGGGAAAAAATAGATAAAGGTAAAAAAAAACTGTGGGGGGGGGGTTGCATTTTTAAGGTGGTCAGGCCAGGCCTCACTGATAATGACAACTGGGCAAAGCTGTGAAAGAAAGAGTAAACCAGAAGTTTATTTGGAGGGACTGTTGCAGTCCCAACCCTACCCACAAAAAGTAGCTACAAAGGCTGAGGCAGGAATGTACCTGTCCTATTCAAAAACCAGAAAGGATTCTGCTGAAGAAGAATGAGCAGGAGGGAAGAGTAGTAGGAAATGAGCTCAGAGAGGTCAGAGGTGGTGGTAGGGTAATGGCAGGTAAACACTATAGGGTGCTGTAAGCCACTGAAAGAACTTTTTCTGATGGAATGCAGAGCCTTCTGCGTTATTCACAATAGTCAAAAGTGGAAGCAACCCAAGTGGATAAATGAACAAACAAAATGTGGCATATACATACAATGGAATATTATTATTCAGCCTTAAAAGGAATGAAATTCTGATACATGCCACAACATGAATGAATCTGAAGACATGATGCTAAGTGAGATATGCCAGATACAAAAGGACAAATATTATGATTCCATTCACATGAGGTACCCAGAATAGGGAAATTCAGTGAGACAGAAAGTAGAACAGAGGTTACCAGGGACTAAGGGGGGGGCGGGGAGAAACGAGTTACTGTTTAATGGGTACAGAGTTTCTCTTTGCTGTGATGAAAAAGTTCTGAAGATAGTGGTGATGGTTGCACAACACACTAAATGTACTTAATGCCACTGAACTGTATACTTCCAAATAGTTAAAATGGTAAATTTTATGTTGTGTATTAGAGAATGAGCTATTCTGAATGACTTTTCCAGGTATTTGTCTTTTTTTCTGAGAAATTATTTTAAAGAGTTATTTTGATGGACTTCTTCTAAATACATATTTCTTTTTCCTATAAAGTTGAATACAGTGAATATTCCTAGTAATACATTATATATAATTGTACTCTACTATAAAAGTGTTTCCCCTAGGAGCACCTTAAAGTTCAGAGAACAATTAATTAAATGGTTCCCTATCACTCTGATTTATTTAGGTAATGTTAGCCATATGTACTGTTTTCTGCACCTAACTGCTTTTTGTGGTTTTCACTGATACCCAATACCCCTCCACATTATTTGGTGCAACATGCCAGGAAACCTAAAAAACAAGTTTGTAATGATGTGTATAAATAATAACTAGAGTTACTGAAATCCTTAGGTAGTCTTCTATGCACAAATGTCTTAGACTCAGCATTCACTTTTCTTTACTCCGTGGCTTTTGATAATGTTGGACAAAACTTCCAATTATGACAACAGCTATGGTAAGCCAGTGATAATTTTTCCAAATTAAAGATTTGTGAAAACATGTATTTTTTTTCTGGGTTGAATTAAGACTAAAAGCCAAGGGTAACTTTCACTGAAAACCAGTTATTAAGTTCTTAATAACACTCTATTTTTAAATTTTTTAAATATAAATTTATTTTATTTATTTATTTTTGGCTGCATTGGGCCTTCATTGCTGCACACGGGCTTTCTTTGGTTGTGGTGAGTGGGGGCTACTCTTTGCTGCGGTGTGCTTCTCATTGTGGTGGCTTCTCCTGTTGCAGAGCATGGGCCTAGGGCACAGGCTTCAGAAGCTGTGGAGCACGGGCTTAGCTGCTCCGCGGCATGTGGGATCTTCCCAGACCAGGGCTGGAACCAGTGTCCCCTGCACTGGCAGGCGGGTTCTTAACCACTGTGCTACCAGGGAAGTCCCAATAACACTCTATTATTGAGGATCCTGGATTGCTTTACTGGGGCAATGAATGCTTTGAACCATCATATCTTTACCAATAAAAATATTCCCCCAGAAATATCACTTCTTGATAAATCCTACTTCCTATGAATTTACTATAATAAAACATCAAAATATTCTACACATAAATATGACTTAAAGAGTGATTACATGAAAGTATGCTGTTTACGAAGATTAACTTAGGCTTCGTTAAACATTAAAATATGCTCGCTTACTGAAAAGGTAAAAATTTTAGTAAGTTACAAAGTACTATTTTAATGCCCACATTATAACATACAAGTAGTTATTTCTTAGGGTTTCTCCAGTCTATATAAATATGCCATTGCTGAGGGAGTTTATAAAGGAATAAGATATAAAATCTCCTATCTCAAAGAAGCTTACATTATTTGATTATTAGGTAACCCAAAAGGCAAACTGATCATAAAGTAGGACACATTTATTTGTGATGGCCAAGTCTCAGTTTTATCATGCCTCTTTGCAGGAGAAAGGACTCTTTATTTTCAAGTAAGCCAGATGGATAGAAAACAATCAGATGTTACAAAGAAGTGATGGATGTTTGTTGAATTAAAAAAACAAAACAAAACAATGTTAAAAAATGATAGACAAAATAAATGAGAAAAAGCCAAGTCTAACTTAGAACATCCTAAGTCAGAAAGAGACAGAAGAGGAATTTATAACAGTGGACCAAAAGTACAGAAGTCAAAGAAACTGCTCCAAGTGGAGGAGAAAACAATACAAGAATCACAGAATAGACAACAGTGATATAGAACATGGTCACAGAGTAAAAAAACTTAAACAAGCAGGGGTGTAACTGATAACTAAAATAAGACTTTCCAAAATGAAACCAAAATAAGAGCAAAAAAGTTAGGTCCTTTCTGAGACTAAAAGAGTGAAGTTATCAGGACTGGCCAGAAGTATACTAAAATTCAAACATAAAGGCTTTAAAGGGAAGGGCGGCTTTGGACTAAAATAAAAGGGACAGCATTAGTGTGGTAACACTATGACAAAGTGAGCATATCACAGACCATAATCATGATCTATTTATTCCATGTGGCTGTACATACATATCACAAATCTCTCCTCACTAGGCTCAAGCAATGTGTGCATCTGTATTGTTGGCGTATTCTATGTCTGTGTAAAGACACAAGTGAGGGAAAGTAGGAGAAAGGGCTAAGAGGATTCTTCAATGGAGAAATCTCATGGCCCTTTTTACTCTTGGGTAGTGACAATAAAGGGGCTACTGGAAATCTATCAAAGGTGGAGTTTTGAGCTCTGTTTTATTCCTGAAATCAAGCCCTGTAGGTGGCCACCTACTTTGCCAAGGGAGCAAAGCAGCACCTAGAGCTGTAGCTCTGACTGCAGCACCTGGAGCTAAATGAGAAAACACTTCTGTAATACTTGTGCCATTAAATATTTACCAACTATATTCACATTTTCTGTACTTCCCTTTTTGTTTCCTGGCTTCAAAATAAACATGACAATATATAATATTCATTGTTGAATAAGTCCAAAGTACTTTGCATAACCAACACTTTTCATTATTACAGTTCCTTAAAAAGAAAGTAGAGATGTACATAATAAATATACATGACTAAGAGTAGAAAAACTGAAGACTTACCTATAACACTTTGAAAACAAATCCAATAATTATACTCCTTATTTTATAAACTATCAGACAACATTCCTTCAAAAACAGCAGTTGAAAAGAATCTCCATATACAACATAAATTACAGAGGACCATAAACATAAGCATGTAGAGAATTCTAGAGTTGTGCTGTCCAATACAATAGCCACTAGTCACATGGCTATTTAAGGTCAAATTCATTAAAATTAAGTAAAATCTAAAATTCAGTTCCTCAACTGTACTAGCCATATTTCAAGAATACAATATCCGGGCTTCCCTGGTGGCGCAGTGGTTGAGAGTCTGCCTGCCGATGCAGGGGAAACGGGTTCGTGCCCCGGTCTGGGAAGATCCCACATGCCGCGGAGCGGCTGGGCCCGTGAGCCATGGCCACTGAGCCTGCGCGTCCGGAGCCTGTGCTCCGCAACGGGAGAGGCCACAACAGTGAGAGGCCCACATACCGCAAAAAGAAAAAAAAAAAAAGAATACAATATCCACATGTGGCTACTATACTGGACAATGCAGATATAGAACATTTCCATCATGGCAGAAAGTTCTATTGGGCAGTGTTATTCTAGAGTAATGGTATCTGGAACTGGAGAGACAGCCCACATGATAGACATCTGTTACTAATCTTCAAGATTTTCAGATGTGGACTATTCGTAAAGTCACAATAGGCACATAACCTAAATAGTAACCCTTAAGTCTGCAAGAGTCTTATAAAATCATACAATAACAATAATTCTCATCTTTTGCTTTTTCTTTTTAATTTGGCCTGCCATATTCCCATTTGGTTGACAGACTATATTGATCAGCATCACGATTCACTTGGCTCGAGATGTTATGTGTCTTGGGTGAGTGGCAATCTGCAGCGCCATTGTGCTGCCCTTACACTGTTTTCATCAGTAATATGAAAGTCTATGTTTTGTTTTTATAGGTACAGATCCTCCTATACCATCAAAATACTACCAAATGGTAAATTATTTTAATTTAAAGAGACTAATGTTATATTTGCATGTTTAAATATTCATCTTACATCAGAGATTCCAATTATCTATATCTTCTATGGCTTTCTTCAGATGGACTTTATTTGCAAAAGATTTTTGATAGTAGTATTTGAAACTTTAAAGTCCTGTCAAATAAGAAAAATAAATTTCTATTTCAAAGACTTTTTATATTTTTCTTCCAGTTTTATTGAGATATCATTGACATGCAACACTATCTAAGTTTAAAGTGTACAGCATAAGGATTTGACTTCCATACACCATGAAATGATTATCACAGTAAGTTCAGTGAACATCCATCATCTCATACAGATACAAAATTAAAGAAATAGAAAAAAAATTTGTGTGTGTGATGAGAACTCCTAGGGTTTACTCTCTTAACAACTTTTCTATATAACATACAGCAGTGTTTTTATATTGATCATGTTGTACATTACATCCCTGGTACTTATTTATCTTATAACTGGAAATTTACAGTACCTTATGACTACCTTAATCAAAGGCAGTCCTCCTTTATAAAGGCTTACTTTTTAAAGCAATTTTGTGGGTTCAGAAACTAAGTGAAGCTTTAAAATTATGTTAAATATTCAGACAACAGTTCTTCATTTCATGTTTTGAAGATGATTTAAGCTTTTATATAACCATGTAAAAACTTACTTCAAAATTAAGGTCTCGAATCAAGATATCTCCATTTGGCGTTGCTAAAGGAACATGATCAAATCTATAGAGGAAATTAATAAAAAGAGAATAATTTTACATTAAACACTAAGCAGATGTAGCTGTAAGAGAAAGGCTACTGTGTAGTTTAACAGATGTTTATGGTGCTAAAGAACCCTTTTCTGTACGTACTTTATAATGTTATCTGCATTGATGATTTCTCCAACACCAGGTATCAAGGGAATGCCTTGTGCTCCTTCAATACATTAAATGGAAAAATCAGTATTAAAACATCATGTCATGTCAGCAAAAACTTATAATATGTGACCTAGTGCATTCATATTTACCTTTTTCCTGTTGTGAGACCATGGTGCGTTCATATTTGCCCTGATTTAAATCCTTTAGTACTTGCATTAATTCTGTAATCCGAGCAGTAAAGCTGAAGAAAAAAAGAAGTCATAATCAAAACTCCAAAGGCTATATCTTTAATTTTTATTATTTATTTATTTGAATATAACTGACATATAACATTAAGTTCATATTTTTTACTTTATACAAATCTAACTGAAGTTTCTAAACTTATCATTTAGTTTAAATAAGATAACTTAAAAGACATCTCATCAACATGAAGTATTAGTGACAGTACACGTTTTATTATTATGCTTCAATAGGAGAGCAGGAACATGCAGCTAAGAAAAGAGGTCTCATAGGATCCCATCTCAACAGATACTTCATTAATAGGCAAATCAAGAAGGCTCTCTGCCACTAGAATTTTAAGGAATTTTCTAGTAAATACTATAAAAGGACTAATGCTAGTGCATTCCTTAGGTCCAGGAAGTGTGGACCCTGAGTTCCTGCTGGAGTGAGTTATAAAGCCTTGGATAAAGTTGGCTTTTCTCTCTGAGGACATCATTTATTTTAAGTATGCCAAATGCACACTACTTCCCTGCAAACATGAAAGAATTTGAAGGATTCCTCTCTTTCCTCCTCTGAAGAGGGAAAACGATGAAGTGTTCTTAATATTAGAGAGAAATCACTGTGGTGATAGAAATCAAAACTAACGACAAGAAGTTGAGGAGTAGAAGAATGATATGATGGTCGAAGAGAAAGCAGTCTAACCAGAGAAGCAAACAGGATCATTCTGTGAATAACAAGCAGAAACTTCCTAAAGGAACAGAAGCATCCCATATGCTAGGAACTGTAAAGGCATGAGAAAGTTATTAACAAGTAGGAAGAATGTCAGCATTCTCAAGAGAGAGACTCCTCATAGTAGTTTATAACTTCTTCTATCTTGCCATGAAGACCTTAACTGCCAAAGGAGTAAAGAAGGAACAGAGGAAATAGGCAGACTAATCACGGGCCTGGGAAAGATCCAAAGACATCTAATTTCTTCAGATGACCTGAAACTTACAGTGCTTTTTTTTTACATTATAGTTTTTTTGACACCATACCAAGCCCTTTATATTAGACCCTGAAATTTTGAAATATTTAACTCCATTTGATGGTTTAAGAACAATTTTACTAGACACCCTGACCATATTTACAACTGGACCTACAGCTACCATAAGGTAACTTTTCATTTTTTTCATTAAAATCAACTTCATCCTTGTTTATCTTTTGCTGAGTTGCCAGGTATCAAAGAACTAAGGAAAAAAAAAGTATGGTAGGGGACAAAAAAGTTCAAACGAGAAAATTCTATTCACTAACTTAATTTTCTATGAATCAAGGAAAGACTGCCACAATTCGACATTTCCCAGCTTACTGAATACCAATGTCCACGGAACAGACAGCTTGAGAACAACTAACCTAGTTTAAGGCTCCAAACAGCTATCTTAAGGAAACATGAAAAGTTCACTATCAAAGAAAAATCTTCCTAATTTTCTATCAAAACCAGCTTGCAAGAGCAAGAAATACGGGGCTTCACTGCCCCTTATCTCAACCTCAACTGGGCACAATCATTAAGGATAACATATTTGAAAAGAATTATTCTCTGCAATTGCTCATTATTACTAATCTTACTTACCCAGCCAATCTTGTCATTTCACGGCCAGCCAAAACTATTCGACCCAGAGCTTGAGACATTCGCAAAAGCATTCTTCCACTTTGGTAGTAATCCTGACATAGAAATAAATATTAGTTTTCACTTATATTTCTAAGATTAAAACTAGCTTTTCTTTATTGTTATATTTAAAATTTCAATTGAGTATGACTACTACTATCACTTTACCTCCAGAAGTTCTGCATGTGAGCTTTTGAGATGTCGAGGATGAGACAAATCTAGGAAAGGACGACTGACAACTACGTAACCAACCACAGTGGCGAAATCTGAAACAAAACAGTTAAGACTTAAAAACATCAACAATACTTCACTTTTCCCACAAATTCCATTCCACTATCTCTTTTAAAGCATACTTACATTTGGCAATTATGCTATCAATGAAGCCCATAGAAAACCGAAACAAAATGAAATTATGTAGGTGCTCCACCTGGCAGAAAGCAAAAACAAAAAATATATATACTTTCTGTATATTAAAAAAATGAATCTACCATGAGGACAAAAGAAACTAAGTAACTTTTGTATTCAACAAATATTAACTGAGTGCCTGTGATCTCTGATTACATTATACATCACATTTCATTGAGCACAATGCTGATCACAGAACAGGTGCCAAACAAACACTTCATGAAACCATCTTTATGCAAACAGAACGGAAACTACTTAAAGAATATTAATGTGGTGTCCGTGCATGTAACAGTACAATGATACTGTATTCATAATATTGTCAGATACATACATGTTAAAATTGATCAATAATCAAAAGAAAAAGAACAGAAAGATGAGCTAATTTAGGTGAAACACCAGCTGTCTGGAAATAGCACTCAATGCTTTGTCTTAGTTGGAAACCTCTGGTCTGTGCTTTCTCTAAGAATTATATTACACTCAATTTGAACCAAGCGCTAATGATGCTGCACAGCCCGAGTCTGTAGCTTTAATCTCAGCATGCATTATCTCAAAATTACAAGTCTAAAAATATATTTTATTCTGCATTTTTAATGTTCTTGACTTTTCTATCTATCATATTACTTAAGGCCCTGCATGATCTGGCACTGGTTTCTATCTTAAACCTCATCTGCTTCTACTTTGCTCTTTCTCACTGAGCTCCAGAAATATTGGTTCCTCAAACATGCTTCTGCCTTAAGGCTTTCCTCCTGCTGTTCCCTCTGCCAGGATTATTGTCTTCCTAGATATTTATATTCTGTGACTAACTCCCTTACTTCATATGGGTTTCTGATAAAATGCCACCTCTTCAAGAAAGACCTTCTTGCCATCCCCTACCTAAAATAGCTAGGCAACAGCCCCCATCATACTCTACCACTTTATTCCATTTTATTTTGGGTCACAAAATTCACTACAACCTAAAATCATATATTGTAAAATATCCAGTTGTTTACTTGTTTATTGTCTCCCCCACTAAAACGTGGATTTCCTGAGTACAGGGTAGCTTGCTCTTAATATCTTCTGTAAAAGAACAATGGCTGGAACATGTATTCAATGAATGACAGATGTTACATACTGAGCTCAATGCTGGAGATACAACAATGAATAAAGCAGACAAGGTCCCTGAGCTCTTGGAATTCACATACTAATGAAAGAGACAAACTAGTAAACAAACAAGATAATTATAAATCACAATGTACGCTTTTAAGGAAACAGATCATTAAAATGGGAAAATAACTGGTGGAGGCCATCAGAGAAGACAAGGCCTCAAAAAGGTGTTAACTTTTGGGCTGAAATGTAAAGGATAAGCATGGGCAAGCCATGTGAAGAGCGAACTAGTTAACAGCAGTCCCCTAGAACATTACCTTAAATGCATTTTATCAGTGAATACTATCAAAGTTCAGTCATGTTAAATATAAAAAAGGCAAAAATTCAATTTCTGAAATAATTTAAAATAACTTCTTTAACCTTTAAAAATCACCTCAAATATGTATTTAATTTCAAAGACTTCCACTAAAATGTAAGCTCCTTAAAGGGAGGATGTAGCCCATCACACACACCACTGTTACCACACTAATCACCTGGACAAGCACAGACACCTAGATGGTGCTCCATATCTTTTGAATGAATAATCAATAAAATTAATTAAATTCAAATTTTCCAAGTGGCAAGTAAATAAAAACCAAGGTATAGTTTTCATAAGAAACAACATTTATATTCTAAATCAAGGGTCAGCAAACTATGGCCCACAGTTCAAATCCAGCCTGTCACTTATTTTTGTAAATCAAGTTTTATTAGAACATAGCCACATCCATTCATTTACATATAGAATATGGTTACTCTTGAGTGGCAGAGTTGAACAGTTGCAGCAGAGACCATATGGCCTGAAAAGCCTAAACTATACATGTATTATCTTGCCCATTACAGAAAATGTTTGCTGAACTGTGCTCACAGTATTTCCATGAATGCTATAGGAACAAATTCTTTCTGTAATAATCACTAAATTTATCACTAAATAAGACTCCTAAGTAACGCTTTAAAAGTACAGACAATTATGTTAATAAAACCTACCCATTTTTATAGTTGGACAGCTTAATACATTGATTTGATAGTTTTTAGGAAAACACAGTATAAAAATTCTTCATAGTTAGTTATTTAAAAAATAAATATTTTAAAGATTAAAGGTATATGTATGTATCTTGGCAAAGGCCCCCAATTTTTTTTCCATAAACACATGAACCTCCAACATGTTATCTTACCAGTTTTCGGAAGACTGAGTGGATTGTCTGCTTTTCTCTTTTATTTCCATTGTAAAAGGCAATTTCTTCACTATTAAAGAAAATAATTTAGCAATTAATTTTAATGTTACCTAATCCTGAAAAATAACTGAAATACCATATTTAATGACTGAATATTTGTATATAACTGGACATTTTGTGACTATGAGCTTACTGGGTACATCTCAAGCCACTATTTGTACCTAGCTCAACTGATCAGAGCACAGGAATACACACCTGACTGGATCACAGACTGCACTACTGACATATGTTGCATATGCCACATATAGCCTGGCTGGAAAAGATGTGCTGGGTTAATTCTCAGAAATGTGAATAAAGAAATAAGAAATATAATAAGAAATAAGAAGTAAGAAGGAAATTGCCATGACATATAGGGAGGCAGGACTAGGGCAGCCATTACTACAAACTGAGTTCAGATCTAACCAGAAGGGAGAGGAGAAAACAACATTTAGAAAAAAAATAAGGTAGTGATGCCATGACATACAGCCTTTAAAAGACAGAACAGCAAACTAAGTCCTGCCCGCCTCACAGTGCCAGTTCCCAGGAGGCCTAGCTGAACAGTTGTTCTTATTCTTGGAACCCCAGCATAGCCTCGCAACTCCTCTTTCTTTGAGCTGATGTGAATGGGTACACAGGGGCCACAAGGATCTTAACTAGGAAAAAAGGGTCATTTTACGGATGAAGAAAGGTTAAATATAGTTAACTAAATTTGCAGAAGTCATGGAGCTGGCAAGTCAAATAGCTGAAATTATAACTCATATCTGACACTAAAGTCTAGTTTTCCACTCTATTCAGTATAATGTAAACTCTCCCAGCAAAGTACCTCTTACAGCAGAGGAAAGTAAAGATTTACATAGGCATCTAGAAGGCACAGTTAAAACAGCTCTTAATAAACACACAATATTTCTTTAAAGTCTCTTTTTTCCCTTAAAAATTTATGTGAGTTTTATATTCTAGTCCAAAATGTACCTGTATTTTTTTCCATCATAAAAACAAGGTAGCCCCTACCTCAACCCATTCAAGTAAAATTAACTTTCCATAAAGTTGCTTCGTGTTTGACCTGCCTTTCACAATTTCCTTTACACAATAATACAGGGCCCCAGGGTATCAGAATCCCAGTTTAACACAATTCTATATCTATAATTTCTTTTCTTACTTCCTTTTACTTCATCTGCACATTTAAGTCAGTGGAGAAAGATGAGGTGATAATTCTACTTCTCCTGAACGTTTTAGCCTAAACCTAAAACCTGAAAGAACAGAACATTCCAGAATACTGACAACTGCCTATCCAACATCTATTCTCTTCCATGTCCTTCTTCCTAAGAGAACCCCAATTTTCTTAAAGTTCTCTCTCCTTTTCTATGCATCCAAATGGTTGAGGAATGGCCTCAACCCCATCCACAGGGGAAGAGTTCCCAATGGTCTAAGCCAATCACTTTGCTGTAATTGCTTTAGTGATAATTCTGGCCAATGAGATGTGAAAGAAAGTCTGTTGTGAGGCTTCTGGCGAAGTTTCCTTGCTCTCTTAAAGAGACAGCAGAAATGGTCTGTTTTTGTTTCTGGACTTTTTGCAGGGGAGGAGGGCTGGTGAGATCTAAAACTGCTTTTGCCATCTTGTGATCACAAAAAGAACTAGCCAGAGGAAAAGGGTAACATACAGAGGAGGACAGAGCCAAGAGAAGACCCAGACACCCCATCATGCTGCGCCTGGTACTGCTCTATCTTTAAGAGTTTTTATGTGAAGTAGTAAATGTCTTTATTGTTGGAGCCACCTGAGTCAGGGTTTTCTGTTTCTTGCAATGGAAAGCATCCTAGCTGATACCATCTTTCATTCACTTGGCAGATCACCGCTCTACTCAACCTTCTATTCTTCTCTCTCCCTACAGCACAAAAACCCTATTTAGAATTGGTACTATTTTAGCAATCCAAGGAAATAAAGGAAGAGGGAACTGTTAAAAGAATAATTTCCTAAATAATTTTGTAATGCCAACACAGGGTAGTAAATAAATATTAGGACCCTCAAGATGACTTAAGGTTGACAGATCATCAATATGCGAGAAAATTTATTGAGCACTTGCTACATATTAAAAACAGTGCTGGAAGCTTTATATATATTTCATATTTAATCCTCATGACAACCCTATATTATCTACCTAGCATCAACAAGGAAAGTGAGGCTATAAATAACTTGCCAAAAGTCATATATAACTGGTAAGTGGAGAAGGTAGATTTTGAAACTAGTCAGGCTGGCTCCAACGCCCAATACTTCTTCCTTCTTTGGATTTTTAAACTGTCTGGAAAATAGGTAGAGACACATGCAGTGAGACTGAATTAACTCTGAGTATTCCAAATATAGTCTCAAACAAAAAACATTTGTGGATAAATTGAGACAAAATTTTCTTTGAAGAGGTAAATTTGAATTGAAATTGTTTTTTGACTTTGCTTAAAGTGAAATCAACAGAAAGTTAGTCAATAGAAGACATGAAGAGGTAAATCAGGGATACTAAACAGTTTAACAAGAAAAAGGGTTAGAAACGTAGAGGATTACTACTTTATAAAACTGATATCCTTCATAATGTATATTTTCAAAAGAAGTAAATACACACAGACATAATTTCAGTAACAGTGTTACTAGACTTTTTAGAGTCAGCTTACAGGACTTCAGTATCCATACAAAGGAATTTTTAGTACAGCCAAATACATTTAATACATTTGTACACACCTGTTTGTGATGAGCCGAGAATTAACATATCTATACTCTCCTTCAAGCTTTTGCTCAGTTATTGTCATCTTACCAATGGGTCTTCTAATTCGAGTTAGGAATAGCCCAGAAACAAGCAAGTAGGCCATCATGCTTGCTGGGCCCTGTTATTATTGGGAGAGAAAAATATACAAAGGTCAAGGATATAATAAATTCACTGAATGCAACACTCACAATTTATTATAATAAACTCCAGTTACTTTGAGAGAAATTACTCTTTTGACTAATTTTTTTCCCTTAATTGTTTCTTTTCTGAGAAATTACACACTGGGTCTTCTTTGTTTTTACTACTCATCTCCTCCTCCTCCCACCACTCTTTCCCCAGCTCTCCCAAATTTGCTCACTTAAAAACTCCTAACTGTAGTCCTCACTCTTTCTTTTACAGCACCTAAAACTCTTCTGATGGAACTCTTCTTGATACTCTCTTAATTCCACAATAACTCGCAAACCTCTTTTTTGCCTTCTCTTTGAATGTTAATACGCCCTGAGGTTTCCTCTTTCACTCGTTTCTCCCAAATTTATACCTCTAATCCCATCACTCTTAAGAATCCAAGATGTTATTTCCAAATACTTACTGTACATCTGAAGCTTACTACTCTGTAGAACCTCAAGCTCAATTCCCCCAAATGAGCTCAATCTGCCTTTCCCTTCTCCTGCGTCTTGCTTCTAGCTGCCGTACTTTCTAATGTGGTAAAGTACCTCATCACGCATTGACCCTTCTAAGAGAGAAGCTTCAAGCTTGCCTTTCCAAGCTCATCGAAAGTACTTCCCTCATTCCCATATATATATCCTATGTTCTGCCATACTGAAATAACTGTTTCCTGAACATGCCTTTCAATGAAGTTGTTCTTATGTCTGGCAAGCCTGACATGTCTAATGGAGGCCTACTCATCATCCTCAAAGCAGCGCAAATATCACCTCCAATTCTTCTGGACAATAAATACATTTCCACACTTCCATTACTGGACTTATCACTCTGCATTACAATTGTTTGAATATCTACCCTTTCACCAGATCATAATCCCTCTTCAGTAGGAACTGTGTCTTACTCATCTTTTTATTCAGACAGTGTGTATGGAATATAGTGTGTATTATTTTTAAATTCAATATGATTGATTCAATGCATTTCAACAATTACTAGAAGTATGGGCAAAAGAGTTAACTAAAACATAGTTTCCACCTAAGAAATACAAAATCAGAAAATAAGAACACATGGAGATATATTTAAATATAAATATAATACTTAAGTATTATAAACATGTAATAAGTACCATCAAAATATTACAATATACTGATAAGAGGCATTAAGCCTATTCACTTGTTTACAGTAAAAACAAGTTTTAAGAATGATTAAACCTGGCTTAGGGGATATCAAAAGGTTAGGAAGATAGACAAGAAAATTAAAATAAAAAACTGCTTTCCCCAATGTTCTGGAACGAACAAAAATCACTACATAAATTATTTATTAATCAACTACAGAAAGTATATACATACACATGTACATATATACATAAAACAACCACACTATCATATGATTGTTATAAATATATAACAATAATACTACATATTAAATGACTAAAGTTAGACTTCAACGAGAATACTCAGAATATAAAGGTCATTCTTACTAACACAAATGTCAGAGAGACACCTAATAAGGCTCATGGGATAGTCAACCATTTATATTATTATAAAATATTCTTGAAACTGTTATGGCCACTCTAAAAGTATTTAAACATTCAAATTTCATAGTAAAATAGCTGTCTCCAAATTTCTTTTTAGACATTACTTTGCAACAATAAATACATGTATGTTCAATGTTTAAGCAATTCTGGTTGTTAAAGCCACAAAAATTTTCCAGTGTCTGGCTTAAGCAAAATTAAAAAGCTAAATTAGAAAACTTTAAAAATCTCTAGTATGGTATTATTTTATAAACAGACTTTATTAGCTACACTTGTAAAAAATACATTCTTTGAGATACATAAAAATTCTTACAAACCATCCAGCTATTCACAGCCCAGTTCTGTAGCCATTTAAAAGACAGAATAAAAGTAAACTTACCTGAGCTCCTATTGCACTTGTTAACTTGAAGATATACAAAACTATGTCTAAAAATGGCTGTAAAATAAACATCAGAAGGTTCAGAATTAAAAAGAACTAGATTGCCTAGACTGATAGCCAATAAACATGTTAAATACAAAATGCTATTCAACATTTAACACATAATTGTCAACATGCAGAGTTCCCACTAGGTATAATGTACTGGAACAGTATGCAGCTCAATGAATACATAAAAGACACAGTTCTTACTCTCAAGAAACTCAAAATGGAGACAGCCTGACCAATGTCTACTGAACATCAACTGGGAAAAGTATTTACCACTTTCCATCAACTAAGGTAGCTCTACTGTGATAATTAGCCATTACTTACTTAGCAATTTCTCAATGTAGTATAAAGACACTAAATAAAATGACCTGAGTTTTAACCCCAAATCTACTAACAGCTTTTCTGGTTTCTATATATCTTCACCTGAAAAATGAGAGACTCTTTCTGCTCTTAACATTGTCTGATTCTATCACAACATCTATATGTTGAAATATGGTGAGTGAGCTTATGAATCTAACTTTCTGACCTAAAACTCAAGCTCCTAGAACTAAAATAATACATTAATGTACTGCTCCTCACACAGAGACAACTCAACTAACATACCAGAAGTTGTACATATTTTGAACTGTTTTTCAAGAAACCCAAACTGTGTTCATTTACTTTAAGTCCATAGCCACTCCTTTCTGACTATATTAGGATAGGTGGCTTGGTTTATTAATTGGCTTGTACTAAGATGAACCTTTTCTTTCTTGTCTTATGAGTTATCAAGAAGTTAGATATATTTAGACATATACTTAGATATATAAAATTCAAGTATGCTTAAGTTACTGACAAAAATAATGACTCAATTTAAGTCAGAGTTCAAACAATCAGATATTTTATAAGCTAAATATACTGTCAATTAATTTGATAATATTTTTCTTTACTGCAGCTGTGACAAGTCCTGAGCTATGGACTTACTCAAGTGCCAAGATGTAATAAAGAATACACAACAATGTCTACAGAATTACATGAAAAATATTATATACAGCACCTCCTCCCTACACACACACAGAGAACAAACTAAAATGTGGTGATGGGCGGAGGGAAAAAAGCAGCTGAATTACTGAACAACTTGCAGCTGTCTGAGTTTCTAGAGTCTGGATCAGTAAAGACTTAAAGAGAGCTAAATAAAGAACAAAGTTTGGCATGAAGTGAAAAGGTGTCCTAGCAGTGGGCCTATCAAGAGGGGTGAAGTTCTTATGGATACACATCGCTTTTCTTAGAACTGCCTATCCTCCTTCCATCCACATGGTTGAAATGGGAGCATTCCTATTCTTACAATGTGACCCAGCCCCTTGTAGTATATAGTGTTTTGTCTCAAAACTGGGTATTTGGATCAATTGTGGTCAGAGGCAAGATACTACAAATGGTCCAGTTTGAGACAAGCTCCGACCACAAACCAAGAGCAGTCATGTGGACTGGATGGGAAATGGGGCATCTAAGATGAAGAGTGGCGGGGGAAATGCTGGGCAGACAGTCTTATAGATGCCCTCTACATGTGCTAGCCAATGCAGGAGGTAACGGCAAAGAAGACGGCTTAATGAGAAGACCACAGCAAAAACTGTAAGGGTGGTGAGATAAGAAGAGGAAGTTAAGAGCTGACATAATCAGCAGGAAGAAAACTAGTTAAGGTCAGAGTCAAAAGCTTTGGCAATATTCTGGAAAGGGGGAAAAAACAGTAATTAGAAAAAACTGAAATGTACTAATATCTTGTGAAAATTTTTTGACTATTACTTAAATGATCTATTAGAGATACTGAAGCAGAGAATTGGGCAGGAATATGTCCTAGCCTAGGGTTATGAATGTGGAATTAAAAATAAATTGATCATGAATTTCTAACAACTGCCAGAAGTACACAGGTCAAGAGATAAAAATCCAAGTTTCTGTCGTTTTACTGAAATCAGCCTGCAAAGTTCTTATAAAACCTTTATAAGACACTAAATTCTCAGTTCTTGGCCAAAGCACCTCACACCAATAATATAAAAAATTAAGTAACTGTAGTTAAAACTATTATAACAACTCTATAATTTTCTTATAAAAGCATTAAATACTTACATGCTACTGTTATGTGCATCAAATCAATTCCATATAAATTTGCTTAGATTCAAAAATAAGCAAAGTAACAACAATAAAAATAGAAAAACTTACCTTACTAAGATTTGAATACAGATCAACTACACTGTTACAAAACTTTTCTACATCTTGTGTAAGCAGCTGGTCTGGATTGGCTATTCTGTTGTCCAGATTTCCCATTTTATAATATGTGAAAGTTCTAAAATAACAATAAGAAGAAGACTTTAAAACAAATGATTTTAAAAACAAAAAAATTCACATTATACTATGTAGTGCAAATTCATAGAAACAGAAAAATCTGGAGCTGGAAGAGGCCCTAAAGATTGTCCTAATTTATTTTAGAGATGCAGATGCAAGTCTGGAGAAGGATCACTGGCCAATTAATGGAAGAGCTAGGATTAGATTCCAAATAGCTGATGTCTTTCCCTATATGCTTCTAGGTCTAAGAGCAATCCTCTTGAAATACATATCAAATAAAAAAGAAAAACTTCTACATCTCAATATCATAAGTATTATTGTTTACGTATTTTTAATATAAAAGTAGGTTATCACTTACTGGAGATACTCCTCATAGAGGTACTTAGTTAGTCTTACTCGGAAGCACAGTTTGAGCTCATTTAACCCAAACTTCAAGAAGTTATTAACCAGAGAAATCTAAAACAAATAAACACATATTATTGGTTTTACTTCATTTCTACTTACTAAATTATAATTTATTTCCCTATCATTGATTTTGTCTCCAAATCCTATAAATTTTTTATAACTGATAATACAAATTGATATAATTCAGTTCTGTTTTACTTAACATTTCCAAAGACACAAAGAGAACATGCTAAATCAAATGCAATTAGCTATATTACCCTTTACTTGGAAATTAATATTAGAACATATTAATATTATTAATTATGAGAAGCACCTTGTTACCTCTTTTTTGGGGGGGAGGAGATATAAACAAGCCAGAGAGCAAATCTGTCACCTTTCTATCCAGTGTAAAGAACTTACTTTAGGAGTACTGACATTTATGCTTAGTATATCTTCTTTTTCCTGCTACCAGCACTACAACCCTAGACAATGGAACTCTATACCCACTGTATTTGCATTTGCTAAAAAAATTACTACAAGTTTTATACCAACTAATGCCATCTTCTAGATTATTTCTGGAGTCAACTTTACTACTCTTTTCCACCATTATATTAAAAGTAATTCTTCCATAGTTCTGAGGTCACATTTATAAAAAAATTTTCTCAAGAAAACACTGGTCTTCTGCTGAATCTCCATCTTTGATTGATATCAACGCTGCTTTTCTCAATTTTCTATTTTAAAAGGTCTTCCATGTATGTCTATCCTCAAGCTTTATTAAATCTGACCTATGTTCTAATTAATTAAGTTGTATAATCAAGCTCCTCCCTTTTACTCCCACACATACAATAATAAAATTCTTATCGTGCCGATAAAATAGAATAAAGATAAGACTCAAGCTAAGAAAATTACTTATGATTTGGACCACTTAACATTTATTTTTAGTAAATTCGGACAATAAATTCCAATTAAATTACATTACATTACATTAGTGGTTCGAGTTACTGTAACAGTTTATGGCCTACAGCAATGATTCTCACCCAGGATTTCTGCCCTCAGCTCACTGACCCACAACCTCACCTTAGCCCCCCACAGGCCACTTGGCAATGTTTGGAGACACTGAAGACATTTTTTTTGTTGTCACAACTGGGAGGGGTACTATTTCCATCTAGTGGCATGTTACTAAATATTTGAGAAACCCTGGCCTAATGGTCAAAGAAAAAATCATCTACACTTGTATACATCTACATATGTACACAAAGAAACTGATCCAAACATAATTCCTTTAAATTTTTTTATCTAGTGTAAAGGTTTGCGCACTGAAAAACTCCACTATTAAGTTACAAAACTAAACTTGAAAAAACTTAGTATATAAATCTTCAAAGAACTTAATAAGTAAAAATCCTAAAAGATTTCAGTAAGATGCAATTTTTTCCCTATGTAAAAATCTTTAAAGAATTAACACTTACGAGAGGCATGGCAGCGATGAAGTTGAATAAGTATTTCTTGAAATCTTTTCTGCTACGACCAATGATACCACTGCAAACCACCACATGCAATGCATTAGTTGCAAAAGAAGCAATATTTAACACTAAAAAAACCTCTCTAAATCTCTAAAACTATTTTTGGAAATTTTCATTGAATCAAATGAATCAGTAAGAAAAAAGATGCTAAAAGCATTTTCTTACAAAAACATTAACTTTTGAAATTCTGTCATTTTAAACAGCTTGCTTGGAAATCACTCTACAAACGGCAAAATTAAATAAGAATGATAGCTAGTTCTTTCCTTCGTAAAAATGGTAATTAAACAGCAGGCTTGGGCTTCCCTGGTGGCGCAGTGGTTGAGAGTCCGCCTGCCGATGCTGAGGACACGGGTTCGTGCCCTGGTCCGGGAAGATCCCACATGCCGCGGAGCGGCTGGGCCCATGAGCCATGGCCGCTGGGCCTGCACGTCCGGAGCCTGTGCTCCGCAACGGGAGAGGCCGCAACAGTGAGAGGTCCGCGTACCGCAAAAAAAAACACACAAAAAAACCCCCAGCAGGCTTATACTTAAGCAGTCACAAAAGGGGTTTTATATGATGAAACAATTAACAACTTTATACACCCAGGAATGGATTACTGTGGATAAAACAAAGTACTATTTCTTTGTTTTCTTTTAAATAGTTTAACATCCTGTCATTTGTATGAACTAATGGCAAGGAGACAGACTAATGACAGATGAGCAAATTCTTACTATAAAGGGCCAAGAGCAACCATTTTAAGCTTTGTGGGCCATAAGGTCTCTGTTGCAACTACTCAGTTCTGCTATTGTAAAGCTAAAACAGCTAAGAATGAGATTGACTGTGGTCCTAAGAAAATTTTACCAAAAAAGATGGCAGCGGGATTTCAATGAAACCAGATCTTTTATCTATTTTTAATCTATTTTAAATATTTATCTGTTTTAAAAATATCCACTAAGAACTTATTTAAAGGGTTCCACTACTTTTTTAAAAAGCTAGAAAGCCATTATATCATTATAAGTAAAGGATCTCTGACTACCAAATGTCTGTGGTCTAGTGCAAAGATAATGTTAATATTCCCAGAAGTAAATTAACCATATTTTGAAAAACAATGCGCTAAATGATTCAAACCTAGCTCTACACAAAAAAAATGACTGGTATACATACTGATAAATAATTTCTTATTATGAGGGAGTAGATGAATAATGCCAAGTAATATGAACTGATCTTTTAGAGCAAAAAAGTTCCATGGTCAAATAAATTTGCAAAAACCTGAGTTAACGCTAACAAATGTCTTTACCAAAGGCCCTCTCAAAGCTCTAATGTATAATATGCATTGTAAAACTCTCTGAGAGGGCTTTGTAGCACTAGCATTTGCTCCATCATAGCTAAGATTCCAAAGAACATACTTTGGGAAATGTTACTCTAGACCGATAGAAAAATTAATAGTCCAATTTTGACACAGCTGCTAAAAAGTGTAAAAAAAAATTTTTTTTAAAGCTGAACTAGAAAAAAGTTAAAATAGAGCCACACAAAAATGCTGTTTACAGCAATAAGAATATTAGAGACGAAAAGTAATTAAGTACAAAAGTTTAGAGGTTTAAATTAAAATTATTTGAACCAAACTTTACATAAAACCAAAGTGCTTTAGTGCTGCCCAAGCTGTGAAACACACAAGATTATCAAACTTTGGTAAAGCACATGCCATCATTCAACAATGGTTTACCACTGGAGTAGCAGCTACAAATTTAAAAAATGGTTTCTTGAATAAAGCTTTATTTCTGCTTATTAGTCCGCTGCAAAAGAAAAATAATCATCAATAAAGTAATTTTAGAGCAGTCCCAATCATAGTTACTTCTAAAACATACAGGAATCTTAAGATAGTTTGGTAATTTTGAAATGCTACTTATAGCCAAGTGGTTAAAAATAAAATATATATTTATGATTACATACGGCAGTATAGGGGAACAAACTCTGCCACACCAAAATGTGTTTCTTTGGCATAAGGATTATTTTAGGCTGATTATTTTTAAGAAACAGAAGCCTCAGGAAGTCTTTCTTTTTGCCTCCCCCTTAGCTGCCTAAAGAATTTAGATAAAATGGCCTGCTCCCAGAACAGAGCTATGACCAGAGATATCTGCAACGCATATGGGCTAGGTGTGTGCGGGGAAAGTAGGCAGGACCTAGAGATCAGAGTCCATGCTGTGTCCCAGAGTCTCCACATGGCCCAGCAAACATTTGTTTACCAAACATTTGCTTTTCCATCTTCATGTGAATTGCCTTCCTCCCCTGTGAAGTCCCAAACCCCTACCCCCAACATCCTCTCTGTCATTAGCTGAAGATGGTATTCAAGATGAGGGCTTCAGCTATTCTGGCGAGTTACTAAGTTCTCCTGGGTCTCTCCCATGTACATGTTATTATACTTTTGTTTGATTTTCTCCTGTTAATCTGTCTCACGCCCATTTAATTCTTAGACCAGCCAGAATAACCTAGAAGGGCAGAGGGGAATTTCTTCCTCCCCAGCAGCAGCAACAAGATATGAAATATTACCTTCCATATCACAGAATTGCCAGTTTCTACCTTAAAGAAGGGGTCTGCCCTATTAAAATATGCCCCATTCCGAAGTCATTAGTCACTGCTAACAAGTAAGCCTAAAAGATGTAAAGGATATTAAAATTAAGTACATTAAGGACCATAACAAGTCTCTTTGTGACTCTATTTTAGCAGAAGAACATAAATCTAAACATACTTTGCAATAGGCAAAATGGAAAAGACAAAGTTTACAATGTAGCTTTAGTAGCAAGTTAGAGAAATGTGTTAATTTTTCAAATAAAACTGTTCTATATTATGAATTCACAATATTTTAAAACTTTTAATTTGACCAAATATCAAAAGATCTCATGCATAGCAGAAGCTCAAAAATCTTTACTCAGGAGAAAGTAAACAATTAACTTTTGTTTTTGTTTTTTTGAGGGAGGAGCAGAGAAAGCTTTATTGCAGGGCCAAGCAAGGAGAAGAGGTGGCTCATGCTCAAAAAAAACCCAAACTCAACAATTAATTTTATTTATTTATTTATTTTGGCCACACTGCACAGTATGCGGGATCTTCCCCGACCAGGGATTGAACTCATGCCCCCCGCAGTGGAAGTGCGCAGTCTTAACCACTGGACTGTCAAGGAAGTCCTCAACAATTAATTTTTAAATGACTGCTTCAGGGATTTCCCTGGTAGTGCAGTGGTTGAGAATCTGCCTGCCAATGCAGGGGACACGGGATCGATCCCTGGTCCAGGAAGATGCCACATGCCGCGGAGCAGCTAAGCTCGTGTGCCACAACTACTGAGCCTGTGCTCTAGAGCCTGCAGCTATAACTATTGAGCCCACGCACCACAACTACTGAAGCCCGTGCACTCTAGGGCCTGCGTGCTGTAACTACTGAGCCCACTTGCTGCAACTACTGAAGCCCACACACCTACAGCCTGTGCTCCACAACAAGAGAAACCACCACAATGAGAAGCCCGCGCAACACAACAAACAGTAGTCCCTGCTCGTCGCAATTAGAGAAAGCCCACGCGCAGCAACAAAGACCTAATGCGGCTAATAAACAAACAAACAAACAAATAAATAAAATGATTGCTTCGGAATCGTGAATTTGGGTTAAGAGTATAAGGAAGCTCCCTGTACTGTTCTTGCAGCTTTTCTGCAAGCTTAAATTATGTCAAAATCATATGTTTCTTAAAAACTCTTAAAGTTTTTGTTTTTTTATTTTTTTCTACATCTCATAACTGAATTTTAAGGCTGAGTACCCAACAAGTTGATTACTCTAGTAGAATTATAAGTTGGCTCATGCTACATAATAACTTTCCTCTTATTCATCATTACCAATTAAATTAATGCACCACATACTCTTAGTGATGGATTTTCTCTAGAGCATTCAGTCTTTGAGAAAATTAAAATAAGCACCTATTTAATTAAAGTTGGGAATCCCTAGTTTAGAAAATTAAATATTATTCTTTTAGGTTACAAAAACATGAAATCACAAAATCTGAATAAAAGGGAAAAAACTTTAAAAAATAATCTTCTATACTATACCATGATTGTACAGGGTTCTTTATATGTATCATGTGACTGACTGTACACAGATATCTAATATAATGTTATTCACAGTGGATGTAACCTGTTATTTTTGTCACAGGTAATTAATAACACTACAGTTGGGGAGCCTGTATTTTTATTAACAGATATGACATTTAAATAATAAGTAAAGCCATCAAAGGAAAAAAATATAAAATTCTATAATCATGTAAAAGGACATAAATGTCTTCTCTATATTAATTATACAAATGACTCAAATTACTTGTGCACAAAGCTCATAGAAAGAGAACTTAACAAAACTGATCCTGCTAAAGCTGATGTGCTAGCAGCAATGAACAAATACTTCAATTACACTCATGCTTAACTTCTTAGAATTCGTTAGAGGATTCCTCACTGGGGCACAAACACACAAAACTGACCAGACTCCCCCTACAAATTCCCTTCAGGGAAACCAGACAATCAACAATCCCACAACTTGGCTTCTAGCAAGTTAAATATGAATACACAGCCAAGAGTGACTGCTTAAGGAAAGCTCTAAACCGAATGACAAAGATCAGAACAACAAAGGACACTGAAAGTCACAGACTTGAAAGAATGACTGCTACAAAAATGAACATTCATACAAAAAGATAGCTCCTGAAAATAAAATTAAAACAAATACAAATTCACTGGATGATAAAGTTAAAAGAAATCTCCTATAATATAAAATGTCAGAGATGTAAACAGAGAAATTATAGTCAGAAGATCAGTCCAGGAAGTCCAACACTCAACTAAGATTCCAGAAAAAGTACAGAAAAAACTGGAGAGGACGAACTTTTTTAAGAACACAAGAAAATTTCATTCTTCAGAATGAAGAATGAGTTTCTAGATTGAAAAGAGCCCACCTAATGCCTAGCACAAACACAAGGAATAAAAAAAAATTCACACCAACATTCAGTGAAATTCCCATAACACCAGCAATACATCAACAATAAAGAAATAAAAGCTTCCAAAGCAGGTAAAAGAGATCCACTGCTAAGGGCGGGCAATCAGCACAGGAATGGGACTCAACACCAAATGTGGAAGCTAGATCAGTAGTTTTTAACCTTGGCTGGGATCAAGGTTAGGATCACCTGGGATGCTTCAAAAAGTAATGACTGAATCAGAATCTCTAGGGGTGGGCCCAGGCATTAGTAGGTCTCAAAATTCCCCAGATGATTCTAATTATACTGCAGCCGAGGTTGAGAACCACAGAGCCCTATAGAAGACAACAGGGTGATGCTTTCCAAATTCTGAAAAAAAGTGATTTCCAATTTAGAATGAATAAATACAGCTAAATTATCAATCAAGTGTGAGAGTAGAAGACTTTATCAGACCCACAAGGTCTCAAAATTTTACTTCCCTTGTAACCTTTTCTCAGAAAAAAACTGCCTCTGCCAAAATGAGAACGTAAACTGAGGAAGAGGAAAACAAAAGATCCAGAACATAGGAGTTATTTAATGCAGGAAAGAAAGATTAAAAAAATTCCTAAGATCATGATAAAAGTAAATTCAAACATGACTGCTATTTAGTGAAGCTAAAGCACAATCAATCCTAATGAGAGCCGGAGGACAGAAAACTAACAAGAGGTATGGGGTGGGGTGGTAATAGATAAAAATCAGTAAGTTATCTAGTGTTTGACATATTACAATACTGAGATTTTTTTTTTTTTTTGCGGTACGCGGGCCTCTCACTGTTGTGGCGTCTCCCGTTGCGGAGCACAGGCTCGGACGCGCAGGCTCAGTGGTCATGGCTTACGGGCCCAGCCGCTCTGCGGCATGTGGGATCTTCCCGGTCCGGGGTACGAACCCGTGTCCCCTGCATCGGCAGGCAGACTCTCAACCACTGCGCCACCAGGGAAGCCCCCAAATAGTGAGATTTTATAGTGTTGTCAATAAGCTTGAGCTGAATTAGTAAGAAGTAGGCAAAATATTAATGTACACAAAAACCTGCAATTTATAAATGCCAGGAAAAGAAGTTGTATATAAAAGAAACTACCAAAGAAGAGCATTTGGCTCAGCTATAAACAAAAGTCAAAATCATGTAAACAATAAATTCTGATTTAACAAAAAACTGTGATATAACATTGAGAGAATGAGCACAGACATGGGTAGGAGTGTAAAAGAGGTAATTCTCATCTTCCAAAAGAGAAATAAATACACACATATTCTCTAAGACTGAAAAATCTAGAGGCAGTAACATAAGTGTGTTACAATGAAATGCAGAGACAAAATAAGAGATGAAACAGTAAAAAGAACAGAAGACAACTGGCTCCAGGAATGACAGTTACAGGTGGGAGGAATGGGGCACAGAACTAATGTTTTTGTGATTAAGTCCTGTAAGGCTATTTGATATT
This sequence comes from Hyperoodon ampullatus, assembly GCF_949752795.1. Classification (NCBI taxonomy): domain Eukaryota; kingdom Metazoa; phylum Chordata; class Mammalia; order Artiodactyla; family Ziphiidae; genus Hyperoodon; species Hyperoodon ampullatus. The sequence goes on along the minus strand of NC_136915.1, from coordinate 84,502,432 downwards.
AAACTATATTCATGTTTTACTTTTTAAGCTTTTCATATATTATTTTGATTAAAATAAAAAGGCATGGGACTGACCAAAGGATTCAGGGAGACCTGAATTGAATATTGGCATCTATACCATTTACACATATTCAGAGGCACATGGTCACGGCTTTAATCCTACGCAGATAACAGTCTTTGTTCTTCTAGAGAGATGAGTCAGAAAACGCCTGCATAAAGCATTCTGCCTCTCCTACAAATCCTCTAAGCCACACACAAATCAAGGATGTCAGAAAAAAACTTACAAAATTTGGGAGCATTTAAAAATTTTAAGTACTGTCATTCAAACAGTTATGTTATATTAAGTACTTTAAGAAATTTTCTGATAAAATACTGCATGCCAGGAAACAAAATTCCAAGAAAAAGTTTTTTACTGACATTCAAATTGGTATCATGAGGAATAAATCCTTTATTAACAGATAAATGTTAATATCCCAACTGTTTTTTTGTTTTTAAATTCCAAATCATCAATTGCAGTGATTAATATATGTACAAAGACTATAATGAAAAAATATATAAAGCACTAACTTCAGAAACTGAAGAAAATGTCTAAGAATTTTTTTCTGTTTAATAAACATTCTCAACATGATTCCCTGAAATGCTTTGATATTTTCCTCAAATTATCTCATTAATTTCAGACATCCAGCTTGGTGACTTTTTAAGTTCCCACTACAGCATTTATTATACTGCATATTAATTTTCTTTCTTTCTTTTTTTTGGCCGTGCCCCGGGGGCATGCGATATCTTAGTTCCCCAACTAGGGATCGGACCTGTGCCCCCTTCAGTGGAAGCATGGAGTCTTAACCACTGGACCGCCAGGGAAGTTCCATAATTTTCTGTTTACTTGTCTCTGACCCTCTATAAACGGGCAGCTCTGCAGGGCTTGGTACAGGGTCTCTCCTGTTCACTCATGGGTACATCCCTATCACTGCCTGTGGCACAAGGGAGACAATAAATATCTACTAAGTAAATGAACAAAGACATAATTTGACTTAAGTATTTATACCTAACTTAGAATCTATTTCTTGCTTAAAATAGTACTTAAATATGACACAAATTAGTATTTCATACATACAGGAGGAAGATGAAAAATACCTTTCAATGAGTGTCCCGTTCTGAATCATCCAAACATCACAGTATGTTCGAGACACCAGCATAACAGCAATAAGTATCAAGTAACCTGTCTAAAATAAACCAGGTAAATTAATTAAATGAATTTAAGAAAGTTAAAAGAAACATTACTTTGGTAAAGATTTTTGGTTTCTAAATTCAAAGCTTTATTCTAGCTTTAATGTAGTTGGCTGACATTTTACCTACAGGTTATTTTTAAATATAATTTTGAAAGAAGTTTAAAATATAATGTAAATGGAAAAGGCCTTATAGATCATTTAATCTAATTTTTCATCCAGATTCAAAAGTGAATCCCAGGCAGGTCAAATGACTTCCCTTCATATAATTAGTCAATGACAGAAACCAGCAGTATAACTTAGACTACCTAAATCACAGTGTATTGTGATTGTCCTATGTTTTTAATATACAAATCTAATAAAGAAAAATGACAACTACCAATATACAGTTAAGAACAAATACTGAAGCCTAAAATTTTGCTTAAGTAGAATAAATTTGGTTCGGTTTGTTAGAAAAATCTCTTAATAGTGTCCCTGCCCTTGCAGGGCTTTCAATTTATTTATTAAGGCAAGATTTACACATAAAATGTAAGAAAACAGACCAGTGTAGGTAAGGATATTTGCATCACTTCATGTGATACGTGGCAGGATCGAAAGGTCTGAGGTAGCAAAAAAGGCTTATGACATTAGAAATACATTAAATAAACCAAGTAAAACAAAGGAGAAAATGAGGAGTATGAGTAAAAAAAAAAAAGATTTAACAGAAAATAAAAATAGGTTAAAACCATATGAATTATGGTATTGCATATCCAGCAGAGCTTATAAAACTACTGCAAGCTTTTAGGTAGAACGAAATATTAAAAAGTGTTGTTTACAGAGCATTACTTAAGCAATGCTGGGCAAGATGGATCATCGTGGGGGAGAGATGAGAGGCTGAGTGGCTGGATAGGAGTCAATTGTCTTTGTGTGGGATGAAAATCTACCCTCCAGCCTCCAATTGCAACACACACCCATTCAAAGGTGACCTTAAACTTTCTAAATGGGAAAAATATGACAGCAGCATAGAAGCTAAAGTCAGAGAAGAGGGTGTGTGGCAGGGGGAATGTTTGTTGGATAAGGTGTTTGATTTCAAAGTTATGGAATTGAGGGGCAAATGCATCTATGACTTCTGTAATTTTTGCAAAACAAATCTTGTTTTTTAAAAAAGGTGAAGGTACTGAAAATACAGCCCTTAAGTGAAAGACAAGGCAGGGAGTCATAAACACGGAAGTAATAAATGAATCCATAAGAAAGAGGACAATGTCAAAGAAAGTCTACACGACTGAGTTGTGACAGCTGCTCCCCCAACGTTTGCCAGAGTTGTCCAGCAAGGAAGATACCATCTTCCTACCCTGTCCCACCATCTCGAAGTTAGGTATTAAACTGACAACAGAAGAACCTACTGATTTTAATAAATCCTATCTGTAGATGACACTTTAACGGTAATGTTAACTTTTAATTCAGACCTTAAGTACAGCCTCAATCCTAAATTAATCATTTGAGGAATAAAGGTAACATTAGACAAAGATAGTTTATTTTTTCCTTTATTTTATATACTTTGCTTAATTTTTTCTTTAAATAAGTATCAAGTTTATTGCCTCATTTAGCAAAATCTGCCGAACTTTGATTACTGACAGTCCTGAAATGCCTTTTTATGCAAAGGCTGTCCTCAGAATCACCATAATTCCATTACTGGGTTCGTAGAATATGTCAGAAACTAAAGATAGGCTTGATTTAGGCAGTCCCTCACCTTATGATACAGATGAACTTCCATATGTTCATATGCAGTATTTTATTTTTTATTTTTATTTTTTTTTGCGGCGATACATGGGCCTCTCACTGTTGTGGCCTCTCCCGCTGCGGAGCACAGGCTCCGGACGCGCAGGCTCCGGACGCGCAGGCTCAGAGGCCATGGCTCACGGGCCCAGCCGCTCCGCGGCATGTGGGATCTTCCCGGACCGGGGCACGAACCCGTGTCCCCTGCATCGGCAGGCAGACTCTCAACCACTGCGCCACCAGGGAAGCCCCATATGCAGTATTTTTATTTCATAAATTGATTAAATTAATCTATCTCTACCTCCAGTTATCTGTGATTTCTACTGGAGTTTATTTCACTTTCTTGAACTGGGGTTAAGCCCGGATTTTTATATCCCTCAAAGATGGTTCATAAAGTGGCTCTGTGGCATGGATATACCTTGACAGAACTGGGAGGTTGGCCAAGTTAGGCCCATCTACCTTCTTACTAACTCCCAGAGATCTATTCAATGTCTCACATTCATTTCATATTCAGCAAACCTCTGCTAAAAGGTTAAATGACCATTAAGCTGTTAACTGATGGGGGGGGGGTGGGTAATACAAAAATCTTTCCAGAGAAGAGCTTGTATTTTAAATAAAGATTCTTCAAAGTCAGGTAAATTGTAGAATGAGAAAACAATTAATTATATCCAGAGAGTCACGGGACGCCTTCACAAAGAAGATAAAGAGCATTAAGCTGTTTTTTAAACATATTTGTTTTTGTTGGGGGTGTTGTCACAAACAATGGTGTCATGAAAGTACGAGGGCACAAGGCCTGGCTACAAAACAGCAAAGAACCTTCCAAGTAGATGGTATGCAAAGGAAGGGCAAAGTCACGTTGTGATTTACCCCATAGGAGAAAAGAAGCCAAGTGTTCTTATTCAGGTTTTAGAAAGAAGACTAGTTGGAAAAGGAGAAGAGATTATAATAATCCAAGCAAGTGAGAACAGTAAAAATGGAAAGTAAGGGACTAATCGAAGAGAAACTCAAGGATGCTTGGAAAAAACATTTAAAATATAAGGGACGAAGCAGATTTAAAAAGTGCATTTTCCAATGTTTCTTCAAGAAACACGTAGGATCTCTATCTAATTAGAAAAAAACCAAATGTTATTAAATTATTTTTTAGAGTCTCTTTTAAGGGCAGAGTCAACAAGACATGACGCTGAAGTGAGGGGGAAGGAGAGCAAGTCCAGTGTGATGGAGGAATGTGCCTTTCCTTTGAGAATTATAGTGCTTTTGGAACATCTTATCCTTTTCCTGCTATCAACAGATTACAAGCCTAATGCTTTTTAAAATTTGAACGGTGGGAAACAATTATGTTTGAAGAAGACAAACTTGGCAGAAAAGATTTAAAAAGGAGAGATTCTTTGAAATGAGACTAATTAAGAACACTGTAATATCTAGGTAAGAATATTTAGAAAGAAAAATTAGCAGATAACAGTGACTGAAAGGATGAGAGGTAGGTATGGGGAGGAGAAAGAGTCAACAGTGATAATATTTCTAGTTGTACAAAAGGAGAATACTAAGGTAATTAAAGATGGAGAACACAGCATTATTTTATTTTTTAATCATTAAAATACTTAAAAAATCATGACAAAGATAATCTTGACAAAAGAGCAAATGAAAGAATAATAAAACTTTATTCTTACAACCAGTTCACTTCCTGAAAATACTTGAAGAATTCAGGTATCTTAAAAACATATTTAATCAAATATGAAGCAACTCTCAAACATATGCCATATCAATGCTACTTGTTAACATCTTAATGTAATAAAAAGGTCTTTCTAAATTTAATCTCGTTTTCATTATATTATAATAAAGCAACACCATTTAGGCTGGCTGTACTGAAGTACTCTAGTATTTCACATAAAATATAATAAAATAATATTTCATAAACAAGAGAAAATCATTTAAAAACTGGCGCTGAACAACAAGGGTACTTGCATGACAGGCAATGACTCAGACAAAAATTTAGTCTTCATTACCTACCGAGGAGACACTTGACCTGCAGTAGAACAAAGGCTTTATAATTCTATTGTTCTGATCTCACATAAGCTTTAAAGTTGAACACTTAACATTATCGTTTCATAAGACTTACCTCTTTACAAAATGTTCTAGGGACCATGATTTTCAGAATTCGTGTGAGCCTTGAAAAAAACACCTTGTCCACCACAGCTCGTTCTTTTTTCCCCTCTTTCTACATTAAAAAAAAGAAAGAAAGCTTTTAAAATAGTTATAACAAATAAGATTAAAGAACCATGCTTCATCTAAGGCAACATAAACAACTACTAAGATGGATACTGCATTTGAAGAACATAGTCTTGTACTGCTCTTCATATTCAAACATGCTTTCAAGAAACTAAGTTGTTACCAAAAACTGAATAAGGAAGTGAGAAATTCTTTCAGAAGTGAAGTTGCAGAAATATCTGGAAAAAGAACACTGCAAACAGAAAAAACAGCAAATGCCAAATACCAAGGTAAAAGATCGTTTAATAACAAAATGGCCAATCTGGCTGGAGCTGTAAGCAAGAGAAAGTAGAAGATGAGGTCAGAGGACAGCTAAGAAATGGCCATTATCCATATCATTACTGTTTGTTCATCATCCACTTCCTTATTAACAACAGAATTTTTAAAAAATCCTGAACAGGAGTTTTCCTGCTATCTATTACAGGAAACTTTTGGATTCCTAGATTTATCATTTAACATTTCTAATATGCACTCTTCCTTACAAATTCAAAGACAGACAAGGTTCCCTCACTTATACAGTTTACATTCTAGCAGGAGAAATCCAGATAAAAATAAACCAATAAATAAACTGTTACAGATAGACTAGGCAGGGTCAAGAGAAAAAGAATGATCCAGAAAGTATGAGAAGAAAGGTCTCTTTGGGGGAGGGTAGTAAAGCACAGGGAACACCAAGCACAAAACCCAGTTCAGGAATAAAATGGGTATGCACACTGAAGAGCAAGATGACAGTGCTGCTAGAGCAGAGGGGACAAAAGGAGGGAAGCTGAAGAGATGGGCAGGACCTATAAAAAAACAGAGCCCTGAAGCCATAGAAGGATTTAGAGTTTACTGTTAGTGTAGAGGGAAACCACTGACAATAATTAAGAGCAGTAAATCATTTTATTACCCTCAGATATTTCTTCATTTTCACTGGTCCAAGGAAATAGAGCTATAAAACCATTTGCAAGGATAAGGAAAGAGTGACACAAACTGGGTATAGTGGATGTTATTTACTTCATTACCCTTGGGCTGTCTGGAAGAACAGGCAGAAGAAACTTAATAGGCAAGACTCTCCAGAAGGACTCCATCCCCAGTTGAGCTCCTTTCCCCAACTCCTATAATCACAGCTCACTTATGTATTAACTACTGTGCTCTTGATAAACAAATACCCATGGTATAGTAAATTCTATTAGTTAGACAAACTTTGCTGTAAATATGTTTTAATTAAATTAATATCTAACTTGATAAACCTTAAATGAGTTGTTTGTGTATTGAATTAGAATAATAAGCTACCATCCATATGTCACTCACTGTGCTAAGGGCTTTATATATGTAATCCTAATAAATAGACACTGCATATCGTACAGAATTGTAGACAAGAGATGAAGGCACTGGGTGTGTAGAGTTAGATCAGAAAGACTAGGACAGAAAGAACTGGATAAGAACCAACCTACTGTGTAACGGCTGGAACAGAGTTCAGGTCTTTCAAACCGTACAAAGATTTTAAACCCCATCCCCCTGAGTCACAGGCCTAGTCTACTTCATGCACACATGTATGTATTCATTCATTCAATATTTACTTGGCCCAAGGCACTGTTCTAAACCATGGGGACACACCAGTGAACAAGACACAAAACGCCCTACTCACAGTCTATTTACTCTAGCTAGCCTATTCTCCTCAAGCTAAACCTTACAACTTCAACCTAAATCTCCCCTTTCACCTCCCCAAACGGAGAAAGGAAGAAAAGAATAAAGAGAAAGCAATGTACATCAACTACCTTTAAAGAAAGTTAGACCTCTACTCTCCTTTCCCTCCTGTCACTGCCTCCCTACCTCACTTCATCCCACCTGTAGTCAGTACCTTCTCCATCCCTAGCTTGAGCCTTAGACAGAATAATTCCAAGGTGAAACGTCCACCTTCTGACTTAAACTGAGGATAACTATTTCCAGCTGTTCTCAAGAAATGATCTAGGGCCAACAATGAGGTAGGTTTAAAAAAAAGTTATAAGAAAGTAACAATGAAGCACGTCGTATACAATTAGCAGTTTACCTGGTATTAATTCCTCCTCCTCTTTTTCTTCTGTCCCTGTTGTCACTGCTCCTATTTCTTAAGCTGTCTGAAAGCTGACCTTATTATTTTCATTACATTTGAATCCATAAAGGGAACGATATACTTCCTAAAGTCAGGAAACACCAAACATCTGGACTGGAGGGCTGACTCAGGCTGAAGAAATAATCAAGATGCTGTACCATTCTTTTTTTTAAAAAAAACATGGAACGCTTCACGAATTTGCATGTCATCCTTGCGCAGGGGCCATGCTAATCTTCTCTGTATCATTCCAATTTTAGTATATGTGCTGCCGAAGCGAGCATTGTACTCTTCTTGATACATAATAAAAGTTATACCTGAAACCAATCTAAATGCAAATACTTACAGAGACAGTACATCTCATAAACACTACTAGCTTCTCCTAAGAATTCATTTTAACCACAATTGACTTTCCCCACCTTTAAACTTCCCAGTAATTTTTTAAAAATATAAAAAACACTTTTATGATATAAATATAACATGCAAATCATAGAAAAAAAACAACAACCATTAAAGACCATTTAAGAAGCTAAAGTAATAATGCAGTCAGGAAAAAAAAAATGTACCTAACATTCAGGAGGCAACAAGGTCAAAGGGCAATGAGAAGTTCCTATTGATGTGTCAATCAACTTAGAAAGGTGACATGAACGGAACTGACCAGAAAAGACAGATGTCTGAAATAGCAAATAAAAGGTCATGTGGTGCTGACAAATGTGTAAGCATTTCTGTATATTGTTAGAGGAAGTATAAATCAACATAACTATTATGTTGCATCTATCAAAATATAAAATGTACACTCATTGCAAAATGTAAAACAACCCAGCAAATTTACTTTTAGAAACTTATCCTAGAGGTATTCCTGAACATATGCTTAAACACATAAATGAAAAAACTTGCACATTGTTTTATAATACTATAAAATTAAAAACCTAAATGTACATCAATTATGAGATACTACATAAATTATGGTAAATTTATGCAATGAAGATTCTACACAACTGTAGAAAAGGAAGCAGCTCATATTCATACAAGAGAATACTATAGAGTGGTTAATTAACTAGATCTATAGCTATCAACATAGATGGATCTTAAAAAAACATTATGCTGAAAAAAAGGAGAATGATACATACAATGATTCAATTTATAAAATTTTTCAATAAGCAAAATAATTCTACCTATATTGTTTATGGAGATACACACACCCCAAAAGTACAAAAATATGCATAGGAATGCTGAAGACCAAACCCAGCACAGTGCTACCTTGGTATATTTTGAATTTTATACCCTGTGTATTACATCAAAAAGAATTAATATTTTAAAATCAAGTCAACTATCTCTTTATACTATTCTCTATCTAAATATTTTTCTCCTTAAATCTCATGTCTTATGAAACTTGTCTCACTTCAACCCATCCCACCAAAGATTATAAAAAATTTCAATAAAAAATTCTTTTCAATTGCGTCCCCTCATAAGTGACACACGTTCACTGTCGTAAAATTAGAAAATTCTGATGAGCAAAAATAAGGAGCCTATGGCTACTACTGAGAGACATCAACTGTTAATATTTGGCACATCTCTTGCCAAATTTCATTTCAGCATATGTCTGTGTGTGCACTTCCTATAGATTTCACAAATGTGGTATCAGGACGTACACTGCCTTAAACCTTTTTTTTGGCCAACCATTTGATCTAAACTAAATTTATTTTGCTTACACTATATGACTAGCAAACAAGTATATATTTTTTAAATGTACCAAAAAAATAGGAAGAATTAAAAAATGAGTGAATGAATACTGCCGTACTGGATAGTTTCACTGATGTCCTAGAACTTTCAGATACGGCGGTATACAAATAGTAGCTATAACTAAGATAACTAAGGTTTGATTACTCAGTATAATTTAGATATGAGAGATTATGAAGATGGAAATTTGCCAAATGACTGGAGATAAGCATATCTTGTCTCATTTTTCAAAGATTATGGAAACTGAAGTACAGCAATTTTGATGTCAATCTCCAGGATATTCAGAGAATAGACATTAATATTGAGGGTTTAGGAAGACCTAAGAGACGCTAATCACTAGAAGCCAGCAGAAGTTTACTAGGAAGAAGTCATGTCAAAGCCTTCTAATTTCCTTCTTTGTTAAGGATACTGTGCTAGTATATTAGCTGACATGCACAACATTAAGCTCCATGAGGGTAGGAACTTTTGTTAACTGCTATACATGCAGAACCAAGAACGATGCCAGGCGTATATGAGGGGCTCAATCAATATTTGTTGACAGGCTGACTTAATAAATGAATTAACAAATTAATCAAGGAATTTGATGTTTCTTATAAAACTATTGTGGCCTTAATGGAGAAATAAAGACCAGATTTTTCTGCAGTTGGATATAGTCACAGCTGAATAACCATAACTAAAAAAACAAAGATTAAGAGATGCCACAGAGGAATTTTCTGGTCCTAACCTAGTCAATACTATCAGCAATTGTGAGGAAGATAGAGAAGACAAATTAAGTTTGTAGATAATACCTTCCACTTAACAAACTAGATGTTAGAATTACATTCAGAATTACACTAGGGAGTTCCCTGGTGGCCTAGTGGTTAGGATTCCAGGCTTTCACTTCCATGGCCCGGGTTCAATCCCTGGTCAGGGAACTGAGATCCCGCAAGCTGTGCAGTGTGGCCAAAAAGAAAAAAAGAAAAGAAAAGAAAAGAAAATTACAGTAATAGAATAGACATATTATAGAATAGACTAATAGTATAGACCCTATAAGCTGACATTTACAGGGAAACAACTGAGTTACCATATGACCTAGCAAGTCTACTCCTAAGTATATACCCAAGAGAAATGAAAACATATGTCCACACAAAAACTTGTACATGAATGTTCATAGCAGCATTATTCATAATAACCAAAAGGGGGAAACCACTTAAATTTCCCTCAACTGATGGATAAATACATGTGGTATATCTAAACAATGAAATACTATTCAGCAATAAAAAAGAATGAAATACTGATACATTCAACAATACATATGAACCTTGAAAACATCATGTTAAGTGAAAGAAGCCAGTCACAAAAGGCCACATATTACATGATTCTATTTACATGAAATGTCCAAAATAGGCAAATCAATAGAGACAGAAAGTAGATCAGTGGTTACCAAGGGCCAGGAGGAGAGGGTAATGAGGAATGACTGCTAATGTGTATGGAATTTCCTCCTGGGCAATTGAAAATTTTCTAAAATTAGATAGTGGTGATGGCTGTACAACTCTGTGAACATACTAAAACCACTGAATTGTACACTTAAATAGATGGATTTTATGGTATATGAATTACATCTCAATAAAATTGTTATTAAAAAAGAAATAAAGAAATCAACTAATGAATACAGACGTCTGTCAAAAGAGCTGTTCATCAGAAAGACACCTGAAGGCTTACAATTTATCACAAACTCCACTTAATATAAACAGAAGTAATGGCTAAAGAAGTAAAAGCAACTTTAGGCTGAATTTTAGCAACATATCAACACATCATATCAAGAAATGTAGTAGTGCTGATGCATTCCACGCTAGTCAGACCACGTCTACATTAGACTACATTCTATAGACCATAGACTACATTCTATCCTAAACATGATGTCTAGAGGAACTAACTAGTATAGATCCAGAGGAATGTATACATAATTGAAGAAAAATTAGAAACCATGTCACCTGAGAAACACTTGAAGGAATGAGGATTGCTTAGCAGGAGAAAAAGATTCAGAAAATACAACCATCTTCAAACAATATGAGAGTCTATTAAGAGAAAATAGAGTAAACTTGTCCTGTGTTTGTACAAATGACAAAATAGAGGCTTAGAGAGGGAAGATTAATTCCATCATGGACTTGAACTAATACAGTTATGGCTATCTCCTAGGTAGTACTTTCCATCAAATGAACAGATTCAAGTAAATACGAAAAGTGACCTACCAAGGATTCCTATTTTAGGAAAAATTCCTATAATATGTAGTGGATTAGAGGTGATATTTAAGTTCCCTTCTAATTCTTAAATTCCATGATTTTATCCTAATTCAAAAATATATAATGAAACAAATGAAATAAATGCACGAAATCCCAAAGAGTAGACAACATAAATTTTACCTCATTGTTCCGTAATGGTGGTTTTCCATTTTTCTTACTGCAGAGAAAAGGAAAAAAGAGCAAGACAGCTTTATTTGCAAACTGTTCCCATCATAAAGTATTATTTTAAGATATCAAAAGAATATACCAAATTCTCCAAATGAATTTCTTCTTTTACATTTCATACTGAGATAGAATATATTAAATACAATAGTCCAACTGTATAATCCACAGTCCTCTTACTAAGTATAAATCACAAAAGGTGCTCAATGAATGTTAACTACTACTATAATATATCAGGCATTACACTGTAATTTTTTCATACACACACAAATACACTTATTTTACAAATTCTCCCATGGAGATGCAGAGTCTGTTTTTCCATCCTTGAATCAAGGCTTGGCCGTGACATTAGCAATTGACACAAGGAAGGGCTTGAAAAACGTTTGTGCATTGGCTCACTCTCTTGCTGCTGGGAATCTTTTCCCAGCCACGTGAGCAATCCCAGGTTAGTTGCCTAAAGGATGGGAGACCATGTGTCATTTCTATGTTACAAATGAAAATACTGGCTTGGGGGACTTCACTGGCAGCACAGTGGTTAAGAATCCGCCTGCCAATGCAAGGGACATGGGTTCGAGCCCTGGTCTGGGAAGATCCCACATGCTGCGGAGCAACTAAGCCCGTGTGCCACAACTACTGAGCCTGCACTCTAGAGCCCGTGAGTCACAACTACTGAGCCCGCTCACCACAATTACTGAAGCCCACGTGCCTAGAGCCCATGCTCCGCAACAACAGAAGCCACCGCAATGAGAAGCCCGCACACCACAACCAAGAGTAGCCCCCGCTCACTGCAACTAGAGAAAGACCCAACGCAGTCAAAAATAAATAAATTAATTAAAAAAAAAAAAAAAAGAAAAAACTGGCTTGGAAAAGTCAGTACCACGCCCAAGGTTCACGCTACTCAAAGTAGTTAATCTAGCACTTGAACGCAGGTCTGACTATTAACCCAGGCTTCCCCCCAAAACAACATAATAACCAGGCTTGGCTACTTTTTATACACACTACCATAGCACCCTATGCTTCTATATAACATTAATCACATTTTAAATCTCTTGTTTAACATATATTTCCTCCCAGTATATTAGTTCCATGAGATCAGGAGCTATTGCAGGTTGGCTTCTCCAAAGTAGAGGTGAGGTGGTGTTTGGAGTACAAAATGTTTATTAGAGATCAGTATCTGTGAAAGGAAGGCAAAGAAAGAAAGTTTGGGCAGAATTCAAACTGTGATATAGGCCAACAAAATTTCAGCCAACCAAGTGGGAAGCCCTGAATCAAATACTGTCCATCATAGTGCTCTGTGATGGGATGAAATGGTCAGGTCTTTAAACCTTTTTCTAGCTCAGTATGCAAATGTATGCTGCTCCAGGGAGATCATGACCTTGAGGGAGGTAGCTCTGCAGGTAAGGCAGACCCCAGAGATGTGTGCAGAAGGGGCTACCTGGTAATCCGCACTCCTCATAGCTGGACAATGAGCCCTTCTTTGAAGGGGAATCTGGGTAGCATATCTCCTTGTCTACTACAGGGGTCATATATTACCCAACCCTATAGGTTCAATACCTAGTTGAGCCACAGCAATCTGTACAGCAATCAGTGAATGTTTTCAGTAATAGGATACCACATCACTGAATAATGCTAGAAAGGCAAACAACTATTGATACAATTCGGTAGATGCTATCATTTTTAAAGTGCTTAGGTTTATTACTGTTTCTAGTTTCAATTATACTGCAGGATTGTTCATCTGTTTTTAAATTTCCATGAGACCGCAAAACTGTTTCACAGAATGCCTTTTATATATATGTTCAAGCATGCACAGTTAATTATGAGCCCCTTTTATAAATAAGGCTTTCTAAATTCCTCTTTTTAAAGAATTCTTTAATGTTTCCTCAGTTTTGAAGATACCAGCTATATAAATACATATAAATTACTTAGGATAAATTAGAGCAGTATACTATATTTATGAGCTAAATCCATTAAAATAAAAGTATTCAACATGTTTGAAATATATTATCAATATGCACACAAAATGGCGAGGTGTCTATAATATCTAGAACAATCACTAAATATCAGTTATCTTGTTACATTTCAGGGTATAACCAACTGAAGTTATTTTTAAATCTAATTTTGTGACTATGTGAATGATGACCTTAAGCCAATCTATTATACCAATATCAATGTCATGTTCAGTCAGGAGCTGCTCATCTATCTTCTTCTCACTCAATAAATCAGCACACTTTCCAAAATACGACGGCACTCCTGCATCAATCCTTTTCATTGCCTTGCCCAACATCCAGGCATGGGCAAAGGCAAGGAAAAGAGAATCGCAGTACCAGGATAAGATATATAAAAACAACTTGGTTGCTAGAGTATGAAACAAAGGCATACAGAAAAGATACATTATCAAGTGCATGTGGTACTGAAAAGACAGGTAAATTATAAAAGTGACATGGTCAAGAAGCATTCAAACATCTACTAATTGCTTACTACATGCTAGGCACTATTCTAGATCAGCATTTCTCAAACCTCGTGGTCTCAAGATCCCCAAGAACTTTTATATATTTGTGTTACACGGATATTTATCATATGAAATTTCAACCTCATAAATTTAAAAAATACTTATTTACTCATTTAAAGACAACAAACACATTACATGTTAAATAAAATTTTTATAAAAACAGCTATATTTTCTCAAACAAAACAATTTAGTAAGAAAAGTGGCATTGTTTTTGCATTTTGGCAAATCTCCTTTATGTCTGGCTCAATAGACGACAAATGGATTCTCATATCTGAGTCCGTATTTGTTCTATCTACTGCAATTCAGATAGGTAGTTGTAAAACAGGAGTATTCTAATAACTGTGAATATTCTTCTGTGATACTATAATGCTGCAATGCAGTCTGATAATTATATCACTGAACTTGTACTCTGATACAATAAAATTCACTGGTCTATATTATATTACACTTAAAAAAAATAAATTTATTTTATTTATTTATTTTTGGCTCTGTTGGGTCTTCGTTGCTGTGCACGGGCTTTCTCTAATTGCGGTGAGCAGGGGCTACTCTTCGTTCTGGTGTGCAGGCTTCTCATTGTGGTGGCTTCTCTGGTTGCGGAGCACGGGCTCTAGGCACACGGGTTTCAGTAGTTGCAGCATATGGGCTCAGTAGTTGTGGCTCGCGGGCTTAGTTGCTCTGCAGCATGTGGGATCTTCCCAGACCAGGGATGGAACCCGTGTCCCCTGAATTGGCAGGCGGATTCTCAACCACTGTGCCACCAGGGAAGCCCCTATATTACACTTTCAGTGGCTCTTTTAACCCACTCAAAATTCTCTAAGATCATGCATTAGTCATTTGGAAAATGCTGGTTCACTGAGTTATATAGTAGGCCTCCCAAATGTAATACATTTTATTATACAATATTTTTTAATTATATTTGTTAACATTACCACCAATCTCATCAGAAAGGTCTTAAGCACTGGGAAGCTAGCAAGCTCATGGTAACAGACAAGATTTCCAAATTCTAATTCTCACTTGAAAGCTTAAACTGTAACATTAGCAACAAACACTGCCAGCTGTTTTTCCTTGAAGGCATTACAAGAAAATGTCTGCAACATTCAAGGCTGAATAACCAGAGTTATTCAGTCTTTCTTTCAAGTAAAAATGATGTTCCACCAAAAAAACAACAAAAAAAAGGTGGCTAGTTCAGTTCACAACTCAAACAACTGCACAGTGCTTTCCCTCAAGACAACCTCTGTACTTGATATGTTACGAGAAGTGCTTTTGCAAATTTCTCGTTTTTCTTTGGCAAAGACATTACAAAAAAGAAAAGACAAGATCAGTAACCAGCTATAAAAAGTATAGGAAGGTTTCATCCAAGAAATGTAAAGTCAGGTTAACATTTGAGAAAACAATGTAATTCATCATATTAACAGTCTAAAGAAGAATAAACATATGATCACATCAATAGATACAGAAAAGGCCTATAAAACCCGACACCTACTCATCCTAAGAACTCTCATCAAACTAGAAATAAAAGGAACTTCCTCAGTCTGATAAAGGACATCACCAAACACCTACAACTATCATCATACCAATTAACAAAAGACCGAGTCTCTGTAAGATCTGGGACATTACAAAGATGCCAACACTTACCACTTTTATTCAGTATTGTTACTGAAGGACACAGTGCAATAAAGTAAGCAGAACAAACAAAAGGCACATAGAATGAAAACGAAGAAGTAAAACTATCTTTATTGCAGACTCTATAAACACTATATAGAAAAGCCTAAGGAATCTACAAAAAAGCTAAGTGAGTTCAACTGGTTTCCAGGATACAACATCTATATATAAATACCAATTTTATTTCTACATATGAGTGAAGAACAATTGGAAATTGAAATTTTAAACATACCATTTATAAAATCATCAAAAATATTAAATACTTAGGGCTAAAATTAAAAAGAAAAAAAAAGACGTGCAAGACTTGCATGCTGAAAACTACAACACATGGCAAAGAAATGTTCAAAGAAGACTAGATAGATATATATCATGGTCATGGATCAGAAGACTCAATATTATTAAAGTGTCAATTCTTTCCAAATTGATTTAGAAATACAATGAAATCCCAATCAAAATCGTACCAGACTTTTCTATAGAGAATAACAAGTTGAATCTAAAATCCGTATGTAAATGCAAAGGACATAGAACAATCAATAAATTTTTACAAAGAAGAACAAAGTTGGAGGAATTGCACCTGATTTCAAGGCTTATCATAAAGCTATACTAATCAAGAGTTTGATACTGGAGTATAAACAGAGATCAAAGAAACAGAAAAGTCCAAAGTAGACCTACACATATAAGGTCAATTGATTTAAGACAAAAGTGCCATGGCAACTCAATGAGGAAAGGATAATCTTTTAACAAATGGTACTGGATCAACTGGACAGACATATGCAAAAAAATCAAAAGGAACCTCAGATGTTATTGCACACCATATACAAAAATTAACCTGTAGTGAAACAGAGACCTAAATGTAAGAGCTAAAACTACAAAATTTCTAGAAGAAAACAGAAGATCTCAGTAATCTTGAGTTAAAGACTTGTTAAATAGAACAAAGTACAAACTACACACAGAAAAAAAAATCAATAAACTAGAATTCATCAAAATTCTAAATGTCTGTTTCTCAAAATATACTACTAAGAAAATTAAGACAAGCCACCAACTGGGAGAAAATATATGCAAAATACATACCCAAGAAAAAACGTGTATTCAGAATACATAACAGACTCTTACAATCAAATAAGGTGGCAATTCATTTAAAGATTTAAACAGACACTTTGTCAAAGAAAATGTATGGATGGAAAATAAACACAGGAAACATGCTCCAAATCATTAGTTCATAGGGAAATTCAAATTAAAACCACAGTGAGAAACCACTACACACATCCACTAGAATGGCTAAGATTAAAAAGACTGATCATAACAAGTGTTATCAAGGATGTGGAGCAACTGGAATTTTCTTATACTGCTGATGGGAATATAAAATGGTACAATCACTTTGGAAAACAGTTTCTTAAAAAGTTAAACATACACCTACCATACAAGCCAGCCATTCCACTACTAAGTATTTGCTCAAGGAAAATAAAAGCATATTTCCATATATAAACCTTACACAAATATTCATAGCTGCTTTATTTTTAATAGCCAAAACCTGGAAACATCCAAATGTTCATCAACAAGTGAATGGATTTTAAAAATTGTAGTTATTTCCATAAAATGTACTCAACAATTAAAAAAAAAAACTATTGATGCACACAACATGGATGAATCTCAAAATCATTGTGCCGACTAAAAGTAGCTAGACAAAAATGTACATAGTGTAGATCCCACTTACATGAAATTCTAGAGCAGTCAAATCTAATCTACAGTTATAGAAAGCAGGTCAGTGGTCGCTTCAGGCTGGTGCAAGGGAGAAGACTGACTACAACGGGGCATGAGGGATCTTTGGAGTGATGGAAATGTTTGCTATCTTGATGGGACTGATGGTTTCACAGGTGCTTACATGTCAAAACTCATTAAGTTGTGTATTTTAAACATAAGCAGTTTCTTGTACATCAGTAAAGCTTCAATAAAGCTATAAAAGAAAAAGATGACCAAAACCTAGGGGGGACTTTTTCCTAAGAACACGATAGAAAAGTACATTTTGTTTGTTCTTTATTGTTGGAGGGGTGAGGGAGAAGGAGATGGAGTTAACTATTCCTTAATAATGCCAACAAAATATGTAAAACTATTAAGCAGAAACTTCCCCCAACAAACTATGAGACTAGGAAAAAGAAACTGACAAAAATTAAAAGAGAAGTTTTCAGATAACTTTCAGACTAAGTAAAAAAAAAGAAAACAATTCTGAAAACTTTGATCAGAGTTTAGTTACCCAGAACAATAACTGTGACCCTAAAATTTCTCACTTAGTTCATTTTTCTAGGCCAGTGTTTCCTGGACTCCAGATAATATATGAACCTCTCCTGAAGGAAAAAAAATTCTTACAGACCCCAGCATTGACTTAATTTGGTGCTTCCTTAAATATGTATAAGCGGGCTTCCTTAGTGGTGCAGTGGTTAGGAATCGCCTGCCAATGCAGAAGTCACGGGTTCAAGCCCTGGTCCGGGAGGATCCCACATGCCACAGAGCAGCTAAGCCTGTGCGCCACACTACTGAGCCTGCACTCTATGAGACACATGAGACACAATTGCTGAAGCCCGGGCGCCACAACTACTGAAGCCTATGCACCTAGAGCCCATGCTCCACAATGGGAGAGGCCACCGCAATGGGAAGCCCACGCACCGCAACGGAGAGTAGCCCCCGCTTGCCTCAACTAGGGGGGGCCCGCACGCAGCGACGAAGACCCAACACAGCCAAAAATAAATAAATAAAATTTTTAAAAATGTATAAGCATAAAATTAAGTTAATTGACCCTTAACATCAGAGTTAGGAGCACTGACCCTCACTGTAGTTGAAAATTCACCTATAACTATACAGTAAGCCCTCTGTATCCGAGGTTCCAGATCCTTGGATTCAACCAACCATGGATCATGTAGTATGGAAGTACATATGTAGTGAAAAAAATCCACACATAAGTGGACCCTCGCAGTTCGAAAACATGTTGTTCAAGGGTCAACTGTATACATTCCTTTTGTTTACAGCTCTTCTACAACCACAAAATAAAATTTATCACTTAAAAACTTGCAAAAATTTTAAAGCCAATAAAAATGGAATCAACATTCATTTAAAGTGATAGATGAGATAACACTGCTACAACTAATCACCAGTGCTGGAGTAAAAGAGTAGAAGGAATTATTTATGTGTTATATGTTCCAGTTAATAGCCAAGATTTTTAAATAATCTTCATTATTTTTCTTTTGTAAACAATGAACTGGCCTTAAATCACTGCTTCAGTAATGTTGATGGGATAATCAATTTATTAGTATACCCCAAAACAAAATTCTAAAAATTAAAATACTCAGTGAAAATGTCATAGAACTTACTGCTAATAATACTACTAATAATAAGTGTTACAAATTGGTATTTATAGAGACAAATGGAGATCCATGCAATGTAACTGCTCACAAAAATATAATTTGCATATATATATAAAACATACATATACATATATACACACATATCCACCCACAATACATATACATACACACACCCACAACGGGCCACATGATCAGTCAGCTCTCCCATCACTTTTCTCTCTTCAAGCTACCATGAAATACCTTATTCAGAGTACACCATGACATCTTATGAGGCATTCACTTGGTGTAAACACATAATCTACATGTTAGCTCTATGTTCTTTTACCAGTTTGTGACAAAGTAATACACTACTCAATTGCTCTACGTCTTTTTCATGATTTCAAACCAAAGCTTCATTATAAGATTTCAGTTACTTAGAAATTCTATGAAAACACCTTTCACCTATAATTATCACTACAAGAGAAAAATTTAATAGCAAAATAATTCAGTATGAATACTAAGGTTGAAGATGATTTTCTTAGTTTTACATTACTACCCTTCAGCCTGATGCAGGTTCTAATGCAGCAGATTTGTCTACCATACATGTGGTCTCTTTCGATGATCACTTAAGCAACAATTCAAACACAAATACGGGCACAAAAATCTGCAATACTATGGTAGTCATTCAGATGATCCAGAATGTGCTTATACTAATTTATTTATAATTTATCACCAAGATGAAAACACAAAGTTAGAAAATTCTCATAGACTTTAGGACCCTGAAGAATGAATCATTAGATCCATTATCTCTAGGCCCTAGAGATACTACTTTAGAACACCTTGGTCAAAACCATGATATCAGCTATCACCCATTCTCTAATGACTCCCCAAATCCCTAGCTCCCTCATCTTTCCTAAGCTCCTGACTTTAAATAAGGCATCTGTACCTGGATCTACTGAAATCATTTTAAACTCAACATGCATTCTATGTCTGAACTTACATTTCCACCCCAAATCTACCCTTCCACCTTCTCAATCTGAGCTGGGCCCTAACTCAGTGAATGTACCTTCTTCTATCCAATCACCCAAGCCACAAACTTGGGAATTATTCTTAGATATTCTCCCTTTCTCATACTCTCCCTATCCAATCTCTCTCCATGCTCTCCTTTTCCTCTATTGCAACGACTTCAGTTCAGGCTATCAAAATTTCTCATGTAAACTAACAATTTTCTCACCTGCTTTCTAAGTAGGTTCCTTATCATTTCTACTGTTCCCCAATTCACTTCCTTAGCCATATCAAATATAGCTCTGTGTGTGTGTGTGTGTGTTTGTGTGTGGGGGCACACATGCACACGCACACAACCAAGGTCAATCAGGGCCCAGAAATGATGAAGACCTGAACAAAGGTGGTGGCTATAGAAATGGAAAGATGAAAGAAAATTGCTAGAAATAACAGGGTGAGGGAATAGATAAGAGCTAAGACCTAACTGAATATGGAAAAGAGAGGAGAAGACGAGCAAAGACTTAAAGAACTATGTAAAGATACAGGAGGTATGAGAAACCTTCGGCTCCAAACTTATGCCCTGCAAGGCAAAGATCATTTTTCCTCAGGTCTCACAAACAGTTTGCACCCTAAGCGACCCGAGGACAGTCATTCCATTTACCATAATAAAGAATAACAGTAGAAGCATTCAGGGAAATAATAATTGGACTCATTATAAATGTGTTAAATTTCAGGTTCCAATAAGATAACTATATGGAATTGTCCAGAAGATTTTTTTTTTTAAGTTTAGATTTGAAGTTCAAGAGTGGAGATGTTGATTTGACAGGAATTAACGTGACAATACCGTGAATATACAATGATATAACTCCTTTGGGAAACAAAAATATGAAATCTGAAATGTGAGTCTTGCACCTGTTTATTAAGCTACTGTACTAAAAATTTTAGTAGGTGCTCTTAAGAAACTTGGTTTAAGTTGTTCCCTGACTGATACTGTTCCCAGGTACTTTAACAAGTAAACTTTCCTCTTAAAATGAAAGTATGTTTACTATAAGCCTCAAAATTATTCCTACAAGTAATTTTAAATAAAATGTCTAGACCATAATCAAAAATAACCAAGCACACAGGAAACTACACTCCATAACCAAGAACCAGTAGAAATTACAGAAAACAGGAGCAGACCCAAAAAGATTTCAGATGTTGGAATTTCCAAACATACCCTATAAAACAAGGCAGACTATATTTCAAGAAATAAATAGATAAAATAAAACAAAGATATCTACCAAGATAAGGAAATAATCAAAAGCTACACAGACTTAAGAAAACCAAATAGAATTCTTAAAAATAAAAATACAATTAAAATTAAATATTTAATCAATAGGTTTAATAGATTTCACATAGCTGAAGAGAAAATTAATAATCTAGCAGCTAAGTCAGAATTGACTATACAGAGTATAGCAAGGAGAAAACAAAAAGACAGCAAACAAAGAAATAAGAGACAGTGGTTACAATAAGACTATCTTAGTTGGTGTCCAGGAAAAATAAAGAAAGAAAACAAGGCATAGGTAATGGCTGAGAATATTCCAAAATGGAAGAAAGACACCAATCCACAAAAATTAAAAGGCTCAGTGAATTCTAAGCAAGACAGATAAAAAATAAATCCACACCTAACCAAATCATAGTGAGCTTCAGAAAACCAAAGACAAACATAAATCCTTAAAAGCCTCTACGGGAGCAAAAAAGAATAATTACCTTCAAGGCAGCAACAGTTACAAACTAACAGTTGACTTCTCAACATTAATAATGGAAACCAGAATATAGTGGCATCAAATCTTCAATGTACAAAAAGAAAATTACTGCCAATCTAGAATTAAACATTCAGGAAAAAAGACACTTACATGAATGAAGGCAAATAAAGACATTCCCTGGCAACATGGAGAGGGTTCATCATCAGCAGACTTGTACTAAAGAAATTTATAAAGGACATATTATGGGGGAGAGGAGGGTTGATCTCAGTTGAAAGGTATAGATTGCAAGAAGGAATGGAAAGCAAAGAATGTGGTAAATATATAACTAACTCTAAGTAAATATTATATAAAACAATAATAATAATGTCTTATAGTACTAAAAAAAACCCCACAACAAATGCATCTAAATAAGGAGGAAAAGTTAATGGGGTCACTGCTCTGAAGTCCTTTTACTGCCTGGGAGAATGATGAAGTATTTCTTATTGATTAATATTTAGACTTGAAAAGGTAAACAGATGACAAAATTTCTAGGGTAACCAGTAAAATTTTTTTAAAAATTATATAGAGAATAACTTCCAAACAACTAAAAGAGGTAAAAATGAAATGAGGAAAAAAATCAATACTCTAACCACAAAGCAATTATGCTGGTAATTAACAGCAAAAAGAAAAATACAAGAAAAATTCCCAAATGTTTTGAAATTCTGGTATACTAAATACTGAGACAAATTCCTAAAAAGGAGGAATCTTTTTTCCCACCCTTGGATCTGGGCCAGGCTTGTGACTTGCTCTAGCCAACAGAATGGGTAGAAGCCTTTCTGCTTTCACCCTGGCTTCTTGGAATGCTGACCTGAGACCACCATGTGAGGAACTGGTACAGCCTACTGAATGATATAGTCACTTAGATGAAAATCAAGGCATCCAGCCACCAGCCAGCACCAACTACCAGATATGAACCTTCCAGTGCAGCTATTCCTCTACTGGGTTCCTCATAAGGGAACCCAAACAAAACAAGCAAAGGAACTACCCAGCCATCCATAGAAATAAGGGGGGAAAATAACTGTTGGGGTGGTTTGTTACACAACAATAGGTAACTGACATAAATAGATTCGCTTTGGTTTGTGAAAAGTCATGGGTCAAAGGAATTTTTAAAATATTTGAAACGAATGATATACATATCAAATGATATGTTTACAACATAAGAGTTTACATATCAAAAAAACTGTGGGATGCAACTAAACAGTGCTTAGAGAACTTAAATAACCTTAAACGAATACATTAGAAAAGACTGAAAATTCATCATCTATGTGAACATTAGAAAAAGAACAAAATTAACTGAAGTATAAAGAATAAAAGAATACAGATAAAAGCAAATAAAAGACACTCAACAGAGGTAAGCAAAACTGAAAGTCAGATTTTTAAAAAAATTGACACATGTTACAAACTCATGGCAAGATTGATCAACAAAAAAGGGCACTATGACCAATTTTAGAAATTAATCTATAAGTTAGATGAAATCCTCATCAAAATCCCAACTTGCTGATTCTAAAATTTAAATAGAAATAAAACCAATGCAAGAGTTGATAACTGAGGCACATTTCATATTTTTATAAGATTCACTGCATTCATAAAGGTTCCTCCAAAGCATCTATAAGACAGCATTAACTACTTATTTACAAGTAGTGAATCATTAGGTTCATAATGACACTTAAGAAGAATTCATTGGTCACCTCCAGAGAATAACAAGAAACTGATGTATAATGAAGAAGCAAATATCCATCCTGCCTTTCCTAACTGAACTGTACCACTGGGGAACCAAACAGATGAAGAAAACTTCCTTTTTACAGAAGCATTCCACCTTATAAATGAAGTAATAACCGAATTCAAATATCACCATTTTGTAAGACCTAATAAACTCATTGTTCTAGGTGTCAAATATCAGTGGCTGCTCAAATCACAAAAAGAAACCACCAGACATTATATACCTCATGACAGAGAGTATACCACATCAACACCTAGGAAGCATTCTTGTCCAAAAAATAAAAACAAAATCTAAACTTGATCAAGCTTTTAGATCCAAATAGCAATTTACAGGAAATACAGAGAATGAAGAAAAATTATACAACTGGCATAATCCAAATTACAGAATATGTATAGGTGAAAACACCTGGTTGCTTCAACAAATAAACTATAACAAAGGGGAAAGAGAAATGGCATGCAGACTCATAGATTAAGAGAGACTTGAACAAAAAATCCTACAAACACATCTGAATTATAGTGCTCAGGAGCGCACCTTTGGGTGATAAAATTATAAAGAAATGCCACAATGTAATTACTATAGAAGTCAGGATAGTACAGGGAAGGGGCTGTGACTGGGAAGGGGCATGTGGCTTCTGGGTGGATGGCAAAGATATTTCTTGACCTGGGTGGCAGTTACAAAAAAAGTCATTAATTTATATACGTGTTTTATGCACTTTTCTATATTTGCTGTATAATATACAATAAAAATGTTTTAAAAATCTTAAGAGTATTTCACCATGACTATATTTTAAAATTAATATACAATAAAATTGTTAATCTAACAATTAACATAACTTTGAATTTAACATAAGTCTTTCTCTTAGCCCCTGAATGATTCTTGACTGTTCTTTTGAATCTGAAACCGAGTTCCCTCACTGAGTTTATGATTACTCTCTCTATCCAATTCTTTATTGCCTTTTTTGTCCCCTCTGACCTCAATCCTGTGCTAACTGAAGACTAATCAACCAGAGTCAGATGACGAAAACTGCTATTGTCGATAACATCGTTAATGTACTAAAATTGCTATTATATATATCATCATTAACATACAAACCCAGGTTTTTTCTCCAGGGCAAGATGAGCTAATGGACCCCCAAGCCACGGACCACCTGGTCTGAGCCTCATAAACCAGAACATTCCAACTCCCGAAACTATGATGAAGAAATGTCACAAGATGATTATTAGTCCCAGCCTTTGTTCTTCCCCTTTAAAAAAAAAAAAGTCCCTAACTCAAAGACCAAGATGGAGTGGATCTGAAGCTTGTCTCTCACTCTCTTGCTTGGTGCCGTGCAATAAACCCTTACTTTGCTGAAAACACCTGCTGTCAAGAGTTTGGCTTTCTGTCCATGGGCGCATGAGGCCTTGCTTGGTTACAAATCTATCTGAAGGGTCTGATAAAAATGTTTTATTCTGTCTTTTACCCTCCACCTGGCTAATTCAAACGTAAGAACTCTTATAATCAGGTACCATTTTTACCTTTCTGATTACTCATCGATAAAATAAAGATAAAAAAACAACTATCTCAAAAGACTGTTGTGAGGAATAAATGTAAAATATTTAGAACCTATAATATGGCAAGTGCTCAATAAATAGTTAATAGTAAGGTTACCAGCTTCATGTCTTTGCAGTCCCTTCTTCTCAAATCATAACTCCACTAACGCCATGCCTTTGCTCATGCTATTTTCTCTACCTAGAATGCCTTTTATGCCTTATCTCTTAAGATCAGGCACAAAAGTGAAACCTCCCCAGGTAACAACCAAAACAATCAAACATTCCCAATTCAGCGCTCCCTTCCACAGAATTATTATTAGACCACAGGTCTAGTCATACTGACTTGTACGACTTTTCTATGTATTTGTGTTTCCACAAGACAGGGGTTAGAAATAATGTTCATCAATTTGGTATCTCAATGCCTAGCTTAGAGACATACAAGAAGCATTCAATAGAATGTACTGGATAAACATTTCCTTCCACATTGAAATTTTCTTCAATGAAGTAAGGGGAAGTAGCTATTTTGTTGAACCAGTGATAAAATACAGAGAGAAATGCATTCACTCATCAATAGTTAAATTGGAAATTATCTGATACTTACATTAAAAATGGGATCATTTCATTGATTCTGTCCTACACTTGCCTCCCCCCGTGCCTCCACTGCTTTACTAAACAACACATCTTGGGCATTACTGCAGGGGAAAGAAAATGAATACCATAGTTGAAAACACCTTAAATCTAATTTCCTGATGCAACAAAATTGTATCACAGATAAATGGAGAATAATATTTTAAATAAAATATACCAGGAGTTTCTTTTCTTAACTAGAAATTTGGTGTGAAATGTCTAGACACAGGGTTCTCTCTTTTAATGGTCTGTGGGTTTCTTAACAGCAAAAATCTTGCCTGATTTAATTTTTAATCTTCCCAAGTGCCCAATACAAAACTAAAATGAAATGGGCTCTGTCTTCTCTCACTACAGGATCCATCTAGGAAACAGACCTACTCTCATTCACTACTGTGTCCTCAGCACCTAGCACTAAATGTTGAATGAAGGTACAGACTTGTATCATACCCCCCAACTCTCGAGAATAGGACCTTTTTTTCATCTCTATAAACCCAGCATCTGGGCCTCCCTGGTGGCGCAGTGGTTGAGAGTCCACCTGCCGATGCAGGGGATACGGGTTCGTGCCCCAGTCCGGGAGGATCCCATATGCCGCGGAGCGGCTGGGCCCGTGAGCTATGGCTGCTGAGCCTGCGCGTCCGGAGCCTGTGCTCCGCAACGGGAGAGGCCACAACAGTGAGAGGCCCGTGTACCGCAAAAAAAAAAAAACAAAAAACCCAGCATCTGACACGTAGCAGGCACGAGATGTTTTATGAGTTAGTGCATGATCTTTGGGTCCCTTTCTTTGAGTGGTTCATTGATTCCCATGCCACCCGACTTCCTCCAGTCCTTGTTCTGGAATGAGGAAAAGATCTGATTCTACCTCAACTTAAGTTAACTTAAGTTAACCTCTAAGATATAATGAAGAAAGAATGACAGTAACACTGAATATGGAGTCAGAAGATTGAGTTTGATGTAAATTACCATGAAGCATTTTTATAAGCAAATTAAAAACATGCACAGTAAAAAGGAAATGTAACAATATGCCAATACCATATTAATCAAAGCTAAGATGCGTCAGCTGTAAATTGCATCCTAATTTCAGAGAAGCTGAAATGTAAAAAAAGTCCTACTCACTAAAGTAAGATAAATTTATAGGACCATACTTTTTCCTTCTGAGGAGACACTATGTGTCTTGTTGCTTACTTCATAGGTTTATGAAAGTGTAAATGTTTTAAATAGCGACATGTAGTGACCTACAGACACAGTATGCTGATTAAATAACCAAATTATGATTTACCTAGAGAAGCTGCCTCATTCCACACAGTACATTTATTTTTAATGCCAACAGATAACTACTGGCACTAAATTAACGCCAATAACTTCTTCAGCAGAGAGTAAATCATACAACCCATGTTTATGTCTATTATTATGGTACCATTACAGTGGTATGTGAGATTGTTGCGTCTATTCACAGATTTCAAATTAGCTGAATGCTTTGATGAGCTTTATTTTCAATTTTATACTTTATTAATTTAATTGCAATCATTCAGGACTGCTAATTAGCCAAACAACAAATGCATGTTTTTTTTTTTAAAAACACACAACCATCAGTTATCCAGACCATTTTATCCTAATGCTTATGGAAGGCTATATTCTTAAAAGAGATGCCTAAAACAAAAGTTATTTCCTCATAAAAAGAATGTTATGATAAAAGCCATATTCTTAAGCAAGGGCCTTATGTCTAATTTTTTGTAGAAATGACTACAAATGTCATTTATAAACAACTCTAACACTCTGTAAAAAAATCACTCCAAAAAAAAAACAATAGGGAAATACAGCACCCATTTTGCATAAAGTTTAATTTGCCATATATAACTCTAAAGAAAATTATAAAGAGAGCCTATCTTTCTTCTTCATAACTCCAGTTTAGGGAATTCCCTGGGAGTCCAATGGTTAGGACTCCACGCTTCCACTGCAGTGGGCATGGGCTCAATCCCTGGTCAGAGAACTAAGATCCTGCAAGCTGCGTGGTGAGGCCAATAAAATAATAATAATAATAAGTCCAGTTTATATTTTATTGCAACAGATTAGAAGGTGGTGATATTCATCATCCATGACCGAAAAAGGAAGACCATTCCGCACTGACTCCACAGCAGAAACATCGCAGAGGAGGAAGGATTCTGACTGGCCCAGTATGGATCAAACGCCTAGCCCTACTGTCCGAGTGCAAAATATCACCAGAAGGAAAGGTGTGAAAAGGTACCAGGTAAGTTAAAGATAAGAACCAATACAACCCCCAAAAGGTATCATTTAAAAGAAAGGCTATAGTGACATAAATACATTGTTCTATACTTAGTCCTGTCCAATAACTTATTGACAAAATATACAGAAAGGATACTAATTAAATGTGCAGGATCTACTGTATAGCACAGGGAACTCTACTCAATGTCTGAGGTGACCTAAATGGGAAGGAAATCCAAAAAAGAGGGGATATATGTATATGTATAGCTGATTCGCTTTGCTGTACAATAGAAACTAACACAATATTGCAAAGCAACTATACTCCAATAAATTTTTTTTTAAATGTGCATGATGAAAAAAAATTTAGGAGAAAGTGATGTGCCCAAAGATAAGTTGTAAATACCCACACCCAGGTTTAAAAAAAAAAAAAATCAAACACAGCAAGCTAAGAAGGGGAAAGGAAGGGAAAACAATTGTGCAAGCTAAAATATGAGTGAAGAATACTGACTGTCACAAAAATGAATGTAACCTCACCTATTTTAACAAAAGTTTTGGATTTACAAAGCAGGTAACAGCCCACTCCACTCTGTCAGTTAGACCACACTTAGAATAATGAATTCAGTTTCACACCTCCCTTTAAGGGGTGGAGAAATAGAGTATCATATTCAGGAAGCAACAACTGAAAAAAAAAAACAGAGGACTGAAACCATGTCACATAAAAGTAACTTAAATACTTTCCAACTCTGAATGAGTCTATCAATTAGAAAGGTTTCTTTAGGGAGATTTTCGTGGGCATATTTGAGGAAATTTTTATGAAGGCTCAATAGTTACTGAGTACATAACAATGGGATGTTTTGCTGTCCTTTGGTAAGCAAAGGGAAAGCTAAAGCTATCTTCTGTTTACTGACCTTTGTTCCAGCTACTGAGTTAGGACATTTTCTCATTTAATCCTCACAACTACTGATTAAGTAAATACTATTATCCCTGTTCTACAGATGAGAAAACTGAGGCTCAAAGAGGCTGAGTAAATTGACCAAGATCACAGGTCTAGCAGATGGTTGAATAAAAACCTGAACCCATATCTAACACCAAAGACCATGTTTTATACTATGCTGAGTGCCTCCATAATAAAGACAGGTTTCTGCATATAAAAATATGCATTCTTGGAAATTAAAATAATCCTGAAACATTATTTTACATCTCTAAAGTAGTTCCCCCTCCAAAAAAATTCAAACATCCCTTAATGATGATTAGAGAATTAAATTAGCGCCCATTCATAGTATTCTATGGCACAATTCTTAAAAAGTAATATGTGGAATTTGTGTAGCTCCAGAATGTTTATGTTTTCCTTTTCCACAAACACTAAAGAAAGCTTATAACCTTCATTCATTAATCCTAATTCTGGCAATTTATTCCAAGGAAATAACTCAGCAGAAACAGAAATGTTCACTCACAAACACACATAGTATTATCTGTAAAAATTACAGAAGCAATCTAGATACCAAATATTTAAGGGTAAAATAAATTATGATATAGTCACACAAAGGAGTATTTATGTATTTCTTTTAAAATATAGTAATGAGGTTCATGTAGAAACACAGGAATGATGTCTATGCTTTAAATGAAAATAGCAAACCATGTATATAACTGTGTAAAAATATATGCATATAAATAATAAAAGGTAATAAAAATAAAACAATATGTGTGTTATGGTGATGACATGCATGATTTTTTAATAGATCTTTATTGGAGTATAACTGCTTCACAATACTGTGTTAGTGTCTGTTGTACACCAAAGTACATGATTTTTAATTTCTTAAAATTGTCTTTAGTGTTTCTACTCTATTGTTAAGTGTCAAAAGCAGGTCATAAAATAATGATACTATTTTTATAAATTTCTAAGACTTGCTTTACCCATGCATATAGAAGGGGCCTGGCTCCTAAAGAGCTCATAATATACTTCAGGAGACAACATTTACATTTGTAGCAAGAAAAAAATTGTTATTTAAACAAACAGTAACCACAGCTCTAAGAAAAATGGGAGGGAAAACAATGAGGATGTATGGGGAAAGAGAATTCCAGGCAGGGGAATAGCAACTGCAAAAGCCCTAAAATGGAATGCCTGGCCAATGATGTTAATGTGCCCAAAGCTGAGAAGTTTAATTATAATAATTAAACAGTCAGTACCCAGTTACCCCCCGCATACCACAGACAGCTGCACAGTTCTGAGAACATGACCTGCATCAGTTGGTTTCTGTATAGAGCTGCTTTTCCTGGCAAATCCTTTAAGGCCTTCTTTACCTATAGCTGCTTAAGCATCTCCTTTTTATTCTGAGGATCCATTTGGTGATGAACCCTACAACATCCACTCATGGTTCATCCTAAGAGTCTCATTCAACTCCAGCCCCTCACCTGACACACGCCTGTACTTTTCAGAACATTCAGTGAGCCCGTGAAACTGAGAAAAGTGAAGCCAGCCCCTTCTAAAGCTTGATATGAAAGGAGCAGATCTCAAGAAGGAAAGCTGAATTCAGTATGCAGGAAAGCTGTAGGGAGGTTAGTGGGGAGAGAGAGAGTACAGGGAGTAGAAGCTAGAGATATGGAAACATCCAAGGGGTACAGAAAAGACCCAGCAACAGGCCACAGGGCTGAGTCTCAGGGGAAAATAGCCAACAAATTTCCAACAGTGGGAATGTACAAGAAACTTATAAATGTCATTGTTTAGGTTCTAATACGTCCCCTCTCCGGTCCCGGTTACTGTACTCAGTAGATTTAGATGGCGTGGACTTGAAATAAAGCACCTTTGTGTTTAAAAAAAAAAAAAAAAAGAAACTTGTAAATAAAAGAACTTCTCCATTTTAAGCTGTTCCCTATGTTGCAATATAATTCCTGCCACTACTCCCAAATTTTCAGTAAAGCTCTACTACAAATACCTGCTTTGTGACTGATGCTTTGGAGGAATCAAGGCAGATACCAAAATGACAGGCTCAAGAGACAACATACAAGTGGGATCTAAAATAGAGCAGAAGCATAGAAGTAAGGCATGACTAAGAGAAACAAAAGCTCCCTGAAACTCTCCAAAAATATTTGGTTATTCCTACCATCTATAGATTGGGGATTTGAAAAAGGACGAAGGAGGACCCCATAAGCTGGTGGACATGGCTACACTCTGATGGCTAACAACTAGATCATACCCAGTCAAACAATTAATAGATGAAAAGTACCTAAATACATGGTTCATAAGATTAAAAAGGGGTTGTTTAAAATTACTTCATGGAAAAGGTGACCTTGATGTAACCCTTAAAGGATAAGAGTTGAACAACAGAGGATACAGGAAGAGATAGATATTCCAGGTATGGCTAATATCATGAATAAGGCTCCAAAGCCAGGAATGAGTGTGGCCTGTTCAGAAAACAGTGCAGAAACTGGCCTATTTGGAACAGAGAGTAGTCACTGGCAGGCAATGGAATAAAAGATTAGCCAGGTAAGGTGAGACCAGATAAAGGAAGGTTCTGAAATCCAGGAAGAGAAATCTGAACTTTGACAAGCATTCATGGGAAGAGAAAGAAAACTGCTTTGTTCTGTTTTTGTTCTTTGTTTGGTTTTATTAAGATCATAAAATAGTTTGGCAATGTAGACTGGTCTCTTCCCTGCCTTCTAATACTGGCCCACTGATTTCCTACCCCCAGTTCCTGTTATATAATCTCAGGTACACAACTATCACTTCTCTGAAGGTAATGCCTTTACTCATGTTTGAACTAGTACCCCATCTCCAACTGCCTGTCAGACAATTACCCTTAAAAATTCTTCAACTATTCTACATCATTTGTCCACCCTATAAATACTTACTGAATGTTTATCCTATGACATGTGCAAACTAGGAATTTAAAGATGACTCAGTCCATGCCCTCCAGAAACTCACAGTCTGATGCAGGTAGAAGCCAAGAAAATAAACTACCATACAGAGTGGTAACTTGAGTAGGGGAATGCTTAGAGCAGCCTGAGAGCAGAGGACAACAACATCAGTTTGGAGATAAGGAAAAGACACGAAAGTGCTAACTGAACTGAGTCTTGAAGGAAAATAAACATCAGAGGGTGGGAAGAAGTGGTGGGGATGACAGTGATTACAATAAGACGGCAACTGCTGGGCAGAGCCTCTCCTACTCAGAGTGTGTTAATTCCATATGGCTGGCTGACTAGAAGTAGCAAAGGACCAGATCATGAACATCATTCACTCATGCTAAGAATTCTGTATTTTAGAATAGCTGAAAGATTTTAATGACGAAATAACATGATTATATTTGTGTTTGAACTGAAAGAGTACCACCAAGCTTCTTCCTCCCATAAAAGGCAGCAAAAATCTGATAAGGGCTGCTACTGACATTCAATTTATCTCCAGTTACTCATTCCTACCCTCTTTCTAGGCTTAGCTCACATCCTTCATAAAACCTTCCCTAACTCTTCCCAAACACATTAATCTCTTCTTTCTCAGAATTTTTAATATCACTGTCTGTACACTGCATTGTCATCATCTTACATTTTTAACTAATTCACACTTAAAGATGTCATATATTTCTTTAATGTATGTGTAACACACACACACACACACACACACACACACACACACACACCTCTCCAACCCATAGCACCTAGTAATACAACATTCTGAAACAAGATACTTCCTTTGAACTGAAATACATGGTCTCCTTTATCCATGAGTAAAAAGATTCCACTATTCCCCATATAAATAATAAACAAAATAAGATGTACGATTAAGCAAAACTAGGGTGAAAAAGGTTAGTATGGTGGTCATGTAGAATGAATACAAGAGAACTTTCTGGGGAGATGAAAATGTTCTAATTTATGAAAGGGATGTGTTATACTATTGTATCCATTTATTTTTAAAATGTACAAGATGTGTACAGTTCAATATATATAAATTTTACCTAAAAATCTGTAAAAATAAGGGGTGGGGAGCAAGGAGCTATAAGAAACAAGAATGGTAAAATGTTAATGGTACTTCTTGTGTGAAGTGTATAGGAGGTCCATTATGTTATTCTGCTTACTTTGAATATGTGTAAAATTTTCCATAATAAAAAGTAAATTTCACCCAGTCAAATCATATGTAACTAAAAACTTACTCAGAACATTAAATTACTCATTCTCCCAATGTCTGGAATAAAATGACACTGTAACTTTTAAAGTGATTTTATTATCTTTATTAACTATCTGGTTCTAAGGAATATCTTCTAAGACAAATCTACTGTCAATAGCATAGACAAATAAAGGTCAAGCAGTCACAGGTTCCTTAATTAGGCACTAGATAGTAAAATTAATTAGCCCTGTTATCAAAGCTACCCAAAAAGCCAGTAAAATATAAAGTTAGAATTTTCTGATCTTCAAACTATGATGCCAAAGATAGCAGCTGAAAGATATCCAAATGATTATGGAAGCATATTATCTACAAAGATAGATTTGACACCATTCTTAATGGTTTTATAGTAATTCAACCATTTTACCTCAGTAATTTAAACAACATGCTTATCTGCTCATAATTTGCATTCTCCTCCCACAAACTAATGTGTAAAATAAAGATTTTCCTCACTACTGCCAGTGCAAAAGATTAACAACAATCTTTTGTTCAGTAAATTAACAGTTGCATAATTTAATCCCCCCAAAAGTTTACAAAGTTTCTCAAAAAGAGGTTTGTAAAGCATTTTACATAATAATGAATAAACACTTAAATTATTTAATAAAACTGATTGCATTATACCATCTTGCTATTATTGCTACTATTTCCCATTAGATTATGTTTAAAATTTCCCTCGCTCAATAATCTATGGCCTTATTAATCAGTAACTACTTTAGCTGTGACTGGAAGGGACTTGAAAAGAGTTTCTGGGTTGCTGATAATATTTTTATCTGGGTGCAGATGAGGGTGATGATTACATGAGTGAGTTCTATTTGTGAAAACTCTTCAAGCTCTACACTTATGTGTATTTTTCTACAAGTATGTAATACTCCAATAAAACAAAGTTTTTAATTAAAAAAATCATAAAAGCAAGCCAGAGCTGTTAGGGTTGTCCTCAAATCCCCCTCTCCCATACTAAAACACCTGTTCTATGCACTAAAACACTTCTCTGCAAAAATGTAATTCAAAGTTATTTTATAGCATTCAGCATTTTCTATTGGCATATTCCCAGATAACAAATAACTTCCATTTGCAACTGGGAGGTCAGAAAGCACACAATCTAACAGAAAATTTTGTTTATATTTTCTAGAATAAATCATTTTAAAAGCAAACTGAAGAGAGGAAAAGTGAATAGGTACTGTACTGTCCTGACAAAGAAGCAAATCATTTTCAACTTTGTTAAGCAGATTTAGGAAGGAAAAGAAAGACCGCTGCTCCAGACTAATAAGATAAAGAAGCCAGGGGAAGGTTAATAAGAACTTCATGGGAAGGAAGGCCACTTGTCAGTGTTTTAGTCCCAAATCTACTACTAATAAGATATATTAGGCAAATCAAAACAGAAGGCAACAGTACCTGCCCAAAGAAATGAAGTAAAATGGATGAAAGCACTATGCTAAGATTTAATATGAAATATCCAATAGTAGCAAGAATGCTTTGAAAGTAGCCTTTTCTCACTCATTTGCTGAATGAAAGTGACTCCCAGCAAATAAAAAATGTCTTGTAACGCCACAACAGTAACTCAATTCTCTCTCTTCCTTCTCTAATCTTATAATCTCCCAAAGTTAAATTTAAACATTAAAATTCTCGAGGGAGAAGCAGCGGCATATCATCAAAAGGGATCTGGACCCTTATCTAGAACACACTTTCACGTTCCACCTGCGAGTCAGGGAAACGAACCTTGCCCTCCAAATACCTCGGAACCGATTCAGCTTTTCCGATGAAATGCTAGGGCGTTCACTGGCCAACTCGAAGGGGACACCACTTTAGAAAGCAACTTTGCCAAATGGACCCAGGATAGTTCACACGAACCATCCTCGCGACTTTCACCAGCAACTACTAAGGAATCGTGCCAAATCTCACTCATCCAATGACTTAGACAACAGCCGCCAGCCTGGTGAGTCCAATCCCCATCCTCAAATCACACATACACGTCCACAAAGCAAATCCACGGTCTGTCAGGAGATGAGATGGCAAAACAAGAATACACCCATAAAGTTGATGCAAAAAGGAGGTGGTGGTGTTGATGCAAAAAAGGGGAGGACATCAGGGGCGACGGCCTCAGGGCAGAGGCACGGGTTTGCTAGCGGGCGCAGGAAAAAGATTCGCACACCCGGGGGCAGAGTGAGCAGCCGGACAGGCCGGCGGAGCGCAGGGAGCACGGGGGACGCCCGCGCCGCGGGGACACCGGACATCCTGACATTGGAGCCTGGCAGCGGCCGCAGCCGGC
The DNA here is from genome assembly GCF_949752795.1 of Hyperoodon ampullatus. NCBI lineage: Eukaryota > Metazoa > Chordata > Mammalia > Artiodactyla > Ziphiidae > Hyperoodon > Hyperoodon ampullatus. Next base: position 84,467,129 of record NC_136915.1, on the reverse strand, counting down.
CCCCTCTCCGCTTCACCCCGCGGGGCAAAGGGACTCGTCCGCCGGACGAAGAAGAGAACGCGGGGAGCTCACGTTCGGGCCCGGGAAGGCGGCGCGGCCACGGGCCTTCTTACCCGTGCAGGCCGAGGGCGCGGCGTCGCTTGTGGAGCAGGCAAAGCAGCAGGAACGCGGCCCCCGCCAGCGAGGAGTTTCGCACGGTCAGGTACTTGCTGAAGGCCGCCATGGCACAGCCTGTGCTAGCGAGACAGGGACAGGCACGGGGACGCGGCGGCGACTACCGTAGTGCAGGAAGCGCGGGGGAGACTGGGAGGAGAGGAGCGCGCGGGGGGCGGGCAGTGCCGGCCGCGCAGGACCGCCCCCTGGCGCGCGCCGCCGCACCGGCCGCGCGCCGGAACCCACGTCGGACTTTAGCTCGTGGGGAGCGCGCGCGGGCGCCACGGAGGCCGGAAAGGTCCCGGGACGCGCTCTGCGCACGCGTGGACCCTCGCAGGGTCTCCGAGAACGCGGGCTCGGAAACGGCCCTGGGCCTCCCTCGTGCTGCTCCTGGCTACTGCTGGGTCAGTGTGTCGCCACTGGCTCACCCCTACCCCCCACCTCCGCGCGCACACACGCGCAGGCTTTCACACGAACTGGAAAAACGGGCCTGGCCTGCGCCGGGGAATTGGTGGGACCTGCCACTCCACCTCCAGTATGGGCCGTTACCACCCTCTTAAAGGAGCCAGGAAGAAGGGAAACGGCCCCGTCACAGAGCGTTTACACAAAACTGAGGGCACAGTAATCCTTTAGATGAAAACAGCTGTGGGGAGCTCTCCGAGGTGTACGGAAATGTGGAAAGAATGACTACAAATCAAAAACCTTTTGCCAAGGCGGTGTTTTCTAAACCATAGATTATAATCTCTAGGGGATTGTGTTATCGGTTTGATAGATGGAGACCACCACTTTTTTTTTTAATGAAATCTAGAAGAATAGAACACAATAGAACAATCTCAGAGTGCATTACATGTAAAGGAGTTGTTTTGAGAAATTTTTATACCAGTCTTTTATATCTATGTGTCCCGAGGGGTGATACAAAATGTATTTCTTGGGCTTCCCTGGTGGCGCAGTGGTTGAGAGTCCTCCTAACGACGCAGGGGACACGGGTTCGTGTCCCGGTCCGGGAAGATCCCACATGCTGCGGAGCGGCTGGGCCCGTGAGCCATGGGCGCTGAGCCTGCGCGTCCGGAGCCCGTGCTGCGCAACGGGAGAGGCCACAGCAGTGAGAGGCCCGCGTACAGAAAAAAAAAAAAAAAGTATTTCTTAATGTGGATCTGATCAAACAAAAAGTTTGAGAAACACTGTTCTTTGCAGAGGGACATTCAGACATAACAAGAGTGCATTGTATTAATGCTGGCCTTACTCTCAGAATCAGAAGGGCATTACAGATTACAGCATTCTTCTGTCAGGCCCTATGATACAGAATTTCTTATCCTTAGCATTTAGACTCGGATATGTACAGTGACTAGCGAGTCCCTGTCTTTAGTTGAGGAAACGAGAAAAAAGCAAGTGTGTCAGTCAGAAAATAAGTACATAAAACCTTGCATAATACACATATTAAAGTAGCCCACTTTAAAGTAGCCCACAAAACAGTGGTTTCCTAGGTGTTTTCTCAATATAAATTGGTAGTTGCCTAATAAAGATTACAAGAGTCACTCAGTAAGACAAGAGGGAAAGTTACTAATTCACTAATAAATTGCATAGTACTGTGAAAGTGTTAGGGACCTTGGGAGAAAGTGACTGTATCATCTTGGAGTTTGTAGCACTGAAGGAAGGGCATGCAAGGTTAGTTCAAAACATGTCTAATTAGTAAATAGATTATATTTCAAAGAAAAGGTATATTTAAGAAGTAGACTATAGTTCAGAGGAAAGATAAGAATGACTCATTGGGCAAGATATTCTAAAAGATACCCTTCTTCAAGGAGCATGAGTGATTCTTAAAAAATGAAATTAGTTAATAATGAGCTCAAATAATTTTAGTTCTTCATAAGCCCATCATATAAAGACCACCAGGGACAAACCTGTAACCCAACAAAGTTAGGTTTATTAACTTGCTGCAGCAAAGGAAACCACACAGCAGAGGAAGCAGAGGAATTGTGGGTATGTCTCCAAAAAAGGGAGGAAATGGGGATCATTATGGTATCAGGGGAAGGGAAGAGTTTAGGTAGATTCTAAATAAAACAGTAGTTAATAGGCTCAGAGCAAATCAAATCTGTATGTAAAGGGGTTAATATCAGACCTGGCTTGAGAAGCAGACTAGTGGTTCTATTTTCTTGAAAGATAAATTTAAGATTAATGTACAGTATTGTGTCCAAACCCCCCGCACTGAAAATTGAAGCCAATTCTCTAAATCAAAGTGACCTGGAGGGTATAAATCCCCCAGGCAAGAAAGGAATGTTCTGCTCACTAATATGAGTTCCAAACAATGAAGTTTCTGTCAACCTAGGATTTTAGAGAAGGTTCCTTAGCACTGTGTCCTTTGATAATTAACCAAAACAATTTTTTGGATTTATACTTTATAATGTTAAATGATTTTTTTAAGTGTGAATTAATTGGGAGATCTTCAGGAGCTCTGATTTTTAAAGAATTTGAACTTTTGGGAATAGGGAGGAGAGGGGCATATGGAGCTAGGGAATCTAGAAAGCCTCTTGAAGAGATGTTGTGACAGCCAGCCTCCAACACTGTCCCAGATGATCCTTGCTTCCTGGTATTTATGCCTTTGTGTAATCTCCCTCATGCTAGGACTGGTCTGTGTAACCAAAAGAGTATGGCAAAAGTGATGGTATGTACTTCTGAAACCAGATCATAAAAGGCATCGTGGTTCCTGCCTTGGTCTCTCAGATTGCTGCTGCTTGGGAAGCCAGCTGCGCAGAGAACAAATAGCCCTAGGGAAGAACTGAGGACTCCTACCAAGAACCAGCACCAGGTTCCCAGCCTAGGAAGCAGATCTGCCATCCCCAGTCAAGCCTCAGATGACTGCAGCCTCATGAGCCATCCCAAGCCAGAACACTCAACCAAGACGCTCCTAAATTCCTGACTCACACAAACTGTAGGAGATAATAAATGCTGGTCGTTGCTTTAAACTACTAAATTTTGGAGTAATATGTTATGCAGCTGATGTGATTTGGGCCAGGCCTTGAAAAATGGATGGAAGAAAAGGGCTTTAGGAGAAGATATAATAGGAGCAAAGCTACAGAGACAAGAAGGTACAAAGCAGATTCAGGAAGGTGATTAACTCTGGTGTGGATGGAGGTTCAAGAAGGGGTGTGAAATGAGAGAAAAGGATGAAATGTTTAATGGAAGATCTAAAACACTAAGTTAACCAGGTGGGATTTTATTCTGCATGTAAGAGGGAGTATTGCAGCTTTGGGGGAAGGGTAGTGACCTCAGCTATCATTTAAGGAAGACCATGCTAGTGGCAGCGTGTAGGACAGATTGAAGGAGCGAAACATCAAGTAGAGAAACCAGTTTGAACACTCCTGAAATAATCTAGGTAAAATGTTGTGGGCATCTGAGAGAGTGCAGCACAGAGCAAACAGGAAGGAAAGGACTTTGTGGATTCAAGTTGGGTGGGGATGGGTGAGATCATTACTTAGTAGGAAGAAAAAATTTTTATTAACTCCAAAACTTCCTGGTTGAGTGCCTGAGAGGATAATAATATTTACCAGAGAGCAGGGGCACAGAAATGGCACATGCTTGTCAGGAAAGATATTGAGATGCAGATGAATAAATTCCTCACTGGTTCCTCATCACCAAGATAGACCCCAAGATCCTTAGCATCTTACGGAAAGGCAGTTATGATATAAGCTCTGCCTACCTCTCTGAATTCCTAACCTGGCACTCTTCCCCTCCAGTAGGTATATTCTACCCCTGCCCCAGGACGCACTTCTATTCCCCTCTGTGGTTTTCCCTCGAGCATGCTATTCCTTCTACCTGAAATACCAATCCCGTTCTGCCCTAACATCCTTTACGATGAAGCTTTGATGGTCTCCGACCCCAAACTGTTTTCTGACCACTTCCCCCCCTGCCACCCCCACTCCCTGCAAAGTTAATCACTCCCCCCTTTGTACTACTTATGTTCACATGTAATTCTATTAATGTATAGTAGGGTGTCGGGGAGGCAGATCTTAAAACATTTTTAAAGAGAAACAGCCAATCATTTCTCTGACAAGGTAAACACCTCTGGTCACAAGGAACAATTCATCTTTGCTTAGAAAAGAAACACTTGAGAAGCGCTTCTTACTAACACATTTATAGGAGAGTTTGGTACCCATTAGATTGGGGAAAGAATGTAACAGGACATCTGGACAAGACCATTCCTCCAAATAACCCTAGTTAGCCCAAACTGGTAATGTGAAAATTTGCCTAGGATTGCCTTCTGGGAAGAAAGACTGAGATGTCAACCTCTTTCCTTTTGAGGTTCCATATTATTAGAACCTTCTGATAGACTGAGATAGTCCTGTCTCATAAGCTCGGGATCCTAAAGAGAAACTCCCAGGGGAAATAGGAAGCCTGGGCTGGTGAACTAGTTCAAAAACAGCCTCATGACCACAAGGAGAGCTGGTTCCAGCACAGTACTTGGCTAAGTCATGAAGGCCATCCAAATTCAGCCATCTAGGAATACCCGTGTTCTTTGGGAACAGTATCCAGGTGTAGAAAAACTTTGGGAGTCCATGCTTCAGCCACTCTACAAGCTGTGCACCCAGGACAACATGACAGGGGAGCAAGGATGCTGAGGAGAGCCAACTGGCAATGGCAACAGCAGCTAGTACCCAAAGAGTTTTGGCAGTAGTTCCCTCTTACCTGGAGACAGACAACTTTAAACTTCTCTGGACTAAATTACTGCCTGCAGTTTTTGGTGAATTAGGTGAGAAAGGCAGCCTCAAGGGTAAGACACAGGTTTTCCTAATAAGGACCTAAATTGAGCAATTAATTGGAAAAATAAATGATATGAAATGATATGTGACTTTTACCCCAAACTGATGGAGCAGGTCATACTGATTAAAAGCACTCACACACACAATTGTGCTTTTTGTTTCTTTAGAAAAGATATATCCTTAGGCCCTATATACTGTTGGCACACAGAAAATGTTTGTTAACCTGAACAAATATTTTGGAGTGTTAAGAGAAATGCCAAGTGGAAATGCCCAGTAGGTAATCAGAAAATTAAGATCTAGTTCATAGGAAAAAAGATCAGTACTAAACATTTATTCATATGAAAATATTTGTTAATGACTTACTATGTGCCAGGAACTGAGGCCAGAGGTGAGAAAAACAGAATAGTCCTAACCCAGAACAGTCTAGTAGGTGAACAGATACTAAACAAATAATCAAATAAATATAAAATCCCAAATATAATAAGAGTTTCAAACACACATTTAGAAAAAATATACATGGATTTAGAGGTCTTCCATATACAAAACAGATGAATCCTTGGAAGTGAATAAGAGTTAAAAAGAAGAATGGGCAGTTGAGAAGTGGAGTGTAATCCTATGAAACACCTACATTTTAAGGATAAAGGAAGGAAAAGGAGCCAGGACAGTGAGAATACTTTAAAAGGTAGTATGGGAATGCAGAGACATGAGAATCAGAGAAGTCAAGATAAAAGAGAGTTCCAGAAGTATATAGGAGCATTAATTCTGATCAGTAAGTATTGGAGATACATTCCCTCGTGAAGCCTTTTCTGGACTCTCTTTTCCTCTTTGGTGTCCCCAATGCACACTGTTCTGATTTCTGTCACAGCTCCTATAATGCTTATTTATTTAAATGGCAGTAACCATTACAAGGGAAGAAACCAAGTCTTATTTTTCTTTAATCCTGCATCATCTCAATAAAAAGAATTGGATCCATACCTCATACTCCAAACAAAATAAAGAGAATAATTTCCAAATTGATCAAAGAATGAATAAAAAGAAAAAAGAAATTTAAAGAAACTATAAAACTATTGGAAGGAAACATAAAATAATTATTCATGAAATAATTATCTTATAACCTTGGCATGAGGAAGACCTTTACAAGTGTTAAAATCCAGAAACTGTAGAAGAAAATAATTGATGCTTGGCTACTAAAAATAATTTCTTCATGACAAAAAACACAATAAACTGAGCAGAAAGAAAACTGTAGGAAACAATTGCACTTTACTTCATAGATTAGTGGTTCATTTTCCTAAAAGTACATCAAATCAGTAAGAAAAAGACCATAGCTACATAGAAAATGGGTAAATAATATGAAATATAGTTCATAGAATAAAAAATTAAAATTAATATGAAACGATGCTTTTTGTCACACATGATAAGTGATACAAAATAAAACTATACTAAAATGCAATTTTCACCTACCAGATTGGCAAAGATCCCAAATTTTTTAAAACATACTATGAAATTTTTAAATTAATATTTCTGAGGGGCAGGTAAATTAGAGCAAACTATAAAATAATTGATCAAAAGCTTTAAAATAGGGCTTCCCTGGTGGCTCAGTGGTTAAGAATCCACCTGCCAATGCAGGGGACATGGGTTCGAGGTCTGGTCCAGGAAGATCCCACATGCCGTGGAGCAACTAAGCCCGTGCGCCACAACTACTGAGCCTGCGCTCTAGAGCCCGCGAGCCACAACTACTGAAGCCTGTGCGCCTGGAGCCCATGCTCTGCAACAAGAGAAGCCACCGCAATGAGAAGCCTGCGCACAGCAACGAAGACCCAACACAGCCAAAAATAAATAATAAATAAATTAATTAATTTTTAAAAAAACTTTAAAATAGTCAGAAATGCACATACCCTATGACCTAGTAATTCACTTCAGGGAATTGATTCTGTAGATGTACTCTCATATAAGTGAAATGTCATAGATATAATGCATCTTTGTAAAACAAAGGAATTGGGAATATTCTTTAATTTCTATCAGTGAAAAACAGGAGCAGAATAGTATGTGAAATGTGTTACCATTCATAAAAGGAGTGGAGAGGTGAGCAATAGATACTTACTTGCTTATAGATGAATGTAATATCTTTGGAAGGATACTCATGAAGTTGATCATATTGACTAGTTGCAGGAAGGGTAACATTGTGGTGAAAGGCAGGAAGAAATATTTGCACTGAATAAATTTGTACCTTTTATATTTTTCACCATATGAATATATCATCTATTACATTTCAGAAAAAAATTTAATGAGGTGAAATTCACATAACATAAAATTAACTATTTTGAAGTCAACAATTCAGTGGCATTTAGTACATTCACAATATTATACAACTGCCGCCTATATCTAGATCTAAAATATTTTCATCTCCCCAAAAGAAAACCCCATACCCATTAAGCAGTTACTCTCCACTGTCCCCTCCCCATAGCCTCTGGCAACCACCAATCTTCTTTCTCTATGGATTTATCTATTCTGGATATTTCATAAAAATGAAATCATACAATAAGTGACATTTTGTGTCTGGCTTCCTTTACATAGCATAATGTTTTCCAGGTTCATCCACATTGTAGCCTTCCTTTTTATGACTGAACAATGTTACATTGTATGGATAGACCACATTTTATTTATCCACTTGTCAGCTAAGGACATTTGGATTCTTTCTACCTTTGGGCTACTGTGAATAGTGCTGCTATGAACATCCATGTACAAGTATTTGCTTGAGTACCTGTTTTCAATTCCTTTGGGTGTACACCTGGGAGTAAAATTGCTAGACATATAGTAATTCTATGCTTAAATTTTTTGAGGAGCTGCCAAACTGTTTTTCACAGCAACTGAACCATTTTGTGTTTCCACCAGCAATGAATGAGGGTTCCAATTCCTTGACATTCTCACCAACACCTGTTATTGTTTGGTTTTTTGATTATAACCATCCTAGTAAGTGTGAATACTCATTGTGGTAATGATTTGTATTTTCCTAGTGACTAATGATGGTGAGTACATATTCATGTGCTTATTGGCCACTTGTGTATCTTCTTTGGAGAAATGTCTGTTCAAGTCCTTTGTCCTTTTTAAAATTGGGTTGTTTTTGTTGTTGAGTTGTAAGAGTTCTTCATATATTCTGGATACTAGATCTTTATCAGATATATGGTTTGCAAGTAGTTTCTCTCATTCTTTAGGTTGTCTTTTCACTTTCTTGATCATGTCCCTTAATGAACATTAGTTTTTAATTTTGACCAAGTCCAGTTTATCTGTTTTTTCTTTTGTTGCTTATGCTTTTGGTGACATATCTAAGAATCTATTGCCAAATCCAAGGTCATGAAGATTTATCTTCATGATAAAGAAGAAGTTATATCTTCTTCTAAGTGTTTTATTGTTTTAGCTCTTATATTTAGACCTTTGATCCATTTTTAGTTAATTTTTGCATATGGTATGAAGTTGTCTAATTTTCTTCTTTTTTGTGTGGATATCCAGTTATCCCAGAACTATTTTTGAACTTATTATATTTTTTAAATGAAATTTAAGTATAAAACAAATAGATAAACTTAGTCTTTTCAGGCTTTCCTCCTTTTGGGGGTGTAAAAGTTTTGGGGTCTCATACATCACTAAGGAATTGTAGAGGCCCCTTCATTTATCAGTTCTCTGTCTGTACTAGCTGTGACTGAAGCATCATTGTCTCAGCCTGCACAGTTCCTTCCATGCCAGGAGATTTTGGATGAGGCTAGTATCTTCCAACCTAGCATTTAGCTGACCTGGTACACTCTGCAGCTAAAGAACCCCTCTCTCCTCCTGTCCCAGGCAAAATCTTTTAGTTCTCTTCAAACCTCAGTCTCAGTTTAAGCTTTGACAATCAAAAGTCATAAAGCCATCCTACCAAGCCCAACTGAAACAATGAAGCATAGAGCTTGCTCCATGAATGGGAAAGGGAAAGGGAAAACGATAGGGGGAAAACATAAACTGATATTATGCTGCTACCCATGTATTGGGAACCTACTTACAAGAAATTTGAAAGCAAATAAGATAGTCCCCACCCTCTTGAAATTAACAATGTAAGGACAAACACAGGCTAGGGAGTTATAAGGCACCAAGTTTCTGATAACATTTATTTCTGTATTTACTTTTACATTTACATTCACTTCAGTTCTCTGTCTGGTCCACTGTGCCCCACACTTGCATGCTCAGTTCCAATCATTTTTAAGCAAATCCTGATTTAAATAGTAGTTACAGTATTGATGCCCTGACAGGCTAAATTCTCAGTCACCCACTTGTATATGGGATCCAGTCAACCAGACACAGCTCCTGGGCCTCAGTAAAGCAAAGTTTGATTCATTATTCAGCTGAATACCACCATCTGTCTTTTAAGACTAATGTGCTGCCCTGACCCAGGCTGGGACTGGACACTATGCTGAGTCTTCTCAGGTCTCCTTCACAGGAATAGAACTTTGCACAATTCCATGGCCAGCCTAGGATCCTGCTCCCCAGTCCCTTTATATGACTATTGGCCATTGTCTGATTCCTGGATTCTCTACCACTCTGTGCTATCCACCGGAATGGAAATTTAAAAGGCTGCTAAAATTTGGTGTATCAGAAAAACCATAATAAAGCCAGAAAGATATGAAATATAAAAGCTATAAAAAGGCCAATGAAGTCTTTACTATTTTCATTTATATAATTTTTTAAAAACTGAAAATGCATACTGTTTTACCAATATAGTTGACACTTGAGCAACATGGGTTTGAACTGAGTAGGTCCACTTTCATACTAATTTTTCTCAGTAAATATACACCTGTATTTTCATTTTGGAGGTCTTTAAATTAACAAGTTTGGGGGAAAGTTTATCTTCGATAAGGGGTTACAATATATGGAATCAAAAGAAGTAGGGTTTGAGTCCTGATTCTATCCAAACTGTTTCACCTTTCATCTCAGGTGAGTCATTGATCAATTCCTTTGTTTTGTTTTGTTTTATTTTTTTAATTTTAATTTTAATTTTTTATTTTTATAACAAATTTAATCAGTTATACATATACACGTTCCCATATACCCTCCCTTTTGTGTCTCCCTCCCAACCTCCCTATCCCACCCCTCCAGGCGGTCACAAAGCACCGAGCTGATCTCCCTGTGCTATGCGGCTGCTTCCCACTAGCTATCTACCTTACGTTTGGTAGTGTATATATGTCCATGCCACTCTTTCACTTTGTCACAGTTTACCCTTCCCCCTCCCCATATCCTCAAGTCTATTCTCTAGTAGGTCTGTGTCTTTATTCCTGTCTTACCCCTATGTTCTTCATGACATTTTTTTTCTTAAATTCCATATATATGTGTCAGCATACAGTATTTGTCTTTCTCTTTCTGACTTACTTCACTCTGTATGACAGACTCTAGGTCCATCCACCTCATTACAAATAGCTCAATTTCATTTCTTTTTATGGCTGAGTAATATTCCATTGTATATATGTGCCACATCTTCTTTACCCATTCATCCGATGATGGACACCTAGGTTGTTTCCATCTCCGGGCTATTGTAAATAGGGCTGCTATGAACATTTTGGTTCATGACTCTTTTTGAATTATGGTTTTCTCGGGGTATATGCCCAGTAGTGGGATTGCTGGGTCATATGGTAGTTCTATTTGTAGTTTCTTAAGGAACCTCCATACTGTTCTCCATAGTGGCTGTACCAATTCGCATTCCCACCAAGAGTGCAAGAGTGTTCCCTTTTCTCCACACCCTCTCCAGCATTTATTGTTTCTAGATTTTTTGATGATGGCCATTCTGACTGGTGTGAGATGATATCTCACTGTAGTTTTGATTTGCATTTCTCTAATGAGTAAAGATGTTGAGCATCCTTTCATATGTTTGTTGGCAGTCTGTATATCTTCTGTGGAGAAATGTCTATTTAGGTCTTCTTCCCATTTTTGGATTGGGTTGTTTGTTTTTTTGTTATTGAGCTGCATGAGCTGCTTATAAATTTTGGAGATTAATCCTTTGTCAGTTGCTTCATTTGCAAATATTTTCTCCCATTCTGAGGGTTGGCTTTTGGCCTTGTTTATGGTTTCCTTTGCTGTGCAAAAGCTTTTAAGTTTCATTAGGTCCCATGTGTTTATTTTTGTCTTTATTTCCATTTCTCTAGGAGGTGGGTCAAAAAGGATCTTGCTGTGATTTATGTCATAGAGTGTTCTGCCTATGTTTTCTTCTAAGAGTTTGATAATGTCTGGCCTTACATTTAGGTCTTTAATCCATTTTGAGCTTATTTTTGTGTATGGTGTCAGGGAGTGATCTAATCTCATACTTTTACATGTCCCTGTCCAGTTTTCCCAGCACCACTTATTGAAGAGGCTGTCCTTTCTATACTGTACATTCCCGCCTCCTTTATCAAAGATAAGTTGACCATATGTGAGTGGGTTTATCTCTGGGCATTCTATCCTGTTCCATTGATCTATCTTTCTGTTTTTGTGCCAGTACCATACTGTCTTGATTACTGTAGCTTTGTAGTATAGTCTGAAGTCAGGGAGCCTGATTCCTCCAGCTCTGTTTTTCGTTCTCAAGATTGCTTTGGCTATTCGGGGTCTTTTGTGTTTTCATACAAATTGTGAAATTTTTTGTTCTAGTTCTGTGAAAAATGCCAGGGGTAATTTGATAGGGGTTGCATTGAATCTGTAGATTGCTTTCGGTAGTAGAGTCATTTCCACAATACTGATTCTTCCAATCCAAGAACATGGTACATCTCTCCATCTATTTGTATCATCTTTAATTTCTTTCATCAGTGTCTTATAATTTTCTGCAAATAGGTCTTTTGTCTCCTTAGGTAGGTTTATTCCTAGATATTTTATTCTTTTTGTGGCAATGGTAAATGGGAGTGTTTCCTTGATTTCACTTTCAGATTTTTCATCATTAGTATATAGGAATGCCAGAGATTTCTGTGCATTAATTTTGTATCCTGCTACTTTACCAAATTCATTGATTAGCTCTAGTAGTTTTCTGGTAGCAACTTTAGGATTCTCTATGTAGAGTATCATGTCATCTGCAAACAGTGACAGCTTTACTTCTTCTTTTCCGATTTGGATTCCTTTTATTTCCTTTTCTTCTCTGATTGCTGTGGCTAAAACTTCCAAAACTATGTTGAATAAGAGTGGTGAGAGTGGGCAACCTTGTCTTGTTCCTGATCTTAGTGGAAATGGTTTCAGTTTTTCACCATTGAGGATGATGCTGGCTGTGGGTTTGTCATATATGGCCTTTATTATGTTGAGGAAAGTTCCCTCTATGCCTACTTTCTGCAGGGTTTTTATCATAAATGGGTGTTGAATTTTGTCGAAAGCTTTCTCTGCATCTATTGAGATGATCATATGGTTTTTCTCCTTCAATTTGTTAATATGGTGTATCACGTTGATTGATTTGCGTATATTGAAGAATCCTTGCATTCCTGGAATAAACCCCACTTGATCATGGTGTATGATCCTTTTAATGTGCTGTTGGATTCTGTTTGCTAGTATTTTGTTGAGGATTTTTGCATCTATGTTCATCAGTGATATTGGCCTGTAGTTTTCTTTCTTTGTGACATCCTTGTCTGGTTTTGGTATCAAGGTGATGGTGGCCTCGTAGAATGAGTTTGGGAGTGTTCCTCCCTCTGCTATCTTTTGGAAGAGTTTGAGAAGGATAGGTGTTAGCTCTTCTCTAAATGCTTGATAGAATTCGCCTGTGAAGCCATCTGGTCCTGGGCTTTTGTTTGTTGGAAGATTTTTTATCACAGTTTCAATTTCAGTGCTTGTGATTGTTCTGTTCATATTTTCTATTTCTTCCTGATTCAGTCTTGGCAGGTTGTGCATTTCTAAGAATTTGTCCATTTCTTCCAGATTGTCCATTTTATTGGCATAGAGTTGCTTGAGTAATCTCTCATGATCTTTTGTATTTCTGCAGTGTCAGTTGTTACTTCTCCTTTTTCATTTCTAATTCTATTGATTTGAGTCTTCTCCCTTTTTTTCTTGATGAGTCTAGCTAATGGTTTATCAATATTGTTTATCTTCTCAAAGGACCAGCTTTTAGTTTTATTGATCTTTGCTATTGTTTCCTTCATTTCTTTTTCATTTATTTCTGATCTGATTTTTATGATTTCTTTCCTTCTGCTAACTTTGGGATGTTTTTGTTCTTCTTTCTCTAATTGCTTTAGGTGCAAGGTTAGGTTGTTTATTTGAGATGTTTCCTGTTTCTTAAGGTGGGATTGTATTGCTATAAACTTCCCTCTTAGAACTGCTTTTGCTGCATCCCATAGGTTTTGGGTCGTCGTGTCTCCATTGTCATTTGTTTCTAGGTATTTTTTAACTTCCTTTTTGATTTCTTCAGTGATCACTTCGTTATTAACTAGTGTATTGTTTAGCCTCCATGTGTTTGTATTTTTTACAGATCTTTTCCTGTAATTGATATCTAGTCTCATAGCATTGTTGTCAGAAAAGATACTTGATACAATTTCAATTTTCTTAAATTTACCAAGGCTTGATTTGTGACCCAAGATATGATCTATCCTGGAGAATGTTCCATGAGCACTTGAGAAAAATGTGTATTCTGTTGTTTTTGGATGGAATGTCCTATAAATATCAATTAAGTCCATCTTGTTTAATGTATCATTTAAAGCTTGTGTTTCCTTATTTATTTTCATTTTGGATGATCTGTCCGTTGGTGAAAGTGGGGTGTTAAAGTCCCCTACTATGATTGTGTTACTGTCAATTTCTCCTTTTATGGCTGTTAGTATTTGCCTTATGTATTGAGGTGCTCCTATGTTGGGTGCATAAATATTTACAATTGTTATATCTTCTTCTTGGATCGATCCCTTGATCATTATGTAGTGTCCTTCTTTGTCCTTTCTAGTAGGCTTTATTTTAAAGTCTATTTTGTCTGATATGAGAATTGCTACTCCAGCTTTCTTTTGGTTTCCATTTGCATGGAATATCTTTTTCCATCCCCTTACTTTCAGTCTGTATGTGTCTCTAGGTCTGAAGTGGGTCTCTTGTAGACAGCATATATAAGGGTCTTGTTTTTGTATCCATTCAGCCACTCTGTGTCTTTTGGTGGGAGCATTTAGTCCATTTACATTTAAGGTAATTATCGATATGTATGTTCCTATTCCCATTTTCTTAATTGTTTTGGGTTCGTTATTGTAGGTCTTTTCCTTCTGTTGTGTTTCTTGCCTAGAGAAGTTCCTTTAGCATTTGTTGTAAAGCTGGTTTGGTGGTGCTGAACTCTCTCAGCTTTTGCTTGTCTGTAAACGTTTTAATTTCTCCATCAAATCGGAATGAGATCCTTGCTGGGTAGAGTAGTCTTGGTTGCAGGTTTTTCTCCTTCATCACTTTAATTATGTCCTGCCACTCCCTTCTGGCTTGTAGAGTTTCTGCTGAGAGATCAGCTGTTATCCTGATGGGGATTCCCTTGTGTGTTACTTGTTGTTTTTGCCTTGCTGCTTTTAATATGATTTCTTTGTGTTTAATTTTTGACAGTTTGATTACTATGTGTCTTGGCGTATTTCTCCTTGGATTTATTCTGTATGGGACTCTCTGTGCCTCCTGGACTTGATTAACTATTTCCTTTCCCATATTAGGGAAGTTTTCAACTATAATCTCTTCAAATCTTTTCTCAGTCCCTTTCTTTTTCTCTTCTTCTTCTGGAACCCCTATAATTAGAATGTTGGTGCGTTTAATGGTGTCCCAGAGGTCTCTGAGACTGTCGTCTGTTCTTTTCATTCTTTTTTCTTTATTTTGCTCTGCATCAGTTATTTCCACTATTTTATCTTCCACCTCACTTATCCATTCTTCTGCCTCAGTTATTCTGCTATTGATCCCATCTAGAGTATTTTTCATTTCATCTATTGTGTTTTTAATTGATGCTTGATTCATCTTTAGTTCTTCTAGGTCCTTGTTAACTGTTTCTTGCATTTTGTCTATTCTATTTCCAAGATTTTGGATCTTGGAAATAGAATCTTGGATCATCTTTACTATCATTATTCTGGATTCTTTTTCAGGTAGACTGCCTATTACCTCTTCATTTGTTAGGTCTGGTGGGTTTTTATCTTGCTCCTTCTCCTGCTGTGTGTTTTTCTGTCTTCTCATTTTGCTTATGTTACTGTGTTTGGGGTCTCCTTTTTGCAGGCTGCAGGTTCGTAGTTCCCATTGTTTTTGGTGTCTGTCCCCAGTGGCTAAGGTTGGTTTAGTGGGTTGTGTAGGCTTCCTGGTGGAGGGGACTAGTGCCTGTGTTCTGGTGGATGAGGCTGGATCTTGTCTTTCTGGTGGGCAGGTCCACGTCTGGTCGTGTGTTTTGGGGTGTCTGTGGAGTTTTTATGATTTTAGGCAGCCTCTCTGCTAATGGTGGCATTGTGTTCCTGTCTTGCTAGTTGCTTGGCATAGGGTGTCCAGCACTGTAGCTTGCTGGTCGTTGAGTGAAGCTGGGTGTTGGTGTTGAGATGGAGATCTCTGGAAGATTTTTGCCGTTTGATATTATGTGGAGCTGGGAGGTCTCTTGTGGACCAGTGTCCTGAAGTTGGCTCTCCCACCTCACAGGCACAGCACTGACTCCTGGCTCCTCAATTTGGGATGATTTGTTGTCTATTCATGTATTCCACAGATGCAGGGTACATCAAGTTGATTGTGGAGCTTTAATCCGCTGCTTCTGAGGCTGCTGGGAGAGATTTCCCTTTCTCTTCTTTGTTCTCACAGCTCCCGGGTCTCAGCTTTGGATTTGGCCCCACCTCTGCATGTAGGTCGCCGGAGGGCTTCTGTTCTTCGCTCAGACAGGACAGGGTTAAAGGAGCAGCCGCTTCGGGGACTGGCTCACTGAGGCCGGGGGGAGGGAGGGGCACGGAGTGCGGGTGGAGCCTGCAGCGGCAGAGGCCGGCGTGACGTTGCACCAGCCCAAGGCGCGCCGTGCGTTCTCCCAGGGAAGCCGTCCCTGGATCCCGGGACCCCAGCAGTGATGGGCTGCACAGGCTCCCGGAAGGGCGGCGTGGACAGTGACCTCACTCGCACACAGGCCTCTTGGCAGCGGCAGCCGCAGCCCCAGCGTCCCACGCCTGTTTCTGGTCTCCGTGCTTTCAGCCGCGGCTCGCGTCCGTCTGTGGAGCTCCTTTAAGCAGCGCTCTTAATCCCCTCTCCTCGCGTACCAGGAAACCAAGAGGGAAGAAAAAGTCTCTTGCCTCTTCGGCAGCTCCAGAGTTTTCCCGGACTCCCTCCCGGCTAGCTGTGGAATTCCTTTGTTCTTGAGGCAGAGAAAGCAGCACTGATTTTCATCTGGGCAGGGGGGTCAGTGCCCCTAATTCCCACATTGTTCAACGGTCAACTGTGTAGCTGCATACTGTAGTGATAAATTGTGAGATAAGGAAAATGTAAATTGGCTTATAATAAAATTGTAGATCTAAATTAATTCATCCTCTGTTTTCTCAATTGCCTATTCATAAAATGTTTCAAAGATCTATCAGTGATCTTTAGGGAAAAAGGACTGAAACATAAAACCTTTAAAACTGTAAGGTGACTTATTTAATGTAAAAATGAGCATAGGCAAAAATGCCTTAGAAGTTTCAAAAAGGAGCAGAATAATATGAATGGAATTAGTATGGTGAAAAGTTCTCTGTTCTCTGAATGTTCCTTTTATAGACTCTTATTCTTACATGATGGTTGTGGTATCATTTCTTATCTCTCTGAGACTATGAATGATAGTTGTTTTTGTTTTTGTTTTGTGGTATGCGGGCCTCTCACTGCTGTGGCCTCTCCAGCCGCAGAGCACAGGCTCCGGACACGCAGGCTCAGCAGCCATGGCTCACGGGCCTAGCCGCTCTGCGGCACGTGGGATCCTCCCGGACCGGGGCATGAACCCACGTCCCCTGCATTGGCAAGCAGACTCCCAACCACTGCGCCACCAGGGAAGCCTGAATGATAGTTATTTTTAAGTTGTCTTCTCTCTGCACACTCTGTTTTCTCCAAGTTATTATTTCTTTTTTTTTAAATTTATTTATTTAATTTATTTATTTTTGGCTGCATGGGGTCTTCGTTGCTCGTGCAGGCTTTTCTCTAGTTCCGGCAAGCAGGGGCTACTCTTCATTGCGGTGCGCGGGCTTCTCACTGCAGTGGCTTCTCTTGTTGTGGAGCACAGGCTCTAGGCACGCGGGCTTCAGTAGTTCTGGCACACAGGCACAGTAGTTGTGGCTTGCATGCTCTAGAGTCCAGGCTCCGTAGTTGTGACACATGGGCTTAGTTGCTCCGCGGCATGTGGGATCTTCCTGGACCAGGGCTTGAACCCATGTCCCCTGCTTTAGGTAGGCAGACTCTTAACCACTGCGCCACCAGGGAATTCCCCAAGTTGTTATTTCTATCATGGCTTTATCTTCCACATAGGAGATTTTCCTTGGATGTCTAATAATCCTTGATTGTGTGCTCATGATCCTTGATTGTGTGGAACAATTTTTAAAGCCTAAAAATTAGCACTGATTAAAAAGAAAAATACCACCAACATGTAGGTATTTTACTTTATTCAACTGACTTAGTTTACTTTATTTACTTTATGCCTTCATGTCTATTCCTATATTTACTTGGGTCCTACTTTGTGAAACAGGTTCAAGAAGATGATTATTTAAATCATAATGATAACTATGAGGGGGAAAGCTATAAAAAGGTAAGCATGAGCAGAAGATTCTAAAGCTACAATGGACCTTTTTTGATGCTAATGCTTTTTAAAAATTGAAGTATAGCTGATTTACAATGTTGTGCTAGTTTCAGGTGTATAGCAAGTGATTCAGTTATACAAGTATCTATATCTATTCTTTTTCAGATTCTTTTCCCTTATAGGTTATTACAGAATATTGAGTAGAGTTCCCTGTGCTATACAGTAGGTCCTTGTTGATTATCTATTTTATATATAGTAGTATGTGTATGTTAATCCCAAACTCCTAATTTATCCCTCTCCCTTCTTTCCCCTTTGGTAACCATAAGTTTGTTTTCTATGTCTGTGGGTCTATTTGTTTTGTATATAAGTTCATTTGTATCACTTTTTTTAGAGTCCACATATAAATGATATCATATGATATTTGTCTTTCTCTGTCTGTCTTACTTCACCTAATATGATAATCTCTAGGTCCATCCATGTTGCTGCAAATTATATAATTTCATTCTTTTTATGGCTGAGTAATATTCCATTGTGTATATATACCACATCTTCTTTATCCATTCATCTGTCAATGGGCATTTAGTTTTTAAAAAACTAAAAGTAGAGCTACCATATGATCCTGCAATCCCACTCCTGGGCATATATCCAGAGAACACCATAATTCAAAAAGCACGCCAATGTTCACTGCATCACTATTTACAATAGCAAGACATGGAAGCAACCTAAATGTCCATTGACAGATAAATGGACCTTTACATCTAGACCCATGGCCTTATTTACAGATGAAGAAACTGAGTTAAGGAGAGGTGAAGTGACTTGGCCAATGTTCTGTGACTAATTAGTGACAAAATCAGTATAATTTTCCCTATTCTATTTTTTGTTTCTATATTCTTCCCAGTTCCTTCCTCTGTAATATAGTTACAGGAAGACAGACCCATTCACAGTAGTGTATAAATGTTGGTACCCACTTGAATTCAAATATTTCTGTTTAAAGTTGTTAACTTGAGGTTTTAATAATCAAAGCTGGATTATTAGAAAATAAATAATGAGATTCATTAAACAAATTAAGAAATTGCCAATTAAATATATCTTTTTAAAGAAAGCTATACATAGGAAAGTTGACTTGATTACCAATCCGTGACCATTAAGAAGGTTTTGATAGTTTTGTTTAAAATTTTTGTTTATTTTCATCTTATGATCTATTTATTCTATTCTCTTGGTCTCAATTAATTGTTTCCTAATATCCCTGATAGCATCTTGGAGCAGTTTTATTCATAGTTTCATTTGTGCTACAAGAATGAATGGATATTTTTTCATCATGACAAAATATATGAACCTTACTCCTAAAGTCAGCTCCTAAATGAGGAAACTCTAGCAGCATTCTCACTAAAGTCAGGAACAACAGTTGCCTGCTATCTCCACTATTATTTAACATTCTCTGGAGTTACTATCCAGTGTAATTAGACTACTGGAAACAATGAGGCAGAAGAAAATAAGAAGTAAATCTATCTATTTGCAGATAAGATGGTGATATACCTGGAAAACCCTAGAATAGGGGTCAGCAAACTATGGACCACAGGTGAAATTCATCCCCTCATCTGTGTTTTAAATAAAGTTTTAGTGGAAAACAGCTATGTCTACTCATTTGTGACTTGTCTATGGCTGCTTTTGCACTACAATGGCAGGGTTGAGTAGTTGCATCAGAGACCTTTAGACCATCGGGTCTAACATATTTACTCTCTGGTCCTTTACATAAAATGTTTGCTGACTTCTGCCCTAGAGAATCAATGGTAAATTTATCTCAAACAATAAAAGAATTACAAAAGGTAGCAAGATATAAATTTACCATGCAAGAATCAATAACATTCATATACACAAATAACAACCAGTTAGAAGATATAATGGATGAGAAAACCCCATTTAAAATAGCAACAAAAAAGAAAAAATATTTCAGAATAAACCTAGTAATAAATGTTCGAAACCGATATGAAGAAAATTATAAAACATTCCCAAAAGACACAATAGTAGTTTTTGAACAAATAGAAAGACATCCCCATTCTTGGTTAGGATGTTTCAACATCATCCATATGTGAGTTCTCCCTTAGTAAACACTGCAATTTCAAGAAAAATCCCAACGAGCTTTGTTTGGAAGTAGATAAGTTAATCCCAAAGTTCATATGGGAAAATAAACATGCAAGAGTAGCTGACAAGAAAGCGTTTAACCCTTTCAAATATTAAAATACACTATAATGCCTCTATAATTAAAAGTGTGGTATTGACACATGAATAGATAGACCAATGGAATAGTATAGAAAATCCAGAAATGGAGCCAACTGCATATAACAGTCTAGCATATGATAAATGTGTTATTTCTCATCACTGGGCAAATATAATTATTTTTTAATAAATGGTGTTGAGACAACTGGGTAACCATTTGAGAAAAGATAAATTTAAGTCCATTTCTCACACCATACACCAGAATAAACTCCAAATGGATCAGATATCTAAATGTAAAAAATAAATTACAGGGCTTACCTGGTGGCTCAGTGGTTGGGAGTCTGCCTGCCGATGCGGGGGACGCGGGTTCGTGCCCAGGTCCAGGAGGATCCCGCATGCCGCAGAGCGGCTGGGCCCGTGAGCCGTGGCCGCTGAGCCTGCGCATCCGGAGCCTGTGCTCCGCAACGGGAGAGGCCGCGGCAGTGGGAGGCCCACGTACCACTAAAAAAATAAATTAAATAAAAATAAATAGATAAATTACAGAAGTACTGCAAGAAAACATGAGTGAATTCCTCTATAACACAGATATCAGAAAAGTCTTTCTAACTATAATTAAAAATCCAGGTGCAGTAAAAGAAAAAGATTGATAAATATAAGGACTAAAAATTTAAAAACTTTGATATGTCCAAAAAACAGCATAAGTAAAGTCAAAAGACAGATGATAAACTAGAAGAAAATATTTGCAACCTACATTCCAGTTGATGGGATAATATCCCTAATTTATAAATAACGTATAAAACCTGAAAGAAAAAAAGCCTATAGAAAAATGGGCAAATGACAAAACACAGACAATTTACAAAAAGAGGAATAAAAAATGGCCTTTAAACATATTGAAAGATGTTTAATAAGAGAAATTAATGGAAGTAAATTTCTTACCAATAACATTGGCAAGAATTCAAAAGCTTATCAAGTTACCCTCTGGCAATAATATGAGGAAAACAGACACCTTCATACATCACCATGGGAATGGAAAAAAAAAAAATGAGGGAAGTTGGGCAATACAAATACAAACACAAAATTATACATGCATTTACCCCTTGCCCAGAAATCCTACTTCTAGGAACTTAAATGCCCAACGAAGTGGATCCACTTCCAGAAATACAAAAATCCATGTGCACAAAATTCTTTCTTGCAGCATTATTTGAAATTGCAAAATAATGGAAACCAGCCAAAGATTCAAGCATAGGACATTGATTGAAGAATCTCTGATACAGGCACACAAAGAAATTCTATGCAGCTTTAAAAAAAATAATAGAGAAGATCTCTGTGAATTGAAATGGAGTAATTTTAGGAGGTATGACTAAGTTTAGAAAAAGCAGAAGGGCTTACATAGGATATTATATTTTATGTACGAAAAAAGGGAAAACAAGGATACATACTTTTTTTGCTTATCTTTTTTCCTTTAATTTATTTATTTTTGGCTGCGTTGGGTCTTCGTTGCTGCGCACGGGCTTTCTCTGGCTGTGGTGAGCGGGGGCTACTCTTTGTTGCGGTGCGCAGGCTTCTCATTGCGGTGACTTCTCTTGTTGCGGAGCACGGGCTCTAGGCGCACGGGCTTCAGTAGTTGTGGCACACGGGCTCAGTAGTTGTGGCTCGTGGGTTCTAGAGTGCAGGCTCAGTAGTTGTGGCGCACGGGCTTAGTTGCTCCGCGGCATGTGGGATCTTCCCGGACCAGGGCTCAAATCCGTGTACCCTGCATTGGCAGGCAGATTCTCAACTACTGCGCCACCAGGGAAGCCCATTTTTGCTTATCTTTACGAAAAGAAACACTGAAGGAGAAACCAGGTAACAGTGAAAGTGGTGGCAAACAAGGATAGGAGGAAATAGGGTGGAAGGAATGTGAAGAGAGTATCCCTTCTCTGAGGATACCTTTTTGCATAATTTTGATACTTGAAAGCATGTTTATGTTCTACATATTCAAAAATTAAATTCAACCACTAAGAATGGGGAGAAAATCAAAAACTTAAAGCAAAATAAAACAAATGAATCTAATTGTACTTCAAATGAATACCATAACCACACTGAGGGAAGAAAAAGGAAGGAAAGAGCCAAGGAAAGAAGGAAGCCTAGACACTTATGAACAAATATTTGACTACACACCCTGAGTCTTGGACAGGGTGGGGGCTAGGAAAGAATTACAAGTGAATCCTGAGCTCATTTTAGAGATTTGTTTATTGTAGTAGTATGGGAAAATACTGAAGCTATTTTAGAATATATTACAGGATTGAACAAATGTACTGATGTTCCTGGGAGCTGGAGATCTCACAGAGGAAGAAAAGACATACAAATACGGAATAGAAGAAGACAAAAGAGCCGGAGGAAGATGGCGGAAGAGTAAGACGCGGAGATCACCTTCCTCCCCACAGATACATCAGAAATTCATCTACACGTGGAACAACTCCAACAGAACACCTACTGAACGCTGACAGAAGACCTCAGACCCCCCAAAAGGCAAGAAACTCCCCACATACCTGGGTAGGTCAAAAGAAAAAAAGAATAAACAGAGACAATAGGATATGGACGGGACCTGCACCAGTGGGAGGGAGCCGTGAAGGAGGGAAGGTTTCTACACACTACAAGCCCCTTCGAGGGCGGAGACTGCAGGTGGCGGAGGGGGAAAGCTTCGGAGTAGCGGAGGAGAGCACAGCAACAGGGGTGCGGAGGGCAAAGCGGAGAGATTTTGGCACAGAGGATCGGTGCCCTCAGGCACACACCAGCCCGAGAGGCTTGTCTGCTCGCCGCCGGGGCGGGCGGGGCTGGGAGCTGAGGCTCGGGTATCGGCTTTCAGTCGGAGCGCAGGGAGAGGACTGGGGCTGGCGGCAGGAAGAGAGCCTGAAGGGGTTAGTGCTAGCCCGGAGGGAGTCCGAGGAAAGGGTCTGGAGCTACCGGAGAGGCAAGAGACTTTTTTCCCTTTTGTTGCCTGGTGCGCGAGGAGAGGGCATTCCCCTCCCTCCCCTCTGCCTGAGTGAGCCAGAGCCCCCGAATCAGCGGCTCCTTTAAACCCGTCCTGCCTGAGCGAAGAACGGACGCCCTCCGGCGACCTATGCGGAGAGGCGGGGCCAGGTCCAAGGCTGAGACCCGGGAGTTGTGAGAGCAGAGACAGGGAAATCTCTCTGGGCAGCCTCGGAGGCAGTGGATTAAAGCTCCACGGTCCATTTGATGTGCCCTGCGTCTGTGGAGTGTATGAATGGACAGCGAATCATCCCAAATTGAGGAAGTGGACTTTGAGGACAAGATTTAAGACTTTCCCCCCTTTTTACAACGAATTATCCCAAATTAAGGAGGTGGACTTAGCAAGATTTCAGACTTCTCGCCCTTTTCCTCTTTTTACAACGAATTATCCCAAATCGAGGAGGTGGACTTGAAGAGCAAGATTTTTGATTTTTCCCCCTGCTCTCTTTTTGTGAATGTGTATGTGTAATCTTCTGTGTAAGATTCTCTCTGTATAGCTTTGCTTCCACCATATGTCCCAGGGTTCTATCGGTCCGTGTTTTTTTTTTCAATAATTACTTTTTAATTTTAATAACGCTACTATATTTCATACTTTATTCTATTTTACTTTACCTGCTCTTTCTTTTTTTCCTACCTTCCCTTCCTCCCTCCCTCCCTCCGCTCCTCCTTTCCTTCTTTCTTTTTCTTTCCTCCCTCCCTCCCTCCCACCCTTCTTCTTTCCACTTTCTTTTTCTTTCCTTCCTCCCTCCCTCCCTCCTGTCTTTCTTTCTTTCTTTCCTTCCTCCCTCCCTCCCTCCCTTCTTCCATTTACTCTTCCTTTTGCTTTCATTCCTCCCTCCCTCCCTCCTTTCTTTCCTTCTTTCTTTCCATCCTTCCTCCCTCCCCCCCTCCTTTCTTTCTTTCGTCCTTCTTTCCTTCCTTTCTTTCTTTCTTTCCTTCCTCCCTCCCTCCCTCCCTTCTTCCATTCACTCTTCCTTTTGCTTTCATTCCTCCCTCCCTCTCTCCTTTCTTTCCTTCTTTCTTTCCATCCTTCCTCCCTCCCCCCCTCCTTTCTTTCTTTCGTCCTTCCTTCCTTCCTTTCTTTCCCTCTCTCTTTCTTTCTTCTACTAATTCTTTCTTTCTACTTTTTCTCACTGTTATTCTGAGCCGGATGGATGAAAGGCTCTTGGTGCTGCAGCCAGGAGTCAGTGCTGTGCCTCTGAAGTGGGAGAGCCAACCTCAGGACACGGGTCCACAAGAGACGTCCCAGCTCCACATAATATCAAGCAGCGAAAATCTCCCAGGGATCTCCATCTCAACACCAGCACCCAGCTTCAGTCAACGACCAGCAAGCTACAGTGCTGGTCACCCTATGCCAAGCAACTAGCAAGGCAGGAACACAACCCCACCCATTAGCACAGAGGCTACCTAAAAACATAATAAGGCTACAGGCACCCCAAAACACACCACCAGACGTGGACCTGTCCACCAGAAAGACAAGATCGAGCCTCAACCACCAGAACACAGGCATTAGTCCCCCCCACCAGGAAGCCTACACAACCTACTGAAACAACCTTAGCCACGGGGGACAGATACCAAAAACAACGGGAACTACGAATCTGCAGCCTGCAAAAAGGAGACCCCAAACACAGTAACATAAGCAAAATGAGAAAGCAGAAAAACACACAGCAGGTGAAGGAGCAAGATAAAAACCTACCAGACCTAACAAATGAAGAGGTAATAGGAAGTCTACCTGAAAAAGAATTCAGAATAATGATAGTAAAGATGATCCAAAATCTTGGAAATAGGATAGACAAAATGCAAGAAACAGTTAACAAGGACCTAGAAGAACTAAAGATGAATCAAGCATCGATTAAAAACACAATAAATGAAATGAAAAATACTCTAGATGGGATCAATAGCAGAATAACTGAGGCAGAAGAACGGATAAGTGAGGTGGAAGATAAAATAGTGGAAATAACTGATGCAGAGCAAAATAAAGAAAAAAGAATGAAAAGAATAGAGGACAGTCTCAGAGACCTCTGGGACAACATTAAACGCACCAACATTCTAATTATAGGGGTTCCAGAAGAAGAAGAGAAAAAGAAAGGGACTGAGAAAATATTTGAAGAGATTATAGTTGAAAACTTCCCTAATATGGGAAAGGAAATAGTTAATCAAGTCCAGGAGGCACAGAGAGTCCCATACAGAATAAATCCAAGGAGAAATACGCCAAGACACATAGTAATCAAACTGTCAAAAATTAAACACAAAGAAATCATATTAAAAGCAGCAAGGCAAAAACAACAAATAACACACAAGGGAATCCCCATCAGGATAACAGCTGATCTCTCAGCAGAAACTCTACAAGCCAGAAGGGAGTGGCAGGACATAATTAAAGTGATGAAGGAGAGAAACCTGCAACCAAGATTACTCTACCCACCAAGGATCTCATTCAGATTTGATGGAGAAATTAAAACGTTTACAGACAAGCAAAAGCTGAGAGAGTTCAGCACCACCAAACCAGCTTTACAACAAATGCTAAAGGAACTTCTCTAGGCAAGAAACACAACAGAAGGAATATACCTACAATAACGAACCCAAAGCAATTAAGGAAATGGGAATAGAAACATACATATCAATAATTACCTTAAATGTAAATGGACTAAATGCTCCCACCAAAAGACACAGAGTGGCTGAATGGATACAAAAACAAGACCCATATATATGCTGTCTACAAGAGACCCACTTCAGACCTAGAGACACATACAGATTGAAAGTAAGGGGATGGAAAAAGATATTCCATGCAAATGGAAATCAAAAGAAAGCTGGAGTAGCAATTCTTATATCAGACAAAATAGACTTTAAAATAAAGACTATTAGAAGAGACCAAGAAGGACACTACATAACGATAAAGGGATCGATCCAAGAAGAAGATATAACAATTGTAAATATTTATGCACCCAACATAGGAGCACCTCAATACATAAGGCAAATACTAACAGCCATAAAAGGGGAAATCGACAGTAACACAATCATAGTAGGGGACTTTAACACCCCACTTTCACCAATGGACAGATCATCCAAAATGAAAATAAATAAGGAAACACAAGCTTTAAATGATACATTAAACAAGATGGACTTAGTTGATATTTATAGGACATTCCATCCAAAAACAACAGAATACACATTTTTCTCAAGTGCTCATGGAACATTCTCCAGGATAGATCATATCTTGGGTCACAAATCAAGCCTTGGTAAATTTAAGAAAATTGAAATTGTATCAAGTATCTTTTCCGACCACAATGCTATGAGACTAGACATCAATTACAGGAAAAGATCTGTAAAAAATACAAACACATGGAGGCTAAACAATACACTACTCAATAACGAAGTGATCACTGAAGAAATCAAAGAGGAAATTAAAAAATACCTAGAAACAAATGACAATGGAGACACGACGACCCAAAACCTATGGGACGCAGCAAAAGCAGTTCTAAGGGGGAAGTTTATAGCAATACAATCCCACCTTAAGAAACAGGAAAGATTTCGAGTAAACAACCTGACCCTGCACCTAAAGCAATTAGAGAAAGAAGAACAAAAAACCCCCAAAGTTAGCAGAAGGAAAGAAATCATAAAGATCAGATCAGAAATAAATGAAAAAGAAATGAAGGAAACGATAGCAAAGATCAACCAAACTAAAAGCTGGTTCTTTGAGAAGATAAACAAAATTGACAAACCATTAGCCAGACTCATCAAGAAAAGAAGGGAGAAGACTCAAATCAGTAGAATTAGAAATGAAAAAGGAGAAGTAACAACTGACACTGCAGAAATACAAAAGATCATGAGAGATTACTATAAGCAACTCTATGCCAATAAAATGGACAACCTGGAAGAAATGGACAAATTCTTAGAAATGCACAACCTACCAAGACTGACTCAGGAAGAAATAGAAAATATGAATAGACCAATCACAAGCACTGAAATTGAAACTGTGATTAAAAATCTTCCATCAAACAAAAGCCCAGGACCAGATGGCTTCACAGGCGAATTCTATCAAACATTTAGAGAAGAGCTAACACCCATCCTTCTCAAACTCTTCCAAACAATATCAGAGGAAGGAACACTCCCAAACTCATTCTACGAGGCCACCATCACCTTGATACCAAAACCAGGCAAGGATGTCACAAAGAAAGAAAACTACAGGCCAATATCACTGATGAACATAGATGCAAAAATCCTCAACAAAATACTAGCAAACAGAATCCAACAGCACATTAAAAGGATCATACACCATGATCAAGTGGGGTTTATTCCAGGAATGCAAGGATTCTTCAATATAGGCAAATCAATCAATGTGATACACCATATTAACAAGTTGAAGGAGAAAAACCATATGATCATCTCAATAGATGCAGAGAAAGCTTTCGACAAAATTCAACACCCATTTATGATAAAAACCCTGCAGAAAGTAGGCATAGAGGGAACTTTCCTCAACATAATAAAGGCCATATATGACAAACCCACAGCCAGCATCATCCTCAATGGTGAAAAACTGAAACCATTTCCACTAAGATCAGGAACAAGACAAGGCTGCCCACTCTCACCACTCTTATTCAACCTAGTTTTGGAAGTTTTAGCCACAGCAATCAGAGAAGAAAAGGAAATAAAAGGAATCCAAATTGGAAAAGAAGAAGTAAAGCTGTCACTGTTTGCAGATGACATGATACTCTACATAGAGAATCCTAAAGATGCTACCAGAAAACTACTAGAGCTAATCAATTAATTTGGTAAAGTAGCAGGATACAAAATTAATGCACAGAAATCTCTGGCATTCCTGTACACTAATGATGAAAAATCTGAAAATGAAATCAAGAAAACACTCCCATTTACCATTGCAACAAAAAGAATAAAATATCTAGGAATAAACCTACCTAAGGAGACAAAAGACCTTTATGCAGAAAATTATAAGACACTGATGAAAGAAATTAAAGAGGATACAAATAGATGGAGAGATATACCATGCTCCTGGATTGGAAGAATCAATATTGTGAAAATGACTCTACTACCCAAAGCAATATACAGATTCAATGCAATCACTATCAAACTACCACTGGCATTTTTCACAGAACTAGAACAAAAAATTTCAAAATTTGTTTGGAAAAACAAAAGACCCCGAATAGCCAAAGCAATCTTAAGAATGAAAAATGGAGCTGGAGGAATCAGGCTCCCTGACTTCAGACTATACTACAAAGCTACAGTAATTAAGACAGTGTGGTACTGGCATAAAAACAGAAAGATAGATCAGTGGATCAGGATAGAAAGCCCAGAGATAAACCCACGCACATATGGCCAACTTATCTTTGATAAAGGAGGCAGGAATGTACAGTGGATAAAGGACAGCCTCTTCAATAAGTGGTGCTGGGAAAACTGGACAGGGACATGTAAAAGTATGAGATTAGATCATTCCCTAACACCATACACAAAAATAAGCTCAAAATGGATTAAAGACCTAAATGTAAGGCCAGAAACTATCAAACTCTTAGAGGAAAACATAGGTAGAACACTCTATGACATAAATCACAGCAAGATCCTTTTGGACCCACCTCCTAGAGAAATGGAACTAAAAACAAAGATAAACAAATGGGACCTAATGAAACTTCAAAGCTTTTGCACAGCAAAGGAAACCATAAACAAGACCAAAAGACAACCCTCAGAATGGGAGAAAATATTTGCAAATGAAGCAACTGACAAAGGATTAATCTCCAAAATTTATAAACAGCTCATGCAGCTCAATAGCAAAAAAACAAACAACCCAATCCAAAAATGGGCAGAAGACTTAAATAGGCATTTCTCCAAAGAAGATATACAGACTGCCAACAAACACATGAAAGAATGCTCAACATCATTAATCATTAGAGAAATGCAAATCAAAACTACAATGAGATATCACCTGACACCAGTCAGAATGGCCATCATCAAGAAATCTAGAAACAATAAATGCTGGAGAGGGTGTGGAGAAAAGGGAACACTCTTGCACTGCTGGTGGGAATGTGAATTGGTACAGCCACTATGGAGAACAGTATGGAGGTTCCTTAAAAAACTAAAAATAGAACTACCATATGACCCAGCAATCCCACTACTAGGCATATACCCTGAGAAGACCATAATTCAAAAAGAGACATGTACCAAAATGTTCATTGCAGCTCTATTCACAATAGCCCGGAGCTGGAAACAACCTAAGTGTCCATCATCGGATGAATGGATAAAGAAGATGTGGCACATATATACAATGGAATATTACTCAGCCATAAAAAGGAACGAAACTGAGCTATTTGTAATGAGGTGGATAGACCTAGAGTCTGTCATACAGAGTGAAGTAAGTCAGAAAGAGAAAGACAAATACCGTATGCTAACACATATATATGGAATTTAAAAAAAAATGTCATAAAGAACCTAGGGGTAAAACGGGAATAAAGACACAGACCTACTTGAGAACGGACTTGAGGATATGGGGAGGGTGAAGGGTAAGCTGTGACAAAGTGAGAGAGAGGCATGGACATATATACACTACCAAACGTAAGGTGGATAGATAGTGGGAAGCAGCCGCAGAGCACAGGGAGATCAGCTCGGTGCTTTGTGACCGCCTGGAGGGGTGGGATAGGGAGGGTGGGAGGGAGGGAGACGCAATAGGGAAGGGATGTGGGAACAGATGTGTATGTATGACTGATTCACTTTGTTATAAAGCAGAAACTAATTAAAAATAAATAAATAAATAAATAAATAAATAAATAAATAAAGAAGACAAAAAAGAACCCTAAGGGCATGGATTGGAACTGGAGATCTCAGGTATGAATTTATGATTTCTAAAATATGCATATGGGGTGTGTGTGCATATATCATTGCATGTGTGTAAGTATGTAGGTATAGGTATTTAATTCTGTCCACTGAAAGGACCAAGAAGCAAAGATACTGGCAGCAATGATCATACCTAGTACTTAGGTCTTGGTCTTTAATACCATTCTTCACTAAGACGAACCAGGGCTCCTCAAAGAAATGGCTAATACCAGGAATGGAGCAAAGTAGATGTTAGATGAACCTGAAACATCTAATTATACCAGAAAATAAGAAAGTGATTAAAAAAATCATGAGGGAAAGAATGTCACAAGAACACAACAGCCATCTTGAAGAGACTTTTCTTAGCCAAATCTGGGATAATTTGTGTGTCAAAATATGTAGAGTAATGAATTGTAAACCACTGAAAAAATAGAAATTAATGAGTTTGTACCTATAATAAATAAATAAATAATAGTGCAGAGGAAAGAGCTCTTGATTACAGTTGAATGTTGAGGGCCAACTGGTAAATGTGGAAGAGTAAGCAAGTTGGAAAATGATCATTTTGTAACAATCACAGTAAAGATTGTATCAGGTAAGAATCACCAATGATGCTAAATCTAGGAGGAAATTTTCATAAGGAGTAGGATATTTTCTTGATTCTAAATTATCTCTGCATAGTCCACCTATGATTTACAACAGAGAGGAAAATAGTAATTTTACACTGAATAAATTAGACAACATCTTGACAGGGCAATCCAAATTAACATCACCAGTGGGGGACAGATGGACAGTTCATGCCTCTAACTGTGCTACCCTGAGAAAGATATAGCATCTCCCATGCAGTATTCTGGTCTAGACTGCATAATATAAATCTAATTCTGAGGAAACATCAGAACAACCTGAAATGAGGAACACTTTTTTTTAAAGAGGGGGGGTACCAATTTGTCAAAAATCTAATGTTATAAAGACAAAAAAAGGCTTTAGAAATATTCCAGATTAAAGGAGGCTAAAGAGAGGTGACAGTTAAAAGCAATAGCTGATCCTAAACTGGATTTTTTTATTGGGGGAGTAGGGGACTTTGTTAAGGACATTATTGGGTCAATAATTGACAAAATTGGAATACAATTGATAGATAAGAGTATTACACTGATGTTAAAGTCACTGAAATTGGTAACTATACTGTGACTATATTAGAGAAGATCCACATTCTAAGGAAGTATGGACTGAACTTTTTAGGAGTAAAAGGCCATAATTTTGGAGCAAATGACCTTCAAATTGTTCAGGGAAAACACACACACACACACAAATGATAAAGCAAAGTTTAAATAGTTACAATAGATAAATCTGGATAAAGGGTATATAAGTGTTTTGTGCAACTTCAGTTTTTGCTACTTTTGGTAAGTTTGAAATTATTTTTTTAAAAGAAGTTTTTTAAAAAGAGAAAATTTAAAGACATTCGAGAACATCCGTAGCAGCCTTATTCCTAACAGCCTAAAACTGGAAACCCTCGTGTCCATCAACAAGAGAATGAGTTAACAGGCTGTGATATAGCCATACACTAGAACACTACTCAACAACAAAAATGAAGAACTACTGACAAGTACAGCAACATGGATGAATCTCAGAAACTGAAAGAAGATACATGCACACACGCATGTGCACACACGCACACACACGCTTCTTGATTCAATGAATATGAAGTGCAAGAACAGGCAAAATACTATAAACGTATCATAGAAGTCAGAAAATGGTTGCATTTGGAAGTGGGGTAAAATCGACCAGAACTTTCCGGGGTGATTAAAGTGTTCTATATTTTGTTTGGGGTCAGGGTTTCATGGGTGTTTACAGATGTCAAAACATCAAACTGAACACTTAACATCTGTGTCTTTTATGGTCTATAAATTATAACTCCAACTAAATGAATGAATGAATAAACAAACAAACAAGCTAATTCTTTTTTAAGGGCAATAACTTAAGGTAAATTCAGGTTCAAAGAGAAGTTAACATCCCTGGAATTTGTTCCAGTGTTAAGACCATTATGTCCTGAGAAAGACCTGGAGTTTGTAAAAATAGCAAAGGGAAATAATTTACCTTAAGAAGACCTAGGGGGCTTCCCTGGTGGTGCAGTGGTTGAGAGTCTGCCTGCCGATGCAGGGGACACGGGTTCGTGCCCCGGTCCGGGAAGATCCCACATGCTGTGGAGCGGCTAGGCCCGTGAGCCACGGCCGCTGAGCCTGTGCATCCGGAGCCTGTGCTCCACAACGGGGGAGGCCATGGCAGTGAGAGGCCCGCGTACCGCAAAAAAAACAAACAAACAAACAAAAAAAACCCTGACACCTTAAAATCGGACCCTCTGAGAATCCAAATGCAAAACCCCTAATTCTGCTTCTAAGTTAACTGGAGCAAATAAACAACTAGAAGGAAAGATTAAAATAGCAATTACCCTTGATTTTTCATAATAGACAAATATACTCCAAAACTCCTAGGAGAAAACTTGCTTTCTGTTTCTGTCAGTCTGTTTGTTGAAGGCATTTGGTAAGTCACCCACTCCTTTCAAAAGGGGGAAACTTTGTTTTAAATAAGTCTACCTTAAGGGACATCCTTAAAAGAGAGGAGACAATGGAATCTATTTCTTAATTTTTATGCAGAAACTTCTGAAAGACAAACTGACTCCAAAAAACATCTCTAAAAGGATCCTTACAGCATACAAAAACAAAAACCAAACAAAAAACTTTGACTACCTGGGCAAGTAAACTTAATTTAGTTGTTGGTTTAATTAAAAACAAGCATGTCTTTGGAGTTATCAAATCTGAAAGTAATTGCAGGCATACAATTTTAATTCTATCTGGATGTATTGACCAGAGAAGTTCATGTTATTTTTTTTACAAAATTTGTCAGCCAGAAAAATAACTTAAGATGGCTAACTGTTTTAATGTCATATGAAAGTTTTTGTGAATAATCTAAACATAATTGTTGGAAACAAATGATTTAGGTAGAGGAAAATAGAATAAGAGTTTTTGGTATAATAATTATGTTTTGAGGTATATGTACTTGAAAAGTAAATTCCTGAAAACTTTTTGGTAACTTGAAACTTTGGAGTCTTGCTAAGATTAAATTAAATGATGAGTAGTCTAGATCTCTATATATGGAAATATCGAGATCATTTCCAAATAAGTTAAAATACTGAAACATTACTAAAAATAGATTCATCAGCTTTTGGCTTTCTTTACAAAGAAACTAAAGATATTTGGGTATATTGGTAAACATTTTTGGTGCCACATTGGAAAATTTACTATGAAGGAAATATACTTTTATTCTGGTCCGCTCCTGATGACAGATTCTGAAGGATTTTTCTTTACCTATTAAGTAATCTGCTTAGAAAACAAAGATTTGTGTTTTATGAAAATAATTTCTTACCCTTCATGTGGTATTTTTTTTGTCCGGGCCTTATGGCTTGTGGGATCTTAGTTCCCCAGCTAGGGATTGAACCCCAACCCTGAGTAGTGAAAGCACAGAGTCCTAACCACTGGACTGCCGGGGAATTCCCACCCTTCATGTGGTCTTAATCAGGTGTTTGATTACTAAAGGAAACTGAATCTTCTCAATATTCAAAGAGCTAAGATTTGCTACAACTATGTAAGGTATTTGTGTTTGCCTTTGAAATCTTTTATTGTTACTTTCGTCAAATAGATAAATTAAGTACCATTTCATAATGATCTATGGTCCTGTTTGGTCAAGTGTCCAAAACTTTTTGATGTTTTTGAAAAATTT
Organism: Hyperoodon ampullatus; assembly: GCF_949752795.1. Lineage (NCBI taxonomy): Eukaryota > Metazoa > Chordata > Mammalia > Artiodactyla > Ziphiidae > Hyperoodon > Hyperoodon ampullatus. The sequence goes on along the minus strand of NC_136915.1, from coordinate 84,433,736 downwards.
CCCAAAAGCTGGGTTCTAAATGAAGTCTTCCTGTCCTTGAACTAACTTTGGGTTCATACAGAGGGCCAAAAATCTTAAAGAATTTGTCTCTCACCTGGTAAAATGTTACTAATCAATATTATGTTATATGAAGAATTACATGGGAAGCTTGTCAAGAAGGAATACTAAAACTTTTTTTTTTTTACATCTTCATTGGAGTATAATTGCATTACATTGTTGTGTTACTTTCTGCTGTATAACAAAGTGAATCAGCAATATGTGTACTTATATCCCCATATCCCCTCCCTCTTGTGTCTCCCTCCCACCCTCCCTATCCCACCCTTCTAGGTGGTCACAAAGCACCCAGCTGATCTCCCTGTGCTATGCAGCTGCTTCCCACTAGCTATCTATTTTACATGTGGTTGTGTATATATGTCCATGCCACTCTCTCATTTCATCCCAGCTTACCCTTCCCCCTCCACTTGTCCTTAAGTCCATCTCTACATCTGCTTCTTTATTCCTGTCCTTCCTCTAGGTTGTTCAGAAACATTTTCTGTTTTAGATTCCATATATATGTGTTAGCATATGGTATTTGTTTTTCTCTTTCTGACTTACTTCACTCTCTATCTGTCATATAGAGTGACAGAGAGTGAAAGTCCATCCACCTCACTACAAATAACTCAATTTCATTTCTTCTTATGGCTGAGTAATATTCCATTGTATATATGTGCCACATCTTCTTTATCCATTCATCTGTCAATGGACACTTAGGTTGCTTCCATGTCCTGGCTACTGTAAATAGTGCTGCAGTGAACATTGTGGTACATGACTCTTTTTGAATTATGGTTTTCTCAGGGTATATGCCCAATAGTGGGATTGCTGGTAGTTCTATTTTTAGTATCTTAAGGGACCTCCATACTGTTCTGCATAGTGGATGCATCAATCCACATTCCCACCAACAATGTAGGAGGGTTCCCTTTTCTCCACATCCTCTTGAGCATTTATTGTTTGTAGATTTTTTGATGATGGCCATTCTGACCGGTGTGAAGTGATACCTCATTGTAGTTTTGATTTGCATTTCTCTAATGATTAGTGATGTTGAGCATCCTTTCATGTGTTTGTTGGCAATCTGTATATCTTCATTGGAAAAATGTCTGTTTAGGTCTCCTGCCCATTTTTGGATTGGATTGTTTGTTTTTTTGATATTGAGCTGCATGAGCTGCTTGTGTATTTTGGAGATTAACCCTTTGTCAGTTTCTTCATTTTCAAATATCTCCCATTCTGAGGGTTGTCTTTTCGTCTTCTTTATGGTTTCCTTTGCTGTGCAAAAGCTTTTAAATTTCATTTGATCGTATTTGTTTATTTTTGTTTTTATTTCCATTTCTCTAGCAGGTGGGTCAAAAAGGATCTTTCTGTGATTTATGTCATAGAGTGCTCTACCTAGGTTTTCCTCTAAGAGTTTTATAGTGTCTGGCCTTACATTTAGGTCTTTAATCCATTTTGAGTTTATTTTTGTGTATGGTGTTAGGTAGTGTTCTAATTTCATTATTTTACATCTGTCCAGTTTTCCCAGCACCACTTATTGAAGAGACTCTCTTTTCTCCTTTGTATATCCTTGCCTCCTTTGTCATAGATTAGTTGACCATATGTGCGTGGGTTTATCTCTGGGCTTTCTATCCAGTTCCATTGATCTGTATTTCTGTTTTTGTACCAGTACCATACTGTCTTCATTACTGTAGCTTTGTAGTATAGTCTGAAGTCAGGGAGTGTGATTCCTCCAGCTCCGTTTTTCTTTCTCAAGATTGCTTTAGCTCTTCAGAGCCTTTTGCGTTTCCATACAAATTGTGAAATTTTTTGTTCTAGTTCTGTGAAAAATGACATTGGTAGTTTGATAAGGATTGCATTGAATCTGTAGATTGCTTTGGGTAGTATAGTTATTTTCACAATGTTGATCCTTCCAATCCAAGAACATAGTATTTCTCTCCATCTGTTTGTATCATCTTTAATATCTTTCATCACTGTCATAATTTTCTGCATACAGCTCTTTTGTCTCCTTAGGTAGGTTTATTCCTAGGTATTTTAGTCTTTTTGTTGCAGTGGTAAATGGGAGTGTTTCCTTAATTTCTCTTTCAGATTTTTCATCATTAGTGTATAGGAATGCAAGAGATTTCTGTGCATTAATTTTGTATCCTGCTACTTTACCAAATTCATTGATTAGCTCTAGTAGTTTATTGGTAACGTCTTTAGGTTTCTCTGTGTATAGTATCACGTCATCTGCAACAGTGACAGTTTTACTTCTTCTTTTCTGATTTGGATCCCTTTTATTTCTATTTCTTCTCTGATTGCTGTGGCTACAACTTCCAAAACTTTGTTGACTAATATTGGTGCGAGTGCGCAACATTGTCTTGCTCCTGATCTTAGAGGAAATGGTTTCAGTTTTTCACCACTGAGAACAATGTTGGCTATGGGTTTGTCATATATGGCCTTTATTATGTTGAGGTAAGATCCCTCTATGCCTGCTTTCTGGAGACTTGTTATCATAAATAGGTGTTGAAGTTTGTCAAAAGCTTTTTCTGCATCTATTGAGATCTCTGGGACAGCTCTCGCCGTTTGATATTACAGGGGGCCAGTAGGTCTCTGGTGGTCCAATGTCCATACATCATATGGTTTTTCTCCTTCAATTTGTTAATATGGTGTATCACATTGATTGATTTGCCTATATTGAAGAATCCTTGCATTCCTGGGATAAACCTCACTTGATCATTGTGTATGATCCTTTTAATGTGCTGTTGGATTCTGTTTGCTAGTATTTTGTTGAGGATTTTTGCATCTATATTCATCAGTGATATTGGCCTGTAGTTTTCTTTTTTTGTGACATCTTTGTCTGGTTTTGGTATCAGGGTGATGGTGGCCTCAAAGAATGAGTTTGGGAGTGTTCCTCCCTCTGTTATATTTTGTAAGTGTTTGAGAAGGATATGTGTTAGTTCTTCTGTAAATGTTTGATAGAATTCAGCTGTGAAGCCATCTGGACCTGGGATTTTGTTTGTTGGAAGATTTTTAATCACAGTTTCAATTTCAGTGCTTGTGATTGGTCTGTTTATATTTCCTATTTATTCCTGGTTCAGTCTCAGAAGGTTGTTTTTTTCTAAGAATGTGTCCATTTCTTCCAGGTTGTCCACTTTTTGGCATATAGTTGCTTGTAGTAATCTCTCATGATCCTTTGTATTTCTGCAGTGTCAGTTGTTACTTCTCCTTTTCACTTCTAATTCTGTTGATTAGTCTTCTCCCTTTTTTTCTTGATGAGACCAGCTAATGGTTTATCAATTTTGCTTATCTTCTCAAAGAACCAGCTTTTAGTTTTATTGATCTTTGCTATTGTTTCCTTCATTTCTTTTTAATTTATCTCTGATCTGATCTTTATGGTTTCTTTCCTTCTGCTAACTTTGGGTTTTTTTGTTCTTCTTTCTCTAATTGCTTTAGGTGTTAGGTTAGGTTGTTTATTTGAGATTTTTCTTGTTTCTTGAGGTAGGATTGTAGTGCTATAAACTTCCCTCTTAGAACTGCTATTGTTGCATCCCATAGATTTTGGGTTGTCATGTTTTCATTGTGATATGTTTCTAGGTATTTTTTTATTTCCTCTTTGAGTTCTTCAGTGATCTCTTGGTTATATAGTAGCGCATTGTTTAGCCTCCATGTGTTTGTATTTTTTACAGTTTTTTTCCTGTAATTGATATGTAGTCTCATACTGTTGTGGTTGGAAAAGATAATTGATATGATTTCAATTTTCTTAAATTTACCAAGGCTTTATTTGTGACCCAAGATATGATATACCCTGGAGAATGTTCCATGAGCACTTGAGAAGAAAATGTATTCTGTTGGTTTTGGATGGAACGTCCTGTAAATATCAATTATATCCATCTGTTTAATGTATCATTTAAAGCTTGTGTTTCCTTATTTATTTTCATTTTGGTTGATCTGTCCTTTGGTGAAAGTGGGGTGTTGAAGTCCCCTACTCTTATTGTGTTACTGTCGATTTCCCCTATTATGGCTGTTAGTGTTTGCCTTATGTATTGAGGTGCTCCTATGTAGGGTGCATAAATATTTACAATTGTTATATCTTCGTCTTGGATTCATCCCTTGATCATTATGTAGTGTCCTTCTTTGTCTCTTGTAATAATCTTTTCTTTAAAATCTATTTTGTCTGATATGAGAATTGCTACTGCAGCTTTCTTTTGATTTCCATTTGCATGGAATATCTTTTTCCATCCCTTCACTGTCAGTCTGTATATGTCTCTAGGTCTGAAGTGGGTCTCTTGTAGACAGCATATAAATGAGCCTTGTTTTTGTATCCATTCAGCCAGTCTATGTCTTTTGGTTGGAACATTTAATCCATTTACATTTAAGGTAATTATCAATATGTATGTTGCCATTACCATTTTCTTAATTGTTTTGGGTTTGTTATTGTAGATCTTTTCCTTCTCTTGTGTTTCCTTCCTAGAGAAGGTCCTTTAGTGTTTGTTGTAGAACTGGTTTGGTGGTGCTGAATTTTCTTAGTTTTTGCTTCTCTGTAAATATTTTAATTTCTCCGTCAAATCTGAATGAGATCCTTGCTGGGTAGAGTAATCGTAGTTGTAGTTTTTTCCCTTTCCTCACTTTAAATATGTCCTGGACTCCCTTCTGGCTTGCAGAGTTTCTGCTGAAATATCAGCTGTTAACCTTATGGGGATTCCCCTGTATGTTATTTGTTGCTTTTCCCTTGCTGCTTTCAGTATTTTTTCTTTGTATTTAATTTTTGATAGTTTGATTAATATGTGTCTTGTCATGTTTCTCCTTGGAATTATCCTGTATGGGACTCTCTGTGCTTCCTGGACTTGATTGACTCTTTTGTTTCCCATGTTAGGGGAGATTTCAACTATCATCTCTTCAAATATTTTCTCAGACCCTTTCTTTTTCTTTTCTTCTTTGGCGACCCCTATAATTCGAATGTTGGTACATTTAATGTTGTCCCAGATGTCTCTGCGACTGTCCTCAGTTCTTTTCATTCTTTTTTCTTTATTCTGCTCTGCAGTAGTTATTTCCACTATTTTTATCTTACAGGTCACTTATCCATTCTTCTGCCTCAGTTATTCTGCTATTGATTCCTTCTAGAGAATTTTAAATTTCATTTATTGTGTTGTTCATCATTTTTTGTTTGCTCTTTAATTCTTCTAGGTCTTTATTAAACGTTTCTTGTATTTTCTCTATTCTATTTCCAAGATTTTGGATCATCTTTTCTATCATTACTCTAAATTCTTTTTCAGGTAGACTGCCTATTTCCTCTTCATTTGTTTGGTCTGGAGGGTTTTTATCGTGCTCCTTCATCTGCTGAATATTTCTCTGTCTTCTCATTTTGCTTAACTTATTGTGTTTGGGGTACCCTTTTCACAGGCTGCAGGTTAGTAGTTCCCATTGTCTTTGGTGTCTGCCCCCAGTGGGTAAGGTTGGTTCAGTGGCTTGTGTTGGCTTCCTGGTGGAAGGGCCTGGTGCCTGTGTTCCAGTGGGTAGGGCTGGAACTTGTCTTTCTAGTGGGCAAGGCTGCTTTCTGTGGTGTGTTTTGGGGTATCTGTGAACTTATTAGGATTTTAGGCAGCCTCTCTGCTAATGGGTGGGGTTGTGTTCCTGTCTTGCTAGTTGTTTGGCCTGGGGCATCCAGCACTGGAGCTTGCTGGTCATTGAGTGAAGCTGGGTCTTAGCGTTGAGACAGAGATCTCTGGGACAGCTCTCGCTGTTTAATATTACAGGGGGCCAGTAGGTCTCTGGTGGTCCAATGTCCAGAACTTGGCTCTCCCACCAAAGAAGCTCAGGCCTGACACCAGGCCGGACCACCAGGACCCTGTCAGCCACATGGCTCAGAAAAAAAGGGAGAAGAAAAAAAGAAAGAAAGAGAAAAAATAAAATAAAATAGTTGTTCAAATTAAAAAATTATATTATTAAAATAAAATAATAAAGAAGTAATAAAAAAAAGAAAAGAAAAAAGAGAGCAACCAAACCAGTAAACAAATCCACCAATGATAACCAGCAGTGAAAACTAAACTAAGATAAACATAAACCCAGAAACAAATTAGATGCATAAAGCAAATTCCAAGTCTACAGTTGCTCCCAAAGTCTACTGCCTCAATTTTGGGATGATACATTGTTTATTCAGGTATTCCACAGATGCAGGGTACATCAAGTTGACTGTGGAAATTTAATCCACTGCTCCTGAGGCTGCACAGAGAAATTTCCCTTTCTCTTCTTTGTTTGCACAGCTCCTGGAGTTCGGCTTTGGTTTTGGCCCTGCCTCTGCATGTAGGTTGCCCTCTGACATCTGTTCTTTGCCCAGACAGGAGGGGGTTAAAGGAGCAGCTGACTAGGGTGCTCTGGTTCACTCAGGTCAGGGGGAGGGAGGGGTATGGAATGCGGTGCAAGCCTGCGGTGGCAGAGGCCAGCGTGACGTTGCACCAGCCTGAGGCGTGCCGTGTGTTCTCCCGGGGAAGTTGTCCCTAGATCACCGGACCCTGGCAGTGGCAGGCTGCACAGGCTCCCTGGAAGGGAGGTGTGGATAGTGACCTGTGCTTGCACATAGGCTTCTTGGTGGCTGCAGCAGCAGTGTTAGCGTTTCATGCCCATCTCTGGTGTCTGCGTTAATAGCGCGGCTCGCACCCATCTCTGGAGCTGGTTTAGGCGGTTCTCTGAATCCCCTCTCCTCACGCATCCAGAAACAATGGCCTCTTAGGCAGTTCCAGACTTTTTCCTGGACTCCCTCCCGGCTAGCTGTGGCGCACTAGCTCCCTTCAGGCTGTGTTCACGCAGCCAACCCCAGACCTCTCCCTGGGATCTGATCTCCGAAGCCCGAGCCTCAGCTCCCAACTCCCACCTGCCCCAGCAAGTGAGCAGACAAGCCTCTCAGGCTGGTGAGTGCTGGTCGGCACCGATCCTCTGTGCGGGAATCTCTCCACTTTGTCCTCTGCACCCCTGATGCTGCGCTCTCCTCCGTGGCTCTGAAAACTTCCCCCCCGCCACCCCGCCTCGTCTCCGCCAGAGAAGGGGCTTCCTAGTGCATGGAAACTTTTCCTCCTTCACAGCTCCGTCCCGGAGGTGCAGGTTCTGTCCTTATTCTTTTGTCTCTGTTTTTTCTTTTTTCTTTTACCCTACCCAGGTACGCGGGGAGTTTCTTGCCTTTTGGGAGGTCTGAGGTCTTTTGCCAGCATTCAGTAGGTGTTTTGTAGGAGCTGTTCCACATGTAGATGTATTTTTTATGTATTTGTGGGGAGGAAGGTGATCACCACGTCTTACTCGTCTGTCATCTTGAAGGTCCTCCTGAAACTTTTTACCTTATATTTGTATAGGTACATGTCAATATAAGTGTTCTAAAGTTGTGTGAAATCCCTGAAACTTTAAGTTGTCCTGATATAATCTTACTGGCCATAATTTTAAAATGTATGTCACAGAAATAAGCAGATCCCCTTGTCAATCTCATTATAATGAACTCTCAACATATCTTTAATAATGGGCATCTTCAAGTCTTTTTGTCATTTACAGAGTTATTTCTTTACTCAGATGCTTTTGCAAATGGGTTTCATCTTCAGAAAAATTCATGGAAAGGATTCTGAGAGACATTCTGGAATACAGGGGTTTTTTTTGATAACTTTAAGATTATAACACTGAACTGGGTAAGAATTTCTAAAACTCCAGTAGAAATCTGATTACCTTAATGTTTTATGTTCCAGATGTAAAGGACCCCTCTTTCTCTTCTCCTGTAAGCTATCTATAACTTACAGCAATTTGCTAAACTATATCTTCACAACAAAGGTGGAAGCAATTATTTTTTTCTCCCTACCTGATCTCTCAAGAGTTCTGAAGCTCTTGTTCAATATTCTTGTTTTTCATGACAATGTATGTATTTGCATACATTGCAACCTACATACATAGGTTCAATGGGAGGCTGTTCTCCTTGTAATGGGGTGCCCAATGCACTTAGTTCTACATCTTTTCATCTACAACTGTTAAGGGGAGACAGACTTCTACACTGTAAATGCCTAAATTGCTTCTACTAAAAACAATCTTGCTCCAGTAGAGCACTCTTTTTACAACATGCTCCCAGAAGACAAAGACCCCAAACATCCACCCTATAACCTAGAGATTTTGTGTACTGGAAAAGGCACCTCCAAGAGGACTATGTCCACCATTGCTGGAAGGGCAATTATCAGGTTCCATTAACTAACCCCTATGCCACCAAACTCCAGGGAGTAGACTCCTAGATCCACATGTCACACCAAAGGAGACACAAAACCCCAACTGGACCTGCACACTGCATGGCAACCTGAAGATAAAGCTCAGTAGGATCTGAAGCAGATCACATCTGAGACTGACAGCTTTCCCAAGATGTCTGTACCAGGCCTGTATACCTTTCTTTCAGTAATCTTTTTTAACTTATTTTCTCACTCCCTTCCATGGAAGGACAAGGCCCTTGTCCATATTTCCCAGTCCTTTCTGAAAGAAGGAAACCTCTCCAATTGCTGGATCTGCCATTGGAAACCTCAGTCCATCCAAGATAGCAATGACACTTTGGTTCACTCTGTCCAGGATTGCAATGACCCTTTGGTTCACCCTAGAAGTAATTTCACTGGGGTTTCAGAGGCTGTTATCTATCCAGATTGTTCTGTGGTCCCATTTTATAGAGTCAGTGCCTACCTAAACTTATTCCTTGCTTCAACTTGACCCAATCCTGGAATGGGAAAACAAGATCTTTTGAATATTTATATGAAAGGTTCTCCAGAGTTGGCAATGCAAGTTGGATTATTTGTAAACTTGCTGACATATCTGTACATCTAGGTAACCTCTCAGAGTATAACAACATAATGGCTAAGCCTTGGTTAAGTAATGTTAATCCCTCTATGCCAGTGAATGGATCCATAGGTACCATACCTTATCCAGGCACCTTATGTACCCTCACTGGTTATACCTTCACATGTGGAAGTCTGGGGAGTGGTCTTTATGCTTGGGCAACACATTGCCTTGATAGCTGGAGAATACAAGGACAACGTGCCTCTGTTGTATTCACTGTTCTGTTCTCCCTACATAACTGAACAGAAGCCTCTCATTGGTCTGTACCATTAAGCCTCTATAACTGCCTTAAGTGAGAACTTCTGGGAGGTGACATTATTCTGGCTTTGTCTCCACAGGGAGAGCTTTCTTCCATGGATTGGAGTGAGTGCCAATGAACAAACGATCAAGAGCCTCTCCCTGATATTAGGAAAGTTAGCTTACTCTGTAGCCAACACAATTTCAGGTCAGCAATGATCCTTGCTAAGTCATTGGCTAAAGTGGTTTTAGATACCCACATAGCCCTTGATAACATATCTGCTGAGCAAGCAGGTGTCTGTGCAATAGCAAACACCTCTTGTTGCACTTGGATAAAAGCCTCTGAGATAGTAGAGACCCAATTACATAAAATTAAAGAGCAAACACACTGGTTACAGCAACTTTTACCAGACAACCTACTGTCTTTTGATTTATTCACCTGGCTACCTTTTGGTCTGGGTTCCCGGTTTAGAACTATCTTGCAAACTGGGTTTATTATGATGTTTTAAATTCTGCTCTCTATACTTGTTAAGTTCTGCATCTATTGCTTGTCAAGCCTTTGTAAAAATGACATGCCTAATAAGGTGATGCTAGCTCATCGCTTTGAGATAATTTCGAACATTTACAACCTTGACTTAAAATGGACTTTTAACAAAAACCTCCTAAGAGTTCTCCCTACTACTTTCCTTGTTACCTGATGCAGCCTCATGAGGTTTCTGACTTGTGTACTTTCCCTTTGATATGGGACATGATACTAGGGAAGGTCCTTCCTGGCACGAAGGGACAAACCAGCAATCCTGAGAGGAAAGATCTTGACCAAAAGGAGGAAATGTAGAATTAATTAAAGAAACTTCAGCTAAAATTGGAGTTGGAACAGGCCTGTACGGTGAGCTCTCACTCTCAGCCATGCATCATAAATTACTCCAAACAGGAAGAGATGTACAGCTACATCTCTGACAGGAAAGTGTTGACTTCTTTACCACCCAGCAGGCAGAAGAAAACTTCTCTCCACCCAACAGCCCAGTCAATCAGAGACTATAGCAGCCCAACTAATGAGAAGCTTCTAACTTTGTACTCCCAGCTCTCTCCAATGGACTCTTTGGTTATACAGCCCATCCCAGCTCCCCCTTTTCCCTATAAAAGCAAGATTCCCTTCCTTGTTCTCTGGATTTGCCTATAGTCTGCCACAGTTCTCATATCCCAAATTGCAATTCCTCTTTCAATTCCCAAGTAAACTTGCTTTTTCTGGTAAAATAACTGGCCATTATGTTATTAAAGTTGACAAGGTATAGCAGAACAAACAAAGGACCAGGAACAAGGAGACCTAGATAATAATTCTAACCCTACAGCTGAACTGTTTGTAATTTTGTTCAATTCATTTACACTCCCTTGGCCTTGTTTACTTGTCTGACAGGTGAAGATACTTATCAAGATGATCTTTTCATTCCCTCTGAGCTCTAAAATTCTTTAGACCATGTGAGGTACAAGGGTTCTAAATCCCTGTGCTATGGAATGTGAAGTACCTTATCAAATGTTCCCTTCATTCTATCCTCACTGCCCAGTATGATAATTCTAACACATAATAGGTATTTTAAAAGTGTTTGTTAATCAGCATTTACCTCATTGAATAGTCATAATAATCCTCCAGGGTAAATAGTATTCTTCTTCTTGTGCATTTAAGATGATCTTATAGAGGTTGAATTTATATGCCTGATAAGTAAACGAATACCATGGTCTTTCTGCTCCAAAGTCAAGACACACTTTCTGATACATAGGCAAATTAATTTCAATGCAGAATGTCTGTTACAATTCTTAGCAACAGGATCAACTTTAATCTAAAAGCAAAACTAGAATATTTTTGCAATATTCTGAAAAATATTTAGTCAAATGACTATTTTATAAGAGACAGTAATAGGCATGGAGTTGTTTATTGAAAAATTAGTACTCTGGTCCTTCCCTTTGAAAGACTTTCAGATTAGTTGGGAGACAAGTAGTATATACGTGAACAATGAGAAACATATATAAAGCATGTTATAAAAATATGCAAGATTATAGGACAAATACTGATTGTTGTCCCTGAACTCTTCACCCTTTGCAGATGTCAGTGATTAGACATCTTGGATGATCTCCGATCAAACTGCTTTCACTAAAAGGGAGGATAATATTTACATTGTATTAAAAACCAGATTAAGCAATTCTGGTATTTCTGTTCCAATCGGACTGGTGACCTTACAAACTCCCTCCTTTACCATAAGCAAGATTGCTCCTTTACTATGTGTTAATATTTAGGTCTTTCCTTTGGTTCCTTGACCCATCTTTGTCCAAGACACTGTCTTGGCTCCCCTGTTTATTCCAAATTCCATAACTTAAAGTTTATTTCACCCCATTCCAGCTCCAAGCAAAAAATTTAATTACCTAGGTAAGCCCTACCCCGGTGTCACACAGTAGGGAATTGGTTCCCTCCTAGCAGGGAAAAGCTTAAGATGGCATCACAATACTGAATTCTTCTGTGGAGGGCACAAATGTTCCTAAAACAATAAGTCCAAATAGCTTTTCTTAAACTGCTTTCAATACAACTAAATTATTGAAAAGAATGTTTTCAGGCAAATTCAGCAAATTCCTCAATATTGAATGCTTTCAGTTAAAATACAGATTGTGTATAAAAATTGTATACAAATTCTTCCTTAAGCTAGATTTTAAATGACTTCAAGCAAATTACTGTTTACATGGAATTCTAAATTCACTAAATTTTATTCATAGCTGCTCACCTGTCTACATACATAGACATCCACAAACACATTGCCTTCTCCACGTGGTTGGGAGTTACTATAGATTAGAGGGCTTATTAAGGGGGACTGCTTCTAGAAGTGCTGTCAAGGAAACTTTGACTGTAATTTCAATGAAAAGCACTTCCATTTCCAAGAGTCCGTCTTTAACCAAAATGTAAAAAATGTAGTCAAACCCTTCTGCTTACTCAGGGTCTTCACCTTGACTCCCATGTCTGAATAAAATGACTCCACTGCAAGGTATATTTTAGTCCTATGTGTTTGGTGTCCTCTCTTTTGTGGAGTATTTTATAAGCTCGATTATATATATTTAGTTTGTTCTTATGTTAGGATTTTATATTCTTTTTTTAACTTTCCACATGGCACAAACCTTACCAGGAGTATTGGATGTCCATGCCAATGTCCTAGAGAGCCAAACCGACTTCTCACAGATCTACAGTAAATGGGATAGACTGCTTTTTTCCATAGTGGCAACTGGCACCAACCCTCTCTTCACTAGTTCTTGACCTTTGTAGAAGAAAGCAACATTCCCTTGTCTGGAGACACTTGAAAAAAAATCATACCTGAGGCAGGTTCTTCTCAATGTTACGCTTATCTTCCTCAAGATCTGATCTGCTTTCCCTCATTGCCTTCAGACCGATTACTATAGTAAGAGCTCAGCTAGTCCCAGAGCAGAAATACAGTTCTTGCTTTGGGAGGGAGTAGACTACGTGCCAAAGAAGTTTCAGGACCTGGTGAGTATGAATATTTCAGGAGAACACATGTATAGGGATCTTGAGGATACTGGATCTGGGATGGTGGTGGCAGGTGGGGATATAAAGCTGCGTGAAGTAAAGTTTATTGACACGGGAGCACTCCTCCATGACTTAGAGCTCAATGTTCTGGCAACGACACAAGGAGCCCGTCTAACATGCTGCTAAGATGGATCTTTGAAGCTTGCGCATGATAAGATCCTACTATAAATGAGGTGGAGATGCTGGAACTGCCTTGGCAAAGTACTGAGGAAAGAAGCCAAAGATTCAAAGAGGTAAAAATATTAGAATAAATTTATTATGTATGATCAGAAAAACTGGCACTTGACAATGTTCTCTGGGAGAACCAAGAGGACACTTCTTTCACTAAAGCAACGAGGAATACATTGCTAAGGAGCACCAGTTAATTTAAGAAGCTCTGCGATAAGTAACCCATTTAGGCTGGGGTTGAGAGAAGAAGGTGTTGCAAGGGAATTGAGATTACTAACATCAAGGAGATGATAGGATTCTGGAATGGCAGAGACAAATGGCAGCGCTTAACTCAGAATAAAGGGGATATAAACCTTAATGGGCATCAAGGCTACCTGTAATAGGAGTCAATATGCCTTGACCCTCAGGAATCAGTAGCAATAACTAATAAGTCATGGTATTCCCCGGGGAGAGGGAGATGGAGAGCCAATCATAATGTTATTCGACTTGCAAAAAAAGAAAAAATCAAAAGCTGGTGAACAGAAAAACCTTCACCAGCTTTCACTTCAGAGGAAAAGAGTCCCTTACCCTGTTTCCAAATATGTCATTTCACAGACCCAAAGCCCACTCATTGAAGGAGAGGTGGATCCCCTTGAGGAAAGACAGTGCAATGCTACTGCAAGTACATATGGTAAACATTCCCATGATCCTTCCCAAAGGGGATCTAAGGTTTATCAGGGTTAATATATACTGACAAAAAGGGAATCCTCAGACTTTTAAAGAACTGCTGAATATAGGGACTATGGTTCCGTGTTCATACTGACTCAAGGGTCTTGAAGTATCTTCATTATCCTCCAGTTGAAAGGGGTCATAGGGAGGCCAGGTTAGAAATGGAGTTCAGTATGTCTCAGATGGGTTCAGTGGATCTATTGGATCTACCCTGTGGTTATTTCTCTGGTTTCTGAGTATGCAGTTGGGATGTATACAGTTAGTAGCTGGGAGAACCCTCATATTGGTTTCCCAAACTGTGAAGAGCCATTATGGCAAGAAATTTGAAACTGTCCCTTCCCTCAGGCAAGTTAGCATGCTAAAATAATAATACACACTGGCAGAATTGTGCACCAGCTACCCAGCGTGGTTGCTAAATCAATAATACATCATGGAATTTGGGGGTTATTTTTTTCCTTCCCTGTTTCACTCCTCCAGACCTTCAATCTTGCTCCTTGGGATTACTTCTCAAATAAACTACCTGCAAACAAGACTGATTTGGGGGAGACTTTGGATAAGATGATTCCTCAGTGGCCTTGTCTGTGTTATTCCACTTATTTGGGGGAACTATACCTTTACCTTCGGTGGCCACATTATTTGAATGGAAGCTGCCATATTCTTAGGGAACTTCGTTTTCCTGGCCATAGTAGTTTATCAAGGGATGGATATGGGACACAAAATGGGCCAAGTAGAGTTCTTCTCCAAATTTTCTCTATCTGGAGTTATTGGAAAAAATAGCCTCAAGCCTGGGCACTACTAGCAGAACAAAGAGTCTGGCCAGACCTGCAAAATCTCGTATCTGCTAAAGCCGCCATGTCTGTTTACACCTCTTTGGAAGAATGCATTTGATCTCCCCTCCCTTTCCAAAATATTTTGAGTGTATCTTATTGAGGCATTTAAATCACATCCAGAAATATAGCTCTTGAGCTTCCAGTCCCTTGAATACAGGGGAAAGCATAGAAGAGGGTGGAAATCAATGTCGATTGCTAATAGACAGTATCAATATGGGAGATAGTGTATACTTCATAGGATTGGGGATGATTAAATGAGATTATATGCATATGGCTGGTTCAGGGTAGGAATTAAATATATGACAGCAAATTCAACTAAAAAAACAGGAAAAGCTATATTGCCATGGGGAAAGACTATATCTATTATGGCCTATTTCCCTTTAACAATTCTAAAGGGATAAAATAATCAGCCATTTCTATAAACAGGTAACATAAAAGATGGATCATCTTTTGTGCCAGTATATTATTGCTGAAGGTATTATTTAATCTGTGAGATAGACATTATTATCTCCATTTTACAGATGGAGAAACAGGCTTTGAAGAACTATGTATTTTGGTCTCATTTGTGTGGTAAGTGAACAGAAATAGTCCTTGAACCCAGTGTTTTTTAGCTTCAAAATTTATGGTCTTTTCTCTGTACCATGATGAGTTATAACAGAAGTACAAATGGCCTTTGGAGTATAAGTGAATTAATCTGAGTTGGGGGAATCTGGGAACCATTTTGGAGGAAGCAAGCCTTACGTCTGGCCTTTTGAATAACCAACAGGTGACTATGGGGGAGGAAAATACATTCCAGTTGAGGACAAGCCTAGAGAGAAGAAAGCATAAAGCCTATCTGGAGAGTGATGAGTGGCTTGGGGTTCAGAATTCAGTGGAAGTGCAAGAAAGCAAGACCCAGATGAAGTTCAGCGAGGTCAGTGACTGGATCTGGTGTTGCTCACCATTGTGTCCTCAGGGAGCAAGAAGCACCTGGCACAGAGTGGACCTAATGAATATTTGTTAAGTAAATTGACTGACGATAAGTCTAGAAGTATGGCTGGGGTCAAGATTTGAAAGTCTTTGAAATAAGAGATCTTTTAGTAATAAATTCTTCCTTTAAAATTATTTTTAAATGGAAAACATCTTTAGAAAAGTTTAAGATATATCCAGGATAAATTATTTACAAATTATTTTGCAGATATCCTTTTATGAACATGGATTATCTACAAAAAGTGAATATTGTACACACTTGACAATGTCCACTTGACACCTACACCCATGCAGATTAAAAATTGCTATTTTTTCTCCTACAACAATGTTTTATGAATACTTGATCCTGTATTTGAATTTTTTTGTTTGAGTTAAGTACCTTAATGGGTTTTGCTTTGCAAAGGTAAATTCAAAACTGAATTTGTGGAAAGTGTTCAAGAAATAGAATTGTTTTTCAAAATAGGAGAGTTTGGAGTTCTTCAGGGAACCCAGAAGGGGAGGGGTGGGGTGAGAAAGAGAAATAGGAGGAGCAAGAGAGAGAGATAGATAGCAAGATAATGGTCATAGCCTGGTGCCATATAGGGTGAAGAGGGAGCTCTAAGAACTTGTAGGGACCGAAATCACTGACTTTGCATCTTTTTTTGTTGTTGTAGTTCCCCCAGTGAAGCCACCACCACCACTTCAGGTCTCCAACCAACCAACAGTAAATAAATAATATGAACAATGCCAAACCACTCAAGGTCTATTGTTAAATAGAGGCTCAGAGAAATGCAGTGACCCACCCAAGATGACAGTGTTAAGTGGTGTTGTCAGTAGCATGCCCAGGCTGTCTTACCCCAGGACTTGACAGAAACCTTGGGGAGGGCATCAGACTTTCCTTAAATTGTGAAATGGAGGTTCAAGCATATCTTAGTAGGATAAGTTTCACATAGAAAAAAAGTTTGCAGGTATAGAACCAAAGGCAAATAGTATATCTGAGCACAAGTACTGAAAAGAAAATGTTAGCAAATCAAAGAACTAGTTAAAATTCTTATAGCAGCTCAAAATGATCATCATAAACTCTCTGAGACCCTGAACTCTGAAAATTAAGTCGAATAAAAGAAATGTTGCTCATAGAAAACCTTAATTGTTCCAGTGAATTTTTTTCATAAATTTCTTTAATGTAATGATAAAATACTTGACTGCTTAGAAAACCCAAATAGTTATATTTGTAAACCTTCCAATGACTCTGAAGGATTCAGAAAGTATAAAAAGTTATAATGAGCATCCTATAGCATTATAACTGCCTTTGCTGAATAGATTGTATTCTGATCTGTGATATTGTTATTTATGTACTTGTATTTTCTCTTCCACTAGATTTCAGTTCAGCTTTGCACTCCTTCAAACTGTGTTGTATATAGTAAATGATGAATAGATGCTGAATTCAATTGACAGTATTCCCAGTGCTAATCACATGTAGTAGAAGAGAATAAAACCTAAGTTATCTTAGTAATTTAACATTTGCTTGAAAAGAGTACGAATGTGTTTTTGAAACTCTTAGAATTTTATTGTTTCTATTATGAAATTAAAATATAATTTAGGATCACCTGAATTATCACACCTTTCTTCTAAGGAGCTCATTGCTCCCCGTGGGCTTCAAGGCCACCATTTAAGTAATACACAGCCATTGCTGATCCCACAAAGACTTCTACCACCCCTGGCTCAGAGAGAGATGTTTTGCTTGGAATGGAGAAGCGGCTCCTGCATTGGGGGGTGGAGGGGGCGTGGGGGGGATACAAATACGTATTAAATATGAAGAAGAAAATGACTATAACCTTTGTAAACATTTTGGTGAATCTTTAGATTCTTTTTTCCTGAACTTTTATTTCATAGTTACAGTTATATACTATATGGTCTATTGGTATCTGTGTGTGTGTGTGTGTGTGTGTGTGTATTTCCTCACTGTTCAAGACAAGTCCTTAGTGACACAGATAAACATCTCCTGAAGTTGGATTAGGGTGACATTTCTCAAGTTGTAGGTAATGACTGATAGAAGATTCATAACTCAGACAAAGAGGCTTTGAAATGCAAAGTTATTTGGAAGATTAGTTTCAAATATTTTCCATGGGCAGGAAAATAGAATTTGTCCCTGTTTGAGCCAGTAACTGATACATAACAGAGTACCTTTGTACCATCAGGTGCATGACAGTGAAAGGAATGTTGACAGATGGCAGAGGATGGGTGACAGTGGCTGCCCATCAGGTGGTAAGTACTTTGTGTAAGAGCGTGTTTATAGATTTCTGGCCCTCTTTTTTCATAACTGCTCCACTTCAAGTGTGGTCTCTTGAACCACAAGAGTGTTTGCTACCCTCCTTCCTTCTTGGCTTGCTCTCTCTCTCTCTCTGCTTTGTATTCTGGAGTCACATCAGGCGCTGTAAAATCAAGGTCTCACATTCCAGTCCACGATTACATTTTAGTTGGTCAAGACTTCTAGACTTCCTGGAATGCCAATTCCAGGAGAATTTCCTTTGTTTGCCAACAATCACCTTGAGGTATGACCACTTGCCCTTCCCCTGGGCTAAGAGAGAATGCCTCAATGCTCACTCTGGAATAAACCCCCTTAGGTGTTTCAGGGAGGACAAGATTCAACCTGCCTAGATCTGGTTCCTGCTACAGAAAAAAACTCAGTTTTCAGGGCTTCATCTTTGTGGCTTCCACTCTGCTGCTTCTCCTGGATGTCTTCAATGTCATCCACAGTGGCCACCATTTTTTAAAACCAAGTTCAGTCTCTGAGCAAAGTACCTGGTCTTTACATGTTCACTGCCCTTTAATGCTGGGTGGGCCAATAGCTCTACTGCTCCTGTCTCTCAATCTACTCCGGACTTTAGAGAGAGACCCAGGCTTTTGGCTCTATCTTTGCCTGCATTGCTTCCACTAAGGATTCTGAGCAACCATTCACTCCAAAAAGTGGTTGCCTGTATTAAGAGGCAGCTACCTCTGAGTTGAGAAAGCCTCTTTTCTCACTCTGCTGGGCTTTTAGAATCTTCCTGGTATATTTGAGACTGCTGGGCCTGGGGAGCAAAGAAAGTCCCACAATCCTCCTGAGATGTTATGCTCTTAAGACATTGTTCTTCATTGCAGAAATGCCCACAGTAGTCCAGGGATTGGCATTTGCTTTAACTGAGGGCTTCCCTGGTGGAGCAGTGGTTGAGAGTCCGCCTGCCGATGCAGGGGACATGGGTTCATGCCCCGGTCCGGGAAGATCCCACATGCCACAGAGCGGCTGGGCCCGTGAGCCATGGCCGCTGAGCCTGGGCGTCCGGAGCCTGTGCTCCGCAACGGGAGAGGCCACAACAGTGAGAGGCCCGCGTACCGCAAAAAAAAAAAAAGAAAAAAAGAAAAAGAAATATTTGTATTAACTGCTAATTATTTGGTTCTCAGGTTGGGCCATGTTCTCACACATATTATTTCATTTTTATCATCACAGAACATATGGGAAAATAGATATTATTTATCCTATCACAGGTGAGCAGAAGTTGAGAAGACTGATTGACTTTCCAAAGGCACAGAGTTAATAAATGGCAAAACTGAAACTCAAATCTAGGATAGACTGACTCCAAATCCTGGCTCTTAGTCACCATGCTAACAGCCTCCCACAGAGAAAACATTGAGATCCACTCCATTAGCATGAAAGCATGGGTCACATTATTTTAACACAGGTTATTTGAAATCTGCACGAATCAGCCAATGATTCACAGGGTCCAACTATATGCAAGATACATCAGCAGGTACAGTGAAGGACAAGCCAAAGTGTGACACGGTCCTTGCTCTGAAGTTGGAGAGGTGGCATCAAACTGAGTGCAGAATCAAAATGCAAGAGTTAAGAGAACATTAGGTAACAATGTAAGAGATACCACAAATAAAACAGAAAATTTACTATGTATCAGACCCTGTTCCTTTAAAAACATTTTTATTGTGGTATAATATACTTTTTTTAACCTTTGTGTGGTATAATATACATAACAAAATTCACCACTTTAACCATTTTTAAGTGTACAGTTCAGTGACATTACATACATTCACATTGCTGTGCAGTTATTACCACTTTCCATCTCCAGAACTTTTTCATCAACCCAAATTGGAGCTCTGTATCCAATAAACAATAACTCCCCTTTCTTTCCTCCCTCCAGCCTCTGGTAACTCCTGCTCTACTTTCTGTCTCTATGTATTTTACTATACTAGGGACCTCATACAATATTTGTCCTTTTGTGTCTGGCTTATTTCACTGAGCGTAATGGTTTAAGGTTGATCCATGTTGCAGCATGCATCAGAATTGCATTCCTTTTTAAGGCTGAATAATAAATATTCCATTATATGTTTCTATGACATTTTTTTTTTGTCCATTTGTCTGTTGGTGAACATTTGGGTTGTTCCAAGACTTTTACAAGGGTTAACTTTACCTTTGAGGTTATCCCCATTTTCAGATGAAAAAACTGAAGCTGAGATAGATTAAAGAACTTGCCCAGTAAGTAGCAAATTTGAATCCAGAAGCCTGAGTAAAGAGCCTGAAGTCTTAGCCGTTATGCTCTGCTGTCCCTATGTTTTTAAGTGAAAGGTACAGTTAACTTAATTAAGTATGTCTAAGGAGGAAATCCCCACAGGTTGGACTGGGAGAGGAGCTCTTCATGGCAGCTGTGGCTCTGGCTCTGAACCCTATAGGAAGTGAAAGATTGAAATAAACCGTGGGCTACAAGAGCCAAAGTGTGAAAAGGTGGGGACCGGGTTTGCCTTGAGGGGAAGAGTTACATAAGGACCTGCAGGGTGAGCCATTTTCCACAAGAGAGACCGTGTGCCAAGCAAAACATCTGCTGAAAAAGTAAGGCAAGCAGTGACCCAAGCAGCTCCCCACAGCCTGCTTGACAGACACAGCCTTGTCAGGACTGCACTTCCTTAAACACAGCCATTGAGTCCAGAGGATTAAAGGGCTTTGAAAGCTGAATAATATACATTTCCCCCAAAACCTGTAGTACATTTAACTTTTTAAATCAAATGACATTTTAAGTGCACTAGAAAGACTGGCTCTTAAATATGTCATTCCATTTTTATTGTAGCGTGGACTACAGACCATTTCCTTACATTATATTTCACGGAGTCATTCATCAATACTGTCTAAAGACAATTCACCTTTTCACTGTTTTACCTCCTCCAGTGATTCTTTCAACTGAGGTCTGGGTAGATGACAGCAGGAGCAGTTAAGAATTGGCCTGGAGCCACCAATGTTTAAATGAGGATTTAAGACTGATCGCCTTGAAAGCAAAATCTCTGGCTTCTTTTACCTCTGTCTCCCTTGGAGCCCAGCACCAAGTAGTTATCCAAAACTTTGAAAATATGGCCTCTTGGATGGAATGGAACCAAAAGGCAGGGATGTTTGGAATGAAAGGGAAACAAGGCCCTGGTCTGGACTCAGCCACTCTGACATTGTGACCACCAGCAAATTACTTAAATGTTCTGGACATCAGTATTCTTAGTTGAAAAATGGAACTCATCATGCCTGTTATTGAGAATAAAAATATTTTTTTTGTTTCTCTTTTCTTTTTCAGCCCATGACTCCTCAGCTTAGATGTCTACCCACTCACTGAGAAACCAGTGCCCCAATCCAACACAGCTAGCACTGTTTTACTAAACTCACAGCTTCTAGTTCCTAAAGGGAGAACGCTCAGGCAATCACACAAAAAAGAAGGTTAATGACAGACTAACGCTCTCCCAAGTCAGAATGGGATAAACTCAGCTAAGGCAGGCAAAATGCTATGGGATAGGGGAAATGGAAAGTTATTGTTTAATGGGTACAGAGTTTCAGTTTGGGTTAATGAAGAAACTCTAAAGACGGTGTTAGGACTCGGGGCGGGGGGGCCACCCCAAAACATGCCACAGTGGCATATTGATTATTTTGAATTGAAGTTGCTTGAAAAGCAGCCAATTCAAGAAGGAAACTCTGACCCTCCTCTGTCCAGCTAAAAAAAGCAGGAAATAAATCTCTCATATGAAGGGTATATTCTCTACATCTGGAGGTAGGAGGATACCCTTATCACCAAAGATAGGGAATTTGGAGCCAAGAAACCTGTATTAATAACAAACCTTGTTACTTACTTTAATTTACTACCTCAAGCCCAAACTCTATTTAGATTCTTCACTAATTAACCACCCAAAACCTAAGTTTCTTTGTCCTGTCAAGTCCTCACAAATTAAAAAAATTTTTCTAAAAACTATAAAAGCTGCCTACTTTGGCCACTTCTTAAGTCCATTTCTATGGAACTTCCATGGGCATAAATTAAAATCTGTTTCTTTTTCTCCTGCTAATCTACCTTTTGTTAATTTTATTATTAGTCCAACCACAAGAACTCAAGAGAGGTAGAGGGAGAATTTTCCCCCTCGCCGACAATGGGTAGATGATTGCACAACAATGTGAATGTACTTAATGCCATTCGTTGAACCGTACACTTACAAATGGTTAAGATGGTAATTTTTATGTTATGTCTATTTTTCCACAATAAAAAAATGCTTTAGAATGCCTATACAAACTGTATATTTTCTGAATCTTTTGAGATTATAATAAGGGTTACAAATATAACATTTTGGGTTTTCTAAGCTTTATCAGAGAGAGCTGTTTTATGGGCTGATCAGCAGCTTATGACATGACTCAGCACAAAAAGATGAAATGGGACTCTCTCCTTCCCTCCCCCTCCCTCTCCCTTTCCCTCTCCCCTCCCATCTCATTGGGAAATAGTGAAATAGGTTTTAAGGACAGCAGAAGTAGATGTTGAAAGGAAGCACACGGAGCAGCCATGACGTAGTAACTGTCAGGGCGACAAGGGAGGAAACAAGAGTAGAGAGGCCTTGAGTCAGAACAAGCCCTAGCTATTATCATAAAATGGAAACTGTGAGCAAGCAGGTGCTACAAGGTAGAGGAGAGAGAAACAAGGGACAAAAATAGGCTAGTTTCAAAAACAGCTAGATCCCAAGAGGAGCAGGCAAGTGAGGAAGAGCAGAGTGAGGTGAGCAGGAAGCCTTGTAGAGTAAGTCCCTGAAAGTCTGCTGCTCCCACTGTGGTCTTCATACAACCCAGAAACTCAGATTTTCTGTGTCCACATAGTTAGGATATTCATGGGGGTCCATGCACAAACATCCCTGCAGAAACAAACCCACCATACCAGGCATTACTCAGACCTCTT
The DNA here is from genome assembly GCF_949752795.1 of Hyperoodon ampullatus. Lineage (NCBI taxonomy): Eukaryota > Metazoa > Chordata > Mammalia > Artiodactyla > Ziphiidae > Hyperoodon > Hyperoodon ampullatus. The sequence continues at coordinate 84,411,192 of NC_136915.1, read as the reverse complement.
TTATGTTACTTATTCCATTTGTGAGAGATTCTTCAGTTTCAGGTGTAGAAATGAAACACAATATAAAGAAATGCAGTAAAAATGAACATTGATTGTGAATGGTAATCTATTGGGAACTTTGCTAAGAATAGGATAATTTAATTGGAAGAAAATATAGCTGAAATGATGTTAGTAAATAAGACCTATAACAATCATCACTGCTACCACATTAATAGCTACTCAATAACAGGTCTAAAGAGGAGTGCTGGAAGGTTGTTGTTAGCAGTAGAGCCTGAGACAAAGGCTTGTGTACCCTTAGTTGATGTAGAAATGTGATACCTAGGAACACGGAAAGAGGGATGAGAGTAAAAAAGGGAAGAAGAGAAAACCAATACAGGAATGCATTATCCCTATGGGTTGGTTACTCCTAAGGGTGGCCAGTTATTTTGAGAATCTTTTGAGAATCATGAAGCATGCCTCAAAACTATTCACTTGGGACTTCCCTGGTGGTCCAGTGGTAAAGAATCCGCCTTCCAGTGCAGGGGATGTGGGTTCAATCCCTGGTCGGGGAACTAAGATCCCACATGCTGTGGGGCAACTAAGCCCTTGCGCCACAACTACTGAGTTTGCGCACCTCAACGAGAGAGCCCGCATGCTGCAAACTACAGAGCCCATGTGTCCTGGAGCTCATGAGCCACAACTAGAGAGAGAAAACCCGCATGCCGTAACTAGAGAGAAGCCTGCATGCCACAATGAAGAGCCTATGCTGCAACGAAAGATTCTGCATGCCTCAATGAAGATTCCGCAACTAAGACCGGGTGCAGCCAAAAAAATAAATTAAATAAATAATTTTTTTAAAAAGCTAAAAAAAAAAAAACCCTATTCACTCAGGGGAGGAAGACGGAAGCATTTATCCATAGGTTCCTGGCCTCTTCTGAACAAAGGTTGCCACTTGGAGAGTTAATAGCCCTTCATGGAACAAGTCCCCAGGGGTATCAGCATCAGAGAAGCCCTGACAAAGCTGATTTAAGCTTGCAAGGCTTTCATCATGGCAGCACGGCTGTTTATATAAGACATGTCTGATACAGCGTATCTGCTCCTTTTAGTCCAGGCCGTCCCCCTTGACCACAGTAAGCCCAGAGAGATGGGTTTTTCTAAGGGAAGTTAGGGAGAGAGACCTCACTAAGGTAGATACCAAAGGCCTCCAACCCCAGCTATCCAAAACTTTCTTCTGACTTCAAGTTCAATACAAATACTCTATCCATAGTTTAAGCTCATTTCCTAAAGAATATTATAGTAAATGAGAAAGCAAAAAAGTCACAAGGATGGCACATTGCACATACACATTTGTATGAAAGACATTTATTGTGTCATTATCATGGATAGGAAAGAAAAATTTGCCCCCTCAAAATGTCTCTTTGGCATGCAGACTTTTTCGAGCCAAAGACAATCAGAAAATAGAAGACTCAGGAAGTCTTTCTTAGTCTTTCTTTTTGCCTCCCCCTTAGCTGCCCAAGGAATTTAAATAAAGAGCTTGTTTTCGGAATAGAGCTATCACCAGAGATATCTGCAAAGAATATGGGCTAAGTGTGTGTGGGGAAACTAGGCAGGACCTAGAGATCAGAGTCCACGCTGTGTCCCACTGTCTCTGCATGGCCCAGCAAACATTTATTTACCAAAGACTTGCTTTTTCATCTCCATATGAATTGCCTTCCTCCCCTATGAATCCCCAAACCCCTACCCCCAACATCCTCTTTTGTCTTAAACTGAAGATGGTATTTAAGGTGAGAGTTTAGGCTATTTTGGCAAGTTACTCAGTTTTCCTGGGTCTCTCCGTTGTATACATGTTATTAAACTTTTATGTGATTTTCTTCGGTTAATTTGTATTATGTCAATTTAATTCTTAGACCAGCCAGAAGAACCTAAAAGGGTAGAGGAAAATTTCTTCCCTACACATGGAAAGGAAGGAAATCTACCCCTCTGAAATATGTTCACATCTTTAGGATTATACCTTTTTCAGTGTAAGTGATAATATACTTGTGTGGAAGTAGGAGAAGTAGTCTGGGGAAAGTTATATATAACATATGACAATGATACTTTTTAAATTAGTTTTTGATTGTTTAAATTATAAATTTAGAAACTCATTTTTAAGAGCCCTTACTAAGAAACTTGGGGCTGACTCCATTTCAAGATAATATAATAGGGACTTCCCTGGTAGTGCAGTGGTTAAGAATCTGCCTGCTAATGCAAGGGACATGGGTTCAAACCCCGGTCTGGGAAGAACCCACATGCTGCAGAGCAACTAAGCCTGTGCGTCACAACTACTGAGCCTGTGCTCTAGAGCTGTGAGCCACAACTACTGAGCCCACGTGCTGCAACTACTGAAGCCAACGTGCCTAGAGCACATGCTCCGCAACAAGAGAAACCACTGCTATGAGAAGCCTGGGCACCGCAACGAAGAGTAGCCCCTGCTTGCCACAACTAGAGAAAGCCCATGCACAGCAACAAAGACCCAACACAGCCAAAAAAAAAAAAAAAAAAAAAAAGATAATATAATAAATGACATGGCAGAACTTGGAGACTTCTATTATAAGAGATTCATTTCAGAGATTTCAGTCAGAAAATAGCAATATTGAGAGGTGTCTGGGAAGTGATGATTTATCCAGTGAAGTAAGCACTTGCCCTTGCCCTATGTACTTTCAGTGCTTGTCCTTCCCAAGTGCCTGGCATAGTCATATCAGCTTATCACTCCATAGAACAAAGTTCGTGTCCTTATTTTAACTAAGTCTCTCTTCACAGTCTGTGTATTAAAACAAACACTGCACAAATGTCAGAGCTACAAAATATGTGAAGCCAAAACTGATGGACCTGCAAAAATAAATAGACAAGTTCACAATTACAGTTGGAGATTTCAACACCCTTCTCTCAACAACTGATTGAACAAGTAGACAGGAAACTAGGAAGGATACAGAACTCAACAAGACCATTAACCAGCAAGATCAAACAAACATTTACAAAACACTCCACTTAACAACAGAACACATATTCTTTTCAAATACGTATGGAACATATACCAAGATATATGCTACCTAGAGTGGTAAAAATACAACTACACACCTATTAGAATGGCCCAAATCCAAGAATCTGACAACACCAAATGCTGCTGAGCATGTGGAGTAAAGGGAATCCTCAGAAAGTTATGCACCTGGGCCTGGAGGCAGGTAGCCTGGTTTGAAACCTGGCTCTGCCGCTTAAAGAATGTGTGACCTTGACTAAATCATCAACTCTCAGAAACTCAGACTCCCCATCTGTGAATGGAAATAGTAACTATTTTCTCTTTAAGCTGTTGCAGTTTTTAAGCTACACTGAAGTTTCACAAACTTAACACACCCATGTAACCAGCACCTCGATCATGAAACAGAACATTTCCCTGACTCCAGACATACTCCTGTGCTCTCTTCCTGTCATTATGTCCCGAAGTCCCGACCTTTCTAATGCCTAATGGCACAGATTAGTTTTTCATGCCTTGTACCTCATGTCAATGGAGTCATGTAACACATACTATTTTGTATTTGGCATCTTTCCTTAACACTATGTTCAGAGATTCTTCCATTGTATGTAATTATAAATTCTTCACGCACATTACTGTATAGTATTCCATTGTGTGAATATTCCACAGTGTATTTAAAATTCAGTTCTTGATGGGCATTTAAGATCATAGAGATGTTTTGGGGATTAAGTGGTGTGTACTGAACTTTCACACACTGAACACACCCAAGTAACCAGAAGTCAAGTAACAGAAGTCTTCTTCCTCTTCCCTTCCAGTCACCATGCCCCAAAGGTAACTGCTATTTTTATTTCAAATACTACATAATTTTTTAAAGCAGTGCCTGACTATTATTGTTGTTGAGGTCAGAAGAGACCTGATGTTATTTTTTCTCTTTAGCAACGGCTGTGCCAGAAAATCACTTGTAATCAATGAAAGTAGGCTCCCACTCTAAGAGAGGGTATTAGTGCCTTGAAATCACTTGTGCAAGGGTGACGCTGGGGCTTTGCTGAAGAGTCCATCACTTTAAACCACTGAGCATGACTTCCTGATTCTGGGAACAGGGCCCATGGGCCTCTAAATGTAGCCACCTAAAGAGGATTAACCTTATTTCTGTTGTCCAAGGAAATGGGCATAACCAGACCCTCTGTGACTTCGAAGTTTAAATAGAAAAGCTGGCCAAACAGGGAAATCAGCTCGGTGCTTTGTGACCAGCTAGAGGTGTGGGATAGGGAGGGTGGGAGGGAGAAGCAAGAGGGAGGAGATATGGGGATATATATATATGTATAGCTGATTCACTTTGTTTTAAAGCAGAAACTAACACACCATGGTAAAGCAATTATATTCCAATAAAGATGTTAAAAAAAAAAAAGAAAAGCTGGACAAAGGTTAGATCAATGTTTTTCAAATTATAGGTGTTGAACCATTAAGGGATCACAATCAGTTTTTTAATAGAATGACAGAGTAGAGAAAGAATGTATCAGTATGGATCATTTATACTAAGGGTAACTTTTGTGAAACTTTCGTTTCAAATTCATCTATATAAGCATGTGTGAGTGTGTGCTTGCATGTATTGGGTTGAGTAAATGTATTTCTCACTGTGGGTTGAGATACCCAAATTATTTTATTTATTTATTTTCTTTTTTTTTAAAATTAGTTATCTATTTTATATATATTACTCTATATAAGTCAATCCCAATCTCCCAGTTCATCCCACCCCCCACCTCCACTTCCCGCCCTTGGTGTCCATATGTTTGTCCTCTACATCTGTGTCTCTATTTCTGCCTTGCACACTCGTTCATCTGTACCATTTTTCTAGATTCCACATATATGCGTTAAAACATGATATTTGTTTTTCTCTTTCTGACTTACTTCACTCTGTATGACAGTCTCTAGGTCCATCCACGTCGCTACAAATAACCCAACTTCATTCCTTTTTATGGCTGAGTAATATTCCACTGTATATATGTACCACATCTTCTTTATCCATTTGTCTGTCAGTGGGCATTTAGGTTGATTCCATGATCTGGCTATTGTAAATAGTGCTGCAATGAACATTGGGGTGCATGTGTCTTTTTGAATTATGGTTTCCTCAGGGTATATGCCCAGGAGTGGGATTGCTGGGTTATGTGGTAATTCTGTTTTTAGTTTTTTAAGGAACCTCCGTACTGTTCTCCACAGTGGCTGTATCAATTTACATTCCCACCAACAGGGCAAGAGGGTTCCCTTTTCTCCATACCCTCTCCAGCATTTGTTGTTTGTGGATTTGCTGATAATGTCCATTCTAACTGGTGTGAGGTGATACCTCACTGTACTTTTGATTTGCATTTCTCTAATAATTAGTGATGCTGAGCAGCTTTTCATGTGCCTGTTGTCCATCTGTATGTCTTCTTTGGAGAAATCTCTATTTAGGTCATTGGCCATTTTTTGATTGGGTTCTTTGGTTTTTTTAATTGAGCTGTATGAGCTGTTTATATATTTTGGAGATTAATCTTTGTCCATTGATTCATTTGCAAATATTTTCTCCCATTCTGAAGGTTGTCTTTTCATCTTATTTATGGCTTCCTTTGCTGTGCAAAAGCTTTGAAGTTTCATTAGGTCCTATTTGCTTATTTTTGAGTTAATTTCCATTACTCTAGGAGGTGGGTCAAAAAGGATCTTGCTGTGATTTATGTCATAGAGTGTTCTTCCTATATTTTCCTCTAAGAGTTTTATAGTGTACAGTCCTACATTTAGGTCTTTAATCCATTTTGAGTTTATTTTTGTATATGGTGTTAGGGAGTGTTCTAATTTCATTCTTTTACATGTAGCTGTCCAGTTTTCCCAGCACCACTCATTGAAGAGACTGTCTTTTCTCCACTTGTATATCCTTGCCTCCTTTGTCAAAGATTAGTTGACCACAGGTGTGTAGGTTTATCTCTGGGCTTTCTATCCTGTTCCATTGATCTATATTTCTGTTTCTGTGCCAGGACCATATTGTCTTGATTACTGTAGCTTTGTAGTATAGTCTGAAGTCAGGAAGTATGATTCCTCCAGCTCTGTTTTTTTCCTGTCAGTATTGCTTTGGCTATTCGGGGTCTTTTGTGACTCCATACAAATTTTAAGATTTTTTGTTTTAGTTCTGTAAAAAATGCCATAGGTAATTTGATAGGGATTGCATTAAATCTGTAGATTGCTTTGCGTAGTGTAGTCATTTTCACAATGTTGACCCTTCCAATCCAAGAACATGATATATCTCTCCATTTGTTTGTGTCATCTTTAATTTCTTTCATCAGTGTCTTATAGTTTTCTGAGTACAGGTCTTTTACTTCCTTAGGTAGGTTGATTCCTAGGTATTTTTTTCTTTTTGTTGCAATGGTGATTGGGATTGTTTCCTTAATTTCTCTTTCTGATCTTTCGTTGTTATTGTATAGGAATGCAAGAGATTTCTGTGCATTAATTTTGTATCCTGCAACTTTACCAAATTCATTGATTAGCTCTAGTAATTTTCTGGTGGCATCTTTAGGATTCTGTATGTATAGTATTATGTCATCTGCAAACAGTGACAGTTTTACTTCTTCTTTTCCAATTTGGATTCCTTTTATTTCTTTTTCTTATCTGATTGCCATGGCTAGGACTTGCAAAACTATGTTGAATAAAAGTGGTAAGAGTGGATATCCTTGTCTTGTTCCTAATCTTAGAGGAAATGCTTTCAGTTTTTTACCATTGAGAATGATGTTTGCTGTGGGTTTGTCATATATGGCCTTTATTATGTTAAGGTAGGTTCCCTCTATGCCCACTTTCTGGAGAGTTTGTGTCATAAATCGGTGTTGAATTTTGTCAGAAGATTTTTCTGCATCTGTTGAGATGATCATATGGTTTTTATTCTTCAGTTTGTTAATATGGAGTATCATGTTGATTTGCATATATTGAAGAATCCTTTCATCCCTGGGAAATCCCACTTGATCATGATGTATTATCCTCTTAATGTGTTGTTAGATTCTGTTTGCTAGTATTTTGTTGAGGATTTTTGCATCTATGTTAATCAATCTGTAATTTTCTTTTTTTGTAGTGTTTTTGTCTGGTTTTGGTATCAGGGTGATGGTGGCCTTGTAGAATGAGTTTGGGAGTACTCCTCCCTCTGTTATATTTTGGAAGAGTTTGAGAAGGATGCATGTTAGCTATCTTCTGAACGTTTGATAGAATTCATCTGTGAAGCCATCTGGTCCTGGACTTTTGTTTGTTGGAAGATTTTTCATCACAGTTTCAATTTCATTACTTGTGATTGGCCTGTTCATATTTTCTATTTCTTCCTGGTTCAGCCTTGGAAGTTTATACCTTTCTGAGAATTTGTCCATTTCTTCCAGGTTGTCCATTTTGTTTGGCATAGAGTTTCTTGTAGTAGTCTCTTATGATGCTTTGTATTTCTGTGGTGTCTGTTGTATCTTCTCCTTTTTCATTTCTAATTTTATTGATTTGAGTCCTCTCCCTCTTTTTCTTGATGAGTCTGACTAAAGGTTTATCAATCTTGTTTATCTTCTCAAAGAACTAGCTTTTTAGCTTTATTGATCTTTGCTATTGTTTTCTTTGTTTCTATTTCATTTATTTCTACTCTGATGTTTATGGTTTCTTTCCTTCTACTAACTTTGGGTTTTGTTTGTTTTTTCTCTAGCTCCTTCAGGTGTAAGGTTAGATTGTTTATCTGAGATTTTTCTTGTTTCTTGAGGTAGGATTGTATTGCTATAAACTTCCCTTTTAGGACTGCTTTTGCTGCATCCCATAGGTTTTAGATCACTGTGTTTTCGTTGTCATTTGTCTCTAGGTATTTTTTGATTTCCTCTACGATTTCTTCAGTGATCTTTTTTTTTTTTTTGCGGTACGTGGGCCTCTCACTGTTGTGGCCTCTCCCGTTGTGGAGCACAGGCTCTGGATGCACAGGCTCAGCGGCCATGGCTCACGGACCCAGCCGCTCCGCGGCATGCGGGATCTTCCCAGACCGGGGCATGAACCCATGTCCCCTGCATCAGCAGGCGAGCTCTCAACCACTGCGCCACCAGGGAAGCCCTCTTCAGTGATCTTTTGGTTATTTAGTAATGTATTGTTTAGCCTCAATGTGTTTGTGTTTTTTACGATTTTTTCCCTGTAATTGATTTCTAATCTCATAGCATTATGGTCGGAAAAGATGCATGATATGATTTCAATGTTCTTAAATTTACTGAGGCTTGATTTGTGACCCAAGATGTGAATTTTCCTGGAGAATGTTAGTGTGCACTTGAGAAGAAAGTGTAATCTGCTGTTTTCGGAAGGAATGTCTTATAAGTATCATTAAATCTATCTGGTCTATTGTGTCGTTTAAAGCTTGTGTTTCCTTATTAATTTTCTGTCTGGATGATGTGTCCATTGATGTATGTGAGGTGTTAAAGTCCCCCACTATCATTGTGTTACTGTTGATTTCCTCTTTTATAGCTGTTAGCATTTGTCTAATGTATTGAGGTACTCCTATGTTGGGTGCATATACATTTATAATTGTTATATCTTCTTCTTGGATTGATGCCTTGATCATTATGGAGTGTCCTTTTTGTCTCTTGTAACACTCTTTATTTTAAAGTCTATTTTATCTGATATGAGTGTTGCTATTCCAGCTTTCTTTTGATTTCCATTTGCATGGAATATCTTTTTCCATCTTCTCACTTTCAGTCTGTATGTGTCCCTAGATTTGAAGGGGGTCTCTTGTAGACAGCATATTGATGGGTCTTGTTTTTGTATCCATTCAGTGATCCTGTGTCTTTTGGTTTGAGCATTTAATCCATTCACATTTAAGGTAATTATCAATATATATGTTCCTATTACCATTTTCTTAATTGTTTTGGGTTTGGTTTTGTATTTCCTTTTCTTCTCTTGTGTTTCCCACTTAGAGAAGTTCCTGTAGCATTTGTTGTAGAGTTGGTTTGGTGGTGCTGAATTCTCTTAGCTTTTGTTTGTCTGTAATGTTTTGATTTCTCTGTTGAATCTGAATGAGATCCTTGCTGGGTTGAGGAATCTTGGTTGTAGGTTCTTCCCTTTCTTCACTTTAAATATATTGCACCTCTCCCTTCTGGCTTGTAGAGTTTCGGCTGAGAAATCAGATGTTAACCTTATGGGAGTTCCCTTGTATGTTATTTGTCATTTTTCCCTTGTTGCTTTTAATAATTTTGCTTTGTCTTTAGTTATTTTCAATTTGATTACTATGTGTCTCGGCATGTTTCTCCTTGGGTTTATCCTGTATGGGACTCGCTGCGCTTCCTGGACTTGGGTGGCTATTTTCTTTCCCATGTTAAGGAAGTTTTCCACTATAATCTCTTCAAATATTTTCTTGGGTCCTTTTTCTCTCTCTTCTCCTTCTGGGACCCCTATAATGTGAATGTTCTTGCGTTTAATGTTGTCCCAGTGGTCTATTAGGCTGTCTTCATTTCTCTTCATTCTTTTTTATTTAGGTTGCCTATCTCCACTTCATTTAGTTGTTTTTCTGGTGTTTTATCTTGTTCCTTCACCTGCTACATAGTCCTCTGCCTTTTCATTTTGTCTGTCTTTCTGTGAATGTGGTTTTCATTCCACAGGCTGTAGGACTGTAGTTCTTTTTGCTTCTGCTGTCTACCCTTTGGTGGATGAGGCTATCCTGAGACAAACGTTTTAGATGGACCCAGAGGAAAACAAGAGATTCAGGGCTCTGACCTGACACAGCTCTTTTAGGGCTAGCTGGGACCCAGAATGTGGCTGTCCACATAATCTGAATATGTGCTCGCTCTATGTATCTATCATCGATCATCTTTTATCTATCTGTCTATCTATCTATCTATCTATCTATCTATGTATCTTTCTACCTTTCTACCTGCTGTCTGCCTACTTACTTAACAAAATGTAACAGTGAAGTGTAAATACTGGCATTATAAGCAAATTTCACTTGTCTATAAAAACAGATGCTCAACACATATTTCTTGGATGAATAAATGAATGACTTTTCTTCTGTGTACTTTCTGTTCAATTCTAAACCCCATGAGAACAGAGACCATGTCCGTTTTTGTTTGGTATTGCATTCCTAATGCATAAATGCAGTAGGATCTTAGAAATATTTTTTGCTTCAATGAAGTGTTTTTTTATTCTCTACATTAAACGTATGTTGCTTTTTAAAATTGAAATATAGTTGATATACAGTATTATATTAGTTTCAGAAGTACTACATATTGCTTTGACATTTGCATATATTATGAAATGAACGCCTGTAACCATCTGTCCCCACACAAAATTATTACAATATTATTGATCATATTTCTTATGCTGTAAATTACATCATCATGGCTTATTTTATAACTGGAGGTTTGTACCTTTTAATCCCCTTCACCTATTTCACCCCTCCACCATGGCCCTCCCCTCTGGCAACCACCCGTTTGTTCTCTGTACCTATGAGTCTCTTTTCATTTTGTTTAGTTAGTTTGATTTTTTAGATTCCGCATGTAAGTGAGATTATATGGTATTTGTCTTTCTCTGTCTGATTTATTTCACTTAGCATAATACCCTCTAGATCCATCCATGTTGTTACAAATGGCAAGCTTTCTCTTTTGTGTGGCTGAGTAATATTCCACTGTACATATACCACATCATCTTTATCCATTCATCTATCGATGGAGTCTTTGGCTGCTTCCATGTCTTGGCTATTGTAAATAATGTTGCTATGAACACTGGAGTGTGTATATCTTCTCAAATTAGTGTCTTTGTTTTGTTTGGGTAAATACCCAGAAGTGAAATTGTTCGATCATATGGTAATTGTATTTCTAATTTTTTGAGGAGCTTCTATACTGTTTCCCACAGTGGCTTCTATGGAATTTACAATCTCACTGACAGTGCATGAGGGTTCCCTTTTCTCCACAGCCTCACCAACACCTGTTATTTGTTGTCTTTTTGAAGGTAATCATTCTGACAGGTGAGTGGTGGTATCTCACTGTGGTTTTAATTTGCATTTCCCTGATGATTTGTGATGTTGACATCTTTTTCATGTGTCTGTTGTCTGTCTGTATATATTCTTCAGAAAAATGTCTATTCAGGTCCTCTGCTCATATTTTAATCGGGTTGTTTGTTTTTGATGTTGAGTTGACTGAGTTTTTGGTTTATGTTGGAAATTAACCTCTTATTGGATATATCATTTGTAAATATCTTCAGTAGGCTGCCTTTTCATTTTGTTGACAGTTCCCTTTGTGCAAAAGCTTTTTAGTTTGATGTAGTTTCATTCGTTTATTTTTGCCTGAGGGCAGTCAGTACAAGCTGTCCCATTTGTTCACACTGTCAGCTGGGTGGCATTTGCCTATCAGAGGAAATAGCTTAGTTAAGAAACTGAGGGTAGGGAAAATATCTGGAGGTGTTAACAGATTTTTTTCTGAAAGATACAGGAACTGGGGATATCCTCTGTTGTTTCTGATTGACTTCTCAGTAAGGTTAGAGGAAATGGTGGTCAAATCATGGTCAGAGGCATCTGGTAGAGGATGACAGATCCAGGAGTCAGTAAAACCTAATGCACATGCAGTGGTTTGGGAGAAACTTACCAGGAGGTTTTACTTCATGAAGAAGGCTCCAGGGGTGATTCTGAAAACAAAGATCATTCAAATCCATCTCTGCTCTGTGTCTCTTGGGGTCTAAAGTGCTCCCAATCCCAAGTGCTGCTGTTGTCAGCCCTCCATTGCTTCAAAATTAGTGTGTCCAATTGCAGTACTGATAATTTCACCTTTTTTGCAGTTATCCCCTAATCACACCCAGACTTTCCATTCAGAAAAAAAAGGTGCAAGACTTGGACATTTTAATAAAAGTTATAAACCCATGATGGCCCCCTCATTGGCCTGTGGACCACTGCAGGAGGATTTGTTGATAGTGTGATCAGCCAAGTGGCAATTATCCTTATGATCTAGGACCAAGTCCATCCAACTACAGAATCCAGGTGGCTGAATCAGAATTAAGTTTGAATCTCCCAGGCTCCATTTTGGCTGAGCTGCCATCTGGAGGGTGTACCAACCAGGCTGGCCTGGGATTGCTATTAGGGGAGAGAAAGACATATCATGCCCAGGAGTGGTCAGGAAAAAATCTCAGTTTTTCAAAGCAAGTCTATATCATCCCCCACCCCTTTTGTCCTGATCATTACCCAGAAAGCAGCCAAGAGGAAGTGACCCCTTTCTGAGGATAGCAGCATTCAGTGACCAAACTGCCTTACTAAAGTGCATGGACCAGGAGAATGTGAAGGAAGTAGAATTAGAAATTTTTTGAGTCAATTTTTGAGGAGGTCATTCCAGTGCTAGATGTCTGTGGATGGTAGGGAGCATGGAAGGTCCATCAAATATCTGTACTCTGTATGTCTTCTTTGGTGTAAAGCAATTATACTCCAATAAAGATATAAAAAAAATTTAATACCACACACACAAATCTATACTATCAGCAGCCGAGGTGAGGGTAGAGGGGGAAGAGGGGAGGAGGGGTACAGAGGAAAGGAGCCTTCTAGGTCAGTAAGGCTTTACCTTTATTTTTAGTTTCAAACAGGGTGATGGCTGTTCATGGCTCCATCAAGTGAACTTGCAATGCTTTCGGCTGGTTCAACAATTTAAAGTGGGTAAAGACCCTCATGGTTGATACTGCCTACTCTGGCTTTGGGAGCCCTTTGGCTCAGCAGCCATGGCCACATTTTTTCTGGCTGGTGTCACTGGATTTCCTTCCTTCTGCTGACTTGGGCTTGGCTCATACAGTGGCAATTTTTTTTTTTTTAAGAGATTACTTCAACCTGAGGTATTTGCTGCCCCACTTTAAAAAAATATCCCTTTGGCTTCATTTAGTTCCAATGTAAATTTTCCAGGGCTGAGAATTGACAGTAAGAATATATGTAGAATTCTTTGTGTCAGTTTCTCATTCTCCAGTAGGTCACCTGCATCAGCATTAGAAACCCAATCCCAGGCAGGAAGAACTCAAATGTTAGTTAATGCCTCATCTACGGATTCCCAAGGGAGTTTCCCCTAAAAGAGCCACAACTCCATTATAGCAGCCAGCACCAGCTGCAAAACACCCTGAGACACTTTGCTGTTGTCTGAATGGGTCTAAGGTTGGCATGAGAGACTGTAGGAGTGACTGAGCCATAAAACAGTCCAGCTGTTGCCATCCAGGGTGAATATTAGTACTAATTATCACAGTGGGGACAGACCTGAAACTGACCACCAGATTGATGAGAAAGTCCCCTGCACAGAGGAGAGTCAGCAACACCCCAGGCACTGTTTCACACAGTTGACCTTCAACCTACTTCCCAGTACTCAGCCTGCAACACTTCAATTCCTCCTTATAATTGGCGAAAAAAACAAAAACAAAAACATTGGAGAACTATTAAATGCCTGATTGATCATAAAACTTGTTCAACATGTTCACTCCTAATTCCCAGGGACTTCCTCAAAATCAGGTGGCCTATGAGGTTCTCATCCTTCCTCATTCACATGTCTCTCTACAACCCCTTGTGGTCACCAAGACTGTCAAGAACTGTGAAGAGTCTGAGATTTTACCATCCTTACAATCTAAGCCAGCCTGCCACAATTTCATGGATGCTGGGAGAACACACAAGACTGGATCATAGACAAAGGATTTTGCTACTCACAGCACTAGCAGTAACCAGATCTCAGCACTTGTGCCAGTTTTGCAAGCCCCAGCTCCCACGGGCAATTCAGTGAAGGCCAGATGATACCTATACATGTGACAGATTGTGTTACAAGAGAGAAACCCTGAGTTTACGGCACCCAGACCTCTTATAATGGACAAAAGCAAACATGTACTGTCTCTATCTTCCAAAATTGTTTGTTATACAAACATCCTTAAAAAGATAATCCATAACAACAATAATCAGTCCTTGTGCTTGCAAGACGTACAGAAACATGAAAGATCCATGGAGAATTGCTTCCCAAAAATGAGCTTTAGCAACTACCTCTCTGAGTCACAGCATTTCCCCTAAATCTCTTGTGAGACATAGTCTATTTTCCAACCCTGTTTGTCACAGATTGGTGATGGGATAATAGTAGATGGCGTGGAGCCCACAATGGTGATGACTGGGGGAGACATTAATAGATGGAGGCAACAGGCAACACAAGATTTATTAGTTTAAAGGTTTTGGGGTTGCAAATGGCAGAAATCTACTTTGGTTAACGAAGTAAAAAGGATAATTTATTACAAAATTATGTAATAGCTCAGAGAAATGAAGAAAAAAGTTGAACAATTGGGTCTTTGGGAGGTCAGAAAGCAGGGCAAATCTAGGGATTTAGATCTAAGAACTAATGGACAGTCTCTCCAGGGTGTTTCTGTTAGGATGACCCAGCTCCAACATTTAAATTCTTGTGTCACACAGCTCAAGATTCAAATTTTCCTGTGAGAGAGCCTGATTGGTCTCTTTTGGATCATATACCCATGTCTTGGGCAGGTGAGAGTAGGGATCTTAACAGATAACTGAACCAAGACTGCATTCATTGTGAAGGGGGAGTACCCAAAGAAATATCAAGACATTTCCCTGTTTATAAGATTCATTTTCTCAATCTTCTCCATACTGTGGGGGACACGGTTGCTAGGAATTCTGGGATCACATCTCCATTATGAGCGAGGGAAGAGAAAGAATCACAGGGAACAGCTCTGAGCGGCCAGGCTGGGTCACTACTCTGCATGTGGGGTTTGGGTGTGGGGTAGGGCATTAGGACAGGTTCCTATACCAGAACCATACAGAGAAATAAGGAGGGAACAGTTCCCTAAAGAATGGGAGTGTCACTACCAAAAGAAGGGAGCAAGAGTGATACTGGGCTGAGGAAAACAACAGATTTCCATCATGGTCACCAACCCTGCACTATCTTTCCTTCCAGCCTCAAATTTTGTGAGTCCTGATTTGAGCATATCTGTAGGAGAAAGAAAACTAAAGATGTTGCTGGTGACTTTTCACAGGTGGAGCAGCCCAGGCCAGGGTGGATGGGTTCTCCTTTTGGCCAGCATAGGGCCATAACAGAAGGCTGTGGGATCTTGGACATTTCATCACTGGGTACTTAAGGCCTTTCTGGGGCCACTGGAAGATAGAGTCCAAGCCTGAGGAGTCTTCCATTAAATGCCACAAGCTTCTCAACAGAGAGCTGAAGAAAATCTATGAGGTGGACAGGGTCAGGGAGCCAGGTTTGCCATTTGGTACCTGGGGCCGAAGGGCCAGAAGAGGCAAGGAGCTTACTGGACCTCCTCTCATCCCAGGCCACTCTGCAAAAAGAAGTTCAGTCTAAAATGTCTAGTTCATAGGACAAGCTGGAGGTGGGAACTAGGGTGAGGTGTCACAGCAAAACTCTAAAACCAGATCCCAGCCAAGGACCCCTAAAGGCCAGGTACCTGTAGAGTCTGAAGACATTTCTTGAGACACCAAAGCCAGGGGAGGGAGTCATTTATGGAGTCTGTGAGTGGGAAGGAATAGAAAAAAAAAGTAATTTTGAACAAATGATGATAACTTTGTGAACATATAATGAAATTTTTTCTTATGTAAGCATAAGAGCATCAGGTATGTAGTTAAGTGATAAAATTATATATCACATTATATAAAACAAAATTTATTATGTCACATATAATATGGTGTAAAACTATTATTGGCGCACTTCTCCTTGGATCTCCACGCGATTACTAGGGAAGTAATGTAGAAAGTCCCAACAGGAGAATGTCTTTGCTGCTACACAGAGTTCTTAGAGTCTGTCAACATAGACCCCCAGCCGCAGAGCTGCCCACGTGGAGCATGGCTCATAGAATAAAATCTGGGAACTAGGGAACTGGAAAATCTGAGATTTGGCAATCATTTGCAGGCCATGATTGCAGGTTCAAGATGTTAAGCTGTCATAAGAAATGCAAAGGATTTATCTATGGACCTTGATTCATAACCACAGGTAGTCAGCATTTACATCTCATCCTTGTGTGACTGCAAAAATTCTTTCCTCGGGAGCTTAGCATTTAATCCATGCTGGCATTTAAAACAACTCGACAAACAATCCAAACATTCGTCCACTGGGAAATGGATAAACAAAGTGTGGAACATCCATACAATGAAATACCACTTGGCGATAAAAAGAAACAAACTCGTGCTTCACACAACAATATGGATGGATTTCAAAAGCATTATGTTAAATGAAAGAAGCAAGACATAAAAGAACTACATACTTTATGATTACATTTACAGGAAATTTTAGAAAAGGCAGACTTATAGTGACAAAAAGTAGATGGTGTTTGCCATGAGGGAAGGGGATCTACTCCTAAGGGGCACAAGGAAACTTTTGGGGGTGATGAATGTTTTCTATTTTTTGATTAAGATGGTGGTTAAATGACCATATGCCTTTGTCAAAACTCATCAAATTGTATACTTAAAATTGGTGACTTTTTTTTACTGTGGTAAAATATATACATAAAACTTACCATTTTAACCATTAAATGTACAGTTCAGTAGCATTACTTATCTTCACAGTGTTCCACAAACATCACAAAAAGTTTTTCTTTACTCTGAAAGTTTTTCTTTACACTGTCCCCATTAAGCAATAACTCCCCATTCCCTCTTCCCCCAGGATGACTTTTATTGTACATAAATTATACTTCAATAAAGCTGATTAAAAAAATTAACTGCCTCCATCTTGTCCCCCTGCCTACTCGCTAGCTGAGGTAATTTTTGTGGCCTCATATTGTACACGCCCCTGTGATTTCTCTCTGTGCTCCGGCCCTGCGTGCCCAGGCCATGGAGATCATCTTCCTCTCCAGAGTATCCACAAAGCACACAAGTGCATGGCTTCCCCAGGTTATCTGAGGACTTTACTCTTTGGTCCTTATCTCTACAGCAAGACATCTCTTCCCTCTCTCCACCTCTCCACGAATCTTTTTGCTCAGCCCAGCCTACCAGGGTCTAGCTTTGAGCAGCACCCCCGCCCCCCCCCACACACCCCAACAGCTTCTCCCTTCAATAGTGACACGACCTGTTTGTATGTGTCCCCCACCCGCAGGTCCCTGACCCCCTTTCCCTTAGCAATTATTTCCTCCTTAATAGTCAGCTAAGTCCAACTCGGACTTCACACTTATATCTTAAATAGTATAAAGCTGATTTAAAGGCCACGGGAAGAGAAAGACTACGTGTTTTCTCCTAAAAAGACAAGAATCTTTTCTATGTCATCCTTCTATAATGACCTCTGTCTAAGCTCACCCTCCCGAGGAGAGGGAGCTTACTGCCCAAAGTGTCCTATTCTATTGTTGTAGCGAAAACTATTAGACTCTGACTGTTGGTCTTTCTGTCCTTTAAAGGGACAGAGTAGAATGTTCCTCTCCCTATCCACTCGCCTTCCCCCTCTTCTCCCTAAGCCTTCCTCTCTCCTTTTCCCCAAGCTAAGGGCCAGGGTGAGCTTAGTTAAAAAAGAAATCCCATCTTTTCACAAGAGGTGCTATCAAAGCAGCTGTGGAGTGTCTGCCTAAGGGAGTAGCCATTTAGAGCCCATTTCCTATTCGTGAAGCCCGAGGGGACACAATCTGATAACGGGAGACTAAGGAAAGAAATGAACACATTCAATCATGGAAAAATGAAGATGGGTGTGCCGTGTATTCCAGGTTGGACCACCTCAAAGGAGGCTGGGCTTGGCTGTCCACCAAGACTCCTGGGTGGGGTTGGAGTATTGAACCCCGCCCCCTACATTTCTGGGGAACTTGCAAAGGCAACAGATCCCTCCCGTGGTGTATGCTGCTAGGGCCCCATTCTCCCTTCGATGTGCTGAACAAGATTTGCCAGTGGAGGTAGGGAAAGAATTCTGGGACAAGACTGACCCAGTGGACAGGTAGCAGGGTTTCTTTGAGAAGGAGAGGAATACATGGAAAAGAGATTAGAAGAAAGATGCAAAGATAGGGAGTGATGTTAGAGACCAGGCATGCCCATGAGGCACTCTTTATGAATAACTTAACTTCCTAAGTGGACTCTTGGGAAAATCACTTTTAACCCTCAGTTTTAATCCCCTTGCTCCACCACCTTGTATTATAACTCCCTTCACCTTAATGGAAATCCACCCTCCACTTCTCCTCTCTTGCCCACAAAGCACAGTCTGATCATCTGTACTGGCTTGTGTGATGGTATTTTAGAAAATAAAGGGAGTGTATAATAAAGTGTGGCCCGCCCCACACTCACACCTCCACCGGTGCAAGTGGAGGGACCCACTGAGGGGAGGGACTATGCCTAGGAATTCCAGGCAGGGAGCGGCTGTGAGATTTCCTGAGGTCCCCAGCAGAGCTGGGAGCAGAGGGAAGCACGTGACATTGAAGAACAAACAGCTCCTGATCGACAACTCAGGAGGAGCACAAGACAAAACTTTTCCAAATACTTGCGGAAGAAAGTAACTTTTTAAGGAGGGGAAGATGATATTTGGGCCACAAGTGGATCAGGTTATAGACATTTTACTTCGCCCCAATGTAGGGAAGCAAGTTGCAGTGGATTTGTCAAGGTCAAGGCCACATTTTCTAGAATGGAGCTTTGGGTGAGGATATAAAATTTACACAAAAACTATATTAAGGAAAACTAAGAAGCAACAAGCTGGGATAGATGTTCCACACCAAGTGATAAGCAAAGTGTTATGATCTCAATATAGAGAAAGTACCTCCAATTCAGTGAGAAAAGACAACATAACAGAGAACTGAAAATGATAGCATGCACAAAACAGGATAAAGTGAGGAGTGTTCATTTGCAAGGGACTACTTGTAAAGTTAGGAACAACCAGTGAAGTTATCAGATATCCCTTTTCTGTGTGAAAAGTCAGAGGGAAAGGTTACAGGAACCCAGACTGAGAGAGGGTCAAGTTAGAAGAGCAATGAACTCTGTTTTGAAGACACAACCCGTCAGAGGCAACCTCCCAGTAGAGGGCCAAGGGAGTAAACACTTTGACTTTATTCCCTTCCCACCTCCAATCTCCTGCCAGCCTCTCCACTGGCTGAACCCAGCAGGGAGCCAGAGGGCACCAGGGCCATGTTGATGAAACCCATGGAGGTCAAATTTCTAGGGTGAGAGCAGAATGGAGAAGGGGAAGAGAGGCAAACAGAAGATATTCGTCACTGAAGGAAAGAATATGAAAATGAAATACACAGAGAAAGAAATATTAAGGGCCTATTGGCCACATGATGTAGGCTCAATCTCACCAATCATTAAAAGCTCAGATTCTGAAGTCAGACTTCCTGAGACTACCTGGTCTGCTACTTTATTATGGAATCTTGATGAGGTCTTGTTTTCATCATTGGGGGTAATAAATGGAGTAATAATAGCACCTATATCATAGAGTTACTGTAGGGATCAAATGGAAAAAGGTATGTAAAGCCCTGGGCTGGGGTCAGCATGGGGGAAGCAATCAATACATGATATTTTTTTCCCTTTCAAATTGGTAAATGGTAAAGATCTATAAGACTTGGAAATGGCAAGGTTGTGGGGCAAAGGACACTCTCAGACGCATTTTATTGGGAGTATAAATTGGTGTACAACATTTTGGGGGGATAATTTGACAGTATTGTACTTCAAAATAGGAGTAAACAATTCCATGTCTAATGATTTATCTTACACAGTTACTTTCAGGAATTCATAAGACTATATATATACAAAGATACTCAATGGCATATTGTAAGTGGGAAAAGTTGGAAATAACTTGAATTTATATAAGGGAATTTTATGTATGCATTTGTGCTGGTTATCTATTGCTGTGTAACAAATTATCTTCTGAAACATCAGAAACTTAGCAGCTTAAAAGCAGCAAAAATTTATCTTCTCACAGTTTGTGCGGGTCAGGAATCCCTGCATGGCTTAGCTGGGTACCCCTGGCTCAAGGCCCCTCATGAGGTTGCAGTTGTACTATTGATCAAGGCTGTGAGCCATCCGAAGGCTCAAAAAGGGAAAAAGGGGGAGGACAAGACATAGATCAAGATAAGCCTTTTTTACTCCTGCATTGGGCTCCCCATCTGGCTTGGACGGGCGTGTGTATCCTCTCTTCCTGTTGGAGTAATAAGACTCACAACAAGGGTTTGGGCTTTAGAGTGGAAGGAACCAGGGGAGGCCTTCTGTCCTGTCTTGATCTTAGCCTCTCCAGGCCAGGCTAATTTAGGTAAGAGCTCTTCTCTTTTGAGAGAAAACACCGGTGGTCTAGAGTTGAAGTCCAAGCTAACTGCAAGATTTTGTTTCTTCATGCTTTGTTCTCGGTGACTATATTTTCTCTTGGTGTCTTAGACGAAGGGATTGGCATTTGAAACAGAATTAAGATATCTTGTATTCCAGCAGGTCTGAGCTAAATCCACGTCTCAATGTGTCACCCCCTTCAAACACATTCGACTACACATGTTATGAAGACATTCATCATGGTCCTTCTAAGTCTTTTCATCTTGAGGCTAACCACTCCCCGTTTCTTACCATTTTCCCTCAAATGAGATAGGTTTTATATCCTTTATCATTAGGTCACTCTCTAAAGTAGTTGTACTCCATAATACTTGAGGGTGAATTCATTCATTTGGTAATAAATATTCTAATTTATCAACGTCCTTCTCAAAACATCATCATGGCATGGTAGTGTTTTAAGGACAGTGTATTAGTTAAGATGCTTTAGATTACACAGAAAAGAAAAATTGACCTCGAGCTGAGTTAAACAATAATGGAATTCATTAGTTCACAGAACAAAGAGTCTAGAAGTTGTAAAGATCTGACAGGATTGGAAGGAGAGGTTTACATTGTGGTACGGGCTCTGGCTCTGCTTGTCTATCATGGTCTCGGCTTAGCTTCGGACCTGGTCCTCAGGCAGGGGTTTCTCCTATTAACAAAGTACCCGCAGCCATTCCACTCTTATCAAGGCAAGTCATGCCCACGCAGAGAACGGAGAGCTTCCCGTTCCTTAAGCACAAAGCCGAAGGGGCTTTGGCTGGATCAGACCAACTTGGGCCGCCTTCCCAGCCCTGACCCAACTACTGTCTGCCTTGTTTGCTTTGTGGAGGTGCCCACTTCTGAGCCAATGACTGTTGCCAAGAGGAGGGGGCTTCCAAGCCAGTCAAATCCTCTCTTTCCTCAGCACCTAGATGTAGGAAAATCTCACTTATATCCCATAGCTGGGACATATAGAGCGTGCTAGGGAGAGAGGAAAGGGAACTTGACTCTTCTATCAGGTATTCAGCTTGTGTTTATTCAGTCAGGACTGTGTGCCAGATCTTCTTTTAGGCCCTGGCAATACTGCCGAGGACAAAATGGATAAAGTCCCTGCTGTCAGGGAGGGGAGACAGAAAATGAACAAACACATAAATAAGTAGGTAGGGTAGGAACTCTGGAAAATGATGGGAGACTGCTATTCTCTAGAGGGTAGTTGGGGAGACCTCTCAGGAAAGGTGCACTGAGGTGGCTGAGCCGAAAAGGAGCCCCGCTGCCCTGTGCACATGCCGGGCCCTCCCGCGGGCCAGCTCCTGCTGCTGTCAGCTCTCCGAGGGGTTGCTCCACCTCAACCATTCTTCAGATATCCCTCCTGTCCCACTGTTTGAAATGACATCTTTTCTTATTCTAAATTCTAAAATATCTCTGGCCTTGGGACTTCCCTGGTGGCGCAGTGGTTAAGAATCCGCCTGCCGATGCAGGGGACACGGGTTCGAGCCCTGGTCTGGGAAGATCCCACGTGCCACGGGGCAACTAAGCCCATGAGCCACAATTACTGAGCCTGCGCTCTACAGCCCGCGAGCCACAACTAGCCTGTGTGCCACAACTACTGAGCCCATGTGCCACAGCTACTGAAGCCCGCGAGCCTAGAGCCCGTGCTCCGCAACGAGAAGCCACTGCAATGAGAAGTCTGCGCACCACAACGTAGAGTAGCCCCCGCTCGCCGCAACTAGAGAAAGCCCCTGTGCAGCAACGAAGACCCAACACAGTCAAAAATAAATAAATAAGTAAATAAATAACTTACTTTAAAAAGATTGCAGCCTTTTTAAAAAAAAAATAAATTAAATAAATAAAATACCTCTGGCCTCATTGCTGTCCCTTTCTGCCCTCCTCCGTCCATCTATCCGTTCAGGAGCCAAAGGCCAGGCAAGAATGCACCTGCTGAAGGCAGCCAGCTGGGTGGTGGGCACTGGGGAGAGGTGGGGACTGTGGCAAAGGTGTCGGCCTGACAGGCGGCCTCTCCCGGGCTTCAGCTGACTGCTATTGAGAGGCCCCAGGGCTCCAGAGGGTAGAGCCACTCGTTTCCTAGCTAGAAATTTGGAATCACGTGTGAAATCTAATTTCTAATCATCAGAGGAGGCCAATTCAATTAGCATTTTGTTTCTTTCAGTGACCACGTTGTCAGTGGGTGGTCTGGCCTCCAGTTTGCTTCCTCTGGAGACACAGTGATTCCGAGTTTCTGGAGGGGTCCCAGACCCTACGCTGGGAGCCACAAAGCAGCATGTGGACTCTCTTCTCCTGGCAGCTGAGGGGTGACCCCAAGGCCCGGCCGCACTCCAGAAGCCCACCCCCAATGAGGGGACCGTCCGAAGGGGGAGCTCCCGGCCCACCCACCCGATTCACTATAGGCGTGCTTCCTTTCTTTGAGACTTATCCAAATTTCTGGAACGTTCTACAGCCTGTTAGCCCTAATAACCAATAACCCTCCCATCCTGCCTGCCACCCCATCAGGCCCTCTTGCCCTCCCCCCAGCAAGGCTCCCGTGTTCCCTGCACCCAAGCTTTCCAGTCACCAGGTGCTCATTTGAGAAGTGATTTAGAAGAAATAAGGGAGGGAGCACTAAGTAAGCACAGAAAGCCTGAGGTGGGAGAGTGCTTGTCACATCCAAGGAAGCACAAGGAGTGAGGGCCAAACATGTGGGGCCTGGTGGACCACGGCAAAGACTGAGAATGGGAAGTAGGGAGGAAATGAACCATGTCTTCAAGGCCAGGGGCCTGATTTTTAAAAAATATTTATTTATGTAATTTATTTATTTTCCTTATTTTTTTTTTGCCTGCGTCAGGTCTTAGTTGCGACACACGGGATCCTTGTTGAGGCATGTAGGATCTTTTCGTTATGGCACGGTCTGCTTGGGTTTCTCTCTAGTTGCGGTGCGTGCGCTTCTCTCTAGTTGTGGCATGTGGGTTTTTTTTTCTCTCTAGTTGTGGCATGCGGGTTTTTTTTTTTCTCTCTGTAGTTGTGGCACATGGGGTCCAGGGCGCCTGGACGCTGTAGTTTGAGGCACACAGGCTCTCTTTGAGGCACGCGGGCTTAGTTGCCCCACAGCATGTGGGATCTTGGTTCCCCGACCAGGGATCGAACCTGCGTCCCCTGTATTGGAAGGTGGATTTCTTTACCACTGGACCACCAGGGAAGTCCCAGGGCCTGATATTTAAGCTATGGTTGCCAGACCGTTGGTTGCTATGTCACTGCCATCTCCACTTGTTCCTCACTGCAGAGTTCATCTGCCATTAATGTCTGCAAATACTAGACACTTGTTTTCCCTGCCTGCCCTGAAGCTGGGGCGTGAGCAAGTGATCCAAAATCTAAACTGCTTCCCTAAATTGCAGTTTAGGATTAGGTAGATTGGAAAGGGGAGAGACTACAAGCCAAGGGCCAGTCAGGAGGCTTTTGCCCAATTCTAGGACAGAGATAAGTTGTGTCTGAATATCAATAATGGTCATAGGACAAGAGATGAGGGGTGGACGAGACAGAGATGGAAATGACATGTTCTGGCAACGGGATGTGAACAGAAAGGGAGAGAGAAGTGGGGTGAGGAAGCAGTAGGGGGAAAGTGGCAGAGCCGGGAGCAAGAATAATAGCGTGGCTAGAGAAACTGACTTCAGTGATGTGGTGGCAGTCCTTCTGACATGGAGTGCATCCACACGTAGGGGAAGGGAAAAGCCTCCCATCTTTGGTGAGGAGTATCTAGAAAGCGAGAATAGAAACTATTCAGACTCATTCACAGATCCGGTCTCTGTGTATGTTATTCATTCTGCCTGGTGGGCTCTTTGCCTAGCAAACTCCTATTCATCCCTCTATACCCAGATTAATTGCTACCTTCTCCAAGAAATCTTCTTGAACTACCTTAAGGCAGAATTATTTCTTTTTCTAGGTTTCTGGAGCCCTTCACTGACACCTGCATCCTATCACTTGCTACATACAATGCATTGTCATTTTTCTGTTTCCTGTTTAGTACTAGATGGCAGGTGCCCCTCCTTAAGGGGCAGCTTAATAATTTTGTATCCCTGGCATTTAACACTGTGCCTGAAATATAATCATCAAATGAGTGATGAATGGTTGAATAAAATATTGATGATGGAAAAAAAGGTAGAGGTTAAAAGTGGTAGCAGAAGGGGGGTGAAATGTTGAAATATTAAAGTTAGGATATTGAGACATTCATAGAGAATGGTGGAACAGATGAAGTTATCCTTGAAAGCTCTTAGAAGATTCTATATGTGGAAGGAGGAGATCTAAATCTTTGAGCTAATACCAAAATGGAGAAGAATTACGATCATTACCTGAGAATAGCTCAAGAAGAAATATGCAGAGAAAAACAGATGACATATTAGATTAAGTTGAAAGGTAGAGCCCAAAGAGAACCTGAAGGTCAGGAAATCATGAGAGTGTCTTCTTCAGAATTTCTGGAAACATAACAGTGACATTTTATGATGCAGTCACACAATGCAATCATGAAAGTCTTACATACTCAAGATTGATATTTCCACAGCATGTAATGTAAGGGGGTTGGTGCATTCTCAGTCTGCAGATGGTAGAAACATGATAGATTTGTGGCATTTTTCCGGAGGCCGATCTTGCAGCTGGGCCAGTGGCATTTGTTTCATTGTTTTCATTCTTCTTCCCCTGCCTCAGGACCATTTGGGAAAATTAAAGTTATACCAGCTCTAATGATGCTTTTATTTTCTCCATTTCGTATCTACATTTTCAGAGTGTACTCTACCTCAGTGGCTCTCAACTCAGGAAGATTTGAGCCTTTCCGCTGCCCTCCTCCCAAAATGGAGACATTTTTGTAACTGGCATCTATTGGGTAGAGACCAGGGATGCTGCTAAATATCTTAATGCACAGGAAAGCCCTCAACCACAAAGAATGATCAGGCCCCAAATGTCAATAGTGCTGAAATTGGGAAGTCCTGTAGAGTCTGTCCTATATTAACAGCACAGATATTATGCCAGTTCCTTGGCTAGCCAGCTTTAAAATTTTGTGGTTCTTAACAAATGCAGAAAATGTGGAGCAAGTTCCTTTATTTCCATTTCTGAGGTTAAAACGACACTTTATCAATATAGCTTACACAGCACTTCAAATTTTATCAATCTAAAGTCCATTTCAAAAGGGGAATTCCTCAGGTACTTCTTGGGCTAACACTAAGAGGTGTTTAGTTTAACAAGTACTTAGGTGACATTGCTAAAGGGCTATAAAAACAGTGAAGATCAAAACAGGATGACAGTAGTCACTGAAATCATGCCCAGAGTCTTAGTAGAGTTAGGGGTAGTAGGAAGTAGGAGTGAATGGGGGCCGGCACATGCCTGTGTCTCATGTCCCAGGCCTGGCACTTACCAGTCATTGGCCTTTGGCAGTTGCCTCTCTGTGCTTCAGTTTTCTCTTTGGAGATGAGGATTATAGGGGAGACTTACCTCTTAGTGAAAACTAACTATTAACACATAAAAAACGATTAGAAATCACTTAATAAGGTTACCAGAACGGTGGGCACTTCTATTTACTGGTCAGAGTGATGCCAGCGTATGACAATGGCATGAAGATAGTTTACATTTTCTTTGGCAGGCCAGCTTTAAAATTTTGTGCTTCTTAACAAATGTCAAAATGTTGGCGTGATTCTAATTATTTCCATTTTTGAAGTTAAAGCAGGACATTGTTGGTATATCTTGTCTTGCAGTTCAAATTGACACAAATTAAAAAGTGTGACTACACTGTGTTTCTTCAGGGAATCACTAACAGTTATGACAGGAGAGCAAATATCTGCACAATTCCTGAGACAAGAGGCATTATCCCAAAGCTGTTGTTTTCCCAGTTGTGTGATGCGCCACAAGAGGGTACCAGAGACTTCTTTTGAAAACTTAAGCGGGCCGTTTGGGTTTTGTTTATATTGTAGCCAAAATAGTCACTGGATGGTGCCCAAAGACTTCTTTTGAAAACCTACAAAGCCAGTTATTCGTTTGGTGTTTAAATCATGGTAAAAATAATATATGGTTATCATATTTAATTGGACCAATACAATACATGAGGTCAAAGGCAAATATCTCAATTCAACATAGACCAAATCTATTTTCTCTGTTCTAGATCCTGGTCATAGGAAAAGTCCTGGAGAAAAATCTTCTTTATCTATTAAAGTTTTAGTGAAAAAAAATGTAAAAATCACACTCCACTGGTGGTGATTTAGCAGCCCCATCACCTAGAAAGGATGGGGTCCTTAGGATCTGCTATACGAAGCCCCATTTCCCAGCTTTGCTGGATTACTGTGAAGAAAAATCTGCGTTGGTGACTCCGGTTTCTTTTCCATTGCAAGTTTATACCTGAGCAAAGAAGCACTCTAGGAGCACAGTAGCAGGGCTTTTTGGAGTCCTGGGCATTATTCAAAGTAAACCTCAAAATATGGTTTTAGACAGACATGCAGGGCCTTGGGCTAACAAAACCTCACAGCCCTGTCCCTGTCTCCTGCCCTGGGGCCAATCCTCTGAGCCTGGGCAGGGTCTGAGGAAGTCCCACAGGCTGGTTGGGCCCCAGGAAGTGGGGAAGAGGGACACATTCAAAATAGCACGTGTGTTGGGCTTCCCTGGTGGCGCAGTGGTTGAGAGTCCGCCTGCCGATGCAGGGGACGCGGCTTCGTGCCCCGGTCTGGGAAGATCCCACGTGCCGCCGAGCGGCTGGGCCCGTAAGCCATGGCCGCTGAGCCTGCGCGTCCAGAGCCTGTGCTCCGCAACGGGAGAGGCCACAACAGTGAGAGGCCCGCGTACCACAAAAAAAAAAAAAAAAAAAAAAAGGCTGAGAGGGTAGAGTAGAAGAGGGAGGAGAAGCAGCTAATGACTGATGGACACTCTCTGCTGGCGCAGGCTTAGCGCCCACCCAAGGCTGACTCACTGAATCCTCAAAAGAACTCTACCTGTTTGGTGCCTTTACCTTCATTTGACAGATAGGCAAACTGAGAATTTGAGAAGTTACTCTTTCAAGGCCACACAACTGGTAAGAGATGGAACCAGGAAACAAACCAGAAAGTTAAGAAATGCCAAGTAGGCCGGGGTCGGGGGTGGCGAGGGCGGTGGGCCATGCGGGGGGGCCCAGGCTCCGAGCTCACGCCGGCCCGCCGCCCCCAGGATGTGTTCCTCATGATCCGGCGCCACAAGACCACCATCCTCACAGACGCCAAGGAGTCGAGCAATGTGTTCGAGCTAAAGTGCATCGTCGAGGGCATCCTCAAGCAGCCGCCGGACGCGCAGCGGCTGTACAAGGACAACCAGCTTCTGGACGACGGAAAGACATTGGGCTAGTGTGGCTTCACCAGCCAGACAGCACGGCCTCAGGCCCCAGCCACTGTGGGGCTAGCCTTCAGGGCAGATGAAGCCTTTGAGGCCCTGCGCATCGAGCCCTTCTCCAGCCCACCTGAGCTGCCAGATGTGATGAAGCCACAGGACTCAGGAAGCAGCGCCAATGAACAAGCTGTGCAGTGAGAGGCCCCCCAACTGCCCTACCCCCCCCATAAAAGAGATTTGGGTGTCAAAAAAAAAAAAAAGAAATGCCAAGTATGTGAAATTTTTTTTTTTTTTTTTGCGGTACGTGGACCTCTCACTGTTGTGGCCTCTCCCGCTGCGGAGCACAGGCTCCGGACGTGCAAGCTCAGCAGGCATGGCTCACGGGCCCAGTTGCTCCACGGCATGTGGGATCCTCCCAGACCAGGGCACGAACCCGTGTCCCCTGCATCAGCAGGTGGACTCCCAACCACTGAGCCACCAGGGAAGCCCCAAGTATGTGAAATTTTAATAGAGGTGGACAACTAACTCTCCATAACCTTTAGTATTTACTCTGTGGTGGTTGTTCTCAGAGGGGCATATGGAAAGTAGGTTCTTTGCTCTCTTTCTTTGACTGAAGGAGCAATGACCACAGAAGATATGGTTGTGACTTAGGCACTGCCCAGGGGAAGGGATTCAGTCCTCTCTAAGGAGGTCCCAGGATGCTGGGTGGTCTCCGGTTCAGAGTAGAATGAACCACCTCAATGGGCCATGGCCTACCTAGTAAAAACTTCCCGGCTTTCTCCAAGATGGTAGTTTCCCTCTACTGTTTATCAGTATGCTATAAAAAGAAAAGTGCTTGTAAACAACTTGAGTGCATGAACAATCTAATTAAAATAATTAAAGTAATAGCTTGTGAAAAAAGTAGTAAAACTAATTATTATGGAGTAGCAGTGTGGGAAGGTGAAAATTGCTGACAGTCTTTAGGTCTAAGCTGCTTCATTTGGCACAGAAAAACACAGTTTACCAGGTCCCTTCTGAGGATATGGTTCCTCCTTCCCAACCTAGATTTAAACTCTATTGCTTCTCATCTCAACGTTTGATTTTCTTCTTGGCAGCAGCCATATGCAAGTGACCTTCCAATGGTTCTAACTCCAAATTGTTCCTTAGGGTCAAATGTCTGACTTTTTTCTTTTTAACTCAGAGAATCATGAAAGTTTAGAATCTGAGACCCTATGCACTGAAGGAACATATAGACTCCTAGTAAATGATCCATGGATGCGTGACTCCCTTTGCCGACGTTTCCATGTGATGACTAGCCACTCTTTGCTCAAGTACCTTGCAGAGGCAAGGAAATGCAGCTGTGGCTGCTCTGACTGCTGTCAAATACCCTTTTGTTTCTGTTTTAAGCTATCCTCTGTCCCTTTAATGTCCCACTACTCTTTGTTCTATCCCTCAGGGCCATAGAGAATAAGAAAAATGCCACTCCCAGGTATTTGAAGGCAGGACTGTGTCAGCTCATGCCTTCCCAGTATCTAGTTCCAGCACCAAACCTGCTAAGTGTTCTACCTCCATGAGACAGAGCCTGGTTGAAAGGTCTCACAGTTTACCTAGGAGGGGTATTTACCTGAAACGGCCAAATACAGTCCTACAGAGGTGAGGACCATAGTCTTTGCTGGGAAGAGTAATAGTCATATCTGAGGGGAAATGGAACATCAGGTCAGAAGGTAGAACAGGGGACAAGAAAGATATCAAACAGCAAATTTGTTCGCTCAGAGGGTCAGGGGTAGAGGAGAAGCAGTAAGAAGTACAGGTACAGAAAGGCAATTCAGAACTAAGACCGTGGAATTAGTAAATTTTTACAGGAGCTCCCCTTTCATTACATAGTGATTCATATGTAGCCTATGGTCATGCAGGGCCAGATCCCCTCAGTTTAACACTGGTAGTTCTTCAATTATTCATCATATGACTGCTATTGAAACTGCCTTTATAATCCATGCTAGAATCTTGTTGAACAGCTCATTAAATAACATCATTAGTTGGTAGAATCCACCTGACACTTTGGGGTAATAGTGTGTCACAGAGGCATTTAAAATGTATAGCAGAGCATGGAGCAGACTCTCTTTGCTCAGGAAAAGTCACTATAGTGGACCCTCTTAGTTATGTAAACATAGATTGATTAAGTACATGGAAAGCACTTAGCGTAACCAATAATATCAGCACACATCACCTCCCCCCTTTAGACTAAGTGAGTCTCAGGGTTCTTGGACATTGGAGGTAAGTGAGGCAGAGGTGGCTTTCAGGAGAGAGATACAGACCATATTGCAGAATCAAGCAATTTTATTAAAATGTAAGAGTGATTACATGCACCCCAATGTTCATTGCAACACCATTTACAATAGTCAGGTCATGGAAGCAACCTAAATGCCCATCAATAGAGGAATGGATAAAGAAGATGTGGTACACATATACAATGGAATATTACTCTGTCATAAAAAGGAACGAAATTGGGTCATTTGTAGAGTCATGGCTGGACCTAGAGACTGTCATACAGAGTGAAGTAAGTCAGAAAGAGAAAAAGAAATATCATATATTAACGCATGTATGGGGAACCTAAAAATATGGTACAGATGAACCGGTGTGCAAAGCAGAAATAGAGACACAGATGTAGAGAACAAACATATGGATGCCAAGGGGGGAAAGCGGGGGGGTGGGGGTGGGCTGAACTGGGAGATTGGGATTGATGTATATACACTAACATGTATAAAATAGATAACTAATGAAGAACCTGCTGTATAAAAAATAAAATAGAATAAAATTCCAAAAAAAAAAGTAAGAGTGATAATACTGTGGCAGGAAAGAACAGAGTGGTTGGGGCTAGGAGATTCCCAGGGACCACTGGCTGTCTTGCCCAGGAACCTGGGGGGATAGGGAAGGGCCAAGTTCAGTATCCACATCTGTGTCTGCAGGTCAGCATCTCGGCACTGGGTGCCAGAAAGGAGAGACAGCCTGGGAGTAGGCAAGAGATGATTGTAAATATTTCAGCTCCACATTATTTAATAGAAAGTGTGCAGAAGTGTGAGTGTGAAATAAACTCCTTTGAAATGAACTCCCTTTGGGAAAAAATATATTTTGAGTCAACAAAGCAGGTCATCCTGGTTTCATGTGGAATACCCCACTGACAATGTTCAATTCCCAGTTCATAGCCCTTTCCTTCTTCTAAATTTCTTAATGGTCACTAACTGGGATTTGGTGACATCATTCACAAGTTCATTGGATAGCTGATGTAATTCATCTGGATCAGGAAATGTGTGCTCCCTTAGAGCAGCAGGTTTCGTTCATTCAGCAAGTCTCACCAGCTTCTTCTTTGCAGAGCCCTGAGGTAGGTGCTGCAGGAACAATGACGAACTCTTGGACCACTCTCCACTCCCTTCAGGCTGCAGGTCTCCCTTTACAAAGCACATTGTGAGCTTCTGGCTTTGCACCTGCTCACTCACAGCAAGATGCCTGGTTATCCTGGAAAGTCCTCCGGCTGCTGGGGCTACCTTATCCTCTAAGGTAAAAATGAAATGGGAAACCCAGCGTCTCTCTCCAAATCTCTAGATATTCCCAGAAGGTTATTCTTCTTCTAGTCATTTCCAGGATCCAGCTTCCTGCTTCTGCTAAATTCTCCTTCCCCACTCAGCCCCTCACCTCCTGTCTGCACTGTTCCTTTTCTACACCATGTTACCCCACCATGGAAACAGCTCCAGTTCTTCCACTCCCCAGGTCCCATTCCCAAGGAAAACATCCCGCTGTGCCAGTTCAGGGCCTCTGAGATTCAGTCACCAAGACAGAATTAGAAATGCAAGAGATTTCTTGAGGAAAATGCTTCTGGAGGATAAAGAGGAGAGAAGGAGAGAGAGGGCAGGACTAGGTAGGGGAAACCTCAGACATGATCCAGGTCTGACACCTGTGAAGAGAGAAAGGGAAGGAAGGAAGACGATTGGTAGGAAGAGCCTTAGGACACAGCACAGCTCTGAGAAAGTCCTGAGCAGGCAGATGGGGAGAGACTGAGAGCAAAGATCACCATTGGAGGAGTCCTGCAGTGGTCAGGAATAGCCCAGTCATAGTCTCTGCTGTGTTCAGTCACTGGCTGGGACAGCCCAGGGAGGCGGTAG
This sequence comes from Hyperoodon ampullatus, assembly GCF_949752795.1. NCBI lineage: Eukaryota > Metazoa > Chordata > Mammalia > Artiodactyla > Ziphiidae > Hyperoodon > Hyperoodon ampullatus. The sequence goes on along the minus strand of NC_136915.1, from coordinate 84,379,556 downwards.
CCTTGGCGTGAACATTGTTGTGTGTCCCAAATGTGCAGCAGCTGGAGGTTGATTCTCCGGAAGAGAGACCTTAGCGGCATACTCCACAGCTGCCACACCCATTGACTTAGGGAACCACATAGCAGACTTTTATTGAGCTTCCAAAATAAAGGAGAGAACGATAGGACTTACATAAAATTACAGCACAGCACAGCCAATGATGTAAAACCAAATATTGGACACCTTTGGGTTTAAAACTCACTCAGTTATTCTTAACTACTTGCCTGCTCTCTTTGTGGAGGGCCCTGATAATATCACCCCCTCACTTCCCTTCCCTTAGCTCTTCGTTCTCTTCCTCTCTTTTCCTTTTTGGCTGCCAGTCTTCAATTCTTGATACTTTTCATATACAAGGCAATTCATCCTTGGGGATTTCTTCTTTCATATCCAAGGTCATTTGCTAAACAAGGGATAGTCTTCTCTCTGAAGACTTTGTAATTCTACTTCCATCTTCAAAATTAATGTTCTTAGGCCCATTACATAATTTTTCTCCACATTTCTGTAGAATTTTAGAATTGTAATTGTAAAATGTAATTGAATTTAATTTTAATTGGTAACTGAGTGCATTTGCATTTTTGCCAAAGAATTAGATATGTCTTCTAAGATCCTTGCCATAACTGTCAATCACTTCATGAATGATTTCAACTCAGTATAATTCAACAGTATTTATGCTGTTCCACTCAGTCCTAGAAACTACACTAAACTGTTTTGGGAGATTGCAAAGAGAATTGGAATTAGCCTCTGCCCCTAAGAAATAAGCTAGCTTCTAATTTCTTGAGAGAAAAGTGGGCATATGTATACTGCCATAATGACTCAGTGGCTGATTAGATGTCTAGCTGAGCAGGCTGAAGATGACTTCTAAGATCCTCATTCAGGTGTAGTGATCAAGATGTCATTTATCCAGAGAAATGACAGGACAAAATGCAGATGGAGGTGGGGATGAAGACAGGTAATTAGATGGTTTTAGACATGTTTCAGAGGCACTCAATAAATATTTGTTGAGTGGACGAAAAAATGAATGAAAAGGTAATGACATGAGATTTTCAAAAGGCAATTGGAAATTCCAACTTCAGGAGAGTAGTGAAGGAATGACCTGCAAAAAAATGTCCTGGGCTTGAATGAGGCTGCCCAGAGGAAGTACAGTATGAGAAACTGAACAAGCTAAGTCTAGAATCCTTGGAGATAATATGCATGAACAGTTTGAGTAAAGAAAAGAAGACTGAGAAGGAACAATGAGAAAAGAGAGAAAATGCCTATGTCAGTGTACACAATAATATGAGCACATATCACCTTCCTGGTGTAGACTGAGTGAGTCTCCTTCTGAGAAGGTAAACTCAGAACCACAAGAAGCTAGAACAGAACAGGATGGAAAAAAACCTGTTAGATTCTTCTTTGGTGACCATGAAACCAGCTGTTTAGCAGAGTAAGGGGACAAAACACAGATAGAGGGGAATATAGCTTCTGCAGGGAAGGAGGGCAGTGGGTGGTGCCACTCTGTACATTGGCGGAAAAGATGTACAAAGCCAGAAAAAACTTGAGTGTGGCTAGAGGCTAAGGGGAAGGAGCTGATGGAGGAGTTACTGCAGCTGGGACAGAGAAATGGGCTTATTGATGAAATGTCATCCTGCGAGAGCCCTGAGGAAATTATTGAATCCCTAGTGTAAGAGAGAGGTTAGCTTTGGAAAGGAGTGGGGTCTGTGTCCTCGAAAACAGGAGAGGAGATCAGGTGCAGAAGAAATGGACTATGTTTTGAGTGGAACCACCATTTCTTAGAGCAAGAGAGCCAAGCGGGACTGTGGTCCTTGGAGAGTGTGAAAGATTTGAAAAGGCAATAGAAAGTTAGCCAGAGATGATACGAAGGAAGTTACGCATTCTCATCCTCAGACTGACTACAATTCATTCACAGCAATAGCTATTGCTGGGAGTTCTTCTTTTTCACTAAGCTCTTAGAACAATCCTTAAGGTAGGTTCTATTAAAATCCCAATTTTTAGATGAGCAAACCAAGGCACAGATGGGTTTACAACTATGGAGCTGGACTTCAAACCCAACTTGTCTAGAGCTCATGCTCAAAGCTGCCTTCTCTTCTAGAATACCTAATCTTTCCCATCACTCCTTACCACACTATGCTCTTACCAAGCCCTGCTCGAGATTCCTCAGGCTGATTTCCTACTCTTGACTCTGGGCCTTCTCAGAGGTTCTTTCTGTATCAGAAATACCCTGTCTGCCAAGCAAACCATTTGTTCCATTACCTCTCATCAAGGGTTTCCTCATGTACACCTTTTCCGTGATGTCTTCTCTTTTTAGATGAATCTGATATTGAGATTCTCTTGCCCACGCATGTGCTGGGCACGTGTGTGTGCTTTCCTATCGTTGGATGCCCAAGCTTGTGGGAAGCTTTGTGTCTACATTGATGTCAGCTCCTTAAGAGTGTTAGACTATCCAAGTGGGGAGGGCTTAATTTACTCTTAATACCTTCTTACCAGTCTCTATTCTATGATGTTAGTTAACAAATAACATTTGCAGAATATGATGGTGATGCCAATAAATGTTCATTTTACCAGCCTTCTCTCTAAACATGTCTCCAAAAACCCCTACAAGAATTTTAATTTAGGTAATTTTTCTTAAAACAAGATTGTTTTATTTTCTGAACTCATATAAATCTAGGCATTTTGTAATTTCATCCTGATGCTTCATCTACACTTTACATATTTCAGTTGCTCTTGAGTTGTGAGGGAAACGCTAGCAGTTTTCTGCTCCCTCCCCTGGCCCATTTCTAGAAATGTGCTAGATTTACTTGGCTCTGATTTCCCCAAGTACTCTGTCTTTCCAAGGAGCCATCCAAGCACTGCATTAAGGCAGCATTAATCTCTGCAGGTTTTCCTTCCCACTCAGGGGTTGTCTCTGCTTGCCTCATCTTAATTTAGCGCAGGGAATTCCTAATTGCCCTTAATTTATCACTCTTGTGACACCTTTTCCATTTCTGATACATTTTACTGGCCTCAGGAAGGCAAGACAGAAAACTAGACTAAAATAAAACTTTGTTCAATTTTTCCAAGGTCCTGAATGTTCCCCCTCACCTACGACCACTTTAAAGTATTTAAAGACTTTTATTGTTGTGGCTTTTTCTAAGGCCATCCTTCCATTACCCTCCACTTTAGATTTTCTCAGCTCACATTTACACCTTCTTAGTATTGTTTTGAAGCCCCTCTCCCTGTTTTTGTTTTTGTTTTGTTTTTTAATCTTTTTTAAGTGTGCTCGTTTTATAAAGCAAGAGCCTTCTGTTTTTTCCATGGTAACTTTTGGTCATTCTCATGTGATCCTTCTTTATTTATTAGTTTGTCTGAGCAGTTAATTCATTTCCTGGACACAGAGGATTTTTAAGAATCCTTAATTTGCCTTATTATCCACTTTGCCCCCTCAGTCAACCCTTTGTAATAGTATCTGGTTCTTCTAATCCTATTTAGCATCCTCATCTACTTTATAATAAACTCTCCCCCTTCTTTTCAATGACTCTAGCTGCTGTGGTTCATCTTTCTACTTGCCTTTCTCCCATGATTTTAACATCTTGGCTTATTAAAGTCGAGCTTTCTCTTAGCTTTCTGCCAATGAACTTTTAGGAATGAGTCAAAAACAATTTTATTTTGGCCTCACAGTAAGTCTTTTCTTCTTGTGCCAATAATCATGTGTGGTAAACACCCTGATTTAAAGAATAAGCAAATTCTTGTTTTTATAAAGCAACTGTATCTTTTTCCTATCACTTCCTACTAGTTATAGAACATTTCATCACATTGGGTTATTTTGGTACTGATAGATATTACTTTTAAACACTTTTACATGTTTTCTTTTAGAAAAAGGATTTAGTGTAACTGATTCACTTTGCTGTACACCTAAAAATAACACATTGTAAATCATCTATACTCCAATAAATATTTTTTAAAAAGCAGTAATGGTATATGGGAAAAAAAGGATCTCATTAATGAATATTTTTTTCTTGGTCTTAAACCATCTACACTTGCTAATACTTGTGCTATAGATATTTCATATGGTTTCTGATGGAAATATTTTGCTTACCAATCCAAGCTTAAACTTTTGCCCTTTTCTGGGTGGGGGACAGATTTCTCTAAATTAATCATGAAGTCATTCTTATCTGGAATTCATAATATTCATGAAGCAATCTCAAATCGCTGCATGAATAAAAAGAGCTGCCTTTGAGTTTGACACTTCGAGGTACAAAGGGGTTAAGTTATGAGCCAAAGGAACCAAACAATAAGGCCTTGACAGAACCCAAAAGGGAGCCAGCATTCCTAAGTCGTTTCTCCCGCTCCTCTCAGGCCCCCACCCGGCCAGGCCTCTTTTGTTGCTGGCTCGTTTCCTCTGATTGTAATTCATTCTGTATTCCTTCCTCATCCTCTGTCTTGGCTAATTGTTTTTTTCCCACACTACAGGGTTTTAATTTCCTCTAGTTATCACCTTATCACCAGTGTCTACACTTCCTCTACTCTTTCTGAACCGTCTCCAGCTCACCACTGACTTTCAGTGACCCTGGCACGACTGCTTAACTGCACCTTAGTTTGCCCATCGCTGAAATGGGATTATTATCTCTCTCTTTCCTTCCAAGGCATCTGCATCAAAATCCAGTCATTGGTAGGACAGATTGTCCTACCAACCTGTAGGTAGACCAACCTGTCTTACCAATAAGACACTAGGGACAGGCTGAGTTCTGGGATTATTTTAATGAACCTTCCAATTACTGTCACTAGCAAAGCTGAATGCTGCAAGGATATGTTTTTTTTTTTTTTTTTTTGTGGTACGGGCCTCTCACTGTTGTGGCCTCTCCCATTGTGGAGCACAGGCTCTGGACGCACAGGCTCAGCGGCCATGGCTCACGGGCCCAGCCGCTCCGCTGCATGTGGGATCCTCCCGGACCGGGGCACGAACCCGCGTCCCCTGCATCGGCAGGCGGACTCTCAAACACTGCGCCACCAGGGAAGCCCTCTTTTTTTTTTTTTTTTTTGGTGCTGTTTGTCCTTATTTTTAACTTTGCCAGGGAATCCAGCAATACAGATTTTAATAGTCTGGCACAGTCACTGACCAGAGCAATTTTCTCTGGGCTCAAAAAATCTGGGTGATATTTGAGTGAATGTACTATCTCTCTTCTTTCAGGGTAAAAAATATTCTTTCTACCCATCATGACATGGTGTTGTCCTAGGAACTCCATCAATGCACAGACTTAGTAACCAAGTTTCTCCGTGTAGGAAATGTTCATTTTTTGAAAACTACAACCCATGTTTTCTTAAAATCTATTGCCATTATTCCATAAGAGGAGTGGGGAATCCAATGTTACATGGAGAACGTTGATCCCAGGGTGTGCAGACAGGGAGATAGCACTCAGGCTTGCTATTGTTGTTTGGCTTGGAGTTTTTTTGTTCTTGCAGATCTGATTCTTCTTTTTCCTCTTGGTGCCCGGGGTTGGGGTCGGGGAGGGAGGGGGAAGTGAGCAGTCCTCTGACTGAGGGAGGAGATGGAGCGGAGGCCTTTGTTTTAAGACCATGGTTCTGATTACACCTGACAGGACTGAAACTTGATTCCCACAGAGCTTGCTCACACCTTATCTTCTTCCACCAGTGACTATTACGGCAGGAATGCAGCAGGAGTTGTCACTTTGATTCAGTTTGTATACTGCTGATTATGATAACCAAAATAAAAGTTCATTTATTTTCTTGAAATTTGCTCCACGGGGAGTTCTCCCTTCCATCATTTTTTTTAAATTGGTCAACATAGTGAGTTCTCATCTAAAGGCTAAATCTCCTGGCTGAGATTCTCTGAGTTCAAGAATAATCACATTTAATAAAAAGTCTGCCTGAGAAAAAGACCCATATAACCTGAGATGTGGCCATGATTTTGTGGTATTTGGATTCATGTCTGTAAAAATATTTGGACACCAGATGGTGGGTTGTTAGGCGCATTCATCCCAAACCAAAAGTTAAAATAAATTCACACACACAAAACATGGGGGGGAGGGAAAAGTCACCACTAGTTTTTTTTCCAGGCATGTTGTATGAGTAATGGTAAAAGCAACAGCTAAAACAATAAGATTACTGTGTTGAATTCTTAGTGCGTTGTCAGGAATAAAGATTTCAAGTAGTGCTGAACATATTTTCTCCCGCTGAATAACGCATACCTTAAGAACAACTCACTTTGACAGCTTCCCAAGTGTACATATTTTCTAAAAAACAAAATCATCCTGCTGGTGGAGGAAGCTATATGGGGTGACCTATCTCCTGCACAGGACTGGTTTGGGAAGGAGCCAAATTAAACACGAAGCCAACAGCCTAGGGCCACAGTCATTAATCCAAAATGACTTTTTCTCTGCAGGTTGATTTTGTTTTTAACTGTTGCTTCTTACCTATCTACTCTAATGGGTGGGGAGGCATAGGATGAATAAACCAAAACAGGGTAATAGAAAACTAAACTGTGGAACATATGATATATTTGTGGGAGGGTTGCTATTTATGTCACATGGTGGCCATGCTCCACGGGGATTTGGCTGTCCGTTTGTTGTTGTGGCAGAACAAACGTGCACTGTGTCCTGCAGGAAATCTGGCCCTGGCCCATGGGTACGCCTTAGTTGGCCTCTTTACAGAGGTAGGTCTATGCAGGCACCTGGCCTGGGTAGGAGCCTTTGTTTTCATTAAGTAGATGCCATGCTCTTAGTTATAGATCTGCATCTAGTGAGCAATACAGAGTTTTGACACATTAGGTCCTTGCCAGACAATTTATTCTTGACTCCCCTATTGCTTGATTCTTTCTGAAGCTTGATTGGAGAAAATAATGCGTATGGGAGGATGCAGTCCTTTCTTTCTTTTAGATATTTTAAACTTTATCTCTGGATCAAATCAGATAATTAAAGAACTTTATATTTGAACTACATCACTTTGTTCTCTTAGAGAACTGAGTTTTTGAGGACTTCACTTTGCTGTTAGGGGCCTTAAGTTAAGGCTCCTTGAGTGACACTATAAGAAACAGCTATTGGAAACTCACTTTAAATGTTATTTATGACATCAAGTGTCCCTTTGAAGGATGCCTGGGAGAAACTTCACGTCTCCAGTCTCTGAGCCCCTGGTATCCATCTTACAAAACATCTTGAATCCTATGACTGGTTTGGTTCCTTCGCTGCCCGGAGCCAAATTTGTGGTCCCTCTGTAGTAACTGCTTGAATCCCTATGGTTGGAATTTCTGTGCAGTGGCTTTATTTCTTGCTTCATTTTACTGTCTTTTTCTCTTTGCTCTGATTTATCTCTTTTATTTCAATTATATTGCATGATTTTTATGTCACCTAAGATACATTTCAAAATGAGGCAGGGGTTAAATGGATACATTTATCATTCTTATGACATTTCCTGAGCAAACATCAGTAAGAAAATACCACTGGAGATACTCCCCAAAGTATGAATGATTATGGGAGAAAATTTTTAAATGTCTTAATTACCTCTGATAATTGAGAATTGGAGATATGACAGCTATTTTTAATCAGTTTGACTGAGTCACAGAGGAAATTGAAGGACGTGTTGATCTCAGACTCGATGAAGAGGAAGCAAAAATGCTCCGTCAGCTAGGACTCTCCTGCTGAAAAAACTAGGACTCACAAGAAGCGAGGAAGATACCATCTGGCCCTCACTGGATAGAAAATGGTCCTGAAAGGGCCCATCTGGAGGCCTACTTCATCTGGAGGGAAGGGTTACTCTACTGAAAGAGCGAAGGAGGGAGAAAATTCATTCTCCATAACACAATTTAATGCTTCATACCCCCTTCTTTCATACTGTTTATACATTATGATGATGATGCTTAAAGCTGAGCAAACCGTAACTTGATCCCTATGTCAACCCTTAGTAATGAAGCTTATTTATGCAGATAAAGTCTATCAGATACATTCAACAAGGTGCCTGGCACTGAGGATAAATGAACACGTCAGAGTCCTTGTCCTCAACGAGCTCAGCCTTTTTAGCCCTTTTTGTTTGTTCATTTAGTCAAACAGTATTAATTGAGAAACTGAAAAGAAGGCTGTAAGAAAAATTACGAGAGGGCACCTAACGCTGGGGGACCAAGAGCCTACCTGAGGAGATGGCATTTAGATGAGACCTGAAGGACAAGGAACTGGTCCAGGAGTCAGGGATGGGAAGGGAGAACGCTGAGCTGGTGGAACAGCGTGTGCAAAGCCCTGGGGTGGGAAAGGGATGGCTGGCGTGGCTGCAGAGCAGAGAGGGAGGGCCAGTGTGCATGAGAGGAGGTGATAAGGTACACAGTGAGGTCATGCTTTAGGAAGGCATCTCTCCTCCCAGATAGCCTCATGGCCCACGCCCTTCACCTCCTTCAAGTCTTTGCTCCAGCCATCTTCTCAGTTAGGCCTGCCCTGACCATCTCACCTAATTCGTAACAGCCCCCTTATTCCAATTAGTTTCCTTTGCACTTACCGTCTTCTAATATAGTATAATACATTATTTATTTACTCTGTTCCTTGTTTGTTTCCCCCTTACCCTCTTCTGTAAGCTTCAGGAAGGCAGGAATTTTTATCTGCTTTGTTTACTGATATATTCCCAACATTCAGAACCTCGCAGATACTCAACCAATAGCTGTTGAATGGAACTAAACTGAAAGGCAATGAATGTTTTAAGCATGGATGTGACCTTACCTCATTTATATTTTTCAAAGATAACTCCAGATTCTGAGTGAAAAGAATATTTTAAATCTGAAAGACACTTTTCTGCATTGCTTTACATCAACACCATAATCTAAAACCAAGACTCAGCCAGGAGGTTGTTGAACTTCTTTCCTTTTTAAATCACCCAGGTAGAGAAAGAGACAGCATGGGTATTATGGAGGCTTCAGGCACACGGGCGAGAGCCACAGAAAGAAGCCCTATGAAGTCAGGTCAAGTTAGAAGCACACCCTGCATGCGTGCCTACCAACAAAGCCCAAAATAACTGGGGTCGTTAAAGGACAGGTTACAAAAGGTACGTTTGTACCTTGATTCTCTTTGTTGGGGCTTGCTACTGCCTTGAGGAAGAAAATGTTTACTTTTCATATCAGATTTTTTTTTTTTTTTAATTTTCAGGTTTCACTCAAAAGCAAAGCAATTTGTACTGGTTAACACTTTTTAAAGAAGTCTGTTGAAAGTAATTGCCTCGGGATGGGGCACTCATACTCCATTAACAGGAGATTTATTGGTTACACAGGCTTAGAAAGCCTACTCTAGGCTGATTCATTCATTCAGCAAATATTCATAGAATCTTTTCTATGTGCATGGCCTTGCTGGGGAGTTAAAAGTGCAGTTCTTATACAGGCTTCTTATAAAGCTTACCTTCCAGTTGAGGAAATGACATATGTGCACAAGAAGTTAAATAGAGTCAACAATGCAAAATGTGCCCCAAGGCAGCTTGTGAGTAAGAGCTAAACCCGTGGTGGAGAAGCCAGTCTAGTTATTTTCACTACCTCAGGTGGTCACACAATAAAGAGAAATGCAGTCAATTTTCCTAAAGCTGAGTGTACTACATTGAAAGAACTGACTTTTACTCTGAGAATATGTCTTTTGTGCTTTTTGGGGGATAAAATGTCTTTTCTTTCGTAAGATAATTGTGGTGGTGGTGTTTGTTTTAGGTCTTTATTCTGGCAAAATAAAAAATTGACAATCCTGAATTGGACTTTATTATTATTTTGAAAAGCCTTACTGGCCTGTTAAATCCCCCAAACTATAAAGTGCTACATTTGGGGGAAGCAGGATGGATAGGAGGGGTTCATTGACCACGTGGGATAACTGGGTGGGATTCTGTTGGTCAGACTGGATGCACATGGACATCCTATCCTGCCTCACCACATCTTTGTTGAGTTGAATTCAACCATACTCCAGGTGGAGGGGATGCGAACAAAGTCGAGAGGTGACAATGGGGACCGCCAGCTTGGAATCTCCCTCTGTGAGGAGTGTGTATAGGTGATTATTGGGAAATAAGTTTGAAGAGTAAAATTGGGGTAGATTATGGAGAACCTTGAATGTCTAAGTAAGCAGATAGACTTTAGAGAAATGGGCAGCATTTTAATAGGCAGTTTTAAAGGGGAAAAGTGACATGAAGGAGTATTACCTTTAAAAGATTAATCTTGGGGCTTCCCTGGTGGCGCAGTGGTTGAGAGTCCGCCTGCCGATGCAGAGGACACGGGTTCGTGCCCCGGTCCGGGAGGATCCCACATGCCGCGGAGCGGCTGGGCCCGTGAGCCGTGGCCGCTGAGCCTGCGCGTCCCGAACCTGTGCTCTGCAACGGGAGAGGCCACAACAGTGAGAGGCCCGCGTACCGCAAAAAAAAAAAAAAAAAAAAAAGATTAATCTTAATGTAAACTATGGACTTTGGATGATAATGATGTGTCACCGTAGGTTCATCAGTGGTAACAAATGTACCACTCTGGTGTGGGATATCTACAGTGGGGGAAGTAATGCCTGTGTAGGGGCAGGGGAAATCTCTGTTCAATTTTTCTGTGAACCTAAATTGCTCTAAAAAATAAAGTCTATTAAAAAAAGGTTAATCTGACATCTGAGTGCAAAGTTAATGGGGATGAGGAAGATCCTGTTTTGAGAGACCGAAAGCTTATGTGGTCTGGGGAGTCTTCTTTAAGAAAAGGAGTATAAATTCACAAATACAAAACTAGGTACAAGCACTTGAAAGGGGTTTGTCTATGCAAGGAAGGCATCCTGGAGTTTAGGATTTATTAGCTAAATGATAAATCCACTTCTAGAAAGGAGTGACTCTAAAAGCAGGGGATCCAGTCAGAAAGCAATTGTAATATCCCAGACCCAAGAACAGAAGGACAAAGGACAAAGTATCAGCAGAGAAAATGGAAAATGGAGAATGAGTTTGGGCATTAACAGGGGAGGAAAACCCATAGTGATTAGTGGGATATGAGGGGAGGGAAGGATCAGCAGAAGTGACTCTAAGGTTTGTACTGCAGTCAGAAAAAGGGAAATCAGGGCAGGAAAGTGGGGGTGGGTGGTGTTGCCTTTAGGTTGATGGCAGCACCTCTCTGGAGAGGTGGGAGTCCATGGGCAAGTTTCCTAAGTGCCGGACACAGTGCTAGGCCCAGAATCTTGATGGAAGCTGTGCATGAGAGAGATTTCTAAGCCAGAGAATCTGACTCTGAAGAGAGGCAGCATCCTCAGTGGGAGGAAATTTTCAATCCTGTGACATTCCGATTCTGTTTTCCCGTTGGCCCCAAGAAATCTTAGAGTAATAGAAAATTGTATTACTTACTCCAAGAATCAGAATAAAGACAGGAAGCAGTGGTTGCTGGTTACCTTTTCCGGGATTGGCCCAGAGGATGTTTACAGGAAAGATTCCTTTCTGACCTTTGACTTGCAGATCTTTTAGACTAGAAATAGGGCCTCCAGAGTAGAAATCCTAGGGGGACAGAGTAAATACAAATAATAGATAAAACAGAAGAGGAACTTTCCAAGTCACAAAGCACCCTTGCACATCGCTCAAAAAGAAAGGAAAACAGCTGGGGAGGGGGTGTGGAGAATCTTCCTTGATACAGAACTACATCTCCGTTCCTGTCGCTCCCCTCTTCAGTCTTGCTCTTTTCACCCTCCTCCCTCATTTCCTAAATTCCCTTCCATTGACTAAACAAGAATATTAAATGGAGGTAGGGGCAGGAAAAGCCTATATATAAGTGGTTTCCCCAAATCGTAGGTTATTTTAGAATACGAGCCATCCTTGCTTTCAGTACAGTTACACCAGCTAAGGTCACAGTATTTACCAAGTACACAACTAATTCAACTAGGACTGCAGTCAGGTTTGGCCTCTCCTAGTGATCAGTGGAGTTGTCAAGTTGTTCTCAAATATCAGGGTACAAATCCTTGCATAGCACTCCCTAGTGGGGTAACTGTGGTCAGGTTATCCTGTTTCCTTATCTGAGAAGTGGAGATAACAAGAGGTGACCATGGAAAGTAATTAGCAGAGTCCTTAGACAGGCAGGAAGTACAAAGGCAGGTGCAGATTTTATGGGGCCTGAAGATTACCTAACTTTGGGGGCCCTCTTAAATAAAAAGAAGCTAAATCTTACTTTTGCAAGTTTTATATGAATACATTGCTAAGGCCCTTCTCAGGGTCTGGGAAAGACTTGTTAAAGTGGGAGGACCTGAAGCTTCAGCTTCATCACATTCAAGGTAAACCCACCTCTGAATAAATGTTCAAAATCGATGTTAGCTTCTGCTGTTCTGTATTTATTTTTAAAATGTTTATAGAGCACTTACTATGTGCCAGGCTGTGAGGTCCTGCTAGGTGTTAGGGGTGTTACACATCTGGAAATTCTATGCCCTAGGTAAAAGGAAGGTCATTAAATATGAAAGCAAACCAAACTCCTTATCTAAAGAATGTGGTTTGATTTGACAAAACATCCCTAGCTAATAAATGACTGCAAAGCCCTTTGCAGACCTCCTTAACAGAAATACAGCACCAGTGGAAGAGAGGAGCTTCTTGTAATCAGTATTTAATTTTTTTTCATTAAAAAAAATTGTGGTAAAATACATGTAACATAAAATTTGCTATCTTAACCATTTTTAAGTATACAGTTCAATGGTATTAAGTACATCCATATTGTTGTGCAACTATCACCACAATCCATCTCCAGAACAATTTTTATCTTGCAAAACTGACCCATTAAGCCCTAACTCTCCATTTCCCCTTCCCCAGAGCCCCTGGCAACTACCATTCTATTTTCTGACTCTATGACTTTGACTACTTAGAGTAGTCAAATACTCTAAGAATATTTGTATCTTAGATCTGTAAGAATCCACTTATAGAGTACTTCATGTAAGTGGAATTAGACAGTATTCATCTTTTTGTGACTGGCTTATTTCACTTAACATAATGTCCTCAAGGTTCATCAATGCAGTAGCATGTGTTAGAGTTTCCTTCTTTTCTTGAGGCTGAGTAATATTCCATTGTATGTATATACCACATGTTGCTCATTCATTCATCCATCGATGGACACTTGGGTTGATTCCATGTTTTAGCTATTGTGAATAATGCTGCTGTAAACATGGGTGTATACGTGGTGATCATTTTTACTTTGCTTTAGAAATTTTGCATCCGCACGATCACTGGTTAGAATGTACTTGGATTATTGCTTTCCTTTGTCACATGTGAATTATATAAAGCAGTCAAATGCCCGAGAGCCAATAATCAAACTTAAGTTCTTCCTCATAGTCGACCCCTATATTACTGCCAGAACAAGGACAGTGGGTCAACGGAGCCCCGATCTAGGACTTAAGAGATCTGGGTCCTGGTGTCAGCAATGCAGTGAGTGTTAGTTACTTATGTGATATTAGGGAAAATTCTTTCATTTTGCTGGACCTCAGTTTCCTCATCTGTCTTGTGAGTGATTTGTACTAGGAATTCCTTTCCAGGGTGATCAGTTCAGCCTGCGTCTTGGGAAATTCCTCATTCCCAGGCAAACTAGGATGGTTGGTCACCCTCCCTTCGTCAAGTACTCAGATATGACACCAGATTTTTAAAAAACGTGCTGGATTAAACAGAGTAAGGCTGTTTACCACCCTCCCCCAGGAAATATCAAAAGGGAAAGCAGCAGCTGAGTCAGGTTAGGACAAAATTCCAAATGTGTAATTTTTAACAGGCCTTTTGGGAAAGGGTTGATTTCAGATCCTGTTAAGTAGTCATCTCTCACAAATGTTCCGGTTAGGGAGGTTTGTATGTTAACGATTAGACAAGAGCTGTTAAAATCTCAGCTGAGCAGCTTAAAATATTTTCTACTATTAATAAATAGCTTGGCTTCTCATGGAACCAACTGTAAAGCAGGTAGGATTTTTTTTTCCCTCAAAGTGCACACTTCTATGTTATGGAGGAAAAATAAAACAAACAATAATAGCAAATGAACAAAATTAAACTAAGATGTGCTCCTTGTCTGATCTGCAACTAAAAGGAAAGCTGAGCCTGGAATATGTTGTAATTTCCCCTCCCTTATATAGGAATGTGCTGATGTGCCTGCCTCAGATCCCACATGAGCCCCCTTTACTGGGAGGATAATTCAGCCAGATTCCAGCTACCATAAGCAAACAGGCAGGGCTGGTGTGAATGAAGTCAATGAAGATTTTGAGGACTGTTAACTTCCAGGAGTGAAATGAATTCCTGGTTGATTTGGGCAAAAGAAGCATTTCAGCTCAATCTGTTGGTTGCATATTTTTAGATTATTTGTGATTTCAATACTAGGTCCATGGGCAGTTATAGTGCACTATTGATTAGATCAGGTCTTGACATATAGGGCCTAAATGGCAACGTTGGGCCCATACAACCTTCTCCCTACAAGTATACGTAGAAATAAAAAGACAATTCCCCACATCAATTATTATTCCCTGTAGAAAATAGTTCAATGACCCTTTTTTCCAGTCTGTCATGATAGAATCTGTATTTATAGATCAAGTTGTATTTTATAAAACATTATGTTTTATAAAACAAATACATCATTCAAATTTCATACATTAAGATAATATGTGTAAGGTAAGACGTTATTATCCCCATTTTGTAAATGCAGAAATGGAAGCCCAGAGAAGTTAGGAGTTTTTCCCACAGATACAAAACTGGTAAGTGACAGAGCTGGTCTCAAACCTAGGTCTTCTCAACCAAAGCCAGGACTTATTACAATGCAAAGCAAAATGTGTTTTGCTTTTTAAAAATATTCCTTCTAGCCATTTTGCTAATCCTTCTCATGCACTGATACCATCTAAAGATAATGATTAACAGGAGTTTAGAGAGAGTTTTAAAAGAGAAGAGGGTCAAAAGCAATGTTGGGTAACACCTCCCTTTAAAGGACCAACAGGAGGAAGAGGAGACAGCAAAGAGGTCGGTGGGGTGCTCTGAGAAGGGGCAGGGGACCCAGCCAGCTCAGTGCTGCCTCCAAAGCTGAGGAAGGGGAGAGGAAACCTGGTCTATAAGGGGTAATAATTGACAACGACCTGGGGTTTGGTGTTCAGGGATGTGCTGATGACCTCAGGGGTCACAATTTCATGTAGCCAGAGTCTTGGGTTCAGTAAACCCAAATATTCACCCTCAGCCCGACAAACCCTCAGATGCTGGCTGTGTTCCCATTCCACTCCAGTGACACTGATGAGCAGCTCTCCAAGCAGCCACTGCACTTTTGAATAACTTTCACTCCTTAGGAGTTCATTCTTTTTTTTTTTTTTTTTTTTTTTGCTGTACGCGGGTCTCTCACTCTTGTGGCCTCCCCCGTTGCGGAGCACAGGCTCCGGACGCGCAGGCTCAGCGGCCATGGCTCAGGGACCCAGCCACTCCGCAGCATGTGGGATCTTCCTGGACCGGGGCACGAACCCGTGTCCCCTGCATCGGCAGGCGGACTCTCAACCACTGCACCACCAGGGAAGCCCAAGGAGTTCATTCTTAAACAGAGTGCCTGCTGCGCTCTGGGCACTCCTTTAACTGCTAGGGTTGAGAGCTGTAAACAAAATATTCCAACTCTCTGCACTCATGAACTTACCTTCTAGTGGTGAGAAATGCCTTAAACCAAACGAAGTGTGTCAGGTGGGAAGAAGTGCTATGAAGAAAAATCAAGCATGAGGTGATTGTGGGGAGGAAGAGGGGCTTATATCTTGCATTAGATAGTCAGGGAAGTTCTCTCTGACATAATTCTGTTTGGGGAAAGGCCCCAATGAAATGAAGAAGCAAGCCATATGGATGGATAACTAGGGAGAAGAGCATCTCAGGCAGAAAATACAAAGGCCCTGGGGTAAGGAACAGCAGGAGGAGGAGGATAGGAGGTGAGATCAGGCAGGGATGGGATGAGGGGGAATATGGGCGCACCATGCAAGGCCTTGAGAGCCACAGCCAGCTCTGTGTCACCATGGTTTTTGCCCAGAGCAGCTAAAAAATGAAGTTAACGAGTACTGAGATGGGAAAGTCTGGGGGAGGTGCAGGCTTAGTGGTAAAGATCAGAAGCTCAGATTTTGAAATATTAGGTTTTACCTGCTCATTAGACATCTAGGAGGATATGTTGACAGTGTGAAGTCTTCAGGGCAGAGGCCCAGGCTATCAGCAAACAGACGGTGTATAAATAGGGAAGGGATATGGAAACATATGTATATGTATAACTGATTCATTTTGTTATAAAGCAGAAACTAACACACCATTGTAAAAAAAAAAAAAAAAAAAGAATGACTCAGATTCTCGAGAGGATGGAGAAAGATGGTAGATGGGGAAGATTTAAGGGGAGAGTTTGGAACATGTCGTGTGAGAATCCATTAGACATGATGAGGATCTTGAGCTGCATCAGCTGAGCTAAGACAGAGCCCGTTCCCTCCCGTGGCTCCTGGTTGGGCCGCAGGTAAATCTGCGCTGAGTTTGGAAGGTGCAGATGAGGCAGCATCTAAGGTCAGGCCAGGACCTGCCTGCACTGTGGCCCAAGCGCTGGCCACCGCACTCCCAGGGCGGGTAGCAGATCCTGCAGCCTCCCTAGCTCCACCCCTCCCAGCTCTGCTGACTCTGGGGCCAGGGTGCAGGCCGGCGTGTGGTCCAGGTCAGAGGCAGTGAGAGGCAGATGTGTCCCCAGTCGTCCGGCTCCCTCCCACTTCACGTCCAGCTCTTCCTCCCAACTGCTGACCTACGGCACCTGCAGGCCCCCAGGGGCAGAGTCAACAGCTCTTCACAGACCCTTCGGCAGCTCCACAACTGCAGAAACTCTAATCCCTGCAATGAATCCCGGCCCCCCATTTCCTATCACTCATAGTGGTCCTGCCCTTCTGACTCTGCTACAGCTTCCAAGTGAGATGCTGAGTAGGTGTTGGCCATGAGTCTCAAGGTCAAGGTCCCAGCTGGATGTGTAAATCTGGGAGTTGTCGTCATATGACTGGTATTTGAAGCCCTGCGACTGGATTGGATCATCCAAAGAGAGAGCATTCCAATAGGAGACGAGTCCAAGGCCCAGGACCCTGGGAGCTCCACAGTAAAAACGTCGGAGGGGAAAAAGCCAAGGAGACTGAGAGCTACCAGTGAGACAGAAGGAAAACCAGAAGAGCACACGCAGTTCAAGGTGAAGGAAGAAAGAATGTCAGGAGGAGACCGAGATCGACCGTGTCTGGTAAGATGGGACTGAGAGGTGACCGCTGTGCTTGAAGTTATTATTATTGACATTTTCCAGAGGGATTTGCTGAAGTGCAGTAAAATCTGATTACAGCAGGTTCAAGAGGCAATGGGGTGAGAAAAATCGGAGAACACTCTCAAGACATTTCTTTTTAAAGGAGAGCAGAGAAATAATGAAGAAAAAATGACGTTAATAAAAAAAAAAAAAGCCACAGACCTTACGGGGTGTAGATGGAGCAAGGATGAGGTCTCCCATTTACAGTTCAGGAAGCTGTGGCCTCCAGCAAAGGTGGAGAAGGAGTAGCCAGTGAGGCTGAAGCACTTGGAGAGAATGATGCCTTAGAAACTAATGAAGCAAGTGTTTGAAGAAGGATGGCGCGAGATCAGATTTGTACAACGCTAATAGGTCAAGCAAAATGAGGATCAAGAACAGGCCACTGGGGGCTTCCCTGGTGGCACAGTGGTTGAGAGTCCGCCTGCCGATGCAGGGGACACGGGTTCATGCCCCGGTCCGGGAAGATCGCACATGCCGCGGAGCGGCTGGGCCCGTGAGCCATGGCCGCTGAACCTGCGCGTCCGGAGCCTGTGCTCCGCAACGGGGGAGGCCACAAGAGTGAGAGGGCTGTGTACCGCAAAAAAAAAAAAAAAAAAAAGAACAGGCCACTGGATATGGCAACGTGGAGCTCATTGGTTATCTTGAGATTTGTGTGAGGGGGAAGTGGAGTAATGGGGAGAAAAACCTGACTGGAGTATGTTCAAGAGAAAATGAGGGAAGAGGAGGTGGAGACAGCAAGTCTGACAAATTTTTCAAGGAATTTCGTCATAATGAGAATCAGAGAAATGAGGCAGTAGCTGGAAGGAGATATGGGTTGAGAGGAGAGTGTTTGGTTGCTTGTTTAAGATGGGAGATATTACAGAATATTTGCATATTTATCCAAATAAGCCAGTAGAGAGAGGGAAATAGATGATGCAGGAGAGGAGACAATGGCAGGAGCAAGGTACTTGCATGGAGAATGAGGAGAATTCCTGGAGCCAGGGCCCAGGTGAGCGTTGGCTTTGGAGAGGAACACAGACAGTTACAGAAGGAGACTTGCAACGGGAGGAACACAGAATGCAAGGACGCAGATGCAGACATTTGATAGATTTAGTGGTACATCCATGGAAGCTCTCTTATTATGCTTTTATTTTCTAAGTAAACTAAGAAGCAAGCCCAACAGTTGAAAGTGAGAAGGCTTGAGGAGAGAGAGAATCAGTGAAAACCTGTCTTTGGAGAATGAGAGAGTCAGTTGACTGAGGAAATCAGTGAGGATTGCCAGGCAGCAAAGGTTTGAGGTCACTTAAGATGATGTTATTGTCGGGTCACTGAGGTTAAACCACCAGACTCCAGGCCTCCCTCTGCTCCCACTCCTCAAATGTGGTCTCTATTAAAACATATAGCATCTATTATTTTTTTTGATCTACAAACATTTGTGTCACACTTAACCAAGTCCCAGGTATTCGTAGCTGCAGTCAGGGCTCGTTTTCTCCAGGGTCAGGCTCAGAGGTGGGTAGGGAGGAGAGAGGCGGTTGGGGGAGGTTGACTCCAGTAGGCTCGTTAGCGCTCATGCACTATGAACAGAGGGAATCAATATTCTTTGAAGGTGGCAAACTCCCTTCAGGAGGGAGGAAAGAAGCAGTTGGAAAACGTGACTTTGACTTGAGAACTAAACGAAGTTCGATGTACTGAACCCCAGAATTACGCAGGCCTACCCACCCAGGCTTAAGCTTCGATGGACCTTCACAAACCTTCCCAAGGGGCCCTGTGTGAAATTTACAGCATGGAAGAGAAAAGGCAGAAAACAAGTGACCCCTTGTAGGCAACTAACTGCCGAGAAGAGAGAGGCAAGGAAGGTGTGTTTGCACCTGGCACAGGTCCAATTTCTCTTTCCAAAGTCACCAGTGAGGTACATCATGCTATCTGGTGGGGACAGAGTGGGAGAGGGCTAGTTGGAGAGAAGGAGACCAGGAGTGTGACACTAATTCATGTCCCCCACGAATTATGGGGAAGGAGGTTTCCCTCCTAACAGTCATGAATTGAAAGAAAGGTCTTGGACCATGAGAAGCTGTCCAGTGCCATGCCTGGGCCTTGAACCTCCCTTCAGCCCTGAAGCGAGCACTGGATAGGTGAGAGGGAGTGAGAAATTTGAAGGTATAAACAAGGAAGTGATTACCATTTTGGCCTATGTAATCTGAGCTAGCCAACAAGGGAAGTGAGATAGTGAAAAGGCGGCAGGGCCAATCAATTGGAGGCCTAAGTGAGTCAAAGAATGGTTGGCTTCGAGGTTTCAGAGGGAATGTGCTGGAAAGGTCGCAGCCTTTCACATACCAAAAAACCACTGCTATGATCCTCTTGAGTCTTTTTGCTGGAATTAAACGCACCCAGTTCCTTCACTGGTCCTCATGTAAGAATGTTTCAAGTATTTTTATAAACAGACTGATTGTTTTCCACTGCACATGTACCAGCTTGTTCCTTTGAAAGTGTGGCACCTGGAGACCACTACAAGACTCCATCCAGCGGAAGTAGGCAGGAGCCCATCTCCCCTGGCCATAGACGCCCTCCCTCAACAGGTATAGGAAGCCAGGATTTCATTCCTCTTTCAGTGTTTCCATCCCCCTGCTAACTCACCTTGAACTGTCTGGCTACTGCAACACCCATGATTTTTGGTTCAAGTACTGCTGCCAGGTAAGGGCTTTACCACCCCATACCTAGCCAGCTGGATTTTTTGGACCTTGTGTGTATATTTACCCATATTAAATAGCAAAGGTTGGAGGAGTGACTTATCTGTGGGTTATTTCAACTGACTAAAATTTCTTGCTTCATGACTTTTTAAAATTAATTTCTTGATGATTTAGTATTAGTCTCAGAAACTTTTGGTGGTGAAGGGAAGTATATAATTTATTTACATCTATTTATTCAGCAACTGTAAATCTTTATCAAGAACCTTCTAAAAGGTCAGTATTGGGATACAGCAGTAGACAAATCAGACATAGCCCCTGCCTTCGTGGAGTATGCAGTGTAGGATCAGAAGAAGGGCCTTTCCTTTTGGTTTGTATTTTTAATAAGGCAGATCTCAACTTACCTAGAGACCTGAACTTATCTATTGGAATTTCTTCTTTTCTCCTCTAGTTGTAACAGAAGAATTGACCCTATCCCTCCAAAAACCAGTCTCTTTACTTCTACTTTTGGATTCACCCCTTCTTACCTATTTCCTCTCTCTCCTGCATCATCCAGCTCTTTCTCTCTACCAGGTGATTCCATTCAGCACAGGCATCTGCTCAAATATTTCTCACCTTCAAAAACCCTTTCCTTGACCCACATTCCCCTCTCCAGCTACTGCTCTATTCCTTTGTGTTCCTTCATAACAAAACTTCTTGAAAAAAAAAAATCTTCTATTCATGATGTATCTGAGGCTGGAAACAACGTGGATGTATTTGGAACAGCAGTGAGTGTCATGGCAGAGAGCTGATAAGTGAGGAACAGCAATTTCTGAGTGGTAGGCACTGAGAGCAAAGCCCTCTGCAAATATTTTGATGGTAGGTGGCTGTGTCATAGCAAAGCAGGAACTGACTTCCCCTCGGCAGACCTATGCTGAATCCTGGTTCTACCATTCTCTAGCTGATGTGACCCTAATCAAGTTACTTAACTTCTTTGAGCCTCAGTTTCCTCATCTACCAAATAGAAGTAGAGATATTGTTCTCATAAGTTTGTTGTGACAATGAAACAGAATACCTGAAAGTGTGAAGCAAATGTTAGGATGCATTATCATACAGTAACATTTAAAAGAAGGAGGTTCACCCCAGTCGGCACCTGGGTTCATACCAAACCAGAGCCTGAGCCAAAGGCTTGCATTCATGACACCTCTGTTGTACATTTGGAAATGTGGTTTTGAGGAGCAGGACTGGGAAGAGGAGGAGCGAAAGAGAGAAGGAGGGAGGGAAGGCCAGTACAAGTATGTGTTGGTCAGGGTTGCAGGTGACAGGTGCTCAATGTCACACAACCTTCTGAGGAGCCTTATGAAATGCATCTCTGAACAGTCCCTTGAGGAACTAAAAGGGGGAGCACTTATCCAGAGATTTGTACCTCTGTTGGTCAAGGGTGGCCCGCTAGGCACTGACTCCCCATCTCTTCAGGGCTGCACACATGTGAGTGCCAACTGGACCCCAGGGGAGGAAGTGAAAGCAAAAGGTGCAGGATGAGGAAAGGCCATATCAGGTTGTACCTTTGACACTTACTCAAAACGGGTTCCTGCAGCAGCAGCTGGAGTAAGGGAAGAGATCAGGAGGGTTTGAAATGGGGCAGAAGATACAATCCCAGCTGACAGACATGAAAACAAAGAAGATGATGACATGCCTTGGCTTTAGTATTGATAGCAGTTATTATATACCATCTCTCTGCAGAAAAACAGGGTAGATCTTAGACATTATTTTTCCACCATATTTTCTGAGGAACTATGTATTTCTGTAGAATTAAGAAATGCAATCCCCAAATGCCCCACCAGGCTTTTTGTAGCAAATTATAATTAGAAATGTCATGACATAATTGAAAGAGACCCAGACCAAGACCTTAGATAAACTGCTTAATTTCTCTGGTGAAGTAGGGGAAGAGGGTGTGGGGTAAATTGCTGCTACTACTACTACTATGAGTATCTTTCCCCCTATATTCTAGTGGGGTTTTTTTGCAGGGGAGGGAAGGGAAATTCCTCAAATAATCTATGTAAAAATATTTTGTAAATTAGGAAGGATTATTATCATTTGGGCATTATTAAGCATTAATTACTAAAAATTATTTTTCTAAGATATTTTATCATAATCAAAATAATTCAAATTCAATCAAATCCACAGACCTAGAGCATAAACTTTGTGCCAGGCCTTGTGTAATCCACTATGTATTCAAAGATGCACAGAGAGGAGTGACAAAGAGTTACGTTCACTCTTGAGGACTACACATGGGTACTACTATCATCTCAAGAAAAAGTAAACGCATCAATGCTTTGCTAGATGGAAATGTTCAGAAACAAATGCCTTACAAATGTTGAAAATATGTATATGTTGTCCAGCAGTCAAAACAATAGAAATAATTAGACAACTTCTTGTGTCATTCTCTAATTTACCAAATCTAGCATTTGTTTAATAGGGGGTAAAGGCTGGCAATGTGCTCTTGCCTAGGAAAATTATTTAAAATTACACTCCTAAATTCAGGGGCACTTTTCCTTTCAAAATTATTTTAAAACAATTAAATACAAACATACAATATTCATGGCAGCAAGAACAACTGAATATGATCAGGAGTCAGTCAATGATTATTCATTAGCACCAACTGTATGCCAGGTACTGTGTTAAGTGCTGGGTGGGTGTAGAGTGGGGAACAACACAGATGGTTAGTGTCCACATGAGAATGGCTGGGATTGCCTAGGGAGGGAGTAGAGAGTGAGGAGGGAAGATGGCACAGGACCAGCCCCAAAGGATGCTAACATTTCAGGGTCAGGTGACCCACAAATGAGAAGCCACCCAAGGAGAAGAAGTAGGTAAACAGGCAGAAGGAAAAGCAGGAGAGAGTGCATTCTCATAGAAGCTAAAAGAGAATGTATGAAGAAGGAACGAGTAGCCTATCCTTATTGTAGACTATTGCTGAGACATCAAAGAAGGTGAAGGGCTGTGAAAGATCTCTCCACAGGAAGATTATTGATGGCAGAACCAGAGCAGGTGTGTTGAGAAGTGACTGGGATGTGCATCTTCAAATGCAGACCACTCATTCACAAACCTGAGTCAACAAGACAAGAGCTGGATGGATGTGTGAAGATCAGGGAAAATTTTCAGAGATGGAAGATAGTAGATTATGTTTGGAAGCCGATGAAAAGAATTCATGAGAGTAAAGTTACCTAAATCATTTTTTAAGATGCAACTTCCAGTAAGAAATATATGTTACACACTGGGACTCAGTGTGTGCTCTACACACATACAATTGAGACAAATGTTTCAGAAAACAATAGTTTAATGAAATAGTGTTTGCCTTTATTATGTGCAATGGCTCTGATAATTTCTATTCTATTCATTTTAAATTAAGTTTTTAAAGTATAATTGATTATAAGCTCTATGTAATAAATTCAAACAAAACAAAAGTAGTACAGTAAAACTAAAATTTCTCCTTCATACCTGCCATCCTTCCAAATCCCATTTCCCAGCTCAGAGGAGGACTGGGAATTAACAATTTGATGTGTATCCTTTGAAAGCATTTTCTGTGCATTTAAATAAGTATGCACACACACCACAGAGTTGTTTTGTTTTGGTTTTGGTTTTTATGAATGTGATCATACATACTCTTGTTATTAAACTTGATTCTTTTTTTCTCTATCTCTCTCTGTTGAAGGGATTTTTATGTCAATACATTATTATCCACCTCACTCTTTAGAAAGGCTTGTAGCTTTCCATATGAATGTACCGTGATTTATTTAATCTATTTTATTTATTTAATCACTGTCCTCTATTGCAGGACAGTGAAATTGATTCTAATTTTTTAGTTTCACACAGTGCTACAACAAACATCTGTCTACAGATGTGAATAATTTTAAGGAAGAGAATCTTGGAAATAAATAAATAAATAAATAAAAGAATAGGAACATTTCGATAGATATTACCAGATAGGCTTCTTTAAAGGTCAAGGTCCGTGTACACAATGACATATGATAATCAATGATAGTCTATTGTCAGTGATAGTCTATAATCAATTTGTCCATTTTTGGGGGTCTATTTCTTGATTTTGTCTTGCTTTGTAAGGACTTTCTCATTATGAAAATCATAAACACTCTCCCATATTTCTGTTTATTAATTTTATAGTTTTATTTTGTATTTAACCTACAGCTTTGTAAATGTATCCAATTTTTTAAATTGGTGAGAAGGGGAAATAAAACTATTTTTTTCCCACATGGACAGCCAATTTTTCCAACACCATTTTGTTAAACATTATAACCTTTCCCAATGTTGTAAAATCTACCTTTATCTTATCTGTATTCTAATCTGTAGTCTCTTGTCTGTGCCATTGATGTATTATCTATTGCAGCAACAATTCCACATGATTTAATGAAGCTTTATGGTTTATTTGATAACTGGGAGGGCAATATTGCCCCTGTTGCTTTTGTTTTTCTCATTTTCTTGGTTATTCTTGTGTACTTACTTTTAAGGACAACCTTTACAGTCACTTTATGTTCCATTATAAAATCCCTTTAGGTTGTTGGCTGTGATTTGCCTATATTTTCTGTATGAAATGTTATCCAAAGTCATCCATTTACAGTAAGGCATAGAGGATCAGATGTTTGAGGAGAGTGAGGGTTTGAGATCATTGTAATGCAAACTAGAAGAGGGGCTTCCCTGGTGGCGCAGTGGTTAAGAATCCGCCTGCCAATGCAGAGGACACGGGTCCGAGCCCTGGTGCGGGAAGATCCCACATGCCGCGGAGCAACTAAGCCTGTGCACCACAACTACTGAGCCTGCGCTCTAGAGCCTGCAAGCCACAGCTACTAAGCCCGTGTGCCTAGAGTCCATGCTCTGCAACAATAGAAGCCCTCGCCCGCATGCAACAACGGAGACCTAATGCAGCCATAAATAAATTAATTAATTAAGAAGAGCTGGCTTAACAGAGTGTCCTACAGAGGAGGAAGCAGCCAAGAATTTATAAGAGTGTCTATCTGCAGTTTGGGTGATTTTTTCATCCACGCTCAGCTGCTCATGAGCAGGCATGAAGAAGGATTTAGTTGGGTTCATGCTGGGATTGGGTGTGGTTAAGACAAGCATAATGGAGGGAGAGAAGAACAAAAGAAATGAAGATATTTTTATCTCTTTGTCTTCCTTTTGGTAAAGATAGAACACAAATAATTTTGTTTTCTATTCATCAAATGGGAATATGTGTGAACAAATGAAAAGAGGTGCAATTTTTTTGTTTTGTTGTTGCTTTAAACATGTTTGTTAGTAAAATAAAAATGTTAACTTGTGAGAAAGAAAGCTAAATTACAACTGATCTTAATATTGTATAAATAATTTATCATATGTATATAATCATGTTATACTTGAGATACTTCCCTTGTAACAGGAGAGCACTTTTGGTGTGAACTCCTATTTTTTGAGTGTGTATATATTTCCCTAACATTTTATTTGGTACTAAGCATTCTCAAATGTGTTCCCAGGGGTATCTGGAAATGTTGGTACATATCCATTTGGCAGTTTAGGGATTTGTTAGAGTGTGGGAAAATTCCGAGGTTATTTTCAGGTTACAACATCTGAATACTTCTTTACAGGTCCAAAGAATAATTTAGTTTTAAAACTGTAAGGTTACCTTAGTCTTGGTCCTCACTGAGAGGAGAAATTACTTCTCTCTTTGAAGAAATATCATTCAAAAGAAAATTCTGAGTTATAAAATTGTAGACCTAAATCCATATGAAATTTTAAAATCTACAAATATTTCAAATTGCCTAGTGGTTTATTATATTTTCCTTTACTTAGACAAGCAAAGTTAAAGTACTACTAAAGAAGGTAGTCATAAGGGATATGACCATGGATATGATGGATTCACCATGGATGGGATGGATATCACCATGGATATAAAAAAACAATATTTTTACATTTTTCCTCTCTGTGAACCCAGGCTTCAGCAGGGTGATTTTCTGTTCCACCCTGAGAAAATAACTCAGAGTCACTACTTTGGGGCTTTCCAAACTCTTGAGATGCTCTTCATTCTCATCATAGCTCTTTCAGCCTGACTGCCTTGTAGGTAGGGAAAGATCCAAAAAAGCTGTAGCAATCCCACTGATACCCAGGGCCCAACTACTGCAAAGAAGAGGACATGATGTCCTATAATTTGGTTAGGAAATGGCCTCATCTGAAGGCATCTGGCTGCTGTGTCCATAGTTTCCATCAGCCTTCAGAATATTCTCCGTATCTCCTTCAGCCATGGCAAGCCTGGACTCATACAAATTTAAATGAGTTGCTAGTCTAGACTCTCACTGAACCAAAATATGGTCAGATGGGGTGACCGCATTTTTCAAGAGTTGCCAGAAACCTCACATCCAACTGCCCTACTCACGTATCCTATGCATGATCAACCACAATTTATTCCCTGAACTTTGAAGGAAGGCAGTGAAAATAAACATGAAAATTCAGTGTATTCTTGGCATGTTCCACCAATTATAAAATTTGCATTTTAGATTCCGACTCCTTTTGACACAGTCGATTTTAACTCAAAATGTATCTCTTACAGCATCCACTCCTATCCACTGGCACTGCCAAGCCCTTGGTTCAAATCTTCATCATTGCTCATCTGATCCACTCTAAAGCCAGTCTCTCTCATCTTTTGAAAAGGTACATCTACTCATAGTACTCTCCTAACAATTCTCTGTGGCTTGTATGCCCAAATGGTCGATCTGAATTCTTTCAAGTTCTGGTCCTTACCTATATGTTTCCTGCCTCATCTTCTATCGTTCTCTCATTGATGTTCTGTGCTCCTACCACATAGAACAGCCTGCACTTCCAGTGCTGTTCCCCTTCCCCAGGGATGAAATTAAAAATACTTAAAGAACATGAACAAGTCAATCAGAACAAACCACATGACCACTGAGAGCTATTCATTAGGGCATTCTGCTGAACATCAGCTCAGACTGCTGTTTCTAGCACCTTGACCATGATTCTCTGGGGGACTTCTGCAGATCCTTTACATGGTCCACAGAAGACTAGCCATTAAGCAGTGGCTGGAGGTAAAAGACAGCATCATTTAGATGGTTTATGGACATGAAGACACCATGAGTAACATCTCCAGCACCTAGGTAGAGACTGAAGTACTTGCACAGTAAGCACTATTTGCAGAACCTGAAATGACCTTTTCTATTTTTTGAGATGTGCTCAAAGAAACCACTGCCTCGTCTCTGGTTGCCTTGTAGATAGTTTTTCCTGCTTATGTTTTTCAGAATTTAATCAGCCAGAGACATCTACCTCTCACACAGGCCCACCAACAGATCAGTTTTTTTTTTTTTTTAACCAGGCTTAATCTTTTTATTTCCATGCTGACTAGGAAACATTATGTCTTGAACTGACCTAAAAGTACAAGGAAAAGTTCCAGGATCTTCTCTAACAAGAAAGAAAATAATACACGTTTTTCTTCAATCCAAATAATGGTTGTGCTAACTAGTTGTCATTAATCATATTTCCTACATCAGCATTGTTAAAAAATTACTGTATCTTCAAGTCACTGCTCAATACAAAACACTAAACTAACACTGAGAGGAATTTAAAGAAGTAACCGGCACAGTCCACGCTCTCTATGAGCTGACAGTCTGCTGTGGAGATAAGAAATGAACAACTGAAGTCATCATTTTTATGGAAGCAGTACATGGTGTGTTGCTCTCAAATAATAAACACTATGTCAGTTAAGGGGAAGAACTGACTATGCCTTTTTTTCAGTTAGGTGAGGCTTCCTGGAGGAGTTGGGTCTTGAGCTGAGCACTGAAAGGTGGGTAGAGTTTCAATACTGTCCCAGCAGGAGAACCAATATGTGCTATGGACACAGATAACACGGGGCAGGGTAAAACAGGGCCTAGACCTTGAGATGAGGCTAGAAAAGTCAGTGGGGTCAGACTACAAAGAAAATTGTGCCAGGAGGAGGCATTTGGGGTTTAGACCAGGAGTAAACCTCTTAAAGTTTTGTTAAACAGGAACTTGACATAAAGCAGCATTTAAAATACTAATCAGGTGATAGTGGTTAGCAAGCAGTGTGCTGGGAAGAAGCATGGAATAGTAGAAAACAGCAGGGGCTCTGGGGTCAAGTATTGGGTTTGAGTCTGGCTTGGACACCCTCTAACTAGGTGGGCTTGGACCAGTTACTTAACCTCTAAGTCTCCATATAACCAGTGATAAAAATAGAGATTATACCTCATTCTAAGGATTATTATGAGAATAATATTTCACATTTATGCCTATTGTCTCATTTAATCCTTACATCACTGTTCTATTATGGTAAAATATAGACAACATGGGCTTCCCTGGTGGCGCAGTGGTTGAGAGTCTGCCTGCCGATGCAGGGGACACGGGTTTGTGCCCCAGTCCGGGAAGATCCCACATGCCGCGGAGCGGCTAGGCCCGTGAGCCATGGCCGCTGAGCCTGCGCGTTCGGAGCCTGTGCTCCGCAACGGGAGAGGCCACAGTGGTGAGAGGCCCGCATACCGCAAAAAAAGAAAGAAATATAGATAACATGAAATTTACCATTTTAACCTATTTTAAGTGTACAGTTCAATACCGTTAAGTACATTCACATTGTTGTGCAACCATCACCACCAACCATCTCCAAAACTTTTGTCAGCTTCCCAAAGTGAAACTCTATATCCATTAAAATATAACTCCCCACTCCCAGCTTCCAGGCCCTGGCAACCACTCTTCTACTTTTTGCCTCTGTGAATTTGACTACTCTAGGTGCTTCATGTAAGTGGAATCCAACAGTGTTTATACTTTTGTGTCTGGCTTCTTTCACTTAGCACAATGTCTTCAAGCCTCATCCATGTTGCAGCATGTGCCAGAATTTTCTTCCCTTTTAAGGCTGAATACTATTCTATTGAGTGTCTTACATCACTGTTTTATCACAAGAAAATGGGACTTAGAGAGATTAATTTGTCCAAAATAGCATAGCTAGTAAAAAAAAAAAAAAGAGGTAGGATTTGGACTGAAGCAATCTGATTCCATAGCACATCCTCATTTCCCCTGTATATCCTGCCTCGTGTAGGTAAAGGACCTACCACTGCACCTGGCACAGGGTGTATTGCAAGAAGATATTTAGTTGTTCTTGATTATCTGTCACCGCTTCCTCAGCTCATCTTAGTAACACAATTCCTCTTTTCCTTGAGGAGCTCTTTCTGTGATTGTATCACCCTCCACACACGGTCTACAAGGGTGAGCACGTTACCCAGGCCAGGCCAATCAGAGTCTTGCCCCTTTCCCCCAACAGGGACCTAGTCAGGAGTGGTCACAAGGGTGCAATCAGAGTCCTCTCTGCTGCTATGAGGAGGTTGTGAGCCAGGGGTTGTGGCAGTCATCAATTTCCCAGATACATGATCCAATATATTCCTGGTTTTTGCTTTTAAGCTAATTAGAACTGCATTTCTGTAACTTGCAATAGAAAGGAAGCTGACTAATACACTGGATCAAATGGCCCTCATGGGAATGGAAAGGAAGAAACTAGCAAGAAGCATTGTGAAGGTGTGTGGTGTGAGGAAAAGAGTCCTTCTGAGGTTTGGATTCCTGGTGACCAAGAATAATTTATTACTGAAGAAGTGGAAAAAGTTGCTATTTTGGGTATGGAAGAGAAAATTACTGGTACTCCCAGGAGTGTTGCGTGCTATCTAGCTTGCAAAGGTAAAATGCACATTACTTATGATTACTAACCACTTCATCCCCTTCTAGGATCTCAAACTCATGAAGTGTTCAAGGTCTGATTGGGGCAGGGCTTTTGGACTCTCACCTTTATCCTCCATCCCCACTTAGTAACCTAGTATAAATTCTCCTTCCAAATATAATCCATTCACTAATGTGCTCATTCATTCATGTAACACATACTTGCTGAGCGCTTGCTATGTGTCAGGTACCGTGCTAGGTGCTGAGAATATAGTGATGAGAAAATAAACATGGTCCCCTCTCTTTCAGGAGTGTGTAATCTAGTGGCAAAAGCAGGCATAGAATGGATTATCACACAAATGAATAGAACTAGAAATTGTGTTAAGTGCAATGAAGAACGTGGAATTTCATAAGAGGTATGTTGGAAGGATCTAATTGAGATGGAGGAGAGTGAGGGCATTAAGGGATAGCTGCTCTGGGGAAATAACGTTTAAGCTAAGGCCAGGCCAAGGTGAGAGGTCAACACTGAAATGAAAAGTAGAGGTGGGAACCAGAGGTGTTAGTCTCACCTACCCAGAAGAAACAAGTGATTCACCCACCAGGAATGTGAGGCAGGAAGGCTTGAAACTGGTTTCTTTGAAGTGGAGCTACACAGGGCCTTAGAGAGGGACTGGCAAATAAATTAGCTACTGTAGGGACCCCACTGCCTGTTGCCCAGTCCCCTCTCAGTGACTCTGCTCATTCATTTGTTCATTTATTTACTCATTCAAGAAATAGTTATGGAATACCCACAGGTGGGGGTATTTTGCTAAATGATGAGGATTCAGGAGAAGGAAGACAATCTCTAGTCTAGTTCTCAGCAGGAAGGCAGACGCACTGGAGGGCCCTCCCTCAAAAGGCTCCAGAGACACCCAGATCTTTCGCTTAGGGAACCATTAGACACAGGCTTATGTGCCCGTTTGCTAAGACTTCTTTCTCTAGGCACTCACCCCTAGCAGACTTGTACACTTTTGGTTTTCCTCAGAGATTTATATCTAGTCCTTCCAGCAGAAGCAAAGCTCCTTTACCTACATAAAGCAAAGGAAGAGATCATGTGGGGCAACATGGCAGAAAGACACCAACCAGCGGGGCTGCGCGGTCCCTCCAGATAAACATAAGAAAAGGTCATCCAAACACAGGAAGACAGCCGTCCCCTTCCCTTTTCCTTTACCCCCTCCTCTTCCTCCCTCTGGCTCCCTTATCCCCAGAGGGTGGACCCAGCCTTTCCCAAAGTTTATTCTGAGAGCTCCAGGCTCCCACAGTGGAACGTGCTGTGGACATGGGAATACAACAGCCCAGCCAACAGGGAAAACCAAAAATATAAACGGAGAGATTTAATAGATTCCTTTCTCTCTCTCCCTCAAGGTTAGAGCAGAAATGCCTGCTATTACTGCTCTTACTATTCTTGATATATTAGTCCTTTCAGGGAGGAGGCCTTCTGATGTTTATTGCAGTTGTCAGCAAACACTTTGCCCAGAAAAAAGTTAAGGTTTGTTTTAGGATCTCAGTGACACTGACTTGGTCCATTAAACAAATACAATAAAATGTTAGGAAGCAAAGTCCCGAAAGCCTTGCATCTCAAACCCTGACAATGAGTTTATGAATAACACTAAAACTGCAGGAAAAAATTTATAAGGCTAAATTTCCTTTAAACCCACTATTGGAATTTTATAAATAGGAACCCTGAGTCCATAAATAGGAAGTCATTTTGTCTTTAACATACACATTCTGACCAAAACAGTGGTGAGAATATAAGCTTTGGTTTTTATTCTCCACTTAGGAGTAAAAAGGTTAATACTACAGGATTGTGTACCTCAATGTTATAAACCAGCATTTGTGAAGAAATGTTCAGTACCAATTTCAAAACAAACACAGTGTTTGAAAGCAAAGCATAATGGTGACCTTTCTCATTAGCTGTTGCTCAAACAAAGATATGTTCCAGCAATATCCGATGCTTCCTTCCTGCCAGGGCCTCCACCCTGTGCAATTTAAAACACTTGTGTTACATTCAAACCAGAGCTGAGGATGTGGTGAGGCTGAGTTTCAGCAGCATTGTGTTTACGGTTTATTATTACTTTCTAAGTTTTTTAATGCTTTGTTTTCATAAGTTTATTGTCATGAGTTGGATTTGCAAGATTAAGTCTGTGAAACCATACAAATGAACTCATTATTTACTTATTCACTCTTCATCTCTCTATTTTTTTGTGGCACATAGCATCATAGGTTCTTTTTTTATATATATATAAATTTATTTATTTATTTTTGTCTATGTTGGGTCTTCATTGCTGCACGCAGGCTTTCTCTAATTGCTGCAAGCAGGGGCTACTCCTCATTGCAGTGCGTGGGCTTCTCATTGCAGTGGCTTCTCTTGTTGCCAAGCACGGGCTCTAGGCACACGGGCTTCAGTAGTTGTGGCGCAAAGGCTCTAGAGCGCAAGCTCAGTAGTTGTGGCGCATGGGCTCTGTTGCTTTGCAGCATGTGGGATCTTCCCAGACCACGGATCGAACCCGTGTTCCCTGCATTGGCAGGCGGATTCTTAACCACTGGCCACCAGGGAAGTCCTGCATCATAGGTTCTTGATCATAAGGACAGACAATTATATCATTGCTCTCTGGTAAATGTTTTTATGAATACATTGTAGGCAACAAACAAACTAAAACAAAAATAATTTTTAAGGACTATGCTTAGCTTGTCTTGTGTAAAATGCTATAGATCTAAATAAACACAAATCTGAGAATGAAAGAGAGAGATTGAGAGACTGCTTTCATACAAGTAATCCTTGTGTTCATCATGACCAATGCTCCTAAATTAGGTAATAAGTTGAAAATCATCGAAATCAAGGTGATTTTCCCATGGAACAATAAATAATGAAGAAGTGTTCTTTTGGTCCAAAGACCTAATGCTAAATCTTTATAGAAATGACCATAAACACTAGGTCCAACTATAAATGACATAAGCCATTTATATTTTTTACAATGGACATAATTTTATAATAGAAAAAATTGAATACATGTTATTCTAAAAGTAATTTTACTTTTTTATACTTATGCAGAATAAATTATTCTAAAGTATATGTACATGTGTTAAAAAGAGCTACATACTAATAAATCCCATGAAAGACCAGGAAGGTGAGTATCTCTGCTTAGCTTAAAACAGTCCAGGACTCTCCCTGCATCCGAGAGTGGAATCTGTCATCCTTTAACAATTTTGCTAACAATGGGGGAGTTCCTGTTTCCCCCACGGAAAATATGGACATTACTAGGAAAGGGGAAGGGGGAATGGTCAGTGGAGAGGCAACCAATGACCATCCAATTCAGTAGTTCACAGGAATTGTCATGAAAATTAAATAATACTGTGTATATAAGAGAGTTTGCATAGTGCCCGGTGCACGTAAGTGCTCAAGGGATGGGCTGAGATCTAAGCAAGGTCAGTCTCATTCCTTCCAGAAAATTTAGTCTATGGACACTGGAAGAGTCTCTCTTCCTAAAGGACCATGAGGTATTGTCAGGTGAGCTTAGAGCTGCCAGTAACCATATTTCCCTAAGGGGCCATATGGAGAAAGTCTGTCTTTTGTAAGAGAGATTAAGGAATAGAAACCTCTAAGAAACCTTAGAAATGAAAAAAGAGAGCCTTGATAGTGTCCTCCAAACCCATGGATCCAGATGTGTCTGAGGCTACCTCTGCCTTTGCCCTTGGACCCAATTAAGTGAGCCAATAACTTCCTTTTTATTTTAAGCTAGTTTGAGTTTAGTTTCTATTACTTATGACTGAAAGGGCACAGGCCAATGCAATCTTCAAAATCATGAGTTCAAGAATCTTGTTTTTTCTACAACTTGTCATCTTTCCAGCTAGTTTGTTCGACTATGCCTTATTAGAGCACCCAGTGCTATATCAACTCCTCTATTTTTCCTTATGTATTAGTCCCATCCTGCCTTTACTTTCCCCCCTTTGCAACTTAGATTTATGGTTCATCATTTCAAAAACTCCCTTGCCTCCATGTGGCAAAAATTCCATCCATGGAGCCTAACTACCTGCTTTCTCCACACTTGAACATGAGCAATTAAACAACACTAGAGAAAAATCACACAAAGAGCAGACTGATTTCACCTTAAGTTCATGATCATACCTCAAATGACCCTCAGTATGGTTCAGCAATCCTGCTTCAATTCTCTGGTTGGCTTTCTCTGATGTTCCCCTATGGTAACATCAAACCTTTTATCACTCTCATCTCTTCCTCCAGCTGTCTCAGTTGATGACCTCTGCTTCATAGACAAAATGGAAACCATAAAACCATCTGCTATGATAGCCCATCCTCTATTAATTCCCTCTTCTTATAACAAAGGAATTATCTTTCCTATTTAAGTCCCATTCTGAGACTGGGATCTCATCCCCTCCCACCTTGTCAGAAATCCACACTGTTGATTTGCCCTTCTCTAGCCTGCATCTCTAACATCACGAAGCTGAGTCGCGCTGTTTGCCTCTCTAGAGGCACTTTTATCTTGTCTACCCTGCTTGTGCTGGGGGAGGCTGAAGTCTGTATGAACTGTATCAGCAGGCTTCTTTGCCCTCTACTCCCTGGAGGTGTGGCCAATGGGAAGCCCCAGCAGGAGATCTGAGAGAGGGAGGACCATGAGATAGGAGTATTTATTTCTCTGACTTTTTCTTCTCTAAGTCTTCTTGGGTTTGCTGTTTCTTCTGACCAAAGTCACTGTCCTCTCAAAACAGCCCTCTCCTTCTGGTTTCTGGGAATTACTGTGTCTGCCCACCTCGCCCCTCTTTAAATCGAAGGTAATGATTCCACTGGTTTTTTGCCCCAGGGTACTCTACAATCCCCTGTTGGATCCCTATATTGTATCTGCACCATTGTAAATGGTCCCTTCCTCAAATTAAACTAATGTGAGTATGTCATCTGTTTCCTACTGACTGACACACTCTTCCTCTCTAATGTATTCTTCAACGTATAAACATGTTCAAGTATCCTAGCCTCACAGATCCTTAATCTTTACCTGTTACCTACTTTTCCTATTCTACATTCTTGATTACACCCCAGCTCTCATCATCAATTGGAATTGTTCCATCTCTGAAGTCTTAAACTCTATTATCTGAGCACCATCTCCTAACCTTATCAATGCATATTTTTAAATTGTATCAAAAGCACAAAGCCCCTTGACTCCTCCACCCCACCTCCGATTTCTCAGTCTCACCTTGTCCTCATTTCCTTCTCCAGGCAGTTTAAAAGACAAAGGTACATCCTTTCAATCTCTCTCTTGCCTAAATGATACTAGCAATTCTATTTCTCCTCATTCTTTTACATACCCATCTGAAAAAACCCCAGTCCTGGGTCAATTCAACTAACCACTTTCTCTACCTTATACTTAACACTGGTGGAGAAGAACATGCATTTGTATATATTGGAGTCACTATTCTTTTAAGACCTCTAACCTCACCTCTGACCCTTCTAGGTGTCCCTAGTCAACATCTTCCCTTTTTCCCCAAAACAATGTAATTTCAAATCTTCTTAAACTGAAAGCAGGGGTCTATGCTTGCCATTTTACCTTTCTCACTCTTTTTCTCTCCCTAATTCACTCCAGTATCTTTCAGGTTCACACTGTCCACTGATGTTGCTTTTACCATGGTCAGCAATGAATTCCTAATTTCTCAATACAATTGAATTTTCAGTCTTCGCCTTATTTGGCCTCTTGAAGAAATTTGACACTGTTGTCAATTTCCTTCTTGAAACTCTCTCTTGTCTTGCCTTCTAGGACAATATTATTTCCTGCCCTCCTCTTTTTCTTAAATGTTAACATTTTCCTGGGGTTCCTTTTCCCGCTTCTCATCTCCCCCTTCTCATTTAATGCTCTTCTCATCTCTCCAAGTATTCTTATCCACTGTCAATGGCCACTAGCATGAACAATCTGTACACTGATGGTCCCTAAGTCTAGAGGTCAAATTTTGTTCCTAAATTCTAAATCTAATTGCTGAGAGTTTTGACTGTATATCTGACCAGTACCCAGAACTCAATGTATTACAAATTAAATGATTACTATTTCTCTCCATGTTACAGTCTGCTGCAGCCCTCCTCCTTTATTGAATGGCACCGCTTTCCATTTTCCCAACTTTCTGCAATCATCTCTGACTCCTAATGCGCCAATTCTTACCCCTTCATGTGATCACCAAGCCCTTGTTGATCCTATTTCTTTCTCAATAGTTCTGAAATCCAATCATCCTCTCTATTCCGTCTGACCTCATTCTTTCTTTTTTTTTTTTTTTTGTTTTTTGGGTGTGTTGGGTCTTCGTTGCTGCCCAGGCTTTCTCTAGTTGCAGAGAGCGGGGGCTACTCTTCGTTGTGGTGCATGGGCTTCTCATTACAGTGGCCTCTCTTGTTGCAGAGCACAGGCTCTAGGCACGTGGGCTTCAATAGTTGCGGCACTCGGGGTCAGTAGCTGTGGCTCGTGGGCTCTAGAGCGCAGGCTCAGTAGTTGTGGCATGTGGGCTTAATTGTTCTGCGGCATGTGGGATCTTCCCGGAACAGGGCTCAAACCTGTTTCCCCTGTATTGGCAGGCAGATTCTTAACCACTGAGCCACCAGGGAAGTCCCCTGACCTCATTATTTCTTGCTTAGAATGTTACAACTACCTTCTAGCCATCTCTGTAATTCTAATCTACTCATCTTCCATACCACCAAAAGAATGGTCATTCCAAAACAAAAGTCTTATTATGTTAATTCCCTTCTCAGACCCCTTCAGTGACTCTCCATTGTCTTGAGGGTAAAATCCAAACACACTATCATGATATAATAATCTCTAATAGTACAAATTCCTTTGGTTGCAAGGAACTGTTTTTTAAAAAACTTCTGGCTAAGTCAAGAAAAGAGAGGCTAGTTTATTGAAATGATATTGGAGAAGCTTGTGGAATTGGAGGAATTGAACAACCAAGTGCCAGGAAGAACCCCAACCAGGGCTGCTCTGAGGATGTCAGCAGCAGAAGTGTGAAAACCTTAACCAGGGCTACCACTTATAATTGTGCACTGCTTGTGGTGGTCTTTCTTTTTATGGAATTGTCATTAATGTGACTCATCTTAAAGATTCCCAGGCTCTGTGTCCCTCACTTCTAGTTTCAAAATTCCCAGGAATAATATTCTGATTAGCCCAGCATGGGTAAATCAGTTTATCTCTATACTCTCTAAAGGAGCACATGGCACAGGTGTGACCACTGGGGGCTCCCTTCTGTGTATAAGGCATTCACAAAGAACTGAGAATCACTGTGAGCTGAAAGAATATCTAATGGGTGTCTGCTATACTCTGCACTTCTTACCTCTCAATTTTCTTTCTCCACTATTCTTCAAATTGTACCTTACTTTTCCAGCCATGGTGTGTGTTATGGACTGAATGTTTGTGTGCTCTCTCAAAGTTCATGTGTTGAAGCCCTAACCCACAATGAGATTGTTAGAAAATAAATCACTGTTGTGTAAGCCACCTGGTATAGGCTATTTTGTTATGGCAGCCTGAGCTAAGACAGTGCGCTACTTGTCTCCTGGAACAAATCATGTTCTTTCAGACTATCTTTAGTTTGTGACCTGCCTGGCTTTTTCACTCACTGTTCACTGGGGTATGAATTAATTTCTCCTTCTCTCCACCAGTACATCCCCTTTCATTCTTCATAATGCAATACTCACTCATCTGTTAGGAATCAACTTAAGGATCACTTCCTCCAGAAAACCTTCCTTGATTCGTCCAGGCTGATTCATATTCTTTCTCTATATACCACAGCTTCCTGAGTTTAACTTTATCACAGCTGTTATTGTAATTCCCTATTATCAAATCCGTCTCTCTCACTAGCTTGTGAGAGCTTTGAGATCAGGAGCTGTATTTCTTAAATTTGAATCTGCAGAGGCAAACATAGGACCCAACTCACTGTTGATACTCAACATATATTTGCAGAATGAATGAATGAAACTCATGGCTTCCTAGTTCCACACTCTGTCTGTATTCAACAACACACTCTCTCCTGCCCTCTACTCGTTGCCTTGTGACCCAGTTGCTTGCGAATGTGTGACTCTCACTCATAAAATCATGACTAGCTAGGAGCAAATTATTTCTACCTTTTATTTTTGTATCATCCATGACATCTCATTTTGTACATGTTAGATGGACAATACATTTTTGTTAAAAAAATAACTATGATTGATCCCAAAACAGCTAATGCGCTTTAAGCCTTATTAACAGATGTTCAGTGTCAGAAGAGTATTTGTATTCCTAATGATCCTTATGTGGATCAGATCACATCTGAAGCACTGTGTTCAGTTCTGAGCAATAAATACACATTCTTCCATCAACAAATATTTATGGAGTGCCGAGTTTGTGCCAAGTACCTTTCTGCTATGCCCAGGGCTTGAAAATTAAACAGACTTAGGTGTGAATCTTAGTTTTGCCACTTGTTATGTATATCCATTGAGATAGGCTAGGTTTTGCTGCAGAAACCAATAATTCCCAAACATTAGTGCCTTACCACTTCCCAATTTTGTTTCTCATTCATGCTACATGTCTATCATGGACTGAGTGTGGCTCTATTCCACATAGTCTTCACTCCAGGACGCAGACTCCATCCATCTGCAACATTGCTGTTTTCATGGCAGAGAGAGAAAGCACGATGAACCACGAAAGCTTCTGCCAGAAGTGACACACATCATTTCTGCTCACACTTCATTGGCTGAAGCAAGTCATGTGACCACATGTGGATTCACACAGAGAGGGGCATAAAAGGGTGAACCATACCCTTATTTGTATGTATGGTGCCCACATACCATACATACTATGTGTCCTAACCTGTTCAAGTCCTTGTTTTATCATTTGTAAAATAATAATAATAAAGATAATAATAATAATCTCTGCATTGAAGACTGAGGTGAGGATGCAAAATAATGTATGTAAAGTGTTTGATACATTGAAGTCTTCTGTCAGGAAATGGTGACTATTTCAGTTTACAAGTTTAAAAATCCTGATATTCATAAGTAAAGTTCTCCAAGCACTTCAGAATAAAGTAAATTAGTTAACTCTTCCTTTTAATTTTTTCTTTGAAGACCCCACTGAAACAGTCTGAACCATGTTTCCAGCACTGGCTTCATGTTTTTTCCATCAAGGCCATTCTTGTCAGAATCAAGATGATCTGTGAAGAATTAGGTTGGATAAAATTTCTATGATTTATTTTTCATTTTTTCCTGTTTGGCCTCTGTTTTCCAAACAGGATTGTAAGCAACTGTAACAGGGCCACGTCTCATACCTTTTTTGCATCACTAGAAACTCACACAATTCCCCACCCAGAGGATTTCTTGGTGCTGATAAGGATATTTGGAAGTAGAATTGGGGTTTTATGTTGTCATTTCACAGTATCCACTGATTTTCTAAGTTTAGAGTTACATTTTGAAGATAATTCTTTTTTTTTTTTTTGCGGTACACGGACCTCTCACTGTCGTGGCCTCTCCCGCTGTGGAGCACAGGCTCCAGACACGCAGGCTCAGTGGCCGTGGCTCACGGGCCCAGCTGCTCCACGGCATGTGGGATCTTCCCGGACCAGGGCACGAACCCGTGTCCCCTGCATTGGCAGGCGGACTCTCAACCACTGCGCCACCAGGGAAGCCCGATAATTCTTTTTAAAACATCTTATTGACTTGCTAAATTTATACACTGTTTCCTACCAAATAATGTCAGAGCAAAGAGCATGGCTGTCTGATTTGGCATATAGGTTGAGTTACACAAATCCTGGTAAGATTGCTTCCGGATATACCCATTAAAAACTAAGTAAAATAGTAATTTACCACTTTTTCATACTCTTCCTAGAGTGACTAAAATAAATTCTATATATGTATAGAGTTGAAAATTCTTTCCATGAGGTAATTGATTCTAGTTCTCTTAAATATTTGGTAACCAGGTGAATTATCAAATGTGTTTTTTGAAAAACTGTGCAATTGGGGCATTCGAAAGTGAGACTTTGAAATATATTATATATCTTCCACTTCAACCCTTAAGAAATCTCATTTGAAGTGAGGGACAGGAGTGATGCTCCAGAGTTTCACGGGTGGTGCCTTTGCAGACTTCTCTAAACCATTCAGCCCTATGAACCATGTGTGCCTGGCACCAGGCTATCCCTCAGCAATGTCATCTTATGAAGAATATTCTTCATGACCATGCAGTGCTTTAAATACAGAAGCAGTGGTACACAGGTTGTCATTCAAATGGCTACCTATTTGGTACAAAACCAGAACCCACCATGTTTGTAGTCTCATTAAAGTCAACTCAGTAATAACAAGAACTTTATATAGAGTTGGCAATGGCATTTAAAACAATGCTTTTATGCATTTTTTTCTTAAGCTTTAAAGAAAGGTTGCTGATCCCTGTGTCTTTGCTAAACTTTTTAACTTGGTATTTATAGACCTTTAAATACTAGGCCTATACTATCAAAGGAGAGAAAAGTGAGGGAAGGACCATGTCCACAAAAGGGGAATGGATATATCCTCCCTTACCTATAGAAGGAGAAATACTGATTTGAACTAGACCTGAGTAATTTAGATTTGGTTAGATGTTCAGTCATAATTGTTGCCTGGGGACAAACCACACAGAGAGGAAAATCATCTTCATCAATTTACACAGAGACCCTTCTTGGTTCTTTTTCTTTAGCATGAAGCAGTTCATCAGTCTCCAGGTTGCAAGGCTTCCCCTCTCATCATCCAGTAAATACTTCAGAGCCATGGACATTCACACAGCAGAGAAGAGCACTGAAGACCCTGAAGAGTGTTCAAATCCCATTCTGCCACCTTTCTCTTCCTCTTATTTTTCATTTTTTACCAAGAATTAGCAAAAATGGACCATTACTTAAACCAATGTTTCCCAAACCTATTGGATTACAAAAAGTTCCACTGATTTTCTAAGTTTATAGTTACATTTTGATGTATAGTTTTAGAGTTACATTGGATTTAAAAAGTTCCACCCATGGAACTTTTTAAAAGGACAGGGTTCTGGGCTCCAGCACAAATCTTCTGAATCAGAATTTTGGGGTGGTAGGGCCTAGGAATCTGTGTTTTTAAAGAGTTTCTTGGTGATCGTGATTATCTGCCAACTTTAGGAAGTATTAAGAGGCTTGCCAGGCTATGGGTTACTTTGGTCTCTATCTTTGGTAAAAGAGCTGTACCTGGAGCTCGGATCATTTTGTCACTAGAGAGACCTGGTGAGTTCCATAACCCACCTCACCACCTGTCTGCACTGCCCCCTCCCACACATATGCCATGCTCTCATAAACGCTGAGGAGTGTAAACCTATGGACCAAAGAATATTCCATGCAGAGCCCTCAGTAATTGCATGTCCATCAGCATGGTAGTCCTAGGACATGACATCCCCAGGGGAAAAAAATCCCCCAGCAGTGCTGCCAACACTGCACACATAGCTCAGAATTGATTTTCACCAACCCTAGCTGCTCTGTAGTGCATTTGTCCAAGTGTAGGTAGCTAGTCGCTAGTTGATTTTATCCAGAACCCCCTTTTCCTTGAGTACTTGTAAGCAGTACCTGCTGCAGGAACTCATTTAAAAAGAGAAGCCTGCATGCACATAATTCAAATTCTACAGTTCCCAATGATAACACTATTGTGTGTGATTGCAATTCTCTAAATTCTTTCAGCTCATTTCCTGCCACCAGAGTGACGAATGCTTTGATACATTCCTGAATTTCTGTGATGCGCTGCCATGAAGTCCTGTAACTCGTCTCACTGACGGTGTTGATCTCAGGGTTAGCTTTAAGTGCTGGGCTGTTTCCAGAAAGAGCAGCCTCTAATGCACCTCCTGCCTTGTGCTTGCCCAGAGAGATAGCACAGGGGCCTCAATTCCTTCCCTATCATGCTGTCATATTTGGCAAACATAAGGATTTAGAGTAATTTTAGAAAATTATAAATCTTTGTTTTAGAAAGTAAGTTTAAATGTGTATGCATATATACCTACATGAATATTTTGTAAATGCATGTGTTTGGACACGTGTGTGTATGGGTGTGTATATGTGTGCTATACAGTGCATGCGTATACTAATATACTATAAGACTCAAATTTTCTACTGTTTCTTGTCTCTCAGAGAGCAATATTATAACTATCTCTATATTTAATAATCATAACAGGGCACAGTTGTCAACTGTGGCAATATGATTAACCCTTGAAGGGAGTTGAAATGTTTCTATGTCACTGGAAGTCATTATTCAAAGTTGGAAAGTGATGCCTAGAAACCCAGAATTGATGGAGGATGTGACACAGGAGAAGGGAAGGGAGGACATCAGCTTTCTCTACTTATCCTGCCATTATTCCATCTTTTAGGTAATTTGACAAATCCATCCCATCCTCCTGGTTGCAACAGCTGGAGACTGGATTGCAGTTTACAGAAAAGAGTCGGGATAAGCTCTAGACTTTATTTCTCTCCTTCCCAAAACAACTCTCCTTCCTGCTAGTGCCCTACAAGTTGTCTTTTATTGTTTATTTCCCTAACTCCAGGGCAAAACATCTCTGGGTTTTATTGGGATAAAATATAAATAACATAATGTTTATCATTGTAACCATTCGTAAGTATACAAATTCAGTGGCATTAAATTTCTGCACTTAATGGTGAAATGCATGCATCAGCTGTGCTCATTGTGACCAATTTATGTGGCCCGTGGGAGAGGTTAGCAAGGGTATACATGCAAGAACTGTGGAAGCCTCCAACCTTCCAATCTTCCTCTACAGGTTTCTTAATGGTTTGTTAATTTTTCAATTCAAGAGATTTTTTACTGTGGGAAGGTTATCTATAGAAGACTATGCCAGGCTGGGGACTTCCCTGGTGGCACAGTGGTTAAGAATCCGCCTGCCAATGCAGGGAACATGGGTTCGAGCCCTGGTCTGGGAAGATCCCTCATGCTGCGGAGCAACTAAGCCCAACTAAGCCCATGCACCACAACTACTGAGCCTACACTCTAGAGGCCACGAGCCACAACTACTGAGCCTGTGTGACACAACTAATGAAGCCCATGCGCCTAGAGCCCATGCTCGACAACAAGAAAAGCCACCCCAATGAGAAGCCCAAGCACCATAACGAAGAGTAGCCCCTGCTCACCGGAACTAGAGAAAGCCCATGCACAGCAACAAAGACCCAACACAGCCAAAAATAAATAAATAAATAAATAAATAAATAAATTTATAATTTAAAAAAAATGATGACTATGCCAGGGAAATACAACTTTGCAGACCATTTCCTGTCCTCCAAGAGCTCCTTATTTGCTGGAGATAAAGGCCAAACCAAAAAACTAACCATCAAACAAAAATTAAAAACAAACAAACAAAAAAGGACCTCCAGAAAACAAGTGCTAAGAGGGAGAAGGAGAAGGAAGAATTAGGTCTAAGTAGGGATGATCAGGTGATGAACAGAATTCCTAAAGGAGGAGAAGGGTGATCTTGGTAGAACACAGTAAACAACAGTGCTTGGCATATGGTAAGTGCTCTTTTTGGATGAATAAATGAAATGTAAATATGTGTGAATGAATAATGTGAATGAATAAATGAATGAGGTCCAAATCTGAGCCAAGGTTGGGAACTGTGAACGTGTAAGGGAACTGTGATGAATGGTGTGTAATAGCTGGATGTGGTCAGGATGTATGGTGGAAGGTGGTATCAAGAGGCTATGAGACAAAGCTAGAATCAGATTAGGGAAACCTTGGCCAATGCTCACGAAATTTCCATCAGAATAAATGGAAAGAAAGATCCTGAAGGAAAGACAATAGGTACAGTGAAAGTTCAAGTCAACACTACCCTTGCATGTGCTCTCAGGACACTGGGGTGGGAATGAGGGTGGAGGTGGGACCCAAGAATTAAGACAGAAATTTAGACCAGAGAAGAGATTCCATGAACACATCTATTAGGTGAGCCATAAACAGAGAAGCAATGGCATGCATTTGACAAGCATGGACTAAAGGCCCACACAGGCCAAACTTGTGGCCACAGAGCTAAGCAAGACAGTCTGTCTCCAAGGCCTCCATTCTACTTTTAAAGATAGGAAGGTAAATTAACAATTTTGATAAGATCTGAAAGGTGCTATAACAAGCTTATGTGTTAAAAGAAATGGTGTAGAGTGGAAGGAGAGATTGGTACCACCCCTCGAGGTCAGGCAAACCTCCTAGACAGGTGACATTTAACCCTAGTCTTTGAAGTATAATGTAGAAGCTCATGAGTCAGAGAAGAGGGGCAGGGCTCTTCAGGCAGAGGGTACAGCACAGACAAAAAGGGGCATGAAATTGCATGGCAAGCAAAGCATTGCTTCATACCATAAGCAGCTGCCTGCTAATCTATGAAGAAATAACTGAGACTGCTGGAGATTAACCATCTGGAGGACCCTCACAGCTGCTCTTTGAGAGCCACGGTGTTAGCGGAAAAAAGGAAACCATGAGAAATACCAAACCTGGCCAAAACAATCAAAGAAGCTAGAAAGTAGGACACTACTGTCTGACACTCATACGAATGTAGCTGGATTAATTACAAGTTGCTCGTCACCTTGATTTCTTACAAATGCACACTGTAATTAGTCTTCTTTGACTCTTTAACAGATATAAATTGATCAGTATCACTACCATCTTATTCTCCTACACATCATAAGTTAGTACTTTTCCTAATGCTCACGTCTGTGCATTTACCCAATAAGCCTGACTACAGTCCTCATCACTCCTCTTCCTCTGAAACTTGTGACAAACCGAAGCAGCCACAGGAGCTCTCCCAGGCAGCTGCCCTCGTGCTGTGGAGCTGCTAAGCATTTGCTCCTGTCTATTAACAGGTTGATTCAAAACCCATCTTTCCAGGCTGGCATGTCTACCGAGTAATTAAAGTGAGGCTTTTATATGGCTTAAAATATTTTAATATGACTGTGCCCTGAGGGTCCTCAGCAAAGGGTTTGGTTTAATAAATTTAATAACTAATTAAGACACCCTCAGGGTTTCCCTGGTGGCGCAGTGGTTGAGAGTCTGCCTGCCGATGCAAGGGACGCCGGTTCATGCCCCAGTCTGGGAGGAT
Organism: Hyperoodon ampullatus; assembly: GCF_949752795.1. Taxonomy (NCBI): domain Eukaryota; kingdom Metazoa; phylum Chordata; class Mammalia; order Artiodactyla; family Ziphiidae; genus Hyperoodon; species Hyperoodon ampullatus. Next base: position 84,334,869 of record NC_136915.1, on the reverse strand, counting down.
CCCACATGCCGCGGAGCGGCTAGGCCCGTGAGCCATGGCCGCTGAGCCTGTGCGTCCGGAGCCTGTGCTCCGCAACAGGAGAGGCCACAACAGTGAGAGGCCTGCGTACTGCAAAAAAAAAAAAAAAAGACACCCTCAATTTCAGCCTCTATTAGGTTAACTTTTTAATGAGTTTCAGAATGTCTCTTAGGATATTTCTTCCCTGGATGTGGTGAGAAACACATGCATGCGCATATATCAGGCATGGATTTTAGCCTTTGATGTATCTGGCACTAGCTGTGTAACTTTGGGAAGAATCACTGAACCTCTCTGGGCTGCTTTTTCCTTATCTATAGAGAAAAAAGTTTGGACAAGGTATTCAAAATCCTTTCGAATTCTTACCTTTTATTAAGGCAACAGTTGAATGGTTGTTCTCAGTGCTTCCCCTTTAGGGAGGCAGAGGGTCCTAAACTGTACAATATATATAGTGTGTGTGTGTGTTTGTGTGTGTGTGTGTGTGTGTGTATGTTTGCACATGCACACTTAAATGAATAGCAAACATTCTGATGGCTTTGTGCAAGTCGTAGAATTAGGACTGGGTGTATTATCGGTGCGCAGAAGGATACCATGAAAGATTTTATTAACTGGCCGATGTACAAATAAAATTTGGAGACAATCTGGAGTTACCAAGATGTATTTATTTTCCTCAAACTACTTAACTCTTCCACTCCTGAGGGCTTGAATTGCTTTCCTTCCAGGAGCTACTTCTTAGAGGAGGACCCACCAGCAATTGATGGAGAAGAAAAGCTCTAACCAACCTGCCTCCCTCCAGTAGGGATCTGAGGCTAAAAGCAAATCACCAGCCTATCCTTTTCACTTCCTTTCACCTATCACCATATCAGGCAGATCATACTGTGGGATATTTACCTTGATGGGGTAAGGAGGAGACAATTTCAGAGAAAGGGGAAGGGGAAAATTAAAATATCAACTATTTCACTGCTACAATGGAATTATCCTTTTTTGCAGGTTGGGGAGTATAATCCCTTATTTTTTCTTCTTCCATTCTAAGACAAAACACACACACACACACACACACACACACAAACAGGATAGAATCAAATACTGAATTTGATCCATCTAGTACTTATAAAAATAATTGGCCCTTTAAAAAAATAACTAAATTTGTTTAAAATCATAGTCAAAATGAACATTTTCTTTCACTTGGAGCAGTAATTTAGGAGAGCATGATCTGAGGAAAAACAAGGTCTGAATTGACTCATTCAGTACAGCCAAATGTTGATTATCCAAATCCATGACAAATCTGCCTTTCAGTTTCATTGTGACATTATTCCATCCCCCTGCATATTTAACTCATCTTTAAGAATGACAAGTTGGCTTGCTCTCCAATTTCTTCAGAGCTGGATCTTCCCAGAATGGCAACATTATTTTATTTAAAGTCCACTGAATTCCCAGAATTCTAGAAACATCCCTATTCAAATGTTAGAATAAAAAGACATTCCAGAGCAAGAGGAAAAACTGCACTCTGCTCCAAAGCATGGAAAATTAAGAGTTGACTTCTGGGGAAAGTTTCTGCTGTGCCAAAACCTGTTGAAAGCATGTCTATTTTCATTTTTAGTATTCAAAAAGACCTCAATAACAATTTGGGGGTCATAGCTAAGACTCTTAAGACATAATTATTCATTAAAGTTAGCTGGCCCTTTACAGTGTTCAGGAGCAGTGTGACAAATATTACAAAAAAGAAATTGAAAAACATACAGGTGGACGATTTTTTTCCAATACACCAATATATCAGTAATAGGAACTGCAATGACAGTGGAGAACTGGGACCCATGAATTTCTAATACCTATGTTATATGTTTTAAAATCTCTAAAATCAACACTATACATGAACAATTAGAGACTAATGTGATCATTTGTTGACTTTATAAGATTGTCCCTATGAGATCATCTTATTTACATTTCTAGAGTCTAACAAGATGCTCCCTTCCCTATACCCTCTGAAGAGACAAATGCAATCATTTAATATCCAGGATGGCTTCGAGAAACTTTTTTAGGTTGAAAATCCTCCTGCTAGGTGTGTGGCTTTGCTTCTACCCAAATGCTCTAATTTAAAATAGAAGCTGACAAAAAAGGGGAAATTGACAGTAACACAATTATAGTAGGGGACTTTAACACCCCACTTTCACCAGTGGACAGATCATCCAAAATGAAAATAAATAAGGGAACACAAGCTTTAAATGATACATTAAACAAGATGGACTTAATTGATATTTATAGGACATTCCATCCAAAAACAACAGAATACACTTTCTTCTCAAGTGTTCATGGAACATTCTGCAGGATACATCATACCTTGGATCACAAATCAAGCCTTGGTAAATTTAAGAAAATTGAAATCATATCAAGTATCTTTTCTGACCACAACACTATGAGACTAGATATCAATTACAGAAAAAAAATCTGTAAAAATTACAAACACATGGAGGCTAAACAATACACTACTAAATAACCATGAGATCAATGAAGAAATCAAAGAGGAAATTAAAAAATACTTAGAAACAAATGACAATGAAAACACGACAACTCCAAACCTATGGGATACAGCAAAAGCAGTTATAAGAGGAAAGTTTATAGCAATACAATCCTACCTCAAGAAACAAGAAACATCTCAAATAAACAACCTAACCTTATACCTAAAGCAATTAGAGAAAGAAGAACAAAAAACCTCCAAAGTTACCAGAAGGAAAGAAATCATAAAGATCAGATGAGAAATAGATGAAAAAGAAATGAAGGAAATAATAGCAAAGATCAATAAAACTAAAAACTGGTTCTTTGAGAAGATAAACAAAATTGATAAACCATTAGCCAGACTCATCAAGCAAAAAAGGGAGAAAACTCAAATCAACAGAATTAGAAATGAAAAAGGAGAAGTAACAACTGACACTGCAGAAATACAAAGGATCATGAGAGATTACTACAAGCAACTATATGCCAATAAAATTGACAACGTGGAGGAAATGGACACATTCTTAGAAAAAAACAACCTTCTGAGATTGAACCAGGAAGAAATAGAAAATATGAACAGACCAATCACAAGCACTGAAATTGAAACTGTGATTAAAATCTTCCAACAAACAAAAGCCCAGGACCAGATGGCTTCACAGGTGAATTCTATCAAACATTTAGAGAAGAGCTAACACTTATCCTTCACAAACTCTTCCAAAATAGAGCAGAGAGAGGAACACTCCCAAACTCATTCTACAAGGCCACCATCACCCTGATACCAAAACCAGACAAAGATGTCACAAAGAAAGAAGACTTCAGGTCAATATCACTGATGAACATAAATGAAAAAATCTTCAACCAAATACTAGCAAACAGAATCCTACAGCACATTAAAAGGATCATACACAATGATCAAGTGGGGTTTATCCAAGGAATGCAAGGATTCTTCAATATATGTAAATCAATCAATGTGATACACCATCTTAACAAACTGAAGGAGAAAAACCATATGATCATCTCAATAGATGCAGAGAAAGCTTTTGACAAAATTCAACACCCATTTATGATTAAAAACCATCCAGAATGTAGGCATAGAGGGAACTTACCTCAACATAATAAAGGCCATATATGACAAACCCACAGCCAACATCGTTCTCAATGGTGAAAGACTGAAACCATTTCCTCTAAGATCAGGAACAAGACAAGGTTGTCCACTCTCACCACTATTATTCAACATAGTTTTGGAAGTTTTAGCCACAGCAATCAGAGAAGAAAAAGAAATAAAAGGAATCCAAATCAGAAAAGAAGTAAAGCTGTCACTGTTTGCATATGACACGATACTATACATAGAGAATCCTAAAGATGCTACCAGAAAACTACTAGAGCTAATCAATGAATTTGGTAAAGTAGCAGGATACAAAATTAAGGCACAGAAATCTGTTGCATTCCTATATAATAATGATGAAAAATCTGAAAGAGAAATTAAGGAGACACTCCCATTTACCACTGCAACAAAAAGAATAAAATATCTAGGAATAAACCTATCTAAGGAGACAAAAGACCTGTTTGAAGAAAACTATAAGACACTGATGAAAGAAATTAAAGATGATACAAAGAGATGGAGAGATACACTATGTTCTTGGATTGGAAGGATCAACATTGTGAAAATGACTATACTACCCAAAATAATCTACAGATTCAATGCAATCACTATCAAACTACCACTGGCATTTTTCACAGAACTAGAACAAAAAATTTCACACTTTGTATGGAGACACAAAAGATCCTTAATAGCCAAAGCAATCTTGAGTAAGAAAAACGGAGCTGGAGGAATCAGGCTCCCAGACTTCACACTATACTACAAAGCTACAGTAATCAAGACAGTATGGTACTGGTACAAAAACAGAAATATAGATCAATGGAACAGGATAGAAAGCCCAGAAATAAACCCACGCACATATGGTCACCCACCTTATTTTTTGATAAAGGAGGCAAGAATATACAATGGAGAAAAGAGAGCCTCTTCAATAAGTGGTGCTGGGAAAACTGGACAGCTACATGTAAAAGAATGAAATTAGAATACTCCCTAACATCATACACAAAAATAAACTCAAAATGGATTAGAGACCTAAATGTAAGGCTAGAGACTATAAAACTCTCAGAGGAAAACATAGGCAGAACAATCTATGACATAAATCACAGCAAGATCCTTTTTTGACCCACCTCCTAGAGAAATGGAAATAAAAACAAAAATAAACAAATGGGACCTAATGAGACTTAAAAGCTTTTGCACAGCCAAGGAAAACATAAACAAGATGAAAAGACAACCCTCAGAATAGGAGAAAATATTTGCAAATGAAGCAACTGACAAAGGATTAATCTCCAAAATTTACAAGCAGCTCATGCAGCTCAAATCAAAAAAACAAACAACCCAATCCAAAAATGGGCAGAAGACCTAAATAGACATTTCTCCAAAGAAGATATACAGATTGCCAACACACACATGAAAGGCCGCTCAACATCACTAATCATTAGAGAAATGTAAATCAAAACTACAATGAGGTATCACCTCACACCAGGTAGAATGGCCATCATCAAAAAATCTAGAAACAATAAATGCTGGAGAGGGTGTGGAGAAAAGGGAACCCTCTTACACTGTTGGTGGGAATGTAAATTGATACAGCCACTATGGAGAACAGTATGGAGGTTCCTTAAAAAACTAAAAATAGAACTCCCATACGACCCAGCAATCCCACTACTGGTCATATACCCTGAGAAAACCATAATTCAAAAAGAGTCATGTACCACAATGTTCATTGCAGCTCTATTTACAATAGCCAGGTCATGGAAGCAACCTAAGCATCCATTGACAGATGAATGGATAAAGAAGATGTGGCTCATATATACAATGGAAGATTACTCAGCCATAGAAAGAAATGAAACTGAGTTATTTGTAGTGAGGTGGATGGACCTAGATTCTGTCATACAGAATGAAGTAAGTCAGAAAGAGAAAAACAAATACTGTATGATAACACGTATATATGGAATCTAAAAAAAAAAATAAATGTTCTGAAGAACCTAGGGGCAGGACAGGAATAAAGACAGAGATGTAGAGAATGGACTTGAGGACACGGGCAGGGGGAAGGGCAAGCTGGGATGAAGTGAGAGAGTGGCATGGACATACATACACTACCAAATGTAAAATAGATAGCTAGTGGGAAGCAGTTGCACAGCACAGGGAGATCAGCTCGGTGCTTTGTCACCACCTAGAGGGGTGGGATAGGGAGGGTGGAAGGGAGAAGCAAGAGGGAGGGGATATGGGGGTATATGTGTATGTATAGCTGATTCCCATTGTTAGAAAGCAGAAACTAACACACCATTGTAAAGCAGTTATACTCCAATAGAGATTTTAAAATAAATAAATAAATAATATTAAGTATCAGGGTGGGGGGGAAAATAGAGGCTGAAAATTCCAGGTCTTTGGAGTACCAGAGAACTCAAAACTCAATAATTGGATGAATGTTTAAAGCAGAATCAGGAAACAGGAGACTATCTGCCACTCTAATATTGCTTTTCTTTCTCATTGTCTTCTAACACTCCTTCTCTTGTGTGTTCCTCATCCATTACCCTTTTCCTTCCCCTGCGTATAGCTTTTGCCAACTGGCACTCAGTGACCCTGTGGGACATTAAACCAATTTGGGTGCTAAGAAGACCTCCAAACCCCAGCCTATCCAGAACCTGGAGGCAGAAAGAATCTTACTTGTGCTTTGCCAGACTTGATTTATACACAGGTGCTGCTCTTTTGCTATATAAAGCACACCTGAAGTAAGCACACAGGCACGCTCCATCCAAGATTCACATTTTTGTTCTGTTACCTACCAAGGAGGAACTCCTGACCGTTCTTCAGCATATTAGGGCAACAAATTTGACTCCTCCACCACAGCCTATCACACAAATCATTGTCCCTATATGGCAGTGATGGGAAGGTAGAAACGGTGGTAAACATCCCAAAAACCAGTTAGATTTTTCCTTCCTTCTTGGTAGGATGTTTGTAAATGTAGTCATGGCAATAAACACAGAATAGCTGGCAGGAAAGGTTAAAAGCAACTTTAGAAATCCTCCTGACCAGCAGTTTCCAAATATAGCTCATGCACATCAGAATCACTTGTGACGCTTGTTAAAAGTCTGGATTCTCAGACACTAAACCAAGAACTTCTAAATCACAGTCTCTAGGATTAGGGCCCTAGAACTTTATTTCAAGTAAGTATCTCATAGACAGTCAAGTTTCAGAACCAATGGCAGGCCAATCCACAGTTACTCATTTGTCCTACATGCTCTTCTTTGGGGGAGTGAACAACAAATGATAGTGAGTACGATGGCTTCTTAGAGAGGGTCGGGGTTCAAGGCAATGTTACTAAGATCCTTAAAAATTAACTGGGGATTTCTTTTACCTTCGGGTGACAATGTCAAGCCCTGGCGCGTGGGACATTTACACTCTAAAGAGCCTGAGACTACAGCAAGCTAAAGCCATGCTCCAGCTGTTTTATTCAAATAACCTTTGCTCCTAGAGAATGGAGTTGAGTGGTGGGAGCATAGAGTTGGCATTGGATCATCGGCCCATTCTGCCAGAAACCCCCGATTCCCCAGGCCAGGTTAGTTGCCCTACCTCTATGTTCCCTTGGGGCCCTAATCACACTGCCCCTATCATCATACAGCCCTTGTCACAGTCTATTAAAACAATAATTGTCTATTTACTTGTCTTTTTTCCCACTGTAAATTCCATCTAGGTTATCTGTTATCACTGTATTGCCAACATCCCAGCAGTAAGCACTCAGCTAGTATTTGCTGAATTAATGACTTTGTATTTTAGATAGTTCCAACTTGATTAGAATTTTCTCTGCAGGACTCCAATACCTTTATTTTGAAAAACAACCTGTATGCCTCACAATTTAAAACACTTTCACCTGAGAACAGAGAAAAAGATTCACAGAGATTAGACCCACTTGTCAAATCCAGATGACCTGTTTTTGTAAATAAATTCTTATTGAAACACAGACATGCCAATTCATTTACATTATCATTTATAGTTGCTTTCATGATGCAACAACAGAGCTGAGTAGTTGCAACAGAGAGACAGAGACTATATGGTCCATAAAGCCCAAAATATTTACCATCTGACCCTTCACAGAAGGGTATGCCAACTTCTGCCCTAGAGTTGTATAGATCTGATCGTGTGACATTGGACACATTGCTTAATCTCTCTTGGTTTTCTCATCTGGGTACTGGAGATAATAATGACATTCTATCTTATAGGGTTCTTGTTTGGAATAAATGGGTTAATCCTTGTAAACCTGCATATAGTAGGTGTGCAGTAAATATTAGCTGTTATTTTTACAACTTAAAAAAACTTGCCTATGTTCTTTCTAGTCCTTTTTCTGCTATTCCTCATCTGCTTTAAAAAGTTGTTTAATAAAAATAGAGCCAGAGCATCCTCTAGCTTTAATAGAGGCATTGCCATTTGAAAGAACTTTGGGTTCAACCACATTTTTAGTAATAAACTGCTCAGCTCCTGAGAACAAAGACTAAAAAATTTATTAATTCTATAAAAAAAAACTAAGGCAAAATCTTTGGGTGTTTAATAAACATATTTGATATGAGGTTTGTTTTACATACCTTTCTATCATAACAAACAAAAATGGGGCTTGGCTTTTCACATGTTTATCCCCTAATTTGGGATCTGTCCAACATATTACTCCGTTGTCTCTAAAACCAAACACCCACAGCACTCCTATTAAATTTCTTGAAAGTGTGGAGGCAGGGGTGGAGCACTAAATATATAAAAGGATTTTTCTTTTTCTAGCAAGAAATGTCTGAATGATAAATAAAAGACCAAGCCAAGAATCCCCAAAGGCATCTGTTATTTAACTTGTAACCCTCATAGCTGGAAAGCCTGCTGATCACTCTTGTTAAAATAAATTGCTTAAGTCCTTTAATCAGACAAATGTCCTGCAGAGTGGATTGTAGCTCTCGCAAAGGAGGACAGCTCTCTGACTCACCTAACATGTTATTTATTAGTTTCTCTTTCTGATCATGAAGCTTGAATGGAATTTCAGTTTTTCCTTTAGCATTCAAGATTTCCAAAGTCTTGGCATTGACCAAGACTCTGCCCTACAGGAATTGAGAGCAGTCGGCCACTCCTACCTTGACTCCAGTCAGTAGTCATCTACCCATCTGAGGAGTCACCTGCTTGGGCACTGTGTCTAATTGCCCATAGCAACAGGAATTGTACAGTTTTTGTTAATGTACAAATCTGTGCTCTGAAAGTTGGACTTCAGTGTGGATTTGTATCTGGGATGCTCACGCATTGGATTAAAATCTATCTAGATTAAGAAATCTATTTTGGAATTTTACCCTGAACTCCGAGGGATAAGCTCACTGCTTTGTGTCAGTCCTGGTAAGGATGTAGAAGCAGTCACTGAGAGGGAATTAGACATGCCCGAGATCTACTGGGGGCAAAGCCCATGAAGGATACAAGGGGCAAGAAAGCAGGAATAGACAGGAAGAGACTTCAGACTGTGATGCAGGTCTAACATAGGTGAAAGGGGAAAAGAGGAGGGAGAATTGGGTAGGGGGAACCTCTAACTATAATACAACTCTGAGGAAGTCGCAGCCAGGCCAGTGGAGAGCTCCAGAGCTAAGATTGCTCATCAGAGGAGAGCAGAAATAGCCCAGCTCCAGTACCCCTTCATCTCAGTCATTGGCTGGGGAACTGTGGCCTCAGAGTGAACAATAGAGTGCATCCAAAGGCTGCAGGCTGCACTACACTCCTTGCATCTGGTTCTCTTGAAGGGAGATCTGACAACCCACTTCCATGGTCACCACAGTCACCCCACGTGCCTCACAGACCCACTTCTCCACACAAGATCGAAGAGCAGCTCCTCTGTGGTTCCCATAGTCCTCTCTTCCTCAGGAAAAACTTAGAAGAGGAGGTTAATGGGACAAACTATAGTCCCATCTCTACAGTTAGTCTTAGAGTCAAAACCGTTACTCATCCTTTCCTACTTCTACTATCCATTCTAAATCTCCCTCAGCCTCAGCCTTCACTTTGGCAGGTCTGGTGGCTCTCCTGGTGGTTGAATTCAAACCCCCATCCTTGAAAGGTATTCATATTCTTTCTGCACCAGGGCTGTTATATGTGACTGTTCATAGTTACAATTGGGTAGCAGATTACCAAGAGGTGGCCAAGTGGATAATCTACATGTGTTCAGCCCTGTCCCCATCATATAAAAGCATCCCTATTTCTCTCGCTGGGTCAATGCTTCCTGATTTTACTTTTTGTCTGCTGGTCTCTGGATACAAATATTCCAAAATGTCAAGGTGGGAACTATACTTTGTAATTCAATGGGACTCCTTGCTCTGTCCCCTGGCTAGAGGGCACTTCCTTTGAGGACCAGTACTTTTAACCCTGCAGAGCCCAGAATTAGCAGGATAAGTCATTGGGAGTAACGGTAAGTGAGATTATGCCTGCTTCTACTTTTTGTATTTTTTGTAGAGGGGATATAGTCTCATGAAGAGGTCTCTAAAAGCTGTGTCCGAAGAATGGCACTGCATCCATCCTGTAGGGTATTGCCACCAAATTGGCACTCAGCTATACCTTCAGTACGCCATTCTAATGCTCTAATGGGCAGTCACTACTGGCCATTGCCCAGGAATCTATTGTGGAAAGCAGTTTCTGAGATGGCTCCTGATGGTGTCCACCTATGGTATTCATGCCCTTATATAATCCCCTTCTTTTGAGTGTGGGCAGAACCTAGTGACTTACTTTTAACAAACAGAACACAGTAAAAGTAATGGGATATCATTTCTAAGATTAGTTTCAAAAATGCTGACTTCCATCTTGCTTGCCTTCTCTTACTCTCTTACTTGCTCATTCTTATAGAAGCCAGCTGCCGTGTTGTGATTTATCCCATAAAGAGGTCCACGTGGCAAGGAACTGAGGGAGTATTTTGGCTAACAGGCCCTAACCAGGACCCCAGGCCCTCTGTCTAACAGCCTGTGAGAAGCTGAGTCCTGTGAACAAGCACATGAGTGAGCATGGTTGCAGATCCTTCCTCAGTCGAGCCTGGAGAGACTCCAGCTTGGCTGAAATATTGGTTGCAGCCTTGTGAGAGGCCCTAAGCCAGAGGATCCAGCCAAGCCACACCCGATTTCTAACCCACAGAAACTGTGAGATGTGTCTTGTTTTAAGCTGCTAAGTTTTCAGGTAATTTGTAATGTAGCAGTAGATAACAAATATACATTCTTACCTTGGGCCATTTCTCCTTCTTCACAAAGTAGATATTCAGGTGTGCTGCTTGCAACTCTGCCTGTTGGGGAGATTTTCTTTCTTCATTCTCTTTCAAGTCCATCCCTGAGGGCGGCTGTAATGTAGCTGCTGTCCATTTTTGGCTTGCTCCTATAAACAGTCAACTCATTCATAACTCAAGCTCAAGCTTTTCCACTCTGTTTAAGCTAGTCATACAGGGATCCCCCTCCCCCTCTTAAGCCATAGGTAGGTGCAAGTTAAGGGAGAGATGCTGGTATAACTGTGGTGGGTGACATGGAACTCTGGACTATCTGCTCAGGAAGCTTACTTGTACCCTGTGGTGTTGCTTGACTTCAGTTCTGGATGTACCAGTTCCTTCTTTTAATGGACTACTGCTGCATCTGTCTGATTTTATGACTTGGTGGGCCCCAAATAACCCAACTTATAGATAGTTCTGGATACTTGGTGTCCCAGGGTCAAGCATTCTGTCTACCAGGGCTCAGTAACACATCAAGAACTATTTTTCAAAAGGTGCATAATGTTTAGCTACAGATGGCACAACCATCTACATAACTCCAGGGGCCTGTATTGTGATTCTCCCACTGGGACTTACCATAAACTCCATTTTTCCACCACTGACAACTTGACCAGTATAGGTTTGTTGGAGCTTATGGCCCAAGCAGCCCAGCTATTGCATTGGACCTGCTGCAGAGCCCTCTTCTGCTTTGGGCTCCACTCACAGCTGGCAATCTTTTGTGACACTGATATATGACCTGGAACAATATTCCTAGGTGTAGAATATGTTGCTTCCGAACCCAAAAGGCTTATCAGGCACAGTGCTTCCTTCTTTGTAGTAGAGAATGTAAGATGCAGTAATGTGTCTCTTACTTTGGAGACATATTTCAGCACACTCTTGACCACTGGACCCTGAAAACTAAATCTTATTAGGGTTTATTTCTCACCCTCTGGTGTGCATGTATCTAAACAAGGTCTCCAGCATGCTAACTATCTCTTGTTTTTTTTGCCTGATCAGAATGATGTTATCAAGGTAATTATGTTCTGAGAGAAAGTCCAGCTCTCTTTTTCAGATCATATTATGACAAGCAGGGTAGTTAATAAAGCCCTGGAGCAAAACTGTAACATTGTTGTTCATCCCCTTGACTTTCTCTATCTCCAACTTCCATGTTTGTCAATCTCAGTTCTACACTTGAGGACAAGAGAAATGACCCCATTTGGATCCATGGGCCCAGTGGACCCACCGTAAACTGGGCTTTAGCTGGGACTCTAATTACAGGCACTTACATATTATTTGTTCATTTGTTTATTTTATGTCTCTGCTGTATTTCTTGTTGTTTATTCCAAAAAGAATATAAGCTCTTTGAGAGCCATGACTCTTCAGGCTTTAGTCTCTGCTCTATCTCCAGCACCTACAACAGGCCTGACACACAGTAAGCAAGTGCTCAATAATTGCATAAATTTATTGCATTCTTATTTTAATATTATTTTAATTTGCATTCCTTTAATTATGAGTAAGATTATAGTTCTCATTGTAAACTGCCTTTTCTTCATGATCATCATTATCATTAAAAATGTACTATTACTAGTAGTAATAATAATAATAATAAAGTTTGCTCCCTCTATTCCTGGCCACAAACAATTGCTAATTCAGAGCAGACAAAAGGGCTGATCCAATCTCAAAAATTTGATTGTTTAAAGGTGAACTTGGTAGTGGTCTGGATTACTTAGAGATTGTGAGTATATCCTAGCCTCTTGTTTTCCTTTAGCATTCTGTTGTCAGCTGTACAGAGGCACTTATACTGCATTATAATTGCCTTTTTACTTGTCTATTACTTCTCCTATATTATACTCCTTAAAGGAATGAACTTTGTCCTTTCATCATGCATAACATCATATATAACCAGGACTTAGCACAATGCCTGACAAACAACAGGAATGAATAAGTAATTAAAATGAATGTTCATGAATAAATGAATCAAGTCAGTCTGCCAAGGCTAAGCAGCTAGAAACAAATTTATTTTAGATAAAAACAGATTCCTTCTGAGCTTCGCTCTAAAATGATGCTCCATATTCGAGCACCAACATGGTAAATGATTCCATTGTCTAACTGGATCTTGGCCAAAACTGGACTCAACTCTGGGAGTTTTGAAAAGGAAGTTTTTATGGACTTTCACCCCAGGACATTCATTGCTCTGTGGGATATGTGAAGAAATATCTATGTTTTAGAAATAAACATTGCCTCAAAATAGAAAAAACAATTATAGTCTTTTGACAGACTTAAAAGTTATTGCAACAAAAGTTATCTTTTTACATATGTGGATATATGTGCGCTTATATGTGTATGTATATACATGCACACATATGTAAATAGCCATTACTAAAGTCTAGTTTGGTTTAGTAGGAAAATATGGAAAGACAAACAGAAGTTAATGGCTCAGACAAGACATGGAAGTAATCTAAATTGTCCATCAACACATAAATGGATAAAGATGTGGTACATATATACAACGGAGTACTACTCAACCATAAAAAAGAATGAAATAATGCCATTTGTAGCGACATGCATGGACCTAGAGATTATCATATTAAGTGAAGTAAGTCAGAAAGAGAAAGACAAATACCATATGATATCACTTATGTGTGGAATCTAAAATATGACACAAATGAACTTATCTACAAAACAGAAACAGACTCACAGACATAGAGAATAGACCCGTGGTTGCCAAGGGAGAGGAGGTTGGGGAGGGATGGATTGGGAGCTTGGGATTAGCAAATGCAAACTCTTATATATATGTACAACTGAATCACTTTGCTGTACACCAGAAACTAACACAACTTTGTAAATCAACTGTATTTCAATAAAATTTTTAAAAAAGTTAATGGCTCAGAGATTTGTCTATATTTCTACTATAGAAGATAATCATGTGATAGTTTAAGTAGACCTACTTTAATTAAATGTGCAAGTATATTTATTTAGCAAACATTCACCTGATATTTACTGTATTTACAGAATATCTACTATATCTCAGGCACTATTCTAGGCACTTGCGATATATTAATGAAAGAGAGAGAGAAAGAGGGAAACCCTTGTCCATGTGGAAACATACAATAAACATAGTAAAATTACATGTTATGTTAGATGGTGATAAGTGCTATGGAAAAAAAATTGAGCAAGATAAGGTTGTTCAGGAGTGCCAGTGTTTGTGTTGGTGGGGGGTTGGCAGGAGTGAGTGAAGGTGAAAGCTTGCAGAATTCAATGGGATGATCAGAGTAAGCCCCATTAATAAGGTGAGATTTGACCAAAAACTTAAAGAAGGGGAGGGAATTAGTAAAGTGGATATCTTTGAAATTAACATATCAAATGTTGCCTATAGGTCTTGCCCCTTAATACAAATATTTTAATTAAACTAAGAGTTTCAAAGATCATATTCAAAATGAATATCTGAACTGACAGACATAATTTAAAAATCAAAGTATTAAACAGAACTATAATTAGTGCAATTTACTAATCATTCTTTCTGTTTGTTGGAAGAAGCCCATGTTTAATTGAGGTAAATTATTTTTACACAGTGTAAAATTAATTAAGAGAGCTAGAGAAAGAGGGACAAGGTACCAGAACAAATATTAGAATTGCCAGTATGTCAAAGAAATGCAATTATTTCATCTAGTAGCTTGAGTATTCAGGCTTTTATTATATAGTGAAGACTGAGGTAGTTCAAAGGAATGCAATAATAGTAAATCATTATTTGGGGGGCATTTGCTATTGGCCACACCCAGGTTTAATCCCTTTTCATGGATTATTTTTATAATTATTTCAACTAATACTCATTTTATGAACAAGAAAATCAGATCCTGGAAATGTTATGTAAGTTACCCAAGGTCACACAGTTAGCAAGTGGCCAGGTCAGGATATGATCCCAGATTTGTTTGACTTCAGAATCCACCATCTTACTCTTTATGCTGGACCACCTTTCTACTACATTTTACTATTACATTCATGTCTATGATGAGAGATAAAATATAGGTGAGTTAAATCTTCACAAGAACAGAGCAGAAATGTACATAAGATTTGATAATCGTACTGTATTTTTACCTGGTCCCAGAATTTTAAAAAGCGTTACTCAAGGACATCATAGCATAATCCACATTCAAGCACTGTGACACTACAGCCTTGGGAAACCAAGGCTGTAGAACTACATCTTAAGTGAGAACACACCAACAAGAACTTTCCAGATTTAGGATTATAAACACACCTGTTCAGAATCTAAGATAGTCCCATGATACTTCAGTTCCATACTTTAGCAGATCATAGTATTCTGAGGCTCCATTGCAGAAAGCCAGAAAGAAATGCTGAACAGGCAACTGGCCTGTTTCTAAGCTATGGAAGTAATTTCAACTCAAGAGAGTGTTGCATAAGCCAAAGATGAACAAAGCTCTGAGGAAGGCCTGATAGGGTAATGAAAAGATTCCTGAACTGAAGATAGGAGATCTGAGTTCTTGTCCTGGCTCTACCATTAACTCATGTGACCTTGGACAAGTCACATCACCTCTAAGTCTTGGTTTCCTCATACATTTGATGCCCAATGCTGTAAAGCTTAAAGAATGCCAGTGAGTGTACTTCCTCCAAGAGTTGATGATTGGTTGCCACAAATAATTTATTTGTATATGTGTCTCTGGAACCAGAAAGTTTGATTCAAAAAGCTTAGAATGGGAAACTCCAGGGCAGGGGAGGCTATGAATACTAACTGATACGTTTTTATGAATTTAGGAACTAAATGGCCAACAGGTACTCCATTGACCCCGAAGAGTCCTCTTTAGAACTAGAGTTATTTAATGGGAATGAGTTGGTTCTCCCAGACTCTCTCTGTGTTCTACACCCTGAACCCCACTATGATGCAGATGAAAAGAAGCAAAGCCCACAGCACTGAGGGGCCCAGTCCATGAAATGGGGAGGAGAGAAGAATAGAGGGGAAAAGAGAAGAGAGGCAAGGAGATATTGTTAGCTCTTAGGTGGGCACAGTAAGCGCAATATTCAGGAAGGGAGAGAGACTCAGAATCCTATTAGAAGCCCTGATAATTCCTCAACATGGTTTGGAGGGGAGAGAATATAGACTCTGTTGAGAGCAGTTTCTGGAGTAGCATGGGCTTCAGGAGTTCCTAGTCTTTGTGTAGGCAGGAGGGAGCACAGGAATAAGCATGCGGCAGAAGGGGAGGAATGACAGTGACCAGTGTCCATTTAGTGCCTGGCATTTGAGCTTGGCTGACTTGCTTCCCTGGACATGTCAGTCAATTTGCCTATCAACCCCACTGCCCTGCTAGTTTGTCTTAGAAGGGCCAGCCTCTCCTCTCATTCCATTTGCTTGAACTCTGAATAGGTTTTGGTTTCTTTTAATCAAAAGCAATTTGACCAGAAACAATGCCACCATGAGCCGTGCCTGCTGGCTCATAAAATAGGCCAGAAACAAGGACAGTGATTCTCCCCAGTATCCCTACATCCACATTCCTGGTTCTGTGCCAAGTCTGTAACAGCTGCTAGAGTGGATAGAGAGGACCAGACTCTCCCCATGGATTTGAACTTTGGCTTTACAAATCAAGAGATAACTCCTCACTTTCTTGGTTTTGGTATTCCTCATTACCTCTGGTAAAATAGCCCCTGGCCCTGGTGCACTTACTAAGGCAACCAGCCCCCCCACCCTTGAAGCAGTGGAATTCAGAGAGTCAGCAGCAGGTCTAAGGAAAAAGTCACTGGAACTTAGGGAACAGGCAGCAATAGCAAGGAGAGGAGATCCCAGTTATGTGGTGAAGGCACTGTTGTAGCTCCCAGAATTGATGATGTGGACTTGGGTAAGAATATCCCATAGGGGCATGATAGGGGAATTCTAGGCAATGATTGATGGCTTGTTTCTTAGAATTTCTTTAGATCTGAGTGGCTGCCCCTATTTTCCACATTCCTCCCCAAGGCTTGTCCCTGGAAAGGGTTTGCTGGAAAGGGATGGTCTGAGTTTGAGCTGCCCACGTTCAAGTATTAGGCCTTAGCTTTTCAGGAGAAAACTGAACGTGGAGGGGTTAAAATATCCTATCCACACAGCTTCTGGAGCAGGGCCAGAGCCTGGAAGGAGGCAGGGCCCTCAAGAATGCCAGGTCATCCTTGCCAGGGCAGTTTATGGATACAGCTCATAGGGAAGACAGACCAGGCCAGTAATGCCAAGGCAGGAGGGGAGAGCCAAGTATTGAATGAGAATATCATATGATGGGCCAGGGGCCAGAGGGGAAGGTCAACCAAGATGCCAATGCCAGAGACAAACCTTAAACAAATGGGAGGCAGGAAGGACCAAATGGAAGTTGAGCAGGGAGGGAATAAGTCTGGGGAATGAAATAGGGTTTATTAAGATGAAACTGGCAAACTGCCACAGCCCTTTGGTGCACATTTAGTACACTCCCTTAATATCCTGAAGCAAGGCCTTGAAGTGTCAGTTTCTCACTGGACTTGCAGTGCAAGGGCCAGGGCATGCTGGAAACAGAGAAGAAGCCCTGAGCCAAAGTGAGAGGAACTTACCAGAGTCAGGGGCAAAGGTAGGACAGAGGTGGCAACCCAGAGGAGAAGATGGCAATAAGAGACCAAGAAGGTATAGAAAATACCACCCCTTTTCATAGATGTCAAAGTCAAGGGGACAGCTAACATAGAGGAGCAGCCTAAGGGAGTTGCCTTACCGGCCTCTGGCCGAGACCAGGAGTAAGATGGTCTGGAGGATTGTTGGGAAAGAGGAATGTGAGATGTGAAGCTAAATCTTTTAGGGAAGTCTGTCCAATAGAGGTGGAGAAGAGTGTGAGTGGCCCAGCACCGGGAAATGGGGCAGGAAGGGTAATGCAGGGGAAGCCGATCCCAGCTTGATGGTGGGGTATAGGGTGGGACTCCCCTGAGTAAACTCAAAAGCCTAAATGAAGCAAGTGGAAGGAGCTACAGAGAGGCATCCAGGGGCATTCAGGGAGTATCATTGCCCAAAGACCCTGAAGCCCCTGGGTCTTATGCTTCAGTCAGTAAGCCAAAGACCATTCCAGAACTCCATTGACTAGTCCAGCAAGGGCCATTAATGTTCTTCCCAAATGGAGCCTTCTCAGTCCTGAGATAGAGGGGGTAGCTTTGGATGTCTGGGTACCAATTACAAATGGTGGAGGTGAGATGAGGATTAGCATAGAACCTAACAAAGAAAGACTCAGAGAGGACCCAGCAAGAACTCCTGAGTCTCAATGGGACTAATGCTAAAACATGGGAGAAAGAAATCAAGGGCTGCTGAGGTGAGCTGGAAATTCTGATATGCTACTGCCAAGATTATGAAGAGGTATATTCTTTCTGGAGACAATTTGGCAATACGCAGAAAGATCCATAAAAATATGCCTACCCTTTGATCCAAAACTCCACTTCTAGGGATTTAATCTAAGGAAGTAAGGAAATAAGGAAATAAGGATTGGTGTGGACTCAGCTTTATGTACAAGGAGGCCTACCATTGTGTTATTCATACTCAAGGAAAATTGGAAGCAATACAAACATTAAAAGGTAGAGAACTGACCTGGCAAAAGTAAGGAACTTCTGGAAAATGAACTATTATGTAGTCACACTAAATCATGCTTTTGAAGAATCCTAAATGGCATGGGAAAATGCATATATTATAAAATGCTAGGGGAAATAAGCAAAAACAAAACAAGCAAACAGAAGTAGAAAGTGACATATATAGAAAATTTTTAATTTTGCTAAAACATTTAAATATATCAACACACACAAAAAAAGACTGAAAGGAGGGATACTAAGGCATTAATAATCACCGTCTTGGGTAGTGATATTATAGATTATTTAAAAATTCTCACAAATTTTCTAAAATGAACTTGTGTTATTATATGCAGAAAACATAAACATATTGTGTAACACCCAAGGGGAATTAGAGGATGGGGTGAAATTTATTACATTGAGGGGTTCTGCCTCCCTATGTGACCCTTCATAACTGTATCTCAAAATTACACACGTACATAGGATCTGCAAGTCCTCTAATATCTTTTGACATTACCATTTCTGATGGCAGATAAACCAGACACACAATACCACAAATCTTTTACTCCTAAATTACTGAAACTTTAAATTCTATTGAGATGTAGTTATACTTGACCCACATTCATAACACTGTAAAGACAAGTGAGACCCCACCTTGTTGAAGCAAACACAAGAGTTTATTACTTCATTATTAAATGGGATCAGTGTCATCATAATCCATGTGCCTTGATTTACAAGACATGTCAGAGCTTTTGCAGCAAGAGAATTGGGAAAGGAGAAGCAGCAGAGCTGGGGGTAAGAAGGACTAGCCAAGCTAGAGTAATGAGCAGTCCAAGTGTCAATGTCTAACAGGAGACTGGATACTCAGGATCACTGGGCTGGTATCCAAGAATTCTAATCTAATGGAATTCAGCAGTGGCAGTTGGTTGTTTCATGGCATGGCTTTTAACGTTTCAAGAATAGAGACCCATTTACCTCAGTTAATGGTGGGGGAGACGGGGATAAGAAGATGGTGTGTAGGGATGTAGAATGTAAGAAAGTCAGGGAACACTCTTAACAGCTTCACAGCTGTGCTTCAGAGGCCGGACCATCATTTAAGAACTAGAAGCCACTTTAGAATACAATGCACTTTGGGTTATCCTCTGCGCCCCTGGGCAGCTGTCAGCCTGACTCTAATGCTCTGCAAGTTTTACAATGATGCAGCTACTCTTGGTCTTTGTTTCTACTGCTCTTGCCACTTACTTCCCACTTCCTGTTTTCCTCTTTTTATCTCTTGATTTCTGCTCACTGATGGCATTTTCTACCTCATGGTTTCTGCTTCCTGTGTCTGTTTTTTCTGTGTGTCTTTTCAACTTCTGTCCATATTACCAACAGCAGGGGCTCTCCAAAGGCCTCTTATTTAAACTCTCCAACATAGAAGGTCCTATTGGTGCTGTTGCTTATCTTTTCCCTCATTGGGTAGAGCTCACTTGCCAGACTGCTTCATAGAACACTGATAGGCCTATGGATGGGCAGGCCTTGGATAAGACATCCAAATTTGGTTGAATCAGCTGAGGTCAGAATGTAGAAGCTGTGACTAGCTTTCCTCAAAAAGGGCAATGGGCATTTCAGGAATTGAGAGTATAAGAGATTTCCCCCCAATACAGAGAGTCCATCCAATTTGAGGCAGACCCCAGCCAGAGGCTAGAGTAAGGCAGGGATTTGCCCTTAGAGAAATAAAAGCTGGTGATGTTGTCAGAATCATAGTCTCAAGAGAGAAACTGAGTCAGATACCAGTCAGATAAATGGGGTAAATATGGCAGAGAATGGGAAAAGACTACCACGTAATGCACACTCCAGTGCCTATGACTCACCCCAGTTCTATCAGATTTCAAGCTTAGGACAGGATGACTAATAATGGTAGATTGGTAGAGGGATTCCCTAACACAGCCAGTCTTGGTCAGGATTAGCACAGAATTGAGCCATATTGAATCAACATACTGGATGCCTTTTGTCTTCTGTAGAAATTCCACAGATGCTTTTGTATTATATAGGGAGAGAACTTTTCCTCTCTGAAGAGTTTTTTCTTTAACTAATAGTGAGTCATGAAACACTTCTTGAACTTTTGACTTGTGAACTCTGAATTTAAGTATTCAATACAGATTCCTCTGCTGCATCTGAAAGGTCATTACAGCATTCACTTTTTTTTTTTTTTTTTTGCGGTACATGGGCCTCTCACTGTTGTGGTCTCTCCCATTGCGGAGCACAGGCTCCGGAGGCGCAGGCTCAGTGGCCATGGCTCACGGGCCCAGCCGCTCCGCGGCATGTGGGATCTTCCCGGACCGGGGCATGAACCCGTGTCCCCTGCATCGGCAGGCGGACTCTCAACCACTGTGCCACCAGGGAAGCCCAACATTCACTTTTTATTTTTTCTTTACATGTACAAGTTTCTTGTGGCTGCTGTAACAAATTACCACAAACTTAGATAGTTTAAAACAATAGAAACTTATTGTCTCACAGTTCTGGAAGCCAGGAGTCCAAATCAAAGCATTGGCAGGACCGTGCTCCCTCTGAAATCTCTAGAGAATAATCCTCTACCTCTTCCAGCATCTGATGATTGCCTGAAGTCATTGGTATTTCTTGGCTTACAGTTGCATTGCTCTAATTTCTACTTATCTTTATATGGCCACCTTCCCTCTGTGTAGGTCTCTGTGTCTCTATCTTGTCTTATGAGGATTCCAGTCATCAGATTAGGATTATGGTCCACCCTAATCCAGTATGACCTCATCTTCACTAATTACTGGCTGCAAAGAACTTATTTCCAAATAAGGTCGCATTCTGAAGTTCCAAGCAGAAATGAATTTGGCGGGTGGCAGGGGGTGGGAGGGTGGGGATTATTCACCCAGTATAACATGTTAAACATTTCCCAATCTTTGGTCAAATTTATAATGGAAAGAAAATCCTATGCTTTTTCTTAGTCCCCATTAGATGAGGTCTATTTGTTACTTGTATCTCTAAAATGGATATGAGATACAGAGATGACTGGGGTTATGAAACCTTAAATCTATGACCAGCTGCCTAGCATCACTATAGATTCTCAAAGGGTCTGAGTAGAAGGGGACACCTGGTAAATGAACAATGCTTATGACTAAGTGGGACTTTGGCTTTAAACTCCCTTGGGGTCCCCCATTCCCAGAGATGTGAGCTGAACCACTGGACCTCTGACTGAAAGTCCTGAATAAAAGCAAGAGAATGTCTTCTTGTAGACCCAGAGTCAAGACTATAATTTTCCGTAGTGACAAGAGGTCAGAAAGGATTTACTCAAATGAAAAATGTCCCAAGGGAAAGAGAAATTTGATCTCTCTACCTTGGGAAGCAGCAGACACAGAGGAAAAAGGCATGGGCTTTGGAGTTAAGTTTGTCAGGAGTTCAGATCCTGGTTTCGCCACTTACTAGCTAAGTGACTTTGTTCAAACTAATTAGTCACTTAAGTCTCAGTTTCCTCATTAGAACAATGGAGATAGTAATATCTTCCTCACAGACCTATTGTGAGGAGTAAATGAGATAGTCTATGCAATGCATGTAGTACATCGGAAGTGCTAGCTACAATCATGACGAAGGCCTAGAACAACAGGCTTAAGCTGCTCATATCATATGTCCTGACTCCACACTGATTTCTACTGGAATTTCATAGAGCAAGAAGGCCCTCCCATGTAGGAGGCATCCGAAGACCCTTTGTCACCAGCTACAAGAGAGAAATGTTCTCCAAAAAGGCAAACCAAAGAGCACTCTCATATCAGCCAGAGGTTTTAACCTACAGGTTGCAAACAGGCAACTCCCATGCCACATCCTGCTCCTTATGAGTTTTCCTTGGCCTGAACAAAATTTTTAAAAATTTGGAATTTGGGCTTCCCTGGTGGTGCAGTGGTTGAGAGTCCGCCTGCCGATGCAGGGGACAAGGGTTTGTGCCCCGGTCTGGGAGGATCCCACATGCTGAGGAGTGGCCGGGCCCGTGAGCCATGGCTGCTGAGCCTGTGCGTCTGGAGCCTGTGCTCCACAACGGGAAGAGGCCACAACAGTGAGAGGCCCGCGTACCGCAAAAAGGAAGAAAAAAAAAAAAAGATACAGCTTTCTTATGAGAAATCTGAATAAGAATGATCACAATAACTCATATTTCACCGACTTATTTTGAAGATAAATTGAGATAATGTAGCTTTGTACACTGTGAAATGCCATAGAACCAAAAATAATAGAAACGTAAATTAACACTTATCAAGCTCTTATTATGAACCAAGCACTGTGATGAAATTATTAGTGTTAACTAGCCACTAATACTGCTTGCAGTGGCTTAAAATTGTACCCTTAAAATTTCCACTCTCAAATCTTCCTCTACTGTATACAAGTGAAGAGACCAGGGCATCCCTTCCACTCTGAGTAGAAACCAATCAGCCTCCTCCCACTGAAAATACTCACAGAACACCAGGCTTGTAAACATCCTGCCTTCTGATTTTTTTTTTTTTTTTTTCAGTATGTGGGCCTCTCACTGTTGTGGGCTCTCCTGTTGCGGAGCACAGTCTCCGCACGCGCAGGCTCAACAGCCATGGCTCATGGGCCCAGCCGCTCCGCGGCATGTGGGATCTTCCCAGACAAGGGAACGAACCTGTGTCCCCTGCATCGGCAGTCGGACTCTCAACCACTGCGCCACCAGGGAAGCCCTGCCTTCTGATTTTAATGATAATATTACAATGGATATGATGCTCCATCCTGGCCTACACCCCAGAGTAGGAGTGATATTGACTTATTGTATCTCGTGAATATTATGAAGAAGAAATGGTCCACTTAAAGAGTTGGATTACGGCAACTTTCAGCCAGACTTGGACTTAATATTTCTATGGGGTAGGGGAAGGAAATTATCTTGGATCCCACTAGAACCCATTAATGGTATTATTATTTGATTCCTAGAACTTAAGTGGTGTTGTCTTATATGTTTGTTATGGCTACCATAACAAAGTACCACAAACTGGGTGGCTTAACAGAAATGTATTTTTTCACAATTCTGCAAGCTAAAAGTCTGAAATCAAGGTGTTGGCATGGTTGGTTTCTTCTGAGGTGTCTCTCAGCTTGTAGATGGCTGTCTTCTCTGTGTTTTTGCATGGTGTAGACCTGATCTCCCTGTATTTTATGTGGTCTGTGTGTGTCTGTGTCCTAATCTTCTCTTCTTACAAGGATACCAGTCATATAGGATTAGGGCCTACACTAATGGCTTCATTTTAACTTAAATACCTCTTTGAAGACCCTATCTCCAAATACAGTCACATTCTGAAGTACTAGGGGTTAAGACTCCAACATATGAATTTTGAGGGGATAAAATTCAGCCTACAGCACTTTGTCTGATAAATCAGTGATCTACTTTGTTCTTAAGAAATTTTCCCAGTAATCGCTATCTCCGTTATGTTTTCCTCTTCCCCATAGCCCTGCCCCATCCCCACTACCAAACCACATACCACCTACAAAACTACAAAAAGCCCCTTCAGTTTTCATTGCACTTCAAACATTGGTTCGCAAATACAACAATGCCATTGGCATTGGCAGCTCCATTTCACTGACTTGTTGGTGTTCAAGAAAAGCTTGTGTAAATTAAATACCAGTTCTCTGTGAAACACGTTTAAAGAGTCCTTCTAGAATCCACTGTTCCTTGATCCACATCTTATGCTTCTAATTTTTTAGTCCCTAAGTAACTCCAAGGTTTATATCAAGACCTCTTGTCTACTGGTCTATTCATTTCCTTAGATTCTGGTTTCTTGGTAACCTTGTTTTATCTTTCAATAACTTTTCCAGAATGGAACTCTTTTTTTTCCTCTTGGTCCTTAGTTATTACCCAGAAGGAAGATATTAGAAGTCAGCTTGATATTGTTCATTCTAACCATGAGGATTGTCTTCATCTATTCACAGGAAAGATCTAAAGCATTTCACCTTGCAACCCAGCTTCAGCTAACTCTGAAGCAAGGCAACTGACTGTCTTAATAGCTTGTTTGTCAGTCCATCTGTTCTCCAGCTTGCGTATACTAAGCTGATGGTTTCAGTGATATTACATAACAAGTATTTCATGAGCTTTTTGGTTAGTAGGATATATGTTATGCTTGTGACCTCCTATAGTCTAATACCATGTAGCTCCAAGGAAAATTTAATTACACTGATGAACATCCTAAACTGAATATGTCATCAAGCACAATAAGTATGTCAAATCCATCAGCAGCAAAGGATGTCAATCCATCAATGATTCTCAGTTACTATTTTTCAAGGTCTTTGACACAAAAGTTTACAGACATTTCGAGATGCCAATATTATAGGATTATTAAGTCATATAATACTCTTTTTTCCTGTGTTTTATTTCTTCTAATTTAAGTCATACATTGTCAGCTATTGAGTTAATTTCAATATTAATTTAATTAATAATATTGAGTTTCAAAATAAAATCATTTAAATCCAGATATCTAAATGATTGAGTAATAATAGTTCTTCTGTTGCTATGGAATGTAATGTCCTCTTGAATGAACATAAAAGGAGATGTCGCTGAAACAGGTTCATATAACTAAATATTTTTCAGCTTTTACAAGCAGTCCCTTCCCAATCCACTGGCAAGCGTGCCACAGGCAGCCACCCCTATATAAATACGCAGTTAGAAAGATAAACACTCATTAAAGTCCCTAGTGGTTGCATTGTTTCTCAGGGTTCAGCAATATTTGCTCAGTGTGTAAATAAAGAAAGAGATTAGCAATGTTTCCATTGGGCTCCACTCCTTCCTGAAGCCAGCCAGCCTTCTCCCTAGGAGAGAGGCGGTAATCTGTGCGTGTGTTCCAGAATGCCTCAGGACAACTTTCTACTTCAAGAGCAAACCAAGCTCCTCATTGGCTCCATGCTAAGCCACCCATTTTTTAAGGGTCATCATTTTTTAGTAACTTAATAAGTCAGACCTCTGAAATAATAGGAGTAAATTTGCAGAACAAATTCACATTTAAACATGTTAGTATAGCTTAAATATTTACACATAAATTTAAGAACGATTCAGGTAGGGGCTTTGATCTAATTTCATAGACTTACGGACATTTTAAAAGCTTAATTTATCAGCTGGTATAGAGAGATCCCTGGTCTTGGTTCCAGTCTACTTAGGCCAATGACTAACCGTGTGATCTCTGGGAAAACTGACCTGAGCGCTTTTTTTTTTTTTTTTAAATAAAATAAAGGAGAATGTAGTAGAGGAGCTCTAACATCCTCTGACGCTGAAAATTATAATATTCTTTTGGGGAAAACAGATCTCATCTTCCCATCTCATAAAGGTTTTTGTGAGGGTCAGATGACATGATGTACTCCAAAGCACAGGGTCATCCACTGAATAGAATATGTAGGTGAGGAGTAGCTGTATTTGTTTACTTATCTAGTCAGTATCTGGTGGAATAGATGAAAGAAAACAATAGCAGAAAATGTTCACCCCTTCACTTTAAAGAAGGAAGGAAATAATTTAAGATTCTAGAGTTATTTATGGTTCTTTCAGATAAAGACTAGGTAAAGTAATTAAACTTGACATGTGTTAGTATGTCAGTTATAAGCAGCTAATGTAAAATTTTTGTCAAACAAAGCAATATGTTTCTCATATCTGATTAAAACTTTCAAAATGTTTAACTAATCTTTTTGAAAAATAAATCTAGTATTTGGGCTGTACTGTTAATTTCTTCAAACTATTTTATTTATTGATTAATTCCAAATACTTTTTCAGGAGCTGGGGATACAATGGTGAACAAAACAGGCAGAGTCCCTTTCATCATGGCACTGACATTTCCACACTAGTGAGAGGAAATGAAAAATACACGAATAAATTAATAACTATACCAAGTCAGTTGAGGGATATGTGTTATGACACTTTATGGTATTTAAAGCAGGGTAAGTGATAAGTTTGCCCAACTCAATAAAAGTGCAGAAACCCTGTGGGACATCCAGATGGACCTAAAGGACCGGTGACTTCTGGCTTCTAGGCTGTAGAAACTTAAAAACTACAGCGTGATTAACCATGAACCTTTAGTTTTCATCCATGTACATGAAGCAGTTTTTGCTGTTATCTTCCTAAGTATGGGAATCTGGGCTCCCAAAATCAAAGCCCAGGCTTGCTTTAATGCTTGCAAGATGAGTCCTTGAACAAATAAAATTAACTATCGTAGCAAAAAAAATAAAGCAGAAGGAAGATAGGGAGTATCAAAGAGGGGAATGCTCTTTTCTACAGAGTGGTCCGGGAGCATGTCAATGACATGGAACATTTGAGCGGAGACTGGAAGGGAGCAAAGAGCAAGTCACATATATGGGGAGCCCCTTCCAGGCAGAGGGAACAGCAGAGGCAAGAGGGACCTTGGGGTATCAGGGGAACAGCAAAAAGGCCAGAGAGGCAGAGGAAGAATAAGAGTGAGTCCCCACTATTTTTTTCTAAGAAAAGTATGGTCAAATTTATCTTCTTCTTTTTTTTTTTTTTTTTTTGCAGTACGCGGGCCTCTCACTGTTGTGGCCTCTCCCGTTGCAGAGCACAGGCTCCAGACGCGCAGGCCCAGCGGCCGTGGCTCACGGGCCCAGCCGCTCCGCAGCATGTGGGATCTTCCCCGACCGGGGCACGAACCAGTGTCCCCTGCATCGGCAGGCGGACTCTCAACCACTGCGCCACCAGGGAAGCCCTTATGTTCATTTTAAGATCGATTTTCATAAAATCCAAAAGAAACTCTTTACTGAACTTTTGTTCTGTGCCTCAGTTTTTAATTCGTAAAATAGGGATGATAGTATTTCATAGGGTTGTTGTGAGGACTAAATGACTTATTAAATATAAAGAATAATTAAGACAGTGTCTAGCACAGAGTAAACCAGGGAGGGCTACTTATTATTACTATCATCATAATCATCATCTCTTTATTCACAACAATATCAATAATTCAATTTTTAGGCCAATAGCATAATTTGGCACCAATCAGTAATTATCTGGAGAGCTTCCTTACACGTGTTAGGACATTAGGTAGAGTCATGGTATGTGGTGACTGAAGCACAGAGGTTTATGTCATCAGATGTCTTATAGAGAGCTTAAAATAACATAAACAAATTGGGCCTTAATATTTAATATCTTAATCTAGACATAAAACGAGTATGATATCATATCCATATACTCACTTGAGTTTTTCTTTATTTTTTTCAGTTAATCTTACTCAGTTCCCACTCCTCAAGACAACACAGAATTCTTGGATGTTTGTAATATCTTCCACATTCATTTCCAGCATGTGGTCTGAATTGATTCCTTGTTTCTCAATTACAACCATCACAGAATCAAGATTAATAACCTGCTTGGTGAGTTTCGTCCACTTTGGAATCTGGAGCCTTTGTACTCACTGTGGCCCATCAGGCTCTCCGTGGTTCTTTCTGAGTGCTCCAGCAGTGAGGGGCAAAGACAGTGCCAGTGACTGGGAACATGCCTGCTTCCATTATCTCTTTTCCTCTCCCAGGCATTTAGCCATGGTTGAAGAGAGTCTGAAAGTGGATTGAAAGGTCACTAATATAACCCCTGTGCTTAGAATAATGCCTGGCACAATGGAGGTACTCAATAAATATTGTCTGGTGGATGATGTTGTGCTCTCCTAAACAGGCTGTCACTGAAGCGTGACTGACAGGAAGAGCGCCTGTCCATTGTACTCTCCTTTGGGGCTGGGCTCCCACCTCCATCACTCACGTGGAACATCTGCCTTCATTATCAGCCCCTTCACCTCTGGGCACATGGTACCTGGGACCGTCTTTGCTTTAGACATGTGTTTTTTGTGGCCATTGCACTTGATTTCATTAGTTACAACAAATTGAACAGAGCTTACGGTAAAAAAGAAAATGCATCCTAGAAGGATTTTTATTCCTGGACACACTGGTCAGTCCCTAAACATTCCTCTAGAAAATACTTAGCAGGGATCCTTTGTGTACTGGACACAGACTTAGGTAACATAACACTGTAGACCTCCACAATATGATTAGTATAAATAAACATTGGTATTAGTAAAAAGTAAAAGACTGCATGAAAGTCAAAAGTGCCATAAGAATAAGGTTCCATGTACCATATAATATTAAACGGGATGACTAATTTTCAGTGAGAACAGAAGGCTTCAGAGCAGAGGTTGTATTCTCTCTATCACAGAAAGAATGAAGAACATTTCAATAGGCAGAGTAGTTATGTGTTATTAATAAATACTATAATTATAAAATAGCAATACTACACCATCTGTCATGAATGTTTCATTATTGATCCAGCATCCAATTATGCCTCTGATTTTTGTTTTTTGTCTCTGATTCCTCATCCTCCAAAGACGTGACCCTGAGCCATTTTAATCAAGAAACATTTATAGGTAAAAAATAAGTTGGCTTATAAGGGTTAATGCTGTGACAGTGTTATAAGATTTGGTGGAGGTATTTATTTCTTCTTTTCTTTACCAAACACATGAGCCACCTGTCCCAGATAACAGACCTTTTTCCTTTTTAAAAAATTTTATTGAATTATAGTTCATTTACAGCAGATAACAGATTTTTAATGTTCATTCTCAGTTAATTGTATTTATTTTATTGCAATAATGAGTTGTCATTTTCCTCTGAGAATGTTTTTTAATATATTTCTCCCAACTAATGAAGAGGAGTGGAGAATATAGCAGATGTTTGATGTATTGAAAAAGGTTTAAGGAGAGGAAGAGATTGAGGAACTTTTCCAAATTCCCTTCCCATAATTTTACTTATTTGCTCAGCTAATATTCACAGAGTGCCTGCTATGTCTCAGCATAGATGACAGGAAGGGTATTCTTGGTAGAGTTAAGTGTTACTACTATGTATTCTAACTATTCAATAGAAACGCTGTACTTTTTTCATTATGATGTGTGATACAAATCTAGATAAATGCTTTAATTTTTGTTGTTCATTTTCCCTATAGCGTTGATGAGTCCCATCAGTAAAGGAGCATTAATGGTAAGAACCAAGTAGCATGATTAGGGGGACATGCATTCGACTAGTATTTATTGAGCAACTCCCACGAGCCTGGTACTGTACATAATAGTTGACGTTTTGGGTAATTTAGTTTTCTGAAAATGACAATCAGTCAAAGACAGAAAAGAGTGTGGCAGTTTTAAAGTTAAGCACAAAATGTACTTTTGTTCCTACAGGGAGAAGGAGGGTGTAGGCAGGGGTAGGACTAAACAAGTTGGGGACCAAATTCCTGACTGGAAGGAATTCAAAATGTCCACCTGAGAAATGTCCATTTAAACAACAAGGACCTGCTGCCTACTGGAGGATGCAAAAGGTGACTTATCCCTAAGGTTCCTCCGCCTGTCCTGCCGCAAGCCGCACGGGGCGGCTAACACGTCCTGCAAGGCTCGGGACAGTTTACGGGCCGAGGCGCAGCAGACAGCGGGCGCTGGCCGCGCGAGAGCCAGTGGCCGGCCCCACCTGCCGCAGGCGCCCGTCCCCGCCCCCCGGGCGCGCGGGCCAATGGGCTGGGCCCCAGGGGGCGGGCCGCGGCCGGGCGGGAGGTGCGAGGCCGGGGGCGGGGCTGCCGGGGCTGCCGTGGTCGTGGCTGTAGTTGCAGGGGCGGCGGCGGCGGCTTGGCCGGGCGTCCGCGGGCCGTGGGGGATGGGAGCGGCGAGCTCCAGCCCTGCGGCGGCGGCGGCGGCGGCGGCGGCCGTGAGTGTCGGGCGGGCGTCCGCGTCCGGGACGCGGGATGGAGCGCCGTGGTGAGTGGAGGGTGGCGGCGCTCGCTGCAGCCGCGGCTGGGGGCTGGGGTCACCCGCGCGGCCACCCACGAGTTGCCGTCCAGGGTCCGGGCGGCCCAGGCGGCGGCAGGGAGTGGAGGCAACTTAGGGCTGCGCTGGTGGCTGGCGGGTCGGGTCGGTGTCCCCGGGGCTCCTGGTCCTCCGGGAGGGGTCCGACCGGACGAGGGGCGCGGCGGGCGCGACAGGAGCGGAGGAGCGGGGAGGGCAAGAGCGGGTGTTGCAAGGACCGTCGGACCCCGTTGTCCCCAGTTAGGCGACGCCGCCCCGGCCGCTGGGGAGAGGCTCGCGGGGCGGACTTTACTCCCTTTCCAAGTCCACCCTGAGCGTCTGTAGCCCCTCTCCCTTTTCTAACCACAGGCCCTCGTCTACCTTTAAGCGGAGTTCAGGAGGGGGCTCCTTCACTCCTCCCCGCCCCCTTTTGATTTCCTTAATCGGGTCTTCACATTTGTCTTCTTTACTTGGGATCTTTTTGGAAGTTTGGTGCCATTTTCTGAAATTTTAGTCTGACAAATGCAAAGGCTGAGATAAAATAACAAACACCTCGTGTTCCCTGTCTACCTTTTATCACACTTCGTCTCACCTAGTCCCGGCTGTTTATTTATTTATTTATTTTTGTTGGGGGGTCGGGAATGAAAAGTAGAAAAAACACTCCCCTTTCTACCCAAGTGCCCTACTCTGGTGCATCTCTGTCTTCACACTCCTCCCTCCCTCTCCCACCACCCCGACCCTCTCTCTCACACCCCTGTAGCCGTCCTACACACACACACACAACACACACACACACACACGCACGCACGCACGCACGCGCGCGCTAACCCAGCCTGGTCCTAGGGCAAGCCCTGTGCTTTGCGAAATAGAAGTTGACAGGCGGGGGATTGCAGCTGTTAAGAGGAGAGGGGAGCGTATCCCTGTGAGTTTGTTTCCCAGGCTGTCCCAGGACTCCTGTTCCAAACCTCAGCTCCAAACCTCAGCTCGAGGGAAGGCCTTCCTTTGGCCAGAACAAAGTAGCCAGGGACTCTCCTTGTCTTGTGAGCCCCTCTGACATTTCCAGGGTCTATCTCGCTTTTTCATCACCACTCCTCTTTAGAAATGAGGGGGAGGTTTGTTTACCAACTACCCCCACTGGTAGTATTTTGGTTTTTTTGTTTTGTTTGATCTTCAACATCGTCTATCTATCTCTAAGGGTGGATCTTTTAGGAGCTGTTAGGAGGTGAAAGTTCCAAGACGACGGTGGAGCCAAAATAACCAAAGAACTTTTTGTTGCATATTTACCTTTTCCTTTTCTCTTCTTTTTTGACAATTAGTTTCGCCCCTTTGTTCGGTTTGAGGGAGGGGAGTTTCCTGTTCAAGAAAAAGAATTCATAATTAAATATGAAAGTGAATATTTAGAATGAGTCAAGAAATTACAAATCAAATTATGAGTCTTGGAGGTTTAAATCCCTTTCTTCAGAGATTTCTATAGGCAGTTGCCAAGAATGCATAGTTAGAAATGCTTCCTGATTGTAGGAACTGTGCAAGTGAGGACCCGGACACTTAAGCTTTATTAGCTTTATGGTACAAATAGCTTTAGTCTCCTGATTCTGAGAAAAGTTTTAGAGTTGAATTTGAAGGGAAGTAAGATAGACCTGGGTTGAAAATGTTTCAGTCCCCAGATTGGCAGGAGATAAAACTTCGGCTGAGATGAAGAAAGCACTGTTCAGCAAATCTATGGTGGCTGGTCATTCCTGCTCTGCCCACCTCCCTAAAATAGAACATCCACCTAAATTATCAGCACCTTCACCTCCCAGCTGTAAAAGCCCTTGATCTAGGAATGTGTGCTTCTACAACCACTGCTGTTGGTCCCAGTGGTTAGTACTGCACTGAACAAAGCTCATGCCCAGAAGGTACCCTGGAAAGATTTTCATTCCTGTACCATTGGTGATACATTCAGCATCCGCTCAGAAAATTTAGTGTGATCCCACTCTGTGTTAGACAAGGTCCTGTGGAACCTTTCAGTCTATTGGGTAGAAGTAGACAATTCCAAATAAATAGGGCCCAAGGCATAGTATCTTGGGTTACCTGAGAAAAGTATGTCGAATGTCCTATGGGAAAGTTAAAGGGATGATTTATTTTCAGTGGAGGGAATGGAAAGGCTTCTTGGAAGAAGTGATGTTTTGTGTGAGATTGAAGTTAATTAAGAGAATGATTTTAATAAGCACAGAAAGCAGAAGGATCCTTCGGGGCAGAATTGCTGGTTATCTCTAATACATACAAGGATGTTACTGATCAGCTTCCATGATTCTGCTTTGAAGGCTGTTTTGTTTGTTTTTAATTTCCCACCTCATCTCCAGTATGATGATGAGCCACAATACAGAAAGACACATTCATGTGTAAAGAAACAAGGAGGTTTAAAAGGAAGGTTAGGAACTCGTTTCAATATGGTGAGGATTTTTGTGGAGGGTTTGTATTTTCTTCCTTGCCTTTATCATTACTCTGATAAAGCAAAAGAGCCATTTGATGATATTGCCTCCCTAGGATAAGGTTTTTTTCTTTTTCTTAAAAAATGTTCCAGTATTTGTCACTGAGAAAGTTTTCAAATACCATAGTCTTCCTTTCTAAGGAAGAAGATGGAAAATATTTTGAAAAATATTAAGGGAGAGAGGAAGTTGAATTTCAGGGATTATTCAAACAGAACCTTCTACAATTTTACTTTTAATTTACTTATCTAATATTCATTGAGCACTAAAAAATGATAACAGCTTTTTATACACTATGAGTGAGTTTTGACAATTGTATACACTCATGTAATGCCCGTAATCAAGATACAGAACATTTCCATTACTCCAAAAAGTAATGCTCATTTGGAACTCCCCCCACCTCCCATACTACAACCCTGTCATCAGGCAATCATTCGTGCTTTTTGTTACTAAAGATTAAGTTCATCTTTTCTAGAATTTCATGTAAAAGGAATCATACAGCATATATTCTTTTGTGCCTGACTTTCTTTTTTTTTTTTTTTATTAGTTTCTGCTTTATAACAAAGTGAATCAGTCATACATACACATCTGTTCCCACATCCCTTCCCTCATGCATCTCCCTCCCTCCCACCCTCCCCATCCCACCCCTCCAGGCGGTCACAAAGCACAGAGCTGATCTCCCTGTGCTCTGCGGCTGCTTCCCACTAGCTATCTACCTTACGTTTGGTAGTGTATATATGTCCATGCCTCTCTTTCGCTTTGTCACAGCTTACCCTTCCCCCTCCCCATATCCTCAAGTCCATTCTCAAGTAGGTCTGTGTCTTTATTCCCGTTTTACCCCTAGGTTCTTCATGACATTTTTTTTTTTAATTCCATATATATGTGTTAGCATACGGTATTTGTCTTTCTCTTTCTGACTTACTTCACTCTGTATGACAGACTCTAGGTCTATCCACCTCATTACAAATAGCTCAGTTTCGTTTCTTTTTATGTGTGCCTGACTTTCATTTGGCATAATGTTTTTGAGATTCACCCATGGGTTTTTGCTACGTCATAGATATTTATTGTTAAGTAGCATTTCATTGTAAGGCTGTATCACAATTTGTTTAACCATTTATCTGTTGATGGACATTTGGGTTTCCAGTTTTTGACTATAATGCTACGTACATTTGTGTACAAGTTTTTGGATGAATGTATTTTTCATTTTGGGAGGTTATATAAAAGAGTAGAATTCCTGGGTTGTATGGTAAATGTATGTTCAACTGTATAAGGAACTGCCAGGCTATTTTCCAAAGTGGTGTGTACCGTGTATAGCAGCAGTGTGTGGGAGTTTTAGTTGCTCTAAATCCTTCCTACACAAAAGTTGGTATTTCAGTCTAGCTAAAATTGAGAATTCCAGTAGATATTTAGTGGTATCTCATTGTGGCTTAAATTTGTGTTTCCCTGATACTAATGATGTTGAGCACTATTTCATGTGCTTATTGCCCAGTTGTGTATCTTCTTTTTTGAAGTGTCTGTTCAGATCTTTTACTTATTAATTTATCGTGTTGTTCACTCTATTATTGAGTTGTAGGAGTTCTTGATGTAATTTGAATACAAGTCCTTTGTCAGATATTTTCTGCCAGTTTGTGGGCTTAACAGTTGTCTTTCAAAAAGCAGAAGCTTTAAATTTTGATGAAGTCCAGTTTACCAGTTTTTTTTTTTTTTTTTTTAATGGTTCTTGATTTTTGTGTCTGAGAAATTGTTCCCTGGATTTTCTCCCAAGTTTTCTTTTAGAATGGGGATCCTCAAACATATTCTTAAAGGACCAGATCATAAATATTTTAGGCTTACAGGCTACAGCACCTCAACCACTCAACTCTGCTGTTGTAGGGCAAAAACAGTTATTGACAGTACATAAACAGTTGGGCGTGGCTGTTTCCCCCCATAACTTTTATTTATAAAAACAAGCAGCTGCCTCCTCCAACTCCAGTATTTAAAAGACTGATAGTTTTAGGTTATATGTTTAGGTGTATGACACATGTTGAATTAATTTTAGGGTATGCTCTGAAGTAAGGATCAAGGATCATTTTTTTTCTCATATGGTTATCAAGTTATTTCAGCACCATTTATTGAAGAAACCATCTTTTCCCCTATTGAATTACTTTAGCAGCTTTTGAAAATCAACTGATTATATTTATGGGTCTGTTTCTAGACTCTATTCTATTCTGTTGATCTATGTCTATCTCTATACCAATATCACACTGTCTTGACAACTGTAGCTCTATAGTAAATCTTAAAATCAGGCATTGTGAATCTTCCAGGTTTGTTCTTTTCAAAAATTTTTTGGCTGTTCAGATTTTTTACATATTTATATACATTTTAGACTCAGCCTATCAGTTTCTATAAAAAAGCCAGGAGGGATTTTTGTTTGGGATTGCTCGAACCTATAGGTCAATTTAAGAGAAATTAAAGCCTTAACACTATTGAGTCTTCCAATCCATGAACATGGCATACTTATTGATTTATCCAGTTCTTTAACTTCTTGCCACTAGTGTTTTATAGTTTTAAATTTAGGATCTTGCACGTGTTTTGACTAATTTATTCCTAAAAATATCTTGTTTTTTGATGTTATTATAACTGTTATTAGTTTCTAAAATGTCACTGTCCAATTGTTTGTTGCTAGTATATAGAAGTAAAATTGATTATGGTATATTGACCTTGTAATCTGTGGCCTTGCTGTATTCATTTATTGGTCGTAGTACCTTATTTATAGGTTCCTTAGGATTTTTGAGGTGCACAAACATGTCAACTTGTAATAAAGTGTTTCACTTCCTCCTTTTCAATCTGAGTGTATTTTATTTCTTGTTCTATTGTACTGGCTAAGACCTTCAGTAACAATATTGATCCTGATCTTAAGGGGAAAACATAGTCTTTCATTATTGACTATGATGTTAGCTGTAGATTTTTGTAGCTGTCTCTTATCAGGTTGAAGAAATTCTTTTCTATTCCTACTTTGGTGACTGCTTTAATCATGAAAGGTTGAAGAATTTTGTCAGATGCTTTTTCTGCATCTGTTAAGATGATCACGTGGTTTTTCTCTATTGAATATTAAACTAAGCTTGATTCTCGGGACAAACTTTCTTGGTTCTAATGTATTATTCTTTTTTATATATTGTTGGGTTTGACCTGCTAATACTGTGTTAGGAAATTTGATCTGTAGTTTTCTTGTAATATCTTTGTCAGCTTTAGGTATCAGAGTAGTGTTGACCTAATAAAATGAGTTGGGAAGTTTTCCTGCCTACTCTATTTTCTGAGAGTTTTTGTAGGACTATTTTATGTGGTTCAATAGATTTCATTAGCGAGGCCATCTGGGTCTGCAGTTTTCTTTGTGAGATATTTGAAATTATGAATCCAATTTCTTTAATACATATAAGTGTATCCAGATTTTCTATTTCTTGTGTTAGATTTGGTTATTTGTGTCTTTCAAGACATTTTTCCATTTTATTTGTGTTGTTGAATTTTTTGGCAAAGTTGTTTATAACATTCTCTTGTTTCTCTTTTAATATCTGTAGGGTCTGTACTGATGTTCCTTATTTCATTCATGATATTAGTAATTTGTGTTTTCTATCTTTACTTTTTGATCAGTTCAGCAAGCTATTTATCTATTTAATTGATATTTTTAAAAAAACAACTTTTAGTTGAATTGATTTTTTTCTGTTTTCTGTCTTCTATATCATTGATTTCTACTCTTACCATTATTTCCTTCCTTTTACTTCCTGTTCAATTTGCTCTTTGCTTTCTAGCCTCTTAAAGTGGAAGCTTAAATCATTGATTTTAGGCCCCCCTTTGTTTCTTTTTTTTTTTTTTTTTCTGCACGTGGGCTTTCTCTAGTTGCAGCGAGCGGGGGCTACTCTTTGTTGCGGTGTGAGGACTTCTCATTGCGGTGGCTCCTCTTGTTGCAGAGCACAGGCTCTAGGCATGCAGGCTCAGTAGTTGTGGCTCAGGGGCTTAGTTGCTCCACGGCATGTGGGATCTTCCTGGACCAGGGCTCGAACCCGTGTCCCCTACATTGGCAGGTGGAGTCTTAACCACTGTGCCACCAGGGAAGTCTCCCTCCTTTCTTTTTAATAAAGCATCTAAAGCTGAATATTTCTCTAACCACTGCTTTTACTGTGTAACTTACACATTTTGAAATATCATGTTTTCATTTTTATTCAGTTCAAAATATTTTCAAATTTGCCTTGTGAAAACTTAACCCGTGGATTAGTTAAAAATATATTTTATAATTTCCAAATATTTGGGGATTTCCCAATTATCCTACTGTTATTTATTCCAAATTTAACTTTGTTTGGGTCAGAGAACATACACTATGATTTCAATTCTCTTAAACTTATTGGGACTTATTGTATGGTCCTACATATGGTCTATCTTAGTGAATATTTTATGTGTATTTGAAAAGACTGTGTATTCTGTTGTTGGGTAGAATTTTCTATAAATGTATATCAGGTCAAATTGGTTGATAGTATTATTTAAAATTTCTATATCCTTACAAATTTTCTCTTATTCTTTTTTTTTCTTGTCACACATTTTTCTTTGATCCACTTTTTAAAAAATTTAATTTAATTTTTAAAACAGCACGTTCTTATTAGTTACCTATTTTATACATATTAGTTATATATGTCAATCCCAATTTCCCAATTCATCCCTCGCCAGCTCCCCCACCCCTGCTTTCCCCCTTGGTGTCCATACGTTTGTTCTCTTATTTGTTCTCTTATATGTTCTATCAGTTAATGAAAGAGGATTGTTGAAATCTTAACTATCATTGAGATTTGTCTGTTTTTCCTCACATTTCTGTCAGGTTTTTCCTTGTATATTCTGAAGCCCTATTTTTAGGTGCATACACTTTTAAGATCATGTCTTTATGATGAATTGACTCTTTTATCATTATGAAATGTTACTCTTTATCCTTAGTAAAACGGGTTGTCTCATATAATAGAGCTACTTCTGCTTTCTTATGATTAGTATTTGCGTGGCATGTCTTTTTCTGTGGTTTTACTTTCAACCTATCTGTGTCTTTATATTTCAAGTCTGTTTCTTACAGGCACTTATGTAGTTGAGTCTTAAGTTTTTATACAATTTGACAATCTCTGCCTTTTTATAGGGGTGTTTAGAGTATTTATATCTAATATAATTATTGATATGATTGGGTTTAAGCCTATAATCTTGTTGTTTGTCTTTAATTTTTCTCATCTGTTCTTCATTTCTTTTTTTTCTTGTCCTGCCTTTTTTTGGATTAATTTTTAAAATTCCATTTATGTCCACTGTTGGCTTATTAACTGTACCTCTGAAGATTTTAATATACGTTTTTAACTTATTATAATATACCTTCAAATAATATTATGCTATTTCACATATAATGTAAGAACCTTACTTTGATTTCCCTCCTCCCTTAATTTTTGCTATTGTGATACTTTTTGCTATCCAGCATATGTTGTAAATGCCACACACATTGTTATTACTTTTGTTTTAAATATCAGGGTTTTTTTAAAAGAAATTTACAAAATGAGGCTTGTTTTGAAGATTTGTTGGGGTGAGTCTAGAATACTATTTTAGTAGGGCTGGGTTAGATGTACTACGAACAATGTCCTTCTGGGATCTCTCCTTGAGTATTCAACAGGTCTCTCTACTCTGGCTGATGAACACTCAGAGGTCTCCCAGACCTGCGAGAGCCCTGGGAATTGTTCAGCTACAGGTCCCTGGAAATTCTTTGTCTATCCTTGTGGGGATTCACCCTATACATATATAGCTTTGTATTCAGCAAGAAAATTAAAGAGTTGCCTATGCAAATTTCTGGAGCTCCTCTGCCTACCTTCTTCCTATCTGGTACTCTGTCCTATAGATTCCAGCTGTCGCAGTCTCCCTGAACTATGATCCCTTTCTCCTCAACCTAGCAAGAGTACCACACTCTGTCTGGCTTCCTCCTTACATGCCATGGTCTAGAGCGTGTCTCCCGGCAGAAAGTTGGGGTGACTGTAGGGATCACCTCATTTGTTTGTGATCCCATCTCTCCAGGATCACAGTCCTGTGCTGTTTGTAGTCTAATGTCTGAAAACTGTATAGTGGAAGGGCAAGTCTGATCTCATTTATTCCTGCACTTGATGTATTTAAAATTTTAAGACTTTTTTTTTAAATCTGGAGATTTTCTTTTCATCGTTTTCCTTGCAATTTATTTGTTTAAGAAACTGTTGTTTGCTCTATAAAATGACCCACAGTCTAGATTTTACTGAGTGCATCCTGTGATGTAATTTAATATATTCCTTTGTGTTCAATATTGCTTATAAAGTGGTAATTGGGTCTAGAGCAAAGTTCCTCGACCTTGACACTATTGGCCATTTGGGGATGGGTAATTCTTTCTTAGGGGTAGAGGTGGGAGGGCTGAGGCGTGCTCTCTTGTGCAGGTAGGATGTTTGGCAGCATCCCTGGCTCTATTCACTAGATGTCAGTACAGCTCCTTCCCAGTTGTGACAATCAAAGATGTCTCCAGACATTGCAAAATGTTTTTAGAACCATATTCTGTTATGAAAAGTAGGCTACCTAAACTACAGAATCAACTTCAGGAATATGAAGATCCTTACCCAGCAAAAATAGCAATACTACCTATGTTAACA
Source organism: Hyperoodon ampullatus (assembly GCF_949752795.1). NCBI lineage: Eukaryota > Metazoa > Chordata > Mammalia > Artiodactyla > Ziphiidae > Hyperoodon > Hyperoodon ampullatus. The sequence continues at coordinate 84,295,597 of NC_136915.1, read as the reverse complement.
CTGAAGAGAACACATGAAAAATATTTTAACAATACGCAAGTTGAGGCTTCATAGAATGACTGAAGAGCAATATCACAGAGGATGTGATTTCTGTTTTAGAAGGGAAAAATACTAGAGACAATAATAACGTAAAATGGTAAAAACACAATTTTAAGATGTTGGACTTCTACAATAGATATACAGATGGTTTTACTTTTTTTTTTTAATCCTTTATAATTTAACTATAAACCAAGAATTTTGGAGTTGCAGAAAGGTATCGTTTCAATAGTGTACTTTTCATACTTGAAACTTACTTGTGTGACATAAAATTTCTTTAAACAAAATGCAAGTTAGGGGGAATAAAACAACCCTTTTAATTTAAAAGTGAACCACCATTCTTGCTAATGTTTCCAAATATTGTATTCCTCCTTACTAAGGAAAAAGAGTAGAAAAGATGACAGAAAATTAATCTATTTTTTTAAAAGCTATAAGAGGAGGACTGGGATTGAGAGACTTCTCAAAATTTCCCTCAGATAACCGTACTTATAATTTAATGGTCTAATATTTGTTGACGATTCACTCTGTGCTGGTTCTATGCAGAATAGTTGGTTGTTTTTAGATGGTTTAGAGGTAGATCTGGTGGGAAGGGTCTTGAGATTAACCCAGAGCAGATCCAAGGGGCAGACTTTCCTCCCTTGAGTTCCCTGAGGGTTACCCTGCCTCTACCTTCCATGGCCTTCAGAATCCTTTCCTCTCTCCCCCATTGGTGTCCTTCAGTTTAGTCATCAGTGGTGTCCATGGTGAGTGTCCATGGTGCATCATTCTTCTCCATTAGGATTTGAAGGAACATTTGGTTGTTAGGTGTCCCCAGCATTTTTAGTGCTTTTGATCTTGGCACAGTTATGTTTAAAGTTTTTAAAAATTAAGCAAAGATAAAAGAAATTACGATAAATAGAAATTAAGATAGCTCTACTATCTGCAAAATGATAGTAGAGCCCAGGTAATCAAGGAGCCTGAGGTTCTCATATTTATCCTTTCCAAGTAACAACCTAAGGCCCTAATTGGGTTTATTTGTCCAGAATTGTTTGGGTGTGAGAGGTGTCCGTCTCCCCTTTTTCCGTCCATGGGTAGTTTCCCCGTTTCTTTCTCTCTCTCTCTCTGTCATTTCTGTTTCTTTTCCTTATTCTGTCTGCATCTTATTTTCTCTTTCTCTGCCTCCATTTGTCTCTGCATCTTTCTTGGTCTTCTTTCTCTCTTCTCCACAATTGTTTCTCACCTTCTCACATCTCTTTCACGGCTTTTTCCTCTCCTTCCGTCCCATGTGCTCCTTTCTGTCTCTGTCACACCACCACTTCTACCTCACATACCCTTTCTCCCCATGAGGATCTTGTGCGAGACATTGTTCAACTTTAATAAGAAAAACAATCCTCTTTATTAAGGAAATGGTGATAATGGAATAAGAGTACAAAATAATTAATATACAGGTATTTAAAAATAGATATAAAGGGGTGTTTGAGATTGAGTGACTGCCTTATATTTCTTCCCCAAATCTTCCTTATGATTTAATAAGGGTTGGGATGCTCCAGCCCCCTTTTGCCCTGGGACCCCTGACCTCTCAGTTTGTTTCAGTTCAGGGCATCATCATTTTCCATGGTGAGAGTCCATGGTGCATTTTTCTTTTTAAGTGTGGTTAGAAGGAGAGTTTGGTTTTGAGGTTTCCTTAGTGCCTGTGGCATGTCCTTGGTACTGTTGTGTTTGGGGTTTGAAGGGGTAAATTTGTGTAAGTTGAGTCGGACAATTCCAGTGTGGAGCTAAAATATCCAAGACGCTGAGCATTTTCATATTTATCTTTTCCAAGTAGCACCTGAAGGGCCAAATTTGCTCTGTTTCCCCAACATTGTTTTTAGTATAAGGGTTCAAAGATATGAGAGATGTTCCTCTTCTCTTTGCCAATGAATGTTTTCTCCCTGTCTCACTACTTCACTTGTTGGCTCTCTCATGCTCACTTCCTTTTTGTCCCTGTAAGTAGGTAGTCTCTCCTTTCTCTTTTATTTCTCAATATTTTCTCTTTCTGCCTCCACCTGTCTCTGCCTTCCTTGGTTTTGCCCCCTCTCTCTCCCTATATCTGCAGCCCCGCTTTTGTCCTACTTCTCCTCACACTCTCCCGTGTCTTTTTCTGCTTTCTCCCACATGCGATAATATTTTTCTCTGCCTCCACCACTACCGCCAGCCACCCTGCCCATGTGCCCTCTGTTTCTCCATCAGTTCTTTCTGAACGTTCCAGAACTGAGATAACTAATGACGAGGCTTGTTCTCGTGAGTAGAATGATGTATGTAGAAGCTTTCAGCCCCTGCTGCTTTCTTTAATTATTCCATCTTTCTCAGACATTTTTCTCACTCTGAGCGAGTTTGAGAGTGCAGTTGAAGTAATATAGGTCTAAGTGGAAAATATGACCCTGTACAGAGGGCAGAGTAGTTGGCTGGTTTTGAGGAAGTTTATTCTTCCGGAAAGAAGCCTGGCCTGTGTTACACTTTACCTGTGTGGGGTCTTGTTTTTGTTTTCTTGAGTTGGAGAGAGAGGAACGAGGTGGCCAAAAGAAGTACCTCATAAAAAATGTAGATTGCTCATCCAAGAAAATTCCGATTTGCCAGATGAAATCATCAGGTGACCTGTTCCTAAGGTTCCTCCGCCTGTCCTGCCGCAAGCCGCACGGGGCGGCTAACACGTCCTGCTCGGCTCGGGACAGTTTGCGGGCCGAGGCGAAGCTGACAGCCTGCGCCGGGCGCGCGAGAGCCAGTGGCCGGCCCCACCTGCCGCAGGCGCCCGTCCCCGCCCCCCGGGCGCGCGGGCCAATGGGCTGGGCCCCAGGGGGCGGGCCGCGGCCGGGCGGGAGGTGCGAGGACGGGGGCGGAGCGGCCGGGGCTGGCGTGGTCGTGGCTGTAGCTGCAGGGGCGGCGGCGGCGGCGGCTTGGCCGGGCGTCCGCGGGCCGTGGGGGATGGGAGCGGCGAGCTCCAGCCCTCGGCGGCGGCGGCGGCGGCCGTGAGTGTCGGGCGGGCGTCCGCGTCCGTAACGCGGGATGGAGCGCCGCGGTGAGTGGAGGGTGGCGGCGCTCGCTGCTGCTGCGGCGGCGGCGGCGGCAGGGGCCTGGGGTCACCCGCGAGTTGCCGTCCGGGGTCCGGGCGGCCCAGGCGGCGGCCCGGAGTGGAGGCGACTGCGGGCTGCGCTGGGAGCCGGCGGCGGCGGGCCGGGCCGGTGTCCCCGGGACTCCTGGTCCTCCGAGAGGGGTCCGACCGGACTTTGGGCGCGGCGGGCGCGGCAGGAGCGGAGGAGCGGGGAGGGCGCGAGCTGTGGCCCTGAGCAGATGATGAAGATAATAAAAGCAGACACATAGCACGTCCCACGTTCGGCATGCACATTCTAAGAGCGCTACATGTTTTAACTTCACGGGAGTTCCACGATTATTTAACTAATTTTTCACACGGGGGAAACCTGTCGGAACACACAGACTAGTAATTGGCATAGTGTGATTTAAAGTCGGACAGTTTTGCTCCAGAATCTCTGCTCCCAACCGCTACAGAGTCTGATCGGATCCTGTCCCCCCCCCCCCCCCCCACCCACCCCCCCGACAGCAGCCCCTCAATTCATCTGGGTCTCTGTCCCGAGATATCTTAGAATTTCCGTGGTGCATTGTTCTCGTCCCTGTCTTTTGAGCTGAGGGAGGGGTGTTTCGTTCCGAGGCCTCTTCAGCCTTCAGTGTTTTTTTCCCCAATTCCGTTGTGGACGTGTTTGGGGCTTTTTTTTTTTTTTTTCTTTTTGACGTGGGATCCCAAGTCTGAGACGTTTCAAGCTGGAGCGCTAGTGGCTCACGAGCCTTGTTTCTCCATATTCATCTTTTTTGACTCTCTTCCTCAATAAGGAATTGGCCTCATACCTCTTCGGAGAGGAGGACTGTTAGTTGCTAAAGGCGGGAGCTGAGCGCCCCTTCCCCTTTCTCCAGGTGTCTCCGAGATGGTATCTCTTGTCCATCGCTATCAGTGCCTGCAGCCCTTTTTGGTTGCTCCATGTTCCCATTCTGTATTGAAATTCTGGGATGGGGAACGTGGTCTTTGGCATTGGGTAGTTTTGGAGAGCCCTGCCTGTCAGGAATGCTGGACATTCTGGAGGCGTGGGAGGTTGGGCAGCTTCATCTTCTTTAAACGTGCTGAATTCTAACTGCCCAGGAATGAAGTGTGTGTGCGTTGCACGCCTTTCTTTAGAAATTAGTTATTTGCATATTATTGATAAAACTTTTTAACATGCCCCATTCTGTTTTTGTGAAAAGTGCATTTAAAAAACGTAATCAAAGACCTCCAGAATGAGTTTTTCTGAGTTTTAAAAAACATCTCTAGGTATCAATAGATTCTTACCAATCAGAAATTTGTTGAAATAGCAGATTTCAGAAATATATGGCAGTTTTTCCTGAGGTAGAAATAGTAAGATAGGGAACTATTAAGTACAGATATTTGGGGTTGTTTTACTCTTCAGTTAGGCAGCCAGGTGCCTAAAATGAAAATACTTCTGTAAGGATACAGAATTTGGGGAGGAGGAACATGGGGCAAGAACATTTGATTAACACAGGCTCCTGAAGTCTTGGAAAAGCCACATTCCAGGGTACCGGAAGTTAGTGTTCACATTTCTAATACACATATTACTTAGAATTTAGAACATATAGAGAAAGTAGTTTGGCACAGTGATTTTCTCTTTGCTACAAAGTTCTTTGCGAAGTGGATAAAATGCTTTTTTTATGTTGATGGTTTGGAGTTGGAAGAGATGCAGAGAATTAGGAGGGTTTCACAAATATTTTGCTCAACAGTCTGTTTACACAGTTCAAACTTCACTTGGAAGCCATTTAGTAGGCTTCCATGAAGTCAGTTAAGTTTCTGGAATTGTTTCCCGTCCTATATTTCTTGCTCCCAATTTACAGATATATTGTAGTGAAGTCACATTTTGTTCATTGCTTACGTATGTTAACAATCTCCCACAGTAAAGCACGCTAGTGATAATGGCTAACAGTTATTGAGTCTTCATGATGAACCAAGCGTTGTGCTAAGTGCTTTCCATATTATTATCTCATTTAATTAAATTTCCAGTTGCAATCTGTTAGTAACTACATTTTATGTTACCACCAACTAGAGGATGTTCATTTTGGGACATGAGAAAGTAATGTGGATGATCTCGGAAAGTGTATAACCTCCAAACTTTCTCATTATCATAGTTCAATTTTGTGAAAGCTTGGATTAACTTTATGTTAATATTTTTTTCAACTGTAATGTTTCCTTTTTTCAGTTTGAAATATGAAAAGTAGTAAAGTATATGTAATAAAAGTAGTACATTGCTCACCGTAATCCCGACTAGAGGTAGAGTATAACCCCTTTTAGTTCCTTACTTCCCCATCGTTTTTGTTCGTTTACAGACATTCTTAGTCTTGACTAAATATATTCAAGCATTTCTGAAACACTTTTTACAACTTTGAGCTACTAATTTGACAGTTATATATATTTTTTTACTGAGATAGGTGAATTGTTTTATTCGAAGCTTGTGATATATGCTTTAAAATTTATAACCATCTTTTTACCAGTGACAATGACCAATTTTCTAATTTACTGAACTAAAAGCCATCAAAATTAATCAGAGTGACTTTATTAAGTAAGCTGCAAAAGTGATAAATTAGGCTAATAGTCCTCTCAATTAACGATTTGTAAAAGAGCTGCCCAAACAAGGCACTTGAGTGTTTTGTTTGTTTTTGTTGGAGGGGAGACTTAGGACAATTTGGGGGACACTTATTATACCTAAGTTCATTTTAGAAGTTATTTACACATTTAAGGATTAATGTTAAGGTTTGAAACTAGATTAAATGTAGAAATTGCATTTCCAGAAATAATTTGAGATTAATAAGAATACTGAATAAAGGAATTTTAAAAGCCATTGAAGAAGTGTCAGGACACCTTATTTAATAATCAGAAGTAGAGAAACAATAATAGAAATCAAGCTTTGATTTCAGTTTTATGTACTCTTGCCTTTACTCAACTTCATATGCTTGGTTTTTTGGTAAGATACTATTTTAGAGACAGATTTTTAAAAACCGATTCTATTTTCCGTTCAAAACACTGCAACAATCCAGAGTTAAACATTTTTATTTCTGTTAAAATTAATTGAAACTTTATAAATTTTTAAAGTTTATAAATTCATTATAAACTACTTATTTATTATTATTCATTATTAGTTCTGCAACTTCATCACTCATTCTGTGGACAGTTTTTTGAGTTGTTTATCCCTCATATGCCAAGCACTGTGCTATAAGCAGAGAACGCTTGGTTAGCAAACATTGGTCATGATTTCCTTGAGATTATAGTCTGGATAGGGAGACACGAATCACCTATGAGAACTTCAATAAGTGCAGTGATGAAAAGTATAAGATAGTATAAAGTATGTAACAGGAGATTCTGTTCTAGTTTAGTGGTGGTGGTGGTGGTGGTGGTTATGGGAGCAGGGAAGGTCCAGGAAGGTTTCTTTGAGGAAGTGATCTTTGAGCTGAGATCAGAATGAGAAAACAAAGAGGAAGGAGTAGTCCAGGCAAATGGAACTGCATATAGACAGGACCCTGAGTCCAACAGTTGGTGTTTCTCAAGTTGTAGGGACAGAACCCATTATAAGTCTGAGACCAATTTGGTGGGTTGCAATCGGCTTTTTAAAAAATGAAATGGGATAGGAAAGAAAACATCTAGTACATCACCTGGCTCCTTAGCCAGAATCTGTTTTATGTTTACGCATTCCTATGCACACACCACACACAAACATAACATACTTAATGTGTATACTGGCTCCACTGTGGGTCATGGTAAACAAATACTGTTGGAAAAATGAGAAAGAGGTGTGTGTGGCAGGAGTGTTGAAAGTGTTGAGTAGGAATTGTGACTCCAGACGACGTTGCAGAGGTAGGTAGGAGCCAGATCTCATGCTGAGCCTTGTAGGGCACGATAGCTTCTCACTTGTCTTTTGGAAGAGTTTTGAGCAGAGAAATGACATGATGAGATTCATGTTTTGAAAATGTACTCACTACATTTGGAATGAGACAAGAATGGATGTGGAGAGATCATTAGGAAATTAGTAACAGCAGCTAGACTACTCCTTCCTCTTTGTTTACTCATTCTGATCTCAGCTCAAACATTTGAAAAATGTTTTAATGATAATGCTTGAGCTAATTTAATTCCTCCAGTCATTTCCTTTTTGATTTCAAACAAAATTAGGACTTTTAATTCCAGAAAGGTAAAAGGTAAGGATGAAGTAGAAACAAGCTAAGATTTTCTTGAGTTCCAACTATGTGCCAGGTTTAGGTGTTTTAACATATGAAGTCTTTTAACTTTGTGTTCCCTTTTAATCTTCATACAGCCTGTAAGCAAATTGTACAGGTCTTACATTTAGGAAGTATTCAGTAATGATTCAGTTCTCAATCTTTCTCATAATAAAGATTGTGTTTTTATTATACCACCCTGAAATTACCAAAAATATGGCTCCAGTAATCATACATTTATTTGTTCAACCAATCCAGGTGTGTCAGATTAGTGGACATCTTTAGAACTTGTTTTCAGCAGAGAAATGTTCTTGATGAAAGGTGATAATCCAGAATATGTGTGTGTGTGGGGGGTGTGTGTGTGTGAGTATGCATTATTATTGAGAACATACTGCACTTGAATTTCTTTTATGTGTTGGACACTTCTATACCATTGTCTCTTTTAATGCTTACAATAATCTCATGAGGTAGGTATTGTCAGGATGTTATTTCCATTTTATAAATGAGTTTACCAAAGTGAGGAGATTAACAGTTTGTCAGGTCATGCATAGTAAGTGATGGAGGGGGATTTTGAAAGCAGGTCTTTCTTTTTTCAAAGCTCATATTTCACCTTTATTTTTGAAGGTGATGTCATGGAGGGAGAATATTTTCTTCCACTAATTGACATTTCAGAATAACTTTTACAGTTTAAAAAATTCTGTACCTTAGGAGTTAAGAGGAAGTTTATTAAGAGCATGGGTTTTGGTGACAAGGCAGATGTGGGTTTAAGTACCAGTTCATTTATCAGCTGAGAGCTTAGACAAATTATTTAACCTCCAAACCTCAGGTTCCTAACTTGTGAAATGAAGAGAATAGTAGCTTGCATAGCATAGAGTTGTCAAGATTATTGGCACTTAATAAATGGAAGTTGCTTTATCAGTAATACAGGGTTTGTTGTTATTGTTTTAAATAGAATATTGAGGCAGGCTTTGGGCTATTTGTGAAAATCTAGTATAATGTCCCCTGATTAATGTAGTATTTGTGTTTCTCTCTTTTTCTCACCCCCTTAAGGAGTTCCATTTTTTTGACTGTTACATGAAAGGATGATTGCTCACAAACAGAAAAAGACAAAGAAAAAACGTGTCTTGTCAACAGGCCAGCTCTCTACTGATGTTACAACTTCTGAAATGGGGCTCAAGTCCATAAATTCCAACTCCATTTTGGATCCTGATTACATCAAGGAGTTGGTGAATGATATCAGAAAGTTCTCCCATGTGTTACTATATTTGAAAGAAGCTATTCTTTCAGGTTCGTCAACTCTTTTCTCTTAGCATTCTTACTGAATAGTTTGTAAAATTTTAAATGCCAGCCTAGCTACAGATAAGTATTTACACAGTAGTAGCAACAGGGTATTCTGCTTTAGTTATTCTTTTTTTTTTTTTTTTTGCCAAATGTTTGATGTTTACAGTGTAAAGTATTTTATAATCAGATACAGTGTAATACATAGTAGAAACTTTGGTAAGTGAGAGAACAAGAATACAAAAAAAAAATTCATTCTTTGCTTCTTAGAAGTTGGACCCATTTGACATGGGAGATTTTTAGATAATTGGAATTTTAGCCACCTTGTTAATGGTAACAGTGCATTGATTGGTCTTTAATACGCAGACTGATGTTTTTAATTTACATTGTTGACACTTCTGCCTGGATTCAGTTTTCTATATTGTTCCTAAAATAATCTAAAATCACCGATTTGAGTGAATTTTTCCTCAAAAATCAAACTTAATTCTGTTTTGCTATTCTCTTCTTCAATTAAGAGATAATCACAGAATTTATTCTCTGTCTAGTTAGAAATGGATAATGGAGCATGAGACTTGATTCACCTCAAGTAAAGAGCTATATGTATTTGTACTCCCTGACTTGATCTTAGTACTTAAGTCTTTCAGCTTTCCGTGCCTCTTTTATATCTAATTTTGATGGCAATTAATAATCATACAGTTCCTGTTCTTTTGTAATAAGTAGCAGTTCAGTCCATATTCATAAAGGTATGTCTGGATGTAGAAAAATGAAGATTCCTAGTGTTACTTATATGAGACCTTCTGAGGCTTCATAGACATTTATAAGATTTCCATAAATATTTTCTGTGTTTATAAATTAGATATTCATTTTCTGACATGTGTTCCGAAAAACAGAAACTGCAACCATGTCTTCTATTTGTCCTAAACGCTGCTTTTAGGAGTTTATTTCTAACCTAATTGTAATTTTCAAGTTGAAATGCCCAAAATACCTGGACTTGAATTGTAGCCTCAAAATTTTAGTATTTGAATTTTCCTTAAAATGACAATCACATAAGTCATTCTTTTGACACTATATGTATGTTTTTAGAGAAGAATTTACTTACACTTATGTTCATTTTAATAGCTTGAATTTGAAGTCTAATTATGGATAATTAAATGGTAATAAAGTTATCTGGTTAATGTGCAAAGATATTCTAAATACATTAAGCATTATACTGGTAACAGATTCATTACTAAAATGACACATCTGCCATTTATTTAAAGAACCATACCTTTGTAATAAAGACTTGTTCTTGACTGAGTTACTTGTTTTAAATTTGTTTTCTAATTTACACACAATAAAATGTACTCTTTTTGTTGTAGCTGGGTTAATTTTGAATTTGAAATTTAAAATGATGTATTAATTAACAAATCATTTACTTCACTTTAGGGTAAAATCTGGTTTTATTTAATGTATCAATAAAAATAGGTTTTCATTAATATAAATAAGATTTTTAGTTAGGATATCTGTTTGTTTTTATTTGTTTTCCATAGGAGATTTATATCATTTGAAATCCTCATCTCGCATATTTATCCCTTGTTTCACAGATTTAAAATGATGGTAATTTAAAACAAGTTGGACCCACTCCTTATCTCCACAGTTTTTTTATATGAGTTTTAATTTGTGAGTAAACAGTTCATAGGTTAGGAAGAAAGAGGACTGAAAGCTGATCCTAAGTGAGAAGAAAAGAGAAAATTGGTAATAAGTATAAGATAGCAAAAGGAGATTACCTTTTGAGGTAAAAGGGTGTGTGTGGAAATATATATATATATATATTTTAGGAGTGTGTCTGTACTTGTCTCCTTGTTTTATTTAATTTATTTAATTTATTATTTGTTTTTAGACCTTTTATTTTATATTGGAGTATAGCCAATTAACAAAGTTTGTGATAGTTCCAGGTGCACAGCAATGTGACTCAAGGAAATATATTTTTTACAGAAATGTAATATTAAAAATCTGAAAGGGTGTTATTCTTTTAATAAGAAAACCAGTACTTCATAATTTAAGACTTGATTATATTGCTAATAATAAAAAAGCTTGCCGTTTATGATTGGTAAATTAATTTAAAAATGTGGAAACCATCTTTTGGGTAACCAACTCTCATTAGTAGGCAGTGGCCAGAGTATTTTCATTAATTTATCTTTGGATTGATTTTAATGCTTGGTTCTTCAGTCAGAGTTAAAAGGATTTATGTATGCCATCTCAGAATAAATCTTGGATTTAACAAGAATTTGTTTTCTGTCTTTGCATCATTGTTATCAAAATCTGGAAATATATTCTTTAGTTTATTTGAATTGATAGAACCTTTTTTGTTTGTTGTTTTCCTTAAGGGAGTATGTTAAACATATAAATTGGGCCTCCCTGGTGGCGCAGTGGTTGAGAGTCCGCCTGCCGATGCAGGGGATACGGGTTCGTGCCCCGGTCTGGGAGGATCCCATATGCCGCGGAGCGGCTGGGCCCGTGAGCCATGGCCGCTGAGCCTGCGCATCCGGAGCCTGTGCTCCGCAACGGGAGAGACCACAACAGTGAGAGGCCCACGTACCGCAAAAAAAAAAAAAAAAAAAAAAAAAAAAAAAAAAAAAAAAAAAAACATATAAATTAACCTCATTATAGATGACAAGAAATGCTACATAATAATATGCTTCTTTAATTTTGCTCATGATTTTCAGCTTGTTAGAGTATCATACTATTTATTTAATAGAATTATTACAACAATCACATGAGATCTTCAGGAAAACAGGTAAAAAGTTTAAATTCTGTAACTATTTAAGGTGGTGTTATTATATATGTTACTGGACATAGACATAGGCCATGCTTTTGTCTCTGGGTATTGAGAAATATCCCTGGACTTCTGCTGTTCTTTAGTACCAGCATAGTTGTAAACTGTGGCCACTGTTTTTATTTTGGACTGAGGGATCCTTGTCAGTATTGTATCAGCGGCCTTGCCAGTATTTTGTCTTTTGCCTCCTTAAAAGAAGGAAGCCAAATTTTTGGTATTGTTTGTTACTTTTCAGTTCATGTCAGTTGGCTGTTAAAAAGCTAAAAAGTTAGCTTTTAAGAATATAGACTGTGGGTATACTAATCACCTTTCGATGTTATCTGAATACCATTTTCTCTATGTACTTTACCTGTATGAGGCAATGATGTGCAAAATCACTTGACTACTGCTTCAAGTGTTAAATCATGTTGTTGAGACTAGGCTTAGGTTAATAGCTTTGTGATAGGCTTATAGCCACATTTCCCTTTCCTAAACTAGTTACAGAGATGATATATAATTGTATATGGTGCTTCACATTTTACAGAGTACTTTTACATACAAATAGTATATAATCATGCAGGCCCCACAATGACAGGTACTTTTAGACCTGTTTCACAGATAAGTTGTATGTATAATTTAGATTATGTGATTTCATCAACCTCTTATTGCTGATAGATAGTGGTTTCATTTGGAGCCCAGAGGTCATGAATGCAGAATGGTGTGTTCTTTTCTTGCTATCTCAGCTGCTTCACGTGGCAGGTACTATAAAAACACTGCTCAGTTTTCATTATTTCGTTAACCAATTCTGTTTTCCGTGGGGTTTATCTCGACCTGCACTATCCAATATGGTAGCCTCTGGACATATGGCTATTTAAATTTAATTAAAATTTAAAATGCAGCTCAGTTGCAGTACCACGTTTCAAGTGCTTATTCGCCACCTCTGGTTAGTGGCTACCATTTTGGATGGTGAAGTTATAAAAATTACCATCATTACAGAGATTTCTATCAGACAGTGATGGTATAGACATTTGGCTTTTATCAATCTCGAGAATATTGAGATGAATTTTTGAGCTCTAAGTATTTTTGATTTGTATAGCATGAAAAGCAAACCTAGAAAAAGTTACTATTGGAGCAAATTAAGGAAAATTTTACCTAGAAATAGGAACTCTTGGAATCTATTTGGAATCTCCCTCAAATTGCCTTTGGAATGTTAGCTTTCATGCCATTCTTTGATTTGAACTAGCAGATCACTTTCCAAGCATTTTATACAAGTTGGTGCGATTGGTAGTAAGGAATGACAGAAAGAGCTCAGGAAAGAGAATCACACAATCTACGTTCTAGGCCTAGTTCTGCTATTAACTAGTTTTGGAATATGGCTTAAGTCATTTAATAATTTGTTAAGAATGAGGCACTTACACCAAATGCTATTGATTTTATAATTCTGTGATCCAAAAATTGATTAGAGTTGGAAATTCTACATTGTTCGGAATATTGACAATTCAGGGCTGAAGAAAACAGCTAAGTATTTGTTTTCAAACTATATAATGCATTTTAGAGGACATTCGCCTCCCACCAGTCTGTAGCATTTTTTAATGTGAGTTTTATGATAACTTTCTTAAGTGTGGGTTTATGAAATTTTCCCAAGTGAGAACGTGAAGCTCGTATTGCAGTAGGTGTTGATGAACTGATTAGAAAAAAATTAGTGTCTGCCAAAGAACTCTTTGCCCCCAACAGAGTTAAGATATGTATGCACTGTCTCTACTGTTTTTTTAAAAAAATAATTAATTAATTATTTTGGCTGCATTGGGTCTTTGTTGCTGCGCACCGGCTTTCTCTAAGTTGCAGCGAGTGGGGGGCTGCTCTTCATTGCAGTGCACGGGCTTCTCATTGCAGTGGCTTCTCTTGTTGCGGAGCACAGGCTCTAGGTGTGTGGGCTTCAGTAGTTGTGGCTCGTGGGCTCTAGAGCGCAGGCTCACTAGTTGTGGCACACGAGCTTAGTTGCTCCGTGGCATGTGGGATCTTCCCGGACCAGGGCTCAAACCTGTGCCCCCTGCATTGGCAGGCAGATTCTTAACCACTGTGCCACCAAGGAAGTCCTCTACTGTTTTTATTTACAAAAAGTGGAGAGCTTTATGTGGGAGATCAGAGGACTATGAACATGCTTACTTTGATAGGGTAAGTGATAGTTTGTTGATTCTCTGTCTACTACTAATTTCCAGGAGGAGGTTACCCTGTAGTCTTATATAAGTAACAGATGTGGAATTTAAAGTTTTAGATCCCCATCTAGTGTCATTAAGGTGCATTATGAATAATTACAGGGCAAAATTTTCATCTTATGTTAAAATGCTGAAGGCATGCAATTATGCATATGTCCTTTGTATTTAAATATAACACTGCAGATTAATGTATGTGCAGTCTAAGTACCAGTTCAGGTTTATGGTTGCCCCCCTGAGGAATAATGTGTTCTGAATTCCAAAGAACACATTCATAAATGTTCTTCTAGTTTATACAGTAATCTTAAACTCTCTCTTTGTGACATACCTTCCCATTCCCAGGTGGAACACCATGCGTGGAAGTTCAAAATCTGGGAATTTGAAAAGTGCAAGGCTTTTAATTCAGCTAGAAAGAGTAGTGCAAATTGCTTAATTTGTCTGGTACTCAATGCTTGGCAGTGTCCATTGCCATTATAACATATTTGAAGAAAAATTGGCGGTTAGTCTAATACTTCTTGTAGCTTTTTGATTATGTAACACTATTTTTAAAATGGATTTTAATAAAAGTTTACTGTTGTGACAGTGGTGGCTTGTTTTTCTGTTTTGTTTTTTAAATAGGCTAGAAAGGAAGATTAAACTTTATCATCAGTTTTAGATCAACTAGTTAAGTTCTCTCATTATTAAAAATGATTTCTAATTTGAATGTATCACTTTTAATTTGTAAAAATGTAACTGATCTCTTAAGTGATAGCTTTTGATGAATTCTGGGTCCTAAATTTGACAGAACTATAGTCAGAAGTGGTATATTAACTTTCTAAAGCAAATTTTATTGAAAGAAGGAATTAAGTAAACATTTTAATGTCATTAAATACTATGTTGTGAGAGGGAAGTTCTGTATAAATTTTCAAAGTCTTAATTGAAATCCTGTCTTGTGGATTACCCCAGTTTTTTTTCCAGAGTAAATGAATATACAGGAGGATGTGTAAATTTATTTAGACAAATTCCAGTGAGTATTAATTTTACCATTGTTGACTATTACTTAATGTTCACCCTCTATAGTGTGCAAGATATTTTGTGAAATGTTGGAAACATTAAGTTGCTAGCCTCAGATATGTCCTCCTGCTATGTTTTTTTAGAAGTAAACCTCTCTAGAAGTGATTTCCAATGGTTACCGTTTAGGAAAAGCTAATATGAATGTTAGTAGTTTATGGCTTAGTGCCTAGAAGGTACAAAATGAATCCTTGAGGAATGAAGTATGAAATACAGGTAGCTCATTTATTACACATGTACCAGCTCTTAGGAGATAGCTTTCCTCTTCTGCACTTACCTAGAATGGCTTACATAATGTTACCATTTACAGTAGTTAACTGGCATATTTGATTGGAAGTTAAAGCCTGTGAAATCACAGATTGCAGAGTATATCTGTCATTAAGCTATAACTTCTTTAACCATGTTAAAGTTCTAGAGCCAGAACCCTGAGGTGGAATCCTCATTCTGCCACTATTTGTATATAGCCCTGGGCCAGTTACTTATATTCTCTGCCTCAGTTTCACGTCTGCTAAAAGGAGATAATAGTACCTACATTATTGAGTTGTGAAAATTAAATGAGTTCATAATTCATTTATATAAAGCTCATAGAATAAGTGTTTTAAAATGTCAGCTATTATTATTTTTACAATCCCCAAGTGGCTGGGTAACGAAAGCTGCACTTCAGGCTTCATTTTATCCTGTAAATTCAGAAGTCATTACAGAAAAAAAAAAAGTGAGTTTCCTAGTGATAAGTTCTGAACATTTTCCTTCCTTCTTGTTTTCATTGCTTTCCCAGAGGGGTTAAGCTGAATTAACAAGACTGATGTTAAAAATTATTGTCAGTTTTTTTTAAATCAAGGAAAACACTGTTTTTTCATTTATTTACATAAGCATTTCCATGAAGTGTTTGCAATATAAACACTACGGTATTGTGTTAATGCATGAGAACCAAAAAGTGGAACTGGCTAATCTGTTCTCACTTGATAAGCTGAATGAAGCAGAAAATAAATGGCACAAACGAATGAAACAATAAATTAAAATTCAGATTACCATATAGGGATGGTAGATAAACAAGCAAACATTGGGATACAGGAGTTTTACTCTTCTATATAACTGGTGTTAAGACTGGTTGAACATTATAATATTTGCATATATAATACCTTTGTAGTATAAATTGAATTATTACATTTACAATGTGACCACTGTAAAACTTAAAAATTATCTGGTAATTATATGACTAAATGAAATACTATAACTTGATAGATATAGAAATATTTTTGTAAAATATACTCTTAATTATGATTTTATTTCTAAGTAATTTACTAATTTAGATTTTACATATAAAATTAAATTGAAATTTAACTTTAATGTCTCTTTTTCATTAGCCAAAATATTGTGGGACCACACTGTAATTTGTTACTGAGTGTAATTCTGTGTGAGACAATTCTGTTTTCAAAGGTATTTAGTTTGAATGGTTTACAGATTTAATAGTAATAATAGTTTACATACATTAAGACTATAAAGCAGTTTCATTTCTGTTAATTTATTTGATATTCACAACAACTGTTTTACTGATGATGAATCTGAGGTCAGAGAAACTGAGAGTTTTGTTTATGGTCATTTCAAGCAAGTGGCAGATCAAACATTGGAATTCAGGTTTCTTGCTTTAAATCTGTTGTTCTCTACCACACCAACCAGCTACTTACCTTTCTTCTGTATTAGGGAAGAAAAATTACTCTCTCTTTTGCTTTGCTCATTGCTGCTGCTGTTGATGTGGGGATATTTAGTGTTGGTGAAGGAGCTGCCTAAATTTAAAACTTTCTGAAAAATAAAGTTCGTGAGGCTTTTGCTTCATAAAAATAATTTGAGGTAGCTTTATTCTACTATAAGAAAATAGAACGTTCTACCACTCATAAAACGTAATTAAGGGCTTGCTATTTTATAAAGTCCCAGCTGAAGTATTATCAGAATATACTGATGTCCTAGTAGTTGGCTCATCTACTCAAATACATAGGAGAATTTATGAATCTTTGTAATTAATGCTTGTTAAATTTAGCTGTCTTGTTCATTTCTGTTGATTTATAGCCTTCAGAGATGTGTTCAATCACAGAAAATTGGACTTATTTATAGGGTAATTTGAGAAACTTTGAAATTTCTTACTAAATAACTCAGTTATTGTTTTCTAGTATTTTGCTTTGAAACAACTTCAATATCTGTTTAGAAGGGCTTCCTTGTAGGAAAAAAAGAATTTCAAATTGGTAAAACATTTATGTTGACAATTATTGGAATGTTCTGCAGTGATTTTAAAGAAAAATTATAGCAGCAATCCTCAGGACCCGTTATGCTGTTAAAAATTATTGAGAATCCAGAAAAGTTTTTGTTTTTGTGGGCTGTATCTGTTACTATTTACTGTGTTAGAAATTAAAACTAGGAACATTGAAAAACATATAATAGTATGTTTTTAAAACATACAAAGACACTATAATAATTTTGAAATATGTTTATTCCACATAGTTAATTTCCTTGACTCTGAGAAGACCAGAATTTATTAACTTGGTTTATTTAGGCATTTAAACCATTAGTATTTTGTAGTTCTTGCTTAATATCCAACCCTAATTTTGAATATTGATATTGTTGACACACAAAAATCAAGCTCTTTTGTCCTGAGACCTCAAAATAAGACAAAGTATTTTTACTTAGTATTTCCTAAGTATGTTAGTATCTGTAGATTTTATTGTGAAACATCAGTAGGGGATAGAAATGACTGGCTTTCCTTTCTCTCTGTCTTTTTTTCTATTGGCCACGCTGTGCGGGATCTTAGTTCCCCGGCCAGGGATTGAACTTGGGCTCTCAGCAGTGAAAGCGCAGAGTCCTAACCACTGGACCACCAGAGAATTCCCACCTTTCTCTTTTTTAAGACAAACATAGATTAGGCTTCAGAAAGAGTATAGCACAACTCGTTATGACATTAGATTCAGCCTTGGTTTTGACAAGTAGGCAGAAGTATTACCATAAAATAGCTTTATTTAGTTATATATATATATATATATATATATATGTATATATATATATATATATATATATATATATATATAACAAAGGATAGGCTTTGCAATGCAAAACTGGGAAAAAATACATTTATATTATTTTTTATAGGTATTCAAATTATATTATTGTCCCAGAAATTTCTTTCATTTCGAAGCTACTTGATTCTATTTCAGACCTAGCCTATGTTGTTAACCTATTTCTACTTCTGTATAAACTAAAAGAAATAGCTGCCAACATTTATGGAGGGCTTACTATGTTCCAGCCACTGTTCCAAGTGCTTTATGTGTTTTAACTCATTTAGTCCAACAACCCTATGAAGTAGCTACCAATATCTTCTTTTTTTTATAGATGAGGTACAGAGAGGTTAAGTAACTTGCCCAAGGTTTATCAGCCATGGAGTTGGAATTCAAATTCAGGCAATCTGTTTCTAGAAACTATGCTTTTAACCAACCACTAAGCTGTATTGCCTCAGCTAAGTAAACCGACCAAACTAATATCCACAGTGATAAAACAGACAAAATATATAGTGATCATTTAATTAAGATAATTCTTGAAATTACATGCTTACATTTTCCTTAGGAATTAAAAAATTATAAATGAATTTTTAAATTATAAAAGTAATATATGTTTATGGGAAAAATTCCAACAGTACATAACATTGCTAAAATCTTTTGTCCATTTCTATTTCATTTATTAAATAGACTATTTTTAGAACAGTTTTAGATTTGCAGTAACATTGAGAAAATAGTACAGAGAGTTCCCATATACTCCTACACCCAGTTTCCTCTATTTGTTAACATCTTACATCAGTGTGGTACATCTGTTAGAGTTAATGAACCGATATTTGATAATAATGATATATTATTAATTAAAGCCCATAGTTTATTCAGATTTCCATAAATTGTTTCTAATGTCCTTTTTCTCTTCCAGAATTGTATCATATTACATTTAATTGTCGTGTCTCCTTAAGCTCTCCTTAGTTATGACAGTTTCTCAAACTTTCCTTATTTTTGATGACCTTGACAGTTTTAAGGAGTACTGGTCAGGTATTCTGTAGGATGCGCCTTTTTTTTTTTTTTCGGCTGCCTTGGGTTTTCCTTGTTGCGCGCGGCCTTTACTCTAGTTGTGGCGAGCAGGGGCTACTCTTCGTTGTGGTGCGGTGGCTTCTCTTGTTGCGGAGCGTGGGCTCAGTAGTTGTGGCTTGCGGGCTCTAGAGCGCAGGCTCAGTAGTTGTGGTGCCTGGGCTTAGTTGCTCCGCGGCATGTGAGATCTTCGCAGACCAGGGCTTGAACCCATGTCCCCTGCATTGGCAGGTGGATTCTTAACCACTGCGCCACCAGGGAAGTCCTGGATGCTCCTTGATTAGAATTTGTCTGATGTTTTTCTCATGATTAGACTGGGGTTATGGGATACTGAGAGGAAGCTAACAGATGTAAAGTGACATATTTCTTATGTCATTATCAAGAGTACATGATTTATCGCTGTTAATGGTGACCTTGATCACCTGTCATAAGAAGTAATTGTCAAGTTTGTTTAGTTTAATCTTTTTGTCCCCCTTTCCATATTGTACTCTTTGGAAGGAAGTCACTGTGCACATGATTCACCCCTTGAGGACAAAATATCTATATAATTTATTTGGAATTCTTTTATACAAGAGAGTTGTCTCTTTCCTTCCATTTATTAATTTATTCAGACATTTATTTGTATCAATATGGACTCATGGATATTTACTTTATACTTTGAGTTATCATACAGTGGTACTTTTAAAATTTATTGCTCAAATTTTTCCACCTTTGGCCATTGGGAGGTCTTTCAGTTGGTTCCTGTGTACCTTTGGCATACCCTCTTCAATGTGAGGGTTTGTTTTTTTTTAAGCTCTTACTTTCTGGCATTACAAGATGCTCCTAACTCATCTTGTGTTATTTCCTGACACAGTCCTAGAACCAGCCATTTCTCTAAGGAGCTCTGGTTCCTTTTATTGGAGAATGGTATTAGAGGCCAAGATCAGGGTGCTAGGTATGTTTGTTGCTACTGGGGCATCATTTCTTTTAGGCCCTCTCACCTGATGAAGAAAAGAAATATATGTATGTGTACTAACCTGTGTATATACACACATCTATAAATATTTCTAGCCACCTATATCTATATTAAGCTAAATACGAATTCTTACGGAAGTATCCAACTCTAATCTATCACCACATGGATCATTATAGCCTCCTCTCCCTGCTTATTTGTAAATTTCCATTCCAACAGTGAGATTCCTGGCTCCCACCATCCGCCGTCCAGTTACCTAGTTGTTCACTTCCAGGATACATGTATAGCAATATCAACATTTTTAACCTGAATCTTCATTGAAAACACTTTATCAACCAGAGTACAGTGCTTATGTGCATTTCCTTTGCCTTTAATCTTACAGACTCCAATCACTTCCAAAGCTGCTTAAGCCAGCACCTAATCGCCTGTGTTTCTTTTTCTATTATTAAAATTTTTGGATGAATGAGTTGGATTTTTTCCTGAAGGCACTCTGTTCTCTCTCCTTCCATCACTACCTGAACTATTCTTTCTTTACCCCTTCCTGGGATACTCTTTGCCCTAATGTACCCAGCTCCCCACCTTGCACTCACCTTGCCTGCTGCTCTTATACTACTTATTTCTCTCTTGATAATGCTGTTAATGAATGGAATATTTGATAGATGAGAGTAGAATTACTTGTTTTTGTTTTTTATCCTATAGACAATTTTTCTTTCTAGTGATTATCTTTTAACATTTCTGGAAAAAAAATTGCATAATTATAAAACACTCTTAAAAATTTTAATCAGCATCTTACTCTTTTTTTTTTAGATGTTGGGGGTAGGAGTTTTTATTAATTAATTTATTTATTTTGCTGTGTTGGGTCTTCGTTTCTGCGCGAGGGCCCTCTCTAGCTGCGGCAAGCAGGGGCCACCCTTCATCGCGGTGCGCGGGCCCCTCACTATCGCAGCCTCTCTTGTTGCGGAGCACAGGCTCCAAACGAGCAGGCTCCTCAGTTGTGGCCCACAGGCCTAGTTGCTCTGCAGCATCTAGGATCCCCTCAGACCAGGGCTCGAACCTGCGTCCCCTGCATTAGCAGGCGGACTCTCAACCACTGCGCCACCAGGGAAGCCCTAAAACACTCTTTTAAAAAATGTTTTTGATTGTTTTTTTAAGCTGTTTCAATAGGGAGACAGTATTAAGAGCTTAGCTTCTAGAATTATACTCTCTGGGTTCAAATTCTGACTTGGTAAACTTAGGTTTGCCTCAGTTTTCTCATCTGTACGATGGAGATTTAAAAAATCATCTACTTAATAGAACTGATGTGAAAATTAAATGAGATAATAGGTTTTAAGTGCTTTTAACAGTGCCTAGTACATAGGAAGCACTTAATAAATGTGCCATTGTTAATTAAACATTAGTGCTATGTGTAAGGTTATAGAAATGAACATTACATCAGAGTATTGTATTTCAGGTGGTTGTCTTTTCAAACTTTTGAGGTTTACTTCAGGGTTTTTTAAAAAATTATTTATTTCTTTGTTTTTGGCTGTGTCGGGTCTTTGTTGCGGCACGTGGGCTCTTCATTGTGGCGTGCGGGCTCTTCATTGCAGCGTGTTGGCTTCTCTCTAGTTGTGGCAAGCGGGCTCAGTAGTTGTGGTGTGCGGGCTCAGTAGTTGTGGTGTGTGGGCTTAGTTGCTCCGCGGCATGTGGGTATCTTAGTTCCCCGACCAGGAGTTGAGCTCAGGTCCCCTGCGTTGGGAGGCAGATTCTTTACCACTGGACCACTGGGGAAGTCCCTACTTCAGGGGTTTTACAGGTTAGGGTGACTGTACTTTCTGGTTTGCCTGGAATGGTGATCCAGGGGTATGCCTGTTTGCTGGCATGATTATGAGTAGTACCCACCTTTTCTCTTGCTAGAGTATTTTGGTTTGGAAGATAAATTATATGGTCACCTTATTTCCAGGGGTTATAAAACGTTGTCTGTGTCCCTCTGACCAGGGCTGCTGTAAAATGGGTAGAGCAGACTAGGGCTAGGCAGGTAGGGACTGGGAAAGAAGCACACCTAAGAGAGCAGTACTGCTCTGTTTCAACTGCTTGTGGCCAAGGAGGATGGGGGCCTGGTATAACCAGATTTTGATTTTTCAAGGGTAGGCATAAATCTGGAGCTTTTGTAATGATCCCCCAATTTTTCATCATTGGCAATTAGTTCAATTTTTCTAAAAAGTACAAAATTTCATTGAACCATATAAAGATCTATGCATTTTATTGTATGTAAATTATACCACAGTTTTAAAGATGTGCAGGTCAGGTGGTGGTCCTTATATATATGCCTGTGAGTTGCTCATTTCTAATATCTGATAATAACTTAATGCAAAGAGTCAATTCTTACGTAGAAACTTAACATGTAAGTGCTATTTAATATTAGTTAATATATCAGGCACTATAGGGCTTTAACTATGTTACCATATATATTAAAAAGTATATTATAGTAAAAACTGTAAGACAGGAAAAACTTGTAAAGTTGCCTCAAGGGAAATCTGGAGAGCACATTTAGACTGAGAAAACTGAAAAAGGTAGTGCTAAGTTGACCATGACTGTGAGTGACTTTGAAATCTTTAATGAATTAAAATGATTATGGATTTTTGAAGGCTAAATAAATTACATATAATTGCAGTAGTGAAAATAAAAGTGAACATACAGTAGGCAAAAGTTGTGGAGCCACTGCTTCTACCTGAAATGTGCTTCAAAATGGTTGATTTAACAAATTAAAAAAAAATTTTTTTTTTCTTAAGACTGTTTTAAAGAAGTCATTCATATACGTCTGGACGAACTTCTTCGTGTTTTAAAGTCTGTAATGAATAAACATCAGAACCTCAATTCTGTTGATCTTCAAAATGCTGCAGAAATGCTTACTGCAAAAGTGAAAGGTAAGAAAGATAATATTAACAGTGGGTTGGCATGGGCAAAAAGGATCCAGATGATACATTTTCGTTTATAATGATTATAGAACCATCTCTCTTGGCATCTGTATGATGTGTATCATTAAGAGTTACATACACTTTGGTATTTAAATATCCCCACTAAGTCACACCTAAACCTCTCTTTCTTTTAAAAATTAAAACTTTATTTGGCAGGAAACACTCTAAAAACGCTAACTGAAATGAACTGAACAACTGAGGTTTACAATTTTTGAGTTTTTTGAAAGAATATGCTCTTTTGAAGTAGGTTATTAGGGTACAAAAAGTCTTTGTTATCTGAAGACAGTTGGTGCTGGAAAATGGCCATTTGTAGTGATTCCACTTAAAGGAGGAAAACAAATGGAGAAAAAGAAGACTTAATTGGGACCTTATTTTCAAATGTGGAAAAATGAAACTAAAATTGGAAAATAAGTTTATCATATATGTGTATGTATATGTGTATATATATATGTGTGTGTGTATATATATATATATATTACATGTGCTAAAAGAAGTAAGAATTGGGACATTATCCTTTGATGAAATGATTTGCCACCAAAAATTGTTAGAATCTGTTATCCTAGGCTGCATTGTATAAAGATTGAGGGTGAAGATTATATAAAGATAGAGAAGAATGTGACTGGAACCAGGGAGTTCAGTTAGGAGATTGTTAGAAATAATGGGCTAGATGAGGGTTAATAGTCTGATTTAAGGCAGAAGCTGGGGTGTGGTAGTCGTGGAATGTGCTTGTCACTGAAGAGGGGATGGCTTGTTGAAGAAACATAGGACAGGTTGAATGTTAGGGATTAAGTTGAAGTTGGAGTTGAGCACGTGGACTTGAGTGTTGTTGGTCTATGGGTGGTGATGGAAGAGGATGACACCAACTCAGAGTGTGCAAACTAAGTAGAGGACTGAGTGTGAGATCCCAGGGACAGAGAGAAGATAGAGGAACCTGAGAAACACTAATGAAGTAGGGAGATGATCTGGAGAAAGATGTTATGGAATTTTAAAAGTGTCATATTCTAGGAAGTGATTGTCAGTGTTAAATGTCAATCTGATAGGTAATATGAATTAAAATGTTTAACAAAAGTGAGTCACCATGGGTTGAGTAAGGAAACTCAAAAGGCTTCTTTGAGTAGAGGGATTACCTGTCCTGAGTCTTAAAGATCAGGTGGGCATTAACCGGGTTAGAGTGGGGATTGGCACTGTGATAAAGGGTGCTTGTATGAGAACTCTGGATGTGAAGAACAGGATGTGATTAATGAACATACTCACATGTAGAGAGGGCAAAGGGCAAGTGTCAAGGGGATGAGGCAGGAAGAGAAAATAAAAACCTTGTCAATAAAATACAGTCTATATACTTAAGAACTGCCTTCCCTACTTTTTATGTAGATTAATCATGTTTGCATGGTTCTCTTTTTTCTGTATTTCAAGCACTGAAAAAAATGTGGATGGCTTCAAAATGGATAGCTTCTGTTGCGCCTCTTAAAAATGCTTAGTAACCAAATTTGTTTTAAAATAGATTGTTTGTAAGTGCAGTTTAACTTAAGTTAGGGAAATTTGTGTCTGTAGATAGTAAAATTTCCATGCTTGGAAGTAGCGAAAATAGCGACCACAGTTCATTCAATTGTTGTCAGTAGCTATTGTGTGCAGTCAGGATGTCCTGGGGAAGGAGTGTGTCTGTTGATGTCCACATTCCAGAAACAGACTTGAAGAAAGTGGCCTCTCAGCTGCCTTATAGATCTTTTTTTCTTTGAGGTAAAGCAATGTTTTGAGTATTATTTCCCTCTAAGACTGTCTTTACCCTTGGAATTATTGTTACGGTTTTACTTCTTTGTTGGATGAAATTTAAAAAATTACTTTGTTGTTGGGGAACTTACTCTGTTTCAGTAGGACTCCATGATGCTAGAAAACTTTAAAAATTGTGTTTTCTTTGGTGTAAGTTTAAGTTTTTAAATACCCCCCCCATATTGTTGAGGCCATGTAAAAATATCATTGATACCCCAAATGAAAAATATTCAGTAACCTGGAAAATTGATGTCAGATTGGAGCTTATTTAATTCTTTCATTGAATGGTAATTTTGTTTTCAAACCCTGGAAAGGCAAGGGGGAGGTAGAAACCATTTTTGAATGTCTATCTTGTGGCAATCTAAATGTTTTGCATACGCTGTCTACTTTCATGTTTTCAAAAAACTTACAAAGGTACATTTTTACTTCTATATTAAAGAGGAAAACTTAAAAACTATTGTATATTCTGATCAGAAAGCTGTCAGGAATGTGATCATTTTGTCTTAACCTCCTAATTACATTTAAAAAACAGTGGTAACCTGACTTGCTTTGGAGATCTTGCAACTGTCAGATGCATTTTGCAAATATACCAAACCATTAAAAAATAACATATACAGAGTAATAACTTTAGATCAGGGAGGTATAATCTTATTTGTGCTGCTGCAGGTTTGAATGCATGAAATCTATCCACTTCCTATGCATAATAAGAATAAGCGCATTGGAATAAAATTGGAATCTTTTAACATCTCTTATTTTTTATTTTAAATGTAGAATTTACCTTTAATAACTTTAAAAGAAGAATCCTTAGCTTCTCCCCATTCATTCTAATAGTGATTTGTATTTCCTGTGTCTCCTCTTGTTTCCAAGCAGGAAGTTCAGTCTTACAAAATATTTGCAATATGGTAAGAGAGATACAGCTTATTTGTGAAGTAGATGAAGGCATCGTAGCACTCAGTAATTTATTATGTACTTAGTATTTGTGTTTTCATCATTTAGAAGTATTCTGGTAAATCTTATTTGTAATATAATTTAAAAGGACCATTTTTAAGGTTTTTCATGATTTGTATTTTGCCCTATATTTAAAAATTGGAAACAAAAAAGAAAAATAAGCTTTAATTATGCATCCAAAATTGTAGATGCCTCATGTTTTCTTTCTGTTTTGAAACTTAATTTTTTTAATAGGCAATTCATTCACGTGATTCATAGTGCAAATGGTATAAAAGAGTATTCAAACAGTGAAGTGTCTTTCTACCTCAGACCTTAGCCACCATTCCTTTCCCTAGATAAGCAACAACTATTACTGGTTTTTTGTGTATCTTTCCAGAGACATTATACACATATAGAAGCAAACACAGCATGTTCTCTTCTTTACACAAAGGGTAGCATTCTGTTCCTTGCTCATTGTTCTGAGTTATCTGTATATAAAAAGTCTTCTTCTTTTGTTGTTATTTGTTTTGTTTTTTCAAAGCTGCATGATAATCCATTATACTGATGTACTATAATTAATTTAACCAGTTCACTACTAATAGATGTTTGGATTGTTTCCAGTTTTTTTGGTTACAAACAGTGCTTCAATGAGTAGCCCTGTATATTCCTAGGTGGGTAGTTACTGGAACAGAGTGCATGTGCATTTATATTTTGTATATTGCTACATGCCCTCTGTAGAGGTTCTGTCCTTCTGATATGATAGCCATGCTGAAGAAGCTGATTTCCTACCCCTTTGCCAACAAAGCTGGTTACCAACTTTGTTACCCAATCTGATAGTAAAAACTGGTATCTCAGTATAGATTTGATTTGCATTTGCCTCATTTTGAGTACAGTTGAGTATCTTTTAATATGTTGCAGAGTCATTTGCACATCCTTTTATGTGACTTGACTGTTTATTCATTTTTTTCTTGATAGTTGGTCCTTTTTTAGTATTGATTTATAGAAACTTCATATAAGTGAAATTAGCCCTTAATCTTTGATATAAGTTGCAGATTTTCTTCAGTTTGTTTTTTAATCTTTTGATTTGCTTATGGTATTTTGTTTTATTTTGCATTTCTATCTCAATCTTTTATGTGCCTTTTATATGCTTTTTGAGTATTAGGGAAGGACTTCACTGCTTGGAGATTATAGTAGCATTCTCCACTGTTTTTTCTTCTAATGTTTTCATGGTGTTACTTATTAAATTTAAATCTTTGATACATTCTAGAGTATCTATGTTTCTAGCTAATTTATTGAATAATTCATATTTTCCACATTGGTTTGAGATGCCATCTTTATCATAAACACACTAAATTGTCACATATATTTATTTCTGGACCTTATTCTATCCCCTTGATTTGTTTAGTTATGTGCCAGTACCATACTGTCTTCATTGTGGTTTTATAGTATGTGTTACTGTCTCGTTGGGGTAGCTTCTCTTTCCATTACTCTTTTTGCTCAGGATTTTATTTTTCCATCAAGATTTTTGAATTGGCTTGTCTAGTTCCAGAAAATACCTATTGGTATTTTGAGGGTGATTTGAGTTAAATATGTAAATTTATAAATTAATTTATAGTTAAGTTTATGAATGTATAAATTATAGTTAATTTATAATTAAATTTATAAATAAAATTAAGGAGAATTTATATACTTAGCATTTCTATCTGAGAATATGGTATGCATTTAAGTTCTTCAGGATGTCTTTTTTTGTTTCTCAGAAGCAGTGTGAAGTTTTCAGTTTATAAATCTTGTAGCTTTTGTTTTGTTTTTCTCCCTAAGGAATTTTCCCTGTGAAAATGGTGAAAATTTTCTTCCATTATATCTTTTAATTTGGTGGTTTTCAAACTTTGGCTTTTGATTTATGACATCGAGTTAGTGAATTGTAACCAGCATTTTAAAATATGGCAGAGAATAGAAAAGAAAATCAGAGTGTAACACTCATTGTATAAGACTTAAGGATATTTCAGAAACTTTGTAGGTGTTATGTAACTGATAACTATTATGTGTATATGGTATACTTGGTCACGATGTGATATGTATTTCTTACCGAAGGTTGTGGTAAAACTGTTTGAAAGCTGCTGTTCTAATAGGTTATATGTATGAAAGCTATTCATGTGTTTTCTTAAAGAGATACTAAATGTGTCTTAGTGCTCATTGTTGTGACTTAATAGGGAACCCAAGGGAGACAATTATTTAAACTTTAAGCAAAATCTTGATTTGGTTTCGAAGGTCAGCTAGTAGAGGGGAGAGAGTGGAGACAGAGAGGCCACTTAGCAGGTTGGTAAATAGTCCAAACTAGAAGTAAAATATGGCCTTTGAACTAAGTCATTGTCAACAGGAATGGAAAAAAAGAAAAAAAAGTTAGAGGCATTTTGGAAGCAAAACTAATGAGCTAAGGAATGTACGGAAGGAAGAGAGTAGGCTTGAGGGGCAGAGTAGATAGGAAGAGATGAGAGTTCAGTTTAGTACATGTTGAGATTGCAGTGCTGGTGGGTAAAGATTGGGAAATAGGGGGAGGAATGTATCAAACAGACCATCGAAAATATGGGTCTGGAGCTCAGAGGGTAAAACTAGACAGGTAGTTTAAGGATTCATTCCCTTAAAGGTATTGAAAGTGGATGAGATTCTCTGGGGGTAATGTATAGAGAAGAAGGCCAAGATGAGAACTGCCGGCTGAGTGGAAACAACTGTATGAAGCACAGATCAGATGTAGAATATGGGGGTGCTCATATTCACTAAATACCAAGCACTGTACCCTAGGTGTTTTACATTTGTTTTCTCAGTTGTTCCTTTCAATAACACGCCATTTTACATATGGGGAAATTGAAGTTAGGTGATGTATCCAGAGTGATACAGGAAGTGGTAAGGGTCAGATTTGAACTCAGGTTTGAAACTCTGAAGGCTTGCATTTCCTAGTTGCTATAATGTATTGCTTCTAAGCAAAGTGCTTCAAGATAGAAGGAAATGGTTAATATTTGTATTAATAATAGCTGACATAATATATTGAGGATGTACTTACTGTATGCCAGATGCTGTTAAGCTCTTTACATGGATTACCCATTAATCTTCACAGCAAATTATTATTATATCAACTCCCATTTTGCAGATAAGAAATCTGGGACATAGAGTGATTTGTCCAAGGTTGCATATGTATGAAGTGGTAGAGTTGTTCAGAGTTGCAGAACAGTGAAGTAGGATGAAAACTTAGAAGGAAAAAGACTTCCAAGTTTGACTAAAACAGTTGGAGGTTATTGTTGACAGTGTTGTTCAGTGGTATTGAGTGAAAATAACATTTATTGAGCATTTTCTGTGTAACAAGCTCTGTTCTAAGTTCATTAAATCTTCACAGTGTTTCTCAAAATACATATTATTATCCCCATTTTATAAATGAGAAAACTGAAGAACAGAACAGTTAAGTTACTTAACCTCGTTAAGAGGCAGATTTAGGATTTAACCTAGGCAGACTGGCTTTGGAACCTATCCTTTTAACCAGGGGTGCACAAACTACTACCAGTGGGCCAAATCTGGCCTGCTTCCTGTTTCTGTAAATAAAGTTTTATCGGAAACAACTACTCTTATTTGTTTATGTTTGGCTACTTTATACAAGGTTGAATAGTTGCAACAGATTGTATGGCCTGAAAAGTCTAAAATATTCACTATCTAGCTCTTTACAGAAGTTTTCCAACTCCTGCTAACCATTAAACTGGATGAAAAGCCAAATCCTGGTGAATTGTCATTATCTATTTATAAAGTTTTAGCAGTAAAGAAATGCTGAATTAGTTAGGATGGTAGCTTTAAGAAGAAATATGGTAAATTTAATTTTTTTCCTGTAGAAAAGATTTGGGTATGTTGTTAGTAGCATAAGAAAAAATGTCAGTTGGTAGGAGATAGTGAAGTTATGAGGGAGGAGTAATGGTGGTAAGGGTTTTGGAGAATGCGGGAGAGAATGGGAAGATTTATTATTGGAAAGGAGCCAAAGACTTTTCTTTGAAACACTGGACAGGAGCAAAAAAACAATGAAAGGATATTAGAAGTATAGAGCTGTTAGAGCTGTTTTGAAGTAGAGGCAAGGCCCGTAATAGGAATTTTCATTAGATGGCTGTAACCTCATTTGAGTAGGGATGAAGATAACGATTGAAGATGGTTCAAATAATTGTCTTTTTACTACTTACAATTATTTCACTACTTACAGTTATATCCCAGTCATGTTTAGTGCTTTGAAAAATATATTTATAGGAAAAGAAAAATAATTATAGAATTTTGCAAAGTGTTATAAAGTATTTTTTTCTTTAAAGTCTAACGGGTTAAAGTTGGGAAATAGTGAGTAGGCTTTACATTTTTGCTGGTATTACATTATAAATTACATTTAAAGTCTACTTTCAAGTGCAGTTTTAAAAACAGCATTATTGAGGTATAATTGACTTCAGATAAGCTGCACATATTTAAATTAAGGGTACAGTTTGATCAATTTTGATATGCATACTCTTGTGAAACCATCACAATCCAGGTAATGCATGTCCCTTTGTCATCCCTCCCTTCTGTGCCTCTCTGCCACCACCTTCACCAATATTTATATATTGTGTTTTCATTTTCATTGTATTCAAAATACTTTCTAATTTCCCTTTTTCTTCTTTGATCCATGGTTTATTTAGAAGTGTGTTAGTTTCCTAATATTTGAGGATTTTTCCAGATATTTTTATAATTTAATTCCATCTAGTCACAGAACATATTTTGCCTGACTTGAATCCTTTTAAACCCATTGAGACTTGTTTTATGGCCCATAATATGGTCCGTCTTGGTAAATATTCAGTGTGTGTTTGAAAAGAACATGTATTTTGCTGTCATTGTGTAGAGTGTTCTTTAAATGTCAGTCTCGTCAAGGTGGCTGATCGTATTGTTGAAGGCTTTCACATCCTTTACTGATTTTCTGTCTACATGTTCTGTCAATTATTGAGAGAGGGTTTTTGAAATCTCTGGCTGTAGTTGTGAATTTGTCATTTCAGTTCTATTAGTTTTTGCTTCATGCATTTTGAAGTTGTTTATTAGGTGCATAAATGTATAAAATTATGTCCTCTTGATGAATTGAATCCATCATTATAAAATGACCTTCTTTATCTCTGGTAGTTTCCTTTGCTTAGAAATCTTTGTGTGTTATTAGGCAGTAAGCTTGGGGCAGTTGTAGAGCCTCACCATGTTTGTTTCTTGTCTGTTAGGATTTTTGTTCTGTGTTGCCTGATAGCTAATGTCACGAAAACTGCTGTTTTGTATATTTTGTACAGATTTCTTTTAGTTGCTTCAGATATATAAGCCTGTTTTTCCATCTTGACCAGAGCAGAAATCAAAAAATATTTTAAAAATTATTTATGACGGTTCTTAAGTTTTTCTTCCTGTTTGTATCAGGGATATTTAGAAGAATCTGATGAAAGGTGTGGACCTTACCCCCTCATATCTACAAAGGCGGTTTTTAAGTTTTTCTTATTGTTTGTATCAGGGATATTTAGAAGGATCTCATGAAAGGTGTGGACCTTACCCCCTCATATCTACAAAGGCGTGTAAAATCTTGGTTGTAATTTCATGAGGCTTCCAGGCTTAAGGTTTAATTCATCCCTGCTTAGGAATCCTGGCTTTCCAGGAAACATTTTCAACCCTAGTTGCACATTAGAATCACCTGGGAGAGCTTTTGAACAAATATATGTGCTTCACCAGACCTGTGAAATCTGAATCTTTGGTGGTGGGACTCAGACTTTGTTTCTAAAGCTGCATAAATAATTCTGATGTGCAGGCAAGCTTAAGAACAACTATGTTTTAAAACAAAGGATAGCTTCCTCTCCACTTGGTTTCTCTCCTTGCAGTTATTGGCAAGGATCCTAGGGAGGGTGGGATACAGGGAGCCAGTTGCTCCTTAAACTCAATCTGAGTAGAATGAGTTACTTTAAAAAATTTACCTATTCAACCCTCAGATTTTGTCTCTGTAGATTGTATCTGGGCTTTTAACAAAGGTGCATACAGATGAAGTTATGATAAGAAACCTTTTTCAGTTATGTTTCATAATTTTAACAAAACGCAAAATGTTAGACTGTCCCTGTGATAAACAAAAGACAGCTATGTATCAATTAAAATGGACCTCAGAGCCCAAGACCCTATAAGAAATAACGGTATAAATAAATAGGAATTTAAAAATTTTAAAGCTTTGTGTGTTTTTAATTGGTATGCTTTGTATATAGGTTTTACGTTATGTCAAATGTATATGTGACTTTAAATATTGGTAATTTGTAGTGGAAAATGTACTTCATATTGACTTAAGTGAGCCACAGTGCATTTAGCTGTTTTTAAAAAATGCCATGAAGCAATAAGCAAGAGAAAAAAACACAGAGCACTCTTAATGAGAGAAGGCTGGTGTAACATGGACTGTGTGACTCAAGATCAATTGATTTCACATTGAGTCACTTTTTAGATGTGTCAAATTATGTAATGTGTGGAGCAGTCAGGTTGGAATGCTGGCTACTTTTATGCGAGGTGATTCTTTTGTATGATTTCTTTAATGAAGAACTTGAACATCATATTTATTTTGTGTATTAGGCTTTTCAGCTTCTGAATCTTCTAATGCTTCTAGTAGTAATGATGGATTTTTAAGGGATTAAATGACTTTGTATAAAACTAGTTTAAAGTATTTTCTCCTCATTTATTGTAACCAACTTTTCCCTAAAGCTGTGAACTTCACAGAAGTAAATGAAGAAAACAAAAATGATGTCTTCAGAGAAGTGTTTTCTTCCATTGAAACTTTGGCCTTTACCTTTGGAAATATGTAAGTATAGGACTGTCATTTAAAGAAATTAGGGCCTAGATGTCTCAATGAGAGTATGTCACAATAATTCAGTACATACATGCAAAGTAAAGTATTAACCAGCATGAAATATTATCACAACTTCAGAAAAGCTACATTCTGTGTTGCTTTACTGCTGTATTTGGAGGTGTTTATAGCTGTTTAGAAGCAACATCCATTTGCAAGTGACTATGTGGTTTATGTGGATAGATTCCTAGCAGTTTATTTCTAAGGTTCTTACTTTAAAAAAATTTAACCTAGATGACATGTTGAATGTAAAGCTTGTGACAGAGCAATGTCATGACTTGTTTATTTCCATTTCTTTTTTTTTTTTTAATTCCCCTGGATAGCCTAACAAACTTCCTCATGGGAGATGTAGGCAATGATTCATTATTGCGACTGCCTGTTTCCCGGGAAAGTAAGGTAGGCCAAGTTTGTATGAAAGCAAAGATTTTAATATTTTTAACTTAATATTTTAATAATATCCTAATCTTAATCTCAGCATTAGTCTTTGATAGGTGTTTAGTTTAGCAAAAAAACCCAGCTCAGTTCATTTTAAATATGATAAATTATGGTCAGTTTCTGGACCAAAAATTTAATTGTACTTTTGAAGTGGAACTATCATTTTTAAAAAGCATAGCTGGTAATTTTATAGTGTCTTATGTAATGAACCTATATGTCTATGGTCCAAAATTTTAGTAAGTAATTCATAGCTGTTTTTCCTTCCTCACATTGTCGCAGATTTTAAGACTGGTAGAAAAATGATGCAAGAAGTAAAGAGGGTGTTAATCTTTTCACACATCCTACAGTTTGTTTGTTACCATGAAACACTTATTAACAGAACTGAAGGTCTGAATTCTCCCTGAGAGCATCCTTATAAGTATGTTAGAGAATCGGGGTTCTGATTCCTAACTGGAAGAAAAATTGCTATGAAATAAAAGAGCATTAGGAATGTTTGTAGAATATTGCTTTATAGATTTATACTAATTGTAGTAGTAATATTTTCATTTGACTAAAATTTTTTCACCAAATGCAAGGTATTTAAACAAACTGCATTAGGGACATATGTTGATCATTTCCTGTTAAGGATTTCCAAAAAGGATTGGAATCCAAAAGGATTGCAACAAATATTTGGAAATGTGCCAAGTACCTGTTATTATATCAAAATAATATAGAAACTACAGATCTTTCTTAAATAATACAAAATATGAATGACTATTTAAGGCATTTGTTATATGTACTACAGTACTTAGAAAACAATTGTGACTACTTCTGAAGTCATCCATTTGGTGACTGAAGGACTAAAGGAGGATAGTGTAGAAACCATATCAGAATGATGAAGAATTTTAAGATCTTTAAATATTTTGCTGTTATTTATGATTTTTCCTCAATTTCATATTTTCAAGCTTGCTGCTAATTTAGAAGGTGTAATAAAACATTATATCAGTGTTAAAGGGGTCTAAACAATTTAAATTTTAGGTGTAAATCATATCTCCTATTCGTGTACTTCTGTTGTGCACATGTATATTAATTCTTAATAGGATAATACTTTTTCCTTTTTGCAGTTTTTAATTTACCCTAGAAATTGAAATCTAAAAATCCATGATGATATACTACTAATAAAATTACTTTGTTCAATGAAGAGTTTTGAAAAATATCTTTTAAAATAATAGTTGCCGGGCTTCCCTGGTGGTGCAGTGGTTGAGAGTCCGCCTGCCGATGCAGGGGACATGGGTTCGTGCCCCGGTCCGGGAAGATCCCACATGCCGCGGAGCGGCTGGGCCCGTGAGCCATGGCCGCTGAGCCTGAGCATCCGGAGCCTGTGCTCCGCAACGGGAGAGGCCACAACAGTGAGAGGCCCGCGTATTGCAAATAAAAAAAATAAAAATAAAATAATAGTTGCCATTTATTTAATAGTGCTTAATAGATAACCATGCACTGTGCTAAACCTACATCATCTTAATCCTTAAAATAGTCTTATGAAGTAATGTTCTTATCCTCATTTTATAGAAGGGCAAACCAAAGTTAAATGAGTATAAATACATAGCTCAGTGTTATACAGCTACTAAGTGATAGAGCTTGACTTCAAACCCAGGTTTTACTTGATTCCTGTTGCATTGAATTCCTTCATACTCCGTATTGCCCAACTAAATATAAACTCTCACAATTTCGGTAGATAACCTTTTCCTGCACTGTTCAATAAGGTAGCCACTTGTCACATGTAATTCATTAAATTAAAATTTTAATTCTCATTTAAATTAGCCACTTTTCAAATGCTCATATAGCTACATGTAGCTATTAGCTACCTTACTGGACAGTGCAGATGTAGAACATTTCCATCATCATAGAAAGTTCTGCACTAAGCTGTCCAGTGGACCTTCAGAGACAGCTTATCATATAATGAAACGGTAAAAGATGGCTGAAAGAGAGAGGTCTTTGTCTTCTATTTAGATAGCAGTCTATTTAGATTGCTTCTATAACTTGCTGACTAATATTTTTGAGATCTGCAGAATTTAAAGTTTTGAATGGATTCATTAATGTTAACTAATGCTGTTAGTAAACAATGAGGTTATTCATTCTTGGACCTTGAGAACTGCTGTTGTAAAAAGCTATATAATTCTTATTAAATGTTCTGGCATTTAAACAGACTTCTCAGGCCCTTTGAGTTCTAAATGCTTGAAATTCTTTAGTAGGAATTATGTCAGAGTAACAAATTAGAGTGAAAAAATTTTGAAGCCAAGTTCTGTTATCTTCTGCTCTAATCTTAAATTTGTTTTCTTCCATGTTTTAAGTCTTTTGAAAATGTTTCTGTGGAATCAGTGGACTCATCCAGTGAAAAAGGTAATGCTTGAGGTACTTAAAACTTTAGTCAGATTTTTACAGTTACTTTTGATAAATGTTTTGGATTACTTAATCTCTCCTTGCTTAGTAACCTAACGTATCCATTTCAGACGTGAAATGAATGATATGTGAAGTTTTACATGTAAAACTTAAGGAAAAAAACCTGCTAGAGTAGATAGATAATGTGATGATAGACTGATCAAGAATTATATAGGGCTTGTAACTTGATGAATAATAGAAATACACATTTATTAAAAAATATAATTTAATTTTCAGTTTAAACTGTGACCCTTTAATTATGAATTTGTCACATATTTTTAAACCAGTTTTCATTGAAGAACATCTTAGGATATGAATGCTTCTTTGTTTAGAGTTACGAGCTCATATTTAATGTATACTTACCTTGATATTTTTATTTTCAGGAAGTTTTTCTCCTATAGAATTAGACAGCATGCTGTTAAAGAACACTAACTCTATAGAATTGGCTTTGTCATATGCTAAAACATGGTTAAAATATACCAAGAACATAGTTTCATGGGTTGAAAAGAAGCTGAGCTTGGGTGAGTTGCCCTTTAGGGCATCTGATTAACTTTGGAACGTAAGAACTGAATTGTTTGTGATTAATGTTCTACAGACTATAAATAATATGATTCCAAATTAGTAGCTCTTTCATTGTAGTGCATTAAATCATTGTCCATTTTCTCTTCTTAAAATAGGAAAGAGTCTTCTTACAGTAAATATACTTATTGAACATTGATGTGGACCAACCACTAGATCTGGGGGCACCAAGACAGATAGTATACTGTCTTTGTCTTTAAAGAAGTCATACTCTAGTGGGTGAAAAGAAATGCAATCAGATAATATGGTTAAAGGAGACAAAAACAACAGTAGCTGTCGGATCAGAAGGCAATGGAAACATATAAGGAAAATCTTAATAGATAATATTTTCCCAGTGTTTTACAGTTGACAAAATGCTTTCAACATCCATTATCTCATTTAATCCTTATCAAAACCCTGAGAAGTAGGCAAGACAAGATTATTATCCCCATTTTACAGTGGAGGCAAATGAGATGGGATTTGCCTAAGGTCAGCAGATTTGCCTAAGATCATATAGTAGTAACTGGAAGGGTATAGAATTTACCCAAAGCCTATGCTCTTTCCACTACATTATTTGCTTTTAATAGGGAATGCCCATCAGATTCACCTGAATATCCTTAGAAACAGATAATACACAGGCCTAGGTCCCATTCCCCCAAAGAAGTGAGATCTAATCAAGTGCATTTTGAAAGTTTCCCAGTTGATTTTGATGAGTACTACCAATTAAGAATCATAACTTCATATCATGATGCAGACTAGTATTTGTGATCACTTTTTAATTGGGGGATTACAAATAATTTTAGAGTATGGAGGGGGAAAAAATAAGTTGAATTTACCTTCTGATGCCTTCTTTGACCTTTTCAGAATTGGAGTCCACTAGAAATATTGTCAAGTTGGCAGAGGCAACTAGAACTAACATTGGACTACAGGTAAGTGATCAGTGAACTACTAGGGTCCTATGCCGAGAGATTACTCAGATGAGCGCCTTGCAAAATCAGATTAAATTTTGTACTTAACAGGAAAGAACTTACATGCTACATAACCTTTTTACTGACAAAATAAAATCTTTTTAAACTTATAAGGATACCCATTATGAAGAAACTAGGAAATCCACAGTTTTATATGAATGTTGATTATCTTGTTAGCTACTAATTTTGCTAACGCGGTTTAGAATAACTTCATTAATTTTCTTCAGTATTTTTCTCATATGGTCATATTTATGAATAGTCATTTTTCTGAAAAAAATCTAAGCTTAAAAATTCTCTTTTTGAAGAAGTTTAGTGGGGGTGGGGAGGATCTAGAACTCTAGTACATTTCTATTGGAAAATTTACTTTTCAATTTTAAATTCTAGGAGTTTATGCCACTGCAGTCTTTATTTACCAATGCTCTTCTTAATGATATAGAGAGCAGTCACCTTTTACAACAAACAATTGCAGCTCTCCAAGCCAACAAATTTGTGCAGGTAAAAATTTATAAGTACAATATACTTAAAAAAAAAAAAAAAACACACAGCAGTATACCTTTAGAAAACAGCTTTTTTCTCTCTTTCTTTTTTTAAAAATACCCTTGCCAGCCTCTACTTGGGAGGAAAAATGAAATGGAAAAACAAAGGAAAGAAATAAAAGAACTTTGGAAACAGGAACAAAATAAAATGGTTAGTATTATAGTAAAGTTTCATCTATTTGTGAACATCTAAAAATCATCTGCAGTCTATAAGCATCTACCCTGGGAAGATGCATATCTTACTCTGTAGTTTATCTAAAATGCAGTCTTAACCATCTTGCTGAATATGCTAAAGAAACTTGTACAGTAGGATTTTTCTTATTCTGTATTTAATACTTTTTTTTTCTGTGTAGCTTGAAACAGAGACTGCTCTTAAAAAGGCAAAATTGTTGTGCATGCAACGTCAAGATGAATATGAAAAAGCAAAATCTTCCATGTTTCGTGCAGAAGAGGAGCATCTGTGCTCAAGTGGTGGATTAGTAAAAAATCTCAACAGGCAGCTAGAAAAAAAGCGAAGACTGGAAGAAGAGGCTCTTCAAAAAGTAATCATCTTTTTTGTTATTTGTTATTATTGAATTAGCACTAATCTGCTAAGGCTTTGGTTCTCAAACTTTAACCTGCATTAGGACCACCTGGAAGGCTTGTTAAAACAGACTGCTGGGCCCCATCCCCAGAGTTTCTGATTCAGCAGGTCTAGGGTTGGCCCCAGATAACCTGCATTTCTAAGTGCCCATGTGCTGCTGCTTCCGGGGATCCACACTTTGAAAGCCACTATGCTAAGAGATTTTTGCTTATCTTTTGAATTTTGGGGTTTGTTTGTGAAAGATATATCTTAGAGCAGTAGTTTAATATTTTTTACTTGATTGTTCAGAAAGTTCACCATTTAGGCAACTGTGTGTATATGTGTACTTATTCTAATACCTGGTAGCAAGACTAGGCCGAAGCTTTGTATTATTTATGAAATATAATTGATAAATTGTGTAAGAAGATTATATAGAAAATGGTAAATATAAATAGAAAAGGCTATTAAGTAGAAGTGGATGTTGATTTTATAGACAAACAGTGTACTAATTGTAAATCATACTTGACTATTCATAAAAGACAAGTGTCCTTGAATTGCTTACCAAAACAGAATATTTCTCTTTAGAAATATTCTACTTAAAATATAGAATATTTCAGAACGTTCATGCATAAGCCTTTTCAATTATTTAAATCGAGCCTTACTAGAGTAAGCATTTGTTTTAAAATATAGATTCAGTGAACCAGTGTCACTTTTTTCTCTGATACTCCTGCAGGTAGAAGAAGCAAATGAACTCTACAAAGTTTGTGTGACAAATGTTGAAGAAAGACGAAATGATCTAGAAAATACCAAAAGAGAAATTTTAACACAACTCCGGAAACTTGTTTTCCAGTGTGATCTTACCCTTAAAGCTGTAAGTAATTTCTTCAGTATTTTAAAGAGGAAAAAATAGTCTATATATCTGAAGAAAGGAGAGGAATGCTTGATGAGTCATGATTCTTATGGGATTTAGTTTCTGAGATTAATGGAAAGTTTAGATTTTAAAAGTCAACTCTCAGTTTTTAATACTGGTATGTGGTTTGAGTTTCATTTTTTTTATCTGGTTCTCCACTCCATGGATTGATGATTTGTTCTGTTAAAACTGAAGTCTGAGAGTTTGAAATTGCCTCTATGTCACTGTCTTTCTTGGCTTGGTTGACAAAATGGATTTAATACCTGGAACTTCTATAAGCAGTATGAGATCTTTCTTCAAAATTTGAGTAAACTAAATATTGAAATTGAACCCAATGGTTTATTTGAAGACAAAGCATCCTGTTCTCAAGTGTTTTCATTTGCCTCTGTACCATGGTTTTTATTTTTAAAATGTATGTGCAAAATACAGTCAGCCCGCTGTATCCACGGGTTCTACATCAGTGGATTCAACCAACCATGGATTGAGAATATTCAGGGGGAACAATTTTCCAGAAACTTCCAAACAGCAAAACTTGAATTTGTCCTGCGCTGGTAACTATTTACATATCATTTACATTGTATTTACAGCTATTTACATAGCATTTACATTGCATTAGGTATTATAAATAACCTAGAGATGACTTAAAGTATACAGGAGGTTGTGCGTAATATATATGCAAATGATATGCTATTTTATAAAAGGGACTTGCACATCTGTGGATTTTGGTATTCATGGGTGGTCCTGGAAACAATTCCCCTCAGATACTGAGGAATGACTGTACCTTTTTTCGGTGTACATTTCACGAGTTTTAACACATACATAAATTTGTGTAACCACTACTGTCACAGTCAGGATTCAGAACAATTCCATCACTCCAAAAAAATTTCTTCATGCTGACCTTTTGTAGTCAAACTCTCCACCCATCCCTTATCAATCCCTGGCAAGTATTGATCTGTTCTCCATCTCTGTAGTTTGGTCTTTTCCACAATGTCATATAAATGCGATCATAGTATGTATCTTTTGGAGATTGGCTTCTTTACTCAGCATAATGCTTTTGAGATTCATCAATGTTATGTATGTATCAATAGTTGATTTCTTTTTATTGCTGAGTTATAGTCCACTATATGAATGTACCACAGTGTTTATCCATTCACCTGTTGGACAATTGCATTGTTTCCAGTTTGGGGTGATTAAGAATAGAGCTACTAAAAATACTTATTTACAGTTTTTTGTGTGACTATAAGTTTTCACATTTCTGGGGTGAATACCTAGGAGTGAGATTAATGGGTGGTATGGTAAATGTCTGTTTAACTTTATAAGAAATTGCCAGACTGTTTTCCAGTGTAGCCATAACATTTTTCATTCTAACCAGCAATGTATGAGAGTTCCAGTTGTTCTGCATCCTTGACAACACTTGTCAGTTGTTGTTTTTATATTATTGCTGTTCTTAGGTAGTGATTTTAATTTGTGTATTTTAGAATGACTTATGATATTGAGCATCTTTTAAGCGGCTTGTTTGCCATCTGTGTTTTGCCTATTCTTTTGGATTGAGTTGTTTGTTTTCTTATTGTTGACCTGGCATATATTGGCTTCCAGTCTGAAGCATATCTTTATTCTTTCAGCAGTGTCCTTCAGGGAGCAGAAAGTTTTAAGAAATTAAGTCTAACTTAATTTCTTCCTTTATGGGTCATGCTTTTGGTATTATATCTAAGAGTGCTTCATCTAACCCAAGATCGCAAAGACTTCTATGTTTTCTACTAAAACTTTTATAGTTTGACATTGAGAAATGATCCATTTTAAGTTAATTTTTTTATAAGGTGTGAAGTACAGGTTGAAATTCAATTTTTGCATATGGATGTTGTATTAAAATTATACCCACGGGACTTTAATTTATAGAGGTGACTGAATGTTGACGTGGAGAGGTCAATGTCATTGAAAAATGAATTACTTCGATTTCCTGAGAGAAGGGAACACACTATGCCACACAGGGCCATAAAGGTACCAGGTTTGGTGAAGCAGAAGCAGGAGTGAGGGGAGAGTTGAGTATAAAGCCTTTATTGGGGTTTCTGGGGAAAGGCAAGGTAGGACAGGATAAGCAATAAAGGATTGGCTAGTTTGTGTAATTTCAGTGGGCTTTGGGGAATAGGGATGGCCTGCAATTGCTTGGTACCTGGCCCTGGGATGACTTAGGGCAAGGGGAAATATTGGCTTGGTGTGTGAGAGTTAGATAGAGATGGTTGGAGTTGCATATGAAAGACATGCATGTTCCCCGGCTAAGAATTGGCTAGCATTGGGAGGAGCAGTCTCTCCCCAGCAGCAAGCTTTTTAAGATATTAAAACATCATAAGGGCTTCCCTGGTGGCGCAGTGGTTGAGAGTCCGCCTGCCAATGCAGGGGACACGGGTTCGTGCCCCGGTCCAGGAAGATCCCACATGCCGCGGAGCGACTGAGCCCGTGAGCCATGGCCGCTGAGCCTGCGCATCCGGAGCCTGTGCTCCGCAATGGGAGAGGCCACAACAGTGAGAGGCCCGCGTATCGCAAACAAAACAAAACAAAACAACAAAAAAAACCATCATAAAATACAGAAAATTAAAAAAAAACATGATTAATACAGATGTCCACTTGTTCCAATACTGTTTGTTGAAGACACTGTGCCATCGCCATTGAATTGCCTTTGCATCTTTGTCAAAAATCAATTGACCACGTTTCTGTAGTTCAATTTCTAGTTTCTCTATTTTGTTCCATGGATATATATATATATATATATGTGTGTCTGTCGTTTTGTCAAAACACTACTAGGTTGATTAATGGTGTTGTCTAGCAAGTCTTAAAATCAAGTACTGTGAGTCTTCCAACTTTATTCTTTTCAGAATCGTTTTGAGTGTTTCAGATACTTTGGCTTTCATAAAAATGTTAGAATCAGCTTGTCTGTATCTACAAAAAAATCTTGCTAACATTTTGATTGGAATTGTGTTAAATCTTAATCAGATTAGGGAGAATTGACTATATACATAGCATCTTAACTATGAGTTTCCAATCCATGAACACAGTTTGTGTCTCCATTTATTTAGGTAAATGATAGTTTTAATCAGCATGTTGTAGTTTTTAACATGTAAGTCTTTCCCATGTTATGTTAGATTTAAGCTTATGTATGTAAGTGTTTATTTGGGGGTCTGTTGTGAATATGATTGATATAAATAAATACATGATTTATGTGTATATGTATCTATGCATATATACATACACACACTTATTTAATTTCAAATTCACTTATTCATTGTTAGTGTTGAGAAATACAAATGATTTTTGTATGTTGATTTTGTATCTTGCAACCTTGCTATAAACTCACTTATTAGTTCTAGGAATGTTTTTTGCAGAATCATTGGGGTTTTCTACATAAAAAATCACGTTGTCTGCAAAGAGGGACAGTTTTCTTTCTTTCTTTCAAACTATTCCTTTTTTTCTTTTTCCTTATTGCCCTGGCTGGGACTTACAGTTCATTGTTGAATAGGAGTGTGAGAAAAGACATCTTTGCCTTATTCTTGATCTTAGGAAGAAAACAGTCTCTCACCATTAAACATGATGATAGCTGTAAGTTTTTTTAAAGATACCTTTTATCATGTTAAAGAATTTCCCCTTTTTCTAGTTTGCTGAGAATTTTATCATGAAGATCTTGGATCTTATCAAATGAGGGTTTTTTTTGCATCATTTGACTGATGTGATAATATAATTTTTCTTCTTCAGTCTCTTAATATGATGGATTACATTTGATATTTGAGTGTTCATCTAGCCTTGCATTCTTGGGATAAGCTGCTC
Source organism: Hyperoodon ampullatus (assembly GCF_949752795.1). Classification (NCBI taxonomy): domain Eukaryota; kingdom Metazoa; phylum Chordata; class Mammalia; order Artiodactyla; family Ziphiidae; genus Hyperoodon; species Hyperoodon ampullatus. The sequence goes on along the minus strand of NC_136915.1, from coordinate 84,253,150 downwards.
TTGGTTATGATGCATTGTTCCTTTTCTGTATTGCTGGATTCAATTTGCTAATATTTTGTTGAGTATTTTTTTTCTTCTCTGTCAATGAAAGATACTTGTATTATGTTTTTGTTTAGTTTAGTTTTTTTCTTATACTGCCTTTGTCTGGTTTTGGAGTCGATAATTTTGGCCTCATAAAATAAGTTGGGAAATGCTCCTTCCTATTCTGTTTTCTGGAAGAGATTGTGTAGAATTGGTGTTATTTCTTTAAATGTTTGGTGGCATTCCCTGGTGAAAGCATCTCGGCTTGGAGTTTTCATTTTTGGAAGATCTTTCACTATGTATTCAATTTCTTTTGATATAAGCCTATTTGAGTTAGTTATTTCTTTTTAGGTGAATTTTGGTATTTTGTGGAATTAGGTCCCTCCCTTTCATCTAAGTTGTTGTATTTATGTGCATAGAGTTGTTCATAACTCTTATCCTTTCAGTGACTCAGTGGGCTGTAGTGATATCCTTTCTTTCATTCCTGATTTTGGTAATTTGTCCCTTCTCCCTTACTTCCTCTCTCTCTGGTTAGTCTGGCTACAGGTTTATAAATTTCATTGATCTTTTCTGAGAAACAGCTTTAGATTTCATTGGTTTTTCTCTCGTCTTTTTAAATTTTTATTTCTGCTTTTTATTGTTTCTGCTTGCTTTGTGTTTATTTTGCTATTCTTTTTAGTTTCTTAAAGGTAGAAGCTTAGGTTTCATCAAGACCTCTGCCTTTTTAATACAAATATTTAATGATTTAAATTTCCCTCTAAGCACTACTTATCTACATCCCACAAAGTTTGAATTTGTACTTCCATTTTTATACAGTTCAAAATATTTTCTAATTTCCCTTGAAACTTCATATTTTACCTGTGGATATTGTAGAAGCTTGTTATTTAATTTCTAATTATTTGAGGATTTTCTGGGTATCTTCCTGATATTGATTTCTAGTTTAATTCTGTTATGGTGAAAGAAATAATTTCTGTGATTTTTAATTCTCTTAAATTTGTTATGGTTTGCTTTATGACCCAGGATATAGTCTATCTTGGTGCCTGTTCTATGTGTGTGCACTTGAAAGAATGTGTGTTCTACTGTTGTTGGCTGGAGTATTCTGTAAATGTCAATTAGTTCCTTTTGGTTTATGGTATTATTTATTACTTCTATATCCTTGATGATTTACTTTTTATTTATGTCAATTATTGAGAAAGGAGTTTCGAAGTTTTCAATATACTGTACATTTTTAATTCTATCAGTTTTTGCTTTATATATTTTGAATCTCTCAGTTGCTTACATATTAATGATTGTTATATTTTCTTGGTGAATTGATCCTTTTATCTTTATGAAATGTCTCTTTTTATCCTGGTAATTTTCCTTGCCTTTTAGTCTACATTATTTAATATTGATAGAAGTATTTAAGTTTTCTTTTTATTATTTTTAGTATGGTACATCTTTTCCATTTGTTTACTTTTAATCACTATATTTTAAATGAAGTTCTTATATAGCATATTTTTCAGTGTTGATTTTTTAAAAATCTATTTTGATGATCTCTATCTTTTAAGTGAAATGTTTAGACCATTTATATTTAATGTAAATATATGTTCAGATTTAGGCTTACTATTTTTTATTTGTTTTCTATTTGTACCTTATGTTTCCCTTCATCTATTTCCCTTTTGCTGCCTTATTTTGTATAAATTGAAAATTTTTTAGAATTACATTTTAATTCATCTATTTATCTATTAAAGATTTAATCTGTTTTAGTTATATATTAGAATTATATTTTAATTTATCTAAAAGGATTATCTAAATTTTAATTTATCTCTTGTATACATTTTAATTTATCTATTGGGTCTTTGATTATATCTGTTTGTATAGTGTTTTTTGTTTAAATGGTTGCACTAGATATATATAGATATATATAGATATATATGAACTTTTCAGTCTACTTAGAACTAATATTTTACCAAGTTCAAGTGGAATGTAAAAACTATACCACCATATAAGTTCCTTTACTCATTTTGGGTTGTGCTTGATATATGTATATTACATCTATGTACATTGAAAACCTCACCAGACAATCTTATAATTTTTGTTTTCAAAAGTCTCATATTTTAGAGAAGAGAAGAAAAATAGTCTTTACATTTACCCAGATATTTACCATTTCTGTTATTATTCTTTCACTCCAAAGTTCCATCTTCTCTGTGGTATTATTTCTCTTTTGTCTAAAGAACTTCCTTTCCCATTTCTTTTATAGTTGGTCTTTTGGTGATGAATGCTCTTGGTTGTCTTTCATCTGAGAATGTCTTTACTCTTCTTCATTCCAGAAGGATATTTTCACTGGTTATAGAATTTGGTTCTTTTCTTTCAACACTTTAAAAATGTTATTCCACTGCCTTCTGGCATCCATAGTTTCCAATGAGAAATCTACAGTCATTTGAATCAGTGTTCCCCTATGTGGCATGCATTGTTTTTTGTTTTTTGGTTTGGTTTGGTTTGGTTTGGTTTTTTTGGCTGCTTGCAAAATTTTTTCTTTATCTTTGGGTTTCAACAGTTTGATTACAATGTATTTGGGTGTGGATTTTGTTGAGTTTCTCCTATTTGGGATTCCCTTAACTTCTCGAATCTGCACGTTTTAACTTTCGCAATATTTGGGAAGTTTTTGGCTATTTTTTTTTCAAATATTTTTTTGTAACATGCTCCCCTCTTCCTCTAAGACTCTAAAGACTCAAATGTCAGACCTTTTGTTATTATCCCACAGGAATGTGGGACCTTTTTTTCCCCCAATCTTTTTTTCCTCTTGTTCTACTGGTCTAGCTTCAAGTTCACTGACTCTTTCCTTTGTTATCTCCATTTTTTATACAGTCAATCCAGTAAATTTTTTGTTTTGGATATTATATTTTTCAGTAGTAAAATTTCCTCATTTCTTTTTTATATCTTCCAATTCTCTGCTGAGACTTAAGTCTTTCCACGTTTTAATATTGTTGGCCCTTATTTCTTGAAACCATTATAATATCTGCTTTAAAGTCTTTATCTGATAATTCAAATAGCTGGGTCATCTCAGGGTTGGTATCTGTTTATTATCTTTTCTCTTGTGAGTCACTGAGATTTTCCTGGTTCTTTGTGTGGCAAGTAGTTTTGGATGATATCCTAGACATTTGCAATATTACCTTATATGACTCTGGGTTTTCTTTATAACCTACATTGAATGTTGATTCTTAAAAAGTTTTGCAGGCATTTTATCTAGCAAGGTTCACTCTTCAACTCCTAAGGGCTCCCTTCTAGGTCTTCTGGCTGGGAAACTGTAGTCAACCTAGTCTGTTGCTTTAAGAGCTAAGTAGGGGAAGGATAAAGAGAAAGAAAAAACAGGAATTTCAGATCCCTCACTCTTCAGACCACAGTTCATCTACTTATAGAGAATTCCCCTCTGCTTATAGAGAAGAGTTTTAGATGTCTGTTCTGTTGCTACTGCCATCACTGACACTGCCACAGGACTTCATCTTAGGGCTTGGGGCTTGCATGGGGGCTGGGGCAGGAGAGAAAACAAACATACAAAAGAAACCAAAGGATTTCCCCCACTCTTTCAGTCACATTTATTTGAGTAGGAGCTGTGTACTAACTGGGAAACACAGTAGCAGAAAAAAAATAACAGGAAGCATACCACTAATTGGTCATACCTTGATTTGTAGTTTATTTCCACAGTCTACCTGCTACCATTTACTTTTCAGAGCCCTCAGCTAGCTAATCCATGCATTCTGTCAAGCGTTTTTAGGAAAATTCATTGAGAGACTGTGGGAAGTGAGCTTATTCCATCTGAATCAGAAGTCTTCCTTAAAATGTTTCTGGGTGTTTAAAATTGTATTTCATTTATTTATCAAATTCTGATTAATTAATATGTGGTTAATTTACAGAATCAATTTTAGTAAAATTATTTAAAAGAATTACAAAATCCCAGGATCCAAAATTCCCACATAAATTATTTAAGCCAATCTTTTACCTTTAACAAGTCCTTTTCACCTCAAACAGTAGCTAATGATAGCTAAGATTATGTGCTTGCCAGTGCCTTAAGCTCTTTGCTTTCATTAACACATTTAATTTTCACAGAGTCCTACTAGGTAAAAACAGTTGTTTTAAGCTCCATTTTACTGATGAGGAAACTGAAGCTTAGAAAACCTTTCTTCTCAAAATATATTCCTTGGACCAGTCACATTCTCATTCCTTTGGGAGCCTGTGAGGAATGCAGAATCTTGGGTTTCAGCCTAGACTTTTGATATCAGAATCTGCATTTTGAACAAGATCCCCTATAATATGTATTTGTACATTAAATTTTTTGGAAACACAGGTTTAGAGAAGTTATAAATAACTTGATATCAAGGTCACCCAGCATGTAAGTTGTAAAGCTAGGATAGACCCTGGTTGAATAACTTCAGAGCCTGTGCTCCTAAGTACTATGCTATCTTGCTGAATGATTACTTAGCCTGGATTTGAACAGCTCCAAAATTAATATGATGTTTATATTGAGCTAAAAAAAGATCTGTTTTCTTGTGGACCTTTCAAGTTGTACTGTACTGCTATAATCCCTCTTCCACAAGATAGTACTTTAAATATTTAAAGGTAGTTATTACCTTCTTTCCCTGGATGTTTTTTTCCATGCTAAACACCCCCAAATCTGATTACTTTTCTTCACGTGACGTGGTTTTGAGTTCTCTCACAAGCTTAATCTTGTTTGTCTACCTCCCTCCTAAAAAGTGATGTTATTTGGTGATCCAACAATTATGATTTCTTTTAATTTGATGTGATATAAACAAGAAGTTACCTAATTTTGTATATAACATCTGTATTTATTAATGCCTACTATTTATTTAAAAGAAATGTAAGACGGATGCCTGCCCTCAAGGAGTTCAGCATTTATTTAGGGGGAGAGAATGAATACATCTGAAAAATTGGAGAACAGTACATATCAGTGTATGAAGTAGACTTCGAGGTTAAAGTTCCCCAAACTTGAACAAATCCCCAAACTGCTGAAAATCACTACAACATGTAATGTATAGAGACAGTTTATAGAAAATTTCTCTCTATATATTTGTGAGCAGAATTTCTTACTAGCTGGAATTCTTTTGAACCAGTTTAATCAGTTTTACTTATTCCGTATGGCATTATTCACATGAAGATCCAAATCCAACATTGAGTTCTTGAATATTGGTGTTTTTTCCCCGGTAAGAGCCATAATTTTCTCAGATTTCTTTATGTTTTCTTCTCCATCAAAGCAGGAGAATTAGGGGATTTTGGTGACTTATTTTGCAACACCATCTCTCAAATTGTTTTTAAAAGAATTTTATTTTCACTCTAGGATATGTTATTGTGTATATCATTGCAGAGAAAACAAAATTATTTGAGATGTAAAGATGCTAGGCACAGTTATATTCACTCACTGTCTTAAGAAAGATACACAAATCAGTTTCATGTCCCAGCAAAATTGTAAGTTATGTCATGAACATCAAGAATTACTCCTGAATATTCAAAATTGTCTTGAATTATGAAGTATTGAAGGCTATGGGATGTAGATCATAATTACATTACTAAGTGAGAGGAAGGAGAAATTACCAAGTCAGTCACTAAAGACCTAATCAAATCAATGGGCTTTGAAGAATGGGAAACATTAGCACAAGAGTTTTTCCTTTTGTTTTAAAGAGTATTCAAGAAAAATTTATCTTTTTAAAAATATAGGATAGAAAATTATATTGAACAAAAATTAATTTTTAGATTATTGCTAATCTATATGGGAGAATCTGTTCCCATTGATTTGATATTATGGCATATTCTGTTTCAACAACTGTCAGAAAAATGTGTGCTAATCTATGTGCCCATGGAATAGCTAAAAATTAGATGTAGGTGACAAAAGCTGGGCATAGAGTTGGAAGTCCTATGTGCTTGAATTAGCAGTACCAGGAAATGTGCAGAATTTCAGTATGACCTTGACTGATAACACATTCTACTACTATTCATTTGGTTATTTCCCCTTTATGAAGCACTTAGGACACTGTGCTACACATTGGGGACCTAGAAGAAAAGGACCAAGTCCCTGACTCAGGAAGGGATTGGGGGACAAAAAGATCTTAGAAGCATGATGGTTTTTGAGGTACCCATGAGCCACCCCAATTAAGATGCCCAGCAAGTCCTGTAGGATCTACCCCATGGGGACCTCAGTCTTTAGCATTTCTGTTAGGTGAGGGAGAAGGCTGAATCATTTAGGGAAAAGAGATTTTAAGATTGGGCTTCCAGTATATATTATTGCTTAAGTCTTTATTATTAATAAGTACCCAGAGACAAACATTCAGCAGATGAGCAATTATGCCAGTATATTCATTTGGCTTTTTGAATTATTGGTGTTTCTAACTAGATTCCTAGAGCTTATTAAAAAGTATTAAAAATCAACATACAGTTAGTTACCTTTACTCAAGAGAGTAAGTTCAGTTTACCATTAACTGGAGAATTCCCTGATTGTAGCTAATTGCTGGACTTAAACTTCACCATCCACAGTTTGAATTTCCTATGTTCCTTGAAAGAGGCCACAAACAAGCTATTCATTTATGTGCACTTTTCAAATACTATTTATGCTGACTCTTAGTTATCCTTGGAGAATGCCTGTCTATCTTGGAAAGGACTTAGAGGCTAATCAGAAGTTCAACATATCATCTGGTATAATCAAGAGAGATGAAAGAGGAAACATGGCAGTCTTTGAAATAACATTAAGCCAGTTGAAATTTGGCATTCATTAACATTTCCCACACAGGAGCCGGAGTGGCATTTAGAAAAATAAATCAGATCATGTTATAGCTCTTAACACCCTTTTAAAACCTTCCACTGGCTTCCTTCAGTTGTACTTAAATCCAGACCCCTTACCTTGGTTTAGATTACATCTTCCCCTTCTGGCTTCATCTCAAACTGAATTGCCACACTGACCTTTCAACTGTTTCTTGAGCATGACAAGTTCTTTCTTACTCACTTTTGCCGTAGGATCTTTGCACTACCTCTTCCGTTTATCTGGATTGGTCTTCTCCCTGAAACTTCACACTGGCTCTTTCTTATATCAGGTCTCAGTTCAGATGTTACCTCTTCAGAGAGTCCTTCACCAAACTGTCATGTCAAAAGTACCCTTTTGGGGCTTCCCTGGTGGCGCAATGGCTGAGAGTCCGCCTGCCGATGCAGGGGACACGGGTTCGTGCCCCAGTCCGGGAGGATCCCGCATGCCGCGGAGTGGCTGGGCCTGTGAGCCATGGCCGCTGAGCCTGCGCGTCCGGAGCCTGTGCTCCGCAACGGGAGAGGCCACAGCAGTGAGAGGCCCGCGTACCGCAAAAAAAAAAAAAAAAAAAAGTACCCTTCTGCAAGCATATACCTGGTCATATTCCATAACCTGACAATATTATATCGTATTCTTAGCAGTTTTCAGTACCAGAAATAATCTTATTTACTTAGTTTGTCCTCTCTCTCCAACACCACCCTCAGGAAAATGCAGACTCTTATGAGGGCTGGGATCTCATCTGTTTATTTGCCGTAGTATATCCAAAACCTGGGTTTCTGTGAACATGAGAGTAGTTAAGTCATGTACAGCTCTCAGAATGAATCTGGCATATTGTAAGCACGCTCCAGCTGCTATTGTTGTTACTATAAGTGGCAGTAGTGACAGTATATTTAGGCATTTGTAGAAACTCAGTGGAATAATGTATTTTGAAGAGACTCAGGATAGTACCTAATTATAAAAACTGAGCACTGTAGGACACATTATAAGTATAAAGCATTTCTATTTGTAAAGGATTGAAGAAGTGAAAGTCAAAATAACAGTGTTCTGATTGGAATATTTTTCCCCATGTTTTTCAGTTTAGACAGTTGTGGTCATACCATCAGTACAGAGCTGGGGATCCTCAAAAACATATCTGTCTCCTAAAATTGTGAACCATTAGGGACATGAGGTTGTGCTTTTAAACATTTCAGATTAAAGCCAGTTTTGCCAGAAATGATTGCTCTTAGATATTGGATTAAAACTTTCTTTTTTTTTTTTTTCTGATTTAGACCTGGTACTGAGTCAGGCAACATAGTGTGCTCTCGAGGAGATTCACTGTTGAGCTCTTCACTGTGTGACCTTTTTCTTGGTGCTGTCACTTGAAATAAATATGTATTTATGTAGCATTCTCTATAACGTGAGTTACGTTGCCTTTTGTTTCTATCTGTTCCCACAGGTAACAGTTAACCTCTTCCAGATGCAACACCTGCGGGCTGCCTCCCTCGCGAACAATTTACAGTCTCTCTGTGATGGTGCCAAACTCTATGACCCAGGCCAGGAGTACAGTGAGTTTGTCAGGGCCACGAATTCAGCTGAGGAAGAAAAAGTTGATGGGTGAGAATTAATGTTAGGTGAAATTATTTCAAGGCATAAAACCTTTACTGCTAAGTTTCCTATCTGGTGTCAGGTGATGTTTTTTTCTAACACTGGTAGAATTGACTTTAAAACCTTCTGAATTTTAAAAATATTATTTAAGATGTGACTCACTTAAGAGTAAAGTTTTCCATTTTAACACAGAGCTCAGTTCTTTGAGATTTAGAAATCCTTTGAGAATGGCAAATCATGGTCATATCAATTTCGAATGTCCACAAACTTAACAACCTACATTTTCCACACAGGTTGTACCAGAAGAGTTTAACCATGATATGAAAAATGGACTGTATTTTTGCTATTCTTTTCTGTGTTTCAGCTATAATAAATACAAATGATTAATAAGTTTTATTCACATCTCTTTTAAGAAGTTCAACAGTATAATATGGTTTGTTCCTAATATTTAGTTAATTTAATTACTCTGTTCATTAAATTAACAGATTTTCCTGAAAATAGAATAAAGTAGTCATGCTTCTGAATGATGAGTTTTATTTGGGTTTTCTTAGGAATGTAAATAAACAGTTAACAAATACCCCTCACACTTCTGGATATGGACCTTCCGACTCTTTAGAAGATGTTGTGCGCCTTCCTGACAACTCTAATAAGATTGAAGAGGACAGATGCTCTAACAGTGCAGACATATCAGGTAGTGTTTCACATTAAAGAGAGCACTAATTTATGAAAGATCAAATTGTTTAAATGTGATCATTACATGAATTGCAGCTCTGGAATTTAAAAATCAGGCCTTGAATTGTAACCTTATGAGGTTTTATTCACAGTTGTGAGCACTGTGCTTGTCTTACAGTCAGTTGCTTAACACTGTTAAAGAAGTTTGGCTTGCCTCATTTTAAATAATGTCAGTGTTTTGAAACACTTATGAAATTTGTCTGTAGCCAAGTTTGACTTTAAATATTCTTTTCTTAAAGGTCCTTCTTTTATAAGGTCATGGACATTTGGAATGTTTAGTGATTCTGAGAGCACTGGAGGAAGCAGTGAATCTAGATCTCTGGATTCTGAATCTATAAGTCCAGGTACATAAGTATTTAAGTCTAGAGTGAAAATTCAATGACAGATTAAAATTTTCCTTTTGGGGGATACTTTTAACTACCTTTTTTTCTTTTTTTAAAATTGACGTATGGTTGATTTACAATATTATGTTAGTTTTAAGTGTACAGCAAAGTGATTAGGTTATACATATATTTATGTATATATCTATATACTTTTTTGATTCCTTTCAATTATAGTTTAGTACAAGATAATATAGTTCCCTGTGCTATATAGTAAATCCTTGTTGTTTATAACTATCTTATTTTTATAATGAACTGTCTCATAGAGAGGGGTTTGTACATATATGTGTACAGTTTAAATAAAAATAATAGAACAAACCCTTATATATTCAACACCTAGCCTAAGAAATAAACCATTATTAGTATATTAGAAGGCCCCTATGTATACCTCCTTGATAACCTTGCTCTGTCACCCCCCAGATGAGCCATCATCCTGAATTTTGTTAATCTTTCCCTGGCTATTTTAAATGTTTTAGTACTTATATCTAGTTGAGCTTTGCCCACTTTGGAATAGTATGCAGATGAAATCATACTATCCTTTTGTGACTTCTTTCATGCATTTTTTTTGAGATTCATATTGATATGAGAAGCTGTCTTTATTTTATACTTTATACTGTATGCTGTATAGTATTCCATTTTATGAACGTAACTGTGATTATCTGTCTTTTGGATTGTTTTGTAGTTAATCACTATAATGAACTGTACAGTTAACAACAGTTCTTGTGCCTGTGATAATTTCATTTTTTATAAATGTGCTTTAAGGTACTTTGATAGTCTCATGCTCCTTAGAGAGGCAGAATAGATGTTTTGAACCCTCCCTTAGTGGCTTCAAAGAGAATAACTTGCCAGAGATAATACAGCTAGCAAGAGAAGGTGTCACTTGAACCCTTGAGATTATTACTTTCGATGTTCTTTCTCCTCTGCTTTTCTACCAGAGACTTCCCCCAGTCTTGTTCTTCCTGGCTAAGTTTCTTTCTCCTAAGATTTTGGCACTGCAGGAGATAAGTTAGGATTTAACCTACCTCAGAGTCCAAGGCTTTGTTTTTTTTTCTGGTGTTCTACATATTACAGAAATTTTATTCATGTAAATAAAGCCCTTGAATTTAAAGTCAGAAATGACTTCCATGCCGTACTGGGGTTTATAGGCAGATTGTCAGCAACTACTTTGAGTCCTACTTTAAAATTATTGCTGTTCAGGGACACTCTGGAGATGCAGTCCTAAATATTTAACTGAATATTTGTAATTAGCTTTGTAAAAACAGAGTGGTTCTAGCTATCCCCAGAAATTAAGAGACAGTCTAGAGCCAGCTCTAAATTATTTGGAATCCTGTAAGACTTCATGTGGTAAAGACAAAAATTTGGAAACTGGTCGCATGATAAATGGGTGAAGATTGAGGTATGCATAGCCTGGGAAAGAGGAAACCTGGGGACGTGACAGCTGTTCTCAGACATTGAAGTGTAAAAGGGTGAGAGTCAGAGTGCTTGTTTGCTCCTTTAGGGAGACATGTGACCAAGAGCTGGGATTTATAGGTGGCAGGTTTCTGCTCAGCAATACAAGGAAGTCATTTTACAGTTAGAATAGTTCTAAAATGAGCAAGCATGTGGTCTCATGATTTCTTAGTCATTGGAGGACACATTCAAAACAAAAACTAGATGACCACCTTTTAAGCATAGTTTGAAGGCAGGGGGAATCTTTTGGGAGAGATGTGGTTTAAATAATTTGTAAAGCCCTTTCTAACTATGAACCTAAGACTGTTAAGGGCTTGAGTAAGTGTAACCTTCCACTTAGACACAGCCCTGTGTGTAATATCAGCAGGGAGCAAATAAACCTCATTACCTGGTCAGGCTGCTTCCAAACATGCTTTGAGACACATGGCAGAGTCCTTGGCTGACAGCTTGTATCCCATGCTCCGCTCCCTGCCAGGATCATTGGTCCTGGTTCCTGGTCTTCTGTCTTACTGGCAACATAAATGTGACGGTACTATTGTATTGCTATATTTGCAGATTTTTGTTTATTTTAGAAAGCTTTAGGTTACATTGTAAGTATTTCTTTATCATTTAATTCAACAAGCATTTAATGACAACTTTACCATTGCGCCAGCTATTCTGTCAGACATTAGATATAAGACTTGAATAGAAAAAACTCCCTGTCCTTGAGTTTATAATCTCTGGCACTTACTATCAGAAGTTGACAGTAAGGTTCATTGGGATGTGTGATCCTCAATTTTAAATTTATTTGGAAAAGTCAGATTTGGCTCAATTCTCTTTTGTTCCCAAGAGTATCACAATCCCCTGCATCCAAAGTCTGTGAATGGAAGCAAATGTTTACATTGTAGCTAATATAATAATATGACTTGCGTTATTCAAAAAATGTTGTCACTACCCATTTCTTAAATTCTACAATGGATTTTCTTTTAGGAGACTTCCATCGAAAACTTCCACGAACTCCATCTAGTGGAACCATGTCTTCTGCAGATGATCTGGATGAAAGAGAGCCACCTTCCCCTTCAGAAGCTGGTATTACACTCACCTGAATCAAGTTTCCACTAAACCAGTTGAATCAGTAGCATTGCATGATATTAGGGAAAAAATAGTATGATTTAAAGAATTCCTTTACTGTGTATTTAAAAAAAAGGCATTATGGTGACTTAAATATATCCCAACAAATTATGTACAAGTATGGGTTGATAATGTATTAATCAAATGTTACAAGTGAAAATATAAGAATAAATAGCAAAACCACTGGAGCCAAAATGTATTAGCATGTTGATAAAATAGGCTAGATATTTTGGTCTTTCATAAATCTAATAGTGACTTAATTGTTCAGAGTGTTGCAATACATGAGACATTCTAGTCATGAGAATTTCTATATGAGAAAAGCCTCTTCAAAAGAAATAGTGTAAGAAGCTAGGCGGGAAAAGTAAATACATGTACTTCTTGAGGGTGGGGAAAGTTGTGGATGCTGAAGGGTATAAAAGGGAAGTCACGTTAATGGCTTCATTTGAGACCTCCAGATACCTGGAGGTCTGGTATCATTTTCTTAAACAGTATAAGAACATCTGACCTCTGGTAGGATTTTTTTTTTTTTTTTTTTTTTTTTTGGGCTGCGTTGGGTCTTTGTTGCTGCGCGCAGGCTTTCTCTAGTTGCGGCGAGCGGGGTCCACTCCTCGTTGCGGTGCACAGGCTTCTCACTGCGGTGGCCTCTCTTGCTGCAGAGCACGGGCTCTAGGCGCGTGGGCTTTAGTAGTTGCGGCTTGCAGACTCTAGAGCGCAGGCTCAGCAGCTGTGGCTCACGGGCTCAGCTGCTCCGTGGCATGTGGGATCCTCCCGGACCAGGGCTCGAACCTGTGTCCCCTGCATTGCCAGGCGGACTCTCAACCACTGCGCCACCAGGGGAGTCCTCTGGTAGGATATTGATAGATAGCTAGCTAGTATTACTTATAATTTTGTAATGAATTGAGAATAGCTTTAACGCAAATAATGCTGACACACTAACCTCATATAGCTAGTTTTATTCCAAGCTTTCATAGGGTCATTTTCTAAGAATGTAATGCCACCTGAGTAATAAAGGACATGTTAATAACTGTAAATTTGCTGATTCTGGAAACATTATGCCATGCTATTTTAGAAGTATCTTATTGGTCTGATGGTGATTTTTACTCGTAGCTTAAATGTTTGATATATGTGTGCCTTGTAAGAGATCTATAAGTTGGATGCTTATTTTGTTATTATAGTAAGAGCTTTTTGTAATCTTATTTAAAGATTTTTTAAAATGTAGTATCATACGGTATACTTTTTCTGTAGTCTTACAATTCTTACATACTATTCTACTTCTGTTACAAGGACCCAATTCCCTCGGAACATTTAAGAAAACTTTGATGTCAAAGGCAGCTCTGACTCACAAGTTTCGCAAACTGAGATCCCCCACGAAGTGCAGGGACTGTGAAGGCATTGTGGTATTCCAGGGTGTTGAATGTGAAGAGGTAAGATCTTTCTGGAATTACATTAGCCCTTTTATGCTTTTTGCTTTGAGCAATGCTTTTTGTTATTAATTTTACCAATTAGGATCTTTTGCAAATGTATTTTTAATAAATTGAACCACGGTGTATTTTCTATAATTTTATATTTCATTTTGCTAGTAAATGTATTTCAAACACCACAAGTAATACCTTTTAAACTCATTTTTGTTCTGTTACCACTCTACTTGTAGTTCATCCAGTTGTGAATAGTTTTAAGGTGAGTTAACCATTTTAGACTTTGATTTTCTTGTAGTGTCTCCTTGTTTGTCACCGAAAGTGTTTGGAAAATTTAGTCATCATCTGTGGTCATCAGAAACTTCTGGGGAAAATACACTTATTTGGAGCAGAATTCACACAAGTTGCAAAAAAGGAACCAGATGGCATCCCTTTTGTACTCAAAATATGTGCCTCAGAGATTGAAAATAGAGCCTTGTGTCTACAGGTATATTATAACTTTTAAAATTAAAAATTTTTAAATGTAAATGTGATTTGTTCTAATGATAAGGAGACATTAAAGGAGAACAATGCTCTCAGTCTTTACTAAATAACTGAATTTATTCAGATTTATTTGGAAATATTACCTCATTTGGTCCTAGTTTTTTCCTATAATATTTAGAATTGAAGTAGACATTAAGTATATTTAGAGGTCTGCATTTAATCATTTGTACTAAAGCAGAATTTTTCAAAATTTTTTCTTCTCAAGGGAATTTATCGTGTATGTGGAAACAAAATAAAAACTGAAAAACTGTGTCAAGCATTGGAAAATGGAATGCACTTGGTAGACATTTCAGAATTTAGTTCACATGACATCTGTGATGTCTTGAAATTATACCTTCGACAGGTAAAGTTTTTAGCCTTGAAATTTACCATTAAATAGAGCAAAAATATAATTTGCGGTTTGCTGATAACGTTTGCCACACATATTTTTTTCATTGACGTAGACCATGTTAATATCTTTCCAATTATTAATGTACAGATCAAAGAATGTATAAAATATATGTACAATTTAAAGACCCATAATAGTAAAAGCTCATTTTCCATCACCTAGCTTAAGGAAATAAAATATCACTATACCTTATAGAAGGCCCCTGTATGCCCCTCCCCAGTTGTAGCCCACAGCTCTACCCAGTGGTCTTTCCTAACCATGTTAATACCTCCCTCTCTTTTCTTAATAGTTTTAATACCTGTTGTATATTCCTAAACAATATATCATTAAATTCTAGAAAACTGAGTAGAAAGCATAAATCTAGCTGTTCAAGAAAAGTCTACCATTCACACTGTTATATGAAAAATTCAGCCAGTAGAACAGTGTCTGGGTCATAGTTTGGCTTCACTTTCATAGATATTTTAAAATAACTATTGTGGGAAGTTAGTAGTCAAGGTGTGAATGCATTCAGGGAACATGAAGTTCACCATAGTTAGGGGGCAGGGCTATCCTATAAGCTAGGTGCTGGAAATTCAGCAGGAATGTGGTTGGGAGTGGACTTGCTCTATATTTTCTCTTTCTTTGCTCACTCTTGCACCTGCATGTTATAGGAGTAGGTCTGAAGAAAACGCCTCTGTGGGTGAAGTAAGTGGCCGTAGTGGCTCAGGCAGCAGTTCCTGGAAGGGTTACAGGAACAACCAGCACATTGTCATGATAAGCCAAGTACAAAAGATCTGGGACAAGCCCAGCTGCATTCTGTCCTTGGGTGAAGCTCTCTGTCCTTGGGTGAAAGTAAAGAGACAGTTACAGAGAGCATAGTGATGATGGTCCTCATTGTGTCCATCTCAGGAGCTTTGTTCTTCATCTGGGCCCTTTTTAATATGGTGAAGAGCTGTTATCCTGGGATCTCTCTTCTCTACCCTCTTCTGTGAGGGAACACCTGTCTTCTGTGTCATGTCTTCCTGTTTTTTATTTATTGTCCTGTTTTGGTCATGCCCATCTTTGAGCAAGGTGGAATAAGAGTAAATATTTGAAACTGTTTGATCTGTAAATGTATTTATTCTGCTTTCTTGAATGGGAATACTGTGAAAGTTTATAGTATTGTAGGCTGAAAATTATTTTTCTTCAGAAATTTGAAGGTGTTTTTTAATTCTCTTTGAAGCCTGAAATCCTTCTCATTCCTGATTCTTTTTATGTGGCCTATTGTTTTCTCTCTGAAAGCCTGTAGAATCTTCTTTTTCTCTCCATTATCCTAAAATTTCAGTGTATGCCTTGATGTGGGTGTATTTTCATCCATGGTTTCAGGCAGTCCACAAGCTCTGTCATTCTGCTTACTTGTCCTTTAGTTCTTGGAACTTTAATTTTCTTGCTCATTTCCTCCTCTCTATTTTCTTTCTGGAACTTATATTTGGATACTTAACAACTGCACTGGTTCTCTAGTTTCCTTCCCTTTTCCCTATTTTCATTTGTTTTTGTTTTCTTTTAACACCTTCTAAGAAACTTCCTCAGCTTTTTCTTCCATTCCTACTATAAACTATTTTATTTCTGAGATCATCTTTTAAATTCCAAGAATTCTGGTTTTCTGTCCCTTTTATAGCATTCTTTTTAAACTTGAATGCAGCATCTCCTCTACCTGAAATATTCGTAGCTTTTTTTAAAGAGGATTCTTTCCTCTGCTTAGCTTCTAGCCCCATCCAATAGAAATATAATGTGAGCCCTATATATAATATTAAATTATCTAGTAGCCACATAAAAAGAAACAGGTGAAGTTAATTTTAATATTTTATTCAACATATTGAAAATATTATCTGAACATCTAATCAATATGCTTAAATTATTAGTGAAACATTTACCTTTTTGGCCCTGACCCTTAGAAATATGGTATATACTTTTTTTGTGTGTGTGTGGTACGCGGGCCTCTCACTGTTGTGGCCTCTCCCGCTGCGGAGCACAGGCTCCGGACGCGCAGGCTCAGTGGCCATGGCTCACGGGCCCAGCCGCTCCGCGGCGTGTGGGATCTTCCCGGACCGGGGCACGAACCCGCGTCTCCTGCATCAGCAGGCGGACTCTCAACCACTGCGCCACCAGGGAAGCCCCTGGTATATACTTTTCATCTAGAGCACATGTCAGTTTGGAGCAGCCACCTTGCCACTGCTCAGTAGCTGTATGTGGATAGTGGCCACGATATTGACAGCACAGTTGTAGACCTTCAAGTTGATTTTTTTCCTACTTATTTTGACTCTGTCTTCCATAGTTGTCTCCTTAAAATTAAAGCTTTGGGAACTGAAATCTATCCAGAAGCTCTTGAATACATGAAGGCTTTGAAGATTTTGAGCTTTACTGTAGTGTTATCTAGGAGAGCTGTTTGGGAAGTACTTGAGGTCTGTATCTCTAGTTCTCTGCTCTTGGGCTGGTCTGATACCCCAGAGAAAGGTCCTTCCCTGCCTACAGGTATGGTTCCAGAACTCTGGGAGCCATGTTAGGTCAGAAGCTCCAGGATCTCTGCATTCAGCAGGCATACAGTCATTAAATCCTTATTTTAAGATAGTTGCCCACCTGTTCCTTGTGCTTGGCATTGCCCGTCCAGAGACCCTCTGTTTCACACTGCCCAGAGAAGAAATCCCCAGACTTCTGAGGTTGCTCAGGAGCATGGAGTGGAGACAAGGATCTAAAAATCTAATTCTGTTCAGATAGCTCACCCTTCCCCGAGATCAGAGGACCTAGTCTGACAATCCCTGAGTCTCCTTAGGATCCGCTAAATCATGTTGGTTCTCAAGTTTGGAATTTCAGCTTTCTCAGGAGTGCTAAGTCAGCACTTGTTCATCTCCTCTTCAGCTTGTGAAATGTTACTTTTGTCCCCATTCCTGTTCTTCCAGTCCTGTAAGCTTAACTGTATTTCAGTGGGGTTGTAGGAGGGAAAGAAATTAGGTACAAATGTTGGATGTGCCACGTTAGCCCAGGAAACTATTGATATCTCTTCAATCACATTTTATAGGATTCTCAACTGAGAAGTGGAAACAGTGTCTTTGAATGACTTTTAATCTCATAATGAATCATCCTTTATTTCTTTTAGTCAGTGGAGGAGAGGAAATAAGTGAGGTCCAATACTATCAGCTCTCATTTTATCCTAGGAATACTATGGGACCAAAGCTTTAGTGTGGGAAGCCATGCTCAATTCTTACAGTGTTAAGAGAGCAGCCTTTATTTACTCATTACCATGTGGTAAATCTGAAGCTCCAAGAGTGACCAAGATGGTAGAGGTAGAAATTAATCTCAAGGCTTCCCCTCTCTGGGAACAGAAGGGGAAACTGGAGAAGTGGTGCCTACCTCACCACAGATGTTGTAGGACATCAGCTAGCCAGAGAGATGCTGTATTTTCCATCGCTGGGCAGTGGAATCATTGAAATCAGTTATGCCAGTAGACAGATCAAGGTGGTATGCCCATTGACAGTTTGAGAGAGGAACTTTTTTTGACCTACTTATGGCAATTCAAGTGGTATTTAAAAATTGGATAACAAAATGTTGACAGTTTCTTTCTCGTAAGTCATATTGTCTTTTGCTAATCTTCAATGTGGCCCGAGTAAAACACAAACACCCTATAGCTTTTTGTTCTCTCTCTCCCCCATACCAACAGAAAATGAGCTTTTTCTAATTAATTTGACTTATATTGTATATTATCCTGGGTTTGTTTTAATAAAATGGTTGAAGATCGTGCTAACTTTGGGGCAGTCATGAATGTAATTGGTATAGCATATCTATCAGAGTTTTAAAATCATATCATGTGGCTTTAGGTTTAGAGTTTTACTGATTACCAGTTAATTCATTTTTAATATAGGTATAATGTATGGTGATATCGGATTCACTTTATAGATCACATCTAGCAAAGATATGTACATTTCTTTTTTTTCTTGTTCTTGGGTGTAATTTTTTTCTTCTAGTTGTATTGAGATATAATTGACTACAGCACTGTATAAGGTTAAGGTGTGCAGCACAACGATTTGACTTACATACATCATGAAATGATTATCACAGTAAGTTTAATGACCATCCATCATCTCATACAGATACAAAATTAAAGAAATAGAAAAATATTTTTCCTTGTGATGAGACATGTACATTTCTAAATGTGATTGACCTTAAGTCTTGCTACTCTAAAAAGAACATGCTAAACCACTCAGTAGCTATTCAGTAGGTTATTAACAGGGAAAAAATGGACAGAATGATATTTCTAATGTAATTTTATTTCTTTAGCTACCAGAACCATTTATTTTATTCCGATTGTACAAGGAATTTATAGACCTTGCAGTAGAGATCCAACATGTAAATGAAGAACAAGAGATGAAAAAGGATAATCCTGAGGACAAAAAATGTCCAAATACGTGTATAGAAATAAACCGAATTCTTCTAAAAAGCAAGGATCTTCTAAGACAATTGCCAGCATCAAATTTTAACAGCCTTCATTACCTCATAGTTCATCTCAAGCGGTAAGAATTTGAATAAGACCGACATTGATTAGTGGGTGGATAATTGATCAGTTTTTTGGTTTTGCTTTTATGGGTTTTTTTAAAATTGTGGTAAAATACACATATAAATTTACCATTTTAGCCATTTTTAAGTGTACAGTTCAGTAGTATTAAGTACATTCACACTCTTGTGGTATTGTTTTTACATTGAATGTTTCATTTCTAATATGTGTTAGGGAAAGAGAGACATTGAATATATGCTCATGCAGCCAACATCTTTCCCTCAGATGCCACTTGTATGCCAGGCTGGGGAAATTAGGACGCAAATATAAGGTTTCTGTCATCCGTTGTGCTTGTCAGCTTGAGGGGCAGACCTGCACACAAGTGCAGTGCAGCATCATTCTTGTTCTGACGGAACTTTGCTCAACATAGAGTGGAAGATGGGGGAGGGGGTCGTGAATCAGAGAAGGTAACCCTGAGCCAGACTTGAAGAACTGAGTAATGGTTTGGTGACAGAGAATGTACAAAAGAGCATTCCAGGCAGAGGGTAATAGACACAGAGACACAAGAGATCATTTTGCTTTTGAGGACGTTTAAGTAATTTGGTTAGGCCAGGATATAGCAAGCAGTAGCACAAAGTGAGCTGGAGGAGTCCTGGTAAAGTCATACATACCTGGCAGATGAGTTGACTGTCTTCTTTCTGTACTCACTAAAGAATTTTAAGCCAGGAATTTAACATGCTCAGGTTTGCCTATTAGATCTTTACGGTAGCAATATGGAGAATAGGTTGGAGGGGAGATATTTACTTCAGTTCGGATCTCTTTGAATAGCCAGAGAAATAAAAGGTGATGAGAGCTTGAAGTAAGGTCAGAGCACTAGGATTGGCAATAAAGCAGAGAGATCTTTAGGCTCAACTAGGCTTAAAGACTAGCAGTGAGATAGAAAGTTTCCAGTATATGGACCTGGGAGGGTATAATATATATTTACTAAGGTGGGAGCAGCTTTTAGGGGTGTTTTTTAATTTCTGCTGGTAAAACTGTACTGGTTCCTTCTGCTTACTTATATTTAATCCTAATACTGTGAAACCCAACTTGGTGTGTGGTCAGTATTTAAGCAAATAAATATATCCTTTCCCTAGACTTCCACAGCCCATTTTTCCTCCACCCTTCCCAGCTCATAGTAAACTACTGTAAATCTAATACAGCCTTATGTGTTCTGCATCACAGAGTTGTAGATCATGCAGAAGAAAACAAAATGAACTCCAGAAACTTGGGGGTGATATTTGGACCAAGTCTCATTAGGCCAAGGCCCACAGCTGCTCCTATCACCATCTCCTCTCTTGCTGACTATTCAAATCAAGCGCGGTTGGTGGAGTTCCTCATTACCTACTCACAGAAGATCTTCGATGGGTCCCTACAGCCACAAGATATAGCTGTGTGTAGTGCAGGTGGTGGTGCACCTCAGGTTGACCAAGGCTATCTTCCGAAGCCTCTGTTATCACCAGAAGAAAGAGATCCAGAACATTCTACGAAGTCACTGTTTTTCTCTTCAAAGGAAGTGAGTTTTGCTCTTTTGGAATTGTGTTGGAACTTTGTAATGTTTACGTTATTAATAAGAATCTTTGAACTGTTTATTTTGAGGTGTGTTTTGCTTCTTCAAGTTTAAAAATTTTCTTCCATCGACAGGATATCCATACTGCAGATAGTGAAAGCAAGAGTTTTGAATCCACTGCATCATTTGAGGAATCAGAACGGAAGCAAAATGCATTCGAAAAATGTGATGCATGTCTCATTGGTGAGTGGCCATGTAAAATGCATATTTGCTGGCTTAAAACTGTCCCAATAAACCATGATTAAAAACCAAGGTGAGTGGCGTTAAGAGAAGTCAGAGAAAGAAGCTTCGTTAGTAAGTACATCTTTGCCAGCCACTAAGAAAGTTGCTTTCATTCTTTACAATAGCCCTTCTTATAAAAAGACATCTTGGAGTTCGAAGGTGTGTTTTGTGTTCTGAAAACTTTTTTTATTTTTATTTTTGCCATTAATCAAAGTCAAGGCAGAAATCTGGTAAGCAGTATGATGATTCATTAGCATCTTCTATTACTATAGATCATTGTATTAATCTCATTACTCATAAGGTGTCAACTGGACTCCTAAAATTCAAAAAATTTAGACTCAAAAAAACCTCTAAAATTTTTTTCAAATGCCTTTTCCTGTTGCCTGCCTGTAACACATTAAGCACACTTATGTGTATATCTTTTTAATTTCCTTGACTGTAATCATTTTATTCACTGGTAATTTTAGTTTCAGTGATAGCTACCAAGCTATTCATTTGTGGAAAGGCTTCCACTTGTTACTGTAATTCTGTACATCACTAGAGCTAACTTGCAGTTTTTTTAAGTGCAGCCATATATTTTAAATTTGAGTGTAATGAAGTATTAGTGATCACAGCCTGACAGGTCCAAAAAAAAGTAAGGGAGCTAACATTCATTAAGTACCTGCCTACTCTGTGCTAAGCACTGTGCTTATTGTTTGATTCCATTTATCTGATTTTATCTTTGGAACAATTCTGTGCTGTAAATAGGTAGTAATAGCCCTGTTCAACCCATAGCCTAATAGTCTGAGAGAGGTTAAATAATGTCAGAGGTCATGCCCCTAATAAATTGTTCAGTATTTGGACCTGTGTCTGTGATTATTTCACTATTCGGTGAGCTAGGGCTCCCAATTAGGAATAGTAATAAAAATAAATGTCATTTTTCAAGGGCTAACTGTATACCAGATAAATAAGCACTTTTCATGGTTAGATCTTTTAGGCCACATATAATCATAGGTAAAATTATGATTCCTTTTGACAGATGAAGACACGGAGGGGCAGTGAGATTGCCTTGCCTAGTGCAGAAGGGGTAGAGCTGAGTTAAACCTGGCAGGTGGGCTTCAGAGTCTGCACTCTTCCCCATTACACTCAAGTTTTTTCCCTTAGAACTTAAGAATGCACTTTGGTGCCTACAGCCTGACCAGAGTGTGTCAGGTCCCTTAGGGTGTTTTATACACATGGGGAAGCACCTGGGAAATCAAAACAAGAGAGCACTGCCCTGGAAGCCCAGAGAAGAGAGGTCCACAGTCTCAGGTAAGGAGAAAGGTCAGATGAGGTAAGGACTGTGAAGTCATTCTGATGGGCTACTGTTTGCAGACCGCTGCCCAAAAGAGGAGCATGAGCAGAAGGCTGGAACTTATCAGAAATGGGAATATTTTAGGGGAGATGCTACAAAAAAGGATAGGGTCTGAAGGAGTTCAGGGTCCCAGTTTTGATAGGAAAGAGAAGAAACTACGTCTGGGAGTAAACAGCAAATAGGGAGAATGGCATTTTTTACTTAAAACTATTCAACCTTGATCAGGCAGGATGAATATTATAGTCAATTTATTAGTTGATCACATGAGGGCATCTAAGGCATTTAATAAGATATGCTCTCACTGGGGGTTGAATGTAACTGAAAAGCAGATTGAGTTGGCAAAAGCCTTAGGATTCAGGGCATACTTAACATTTGGTTGGCATGTAAATTGGTGTCACTTTTCTGAGGGTAACACACCAATATCTGCCTGTTGAAATCGTGACAACCCTTTCAGCCAGCAAATACTTGTTCATATGCAGCACATAAGAGAAGCCACATCAGCAAGTGTGTTTTTTTTCACTAACCTGCAGTGAATTTTGTAGCTGTTTATTGTATTGATTTAAATAAATATGGAATTCTAACATTTTAATTCAAAGTGTACCTTTAATATTTTATGAGTATTTTACTCCTCTGCCTAGAGAATAACTTGGAAAAAATATATGAAGACCCTTGTTTTGAGAGGGTGTTCATCTATAACTCATTTAGACTCTCTTGTTAACTACGTGCCATAAAGTTTGATTTTTAAATGAATCTTTTCCTTTTTCAGACAACAAAGTGCGTTTGCTTGTAGACCAAGAGCTTGAATCAGCATCACAAAAGATGGAAGATGTTTGCAAAACCTCCAAGCTGCCTACTCTGAAGTCTGATAGGGAAATAAATGGTGTCGAGAGGCATACTCCAAGGACCAAGATTAGACCTGTAAGTTTGCCTGTAGACAGACTACTACTTCTTGCAAGCTCTCCTAATGAGAGAAATGGCAGAAATATGGGAAATGTAAATTCAGACAAGTTTTTCAAGACTCCTACCTTTGAAGGAGTTAATAGAAAAGACACCCCAACTATTGTCTGTTCCAAATTTGATGGCTTTGATCAGCAACCTCTACAGAAAACTCGGGAGAAACAGTATGAACAAATTGACCTGACTGCAAAGACTGCAGTGATTGTGCCCAGTGCATTCCAGGAAAGAGAAGTGTCAGTGAGCACCAGGAGTGGTGGGGACCACCCAGTCAGCACCACCAGTAAGCCATACACAGAATCCATCAGGTCAGCCAGACAGGTGTCAGAGAGACGGTCTTCTGACTCCTGCGCTCCTGCTCCTGTCAGAGCACCCAGAACACTGCAGCCCCAGCACTGGACCACGTTTTATAAACCACCTGCTCCTGCTGCTATTGGGAGAGGGGATGAGGAGAAATCTGTGACATCCTCTGCAGCTGTGCCCCCTTGCACAACTCATGCTCCCCAGGAGCACACGCTGAAATCAGTTCCAGGTTGTGAAAATGCGTCAGCTGGTCCCGTGCAGCCGGTTAGCAAGGCTAAAGAGAAGGCTGAAGAGCGTGACTCACCTGGTATACATCCAGCATGTCAGAGACCGAGGCTAAAACGAATGCAGCAGTTTGAAGACCTTGAAGATGAAATCCCACAGTTTGTGTAGGGCTGTCAGAATTCAGTTTTTCTTTTTTTGTTTTGTTGTTTTGTGGTGTTGTATTTGTTTTCTGGAAGAAATTTTTGACAGGGCCTCTCTTGTATAGGATTGCCAAATCATGGATTTTGTTTTTTGTCATTGTGTTGTGTTATCCTGTGTTGGTTATATTGAATGACAGAATGTTTTGATAGGGCCCCATCTGTGCCTCACTGGAATTATGTGTATTTTTGAAGTTGTGAATAAATAGATAGACTCATGTTTTTTAAAGTTCAGTTGATTTCCCATAGTATGATCCATTTAAGTGCATCCCTAATATATGATATAGCTCTCAACTAATAGGTGCAATTGAGGAAATCAGCTTTATTTTTTTGAAATGAAACTACATGCTTATTTATAAACGGAATGTTTCCGAGTGCAGGTGCCTGAAAGATCTTTGTTTGGTATGATTGTTTTTTCACACAATTTTATAGTGTATCTTTGACCATTTGTGCTTTTATGGTATGTGTGTAACCTTTTATTTTTCAATTGGCGAGTCACTTAACTTTTTCATATTTGCGTAATGGCCAAAAGGCTTGCAAATCTGTATTTAATTGCATTTTAATTAATTGCCAGATTTTACACGTGATAGGCAGTTGAATTGTACAAAGAAAATGCACTTAAACATGTTTCTAAATTGTATAGTTCAGTCATGTCTTATTTGGTTTTAGCTATTATACATTTAATAATTTTCACTTCTCGGCTTTGTTCTGCATAAACTTTTGTTGTTCAACAGTTCTGAACCTTTTGGTATTTTATATAATAGTCCAAAACAGTGTTTTAAAATTCAGTGCCTTTCCTTTTAATATTGTCTGGGATTTTCTTTTAAAAAAAAACCCTTTCTTTTGTATGAAGTGTTTTCACTTATGAATAATTTTATGTACTTTTTCTACCTGAGTTTATAACCATTGACAATGTATGTTTCATCTGAATCATACAAAGATTTATTTAAGTTGATTCTAAGTATAATTCATTGTTTGGCATTTGAGAGGAAGTATAGATGATTGGATATATTTCATTTATAAAATTCCCAGTTTTTAGAACTAGTATAGTTCTGTTATTTTCTTGATTTTGTCATTTTGTGTAAAATAGGATATAAAAGGGACAAAAAAATAAAATAGCCTCTTTTTATATGTGTGAATTATATTTGTAACAAATGCTTTTGTATGACCATGTTATACTTGATAAAAAATATATATATTAACCTGTTAAATTATTTCAAGTTCTTGTGGTTTCTCTGAAATTGTTGTCTCTTAGGGTGTGAGACTTTAAGGTTTATTAACCATTGGCTTAGTGGTCAGCACTTGGGGCTCATATGTCCCTTGACTACAACATGAAACTCATTTTATGGGAAGTTGTTCTATAGTTCTATATGACATTAAGGACTAGGAAGAAAGAATAACCCATCTTTTTGTACTGGAGCCTTGTTTTTAGTCCTCATTGTAAAAAATATAAAAGAATTGTATTGGTATGAAAACCTAAAAAGAAAATAAGAGCCAACATTGATTGACCCCTTTCTGCGTGCCATGAACTCTGCTAAGTTCCACATAAATTATTTCAAGTTTACAGCAGCCTATAATGGGTAGGTAAGTACTTTATTATTCCTGTGTTATGGATAAGGAAACTGACAATTAAATAATGTGCTCTAGGTTCCACAGGTGTAGCAGTTGGAATCAAGTCTAAAACACAGGGCTGCCAGATTCTGATGGTTGACCATAATGTTTCTTCGGGTTTTAAGTAAAAATAAAAGACACATTTTTCATTTTCACCAAGGACTTTATTGAACACGTATTCACTGTTTTGTACCACTACCTTCTTCCATTTTTCAGGCAACTTCATAATTACATCTTCCCAAAACGTTTTATCTTTTTGAGCAAAGAACTGTTCCAGGTGCCTTTTACAGTCTTCCAGGGAATTGAAATGTTTTCCATTAAGAGAACTTTGTAAAGACCAAAATAAATGGAAATCCGAAGGTGCAATGTCTGGTGAATACGGCAGATGAATCAGAACTTCCCAGCCAAGCTATAACAGTTTTTGCCTGGTCATCAAAGAAACATGCAGTCTTGTGTTATCCTGATGAAAGATAATGCGTTTTCTGTTGCCTAATTCCAGATGCTTTTCGTCAAGTGCTGCTTTCAGTTGGTCTAACTGGGAGCAGTACCTGTTGGAATTAATCATTTGCTTTTCCAGAAGGAGCTCATAATAGAGGACTCCCTTCCAATCCCACCATATACACAACATCACCTTCTTTGGATGAAGACAGGCCTTTGGTGCGGTTGGTGGTGGTTCATTTCACTTGCCCCATGATCTCTTCTGTTCCACACTGTTGTACGGTATCCACTTTTCATCACCCGTCACAATTTGTTTTAAAAATTGAATGTTTTCATTATGTTGCAGTAGAGAATCCCATGCAGAAATATGGTCAAGAAGGTTTTTTTCACTTATGTGGAACCCAAGATCAAAGCGATTAACATAGCCAAGCTGGTGCAAATGATTTTCAGTGCTTGATTAGGATATTTTGAGTATGTCGGCTATCTCCCACATGGTATAACGTTGATTGTTCTCAATGTCTCGATTTGATCACTGTCGACTTCAGCTGGTCTACCCGACCATGGAGCATCGTCCAGCGAGAAATCTCCAACACAAAACTTCACAAACCACTTCTGACACATTCAGTCAGTCACAGCACCTTTCCATACACTGCACAAATCTTTTTTTTTGCGTTTCAGTTGCGTTTTTACCTTTCTTGAAATAATAAAGCATAATATGCAGAAAATGTTGCTTTTTTCTTCCATCTTCAATATTAAAATGGGTACACAAAAATTCACCAATTTTGATGTTTTTTTTAAATGCACACTGATATGACAGCTGCCACAATACAATCTAACAAAATTGTTTTGCATATAGTTAAAGACAACTAAGTGCTACTAGAGCCATCTTACGGAAAAAACCGAACAAACTTTTTGGCCAACTCAATAATATCAGGTAGTGTTTAACAATAGAAAATTCACCTTTAAAATTTTTTTATTGTGGTAAAATATGCGTAACATAGAATTTACCATTTTACTAAGTTTTAAGTGTACAGTTCAGTGGCATTAAGTACATTCACGTTGTTCTGCAACCATGACCACTATCCATGTCCAGAACTTTCTCATCATTTCATACTGAAGCTTACAAAATGTATTTTTTTAATTTTTAGACTTTTTATTCCATAATTTCCTCATAATGTACATAGAGTTTTATGTTAGTTTTTAAAAATTTCCCCATAGCATATAAACCCCCAAATTCACGTCTCAACACTAAGTTATCATCTTTATTTTTCTCGTGTGGACAAAGCAAAAATAAGAGTAGGGCACACCACGGGATAAAGTCCTCAGGTAGGATCTCGCTCAGCCTAATCCCAATGGCAACTACTAAGAAAACACATCAAGGCTCTCAAGTCCTTCATCTTCTTTCTAAGGAGCATAAAGCAGAGACATAACACACTGACTCTGGAGAAGTAATGTCATGAGTGAGCTGTTCCTTCTGCCATGCTTGTGTAAGGAGCAGATAGGTCACTGACCTGGGTGTGGAATACCAGCTGGTGACCTTTTTGCCCAGTAGAAAATGTACTTTTAAACTCTTTTAATTTTCTTTTAATCTACTGAGACAACCCAAAGAGTATATCATAATCAGGTGGACTCTGTTTCCCCTCACTTTTTTTTTTTTTTTTTGCAGTACGCGGGCCTATCACTGTTGTGGCCTCTCCCGTTGCGGAGCACAGGCTCCAGAGGCACAGGCTCAGCGGCCATGGCTCACGGGCCCAGCTGCTCTGCAGCATGTGGGATCTTCCTGGACCGGGGCACGAACCCGTGTCCTCTGCATCGGCAGGCGGACTCCCAACCGCTGCGCCACCAAGGAAGCTCTTCCCCTCACTTTTAAACCTCACAAGTGAGAGTTCCACTTCTGGCTCATTTTTGCCTTTAGGGCTCTCTGGCATCTTGTCCAGCTAAAACTGTTAGTCTGTAGATGCTTTCTGGTTTCCTGGGACATTAAGCAAGTATCTCTTGAGATGTTGCTCTTTCCAGAGTACCCACACGTGCCCTGTGCCCCGCTACCCAGTAATGTGGTAGCAGTCATTCTTTAGGAAGTTGTTTTATTTCACATGGAAAGAATGTGAGCCAAGGGAAAGGGCAAAAGTCAGGAGTCCTTTCAGAGCTGCCAGACCACCAGAAACCTTGTGGAAAGCATATTGTTCAGGTTCAGGTTTCCAAGAAGTCATTTGTGAAGGGTTGATCATAACTTCCCTAGATAGGCTTGTTTTACATGCTGAGAACTTAATTAGAATTTATGAGTATTTAAAATTACTTTGAGTGCATCTTAGGCAATGTATTTCTTTTGATACAGACATAAAGAAGATATGATCCTTGTAAGGGACTTGTTGCCTAGAGGTCTCAGAAGCAAATAGAATCATACCTTACCTCTTGATGTGATTTAATTTAAAGATGGTCCATGGCTACACTATTCCCAGCTAACATTATGTCAACGTATTTGTACAACTATAAAAATCTCTTTAAATGGCAGCCATTGTATATTTTTATGACAAGTTATAGTCACCATAATTCTCTGGGTTTTTCTTTCCCAGAGGCAGGAAATTGTTCCTGTGTTGATATGATTATATATGTAGACAATTCAGTAACATCTAGAGTTTAGCAAAGATTCTGCCTTCACAATCAGTACGCAAAAGTCAGTTGTATTTGTGTATAACGGCAACTAACAGAAAATGAATGTTTTCAGAAAGATCTCTTAAACAATATCATAAAAAATTTGAAGTACCTAAGAATAAATCTAACAATATACACACAAGATCCTCATGGAAAAAATTTTAGGCTATCTCAAGAGGCATTTAAGGAGATCTTAAATAAATGGAGTGCTCTGTGTTATATGGATTGGAAGTCACAATATTGTAAATACGTTCATATACCTTATAATTATTTATAGATTCAATGTGATTCCATCCAATATAATTTTTGAACCATTTGAAAGTTTCAGATATGATGCCCCATTAACGCTACTTTAGTGATATTTTCTTAAAACAAGAATACTCCTACATAACCATAGTCTGACCGTCAAAATCAGATTAACATTGACATATGCCATCTAATCCACAGACCACATTCAGGTTTTGCCGATCGCCCCAATAATGTTCCTCTCTGCTCCAGCATCCCAGTCCAGGATGACCTGGTGCATTTTGTTGTCCTGTCTCTTTTCTTCTTCAATCTGGAACAGTTTTTCAGTCTTTTCTTTCATGACCTTGATACTTTTGAAGAGTATAAGCCAAGTACTTTGTAGAATGTCTCTCAGTTTGGGTTTACCTAATGTTTCCTCATGATTAGACTCAGGATACACATTTTTTTACAAAAGTACTACAAAAATGATGTTGTATTCTTTCACTGTATCATATCAGGAAGTGCACCATGTCAAATTGTCCCATTCCTGATGATATTTACTTTGATCACTTGGTTAGGATAGTATCTACTAGGTTTCTCCATTGTAAAGTTAAAAGCACTTTGTGAGGATATTCTTTGAGACTATATGAATGTCCTTTTTCTCAGCAAATTGTCACCAATTAGTTTGAGTACACTAACAGTTCTTGCCTGAATCACTTATTACTATTCTGGTTGTCAAATGGTGAGTCCATCCTTTCTGATGCTTTGATTAATATTCTGCTTGCTGTAAGGAAGAGTAGCCGCTTCTCCACTTGTTCATTTGTTTATTCATCTGTTAGTATGGACTCATGGATTCCTGCTTTATTCGGTAAGTTATAATATATTACTGTCATTTATTTTGATATTGAACTTTTCCCAGACTTGGTCTATGGGAGTCTCAAGCTCACTGCTATGTCCTTTTGACTTTTTTTTTTTTTTTTTTTTTTTTGTGGTACGCGGGCCTCTCACTGTTGTGGCCTCTCCCGTTGCGGAGCACAGGCTCCGGACGCGCAGGCCCAGCGGCCATGGCTCACGGGCCCAGCCGCTCCACGGCATGTGGGATCTTCCCGGACCGGGGCACAAACCCGTGTCCCCTGCCTCGGCAGGCGGACCCTCAACCACTGCACCACCAGGGAAGCCCTTGACTTCTTGAGCTCTTATTTTTGGCACATCAAGGTGTCCCAAGCTTATCTTGTACTTTTCCCTGCCCTAGTCATATTTCCAAGGAACCCTGGTTCCTTTCAATGGATAGTAGTATGTGGAAACAAAGAGCTGAGAAGTACTCATTGCTACTGGCAAGTCATTGGTTTTAAGCACTATTAATGGACAGATTAAAGGAATACATGTGTGTATACACACACACATTCATCTGTATGTATTTCTGTCTATCATATAAATGGAAACCCTTGAGTTCACATTGATACCTTCATTTCTAATTCAAGACTTCATGGTTTAATCTAGTCTTTCCCTTTCTATACATGTAACTCCTTTCTCTCATAGTGAGAAACCTGACTCCTATAATCCTAAATACATTATTTGCTTACTTTTCATGTTCCAACCTCCTGACAGTACCAGCTGCTGCATTAGCCCACTAGCCCTAGGTATATCAGATAAGGCCTCAGCCATTGCTGCACTGGTCCTGACCACACTAACACGCCACTCAAACCCCTAGCCTCATCCACAAGGAAGACCAGGCCAGCAGAATCCTTGACCCCAGTGATGTCAACACTGACCATGCCATTTTAATCCTAGATCCTGGTCATCTGGCTGAATTGACCCCAACCTGAAGGGAGGGAAGGGGCGAATTCATGATCTTTTGATAAAGAGCAACTATTAAATATTTGTTTATTGAATTTCCTAGGAAAAGTTTAAAAATGAGTGATCATACACACTTATCAGAAATGTCTAAACCTGGATGTATTTATGAAATATATAGAAAGTTTTAAATTATGATTTCTCTCCTTTTTTGTCTCAGCTCTAATACTTGCAAGTAATTTAAAATTATTATTGATATTTCTTGTAATAACTAAACCATATCACATATTATGCTATTCTTTAATGTCTTTACAATCAACCGGTTTAATTACTCAGCATATATTAAATTAGCATACTTTTCAGAGGACAGAGTGAAAGAGACTAATTGTCCATGTTTCTGAGTTACAAGTTTTATTTGGGTTCTTTGTCAGCTTTAAGTAAACAACAAATAAATAATAGCCATATATCACATGGAAACCAGTCTTCATGGTCCTGCCCACTCAGTATGAGATATCCTATCTTCCTTATAGTGCTGAAAAAATTGGAAAGAAGAGATGGTGTAGCAGTGTGAATAGACCAGTGAGCTTTCTGTTGTCTAGGGAGTGCTGATTAATAAGTGAATGTGGCCCGAAATTTAAAAATCAGGACATAGACTATGTGTGGTAAGATCTTACAACTGTAGGCACAGAGCCTGGCGAATAATAGCTGCTCTCTGCTAAATTAATTATCTACATCTCATTTCACTTTACATCAGAAATTTGCTTTTTGAGATGTACTTCCAATGAAAGCAAAACTTTTTTATGTCCAACTATTTTCTTCAAAGTTGTGAGAGTTCATCCAGTCAATTGCCAGTCAAATCAGAATGTGTCGTGATTAAACACAGGAGAAAGCAGTGAATCTATGAATTCTCCATCTACAAGTGTAGATATATAATTAATAGTTCAGATTTAGTGAGAGTTTTAAATGATTTTTTTGTTTTAATTGACTCATAAATGCAGAAGTGTGTATATGGGTACATGTAGCATATAAAGAATGATTATAAAATGAACTCCCATTAACCCTCAATCCCCTTAATAGAATGTTAAGAAGCCACCAGAGCCCCCTCCCTGATCACATGACTGTCTCTCCCTCTCCCCTTCCAGGTGTAACCTCCTTCTTGAATTCTATGTTCATCATTCCCTGGCTTTAAAAAAAAATTATTATCTATGTAAGATTTAATTTTGCCTGTTTCTGAAGCTTTTACAAGTGGAATCATGATTGATTTTTTTGTGGATGGCTTGCTTACATTTAACATGTTTTGGGGATTAATCCATGTAGATGTTAGTAGCTGCAAACATATTTTTTCCTTTTCCTTTTTTTGAAATCTAAAGTATTCCTGTGGTAAATACATACAATTTAGTATTCATCTCACTGTTGATAGATATTTAGGTTGCTTCTAATTTTTCATCATTATGAACAATGCTGCATTGAAAACTTAATCTTTACTTTTTCTTTATTTCACTTTTTAAAAAAAATGTTTTGTGGTTGTTATATCATTTAATCCTTACCAAGGCAGGTATTCTTTATTGCCTTTTTCAGACAAACAAATAGACTTCAAAGAGGTGAAATAACTTACTATAAGTTATATAACTAATAAGAAAGGGTAATAAGACTTGAGCCCAGGTGTCTTTATTATAAATTCTGTCATTTCTAAATTATTTCATCTTCATTTTTTTAGCCACAGGCTGTGATAAATTGTGTACTTTCAGGCTTTATTTTTTCTTTTTAGTTGCTAGGATATTGAAGTTTACGGTTATAATATCCCAACTCCAAGGTCATTTGTAGTGTGTGTGTGGGGGGGTGTTAGACTTTAGTCATTTAGTTAAAACCATTGCATCTAAAATTGCTAAAGTTTTCCTGGGTTATAGTGAGTTTTGTAGGCTAAACTTTGCTGATAATGAGAGAACAACAGAGCAAATGACAGAATAAACAAACAACTCTACCCTCCACCCACTATCTCAAAAAAATCAGTTTGGAAAGCAATTCTGTAGTGGAGAGCTGTTGAAGATTTTATGCATGGAAGAATAGGATTTGCATGAGATCTCTTAGCATCTGCTTGTAATCAGGGAAAGAGTCAGCAATCCAGGTGAGAAATGGGCCCTAAATTAAGCCACTGGCTATGGGGATGATGACCTAAATTCCAATTTATTTTTAGGAACATAACTGACAGGGATTAGTGACCCATCATGAACGTGGAGGTGGTGAAGGTTGAGGGTCGACTTGGGCAGGGTGGAGGAAGACATGCTTAACCTGGAAGCCAGGACATAATACCTCTCTTCGATATCATAAGTGAAAACAAATAATTAAAGTTAAATATCTTATTTGCTCCTTTAGGAGAATAAGGTTCTATGACTGGGAGTTAAACAGAAGCAGATTTTTTTTCAGTACACTGTAAGGAACTCATTTATGATTTGAACTCTTTTTGAATAGAATGCATTATCTTGTGATTTGGTGAATTCCCCAAAACTGGAAAAGTGTTCAAGGCAAAAACTAAATAACCTCCTATTAGGATTGTTATTAGGGAGGAAATTGGGCTAGATGATCTGTAAAGTCTTTTCAAGCTCTGACCATGATCCTATGACCTTGAATTTAAAGTGAAGGAGATGTTTCTCGGTGCTGCAAATCCTAAAATCACTACATTAAGCAATTTCATTATTTTCATTATGCCACAGTTTTTGATGTCAACAAGGAAGCATTTAAACCTCATTACCTACAGGACATCCTTAAAGTGCTAGGGGGAAAAATGTTAACCCAAAATTCTATATAGAGTTAAAATATCCTTCAGAAACGAAACTGAAATATAGATGTTTTTGACAAACAAAAAAGAGAGTTGGTCACCAGCAAGACTGCGTTAATCGAAATTCTTTAGAGAGGTCTTTAGTCAGAAGGAAAATGATCCCAGGTGGAAATACAGAATGCAGGAAAGACTGAAGACCTCTAGAAAAGGAGAATATAAATGAATGTTGCCTGTTATTAAAAAATACTGGTAACGTGGAGTATAAAATTTATGTAGAGTTAAAAATACATGACAACAATAATGGAAGAGTCAAAAATGGAAGTATAAAGTTCTAGCATTATCAACGAAGTAGTAAATGTAATAATTTTATTAAATGTAATTCAGATGTAAGTTGTAATATGAAAAAGAATGGTAAAATAGGGATTTCCCTGATGGTGCAATGGTTAAGAATCCATCTGCCAATTCAGGGGACATGGGTTTGAGCCCTGGTCCAGGAAGATCCCACATGCCGCGGAGCAGCTAAGCCCGTGTGCCACAACTACTGATCCTGCACTCTAGAGCCCACGAGCCACCACTACTGAGCCTGTGTGCTAGGACTACTGCAGCCCATGAGCCTAGAGTGCATGCTCCACAACGTAGAGAAGCCACCACGATGAGAAGCCCGTGCACCACAACGAAGAGTAGCCCCTACTCATCACAACTAGAGAAAGCCTGCACGCAGCAACTAAGACCCAAAGCAACCAAAAATAAAATAAATAAATTAATTTTTTTTTAAATGGTAAAATAAAAGGAGAGGAAAAATGAAATATTTGAGTAATCCAAAAGAAGGCAAGACAGAAGAAAAAAGGTAAATGAAACAGTGAGTCAAATAGAAAACAAATAGATGGTAGATATAAAAGCACTTAAATCAGTGATTACATTAAATGAAAATGAACTAAATAAACTAAGTAATAATAAACCAAGACTAAATAAACCAAGTAATAAACATGTTATCAGACTAGGGAAGAAAATAAAACCTATGTTCACAAGAGACATATCTTAAGATGCACAGAAAGTACCAGGATGGAAAAAGATAAACCATGCAACTTACTAATGAAAAAACTGATATAGCTATATTAATGTCAGATAAAACAGATATAAATCAAGAAGCATTACTGGAGATAAAGAGGGATATTCTGTAATGATAAAGAAGTCAATCTACCAGGAAGATTTTATAATTTTAATAACATTGTTTCAAATGCATAAGGCAAAAATAGACAACTAAAAGGAAAAGTAGAGAAATTCACAACCATAGGGTTACTTCAACATACCTGTGAACAGACAAAAGAGTAGTAAAAAGATAGATCTGAAGAACACAGTTAACAAACTTGACCTAATTGACATGCAGGAAACATTGTCAACAATGACAGAATTCATATTTCAGTTGAGCCCATATTTAAAATTTACCCAAACTGATGATAAGCAGGCCATAAGGAAAGCCCTAAAACATTTCAGAGGATTGAAATAATTCAAAATATGCTCTCTGACCTCAGGGAAATTATGGTAGAAATCAGTAACAAAAGATAGCTAGCAAATCCTCAAGTGCCTGGAAATTAAACAGAACATACTTCTAAATAACCCATAGATCAAAGAAGAAATAACAACAGACATTAGAAAATATTTTAAGCTGAATGATAATGAAGATGTACCATATCAAAAATTGTAGGCTGCAACTAAAGCAAAGCTTAGAAATTTATAGCCTTCACTACATTTACTATAAAAGTTGAAAGGTTAAAATCAATTAAACTTCACCTCAAGAGTCAAGAAGAATAGTAAATCAAATCTAAAGAATGTAGATGGAAGGAAATAGTAAAGATTAGAAATAAGTGAAATAGAAAACAAAGCTAAAGAAAAATAAGAAAGCTAGTTCTTTGAAAAGTTTGATATACCCCCAGTAAGACATCAGTAAAAGAGAAAAAAAGGAGCATTAGGAATGAAAACAAGAATATCATTAAAGACATTACAAATATTGAAAAGATGTAATGACATAATGAACAACTTATAATGAAAAACAAAATTCGAATAAGGACAAATTCCTCAGAAAATTAAGCTGACAAAATAAAGAGAAAAATCTAGAGAGTTTCCTTTATTAATGGAAACTGAATCAGCTATTAAAAGCCTTTCCACAAGGAAAATGTAAAGCCTTACCAGTGAATTCTTTCAAACATTTAAGGAAGATATTATCCCAATTTTATACAAATTCTTCCACTAAATAGAAAAAGGGAACACTTCCAAACTAAGTCCATCTACTCATGA
The DNA here is from genome assembly GCF_949752795.1 of Hyperoodon ampullatus. Classification (NCBI taxonomy): domain Eukaryota; kingdom Metazoa; phylum Chordata; class Mammalia; order Artiodactyla; family Ziphiidae; genus Hyperoodon; species Hyperoodon ampullatus. Next base: position 84,217,606 of record NC_136915.1, on the reverse strand, counting down.
TACCACAATCTGACGAGGACATCACAATACATAGAAAAGGAACTTGCAATATATAAAAAGGATAATGTATCACTACCAAGTGAGGTTAACTCTCCATGTATGCAAATATAGTTTAACATTTGAAAAGTCAACATATTTTTCCACCTTAATTTTTTAAAGGGAGAAAAATATGTATCTCACATGCAAATTGAAGAAAGGATTTGATGAATTTCAAAATTTACTATACAGATTCATAGCAAACTATGAATAGAACTTCTCTAAACTGATAGAAATACAGTCTATAGCAGATATATTTAATGGTAAAATATTGAAAGTTTTACCCCTGAGATAGAATACCTGCAACCACTACTTTATTCAACATTGTACTAGAGAGTCTAGCCATGCAATAATGGGGAAAAAGAGAAATGAAAGCATAAAAATTGAAAAGGAAGAAATAAAATAGCCCTTTGTTTGCAGATGATATATAACTATGTACATAGAAAATCCAAATGAATTTACCAACTATTAGAATTAGTGGGTGAATTTAACAACCTGCTTATCAGTTCAGTACTCAAAAGTCATTATTATTTATATATCAACACCAAATAGAAAATGGAATTAAAATAACATTGAAATATCAATGAGCTAGGATATCTAAGGTGGATATGTAGAGATGTTTAGACATTGAAATACACAAAATATTTTGGTATAAATTAAAGAACTAAACAAATGAAGGATATGCCATTTTTGTGGATTGGAAGATTCAATATTCTGAAGATAGGTGTTCTCCCCAAATTGGTCTGTACATTCAACCCAGTCTTCTTTATTCGTGTTAATTTTTTGACAAATATGCTTTAAGGTACTTTGATAAAGATCGTCTCATGATCCTCAGAGAGGCAGAGCAGGTGTTGTGAACTTGCCCTTAGCAGCTTCAAAGAGGATAACGTGCCGTGGGATACACTGCTAGCAGGAGAAGAAGGCAATACATAAACCCATGGGATTCTTACTGGGACGTTCTTTCTTTCTCCTTCATTCTTGCACCAAAGACTGCTCCAGTCCTGTTCTTCCTGGTTACGCTCCTTCCTCCTAAGCTCTTGGCACTGCTGGAGATACATTATAGGATTTGACCCACCTCAAAGTCCAAGGCTTTTTTTTTTTAGTGCTCTACATATTACAGAAAGTTTATTCATGTAAATAAAGCCCTGGAATTTAAAGTTAGAAATGACTTCCATGCAGCACTGAGGTTTGGTTTTGTTTTGTTTTGTTTTTTGCATACGCGGGCCTCTCACTGTTGTGGCCTCTCCCATTGCGGAGCACAGGCTCCGGACGCGCAGGCTCAGTGGCCATGGCTCACGGGCCCAGCCGCTCCGCGGCATGTGGGATCCTCCCAGACCGGGGCACGAACCCGTGTTCCTTGCATCGGCCGGTGGACTCTCAACCACTGCGCCACCAGGGAAGCCCAGAACTGAGGTTTATAGGCAGATTGTCAGCGACTACTTTTGAGTTCCACTTTAAAATTATTGCTGTTCAGGGACACTCTGAAGATGTGAGCCTAACTATTTAATTAAATATTTGTAATTAGCTTTGTAAAAACAAGGTTCTAGGTATCCCCAGAAATTAAGACCCAATCTAGAGCAAGCCCTAAATTATTTGGGATCCTGTGAAGATTTTATGTAATAAAGACAAAAATTTTCTTAGCATGAGGGAGTTGAGTGAGGTGTGTTAGTCACAAATTCTTTTAGTTTATTCACTGAATAAGTCTTTTCTTTCCTTATTGCATCTCTCTCTTTAAGCTAAGTTTAATTTCAAAGAGAATTTTTTAAAGCCCATAATCTTATTTGGGCTAAGCTATTATCTGACACGTCTCCCCATAAAATAATGTGCCCAGGGCTGCACAGGGTTTCCTCAGTGTTATCTGACTCCCTTACGATCACATTGAAGTCCTCACCGGTCAGATAATATTTGAAGTATAATGTGTAATAATTCAATGTATAACTTTATAAGACTGTTGACATACACCTGTTGGCAGTGGGGATGGAACACTAAAGATTTACTCAAGAAACTGAGGAACTATAATTGATTTTAGTGACCTATTATGAACATGGAGTTGGGAAAGGTGAGGCTGTAGCTGGACAAGGTAGAGAATAGTCAGAATCTGGAAACTGGTTGCATGATAAATGGGTGAAGACTGAGGGATGCATAGCCTGGGAAAGAGGAAACCTGGGGACGTGACAGCTGTTCTCAGACACTGGAAGTGTAAAGGGATGAGAGTCAGAGTGCTTGTTTGCTCCTTTAGGGAGACATGTGACCAAGAGCTGGGATTTATAGGTGGCAGGTTTCTCCTCAGTAATACAAGGAAGTCATTTTACAGTTAGAATAATTCTAAAATGAACATGTGGTCTCATGATTTCTTAGTCATTGGGGGACACATTCAAAACAAAAACTAGACCACCACCTTTTAAGCATAGTTTGAAGTGGGGGGAATCTTTTGGGAGAGAGCATGTGGTTTAATAATTTGTAAAGCCCTTTCTAACTCTGAACCTAAGACTGTTAAGGCCTTGGGTTAAGTGTAACCTTCCACTTAGACACAGCCCTGTGTGTAATATGAGCAGGGAGCAAATAAACCTCATTACCTGGTCGGGCTGCTTCCAGACATGCTTTGAGACATATGGCAGAGTCCTTGGCTGACAGCTTGTATCCCGTGCTCTCAGCCCTGCCAGGATCATTGGTCCCGGTTCCCGGTCTCCTGCCTTATTGACAACATAAATGTGATGGTACTATTGTGTTGCTATATTTGTATATTTTCATATATTTTAGAAAGCTTTAGGTTACATTATAAGTATTTCTTTATCACTTAATTCAACAAGCATTTAATGACAACTTAGCATGTACCATCCGTCCACTAAACCAGATCACAGAGACAAAACAGAAACTAAAAAATACTTCCTGTCCTTGCAGACCTTACAACCTAATGCTATCAGAGGGTGGCTCTTGGTGGGTTCTATTTTCACATTTAGAAAAGCCAGAATTGTTAAATACAATTTTTTTTTCCAGGAATGAATAGTGGAATTTTTCTGTATATAGTCTGAGAATAGAAACAACATTTTAAATTGAAGCTAAAATAGTATGAGTTGTATTATTCCTAAAATATTGTCATTACCCATTTCTAAAATTCTGCAATGAATAATTAGGATAGTCATGTCCACAATTTTCTTTTAGGAGACTTTAATTGAAAATGATCATAAACTCTGTCTAAGTGGAAAGATGTCTTCTGCTGCTGATCTAGATCTGAGTTGTCAATAGAGTAGCCAGAAGCCACATATGGCTACTTAAATTGAAATTCATTAAAATTATATAAAATTAAAATTTTAGTTCCTCAGTTATAATACCCACATTTCAGGTGCTTTAGCCACATGTGTCTGGTGGCTACCATATTTGACTGTGAAGATTTAGTACATTTCTATCATGGCAGAAAGTTCTATTGGTGCTGACCTAAAGAACAATTACATCTAGAAGCTGGTATTGTAGATGTTTTAAAAAAAAACATTTGATAAATTTAATACCCCTTTATGATGAAAACTCTTTGCAAACTGTAAACAGAAGAGAATGTCCTTAAACTGGTTTAGTTCTCAGTAAATTACTTGAATCAGTAGCAACACATGATATTAGGAAAACAGATAATTTGAAAAATAGTCACTTTATTGTGTATATACAAAAGGCATCATAATGAAAAGTATATCTTGATGGTTTCTATAAATATGCATTGATAATGTATTAATCAAATGTTACAAATTCAAGTACAAGAATACCAGTAAAACTAATTTATCTAATATGTTTTATAACAAATGGGAAATTCTGCTGTGAATCAACACCAAGTAAGGGATGTGTTGTGTAAAGTCAGAATTCTCTAAGACCTCTCTGGTTTCACAGTTAAGTATATTGGTCTAACTGCTCAAAAACAGGGGTCAAACTAGACTTCTGAAATTCATTGGTGTTTTTTTTAAATGCTTTTGGCTGTGGTCGGCCTTGAGCTCATTATGCACACATATGTATATGTATATTTTTTATTTCATTAAATGTACCACTTGGTTCATTGTTTTTTTTTTTTAGTTGCAGAGTTCATAGACGCTGATGGAAAAGTCTCCACTGTTAACTGCAGTTTTATACACTAGTAGAACTAAATTCCATTTTATATTTGAAAATACAGCCCTGTATGTTAAGTTTGATCTGCAATCTAGTATCAATAATAAAAACTAGTATCAATGATAAAAAAGTATCAATAATCACAGGGTCCAAAAAAGATGGCAATAAAAAATAGCAACTTCTTACTTGCTCTATGCTGGGCATTGTGCTAGGTGCTTAATTCCATCTATGTTATTTCATATAACAACTCTGAAATATTTTTTTTAAAAGGTAGAATTAGCCCCATTAAACTCATAATCCAGCAGGCCAAGATCAGTTTCATAAAATGGCCCATATCATGACCCTAATAAATCGTTCCGTCAGGATGTGAAAACCCAGTCTGATTCTTATATCTGTGCTTATTTCACTATCCCATTATCTAGGGTACCTGGTTATGAAGAATAATGTCTTTTTTTTTTTTTTTTTGGCTTTAAGAACAGACATTTATATCTCGTGGTTGTAGAAGCTCGAAGTCCAAGATCAAGGTGTTGGCAGATTTGATGTCTGGTGAGAACTTTCTTCCTAGTTTCCAGATGGTTATTTTCTTGATATATCCTAACACAGTGGAAAGAGAAATGTCATTTTTTGAGTGCTTACAATATACTAGATAATTCTAAGCACTTTTCATGATTAGATCATTTAGGCCACACACCATAGATTCAACTATGATTCCTTTTGACAGATGAAGACACTGAGAGACAGTGAGATTGCCTTGCCCAGTGCAAAAGGGATAGAGCTGAGCTATAGCCGACCACTGGGCTTCAGAGTCTGCACTCTTATCCATTACGCTATAGGTTTTTCCCTTAGAACTTAAGAATGCATTTTGGTGCCTACAGCCCGACCGCAGTGTGTCAGGTCCCTTAGGGTGTTCTATACACATGGGGAAGGACCTGGGAAATCAAAACAAGAGATCATTGCCCTGGAAGCCCAGAGAACAGAGGTCCTCAATCTCAGGTAAGGAGGAAGGTCAGATGGAAAGACCACTGTCAAGTCATTCTGATGAGCTCCTGTCTGCAGACCACTGCCCAAAAGATGGGAGAAGAAACTGGCAGCAGGGAAAAGGATTGCATGCTGTGCTCAGGGGCAGCTGATGTCCAAAGCCAGAATGCTGCCATGGCTCAGAGTTGTTTGATGTTTTTCAGCTATAAAAAGGAGTGTGAGCAAAGAGCTGGAATTTTCCAGAAATGGGAATTTTTTAGGAGAGACACAGCAAAAAGGGACAGGGTTTGAAGGAGCTCAGGGTACTAGTTTGAGAAAACATGGACCATGGGTCCAGACTTGATTAAAAAGAGAAGAAAGTTAAGTCTGGGAGTAAACAGTAAATGGGGAGAATGGCAATTTTTACTGAAAATAAAACTATTCAACCTTAATCAGACAGGATGAACGTTATAGTCCATGTATTAGTTGATCAGATTAAGAAGGGCATCGAAGTCATTTAATATGATGTGCTCTCACTGTGGTGTGGGTTTAGTGTATCTGAAAAGCGGATTAAGTGAGTTGACAAAAGCCTTGGGATTCAGGGCATGTGCATTTGGTTGGTGTGTAAATTGGTGTAAGTTTTCTGAGGTTTATTACCAATGTCTGCCCTACTGAAATTATGACAACTCTATGACACAAGTTCACTTTCAATTTCAATTCACAATTTCAATTTCAATTTCACTTCTGTGAATTTGTCTTGTGGAAATTCTTGCTGAAATTTTTATAAATGGAACTTCATAGAAGCAAAGTTTTTTCAAAAAACAGTATATTTTGTAGTCATTTGTTACATTAATTTAAATACACACACATATATAATTTTACAATTTCATTCAAAGTATAGCTTTAATCTTTTAGTGTAGCTTTAGGGATAGGGATTCCTATAGAGCAGGGAGCAGTTTTCGTCTACTAAGCAGAAAGAAATATTTACTAATTCCTATGTATCCTTTAAACTGAGAATAACTTGTTTTTAAAAATTATATGATTTCTCTATTGTCCTGGGAATGAATCCATCTGTCAACCCATGATTTTTTATCAAGTGCCACTCAAGTTTAATTTTGATATATAAAGTGACAACTCTTTCTTTTCTTTTCTTGTCAGATGACAGTATATACCTACTCAGAGACCAAGAGCTCAAAACATCATTCCTCCCTTAAAATGAAAAAGTCTGAAAAATCCCTAACCAGCTTCCTCTAAAATCTGACTAGGCCTGTAACTCTGCCTGTAGACAGACTTCTTACAAGTCCTCCTAATGAGAGACAGGCAGAAACAGGAAATGTAAATTAAGACAAGTTTTGCAAGTGTTCTTCTATAGAATATGGAATATCACCATCTTGCCCATCATGGTGAAACTATCCAAGGGAAGTTAAGTAATTCAGTTGGCTGGATATGAACCTAGGCTGGTGGACTTCTAAGCCTGTGGTGATTCTGCTATCTCATGATATCGAGTACATTATAAGAAATGTTGATCAGGACTTCCCTAGTGGCACAGTGGTTAAGAATATGCCTGCCAATGCAGGGGACACGGGTTCGATCCCTGGTCCAGGAAGATCCCACATGCCGTGGAGCAACTAAGCCCATGTGCCATGACTGCTGAGCCTGTGCTCTAGAGCCCTCGAGCCACCACTACTGAGCCCGCATGCAACAACTACTGAAGCCTGCGCACCTAGAGCCAGTGCTCCGCAACAAGAGAAGTCACCGCAATGAGAAGCCCACGCACCACAACGAAGAGTAGCCCCCACTCGCTGCAACTAGAGAAAGCCCGCTTTCAGCAATGAAGACCCGACACAGCCAAAAATAAAATAAATAAAATATAAATTAAAAATAAAAGAAATGTTGATCATAATAAAATAGCTAGGTGTACTGAGAATTTATCAGGTCAGGTACTGTTCTAAGCACTTTGCATTTATCTCTCAACAAACTGTAGTGAGTTCTCTATTACACAGCTATGAACTCAGTCACACTTGGCTACTAATTAACTGCCCTTCAAGTTTGGTCTGTAAAAAATTAATTGACATTTCCTTTTTTTCAAAAAGCATCAGGTTTCTGGCCTTAAAACAAGATATTCTTTAAAAAAAATAATCAGTAAATATCTAGATCTCTCTCAGCTTCAAATTCTTGAACTACTTTCAGGGTGCTGAGAACACTGCAGCCCAAACATGAAATGACGTTCTATTAGTCTCCTGAGTGACTTTTAAGCAGTATGAACATCAACACATTTTGTTTTTGAAACATAAATACAACATGCTGATTTTCAAGTTGTAAAGTTCCATTGGTTTTTTTTTTTTTTGCTCCTGTAAAATGATCTCTTTTAATCTACCTTCAAAAAGTACAGTTGTCAAGTGGATAGATACAATCAGTAAGAAACAGTTTCATTTTCTTGAGTGCAACTAAGTGCTTATTTATAGAAATAAGTTTCTGACTACAGTGGTTAAAAAAAAATTAAAAACCTCTTCAGTATAAATTATGAAGTTATAAAAAGAGATAACAGGATTTTTTTAACAGTTATCCTCTGTTAAATGTAAGCTTTTGTATTCCAAATGACAATTTACAGCTTCATTTTCTAATATTTTCTATAATAGTCAAAGGCTAGCAACTATATTTATATATTTTCATACCAGGATTGAAATTTTTACCAGCGACAGTCATCTGGATAGCACAAAGAAAATGCACTAAAACCTGTTTCTGAATTATGTGGTTTAATCTTCTTACTTGGATTTTAAAATATATTAATAGCTTACCTTTCAGCCCTTGGGCTTTGACATATGTAAATTTTAAATTTCCAATTAAATTCAATGTGGCAACAAATATTTTACATAATGGTGAAAAAAGTTCAGAACTGGGTTACAGATTTAAAAAACAAAGTGTACATAGAACAAAGAAGAAATATTAGAAGAGAGATGTTTAAGCCATCAAACCATATTTCAAATAATATTTCCGGAACCTCACAATTCAAAGGCCATCTTAACTATATTTTTTCATTGTAAAAGCACACAATATAAAACTGTCAACAACTAACATATACACAGTACTATATATAAAATAAACAACAAGGACCTATTGTGTAGCACAGGGAAGTATATTCAATATCTTATAATAACCTATAATGAAAAAGAATCTGAAAAAGAATATATATATATACACACACACACATATATATAACTGAATCATTTTGCTGTACAACTGAAACTAACACAACATTGTAAATTAACTCTACTTCAATTAAAAAAAGACTTAGGGCTTCCCTTGTGGCGCAGTACTTGAGAGTCCGCCTGCTGATGCAGGGGACGTGGGTTCGTGCCCCGGTCCAGGAAGATCCCACATGCCGCGGAGCCGCTAGGCCCATGAGCCGTGGCCGCTGAGCCTGTGCGTCCAGAGCCTGTGCTCCGCAACAGGAGAGGCCACAACAGTGAGAGGCCTGTGTACCGCAAAAACAAAAAAAAAAGAACAACTTAACAATTGAAATATGGGCATAAAAATAAATACAATACAGTTTTAAGCTTTTTCACAATTATATAAAATATTTAAAACATCATTATATATTTATAACATATCAATTATAATATATAATGATATATTTTCATATGTGAACAGTGCACAGATTGTTAACTAGTACAGAGATCAGATTAATTTAAGCTTGTTTCTGAGTAGTTGAGTGACTCAACGTTATTTAGAGTATGATATATGGTTTAGTTCAGACCACATCTGGCCTGCCACCTGTTTTTGTTAATAAAGTTTTACTGGAATCCAGTCATGCCCATTCATTTACACAGAGTCTGTGGCTGCTTTCCTGCTACAACATCAGAGTTGAGTAGCTGGGACAGAGACCCTATGGTCTGCAAAACCTAAAATATTTACTATCTGTCCCTTTACAGAAAAAAGTGTACAGACCTCTGGATTTGATGAATGAGTCAGACTGTGAGCTAAATATTACACTTGCTATTCCAATGTCTGTTTTACACACAGGAATTGCCTTTTCTGGGTTTTGACTAATGTGTCTAAAATAGAATATAAGACTGGCCAAGATAGCCTAAATGTCCATATTATCATGTGCATATTATATGTACCAGTAGTAAATGTTTTGTATGACCTTGTTATAGTTGATATATATGTAAACTCAGTTTTTGCAACCTATTTCAAGGACTCATGGCTCCTCTGAAGTCGTGATCTCTTAAGATTTTATTCATATCTGTGAGCCATTTGTTTGGTTTTCACTAGTATCACTGACACACCTGTTGATAATTGTCTCTGTTGAGGTATAAACACAAAATTGACTGTTTTGTTTGGATTTTGTGATTTAAAAAAATATGTTTATCCGCCTAACTCTGAAAAATTCTCTTCAAGTCCAAGTCCTCAAATTACCCAACAGAATCTTCCTGAACCAATACAGAGAATACGATAAGTTAATTAAGCAAGTTTTCTAAGCAGCCTATTAAAAAAGACTCAATGGAATTTTTGGCATTTTCATCATGTGAGGGCCACCTTTGTTTTTTCCCTCCCCTGTAATAATAGGGACCCTACCTGAAAGTTTTCAGTTTATGTGAATTGGGCCTTTTGAGCATCTTCAAAGAAAAAGCAACTTTCCAGGCAAGGTTGTTGCAGCTATTTCAATAATCATTGTGCATATGTCTCCTGTAATAATACTTAAAATCAGATGATGCTGACCCAGTTAAAGCTAAGGATTAAAGAAATCTGCTTAGAATTGAACTGAGTCCACTAGAGCAACTGCCAAGAGAAATACATTCCACTGAATGCCCTTCAGAGAACCTCTCATTAGCCAGACTGCAAACCTTTGATTTCTTTTCACCTAATATACAACTGCCTGGAATTCATTTCAACACGGATGTAATATACGTTCATATATGTTCACAGCATGTTGGTTTAGTCTTTCATTTTTTTTGTGGACAACATATGCAGTCTTATGCAGAACTTATTTTCAATTCTACCCTCTTTTAATCTACCTTCAAAAAGTGCAGTTTTTATATATATACTTTATATATATACTTATATAAAGGTCATATAATTTTAATACAAATTGTATATACTCTAGGTACATTTTTTGTGTAATTTTAATACAACTTCCAATGCATCAGAATTCTGAAGTTAAAGCATTTCCTTTTAAACTAGAACCACTTTTTCTGACTATAAGCCTTTAATTTGAAATTCACGCACAAAACAACAACAGCAGAGTGTATTATTCCTCCCATCAACTAGATGTGATAGAATCTGCCTAGAGTTATCTCTGTGCTTTCCCTAACCTCTGCCAATTTTGCAATTATCCTTTTGTCTACACATTTGTTTCTATGTCGGACTTAATGCTATCTACCGCTATTGTGTTTTTCCTAATATGTGTTCTTACTATATGTCCTATGACAGATGTATTTACATCAATATTACCTATTGTAGATTAAAAAATCTCAGAAGGTAAGATTTTTAATACCATGGCTTTGAACCTTGGCTCTGCATTAAGACCACCTGGGAGGTTTATACACTTGGTCATAACAATTTTACCCCTGCTGGTTCTGACTCGGTAGATCAGATATAGGGTGGGCCTATACCTCAGGATTTTTAAAAAGCTTTATAGGTAATTCTGATACACAGCTAAGAGTTGGGAGGCACTCTTTCTAATATTATGCTTAATTCCATCCATTGCACCCAGTGTAACTGGCACACAGACAACCCTCAAAAACTGTTTATGATATGAAGACTTTCGAGTTGGGTTTCAACGAGGGTCCTCCTGCCCTGTGTCACTCGCGCCAATAGAAGAAGACCGAGTTTGGTTTAGAAGCAAAGGAAAGGATTATTCTTTGATCAAAGAATGGAGAGGTGCAAGGTCTCACTCTAGAATACACGCTCTCCAGAAACGCCATTGGCAGCGCCGCTTTATTCGGTTCTCATCAGTGGGGGGATGGGGGTGGGGGCGGAGCTCTTGCGGGTCCCGCGCAGGCGTGCTGCTCACTGCACTCATTCCAGATCGCAGTGCCAGACGCGGCGTCTCTGCACACGGCCCGCTGCTGCCATCTTGAATTGAGGTGTCGTGCACAGCGCTGCTGCCCACGCCCGCCAAGCTGTGTCTGGCGCAGCCATTTTGCACTTGGAACACTGGTCTGAAGCTGGTCTCTGCATGCGGGACCCTATGAGCAAATGAAACCAGACGAAGCACAAAGGAAAAAAAACGGTTAGACTTTATTATCCAGATTCTATTTTTATTTCCTGGGAATTGTTAATGGGTTTTGCCTGTGACAAATCCCTCCTCTGCCGTTTGTCCTGCTCCTCATTTTTGAGGGCCGCTGACAGGCACAGGTTGGTCTTCTGAAACTGCTTCCTGCTGGTTTGGGCATCGTTATAACCCGGTTAGAGGAACAGAACTTCTCCCAAGCTACCTTTACTGTCACCAGGCCTCAGCCCTGATGTTCATATCACTGAGAGACTGCCATTTGTCTAATCTGTGGAGACAAAGGACACCAGACAGTTTAAGATACATGGCCCAAATATTAGCAAGAGAATAATGGTCACATGTCAAATTCTTCCTGAAAGTGAAGGTATCTAGATACCTTTGCCTGTAGGCAAAAGTGTGCCTTGATGTCGTGGCTCACCGTCATGGCCAGGACCTCCTTGGGCATTCTTTTGTTGTTTTTCAGAAGAGAAGCTTCGTGTCCGAGTGAGGTTCCCATGAGTAGCCACGGGGGTTTATTGCTCCAGGTTGTGTCTCTGGAGGTTGGGGCTTGGGAACCCTCTTCACTCGAGTGTGATGTCCCACAGAATGACCCCTGCAACCTCAGGGCAGAATGGGTGGGGTGGTTAGGGTCACCAAGTGGCGTCCGTTCTGCTTACGAATGAGCTGATCTTATGGGCTCCTGATTTTCCACGTTTCTAGATACACACATGGCTGGAAGGCAAGGTCAATGGGTATGGGCAGCACCTGGTTACCATATCTCACGAGGGCTTTCATGGTTTCTCCTACCTGTAGGGCACACTTGAGTTGTTCCGTTTCAACTAAGGGGGTTAAGGTGGCTAAGGGAGTGAGAGGGTTAACGTGTCCTTTCTCTCAGGCTTGGGGAATGGGTCTACCATGAATGAGTTCAAATGCACTTAACTTTAACTTATTCCTTGGTGCTAACCACATACAGAGCAAGGTGATCCAAGTTTCTTGAGTTTCCTGACATTGGCTAAGACCCATGTCTTAGCCATGACTATTGGGGTCTCCAGGCTGAGTGCAAGGTCCATTTTATGCCCAGGGCACTTGTAATCCCCTTTGTCACTTGAGATTCAAATGCTATAGACCATTATTGCTTTGGAGGGATCCTGGGAGCCCAAACCTGGGGATTATTTCTTTTAGTAATGCCTTAGCCATTTCAGCTGCTATTTAGGTTCTAGCAGAGAATACTTCTATCCACCCAGAAAATGTATCCACTAGCACCTGAAATTGCCTGGTACTCTTGGCATGACAGTGAAATCAATCTGCCAATCTTCTCCAGGGTATGTCCCTCTGGTCTGAATGGGCCTTATCTGGGGACCTCTGGGGAGTCTGGTGTTAGGGTTGGTGTTAGGGTTGTTCATTGAGCAGATGGGGCAGGTCTCAACTATTTGATTATACTTTTCATGCCAGGAGTTACCATGATCTCAACTAACCAGTTATATAGGGCTTCCGCCCCATAGTGAGTTCCTTGATGAGTCTCCCTGATGGCTTGACAAGCTGCAGTTTGGGGAAAGAAGTATTGCCCATGTTCATTAAATAGTCACACGTGGCCTCCTGGATCTCTATTGAAGCTCCACTTTCGGGCTTTGTCTAATTCTTCCTTTGTGTAGGTTGGGGAGTAATTGGATCGATCTGGTCTTCTGTGTATAAGGAGTAGTTGCCAAATTACAGGTTTCAGGGCCCACCTTTTTGGCAGTTATGTCCGCCTTGTTGCTCCCCTTTATTACCTCCCCATCCCTCTTTTGGTGACACCTACAATGAGTCACTGCCACCTTTTTGGGAAGCTGTACTGCTTCTAAGAGCTTCGATATACTTAAGCCATGTTTTACCTGTTTATTCTCCACAGTAAGCATACGCCCTTTCTTTCCAAATAGCCCTGTGTGCATGTAGGATGGTATATGCATATTGGGAATCTAAGTAAACATTTAAGATCTTCCAGGTCCTGAGCTCTAAGGCTCAGGTGAAGGTTATCAGCTCAGCTTTTTGGGCAGAAGTCCCTGGGGGTAGGCTTCTTGCTTCTGTGACATGGGTCTGGGAAGTTACTATGTATCCCACCAGACCTTTCCCCTCTCTCATAAAACTGCTCCCATCTGTGAACCATTCCTCTTTGGCATTTAAGAGAGGCTCACTTCCTAGGTCAGAGAGACTGGAACAGATTGTGTCTATGGTTTCTACAGAGTCATGTTCCAAGGGCCCCCTTTCTGTGGGTAGTAGGGTGGCAGGATTTAGCATGTAACATGTTTTTTTTTTTTGTGGTACGCGGGCCTCTCCCGTTGCGGAGCACAGGCTCCGGATGCGCAGGCTCAGCGGCCATAGCTCACGGGCCTAGCTGCTCCGTGGCATGTGGGATCTTCCTGGACCGGGGCACGAACCCGTGTCCCCTGCATCAGCAGGCAGACTCTCAACCACTGCGCCACCAGGGAAGCCCTGTAACATGTTTTTATGGTAGCCACTGGACTGTCTAAAAGCCCAGCCTGAACTTGCACCGACCTTCCAGGGGATAGCCATTGTGTTCCCTTAGAACTTACTAAAGCCTGAATCTGGTGTGGGATCCATATAGTGATTGGCTGACCAAACGTTAATTTTTCAGCCTCCTTTAACAGGGTTGTGGTAGCTGCTACTTCCCGTAGTCAAAGTGGCCATCCCTTAACAGTTTGATATAGTTGTTTAGAGGAATAAGCAACCACCCGAGTAAGTGTTCCCAGTTTTTGAGCTAATACCCCTAGGGTGATTCCCCTTCTCTCATGAATATAAAGGTCAAAGGGATTAGCTAAATCTGGGAGGGCCAGGTCAGGGGCCTGAAGTAATTGCTTTTTCAATTCTTGAAAGGCCCTTTTGCGTTCTGAATTCCATTCAAAAGGATCATCGTCTTTCAACTTTTCATATAGAGGCCTAGCTATTAGACCATACTTAAGCATCCAGATGTGGCAAAACCTGGCCATCTCCAGGAAACTCCTGAACAGTCTTCTGGTTTTAGAAGGGCCGAGGCTGCAAATGGCTTGTAACTCTGGGGCTAATGGCGTACAGAAAAAGGCATCTTTTAAATCTAATACAGAATAGCAGGTCTCGGTGGACAGTAGAGTGGGCAGCAGAGTGTAGGGATTAGGAATACTGGATGTTTATCCTTGGTGGCTTCACTGACTGCTCTGAGGTCCTGTACCATTCAGTATTTCCCATTGTGTGTCTTTACAGGGAGAATGGGGTATTACAGGCTGATTGGCATGGTCTAACAAGGCCCTGGTCAATTAGACCCTATATAGCAGGGGTGACGCCCAAAAAGGCCTCACAGCGGAGAGGGTACTGTTTTCTATTGGGCCATGTATGTCAGGGTTTTAGATGGACTATCTCGGGAGTGGCTTCTACAGCTCGTCCTGCCAGTCCCTGGGCCCAGGTCTTGGGATTTACTCTGGAGAGATGGATTTACTCAGTCTGGAGAGGTTTATCCTCAGCCGCTAACATTATCATCTTGTGCCCTTTGTCTAAGGGGATGCCAGTCTCCAGTTTGTCTCCCATTAGGTAGATAGTAGCTCCCAATTTATGTAAGACATCTCTTCCTAGCAGAGGTATAAGGCACTCAGGGACATACAGGAAGGAATTGGTGAGTGTGTGTTCATCCAATTAACATTCTAATGGCTCTACGAATGCCCATTCTTGGGCCTTCCCTGATACTCCCATTGTTTTATAACTCTTGTGATGGAGTTTGCCTGATCTGGTGTTCAGAACTGAGTAAGTGGCAATGGTGTTGACTAAGAATTCAACAGTCTTTCCTTCTATGTCCAGTGTCAGCCAGGGCTCCTCAGGGGTCAGCTGGAATGCCAGCTTAGGAGTCCCCTGGCCCCGTCATTCTTCATCTATTTGGACTATCTGCCTTCAAGGGTAGTGGCTGGGATCTGCCATTTCTGTCCTCCTTTGGGGGCACAAGGGCATTCTTGTCCCTCTTGTTTACGTATGGCGAAGATTAGATCCTAGTTTCCTTGGCCCCTCGGTGGGGGCCAGGGGTCACTCACAGGAGTTGAGAGTCTGTATGGATGGTCAGTCCAGATCCCTGTGCTGACCCATTGACACTGGAAGGCAATAGCCTGTAGGTGGGCTTGCCTCTGGGCCTTTTTATCCTCCGGCTTTTCCTCCTCTAAATCGCAGTTGTTAAACACTTGGTAGGCAATGGTAGGAATCTTGATCGGGTGAGAGGTAGGGGTATCTGGTTCTATTTCCAGAGGTTTATGTGCTTTGGGAAATGAAATATGACCTCAGGATTGCATTTCCTTCCAATGAAGGAAGGGTCCGTGATACTATAGATTCGGAGGCATCCCCTGAAGCACTCTAGGAATGCAGAAGACTTTTCCATTGGCTCCTGATTGATTTCCTTTATTTTATTCCAATTAACAGGTTTCTTTCCTGCTGCCTGGATTCCCTTGAGGATTATATTTTTATAATGGGTCAGACTCTGTCTTCCACCCCCTTCTTCATTGTCTCAGTGGTCTCAGTTTGGTTCATTATCTGGAACCACTTGATTCCCCGGTCTGAAGATAGCTTGACCTAAATTGTTTCTGTTCTCTTTGTCTGCTTCCTCTCGGGCTTTTGAAAAGATTGTGGCCTTTTCTTCCCCTGTTAGGAGTACATTGAGGAGGGTCTGGATTAGCCCAGGTGGGATCATGGGTCTGAAAGATCCCCTAATCATATTCAGGAACCCCTCTGGATCTTCTCTCAACCCCTTACTATGACTTTTCCAGTTACACAGATCAGAAGTGGTAAATGCAACATATACCTAGATGAGCCCTCCTTCTCTATCGGGGACCTGCCTCAAGTGTAGTACTTTTCCTGGTGGGTTGTTGGACCCTGGCTGGTAATTAGTCCTGCTTCATGTACTTGCTGGCCTGGGTTCTGGGGAGGGGGCACCTTGGGCCTGTGGCCCAAATCAGAATATATGAAGAGAAGGGCATTGGGAGGGATCTGTAGGAGGAGGGTAAGGGAGGAGATCAAGAAGGTCCTTGCGGGGGTGGGTCAAGGACTGGTATTGCCTCAGTGGAGGAGGGTCCACATCCCTTTTGAAGGCCTTTGTTCTGATATAAGGCCATAAAAAACTGGACATAGGGAAAACTGGACGTCCCATTTCTTTTGTCTCTCACATAGCAGGTCCAACTGTAAAATAATGTTATAATTTAGAGACCCATCAATGGACCAACTTTCCCATCTCCCAGCCAGTATTGGGGTTAGGCTGTATTACACAGGATTTGTAGCTCAGGAGATTTGGAACCAGCACCAAACTATTATTGGACTCCTCAAAAGATCAAAATAGGGGGCATCCAAATGGCATGGACTCTGATATAACGGGGGGTCCCCCTTGATTTTGTAATGGCTTATACTTGAGATAGTCCCTCTTGAGTCAGAATGTCCCACAGAATGTTAGACAAGACTAATGGCCCAGATCGCTGGGGCAGCTGGTATTCTGTGCTGATACCAGGAGGGGAGCCCTTGGAACCTTGGCCAATAATCACCCAAGATTTACCTCATAAGCAGAGTGGGGAGGAAAGGTCAGGTGGTGGGTGTTTCCTGTTCTTGTCAGTAGCTCACAGGGCTTCCTGATAATGGGGTTCCTGGTGCTGTGAGCAGCTCACAGGGCTCCCCAGCCCACTTTAGAGAAACCGGAGCTGCCTGGAGGAGGTCAAGTCACAGTCCCATACCTACCTTGGGACACTTTCACACTGGGACATCAGATTGAGTGTCCTCATTCTGTTTTGTCAAGTGGCCCTTATTACCTCGCCCTTTTCCCAGTCTCACCTCTTGGCTCACAGGGCTGGCCACTTTCCTTTACCAAACCAAAAGTGATGATGGAGAATGCTACTGTTGACCCTGGAGGTTGGCAAGGAAGACAAAAAGCCCTGGTGCAGCCACTACTGCCTTGTATAGGGGGCCAGAGGACAGCACTACTGGCAAAACGGCGGGCATGACTGCCATGGCTCCCTCTCATCCATAGGTTCCGTTCGTCCCCGGGCATCTGGTACCATGAAAGGCCGGCCAGAGGCAGCAGGCAGACACGTGTGAGTTTCAGTCTCCAATCCCCAATGATGCCATATTATGATCCCCTCAAGGGGGCACAGTCCAGATTACTCTGGGAGCTATACTGTGTGTGCACCACACCCAAGTGTCGGGTTCCTGGGCAGAGTTGCTCTGAGTTTGGCTGAAGGCTGCTGCTGTTCTACCTCATCAGAGTATACTCAAAGGCTAGAGTCATTCATCCTCACGTGAGCCTCCCAAAGCATCTGCAGTTCTCCCTCTGGAGCTGGGGTGAGCCTGGAACCTAGTGGGTAGGTGCCGGCAAAAAGCCACCATCCATCCCTTCATGGTCACCAAAATTTGTTATGACCTTTTTTTGTCAGGCCCCAGTAAGAGTCCTCCTGCCCGGTGTAGCTTGCAAATAGAATGAGACCGAGTTTGGATCAGAAGCAAAGGAAAGCTTTATTCTTTGATCAAAGAATGGAGAGGTGCAAGCTCTCGCTCTAGAGTACATGCTCTCCCCTAAAGGCCATTGCTGGGCTGCTTTATAGGGTTCTCATCAGTGGGGAGGAGGGCAGAGTTCTTCCAGGTTGGGTGCAACTGCCCTGCTCAGAGTGCTGCAGATCCAAATGCCAGGTGCAGCATCTTTGAGCATGGCCCACCACTGCCATCTTGAACTGAAGTGTCATGTGCAGCACTTCTGCACACAGTCCACCCACAGGTGCAGCCATTTTGCACTAGGAACTTTGGCCTGAAGTGCCAGGTGCAAGGCTTCTGCATGCAGTACCCCATGAGCAAGTGAAACTAGACTAAGCACAAAGGAAAAAAAAGATTAGACTTTATTACTCAGATTCCGTTTTTATTTCCTGGGAATTGTTAGTGGACTTTGCCGTTGACATTTACATAATTGGTGAACTGGTTTGAGATGGAGCTTCACTTGAGGGGTCATTGGCAGTCATAACATCAGGTAAGTCCAGTGATTCTAAGTAAATAAAATACTGACAAAGCCACAGCTGCACTTGTTTGAGTTGTGTCATTTGAGCCCACCAAATTATTGACCTAATCTGGACAGGCCCAACATTTTGTAATTAAAAAAAAATTTTTTTTTGTAAGGAGATTCTGGTTGCTAACAATCTAAGATTGAAGAAAGAATATAACTTTTTTATCATAAACAGTCTTTATGTAGTCCTTTTCCTTGAATTAAAAATGGGTAAATGTGTGTTCAAATAAGCGCTTCATGTAAAAGATCCCAGAGTTGAGTTACATGATTCAATAAGTTAAAATTCCCAAAGATTTGCAGGTGATGTAATGGACGTCAGCATTGTATTTTCTTTCTTTTTTTTTTTTTTTTTGCTTTATAACAAATTTAATCAGTTATACATATACATATGTTCCCATATCCCCTCCCTTTTGCGTCTCCCTCCCACCCTCCCTATCCCACCCCTCCAGGCGGTCACAAAGCACCGAGCTGATCTCCCTGTGCTATGCGGCTGCTTCCCACTAGCTATCTACCTTACGTTTGGTAGTGTATATATGTCCATGCCACTCTTTCACTTTGTCACAGCTTACCCTTCCCCCTCCCCATATCCTCAAGTCCATTCTCTAGTAGGTCTGTGTCTTTATTCCTGTCTTACCCCTAGGTTCTTCATGACATTTTTTTTTCTTAAATTCCATATATATGTGTCAGCATACGGTATTTGTCTTTCTCTTTCTGACTTACTTCACTCTGTATGACAGACTCTAGGTCTATCCACCTCATTACAAATAGCTCAGTTTCATTTCTTTTTATGGCTGAGTAATATTCCATTGTATATATGTGCCACATCTTCTTTATCCATTCATCCGATGATGGACACTTAGGTTGTTTCCATCTCCGGGCTATTGTGAATAGAGCTGCAATGAACATTTTGGTACATGTCTCTTTTTGAATTATGGTTTTCTCAGGGTATATGCCCAGTAGTGGGATTGCTGGGTCATATGGTAGTTCTATTTGTAGTTTCTTAAGGAACCTCCATACCGTTCTCCACAGTGGCTGTACCAATTCACATTCCCACCAGCAGTGCAAGAGTGTTCCCTTTTTTCCACACCCTCTCCAGCATTTATTGTTTCTAGATTTTTTGATGATGGCCATTCTGACTGGTGTGAGATGATATCTCATTGTAGTTTTGATTTGCATTTCTCTAATGAGTAAAGATGTTGAGCATCCTTTCATGTGTTTGTTGGCAGTCTGTATATCTTCTGTGGAGAAATGTCTATTTAGGTCTTCTGCCCATTTTTGGATTGGGCTGTTTGTTTTTTTGTTATTGAGCTGCATGAGCTGCTTATAAATTTTGGAGATTAATCCTTTGTCAGTTGCTTCATTTGCAAATATTTTCTCCCATTCTGAGGGTTGCCTTTTGGTCTTGTTTATGGTTTCCTTTGCTGTGCAAAAGCTTTTAAGTTTCATTAGGTCCCATGTGTTTATTTTTGTCTTTATTTCCATTTCTCTAGGAGGTGGGTCAAAAAGGATCTTGCTGTGATTTATGTCATAGTGTTCTGCCTATGTTTTCCTCTAAGAGTTTGATAGTGTCTGGCCTTACATTTAGGTCTTTAATCCATTTTGAGCTTATTTTTGTGTATGGTGTTAGGGAGTGATCTAATCTCATACTTTTACATGTCCCTATCCAGTTTTCCCAGCACCACTTATTGAAGAGACTGTCCTTTCTCCACTGTACATTCCTGCCTCCTTTATCAAAGATAAGGTGACCATATGTGCGTGGGTTTATCTCTGGGCTTTCTATCCTGTTCCATTGATCTATCTTTCTGTTTTTGTGCCAGTACCATACTGTCTTTTTACTGTAGCTTTGTAGTATAGTCTGAAGTCAGGGAGCCTGATTCCTCCAGCTCCATTTTTCGTTCTCAAGATTGCTTTGGCTATTCGGGGTCTTTTGTGTTTCCATACAAATTGTGAAATTTTTTGCTCTAGTTCTGTGAAAAATGCCAGTGGTAGTTTGATAGGGATTGCATTGAATCTGTAGATTGCTTTGGGTAGTAGAGTCATTTTCACAATATTGATTCTTCCAATCCAAGAACATGGTACATCTCTCCATCTATTTGTATCATCTTTAATTTCTTTCATCAGTGTCTTATAATTTTCTGCATACAGGTCTTTTGTCTCCTTAGGTAGGTTTATTCCTAGATATTTTATTCTTTTTGTTGCAATGGTAAATGGGAGTGTTTCCTTGATTTCACTTTCAGATTTTTCATCATTAGTATATAGGAATGCCAGAGATTTCTGTGCATTAATTTTGTATCCTGCAACTTTACCAAATTCATTGATTAGCTCTAGTAGTTTTCTGGTAGCATCTTTAGGATTCTCTATGTAGAGTATCATGTCATCTGCAAACAGTGACAGCTTTACTTCTTCTTTTCCGATTTGGATTCCTTTTATTTCCTTTTCTTCTCTGATTGCTGTGGCTAAAACTTCCAAAACTATGTTGAATAAGAGTGGTGAGAGTGGGCAACCTTGTCTTGTTCCTGATCTTAGTGGAAATGGTTTCAGTTTTTC
Organism: Hyperoodon ampullatus; assembly: GCF_949752795.1. Lineage (NCBI taxonomy): Eukaryota > Metazoa > Chordata > Mammalia > Artiodactyla > Ziphiidae > Hyperoodon > Hyperoodon ampullatus. Next base: position 84,196,730 of record NC_136915.1, on the reverse strand, counting down.
ACCATTGAGGACGATGCTGGCTGTGGGTTTGTCATATATGGCCTTTATTATGTTGAGGAAAGTTCCCTCTATGCCTACTTTCTGCAGGGTTTTTATCATAAATGGGTGTTGAATTTTGTCGAAAGCTTTCTCTGCATCTATTGAGATGATCATATGGTTTTTCTCCTTCAATTTGTTAATATGGTGTATCACGTTGATTGATTTGCGTATATTGAAGAATCCTTGCATTCCTGGAATAAACCCCACTTGATCATGGTGTATGATCCTTTTAATGTGCTGTTGGATTCTGTTTGCTAGTATTTTGTTGAGGATTTTTGCATCTATGTTCATCAGTGATATTGGCCTGTAGTTTTCTTTCTTTGTGACATCCTTGTCTGGTTTTGGTATCAAGGTGATGGTGGCCTCGTAGAATGAGTTTGGGAGTGTTCCTCCCTCTGCTATCTTTTGGAAGAGTTTGAGAAGGATAGGTGTTAGCTCTTCTCTAAATGCTTGATAGAATTCGCCTGTGAAGCCATCTGGTCCTGGGCTTTTGTTTGTTGGAAGATTTTTTATCACAGTTTCAATTTCAGTGCTTGTGATTGGTCTGTTCATATTTTCTATTTCTTCCTGATTCAGTCTTGGCAGGTTGTGCATTTCTAAGAATTTTTCCATTTCTTCCAGGTTGTCCATTTTATTGGCATAGAGTTGCTTATAGTAATCTCTCATGATCTTTTGTATTTCTGCAGTGTCAGTTGTTACTTCTCCTTTTTCATTTCTAATTCTATTGATTTGAGTCTTCTCCCTTTTTTTCTTGATGAGTCTGGCTGATGGTTTATCAATTTTGTTTATCTTCGCAAAGAACCAGCTTTTAGTTTTATTGATCTTTGCTATCGTTTCCTTCATTTCTTTTTCATTTATTTCTGATCTGATTTTTATGATTTCTTTCCTTCTGCTAACTTTGGGATGTTTTTGTTCTTCTCTCTCTAATTGCTTTAGGTGCAAGGTTAGGTTGTTTATTCGAGATGTTTCCTGTTTCTTAAGGTGGGATTGTATTGCTATAAACTTCCCTCTTAGAACTGCTTTTGCTGCATCCCATAGGTTTTGGGTCGTCGTGTCTCCATTGTCATTTGTTTCTAGGTATTTTTAAATTTCCTCTTTGATTTCTTCAGTGATCACTTCGTTATTAAGTAGTGTATTGTTTAGCCTCCATGTGTTTGTATTTTTTATAGCTCTTTTCCTGTAATTGATATCCAGTCTCATAGCATTGTGGTCGGAAAAGATACTTGATACAATTTCAATTTTCTTAAATTTACCAAGGCTTGATTTGTGACCCAAGATATGATCTATCCTGGAGAATGTTCCATGAGCACTTGAGAAAAATGTGTATTCTGTTGTTTTTGGATGGAATGTCCTATAAATATCAATGAAGTCCATCTTGTTTAATGTATCATTTAAAGCTTGTGTTTCCTTATTTATTTTCATTTTGGATGGTCTGTCCATTGGTGAAAGTGGGGTGTTAAAGTCCCCTACTATGATTGTGTTACTGTCGATTTCTCCTTTTATGGCTGTTAGTATTTGCCTTATGTATTGAGGTGCTCCTATGTTTGGTGCATAAATATTTACAATTGTTATATCTTCTTCTTGGATCGACCCCTTGATCATTATGTAGTGTCCTTCTTTGTCTCTTCTAGTAGTCTTTATTTTAAAGTCTATTTTGTCTGATATAAAATTGCTACTCCAGCTTTCTTTTGATTTCCATTTGCATGGAATATCTTTTTCCATCCCCTTACTTTCAATCTGTATGTGTCTCTAGGTCTGAAGTGGGTCTCTTGTAGACAGCATATATATGGGTCTTGTTTTTGTATCCATTCAGCCACTCTGTGTCTTTTGGTGGGAGCATTTAGTCCATTTACATTTAAGGTAATTATCGATATGTATGTTCCCATTCCCATTTTCTTAATTGTTTTGGGTTCGTTATTGTAGGTCTTTTCCTTCTGTTGTGTTTCTTGCTTAGAGAAGTTCCTTTAGCATTTGTTGTAAAGCTGGTTTGGTGGTGCTGAACTCTCTCAGCTTTTGCTTGTCTGTAAACGTTTTAATTTCTCCATCAAATCTCAATGAGATCCTTGCTGGGTAGAGTAGTCTTGGTTGCAGGTTTTTCTCCTTCATCACTTTAATTATGTCCTGCCACTCCCTTCTGGCTTGTAGAGTTTCTGCTGAGAGATCAGCTGTTATCCTGATGGGGATTCCCTTGTGTGTTACTTGTTGTTTTCCCCTTGCTGCTTTTAATACGATTTCTTTGTGTTTAATTTTTGACAGTTTGATTAATATGTGTCTTGGCGTATTTCTCCTTGGATTTATTCTGTATGGGACTCTCTGTGCCTCCTGGACTTGATTAACTATTTCCTTTCCCATATTAGGGAAGTTTTCAACTATAATCTCTTCAAATCTTTTCTCAGTCCCTTTCTTTTTCTCTTCTTCTTCGGGAACCCCTATAATTCGAATGTTGGTGCGTTTAATATTGTCCCAGAGGTCTCTGAGACTGTCCTCTGTTCTTTTCACTCTTTTTTCTTTATTTTGCTCTGCAGCAGTTATTTCCACTATTTTATCTTCCACCTCACTTATCCGTTCTTCTGCCTCACTTATTCTGCTATTGATCCCATCTAGAGTATTTTTTATTTCATTTATTGTGTTTTTAATCGATGCTTGATTCATCTTTAGTTCTTCTAGGTCCTTGTTAACTGTTTCTTCCATTTTGTCTATTCTATTTCCAAGATTTTGGATCTGGGAAATAGAATCTTGGATCATCTTTACCATCATTATTCTGAATTCTTTTTCAGGTAGACTGCCTATTACCTCTTCATTTGTTAGGTCTGGTGGGTTTTTATCTTGCTCCTTCTCCTGCTGTGTGTTTTTCTGTCTTCTCATTTTGCTTATGTTACTGTGTTTGGGGTCTCCTTTTTGCAGGCTGCAGGTTCGTAGTTCCCGTTGTTTTTGGTGTCTGTCCCCAGTGGCTAAGGTTGGTTTAGTGGGTTGTGTAGGCTTCCTGGTGGAGGGGACTAGTGCCTGTGTTCGGGTGGATGAGGCTGGATCTTGTCTTTCTGGGGGGCAGGTCCACGTCTGGTGGTGTGTTTTGGGGTGTCTGCGGACTTTTTATGATTTTAGGCCACCTCTCTGCTAATGGGTGGCGTTGTGTTCCTGTCTTGCTAGTTGTTTGGCATAGGGTGTCCAGCACTGTAGCTTGCTGGTCGTTGAGTGAAGCTGGGTGCTGGTGTTGAGATGGAGATCTCTGGAAGATTTTCGCCGTTTGATATTATGTGGAGCTGGGAGGTCTCTTGTGGACCAGTGTCCTGAGGTTGGCTCTCCCACCTCAGAGGCACAGCACTGACTCCTGGCTCCTCAATTTGGGATGATTTGTTGTCTATTCATGTATTCCACAGATGCAGGGTACATCAAGTTGATTATGGAGCTTTAATCCGCTGCTTCTGAGGCTGCTGGGAGAGGTTTCCCTTTCTCTTCTTTGTTCTCACAGCTCCTGGGTCTCAGCTTTGGATTTGGCCCCGCCTCTGCGTGTAGGTCGCCGGAGGGCGTCTGTTCTTCGCTCAGACAGGAAAGGGTCAAAGGAGCAGCCTCTTCGGGGACTCTGGCTCACTCAGGCCAGGCGGGAGGGAGGGGCACGGAGTGCGGGGCGAGCCTGCAGCGGCAGAGGTCGGCGTGACGTTGCACCAGCCCGAGGCGCGCCGTGCCTTCTCCCAGGGAAGCCGCCCCTGGATCCCGGGACCCCGGCAGTGGCGGGCTGCACAGGCTCCCGGAAGGGCGGTGTGGACAGTGACCTGCGCTCGCACACAGGCTTCTTGGCGGCGGCAGCAGCAGCCCCAGCGTCCCACGCCCGTCACTGGGCTCCGCGCTTTCAGTCGCGACTCGCGCCCGTCTGTGGAGCCCCTTTAAGCAGCGCTCTTAATCCCCTCTCCTCGCGCACCAGGAAACCAAGAGGGAAGAAAAAGTCTCTTGCCTCTTCGGCAGCTCCAGAGTTTTCCCGGACTCCCTTCCGGCTAGCTGTGGCACACTAGCCCCCCTCAGGCTGAGTTCTCGCCGCCAGCCCCAGTCCTCTCCCTGCGCTCTGACCGAAGCCCGAGCCTCAGCTTCCAGCGCCGCCCGCCCCGGCGGGCGAGCAGACAAGCCTCTCGGGCTGGTGAGTGCCGCTCGGCACCGATCCTCTGTGCGGGAATCTCTCCGCTTTGCCCTACCCAGGTATGTGGGGAGTTTCTTGCCTTTTGGGAGGTCTGGGGTCTTCTGCCAGCGTTCGGTAGGTGTTCTGTAGGAGTTGTTCCACGTGTAGCTGTATTTCTGGTGTATCCGTGGGGAGGAAGGTAATCTCCGCGTCTTACTCTTCCGCCATCTTACCCGGAAGTCTGTATTTTCTTAGTATAAACCAATTCCACTCTTGGTGGTTCCTACAACAGCGGTTGGTTTGTAGCAATCCTAAAGCCATGAAAATTAATAGGGCTTGGATGACAGTGTCTGAAGGCAAACCCTGGCACCCCAGGGAAGACTGGCCCATCTTTTTGATCTCTAGGGTGCTCCTCAAATGCTAAGTGCATCAGAATCACCTGGAAAGCTTGAGGCCCAGATTCCTGGGCCTCACCCCCAGAGATTCTAATTGAGTGGCTTAGCCACCAAGCCTGGGAATCTGTATGTTTAACAACTGTTCCAGGTTGATTCTGATGCAGGGTGTATGACACAGAAGGATTGGATTGTGCCTTTTTTTTTTCCTACTTCCAGTATCTGAAGGTAACTTGTGCAAGTGCTTAACAACCTAGGCCATTATGGGAGCTTTCTGTGCTAAGCAGGTATTAAACTGTTTTTTGTTTTAATCTGTTTTTTAACAAGTGTATTTGTATACCAAAGAACTTTATATGCCCCTTGGAAACATTTATTCCTGGTTGAAATTCAGTCTTGAAGCCAGTGTTTTCAAGTCCAGTGAATTAAACTGTCTTACCAAAGCGGTTGGGAATGTTTTACAAATCCTACCCTTTAATCCAAATGAAAATAGAATACAGACGCCACTAAAACAACTGCAGATATAATTCATAATCTAATCAAGAGAGAACACCACTAAGTAATCTGACACGGATAACACTTCTCTACAGTGGGGAAGCAGTTGGTAAACAATGTTGCAAAAGTGCTCAGTTGAAATGGTGATTTAGTCTGTGAAGCCTTTGTGGGAGGAGAGGAGAGAAGGAATAGTGATGCTTTCCAACTGTTTGAGTACCACTGGGATTTTCCCTACTTGGGGTTTAGGGACTGTGAGAAGGACCTGAGGTTAGCACCTTTCCTTTCTGTCTGCCCCTAACTTTTCTAGTTATTTTCCCCCTCTTTCCCTTGCTCTCCATTTTTGCTTTCTTTTCCTTTTTCTCAGAATCATGAGTGAAGTCTGGGCCCTAGAGCCCATTGAAGGGGGTTATTTGACCTTTTAAAAAGATGACTGGGGGCTTCCCTGGTGGCGCAGTGGTTAAGAATCCGCCTGCCAATGCAGGGGACACGGAATCGAGCCCTGGTCCGGGCAGATCCCACATGCTGCGGAGCAACTAAGCCCGTGCACCACAGCCACTGAAGCCCGCGCGCCGTGCTCCACAGTAAGAGAAGGCACTGCAATGAGAAGCCCGCGCACCGCAACAAAGACCCAACTCAGCCAAAAATTAAAAAAAAAAAAAAAAAAGATGTCTGGGTGATACATTGACCTGCAGGCTTTCAGTCAAAGGTCTCATCTTCAGGATGGAAAGGGCACAACAGTTTGTAAAACCAACCCATTTTTCTCCTTCCTTTGCATGCCAGCAGAGGTAATTAAAGTCTACTGTGATACTTTCTGAAACAAGGAGGAAATAGGAAATTAGCAACCTGAAACTGAATTGGAATCCCAGACAAGCTGCCAACCTGTAGCTGAGTCACTAAATGGTCTGGAAACTATTTGCCATCTAGCAAGACAGAAGGAGGTTAGGATGGAAATCATCGAAACACAGATGACTCAGTTTTCCATTTTATAAAATGTTCAATTCCAGCTGCCTGATTTCCCTGTTTAAACAAAAGGGATAAAACCATGACAGACCAATGGCATCTAGGATGGAGAGTTAATAACTGCTTCCTGCATTGGTGTCAGTCAAAAAGGGGATACTTCCCACTCACTGATGCATTGGGTAACTTTTTGCAGAAGCGTATGACATTATGTACCAGGAAGAGGAGATGTAAGTCAAAGGAAGATTCAACCATGTATTTATTTCCTGCTTTGTCAGAGACTCACGTGGTGGGAAAGAATGAGAAGGCCTATGTTTCTGCCCCAACTTTTCTATTTACACACTATGTGACCTTGGCAGGTCATCCAACCCTTCTGAGAGTGTTTCATCATCTGTGAAATGAGAATATCTGCACCACAAGGCAGTTGTGAAAGACAGGTGAGTTAGTATACCTGAGTTAATGTACATTGTAAGCCTGTAAAAATGTAAATATCTTTGTTGCTGTGAAGGTATTTGGAGGGGTTGGCAATGGTTACTGGATCACAGAGAGAGGTCAGTGTATTATTATTGCATTTAGAGGGGAAATAGTGAATGTTTGAATGGACTTACCCATTATCACAGGTATATTTTTATATGTATGAAGATAGACCTCCATTTGAAACGTTCAGTTATGTCACCATTGATTTCAAAATATTAGATAGCAAATGCATCAACAGTAGGCATTTCTTATCAGAGTAATAATAGCCATCGTTTAATGCTCCCTTTAGACTGAGCACAGTGATAATAAGCTCTTCTTTTCATACCATCACATTAAATCATTGCCCTATGATGTAGGAGTTATCCACAGCCACTATCGACAACACCCCTACGCCAATAGGTATTATTATTCCCACTTTAGAGATGATGAAACTGATCAAAATTCAATTTAAAAAATTTCCCGGGGTCATACACCTAATAAGCAGTGCAATAGAGTTTCAAACTCAAGTATGTCTCACCCTAAGGCATGTGTCCTTAACTACCAAAATCTTGAAGAGAATGGAAGTCACACTATTTTCCATTGAATTGGAACAGAAGTCTTACCTCTGTGACAAGTTGACCTTGACTTAAGTCCCTGTCTTTGAAATCAGTACATGATGATGAGAGTAGCTTAGACACCTGTACACACACACACACACACACACACACACACCTCCCTCACACCTGGCTCTTGTCAGCCATGAGTTTGCTATGAAGGAGACGTGGGCTGTTACTGACTGATAAAGAGTCAGAAAGCTTAGCTCTTACTCCTGCCTTATTGTTGACTACCTATGTATTTTTGAGTAAGTAATTTAAAATGTGAGCCCTGGGCTTTCCTGGTGGTGCAGTGGTTAAGAATCCACCTGCCAATGCAGGGGATACAGGTTTGAGCCCTGGTCCGGGAAGATCCCACATGCCGTGTAGTAACTAAGCCCGTGTGCCACAACTACTGAGCCTGCACTCTAGAGCCCGAGCCACAACTACTGAAGTCCACGCACCTAGAGCCCGTGCTCCGCAACAAGAGAAGCCACCGCAATGAGAAGCCCGTGCACTGCAACGAAGAGCAGCCCCCCCTCGCTGCAACTGGAGAAAGCCCACGTGCAGCAACAAAGACCCAACACAGCCAAAAATAAATAAAAATATAATAAATTTTAAAAAAATTTAAAAAAATAAAATAAAATATGAGCCTTAATTTCCTCTTTGAGTGACCGTCATAATGTTTATCCAGCCCACCTCACAGGGAGTTGGGAAGATCAAGTAGAATGGTGCACATAAAAGTATGTTTAGATATTAAAGAAGCTGGGGGGAGGGGGGGGTCTTTGTTAAAAGTTTCTTCAACCAGCAAGAGACTGGGAAAAGGTATGGTAAGTAATACAGAAAAAGAAAAAGAACTCTTAATCCCCTGTAATAGTCACTCCTTTCATGATACATTTGATCATCTAAAAAAGTGTTCTTCAGAGTATGGTGTGCCTACCAGTGGGACACGAGATTATTTTTAGAGGTACTTGAAAAATGTATTTTAATAGTTCTGTGCTCTAAAGTACTCTAGAGAAATAAAAAACCCTGTGATTTCCCAGGTTATTGTTGAGAATTCAGCTAAGTATAAAAAGTGAGTCAATTTAAAATGAATTAAATAATAAAGTACAGGTCTTACATGGATTTGGCAAACATGGTAAAAGTAGAAGGTAAATGATTTTAGGAAACACTGACAAAAGTGCTCTGTTTGAAAACACAGTCTTATCTCAGAGGAGCTTGTCAGGGCTATCTCTGATTGATCTCTCTTGATCTCTTCATGTCTTCAACAACAGTAATAATAACAGTAAAGAGCTCTGTTGACATTCTCTCCAAAGCTCACCCCCCACCGCCACCTCCCTGACTCTGTGAATTCACTTACCCCATAAGGAAGGCAGTTCGAGCCAATGGGTTGTTTTATTCCTTCTCCAAGAAATATGCTTTTTACCCTGCCTTACACAGAGGATTCAAACCAAAGATGTACCTCTACTCAGGGCATGAGTCTCTACTTTGAAAAGTGAGAATTTACTCTTGGTATCTTAAACATGTTTCAGAGAGAAAGCCTAAGTGCTCTGGAAAGATTTGTAACAGCCCTACTGGGATTGATTCCTCAGTTCAGGCCCTGAGTATTTGCCGGTCCCTAGATGCATCTTAGCTGGTAAAGGTTGAAAGCTAGTGACAACTATTCTACTGCAAGGCTTGTTTTGCAAGCTTTTGATACAGGGCTTTCATTTAAGATGGCTTCTCCAGGGCTGCTGAGAAACCAATAATGACCTGATGTGACTTCAGAAGAAAGCAACATAGTCTTCTGTATTAAGGGACTTCAATGGACCATGTTCAGTTTTTCTCCAAATATAATCTAGCAACTTAAACAGCTGTTGAGAGTAAAATAAAGAAGCATCATTTATTAAAAAAAAAAAAAAAAAAAAAAACCCTTCAGGTATTTTCTTGAGAAGTTGCTGGTCTAATACAGACATTTTCTCTCACCAGCAGTCACACAGCTAGGAGTAGTCTGAGATCCGAACTGGGGTCTCTCTGGTTCCAAAGACAGGGACTTTCCCCCATACCACAGTCCTTGTACACAAATCCTGATTGATATAAAGGAGTAGCACTTTTAAAATAATTTAATTTCATTAAGGAGAAAAGAGAATCAGAATTTGATTAAGCTATGGGGGCGGAAGTGCTTGCACACCATTCATGGGGGCTCCAGGGAGATTGCTGGGGAACTGCTTGGACCCCAGTGCTGCCAGGGTTGTCTGTGTTTGCTAAAATGGCTAAGCGACGCTCCCACTGGGGTTGAGCTAGGGATGAGCCCAGAGCAGGGACTGACACACAGTTTGTAGCTCTGCATGTGCATCTTCCCCGTCCCCCTGCCCCAGAAGATGTAAAGAGGGGGGGAAACAGAGGGCCAGGGGTGCTGAGTCATTAAGGAGTGGGGGTGATACGGAGCTGTTTGAAGAGAGAGATTTCCCTCACCCGAGAGAGGTTTTTCTCCCTTTGACAAATTTAGCCGACGGAATCTGACAGCAAACCACAAGCTTTCTTTGTCAGGCTGAGCAGGCAAGAACCATGAGAAATATTTTCCCACGCCACTTCCACCACCCTCACAGAATGCTACCTAAGTAGTTTCCATTTTCCTCCTGTGTTCCTATGCTCAAGGTCAAACAGTAACTGGGAAGCTGACACGGTTTTTGGCTGTTGTGTGGTTTTGTCACTTGGTGGGGAAATTGGAGCAAGCTCTTTCTGATCGTTGGCCCATTGTGAGATTGCCCACGAGGCAGGCTCTGCACCTGTTGTTGAGTTATGCAGACATGCCAGGCAGGGTCTGCAGAGACTTCACTTGTTAACTTCCTGACGGCAAATGCCTGAGGACGGGTGCCAAGTCTTCCTTAACGTTGTAATGAGCACACACCTTCTACACACACACTCAAGTTATCCCTATTATTTGTCTTATTAAATGGATCACCACAAATAACTTGTTCTGAATTAGTCCAGGTCCCTGATTCTCAGTTGTTTTTGGCACTGAAATATCTCTTTCCCTCTGCTCTTTAAGCTTGTCCCTTGCTTTGTTGCTTGCCTCTAGCCGGAGCCCTTCAGAATGTCTGGTTCTGGAAGCCGAGCTTATGATGCCCCGAGGTTGCCGAGTGGCAGGTCTGACCCCAGAAGAGGGTTTCTTCAGGTGATGTCAGACTCTGGGCATAGCCAGCAGCTCAAAGCCCTGCTGAGGCTCGTGTGATAACATCCCAGACTAATGGTCTGCTATGAAACACTCCTCAGCATCCCCTAAAACTCTGTTATCTGGCAAGTATTTTGTACTTAATACCCAGAAAATGTGAAATCTCTGGGCTCTTGTGGGTTTTCTGAATGTCAAGTCAGCAAAACTCTAAACAGCTTTCGAAGTGAGTGCATAAAATGTGCTTGAAACAGTGACCTGCCTCCTCATTTCTGATAACAGCTTGATTTAGTCTCACTTATTCTGCCAGAGCAGAGTCCTTTATACTGGGGTATTAGGGCTACCACCCCCGCACCTTAAAACTCCTTGAAGATTTTCCAAAGGTATCACGCCAAGATAGCTGACATGAATACATTTCCAGTGCTTAAATTTCCATATGATAATTTCCCCAAATTTATCTGCCTTTGATGGAAGTGAGGATGCCAGTAGAAGTCCCATTGCAGTCTGAAGAATGAGAAGAAATTCTGACCAACTCCAGTAACATGGCGCTGGGTATCCAGGAAAGAGAAGAGTACTATAGGGAAACCACCGAGACTGGTGGAGCAGCCGCGCAGGTTGAGGTGGAGGGTGAGACCCAGGAACTCAGACCTTGTTTTCCCAGAGACAACAGACCTTTCAAAGGGCCCTGCCCTCCCAGAGCAGAAGTAACTGTAACTGGGAAAAGAATCTCCAGAAAACACTTTTGTTGGTGCTGGTTATTGGTTTGAACTGTCAAGCTGAATTGATAACAAGTCTCTACCTATGATATGCCAATTAATTAGGCAAATATAACAGCAAGTATGTGGGGGGAGGGGGATTTTCAATGAATAATTTGATTCCTAAGATCTCTACACACTGTAGATAAATTACTCTCCCATTATAAATGGCTAAACATATACTTTGCTTAACAAAAGCTCAAAGAGGGACAAAGGAAAGATGAGAAATAAATTTGCACGTCTGTTACCCATTTGTAATTCGCAAGGTATTTTCACATCATCTCATTTAATCCCCTAATATTTTTCCTTTGCCACATTTAAGATAGGAACCACTAGGGTGGGCTCCCTCTGCTCCCAGCCTCCGCTCCCTAAGTGAATCTGCACCTGCACCTTGCTGGCCTCCTTCCCACAGTATTCATGGGATGCAAGGTGTCCCTACCCCTGCCCAAGGCTAATTCCACCTCCTCCCCTTCCCTGGGGCCCCATTAATCATCCCCACTAACTTTAGCATCTTCCTTTCAACGGGCTCTTCCCACATATTAACATGGTCAAATCTCTCCTGTCTTCAGGGAAAGAAGACCTGCTTAACCCGATGTCCCTCTGTGCTGTCTGCATCTCACTCTTCAGTCCTCTGCCGTCTGGTTTCTGCCTCCCATAAGACTGTTCTCTCAGAGGTGAGTCATCAAATCCAGCGGACAGCTTTCAGTCTTCATCCTACTCAACATTTCTTGAGCCATTTGGGGCTTCGGACCAATTCTTCCTCCTTGAAACCTCCTCTTTCCATGGCTTCCAGGGCACCCCTCTTTCCGGACCTTTTCCCATCATCTCTAGCTCATCCTGCTCAGGTACCTTCACTGGGTTCTCTTCCTTCACCTGCTTTTTAAGAAACTATTATTATTGAAATATAACACACATACTGAGAAGTGTACAAATCCTAAGTTTACAGGCTGATAATTCTCACAAACTGAACACGCCAAAGTAACTAGCGCCCAGATCAAAAGACAGACTGCTTCCAGTGCCCCCAGAAATGGCCCTTATACCCACTTCCAGCCGCCATGCCCCCCAAAGAGTAGCTTGAAAATCAAGCATGAGTTTTGCCTGTGCTTGACCTTTATGTATTGATAAATGTGAACTATGAATGCTTTGTATCTGGCTTCTTTTGCTTAGCATGTGTATGGGAGAATTATCCATGAGTTTCTAGATGTAGTTTGTTCCCGCTCATTGCTGTGTGAGCTTTGACTGAGAGAATACACCACAATTCATTTATCCATTCTTCTGTGACGGGTGTTTGGTGAATTTCCGAGGTGTTGCTATTAGAAGTCATGGTGTGATAAAACACTTATGTACCTGCTTTTTTAAATGGTGAATTCCCCAGATTTCCATCCTAGACCTCTCCCTCTACATAGTCCCCCAGTGAGAATCTGAAATATTTATGGAGTAGATGGGCAAAGACGGCTTAGACATGAAAGCAGTGTCCCCTCTCACTAAATAAGAAAGAAGCTGTTAGAAATGTTTCACGTAAATTTTTTTCAATTGCTATTTTCAAAATCTAAAATTCAATATCTGCACGTTAGCCCAACAAAAACCTGAAGTCCAAAATTCTTACAGGAAAGATTAAGTTAGTGCCAGATAGGAGAGATTAATTTAGTAAAATATTTGTTTTTCAGCAGATGGGGCCAATGATTCCATAATACTACTGAAAGCTTACATTCTCTTAGTTTGATTATTAGTTTCTACTCCATGAAAATTAGTGATGGACCTCTTTTATGACACCGTGTAAATGTTCTAGCAAGGCAAAGTAGAAAATGAGCATGCCAATCTTGCTGCAGTGATCAACCAAGTCAAAGCAACATATGATAGCCCCAAGCAACAAGGCTCATTAATAAGACCACATCAAGTAAGAGTCAAGATTGATTAACAGATAAAATTGAGCTGTAGATATTTTAGGTAAAAGCAGAGTTCTGGGATTACACTTGCATCAAGTCTGTAAAGGAATTTTTAATGTATTTTGCTGCTGCTTTACTTGATAATTCAGAAATTATTTTTATTTTGGTATAACCATTCTCAAGAAAAAATGTCAATTTAAATCCAGTAATATAATTAGCAATCCATATTAAAAGATATTACTTTTTTTATAACATGATGGTAAGTTTATTTTATTTATTTATTTAGTTAGTTTATTTGGTTGCGTGGGATCTAGCTTTTGGCACGTGGGTTCCTTAGTTGAGGCTCCAGGCCTCCTTAGTTGTGGCAGGTGGGCTTCTTAGTTGCAGCTCGCCAGCTTCTTAGTTGTGGCATGCATGTGGGATCTAGTTCCCCAACCAGGGATCGAACCTGGGTCCCCTGCATTGGGAGTACAGAGTCTTGTCCATTGCGCCACCAGGGAAGTCCCAAAAGATATTAATTTTATACTGTCCTGAGGAGGTAGAAAAAAATGCACTGCCAAAAGTCACATGATTTTATTGTTTTTCTCCTCCAAAGATATTTTTAAATACAAGACATGTAGAGATTTTTTTTTTTTTTTTTTCTTTGGTGGTACGTGGGCCTCTCACTGCTGTGGCCTCTCCCGTCGCGGAGCACAGGCTCCGGATGCGCAGGCCCAGCGGCCATGGCTCACGGGCCCAGCCGCTCTGCAGCACGTGGGATCCTCCCGGACCGGGGCACGAACCCGCGTTCCCCGCATCGGCAGGCGGACTCTCAACCACTGCGCCACCAGGGAAGCCCAGAGATTATTTTTTGAAGAAAAATAATTATCTCTTCTACTCTGTGCCAAATGGTTTGGAAACATTCACCATTTCTCTCTGATGATAAACTATGTGGTATTGCTTCTACTTTTAAAAACAAAGAAAAAATGTGTTTACAGTTTCCCTTTGAGGCTCTTTAGAAAGAATTCTTGAGCACTTAGTGAACGGTAAATAAATGTTAAACAAAAAGCTGGTTCAAAATTGGAAACAAATAGCAATGTCCCACTTGATTCATTGGCCACCAAAGTACAGTATTTAAAAAATCAGTTGGTATAATTTTCAGTTTTGATAAACTATGAAAGAACTTCAGTCCCAGCTAACAATGCACAATGGCTGGTGTGTTTTGAACCCGTCACACATCTTCCCACTTGTTATGCCTTCACACTGATTAGCATGTTTTTAAAAATTGTCAACCTTTTCCTAATGGATACAGGAATTGACGACATTGAATATTTTGGAATTCTTCTGCTTTCTTAAAATATCCTTATGGCAGTATAGCTCTTCTTTAAACTTTGCTGCAACTCTGTTGGCTTTTCTGCTATATTCATATTGTAATCACGTACCTACCCAGGAAATTTATTCAGATACATTCTATAGGCTGCAAATAAATTTTTTTGCCCTATGTCAGTTGTCCAGGTCATATCCTCTCCTGGATTAAGATAACTCACATTAGTCAGGAGTCTTTTGGTTGCCAGTGATAGAAGCCAAACTTGAGCTTAAGTTAGGCAAAAGTGGGTTTTATTGGAAGGATTGGGGTGTCTCACAGCTAAATTGCCTGAAAGAAAAGCAGGGGAGCAGCTGTGTCCCAGGGACAGCTGGAAACAGGGACACAGCTGCAGCTGAGACTCATGCTCTCTGCCTTGGCCTCTCCTGTGCATTCCCTTCATTCCCTCTTACTGTGGATCAGATTTCTCTCAGCAGTGGGGTACACAGACTTGGGTCCACTGCCTGTCCTATGGCACTTTTGTGCAAATTAGAAGGTGGAGGCAGCTTCACAGTTGCATATGGGTGAGCAGAGGCAGATTTGTGAATTGAAAAAAGCACTCCTTTTTCTTGGATGCAGCTCTATACCAAGGCCCAAGGTTTGGTCAGCAAAAGTAAGTGAGATTTCAGCCACTCCACTCTTCTGCACAAACTACAAACTGAACCTAGTGACCCAGCATGGCCTCTAATTTCTCCAGCAGCTTCTGTGCTTCTGTAATGCTGAACTCAAGCTTCTCTCAAGTCGACAATAAAATATTCTGTGACTAGGCTCTGATTGGCCTAGCTAAGGTCAGGAAACCGCACATGACCAGCCAGCTATGGCCAGGGACCCGCAGCATTTACTAGTCTACTGTAGACCCTTCCCTTGGCGTTGGGGCCACCCCCAGAAGAGAACAAATTCTTTGTGAGTTAGGCAGCCAATCTGTTGGCAGCTCCTACCCAGGTTTTGATATTTTTTTCAGAGAAAATTACATAAACTGATACTCACTTATTTCACTGTTATCAAATATTATTGAATAAGCTGAGGAAATATTTATGTTTTTCATTATGATTGAAGGAGTTTGAGGATTTAACTGCCAATGAGTTAGTTTTAAATTTGGAAGGAATGAACTCAAAGTTAGAAATCAAGATATTTTCCCTTTATCTTACATTGTGATGTCTCAAAACTGTCTTTATGCTTATGACATAGATTCGCAATGCTTCCCACCCTACCTATAATCACCGTTTTCAAAGAAATATATTTTCTTTTTTTTTTTTTTTTGTGGTACGCGGGCCTCTCACTGCTGTGGCCTCTCCCGTTGCGGAGCACAGGCTCCAGACGCGCAGGCTCAGCGGCCATGGCTCACGGGCCCAGCCACTCCGCGGCATGTGGGATCCTCCCAGACCGGGGCACGAACCCGTGTCCCCTGCATCGGCAGGCGGACTCTCAACCACTGCGCCACCAGGGAAGCCCAAGAAATATATTTTCAATGATGTGTTCAGGGAACATTTTACTTTCTCCAGCTTGTTGGAAATGAACTATGGCTATCTATTGGTATTAGTTCATTATCAAATTTATCTCCACTCCAAAATTACAGTGGTTCTATCCCATTTAACTTATATATTTTTCAGAGTATTTTTTCCAAATAGAAACTTTTTAAAATTATAAATTATTTTTCTCTGCTACCGAATTTTTTCAGAATAATTTGTACAAATAACAGAATGTCTCTCTCTCTTTTTTTTTTTTTTTTTTTTTTTGGCCATGCCACGCAGCTTGTGGGAAGGGATTGAACCCTGGCCACGACAGTGAAAGCACCGAGTCCTAACCACTGGACCGCCAGGAACTCCCAGAATGTCTCTTTCTTGATAACACTGCATTTCAACCTTCAGAAATAGGAGCGAGGTAATCTTTAAAACTTCATCATTTGTCTTAAATTTTTGTACTTCTGAAGGTAAATATGGGTTGATATGTTAACTTCACAATTCCCAAACTGTGCACAATTCGCAATCCACATGTAGGGTCCTAGCCCGAAACCACTGCATTCCTTACATTTATGTCACTTCTAGATTTACCCCAATCAATCAGTGTTATTTGTGATAATTATAAGAATAAAATACGAAGTTTTCAGCACCATTCTTGACTAGGCATATTCTCAGAGGTATCTGAGAAAACTAAGAACACAGCCTTTTATTTTGACATAATTTTTAAAAAACTGTAGTTACCTGGGGGGGAGCGGTGGTGGTGAGGGTGGGGTGGAGATCACACCTAAGTGTAGTTATAATATTTAAAGAGCCTCAGCGTCACCAGTCATTAGGAAAATGCAAGTCGAAACCGTAAGATACCATTTCATACCTGCTAGGATGGCTATTATAAAACAAAACAAAGCAAAACAGAAAATAGCAAGTGTTGGTGAGGATATGGAGAAATTGGGACCCTTGTGCACTACAGATGGAATGTAAAATGATTCAGCTATTATGGAAAACAGTCGTTCTTATGAAAATTAAATATATATTTACCATTTGATCCAGCAATTCCACTTCTGGGTACTTACACCCCCAAAAAAGTTGAAAGCAGAGACTTGAACAGATATTTGTGCACCTATGTTCATAGCAATATTATTCACAATAGCCAAAATATGGAAACAGTGCAAATAACTAGGGATCAATGAATGGGTAAGCAAAATGTGGTATATATAGACAATGAATATTATTTAGCCTTGAAAAGGGAAGGAATTCTAACATATGCTCCAACATGGATGAACCTTGAAGATTACACTAAATGAAATAAGCCAGACACAAAAAGAACACCATATTTGATTTATGTGGGTACCTACAGTAGTCAAGTTCATAGACACAGAAAGTAGAATGGTGCTTGGCAGGAGGAGGAGGGAATAGGGTTATTGTTTAATGGGTATAGAATTTCAGTTTGGTAAGATGAAAAATTTCTGGAAATGGATAGTAGTAATGGTTGTACGACAGTGTAAATGTACTTGGCACTACTGAACTATACACTTAAAAATGGTTAAAACGGTAAATTTTATGTCGTGTATATTTTGCCACGATAAAAAGAGGGTCAACATCAAAAAAACACTTGTGCAGGCAAGAACATCAGGTAGGGATAATGCCATTGGAGTATCATCAGTTGAATTGAACAAAGTGCTCATAGTTTAACTTTTTCTATTGTAACTCAAAGAAAAATAGAATATTTTTATACTATGACAGGACACAATTTACAAAGCTGATGTCTGATGACCACCACTATTTTTCTTCCCTTTGGGAATTTGGAAGGAGGCACATTTCTTCACCAGCTGTAGCTCCCCAGAGCAATCCCACATACTCTCCAACTTTGTCCTCCCTGGGAATCTACTTAATCAGTCCCAGGGCTTAACCTTCTGCTTATATGCTGATGATTCCCAAATCTATGTTTCCATCCCAGAACTGCCTGCTGAATATCTCCACTTAGATGTCGTCATGGGGACCTCAAAGTCAATATATCAAATCCGAGCCCGTCTTCTCTCCCACTTGTTCCTAATCCCCTGGCCCCTTCTCTGGCATTCTCCTCTCAGTTATGGGCACCACCACCTCACTATCCAGCCAGCCAAGCCCTAAACCCCAGTCATTCTAACTGACTTCTCCCTCCTCTTCATCACCCACTTCCAATAAGCCACCGGCCTGCTGTGTCTCCAGCCCCTCCCCTCTTACTGCCTTTGCTCAGGCCTCTGCTCCCCACCCCACCCCCACTCCGCTGCCAGAGTGAATTTACCACTCTTGGCAGCCACTGGATTAAAATCTGCAATAGCCTCCTGCACGATAAAACCCATATTCTGTAGCATGCAACAATGTCTTAGCGATTCTGCCCAGAGCCCTCTCCTGTTTGGGTGTGCCCTGCACCTGTGGGCCACTCAGAGATCACTTCATAGGTGCTCAGGAAATCTCAGTTGAGTCAATAATAATCATCAATTCATCAGTCTGGTCCCTGGCTCCCTTTCTAGCCTACTCTTTCAGCACTCCTCCATCCATACCCTCCACTCCAGCCTGCTTTACTTCTTGGTGTTTCCTTGGGCAGGATAAACTATTCCTGCCTCCCTATCTTTGCAGCGGGGTAAAATGACTTGTTTAGGAACCCAACGTTGTCATGTGTCACCCTGAGCAACGTATTTAACCCCACTAGACTTCAGGTTCCTTGCCTGTAAAACAGAGTAAATGCCTACCTCACAAAATTGTAGTAAGGATATAATGAGATAACATATGCAAAAGTGGTCTGTAAACCATAAAAATGGTATAAAATGTTATTTTGTAATTCATCAAAAGCTAGCTTTAATGCCGCCACTTCCAAGAAGCCTTTTTGATATCCTAAGCAGAAACCATCCTCCTCCTCTTGGAAACCCCACCATACATAGCCCGTATGCTCTCATGGATTCCATCACACTCCTTAACTTATCCAAGTTCATGTCTCATGTCTACAACCAGATCACAAACTCCATGAAGTCAGCATCCATTCCTACTCCATGGCTCTCCCTCCACCCTATCAAGGTCTCAAGTGTCTAGAGTCTTTCAAATAGAATCAACTTCTAAGATTTGAAGAGGTGGAGACTAAAAGTTCCTAGTGGTGAAGTAGCAGGAAGTCTTCTGTTTGCGATGCCCCTTGGGATCACGGATCCACCTCCAAATGACAAGTCCACCCACTGTGAGCTGGAATGACAGTAGCTGACCCACCCGCTGCCAGTCCCCAAGCCTGGACTGCGTTAGACATGGCTGGTCAGTCACAGGCCCTGTTCTGCTGAGCGTGGAGGGTTCCAGCAACTTTTCCAGCACAGCTCCAGGTAGCCATGACTAGTTGATCAATTTCAGCACAAGAGAGAAAAATCCTTTACCATCCACTAAGCTCAGAGATGCCTACAAATAGCTGGCCTAAAGTCACTACAGAGCAAGATAAAGGGTTATAAAAAGGGAAGGATGACTTCAGATCTGGCATGTGGGCTAGTTGGGCTTTAAAGTAGATGTCAATCCCTGGGTGCTGGCTCAGGGCAGGCTATGTCAGAGGACACGGCCCGCACTATATTTATGCACAGAGATTTTGTCCCGAACTGAAAGATCGAAGATTCCCAAAGGCATCCCCTTCAGGAACCCCAGAAACCCCTTTGATGGGGGAGGGAGCCTGAGGGTCTTGGTTTCCCACGAAATGGCCCCACCTCGGTTCACTTAGTGCTCAGCCACTCATGTCTTCCTAAAAAGGTGCCAACGGAGTGTCAGCCTATTTTCCTCCACAAAGGGATTACGTGTAATTAAAAGGGATTATGCTTTGAAGGAAGAAACTAGCCTTTAATCAGCCAGAGAAGGACACAGCAGCCTGAGCTGGAGGTGCTCTGGGCGCCATGTATGCCTGTTGCTGCCTGTGAGCCTCAGCCGTAGACAGAGGGCTAGGAGTGGTCTCCTGGTCTTCCGTGGTCAACAGCATGGGCTTTGCCAGACAGATCAAGCTTCTGCTCTGGAAGAACTGGACGCTGCGGAAAAGGCAAAAGGTAACAGGTGCAGCTTGTGGTCTCAAACTGAGGAGGTGTGGAGCAAATAGACAGTGGAGAGAGTGGGTGGGGTGGGAGTGGGTAAAGTGAGTAGCCAATGGGCTGGTTGCCATTTATCACTGAAGCAGCAGGTAACTGTCTGGCTCCTCTGTGAGCCTCTCTGACAAATGTCCTTCACAGGAAGATGTGCTTCTCTGTCCTGAGGTAGCTGCCTTCCACCTACAGCCCAGCACAGCCATATTATAAAGTCTGCTTTTGCCTGCCCTGAACATGAATCCATTGCCTGCCCATCCCTCCCCTGCCCCTGGTTTTTAAACCTGCTCCTCTGTCCACATGCCCTTGTGCAGCCATACTGTGTGGCAGGAAGAGCCCTAAGTCCTGAAGATCAGGCTCAAAGGAAAACCATGCTAAGAGCTTTCCAATCCAATGATACTATGTTTCATTGGTTCTACAAAGCACACTGGTTTTTCACATTTCTGAAACTGGACGGCAGCTCACAATCAAGTGACACATTCTTAGTGTGCAAAAAATAACAGTGCATCTAACAATTGATGGTGTCTTAGATTCAATGAGATATCTTATCAACAACCACAGACGTTTACTGAGACTTCCAGTGAGCACACATGGGACTGGGCTGGACCAAGGACTTAAAAGACACAGATCCTACACACTTTGAGTCTGGCTGTGAGAACCCAAAATATGTTTTGAGACCAAGAGCAAGAAAAAGGAACATAGGCCAAATATCCCTTGAGAACAGGCAAGAGCCACAGGAGATCAGGGATCCCAGGGGTATACATGTAAATCTGACTGGCCTTTGTAATTTTTTCTAAGAAAGGGTAAAGAGTGAATTTATAACTATAAAGAAATAATGCACATTGCTATGGCCTCAGGGGCATGGCAATGCCAGATGACTAAAGGAGCCGAGAGAAGGTGAAGGGGGGAGGATTGAGGGGTGGGCAGGGTTGGGATTAGAGGGAGCCAGGCAAGGCAGGAGAGCTTGGAAGGAGACAGGGAGGAAGACGGGCTGTAGGGAAGAAGAGAACAGATCTGTTCCAAGCTTCGATTCAGAGTGGGTTTGTGTGGGCAGGACAGGGTTTTTGTGGGCGTTGGAAAGAAGGTTAGAGAGGGAAGGGGGCCAACAGGTGGAACATCTGAAGACCTATGATGAGTGTCTCAGTCAGGGTCCAGTCAGAGGCACTCTAATACAAGGAGGTGTTAGCTAGTACAAAGCTGGTAACTGAGGATGTAACAGAACTCCAGGATGACATGGAGGTAGCAATTGCAGGATGCAGCTACCACCCCTAGAGCTGAGAGAACCAAAGGGAGAAAGCGGAATACAGAGGAGAAGAACACAGAGGAGATGTGAGCAGAGGTGGAACTCAGCCCTGTGAGTAATGGATGCAATGAGACTGCTGCTGGGGTCTCTGAGACCAGTCTTAGGCCCAGACCCAGGAGGAAGAAGCCCTGGCTGGCAAGAGGGTTTGGGACTGAGGTAGAATAGCTTAATAACTGGCATGAAAGGGAGCAGCAAGGGACACAATCCAACCATGTGCACAGATGATCCTTCCCACTTGTATGGCTTGGGCAGGACTTAGGGAGGCTGGAGGGGAAAGACAAGTTAGGAACCCCTCCTACTGGGAGACACCAGTGTCCTCAGGCTGCTTTCCTTTGTCAAAACTGGTGTGATTTTCAAATTAGCACTGAAGTTATTTGCTATCCCAGGAGCCAAGTGCTAAGGGTAATCAGAGACTCAATCTCTTATTTCCGGGAGCTTCCTTTCTAGAATGCAAATAGGCCAAATTGAAACAGGCTCATTACTAAATTTGTTCACTTATTCATTTAATAACATTTGTTATTAAAGGAACCTTCAATTAACAAATACTTAATAATTGCCAGGCACTGTGCCAGGTGCTGGGTACACAGTGACCAACAAGATAATCACGGTCCCTGCCTGCATGATGCTTATAATCTATGGGATGCTGAGAAATTAACATTCTCACTCAATTTGACTCTCAATGTGCTCTTCATGGTCCTCAAAAAATGTACCCAAGGACTACAGCTGCTGGCCTGAAATGATTCCATTCCTATGGCAAAGCATGTTGACGTTACAGAGAATAATCCTATTTTCAGTCACAGGTTTTGGCTCAGAGGCCCTCAAAGTCTCTGCTACCTTTTGCTGGTGTTGGTAGGTGGCCCCTGTTCAGGGACTCTGTCTTCTCCAGTGTGCTTCCTAGGGGAGCACATTGCCAGCCCCTCTGCAGCGAGACGGGGCCTTTCAGGGTGAGGACCTTGACTGCGGGAATCTCCCAGGAAGCACCTAATTGGGGCTGACATTTGTATGATGACATCCTGATGGCCTGGAAATTGAGGTCTCTGTCTGGTGTGCCTCCAGCTAGCTTCCCCTCTGCTCCCACATTCCGGAAATTTCCAGGATGTCTGGGTATGATGGAGATACCCCACAGCCCCTAAAAGCTCTGATAGGGATGTGTGGCTCCTTCTGTAAACTTTTGAAGCTGCCTGTAAACTTTCTGGAAGCTTCTGCCTTCACAAAATGGTGACTCTAAGAAAGAAAAATACAATACACGCAGCCCATAACTCAGCTCCTAGGTTTTTAATTCCTCAAACTTTCATGGTTTTTGATGTTTACTGTTGTGAGCAGAGCAGGAGCAAAAACCAGATACCAAATTTCCCCATTCCTACTCTCTTTATCACTAAGAGCCTAAATGAAAGTCTTCAGATCTCTGCTTTCCTCCCTCCCTTTTTTTCTTCCTCTGTTGACATTATTAAGTATTACTAAGTGCCTGGCATTGCACTAAGTATCACCTCATTTAACCCTCACCTCAATTCCATGAGAGAGCTACCGCTATTATCTGCCATGGGTACTGATGAAGTCGTTGAGGCTTCAGCTGTTAGTGACTGGTGGGGCTGGATCCAGGACTCCAGGACAGGCAGACACGTCAGTTACCCCATACTGTCCCCATGTATAAAGCCTCGTCTAATAAGCTGGTCAGGAAGACCACAAAGATAGGGTGACTGTATAATTTATCATCCAATCCAGGGTAGTTTTAAAAGTGAAAGGAGGCACTATTAATAATAATAGTAATAATTAATAATTGCACCAGCACAATAATTGTAAACTGATACTGGACCTGGCAAAACCGGGCTGTATGTTCACCCTCTACGTCCTATATAGCCAGGTGAGTTAGACAGCCCCTGCCCTCATGGAATACAGAGCCAGGTGGAAGCAGGTGTCTGTGCACAACTGCTGAGCAGAAAACCATGTGCAACTGTGGAGTAGAAGGAAGCTTGGGGTGGGGGATGAGGATGAGCTCTGGGAGCTCAGAAGAGAGACTGGGGTTGGCAGGAGTAAGAGAAGCCTCCACAAGGAGTTCGTTCCCAGAACAGGCGTTTCCAGAGATAAGACCTCTCCCACTGGTGGGGACAAATACATGTGTGCCCACATTTCGATGGGTCAGGCTTACAAAGACCATTAGATGTATCTCTTGCCCCTTAGAGCCCATAGTCTAGGGCCCCTTGGTGTCATCTCCCTGGTCCCAGCTTCCATATCAGGGCAGGATATTTGGGGAAGCCTAAGGATTCATGTGAGTACAGGGCTTATCATTTCTCGGACCCCAGACCTGGACATCTGGTACCGCTGTGACCTTTGACTTGGGGACCAGAATTAGGTGAGGAAAACCTGGCAGGTGTGGAGAAGCTGGGCAGCCAGCTCCAAGCCTTCCCAGGTCCTGGGTCCTATTCATCCAGGCTAAGAACCCCGTTTGGGCTCTCGGTGCAGAAGGGAGAATCCTGCAGCTCATTTCAAAACTTGGCCACCCGCTTTCAAATTGAAAACAGAGTAGGAGGGAAGAAAACCTAACTGGCCAAGATTTAAAACAACAAGCACGACTCTGCCCTTCCTTGTGACCCCTCCTCCCCTAAGTAGGTTGAGTGGTAAAGAGAGGGGGAGGGGAGGGAAAAAAGAAAAGGGAACAAGGAAATACCAGTTTGGAAAAAAAAAATTTCCACCGGCCCCTTCTGAGCTTCGGCTGGGCTTAATTAAAGTTACAGACATGTTTAAAGAGAAGGGGTGTGGGGAGTCAGAGCTGCTCTGAAAACATGTTTTTAATTACGCTGTGGAATTTCTCCCTAGGGTATGCCTGTGCACAGTTGAGCATCAAGGACAAAGATGCCGCTCTGGGGTTGGGGTGCTGAGTCCACAATTCTGGGGGAGGGAGAAGAGGTTGTTGTGAGGACGTGCCGGGCTAGAAGGGCTAGAAAAGAATTGCTGGTGGTCTTTGTGCAGGGAGTGAAGTGTGAAATGCAGCCCTTCCAAAACAGATGCTTGCAGAGTTGGAGCAGTAACACTGACTTCTCAAAAAATGCTTTCACAGATTACCAACCACTACCTGTGCCAGTGGTTCTCAGCCCCGGCTGCACATTGGAACTACCTGAGAAGTGTTAAAAAACAAACAAAAGACACCGAGCTGATGTCCCACGGCCAGGCATCCTGGTGTAATTGATGTGGGGCATGGCCCAAACTCCCCACAGGATTCCTGCCTGCAGCTGCGTGAGAACCGCAGACCTAGGTCAACGAAGCTGATCATTGGAGAGGCAGGGACTATAGGCAGAAAACAGCAGCCCTAATTCAGAGATATGGTGAAGAGGCACACCTGCAAATCTGTACTAGTCCTAGCACTAGGCAAAGGATGAAGGAGGAAAGGAAAATTCTGATCTGGTCTCCTCCTGATGGGTGGACTTCCAAAGCCCAGATACTTCAAAAATACAAGAGTGAGTGAGTGAGTGGGTGAGTAGATGAGAGAGTGTGTGACTCACATGGCAAAGAGGGATGAGATGCACTAGCTTAAGTTTAGGAATTTTATCCATGGGACAGGTAAGACAGGCTGGCTGACCCTCCCATGGTCCAAGGTCCTCTAACATATGGAGTAGGGGACAGTGTGTGGTTAGTTTTCTCAGGAAGCCCCATGTTTCCAAATGGACAACTGAGCAGTTCTGACTCCAGAAAGGGAGAAAAGGAGGAAACATGAATGTGAGTGGAGGGCAGACCTAGGAGTTGCAGATAATTTTAATTATAACTCCTTGCTCTTCAGACTTTATAATGTGCTGTCACCTACAATGTCCTTGCGACCCTTGTGAGAAGTGAGGGTCAATAATAAATGGCTCACGTTGATAGAATATTACCATGTGCCAGACTCTGCTTTAGATGTTTTACACAGTGAACTCATTTCATCCTCACAGCTGCTCTGAGAGGTAGGTCCTGATATCACCCCCATTTTACAGAAGAGACCCTGAGGCATGGAGAGGTAGAATGGGTTACCCAAGGTTGTACAGCTAATAGGGAGTGAAGTTGGCTAAGAACCCCTGGTATTGACACACTCTTAACCCTCAGTATAAGCTGTAGGACAAAATAGTCCCATTTCACAGATGAGAAAACTGAGACTTGGGGATTAAGCAAGCCCCAAAGTGACTCCTAACCTAGCTCTTCCCATTCCCAAATCAACATCAATGTCTCATACACCAGACAATTCCCAGATAGATACTGCTCCATGGAAGGTGGCTGACTTACTAGATAGGAAGCCAGTTTTGCAAGCATTTGTCTTAAGGAAGAGTCAAATGTGTGGAATCTGGACTGGTCGTCTCATTTCCTTGGTGAGGACACCACAAATAAGTTTTGGTTTCATTGTTTGCATCTATCACTCACATTGCTATCTTGTGGAACTTGCTCCCCGACCTTGCCCACTGACAGGGCGACCTGGGATGGAAGGCGTGAAGCCAGCATACATGTCCCTGGGAGAAACAGTTTGTTAAGTCTGCAAACGGTTGTTTACCTAAGCCTCTAGTCACCTCCAGCTTTCCAGAGAAACCTCCTAGACCAGTCTTGACAGAGACTCACTCATTCCACCAATATTTACTGGGCACTTATTATAAGCTTGGCCCTGTGTTGGGTGTAGTGACAAGAATAGATGTGGTCCCTGTCCTCAGGAAGCTTATAGCTAGTGAGGGGTCCACCTTCATGAAGGAGTAATGACTCTGAAGTATGAAGAGTGATAAAACAGGGGAAGTGCGCTGCTGTGGGAACAGCTGTGCTGGCTAGTACCCAGCAAAGATGGATGAAGCTGTTAACAGTGAGATAGGGTCACCGGGGACAGTCTTTACTCTTCCTCCCTTGACTTGCATGACCTGGGGGGACTGCCAACATTTCTATGGCTATCAAGTATGCTTGGGGTCAGTCCTCTTAACACGGGATGGGACTTGTCCAATACTGGTGTTTTGCCATTTTCGGGGAGAATATGTGCCTTAAGGAAAAATCTTCTATTCTTTCTTCTTCCTATAATGTTTTTGTGAATTTTTCCTCTAAAACATCCTCCTTAGACATATTTTGGATAAAACATTTTGTAAAACGTTACAACTGCATAATCACCACCTACCCTGAACATCTTTTGCTTTTTCTTCAGTGTATTATCTTTTTACCCTCTTTGACTTATATTATGATTTTAATAATTCAGTTGCCAGCAGACCTCACCAACAGAAAAGGAACAAAGATTTATTGAGCACCTGCTATGGTGTCCACTACTTTGCTGAGAGTTTAAGTACATTTCTTTGGAAGGAACAACAAAGGGTTAAATTTAAAACCATGCGAATAGCCCCTAGCAGATCTATATATACTTACATTTCTATTCTTAGCCATCTGCCTTAATTCTCCTTTAAATCTTATGAGTTTCCTTCCTAAGGTCTCTAGAATGGGGGTTGGGTAGAAGAACTATTACATTCCCCTATACATACCC
This sequence comes from Hyperoodon ampullatus, assembly GCF_949752795.1. Lineage (NCBI taxonomy): Eukaryota > Metazoa > Chordata > Mammalia > Artiodactyla > Ziphiidae > Hyperoodon > Hyperoodon ampullatus. The sequence continues at coordinate 84,170,256 of NC_136915.1, read as the reverse complement.
GCCCACCCTCCCCCCAGTAATCCCACACCTCCAACCATACCCTCATGTGCAATGCCTCAGGGTGTGGGCTGCAGCAACCAACTTGTTCTTCCTTTGGAGTCAAGAGTCCTTAAACTCTAAATTGAACCTAAATTTAAATACCTACTTTCAATTGTATGTTGGTATCAGCAACCTCTTCCAGTATTATAAAATCCTGCGGCGGCATAAGTTTAAGCAACAAGAAATTGTTGAAGGAAAACGTTGGTATACCCAGATTTCTGGGTTTGACTTTGCTATGGATCACAGTAGTTCACAGAGGCATTTGCACCTTCATTCATACATTCATTCAGTGACCACATATGCAAAGTCTAGCAGCGCTAGAAGAAGACAGGGCCGGTGTGTGTGTGGGAGTGGGGGGAATGTGGAAGAACACTGAGCCGGGAGACAGGAGGCTGGATTTTGGTTCCAATACTGTCACTGCTGATGAGACACTGCACAGGTCACCTGCCCTTCCTGGGCCTCTGTTTTCTCATTTGCAGAAGGAGAGGTTACAAGGAGACCTTTACTACCTGCAGCATCAGCATTACCTGTGAGCTTGTTAGACATGTGAGATCTTTTGGGGTCTTACAGAATCAGAATTTGCATTCATGTGCACAGCAACGTCCAAAAACATTGAAGGGCATATCTTGATGACCTTTGACGAAAGTACTGTGCTAAGGCAGTTTTCTAAAATAGAGGCAGAATGGAACCCAGAGGGACACCAAGTCTTGTTAGTCTAATATATCAAAGTAGAGGCAGTATGGGAGATGGGATTTTAAAAAAAGGAAGTCCTTTAGGTAAATATACCACAACCAAAGTCCTATTGCATAGACAGGCACTGAAATGAAGTATGTCTGCTTTGGGTATGTTTCCTGTAATCTCTTAGCATCACTGGTCTTTCTCTCTTTTTGTTTTGTTTTCCCAGATTCGCTTTGCGGTGGAACTTGTGTGGCCTTTATCTTTATTTCTGGTCCTGATCTGGTTAAGGAATGTCAACCCACTCTACAGCCAACATGAATGTAAGCATAATGGGGTGAGGGCAGGGGGAGCCTTGGCAGGCCTGGAGGTCCTATCCATTTGTTTAGAAAGGTTTTGGGGGCTGGGGGTGCCAGGATCTGATCTGCTTATCATCATTTTATGCCTACGATGCAGAAAACAGAGATTCATCGGCGTTATGCAAACTAACTTTTAAATCCTACACATTCTGTGCAAATACTTAACACGTGGTTACTGAAGAATTGTGTAATTATTTTTTATTTCGTTGTTTTTTTCCTATACCTAAACTCTTCCTAACTTCAAAGGGAGCAGATTATAGATGAGTTCTTTGAAATATTTTGGAGACAGTTCAGAGATATGTTAGACATGTTGCTAAAGAAAAATGAGAAGGGACAAAAAATAGTATATTAATAATATAGTATTTCTTGGACCCCAGAGGTATCCTGGGACCGAAGATGAGCCTGTAAGACTCCAAGAGTCTTTTATACTATGCCCCTCAGAGAAAGCCTTCATCTGGTTTCTGGCCAGGATGACATCTTCTGGCTCTAGACAGCTGATGTGAGGGCCTCAGGAGTTACACACAGCTGCTCAGTCCCCTATTCTTGCTCCTCAAACTCTTGTTTTTAAGTTTCAGGCCCCAAGTTCTGACTCAGCCTTCTGCGCATCAAACTCTTGCCTCTTTACCTCACCCCCCAAGGAGCCTATAACCTGTGCCTGGGCCCCCTCTTGCATGCTTGGGGGTAGATGCTCAGTACATAGTTGTGGAAGGAATAGATGGACCTCTTCTCCTCCTCAAGCATCAGCAACTCGCGGAGGCTTCTTGCACTAACATCCCTCTGCCTCTCCCCATCCCCCCACCAAAATGATGTGCTTCTCCTCTGTTCCCCCTTCACACTTCTGTCCATGCCTCTATTAAGACATTTGTCCATCTCTCCACCACACTGGGAGCTTGAGAGAAGAGACCCTGTCTCCAGCACTCTGCACAGGGCCTGGCATATATTAGATGCTCCTGCTTCTTTTTTTATTTTTTATTTTTTAACAAATTTATTTATTTATTTTATTTTTAGCTGCGTTGGGTCTTTGTTGTGGTGTGCGGGCTTTTCATTGCTGTGGCTTCTCTTGTTGCACAACATGGGCTCTAGGCGCACGGACTTCAGTAGTTGTGTCTCCCGGGCTCTGGAGCTCAGGCTCAGTAGTTGCGGCGCACGGGCTTAGTTGCTCCGCAGCATGTGGGAGCTTCCCAGACCAGGGATTGAACCCGTGTCCCCTGCATTGGCAGGCGGATTCTTAACCAATGCGCCACCAGGGAAGTCCCGCCCCTGCTTCTTAAATGTTGGTGAATGAAGGAAAGCACCAGAAGGGCAGGGGTCCTTCCTGCAGAGGCTCTAGATCCTAGGGCCTGCATCCTACTTAGTGTTAATGACTAACTCCTTGTCTTCATTTCCTGTCTTAAAGGCCATTTTCCCAACAAGGCGATGCCCTCAGCAGGAATGTTGCCATGGCTCCAGGGAATTTTCTGCAATGTGAACAATCCTTGTTTTCAAAGTCCCACCCCGGGAGAATCTCCTGGAATTGTGTCAAACTATAACAACTCTATGTAAGTGTTGAGATTCCCACCATACCAGGAGGAAGCTGTGCACCCTTTATTCTCATCTTGCCCTGGAGTTCATGTGTGAGCACACAGAGCATGTGATGCTGAATGAGTGTTTTTGTGGTTTGCTGAAGCCTTAAACTCAACGGAGCAGGGCCTGTTTCCTCTCTGGAGCGTTCTATCAGCTGTCAGGACACTTGAGGAAAAGGCTTCAAACTAAGGCCACATAACACAATTTCTTGGTCCATATATCCCCAAGATGTGACTTGGAGTCTAATTTCAGCCCCCTGCTGAGATGTGTCCACTGCCTCCAGGTCATTTACCTTCTTGGATGGAGTCACTGGATGAAAAAAACTCAGTTCCCCTTCTGTTTCCTTACATCGCTCTCCACGCTGGATCGATTCTGAGAGATCCCTGTTCCTTTAAAAGCCTTCTTGGACATCTAAAGGCTAAGAAAAATGTCAGGGAACCTTTTGAGGGTGAATGAAATCAAGTTTACAAGGTGAAGTTTGCTTCTTGGAAGACAAAGACAATTTCCAAATCCTCTGTCATAAATGCCATCAGTTCCCTTGGTTGGCAAAATCTTAGTATACTGCTTGAGAGCAGAAGTTCTTAACCTGTGGGGCTGACGACCATTCCGAGAATCTGATGAAAACTGATGGCCCCTCTCCCAAGAAAGATGGACACACACACACACAAAACATTACACTGTGCATATGCTTTCAGGGGACTTGTGGACTCCAGGTTAATGACCTCTGGTCTGGGATCGAATTCAGGTCAAATTCCATACAGAAAGGGTCTATTTTTGGAATTCCCTCTCAGAGCAGGAGGTAGGGGGACTTGATGTAACATGTTCTATAGACAGAGCCTCAGGGATGAGGACAGGATTGTCCTTCAGCCACTGGGCTGACCTCGAGCTGCAGCTTGTGACGTTTCACCAACAAAGGCTTGTTGGAGAGCAGGCTTCACCTACTTGTATAAACATCAAGTCAGATGGAAACTGAGGTATTTGGTTACTCCAGTTCTTTCCTTAGAGGAGATCTGGATATAATTCCTCCAGGACATAAGTGCATTTTGACTAAAAAAAAAAGAACGTTTGGTAATTCAGCTTAATGCTCAGAGGTAGCCTTCCCCACTGGGAACAAACTGCGACTGCTTTTGCCCTACAAAGGCAGAGGTGAGTAGTTGTGACAGAGACTGCGTGGTCCACAAGCCTATAATATGTTTTCTAACCCCTGGATTATAGGAAGATAGAGGAGGGAACACAGAACACCCATCTTCCTGGGAAAGTCAGCAGATGGCATTTTAGCTGGGCTCTCATGGCTGCAAACACCACCTGGAAGCTTTAATTTACAATCTGTACTTTCAGCTTGAGCTTCCTTGAGGTGCCTGAGAAGAAACACCTGCCTAGAGATCCCATGGGTCACATGATGGGATCAGGGGAGACTTGAAGGCATTTCAGTAGAGGCTATACGGAGCTTTGGTGGGACTGGCACTGACAGTGTCTACAGATTGGGAGGTGGGAGCTGGGGAAGGGAAGGGGTTTCAGACTCCAGCTGTACTCAGCATTTGAACAAGGAAATCTGGGTTTCATGTTTCACACACACATTATGAGTGAAATATTCATTTGCTTGCAAAGCACAGAAACACATTTAAACAAGTTTAAGCCTCAGAGGGAAAGATATGGTTTGGACACTAGACCTTCTTGAAAAGCCAGGAGCAGCAAGGCAGCTCTCAGGGAGTGGGGGAAGAACTGGAGAGCCATCAGGAGCTCTTCCCTCCTGTCCGGGCCTACAAGGTCCAACCTCTCTGCCTTCCTCTGGGCTTCTACTCCATTTGTCTCTCTCCATGGACCAGTATCCCCTGCTTCTCAATGCCTGGGCTGGCGCTAGTTGCCCAGTTCACGGCCCCTCAGCTTGGGCAATCAGAAGAGCATCCCTGAGTCCCGTTCAAATTCCTGGGAACAAATCTGCTTAGCCCAGCTTTATTATTCTTGTCCATCAGCCTTGGTGGAGGTGTGTGTGTACATGCATGCAGAGGGGACTTTGCAGGTTAAGCATGGCTGTTAGAACCTGCTCATGTGAATGGCTGGAAGCGCAGGTCTCAGAGAAGTGGGTACTGGCTGGGAAGAGCCTCCAGTAATATCTCCTAATATCATCCTATTTAAGGGTTCTTGGGACAGGAAACACATAGAGAATGGGGTTGAGAGGTGACCCAGCCCTGGCAAAGTTGGAAGACTTTTGACAACAAATTTCTCACTGCCCGTGTTATCTTATATGTATAAGGAAGTAAAAATATCTTTCTTCTTTGCCTTGGCAATATTGAGAGAATACATAATGTAATAGATAGGTCAAGCAGGTGGTATGTTAAAAAATTACACAAGGTATTATGATGATGATAATGATACTGATGAAAATGACAGCTATGTCTTTATTGATGAGGCTCTTTCTTACAGCTTGGCAAGGGTATATCAAGATTTTCAAGAACTCCTCATGAATGCACCAGAGAGCCAGCACCTTGGCCAGGTTTGGACAGAACTCTGCACCTTGTCACAACTCATGAACACCCTCCGGATGCACCCCGAGAGGATTGCAGGTGAGGTGGGCTTCAGTGTTCTTACTATCACTTGCCTCTCACTTGCCTTCTCCATCAGAGAGATTGAAGATACAGGAAAGAGTTTGGAGGTTTGGTTGGAAAAGATACCAGAGGATGCAGGAAGGTATGGGACCTAGAGGCAGCATGAGGCTTACCTTGGCGAGAACTCTTCTTCCTGCCAGGCTTGAAGGTGGGAAGTTGGGAAGGAGGGCAGGAAAGGTCTCATCCCAGGTAAGTCCAGAGATAGGAGAATGCAGAGAGAGATGGTGCTCTGGGAAGTCTGAGGCCAGGTGAAGGGCTGGGAGCAGGGGGAGGAGTTTGCGGAGCATGGTAAAGGTGTGGAACACTTTCACAGAGTCCTAGAGAGTGAGCTACCCAGGACCGTGTGGAAGCAATGCCAAGTAGCAGTACGGAGCCAGGGAGGTCAGAGCACATGCTTATCATGACATAAATATGTACGGTTATTCTGTTTCTTCTGGTAATATTCAGCATCCCAGGCCCTGAGGCAGAGCAGGTGCATAGTGGGGGGGATGCAGGGCTGGGGGCTGGTAGGGAGGTGCCACAGAAAGTCCAGGAGTCCGGGGGGTTGAGGGTGGTGATTGGACTACACGGATCAGGTTCAGGCTGCATACGGATGGAGGAGAAGCCAGAAGTACTGCAATTGTCCAGGGGAAAACGGAGGGGCAAGAGAATAGAGGTCTTGGAGGGCTCCATGACCCTGTTTAAGGACTGAGAAAATAGCAGGATGGAAAGATTGACAGATGTGGTCAGAATGTGAAATATGCGAATTCAGGATTTCAAAGGCACGCAGGACAGATAAAAACAAGCCCCCAGGTGTGGCCATGGTTGTTGAAGTGGAGCGAAGGTGAAGGTTAGGTGATGGGGAGGGGAAGGAAATGAGAGGCCAGGCTGGATGGACCCTGAGGTGGTGTGGGTAGGAGAGCCCCTTGGAGTCCAGAAGCGTGAGGAGGAAGGGTGGGGGAGCTCCCTCTCCCATACCCCTCCTCCCCAGGGGAACAACTAGAAACAAGCAAAACCCAAACCCAGTAACCACTCTGACATCTCTTTTTAGAGCACAAGTGAATGTTGTGTGGTAGTCACATCCACCATAAGCTCCTCTGTATGTGGCCGGAGAGACTGGCCATGGCAGTGGCCTGGGCACCAGCTGGACCACATCCCCTTGCAGGGGCACATGAGCAGCTGGAAGAGAACAGGGCTGCCAGGACCCCAGGGGTCACTGCAGTCCTGGGAGTGGAAAAGATTTTTCAGGGGTGGGGCTCAGAGGCTGCGAAGGAAGGGGTTTGTTGCTGCTGGGAGATGTCTGCTCCTAGGATGGAAACAGGGAAGTGACTGTCAGGATGATCTTGGAGGATGACAAGGATGAGGAAGGGGACATGCAAGGGGACGGGGGGGCTGGACAGAAAAGCTTCTGCTCGGGGAGAATGGTACAAACTAACCCCCCAGGGCTCCTCACCCATGTAGCGCAGTCAGCAGATGTTTGGTGAGCACCCACCGAGCCAGGCAGTGTGCCAGTCTCCGGGGACAGAGAGGTGATCAGGCCAGTGCCCTCCCCGGAGGGCTCCCTGGGCAGAAGTGGAAGGACCAAGTGGACAGTGACCACACCATGTGGGGGGCTGGTGGAGGGAAGCAGGGGGGCTTCAAAGAGCACAGGGGAGTCAGGAGGGGAAAGTTCTCCAAGGAGAACCTGATCCCCCTCCCGCTGGGCCACCTTCTCCTTTCTCTCCCCACTGAAATGATAAAGGACACAAGTATGATCCGATGACTGTTAAGATTGCTTCATTGCATTCTAATTCTTTCAAAGGTAGTAATGCGTAAACTTTATGTTGTAAAACCAGATTACAAACACTATCTTCTTTGTTACTCGGAAGTTTACTAAGATTTTACTTAGCTCAAGCTTAAAGGGCCTTGCGGGGTATAAGCACAGTTAGCTTTTTTTTTTTTTTTTTTTGCGGTACGCGGGCCTCTCACTGTTGTGGCCTCTCCCTTTGCGGAGCGCAGGCTCCGGACGCGCAGGCTCAGCGGCCATGGCTCACGGGCCCAGCCGTTCCGTGGAATGTGGGATCTTCCCAGACCAGGGATTGAACCCGTGTCCCCTGCATCGGCAGGCGGATTCTTAACCACCGCACCACCAGGGAAGCCCCACAGTTAGCATTTTAATAGTGAGGGAAATAATGGGAAAGCACAAACAAGAAAGCATTTTTTTCCCCAAGGTTAAACAAGCGGATGAGAACACGGGCTTATCCGACCCCTGGAATGACTGTCTACCCCATTCATCCAGCAGATATTTCATTTTGTTTTCTGATTGTCGGATGGAGTCCGGCTGGGAGGAAATATAAAGGAAGTCATTGCAAACCACAATGTCTCTGTGGTCTTTCAAGCCTGTATATGAGAACCAAGATCGCTCCTTCCCAGCCCGACGCAGGACTAGTTTTGAATCGGCACGCAGGTGCTCCTTCGGCCGGCCTTCAGGCTGTCGGCGAACGTTCCCTTCAAGAGGGCAGCTTTGGGGCTCTGGGAAAACTGAGTCAGGGGAGGCCAGCCAAGGCTCTCCAAAGGGCTTTGGGGGCCAAGAACACAGACTCTGCAGAACCCCTGACCTTGGTGGCCATGAGAGGGAAAGGGGACCATCCCCAAGAAAAGAGACAGAGTCTCTGAAGGAATTCCAGGCTGAGGACTGAAGTCCACCGTCAGAACTGAAGACGGTTTCAGAGTCTGTCCCAGGGTCCCCTGGGGACCTTGCCGGCTCTGAGCATTGACTCCTCACCCAAAGCTGCAGTGGAGGGTTAAGCCTTTGAAAGCGAGGTGGGCGGTTATACCTGGGGTGTGCTTTTGCCTGTCGGTTCCCGGTCACCTGGGAAAGTATGCCAATGGTGACCCAGGGCATTTTCCTTTCCTAGCAAACCTGTAGTACTGCATTCTCCACAGAGGAGGATTAATGGTAAAAGACCAGCCGTGAAGCCCCCTCCCCACTCACCCCCAAGCAAGCTTTGTGGTCTCTCAATCATCTTTGAACGCTGTCTTCCCCTTAGCCTCACGCACACCTTCTCCTGGCTTCCCCCACCCCAGCCTCAGCTCCCCTGACCTCCATGGGCCTCAGCAGCCCCCTCCCCCAGCCTCTAATCTTCCCAGGGAAGAGAACAAGAAGAACCACATTTTAAACTACATTTATTTTTCTTTCCTCAGGCCCCCAGTTCACATTTCTCCCTCGGGAGTCTGGTGTAGCTGCTGTCTGGTATCGGCCACTGCTTACACTTTCGGCCCCACACTCTCCGAACAGGGTGGCCCCGGCCCTCCTCAGGTGTGCTGAACCAGCACGCTCCTGCCTCTTCTCCCTAGGGCCACGGCAGCCCAGGCACCTGGCTGGGAAGCTCTACCAGGGCGAAATCACTCCCAGTTTCCCTTGTTTTGTCCCTTCTCCCCAGCAAGGTATTTGTATGTAAAGTCAGGTGAGGGAGTTAAAGAATAACGAAGAGTTACACAGTCAGATAGGGCCCTGACTCTCCAGTCAAGACAACAGATATTTATTGGGTGTCTCCTGTCATTCCGCAGACGTTTACCAAGGACCTGATTCCACGTCAGGCTCTAATGCTGGGTGTCAGATAGAGGTGGCTTGGAGGGCTTACATCTCTGTGCCCAGCATTGCTAGGTATGATGGGGAGTATAATAAAAGCAGGATCCTTAGCTCCCTACTCTCAGGAGCCTCTGTGTGTGTGTGTGTGTGTGTGTGTGTGTATGTGTTTGGGGGTGCATTGCTGGAGGCCAGAGGATATAGTATAATGCTGTATACAAAGAAATGATTCGAAGATGAACAACCAAGCTGGTGCCCCAGGGGAAGAAAAAAGGAAGCTGGGTTTGGAAGATGACAGACATATGTTATTAAAAAGGAAAGAAGGCAAGAAGAAAATAAACCAGCCCCTCTCAGAACCATCCCCCTCTCTTGGGGGAACGCCCCCAATCCATGGTTTCAGTTATCTGTGGTCAACCACAGTCCAAAAATATTAAATGGAAAATTCCAGAAGTGAACAACTCATAAGTTTTAAATTGTGTGCCGTTCTGAGTAGCATGATGAAATCTTGGGCTAACCTACCCGGGATGGAAACCATTCCTTTGCCCAGGTATCCCACTTGTTAGTCACTTACTAGCTGTCTAGCTTAGCTTATCAGATCGACTATCGCAGTATCACAGTGCTTGTGTACGAATAACTCTTATTTTATTTAATAACGGCCCCAAAGTGCAAGACCAGTGATGCTGCAATTTGGATATTCTTCTACTGTGCCTAATTTATAAATTAAACTTCATCATAGGTATGTATGTATAAGAAAAACATAGTATATATAGGGTCTGGTACTATCTGTAACCACTGGGGGGGTCTCAGAATATATCCACTGAAGATAAAAGGGACTATTATATATTATAGTCAGGTTCCCCTAAAGGCTTTGGGCTTTTCCTAAGCAAAAGATAGTGATACTGAGCTACCTGGCATCCATTGTGGTGAGAGAGGCTGCTGTGTGGTGGAACCTCGGGGCTGGTTCCCCTGCCCCAGCTGCACGGGCAGGCCTGTGGCTGGCCCATCCCCTTTCAAGAGGAAATTAGCAGCGACATCAATCTGGACAAGGCATATACAAAGAAAGTCACAACCTGAACATGAAGGGTGACTGTCAAGCACTTGGGGGGCTAGGCCTCTTGGTGGCCTGGGGAGAATTTGGGGAGGAAGAGCACTGTGGTGTTAGAACCTGGAAGGAACAGGGGCATTTGATGATTAAAGTTAGTTAAAGAAGAACTAAGAGACAGGCAGTCAACCAGGCTCCCGGAGAAGTTGTGATGTAGAGATAACTGTTTTCATGCAATCCAAATGCTTTCCCTTAATGTTGAAATGATTTCATAAATATCTGGGCCCGTCCCCCTCTTCTCTGGCTGGTGCCTCATGAACTGTAGCAGTGGCCAGCTTCAGAGTGAGTGCTGGCCCTGGAAGCAAGCAGAGAAGGTGGGTGTGCCTCCCCTGGGAAGGGTAAGAATAATATTAATGCAATCAGGTCAAGCATTTTTTTGAGCTGGGAGCTAATAAGCACTTTACACTCCTTATCCCGAGTCACCCCACAACGATCCTAAGAGGTAGATGTGGAAAGTGCAGGCACAGAGAGGTTCAGTCACTTGCCCCAAGGTCACCTCAACTGTTAGAAGTCCTTTATGCCTCCTTATAAAGAAAATTCTGCTTCCAGTAGGTTTTGAGTGAAGCTGAAAGAATGTGACTGGGCTGATCAGGGCATGAAACTGAAAGCCCAGGCAACAGGCCATCCCCCTTTCCCCACTTGAAGGTTTTCTTGCCCCAGACAGCCTGATCCCTCTTAGTACATGTCCATATGCTGAGCTTAGAGCCATAGCTGAGCTGACAGAAACACCAAGAAGGGTTCTCTACCCCATGACAACGGCACTAATTCTCCTCCTATTCTAGACTAGGCTTTCTCAGCCTTAGCACTGTTGACCTTTTGAACCAGATAGTTCTTTGTTTTATCAGAGAAACGGGGTTGTCCTGTGCCTTGTGGGATGTTTGGTGGCATCCCTGGCCCCTACCCACTAGTATCAATACTTTCCCAGTTGTAACAACCAAAAATGTCTCCAGACATTGCCAAGTATTCCCAGGCGGACAAAACTGCTCATCACCCCCACCCCATCGTCCAAGACCAACTCCACAAAGCATCCGATGACCACCACCCCGACCTAATTTTTTCCACCTTGTGTGCATTCTCACTAAATTTGGCTTGTCTGCTCCAGCGGTAAATGCTGTGACTGCCACTGGCAGGAGCCCTGACTCTTAGTCGCCCCCAGGGAACCCCAAACAGAGCCTTCCCCTGAGAGTCAAGTTAGGAATCAATTCTAGCTGTTTTCCTTTTTTTGACCCATCTCCCTTCCAACACCCTGTTCTTTTTTTCATTCGTACGCAGGAAGAGGAATACGAATACGGGATGTCCTAAAAGATGAGGAAACACTGACACTGTTTCTCATAAAGAACATTGGCCTGTCTGACTCAGTTGTCTACCTTCTGGTCAACTCCCAAGTCCGTCCAGAGCAGGTAGGTGGATGTCATTGGTCAGTGGTCCCTGGAGGGGAAGGGTGGGCACTGAGCCTGAGCCTGAGAAAGGCAAAGGAGACCTTGAGTTTCTTTTTTCCTTCTTGCTTTCACATTCAGAATCATTCAGATTCATGCCACACACTCAGAATACCTGGGGGTCACTTGTGGTGATGAGCATTCCCATCGCAGGATTCTGGAGTGGCACAGATCCTTAAAACATCTCAGAGTTTTATGACTGGAAGGAACCTTAGAGACCATGTGGCTCAAACTCCTTCTATAGTTGAGGAAACTGAGGTTTATTCATGTATTCACCAAATACGTAGAGATGTTTTAGGTACCAGAATACAGTGGGAACAATACGAGGAAACCCCTGACTCTGGGAGCTCATATTCCAGCGGGGGCGACAGGCAATAATCAAGTAAGCCAAGGTCACTTACATGCGTTTCCAGATTGTGAAAGGGGCTGTGAGGAAGGTCTAGCAGGGTCGGAGTTAGGGAGGGACTGGGGGCAGTCTTAAATTCGATGGGCAGGGAAGACCTTCCTGAGGGGCTGCTATTTGGGCAGATCTAACTGAAGAGAAGGCACCATGCAAATGCCTGTGAGAGGAGAGTTCCAGCCAAGAAAAAGGCAAAGCCAGGGTCTGAGTGTGCTGAGGTGACCTTTGAGGTCACAGAGCCCGACAACGGCCGCAAGTAGAGCAGACCTCTGATTTCCTGGACCATTTCTTCCCAGTGCCAGGTGAACTCCTTCTATCCCCCCCCCAAATCTATTTTGTCTGTTTTCATAATCTCCTGTATTTATTCAGAGTGTTTTTACCACTAACATATGACTTTCACATCTGTTAGCGCCTGCGCTACTCACATTAATCCTGAGATGGGTCAAACAGATGGGGAAACTGACGTGCCTGGCCACTGACTGACTTGTGCACAGCTGTAGAGCTAGAATTGTCCGAGCTGGCGCGGAATCAGGTCTTTTCGTTCCTAGTCCCGTGCTTGTTCAGTGGTTCTCAGGGTCCAAGACCAATAGCCTCAGCAAGGACTGGGAGTAAATTCTCAGGCCCCATCACAGTCTGACCAGCGGTCTCTGCTTTAACAAGCTCTCCAGGTGGTTCTGATGGCTCAGGGATGAGAACCACTGCCCTAGTTTGGGGCCTCATGGGTACCTGGGCCAGCATCCTGGGGGTGTGGATTCCTAGCGTGATGAACACGGTGAGAACGCATGATAAGCAGGGGCCTTAGCACAGACGCCCCGCCTGTCTCTCCTGGCCAGGACCGCACCTCCTCTAGACTCCAGGGGAGATGGAGACGTAAATAGAGAATTTCAGGGCCTGTGTCAGTCCTGAGGCAAAGGTCTGCACAGGGTGCCGTCTGAGCCCAGAGAAGGGAGGGGACCCACCTGCCTGGCTGAGGTTGGCTCCTTTGAAGGGGGTTTTCAAGCTGGTTCCCAGCACAACAATAGAGAGGCCCATACCTGCTTTTCTGGCTTCTCAGACCCTGAGGTTTTCACTGAAACTAGACAAGGGGAGCTGAGGTTCAGCCCTGAGGCAGAGTGTCAGGCCCCTTGGAACCCGGTACCCCTAGTGCCCAGGCTTGGCCACAGTGTGCTCCTGGGGCGGCCCTTGGGGTCAGGCCTGGCTGCCCGGCCCTGCTTGACTCCCCTCCCATCCCAATCTGGGGGCGGGGGGTGGGCAGCATCACTTGCTCACTTTCCCCTTTGCTTTCTCTTCAGCTCATAAAACTCAAGTCCTGGAAATGCCTGTGATGACTTCCAGTTGGTAATAAAAGGGAGATGGAGATAAGGGCAGGAATTTAGGGGAAATTTCTTTCCAGTTCCTCACCTACGTGACATTTGGGTTTCTAGTTGCTGTGCTGCTGGCATTAGGGCTGAGGCCTTTCACGTGGGGAGAAGACAGGGCCCGGGCCATTGGGGTGTGCCTTTATTTAGTGTTGCAGTTTCTGATTAGCTGATGCTTCCCTGATCAGCAAAACTCAGAGCTTAGGAAGGAACCCAGCTCCTGCGCTCCGGAGGCCGGTCATGTGGACCCAGCTCCCTCCATGCCTCCGTGCCCACCCTGCTTCTTAGCCCGACTGCCTTGTGTGCCTTCCTCCTGGTCTCTATCTCGGTCTCCTTGACAGAACTGTCCATGGGAATTTTCCTCCATGACAGTAGTGCTCTCTCTGTGCTGTCTATAGGGTAACCACTAGCCACATGTGGCTGGTGGGCACTTGAGATGGGGCTAGTGCAGCCGAGGAACTGAATTTTTAAATGTTATTTAATTTTAATTATTTTAAGTTTAAACAGCTACATGGGGCTTGCAGCTCTCTAACCGATCATCCTCATTATACATGGAATTTAGTTCTTTACCATTAGGACTGGATATCCCTCTGCCTAGTGTCTGAGCACAGCTCCAAACGGAATAGCATCACTCGGTCTCTCCCCATCGAGGGAATTATTAGGCAACTAAAGTAATACGGTTCTCTGGTCCATCCCTCATCACACCTCTCACCCCCAGCCCTGGAACCTCCTTAACATTCTTCCAGGCCCAGCTCAAGTGTTGCCTCCTCAGTGAAACAGTTCATAAACCCTCCCTTCTTTGTCCTGCCCCCACCTTCCCTAATCAACAAAGAGCTAATGGGTAATGGTTAAGCACAAGCTGTGTGTTCAAATCTCAGCAAGGTCACAAGGTTCACTGCAAGTTAATAAGCAATCTGTTTCCTCATTGCTAAAATGGAGATAATAAAAGTACCTACCATATACGGTGGTTGTGGGGGTTAAAAGAAGTAATATCCATGAAACAATTAGAATAGTGCATGGCACATAATAAACACTCAATAAATACCAGCTACTTCTACTAGCAATTCTCAACACTCCCTCTTCTGCGCTCCGGTTTCACGACGTTCAGCCTAGCACCTCCTGCTGTTTAAGTGCCTGCATTTCCAGCCAGCCTGGAAACTAGCCTAGCTAGTTTTTGGGAGGGCAGAAAATTCATCTTATTCTCGCTGTGTCCCCAGTAACTCTCCTAGACCCTGCAGAATGGGAACGCAGTGAATGAACATTGAATGAATGAGTTACATTTTCATGGTGTCCCAGCTTTCTCCCTTGCCTGTTGTGTAACCTTCTCGAGTCACCTAACCCCTTTTCCATCACTTCTCTCCTCTGGAATATTAGAGGTTTGGATTCTAATGAGCTCATTAATTCCCTCCACCTCAAAATGTTTTAGACTCTGGGAATAGAGTTGGAGTGAGGTTTTGCCTGGAGATGAGAAGTAAAGTATGGACAAAACAGGAAGGCTCTGTTGGAATATGCACCCAGTTACAGGCCCCTGAGATTCACAGAGTCCACAGCACCAGCTGTGACCTGGGCTTCATTTGGGGACTGGGCTTCTGTGTGTGGTCTGGACAGTTTCCATACAGCGGGTAACAGAGACCCACCTGCTCCATTCTCCAGCCCAGAGGATTGTGTAGAAGGCATGGGACTGTGGAGGCCAGGGAAGTTCATGAACCTGTTCTATTTATGGTATTTAGGGTTTTGTCCACTACTGGGAGTCCAGGACTCCAGGAGGCCAGTTACTGTGCTGGGTGGACAAGGGTCCTGGCCAGGGTTGAGGCCTCCTTGGCCTCTGGAGGCCATCATGGGGATTGTGCTCCACAGGAGCTTTCGGATGTGGGAGCTCCAGGGGTTAGCATCGTCAGATAAAATACAGGTGCCTGGTTAAATTTGAATTTTAGATAAACAACAAATAGGTTTTCAGCATGAGGATGTCCCATTTGGACTCTGTTTGGGACATACTTGTACCAAAAATTGTTCACTGTTTATCTGAAATTCAAATTTAACTGGGCATGCAGTATTTTTATTTGTTAAATCTGGTGAGACAGGAAGGCAGGGGTGGTCATTCACCATCACTCCAAATGCATTCTAGTCAGTCCCCCACCTCAGCTTCAGGAACTAGGTCCTGATGGTACCTTAGCATCATGTGCTAAGAAGGGATGGCTTAAATTGTAGACTCTCTCTGCTAAAATGAGGCCTTGGAATATATTCATTTTCTATGGCTGCTATAACCAATTACCACAAACTTAGTGGCTTAAAACAATACAAATTTATTATTTTATGGTTCTAGAGGTCAGAATCTAAAAGTCAAGGAGCCAGCAGTGCTGTGCTCCTTACTGAGGGAAGTAGAGGAAAATTCATTTTCTTGCCTTTTCTAGCTTCTAGATGCTGTCTACTTTCCTCGGCTGGTGGCCTCCCTTCATCTTCAAGGCAGACATTGTTTCTTCTGCTTCCCTCTTCCACATTTAAAGGACCCTTGTTATTACATTAGGCTCACCCAGATAATCCAAAGTAACCTCCTTATTTTAAAGTCAGCTGATTAACAACTTTAATTTCATCTGCAAGCTTAATTCCCCTTGCCGTGCCACATAACGTATTCACAGTTTCTGTGGGTTAGGACATGGACATCTTTGGGCGGGCCAGTCTTCCTCTACTACAGGGAGGTTTCCAGTGTTGCTTTTCCTTTCTGCAGTTTGCTCATGGAGTCCCAGACCTAGTGCTGAAGGACATCGCCTGCAGTGAGGCCCTCCTGGAGCGCTTCCTAATCTTCCCCCGGCGCCGTGCGGTGCAGACAGTGCGTGATGCGTTGTGCTCCCTCTCCCAGGGCACCCTACAATGGATGGAAGACACCCTGTACACCAACGTGGACTTCTTCAAGCTCTTCCATGTGGTAAGGGAGGTATCCAGCTGCCCGCCCCTTGGGGGGTAATTCCTGGAGGCAGTAGGTCCTGGTTGCAGGCCATCGGGGACTCACAAATTGACAGTCAGGGAAGGCGCGAACCTGGTGTTCCAGACATTCCTTGTTCAAGACAAGACAAGACAGGCTCCAAAGGCCCAGGAATCAACTGATAGTATTTCCAGAGCCGTGGCCCAGACATCTAGGAGTCACCATTAGGATCACCATTAGATATGTGCTGTGGCAGGTCTGGGTCCCCCCTAAATGTGGAATAAGCCCTCTTCACCACCTCTGGCAGTGTGGAAAGGAGGAGCTAGATGATCATGGAAAAATTGTTAACCTTTCCTGGCCCCATCACTCATCTACAAAACAAATATAATACTTTATAGAGTGGTAGAAAAGATACATTAAAAATATATGCAAAGCATTTAATAAATTTCAGTAAATGAGAGCTTCACATTCCCTTCTCTGGGCCTGCTCTTGACCCCAAAGTTTACTGTTTCTGGATTAAAAAAACAACAACAAAAAAAACAAGAGAAAATATCATAGAAAATTTCCAGAAATTTGGAAAGCCTGATCTAGCTCAACACTGTTCAGAACTGCATCCCAGACAGACTTCTTGGGATCCAGTCGTATCTTCTCTTTTGCTAGAAGGGTAAGATGAGAGGGAATTATATAAAGGAGGCATCGAGCATTGGTTCTCATACTTCAGAGTGTAGGAAAATCATCAAGGAAGCTGGTAAAAGATGCAAGTTCCACATTCCCACCCCCAGAGACTGATTCAGGAGACCTGGGCTGGGCCAGAATCTGCCCTGTTACCTTAGGTGATTCTGATGGAGGTCATCATAGGCCACGCTTTAAGAAACACTCCAAATTAGAATTAGAATTTTCTAGCATTGAATTGTGTTTTATCTTTTGCCTACGTTTTAATTTCTGGAACTATGTTTCAGAGAGTGTCAATCACGGAGAACATGGCAGAGGAATTTGTGTTTTGTCTTTTTACATTTGCTCTCTCAAGTCCCAGAAAACTTGCTCTAGCCTTGTCTTCAAAAGCAAGGTGAAGGCTTTTAAAAACAAAACAAAATAAAACAAGACCCCACAGTTTCTGGCAGGGTTCACACTTCATCCCTTTCAGTGTGACTTTTCCTTGGAATGTTACTCCATAATTTCCCCAGCTCATCGGGGGGCCTCCAGAATGCGTAAGAGGGGTCAGATCTATGGATGCCACCAGCCCTGAGAGCCAAGGGCCCCAGAGAAGGTCTCTGCAGGGAGATTAAAAAGCCATGCAGTTCAAACTTCTCTGTCCGAAGTTCCATGAGGAACCTGATTTTAGACACACTTCTTAGCTTGTTTTCAGAATCAGACAGGAGAGTGAGTAGGTGATAAAAATCCTTATTCTGAGCGGCTGAACCCCACCCCCCCAGCACAGTGGGAGCCCAGTGCCTGCGTTTGCAGAGCTGTGGAAGCTTCCCTGGGTGCCTGGGATAGTGCAATCCTCTGGTCACTAGAAAACGGGCAGCGTCATGCATCTGTTTTGTAGCACCTTGGCCACTGGTATAGTACGTGTACCTTTGGGGCATGAGGACAGCCTGGATAATAGCAGGAGAAAGGGGAACGTGGGCAAAACTTTTCATTAGGGTCTGAACCCATAACTCAGGCTACTGGCTTCAGGATGTTTATTTATCAGATAAGAAAGACTCGACTGTCTTTCCTGCTGCCCTTACATACTGCTCTGGCAAGTGTTAGAGTTCAGAAACCAGAGGAGAATTTTGGCCAGTCACCCTCACCAACCCGAGATGGACCCTAGGTACTCACCCGTGTCCATGCACTCAAACCTGAATTGGGCCAGGCACTGTTCTGAGCCCAAGGGCCCAAACATGGCTTTCATGCCCTCACTAAATTCCCAGTTACCCTGAGACAGACAAACAGGCCATGTCACAGCACTGAGGCTTAGGACATTTGGCCCCTAGAGCAGTGGTACCCAGGCCTGGTTGCACACTGGGTCACCTGGGGAGCTTTGAAAAACTACAAGTGCCCCCCACCTCATCCCATAGATTCTGATTAGTTGCCTTTGGCCTTTTTAAAAGCTTCCCAGATCATTCTAACGTCCAGCCAGGGTTGAGAATCACTGACCTACAACACAGGAGTTTGATTTACAGTCTCATTTTCTGTAGACCAAGCCCAATAATAATAGTAGTACCCAAATGCACCTAAGGCTTCAAAGTACTTTCATTTGATCACCCCTAAGACCAGGATGCTATGCGGATGCATCCTCCCTGCTGTCCTCTTAACGAAGCCGGTGAGCGACCCCAGAGACTGCCAAGAGGAGCAAGTTCTGGCAGGAGACAGGCTTACCCAGGAGATAGTGTTGCCCCTACCTACCATCTTTTTGTTCCTGCTTGTCTCTGTGTGGGAAGACCTAACCAAGACAGGACACATCGGCCCCAAGCAAAGAGGACAAACACCCTATGTGGTGCCCTTGAAATGTGCTTTTCCAGCTGACAAATGGACTGAGTGACTAAACATTAATTAATATTTTTAATTACTAAGAAGGAAACCTAAAAGGAATTGCAGGCAGTAAGATGGGATTTTTCCTCCTGTACCCATCCTATTGTGTTTTTAGTAAAATAGCCCTGAGGCAGACACAGAAAGGCTCAGGGCAGAACCTCCCCGACCTTCTCAGAGGGGCATGAGCCAGGCGGGAGGCAGGGGCAGGGGCCTCTCTGGGACGAGTCTGTTGTTGCAGCTGGTTGGCGAGCAGCCATGCTTAGGTCCAGCGCCAGGAATGCTGTGCCTTCTGGTCTCCTGGGCTGTTTCTCACGCACACGTACACCAGCGTATAAATAAGGTTTTAGTAAATGCCAAGTTGGTGCTCACTAACAAAGAGAGAGGGGCCATCTCAGCAAACCACCACACGGCTCCTGCCTCTGTCGTGTCAGGACCTGGGCATGTGGGTGGAAGTGTAACCTCCAAACCAGACCGTGGAGCCAAGAGACTCAGAGAGGGGCGTTGGGGACTCAGCACCAACTGGGGCCAGCTGTGTTTTTCCTCAGCCCCTTGGAGATCAGAAGTGAGTGTTGTCATCCTCAAATAATCCAAATGCAGTACCCTCGCCTTACTCCACCCCACCCATCCCCATATGTGCGCTCGCGCCTGCGTGCCTGCACATGCACACGCACACGCACTGGATGGCCAGTGACCTAGGTGGGCTGGGATGAAAACAGCAGCCAGCTGGCTGGATTTTCTCCAAGGAGGTTTAGCCCCTCTTGGTTTCACCTGGGTTGAGACAGTTTGAAAGAGCTTGTCTTCACCTGTGGCCTTTTTGGGCTTAACACCCCCAGCTTGAAACCCCACAGCTCAGACCTCGGTCCAAGGTACGGTGGCTGCCAACACTACCTGAAACGTTTCACACCTCATAAAAAATGGTGTGTCAGTTTCGGGTGAGGGGTTGGGCCATTTCCCATCTGATTTGGCCCAAGGCGTGCGTGTCCCTCCCCCTTCTCCCCCTCCTCCCCCTTCTCCCTCTGTGCTCCTTCCTGTTTTCTCTCCGACTCTGGTGCACAGCTTTGAAATCTTGCTGAGAAGCGAATCTGTCCCTTCGGCTCTGCATGTTTATTTGTGGAAGTTCGGCGGGGAACTGAGGAGGTGCCAAGACCTGCCACATTGCTGGGAAATCTGCGTTCCCTCCCTTCCCCCTTCTCGATGGATGTTGATTGAGGAAATTTGGCCTCCCCGGCATTTGGGCCCATGGTTTTCCCCTTTGCAGTTGCTTCCAGTGTGACATGATTCAGCTTTCTTTCCTTTCCGTCAACTGCTGCTCAGTCAAGGTTTTTACTTTTCTGACTTCATTTTCCCCGTGTCTTTGTGACTGAACATTGAGTTCCGCAGAAGGAAGGCCGGTCTTGGGGGTGCTTGCTACATGCTCTCTTCAATGTCCCGCTTTGTTCTTGGCTTCTGCTCCCTAAATTCCTGAATCATTGGGAATAAATGTGGGTGGAGTGCCCCTGCCCAGTGTGAGCTGGCCATGGTTTCTGCTCTCTTGGATCATTCGTTGCAGTTTGTTAAATTTCAACTATGCGTTTCAGTTTTCAGGTGATATTGCTGCGTCAAAATTCTCTGGAAAGGCCCCATGTCTCCAGGATTTTACCATGAGGTCCCATTAAGGACTTAATTTCATGATCTCGCTCCCTTCCGATTTTTGAATCTTTGGACTGTCAACTTTCTCCCATTTCTGTGTGGGGGGTTTAGGGAGGGAAGAGGAGAAAGGAGTGGTGTCCAGTGCCAGCAGTGTGGAGGGAGGTGCAGCAGGGCTGCTGAGCGAAAGCAAAACCAAGTCAGCAAATAGGATTTTTTTGTTTTTTGAAAATTATTAAGCCACAGCAAGTATAGTTGATTTACAGCATTAATATTTGTTCTTCCTACATCTACAAAATTATGTGTCTATTATATTTCAAAATTTTGGCGAACTGATTTTGATAAGGAAGAAATAAAAAGGAAATAGAAGAGAGGAACATTAATGTACATTAAATATATATTAGGCCCATGGGCTTGACTGCCATTGGCCTGCCTTGGTTTCTTTTAGACTCCAGGCATGAATAGGCTAGGGCTTATTTTCATGCCAGATCAGATGCTGTTTTATGAATTTAAAAAGAAAAAAAGACTGAGAGGTCAAAACTAAAGTCGCTTAGAACACAAACAGGCCCCTACAAAAGACTGCTTTTAGGATAATGGGTCCTGGGGTTCTGGCCTTTATTCAGTAGCTGTGGATTGAGCACCAACATGTTAGGCATCCGGTTTTCTCCAAGGTAAACTGGTTTAAAGAAGGATTTTGGCCTCTGACATTTCTTATCTCTCCAGAACAGTAGTTATTAATCTTTTTATGGATTAGAACTGCCTTTGAGAACCTGACAACAGCTCTAAACCTTTTCCCTAGAGAAATGTAAGTTCACACAGACACACAGGGGGTGGGGCTCTTGGAGCCTCTGAAGTCAGACCCCAAGTTAAGGGCTTTTGCATTAAAATTTCTTTCCTACTTACCGTTAATATATGTCCTTTCCTAAAGGCTCTCAATATAGCCACAGATTCTTCCTTAACTCTCCTTATGAAGTAATCACCTTCTCCCCTGAGCACAGGACCCAGTAGTGAGAGGACCAGAGGGTGGGCAGCCAGCTGGGGCCCACAGAGGTCTCCTGGTGGTCAGGGACTGGGTCCTGGATCTGCACTGGCTCCTTTCTTGCTGTCATTTAAAAGGAACTCAGCCTCTCCATCTGTAAAATTGAGATAGCGAAACCTATTCCATGTATCTCATGGGATCCAGTGGTGAAATTCACATTAGAGAAGAGTTGGAAAAGTGCTTTGAAACAAAAAGCATTTTTACTCTTACAAAAACTAGAATGCAGCTGCTTTGTGGAAGCCCCCACTGTGCCCCGCCTCCATTGCTCCACTCCAAAAGCATCCTCCTCAAACACTTAGGTGGGACATTCTCCTTCCTCTGACCCTCAGACTAGGAAGAGGTCTATCTCATGGGGTCGTCTTTTGACTTCCCATAGATTCCAAAACCAATTTTGCTTTCATCAACCACAAATACCAAGACTGAAGTCACCTCAGAGAGAAAAAGGGCCAGTTTCTGTTGAGCCAAAAAAAGTCCCATAACTTGTCTGTTCAAGAGCCCACCCTCTCGTTCAGACTCTCTGCCCCCTCCAGTCCTGGGAAACAGCATGTCTCTGTGACCTCTCCCGGTAGAGACAGTTTGGCATTTCCCCCCTGCTCTGAGTGATTTAGTCTGAATTCTCCACTCATGACGCATTTCCTGGTACTCAGGGTGTCCCCTCCTGGTTGCCCCCTCACCACTGAAGCCGGCTTCCTCTCTTTTCATCTGATGCTTCACAACTGTCAGGTTGCAGCAAACATGCTTCAAATCTACATTCCTCCAGTTGCTTAGCAACAACTTCCCTACCGGATAAATCTGGATTTCCTGTAGCGGCCCACAATTAAACGCAGTGGGCCCCTCACTGTCTGTCCACCGTTTCATCTGTTCTTCACCTCTGTCTGGGTGCTTCAAAGGCAGCAGCTCATCCCTTACTCCAGAGCCTTCCACCAGCTCCCAGAGGCCACATTATCCCTATAAAGACACTTTTAACCCAAGGCTACCTATTTACCCTTGTGTTAGATAGATCCTCAACTTAGAAATCAATACTGTTTTCCAGATGGCCTTCTTTGAATCAGAGAAAGTAAAACAAAAATTTCAACTCATAAAACATTCCTTTTGTGTGCTGGCAGAGTGACATCTGTTTGATTAACCCATTGGATCCAAAGCATCAGCAAGAATTGCTCAAACAAGACTTTTTTAGTAGCTAATAGGCCTTATTCTGCCTTAAGAAAAAATATTACACAGTCCCAAAGGACAGACATGTATCTTGTCCCTTGGGAACCCAGAGATCTCATGTAGCCAGAATCTTCTTGGCTACTGGCTAGGACCTTGTATCCATTTCTTAAGTACTGGATCAAGGCCCAGGGACCCCTCAAATCAACCATAGTTGATGGGAGATGATAGAGACATACCTTTTCAAGAGCCCTATTTGTATATCCAGTCTTCCTTCCTTACAAGGTCTAATCAGACCTTGAACTTGGGTTGGCAGTGCTGAGGCCAGTCGTGACATGGAAGGGTTACCTGTTGTTTGGGAAATTAAGAGAACTTATTTGGCATAGGAAGCAGTGGTGTGTGTATGTGTGTGTGTGTGTGTGCGTGTGGGTGAGTGATGATACTTGCCATTTTGGTCTGTGACCTTTTTTCCAGAAATGGTTTCACATTTCCATTCAAATAAATTTACAGTCCCTTCCGGTTCTTTTGGCAGGAACAGTCCATGAGAATTTGAATAGATAACGGGAGAGGGAGCCCTGGGAAAGTTATTTTATAATTTATGGCAACATCAGTCAGACAATTCATGACCACATACGTATGAAGTGTTCCCTGGGGGGACGGGCACTGTTCTGAGATGTAGGTGGTATCTAAAATGAAAGTGTGAGTGTAAGACCTTCATTATTTACCATCTCCACTGGAAAGAGCTAGGAAAGGCATTGCAGCTATGGTACCTGGCACACAGCTGGAACTCAGTAAATATTTGTATAATGAATATTATTAAATTATCAACAAGACTGAAAAAGAAAATGTTAACCAGACACACAGATGCATCTCAAGCAGTTGTTCCTCCTGTTCCCTCTTCCCCAAATTTCTGGTCTTGTTCTTATCTGGCTGTCTCTCCAGTCTCTCTTGCCATCTCTCCTTACATTCCTCCCTCCACCTGGAATTCCTGGTCCTCCCGTTCTGTCCACAAGTACTGCCCTCATCCTCATGATCATCACCTTGTCTTCTTTCAAACATTAGCCAAGTGTCACCTTCCCCGTCCCCAGGTGGAATTGACCACCCCCTTCCTGTAAGTCACCATCATACCTTGTAAAAACATCTCTCATGAAATGTAAAATCACAATAGATTCCGTCTCTTTTCCACTGGAGTATATTTATTTTCTCATTAATTAATACAACACATATTTGTGGAGCATTTACTGTGTACCATACCCTGAAGATATAAAAACAAAATAAAGCCTATTCTTATGCTTAATGAGTTTACAGTGTAGTAGAAAGACAAATATCTTAAAAAATAATAGCAAACCAATATAAAAGTGATAAATAAATGCACTGAAGATTATAGGAGCAGCTAGGAGGGACATCTACCCCATGGAGAAGGAGGGCAGGAAGAGCATGACGGTGGGGGAAAGAAGGCTTTCTGGAGAAGGTGAGGTGATTTCACATGAGTTGACTATGGCCAGTAGGGGTAGGGTGAGGATGGGGTGGAATGGGGGAGGTTAGCTGTCTTATCTATTAGGCCCTAAAATGGTAGGCATAGTATCTAAGGGCAAAAGGGTTTGCAGAGGCCTACAAGAATGTTTAAGAATTGAAAATTAAAAATTATGGCTCTGAAATACAAAGAAAAAGCTTTAGAATTAAAATTAATAAACATTAAATTGAATGTTTAAGAAAGGTAATATTATTCAACTTTTTGGTTAAATTTAATATTCATGAAATTTTAAATTAAAAAAACTGTTTTATAGTTCAGGTTTTCTCCCTTTACAAACATTCCTAAGTATTTGCAATGATTGCTGAGAAATTGTACCAGATCATTCATTTAACGAGTTAGTCAAGGTCAAATAATTTCAAAAGCAAAATTAAGAACCTTAAAAAATTATCTATCTATCTATCTAACTACCTGTCTATATCAACATATAGATATAGGCACATATAGCTATAGATAGAGACACAGGTGCTTTTAATGTGTTGAATTTGAGGCAGGATGGAATTTTAAGGCCAGAGTGTGCCTAGAGCCTATGGAGATGAACGAGAGGGGATGGAAAGAAGATGTCCACTTAGGCAAAACATAGGCATGGATAATCTCCAGCCCACAGTCAAGTGAGGAAAACAGACAACAAACTCACAAAGAAGAGAAAGTAATTAAAAGAGATAGGAGCTGTGACTGATTGATTGCTGTCCAATCTCTCTGGACACATGAGTGTGACAGTTGCTTATTTTCTGTGCCTCTGGGTTTCTAGTCCCTCTAGGTATCTCCCATTGTCTAGGACCCTGGTTGTTTTTCTCTGCACAGCTTCTTTAGACTCCATTCCTTGATTCCAGCTTCTTCCTAAGGTGGTCTTTCAGATATCTCTTTGCTCCCCTCTCTGCAATCTGAAGGCTCATTCTGCTCCAAACTCAGACCCAACACCAGCTCCTAAATCACCAGGCTGGGGATTTTGACAATGGGATGGGAATGGGGAAGCATCAGTGATGACTCTCAGGCTTCCAGCTCTGGTGAGTGGGCAGGAGGCAGTGCCACCAATTGAGGAAGGGCATCTAGGAACAGAAGCTGGTTTGGGAGAAGACGATGTGATCAGTTTAGGACAGGTTGGAGTTATGCAAATGTCCAACAGACAATTGAGGGATGGAGATGCAGATTTAGAAGTCATCAACAAAAAGGTAGCAGATTAAATGAGAGAGGGAATGAAAAAACCCAGAGAGAGTGTACAGAATGAGAAGAGCGAGGGTATGGAGGTCGAGAATCTCAGCATATAAGGGGAAAGTGGAGGCTGAAGAGCTTGTGGGAAAGGCAGGGAGGGAACAGAGAAAACCAGGTGAGATGAGTGTCATGAAGGTAAAGAACATGACCAAAAGTGTCAAGAGCAGAGAGGTCTGAAAAGACCAGAACCAAAAGCATCCATTAGACTTTAAAACTGGGAATTCTAGTGAAAGCATCTTAGTAGGATGATGCGGGTGGAAGACTGGGAAGTGTTGGTGAGGAAATGAATCACTGAATGTGAACTGTTCTTCCAAGAATTGTGGGAATAAGGGGTGGAGGAGGGAAGACCCTCCCGCAAGTAAGAGAGAATTCTTCCTGCCTTACTGGCTTTGATATGGGACACTGATGTTTTTTTCTGCCTTTGGACTCAAACTGAAACACCAACTCTTTGTGTGTCTCCAGCCTGCCAACTCACCCTGCAGATCTTGGGATATGCCAGCTTCTATAATTGCATGAACCAATTTCTTATAATAAATCTCTTCCTATTTATATACCTCCTATTGGATCTGTTTCTCTGGGGAACCCTAACTAATACACTGCCCTTAATGAGCATACCATTTCATGGAGTATCATGCATAGAAATACTTGTAGTCAATCTGCTTCTTGCTATAATGTAAGTATTCATTCATTCATCGTATTCAATATGTGCCTGAATGTCTACTATGTGCCTAGCACACAGACACAGTTCCTGTCTATATGGAGCTTAGAATCTAATAAGAGAGACAGATAACATATAAACAGTAGAATAATTACCAGTGGTGAAGAGTCCAAGGAAGGAAATAAAGAGGACACCGTAAAAGAACATAACAGGGCAAGGGCAAGCAAAGAAGCATAGAAAAAGAAGTATCATCTAACTCTACCATGGGGACGCTGTCTTTCACATAGATAGTGGTATCAGGAATGAGACTTGAAGGATGAAGAAAATTTTACCAGGCAGAGAAGGTGGGGAGGGGGAACAATGTGCAGAGCCAGGAGGCATGAGAAAGGGACCAACACGTTAGGGAATGTAGAATGAAGTCTGGATGCTGGAAGAGAAGCAAGAGAGAAGGCTGGAGAGGGAGCCAAGTACCAGCTCACGAGAGTCCAGGTGTGTCCAGCATGGGTATTGACCTTCTTTCCTGGAGGCAGTAGGGAGCCATGGAGGATCTTTGTGCAGGAGAAGTGACATGATTGGATTGGCCTGTTGGGTAACTCAGGCTATAGTGTGGAGGGTACATTGGAAGGAAGGAGACTAGGGGCAAGGGGACAGGAAGAAGGCTGTTCTGATAAAATGTTCTGAGACAGAAGCAAGGAGAGCCTGAGCAAAGGCAGTCTAGTGAGGAAGGAAAAAAGAAAGGAGAGAATATTGACTTATTCGTTCATTTGTTCATTTATCCATTTATTTATGCATGCAAAAAAACTTTTTGAAAATTTTGTTTTAGAAATAACTATAAAAGTAGAGAGAATAATATAATGAACCCCCATGTACCCATCACCCATGTTCGACTATTATCAACATTTGGCTATTCCTGTTTCTTCTGTTCCTTTTTTTCCCTGAAGTCTTTTAAAGCAAACCACAGACAACATTTCATCCTCACATATTTCCCTATGTATCTCTAACATAAAAACTTACTTGTTTTCACAAAACCACAGTGCTATGATCACACCCGACAAAATTAACATTAATTCCTCAATATTACCTAATACCCAGTTATGTTCACTTTCCCTCTGATCGTTACAGCTGGTTTGTTCAGATCAAAAATTTTAAAAAATAAGGTCCACAATGGCATTTTAATTGATGTGTATCTTAGATCCCCTTTCATCTGTGACAGATCTTATTGGAAATAGCTAGGAGGGAGAGTCAACAGGACTGAGTGATATCTTGCCATTGGCACACATTTTTACCTGTTGGCTTCCTCCCTTCCTGCCTGTACTTCTCGGCAATGAAAGCGCTTTGCCCAACATACGCTGAAGCTATTTTCGAGGAGTTTGAAAAGTAGTCATGGCAAGACCAAAGCCTAGGCCCAGTGTTAAGGTTAAGGAGAGAAGACTCTTCTCAGGGGTATAGTTTCAGTGGTGGCTTTGCTGCTTCTTCCTCTAGAAAATTCTCTACCTGTCTGCTTTGTAGCTCTCATATGTAACAAAGCCTTTCATATTACAGTTAGAAAGTAAGCCTGAAATGTTGATGCTCCAAGAGTGTACGTACACTTATTCTTCAGTTCAGAGTCAGAGAGAATACGAGGGCTCCTTCACCTACAGCCAGGAGAGAGTGGAGCAGGACCACAGCTAGAAATAGGAGGCTGGGCTGCTCAAAGCCTACCTCCACCTGCTTCTCTGCTCTGCCACAGCTGGATCAGTACACCCATCATTTAGGAGAGCCACACTGGCAAATAAAAAGGCAAGGCTTGTGGCTTGTGGTCCATAAATGCATGAATCAGAATTATATGTTGAGCTTGTTAAAATGAAGATTCCCCTCCAGGCCTACTCAAGATGCACACTTGAGTTTGAAAATCACCATTGTAAAAGTTAGAATCCAGTCCTAAAAAACAGAGACTCGGTGATTCAATCATTTTTGAAACTATAAAGAATGAAGTTATTCATTCAGGACTTGAACTTGATTTCCAGAAAACAAGGTGTTCACCTCAGGCTCTGGGACTTGGAGCCAGCAAGCTTGTGAACTTCCACGTTCCCCACCACAGTGGAAAACGCACAAACAGCTCTGTGTCGCCACGTGGGCCTGGGGTCACCAGAACACTGGCGTCACTTAGAGAATCTTCAAGGGAACTTCCCTCTCTTTAAGGCTGCCAGGCGCAGCTTTAAAAAGAAAGGTTCTGGAGTTGGCCGAATCTTCCATAAGAGTGGTGCTGAACAGAGGAAGAGACACAACCTGTCTGTAAAGGACATAAAGGGACAACAATGACAAGGAAGCCTGAGGTGAACAGGTGGGCACCCTCTGCACGTGGCCTTCCTTTACACCCCAGCAGCTGTGCTCTGTCTTCCTTCCTCCAGGAGCCTTGTCTGGTGTTGCTAAACCAGCAATCAGAATCACTTTGGTGTATTTAATGTCACCATGAAACTATTTGTGATTGCTTAGCTCAGCAGGGCTGAGAATAAGAACCTTTGATTTTCTCGATTAGACGAAAGAAGCTTGTTTCTGAAAGCAATCTTTCAGAAGAGGTTCCGTGATCAAAAAGAAGGGAGGAAATGTTTTTCAAGCATACAGGAGATCAGATAGCACCTGTGTATACATGTAGAACTACATATATATACTATATTTTAAAAAATATTTGTTCCTATCAATTACAGCTTCCCAAACTCCTGGACAGAAGTTCCCAAGGTATCAATCTGAGATCCTGGGGAAAAATATTATCTGATATGTCGCCAAGATTTCAAGAAGTAAGTGGCTTGATGATAGTAATATAATTTCATTATATCTTTCCACCATTTTATCACACTTATTATGTCAAATAATTTAATTGTACCTCAGACCTGTTCAAGGAGAAATACATTTGATCTTTCCATCTAGCAATTTCAAAATACCTGTTCATATCCTTAATTATCTGTGCTCCTTGGTTGGAGGCAGTAAGAAAGGAACTGCTTGTCTAATTTCACACCTAGAAAGAAATAACACTCTGTCTGGTGTAGCAGATTATCAGTGGACTGACAGCTGAATCTAAGTCTTTCCACTCTTTCTGATGTGATCCAATATTCTATTTATGTTCTTAAAATCCACATAAATCTATACCATTAATAGTAATCACATACACTTACACAGTGCTTACAGGCACTAAGTGTCTTACATACATATTACATACTCATTTCATCACAAAGATAGTGACTTTTTTGTGTTGTTTTGTAAAAGATGCACACATTTTAATCAAATGCCGAGCCTTTGACCATATATAAAATGATTCTCCACTCAACAGATGAGAGGTGCTGGGATCATAATGATGAAGAGACAGATATGGTCACTGCCTTGTGAAATGTATAGTCCAACAGGGAAGAGAGATGTGAAATGAACAATTATCTTCAAGTGTAATGAGTATTATGAAAGAGAGGCAAAAGGGGAAATATAATTTTCCCCAAACTTTTTTTCCCCTCCAGTGTTCTCAGCTGACTTGGGCTTTGCCAACCTGGAAAACTACATGGTTAGAATCTGTCCTCATAAAACTAAGCTTAGCCTGGGCAGAGTGCCGTGCAGGGAAATTTAGAGAAGGGCCCATTGTACTGATGGCCACCTGCTGCAGGGGGAGTCTGTGTTTAACATTCTTTTCTTCATAAGCATTTAAAAAATTCATATCAGTATAATAGGGTTGAAGTTGATAGAGAATTTTTTTTTAAATCTCCAAAGCATATTAAAGCTCTTAATTCCATGTGGGAGTTGCAGAAGGTTTCTTGCCTGTCTGGATAGCAAGTCTAGCATTCGTGACTGGGTTGAAGCAGATGGCCCAGTTAACTAATACTAGACTATTTGACTCTGGAACAGCCCCTTCATCTCGGAGCGCTTTGATTAAATGAGCAACATAATAATGGTAATAACCCCTTACAAGACTGTCATAAGACTTACTGTTGTTGAAGCAGTTTGAGATTCCATCTTTATTATTGAAGCCTAGACTGTGATTATAGGCATGACTCAATATGTGGATTCTACATGGCGCTCAGCAGTTTCAGAGAGCAAGTGTTGGCATGTGGACAGAGAGGAGATGACCAGTAAACATCACTTATTGCAGTGGAGAACTGTTTTCAGTCTCACCTGTTTGAATCCTAATGGTTTTTTAAATCCCCAAGTGCCTTTGAGAATAAGTAACCAAGTGTGTTTTGGGAATAAAAGCAGCATGATTTTTATTTTGTATTTTCCTTTAAAGTCAAATGGTATTATGGGAACTGAGACCCTGGCAACTCTGGCAGCCCTCAACTTAGTTCTCAGCATTTTAGATCTAGCTTCAAAAAACGACGCCACTGGGTGCCACCGGTACCAATAAGGAGAGATGACCACCAGCCTCTTCTTAGTTTGGTGAAGAATTAAAAAATAGTTTTCCCAAGAATGGAGACTTCATCTGTTCTATATTTGCTTAGATCTTAAAACATACATACACATACACACACACAAACACTAAAAGAAACCACAAACCACACATTTCAGGGAAATGGAAGAGTTCACATTTGGTAAAGCTAAGATAATAAGAAGATAATTTTCCAAATATAGAAAGCTAAATTCTAAACTATTTGGCCAAAGAAATTTGCCCTGACTTTGCCTTTCTAGGACAGAGCTACTCCTCTGTTTTATTTCCCAGTTTTCCAGTAGCTCTATCTTGGTGGAATAACAGAACCTAAGAACTGACTGGTAGAGAAATATTCTCTATGTTTCCCCAAGGACACATTCCCAAGGAATTCAAACTAAATGGACTGGAAAAGAGAAATAATATTGAAATACTTTGGAGGTTAACTCTTTTATTTTCTTTAAGGCTCATCCTAGTTTCCTCCTAGGCCCTGAGTGGATGGCAGTAGATTTTATTTCACAGCTGGATTAAGGATTGCTAAGCATATATATGTTTTCTTTTAAACGTGGAAATCAAATGCCTATGCAAGGGTCTCCCCAAACTTTGGAGCTTTGCCTTCACAGTGGATTGTGACTCTGACTACCTTAGCATAACCTGAAGCCTTTGCCTTGCCATAGTTCATCCACCGA
Source organism: Hyperoodon ampullatus (assembly GCF_949752795.1). Lineage (NCBI taxonomy): Eukaryota > Metazoa > Chordata > Mammalia > Artiodactyla > Ziphiidae > Hyperoodon > Hyperoodon ampullatus. The sequence goes on along the minus strand of NC_136915.1, from coordinate 84,139,449 downwards.
CCAAGTGTTCAAGACTTGCTGTGGGTGACCAGGCCACTCGTGCAGACTGGCGGTCCAGAGACCTTCACACAGCTGATGGGCACCCTGTCTGACCTCTTGTGTGGCTACCCAGAGGGAGGAGGCTCTCGGGTGTTCTCCTTCAACTGGTACGAAGACAATAACTATAAAGCCTTCCTGGGGATTGACTCCACAAGGAAAGATCCTATCTATTCTTATGACAAAAGAACAAGTAAGTTTTCCAAGTCCTGCATATAAATTGACTTCTGATGTTGGTTAAGCTGATGGGTTAACACTTCCAGGTGAAATTAATCCTGGGGTTGATTTTCCCTTGGTCTTGTTGAGGGGCCTTGGGCAAAGAGGCTTCTCCTTCCAGAGAGTCCATTTCCCCAAGTAGGAAGTGGGCAGTGCTCATAAAGAATTCTGGAAGTGAGCCATGGAAAGAACTGAGACCCACTTGGAACGGGAACGGAGGGGACATTTCCCACTGATCTGATTGAACTAGGGTTACGTTCTAGAGGAAGAGAAAGATAAATGAGGAGGCAACCCAGAGTTGCAAGCAGAGCTGGGGTCAGAAGGGCTCTGGAGAGTAAACATGACTGTGGGATGTTTTTACAAACACAATATAGTGAAAATCCGTGTGTGTAGTACTGAATTATGTTCCAAATGGCAAGTTGCTGGCAAGTTATCTTTCCCACCTTTCACTATTTTTTTTGGCTCCTGTGGGGTGAAGGAGGGTGGGGTGTGGACGAAATGCAGCTGGGCAACCCTCTAGTTAAAAATTGAAAAGAAGCAGCAAGGCACACACCAAAAGCAGCTGGGCCCTAAGACAGCCACACACAACAGAGAAGTTAAGCAGCTAATTGAAAGGAAATTATTGAGACTAAAGCTGAGATTGCAAGGGGAGGCCTTGTTTGGCCTCTCGGTCCCTTTCATCTGAGAATGGCCTCTGTTCCTTGCAATAATCATAAGCAGGCTTCTCAACCTTCCTCTAAAGCAGAAAAAAAAACACAGGGCAAGCCCCATCCTTTGTTTCTCTGATGAGGCCTTTATTGAGATGCACTGTGGCATTTTTACTTACTAATGATGAGCTTGTTATTGGTGGGGGTACAGCCTATTAATTTAGGTTATTTGTCAAATCCTCCAGCATACAGTTGAATGAGACATGTGATTTGAACACACTAATGACTGTGTTTAGCTCTGAGCATCGGGGAGTTTCTATAAAATCTGTCCCTTCTCTCCTGACAGCAACCTTTTGTAATGCATTGATCCAGAGCCTGGAGTCAAACCCTCTAACCAAAATAGCCTGGAGGGCAGCAAAGCCTTTGCTGATGGGAAAAATCCTCTTTACTCCGGATTCCCCCGCAACACGCAGGATACTGAAGAACGTAAGGTCCCAGCTGGTCTTGTCCCTTCTGCCTTCTCCTCTGGCTACCCAGTAGAATGAGAGTGTGTGTGCATGCATGTGCGTGTATCTGTGAATGAGTGTGTGTGTGTGTGTGTGTCTATATCTTTTACTGTGCCCTCCTGGTGGTGAGCCTCATGTTTGCTTTTTGCTAAGTGGACTCTTGGTTCCTCCCCCATCCACAGACATCATTGGAAGGCTTTGCACCAATGCCCCTGCCTGGCCCTCCCCTCTCTATGCAGCCTGCAATGAGATTTTCTTCCTCACTGCCTGAATTCTATCCCTAAGGGAAGAGTTCACAGTTTTCTGAAGCCTGGCTACCCGGAACAGACAAAGATAGGGAGGAAGGGAGGAAGAGCATTTGCTCACAGGGAGTCCAAATCCAGCTTTAATGAGGTTCTGAGACAATAACATCATCAATATTATGAGTACCTCTGAGATACTAAGAAATAAGATTCTGTCAATCTGGGAGGGTGGGAAATAGCTGATTGTTCTGGGAAATATCAATCAACTGAGAAAGAGACTTCCTTGAAAAGCCTTTCCTAAATATTGAGGGTTTGTGACAGGAAAGGTACAACCAAGATTCTCTCTCACTTTTTCTCCATTCTTTTGCTGTCTCTGTCTGGTTTTAGGCCAACTCGACATTTGAAGAGCTGGAGCGTTTCAGGAAGTTGGTCAAAGCTTGGGAAGAAATAGGGCCCCAGATCTGGTACTTCTTTGACAAGAGCATGCAGATGACCATGATCAGAGTACGGATGGCATTAGAGGTCGGGAGGCGGGGGGAGGAGAAAGGCCAGGAAAGTTCCATTTGCTTCCTTTGCCCAATAGAGGGTTAATCACCCCTGGAGTTAGATCAAAATATAATAAGCACCAGTTTTGGAAGCTGTCATCTTGTGGAATCACTGACGTTGAGTGGGATATAGGTTTCTGAAACTCTGGGGAAATGTGAAAACCGCCATTAGACCAGTGACCTCCTGAGGTTTCTTGCTGTTATGAATTCACTTGAGGGCCTCAGATTCAAAGGGGCATCTCCCCAAGGGGCCAGCTCTGTAACTGCAAAAGGTGGTTGAGTGTGTCTCTCTGGTCTCATTTTCAGTTTCACAAAACCAGGAGATAAGAGTCCTGCATAGCAGGGATAACTAAAAGGGAACCAAAGAAAATCCTTAAGAAAAAGAAAGCTTCCTGTATACCATTTCCCTGCCCCTCTGCCTCATCCCCACATACATGTCTCCCCTCTGTTGTAGAGACCTATGTATTGGGGGGAAATGGGATATAGATAGATATGCCTTATGATGGAAGAAAACCCACTAGATTTTTAGGGAGCCTTAAAGTCTATCCCATTTGTTAAAAATTAGAAATGACCTAAAAACAAGACCAAAGATCCTGTGGAATTCTAAATGCTGTAACTGTATTGCTTCTTCCTAAGGACACCCTGGAGAACCCAACAGTAAAAGCCTCTTGGAATAGGCAGCTTGGTGAAGAAGGTATTACTGCCGAAGCCATACTGAACTTCCTCTATAGGGGTCCACGAGAGGGCCAGGCTGATGACATGGACAACTTCGACTGGAGGGACATATTTAACATCACTGATCGCACACTACGCCTGGCTAATCAATACCTGGAGGTAAGGGCAGCAAGCCACCTGAGGGCCACATTGGGCCCCTCCAGGACAGCCCTGTAGGTGGAGCCAGAGATCCCTTAGCAAGTCAAGTGGTCTTGGGTTTCAAATCTCATTTTCCCCACTGAAGAAACAAGAATTCCCACAGTCCCCAGAGATGGATCCTGTTCTCTAACAGCTTATCCACAATAAAATAGTTCCCTCTTCACATCTTCTGCCTCCTAACAGCTCCCTGACTCCTCCTTGGCTACTCCTTCTGCCTTGTAGCTCATACAGTGTCGAGTCTGTCCTCAGCCATCTCCTGTCTGCCATTGCTTCAGTGGCTCTCCATTGGTAGTGTCCACCACACCTTGAGTTCCGAGGTGCCCCTGCTTGCTGGACACTTCCACCCCCGGGTTATACAGGCACATCAGCCTCAACACGTCGAAAACAAATTTGTATTCTCCCTACCCATAAAACCTATCCTCCTTCAGCATTTCCTATCCTGATCATGGTCCTCTGCATTTTTCCAGATTCTCAAGCTAGAGGTTTAAGGGTCAGCCTTAAATCACCTTCCACACAACAGCTCTCATTTACTGTGTAACTTTTTGCCAAGCACTGTGCTAAGCGCTTTTACGTACCTTAGTTCATTCAATCCTCTGATAGCTCCATCAAGTGTATACGATCATCATTCCCACTTTACAGGTTCAGAAGCTGAAGCTTAAAGAGTTTAAATAAGATCCCATCTCACAGCTATTAGGTAGAACAGACAGGATGCAGATCTGGTGTGCCTGAATTCAGAGCCTGCTGTCCTGACCCCTCCACTGCCTCTGTTACATCCAGTCACTGAGCTTTGTCTCCTCATCCCTAGGTATTTCTCCATTCCTCCTCTTGTTTGCCAGGCTCTCTGAGCCCCAGAGGCCTTGTCATCTCTCCACTAGCCTGTTCTAAGGGCTCACTCCCTGGACTCCAGGGTCCAGTCTCTGTTGGTTCAGGCACTTCTCCACGCTGACACCAGAGTTACATTCCAAACACACATCTGCTGGCATCTGTCACTCTTACGATCTTAATGACTCATCCTCAGGGAACACAAGTCCCTTCCACACCTGCTGCAGCCCACCTTCCCAGCCTCTGCTCACTCATACATCTTCAGCTCTGCTCCACAGGTCCTTCCACCACCCTCAGGGACACCCCAGCTTCTCATGATTTCATCCTTTGCAAATGGCTGTTTCTCTGCCTATTTATGAGAGCCTTCTTGCTTAAATGAAAAAGAGAATTTACTGGTTGACATAACCCGGAAGTTCAGGGGACCTAGGACACTGTGTCCTTCCATCTTACCTTTCTGTTTGCCTTGGCCCAGCTTTGATCTCAGCCAGACCCTTTCCATTTGGTAGTGTGTCAGCTGCTCACAGCCCTCAGTGGTCATCTTTACCCCAAAAACTACACAGAAAGAGGGAGTGGCTTTCCCATAGCATACATAATACTCCTAGAGAGTTCTCAGATTGGCCTGGCCACTCTACCTATCCCCAGTCGCTCAGCGGATTGTGTACCACTACGAGGTAAGGAAAACACAGTTAGCTTCATCTGAGTCTCATGGACTGTGCATGATTACTGTGAAGTGGGGGAGGGTACTTCCCCGAAAGAAGAACCACAAGGCAGAGAAGTCTGAAAGGACTTTTCCTTCTCCATCTATTGAGCTTCTCTTCATTCACTTTTTGAGACTTAGCTCTCAAATGTCACTTCTGCTACGACATAGGTTTAGTCACTCAGGTTTAGTCACTCACTCCTCTGTGCTTCCCTGGCCCCCTCTTTACATCTCTTTCAGACCGTATTCATGTTAGATTCAAGTTAGCTGTTAACATGTCCGTCTCTGGCAGATCAGCAGGCTGGAGTTATCAGAGTCAAGGAGCCCATCCTAGTTATTTTTGAACTCTCGACCTCAAACTTCCAGGGAACATCTCCGCCTGAGGGCTTATCACACCTACCATTGGGCCTCATGTCATATAGAACCATTAGCAGGTAGAAGATGCTCTGGGCAATAGGAGAGGGAATTAAGCCAGTGGCCCCCAAGAGCACGCCCCTCTCCCCAGACTCCTTGGTCCTGAGGATAACTAACTAGTGAGAAAAAGCCCGGCACCAGCTGTCACCAGAGTGCTCTTAAAGACTCCCTGCTGCCCTTGGTGCCACCAGAATTTCCCCGGAGTGTGTGATGCTCCCTCTCCAGAACCATGGAAATATCAGCACAGGCTCTCTAGGTGGCCTTTCAGAAGGGGTCAGGTGTGGCAGCAGCACGACCAAAGTTCAGGTCATTACAAGGAGATTCCCAACTTGTCTGAAGACAAGAATGACCATGGGTGCTTTTTACAAAACATATTTCTGGACACAAACCCAGATCAACTGACTCAGAATTCCCAGGGAAGAGGCCTGGTAATCTGTATTTTTACAAACCTGTTAGATTGGTGGGAGCTTGGAGTCCCCTTGTACAATTACTCAATTGACATCGTCTTCTTCTCATGGTGCCTCTACCAGCTAAGTCCCCATCCCTGGCCATGCCCACCACCATCCACCACTGTGCTTGTAATATAGGCAGGATTTTTTGGATGGGGTGCAGATGGAGGCACTCTATTCCTTTATTCTTGCAGAATAGAGTTCAGTGGGTCTCACAATATTTTTGTGAGGTACTACGTATCAGTATAAAGAATACTTCTTGTCTTAGGTTTGACTTGACATTTCCACTGTGATGTAAAGGGCTTGTTTTCTTGAAGGATCATTTTTTCCATGTAGCTTGTGCTTAATGTAGCACCAGGCACCCAACAGATACTTAGTATATATTAAATGGTTAAGAATTCAGTCTCTGGAGCCAGACCACCTGGGTTCAAATCCCTGCTAGTTGTGCCTCAGTTTCTGCATCTGTAAAGTGGGGATATTAATAATACTTACCTAATAGGCTTGTTATGAGAATTAACTGAGTTAATTCATGCAAAGCACTTAAGACAGTGCCTGGCATTTAGTAAGCACTTAATAAATATTAACTTTTTAGTGAAATACAAACAAACAAAAAATACTGTTTGGGAGGAGGAGAGTGGAATTAGTGAAATCAGGCCCAGCCACTGAGCCACTCCTGGTGCTCCTCTAGGGATTACAAAACAGCTAATCGCATCTCACATAAACCACCAACACTTCCCTGGGGCCTTGCATTCCCATTAGCCCAGCGAAATGCTCCTAAGCAAAGGCCAAGACTGCCACAGGTCAGTGGCCTGCCCCAGGGGTTCCTAAGAGGGGTTTTGATGGTGGCAGAAACCCAGCAGGTAATTATGCTGAGGTTTGTGATCTTCCTGCCCTGGGGAGCAGGGGAGTGGGAGGAAGGAGGAAAGTGATGGGAAAAAACTGAAAGGAGAAGACGGGGGTGGGGGGGGTGTCTGAAAAGTGGTGAGGTAGAATCCAATCATTACAACTGGTCCTGGAATTTTCTGCTTTTGTCCTTGTGTTTTGGGAGGTCTGGAGGAGCTTTGGAAACTCCCCAGCTCTCACCCTGAGGACTACTCAGTAGCAGACAGGGCATGAAAACCTCTTCGGGATGGCTCTAAGGGCCTCTCCAGGACAGGGCAGCAAGCATGTTCCTTCATAGACTGTTCAAGGCTTGACTGAGCCTCTCCTTTTCAGTAATATGACTTTCATTAAAGAGCTTTGAGAACTTCTGGGCCAGCCTTGATGCCTACTTCCCTGCCTATTCCAAAAACGAAAACATCATTTCAGGAAAATTCAGCAAAAATACTCTAAAATGTAAATTATGTCAATTCAAGTCAGTGCTGCACTCAGATGTGGTATTGAACAACAGAAGGTCCAAGAACTAAGAGCAAACTTTTAAGCCTTTTGTCATTACAGGAAAGGGGAGTGATTCAACAAGCTTTCTCTTCACCTAATAGAAGGGCTAAGTCCTCTTTCTTTCTGCTCGGGGTGAGGCCTTAGTTACTGGAAATGCCACTGAGTATCCTGGAGAGTGTCCCATTCCTCCAGAGCTGCCTTGCTTGGTCATTGTATGCCATGTTAGGCCACTGCTTGGGGAACCTTCTCACCTGCCAGTGAGGATAAATGGGCCTGGATCTCTGCCCATGAGCTACATCACTCTGGAAAAGACACTTTACCTGCTAAGGCTCTATTTTCTTATCTGTAAAATCCAGATAACACAACAGACCTCACAGAGCTGTTGTTAAAGATAAAGTGAGTGAAGTGTGAAGGGCACTCAATACATTTGTGCCATTGACTAGTTAAACCTGTGTATAAATTCTCTGCCCCTGATTCCCCATCTCTTAGGGTGGGGCTGTTAGTGTCCCCCTTTCCAAGCAGCTATGAGAATGAGATTGGAGAGGGCTGGGCACATAGTAGAGCCATTTGATGCATGGCAGCTCTTGCTATGAACCATAAGGATGTCCACCCTTGAACCACAGACCACGTGAGGAATGTAGCTTTTTCTCAGACTCACTTTGTGTAAGCATTAACCAGGATGTGAAGCCACTCTTCATATTAACCTTGTGAACTGGCTTAGAATCAGGACTTTCAGTCCATTCCTGAAGGCCCAGGAGGATGTCTCTGGGGCCATTCTGGCCCTTCTGTGGACAGTGGTTCAGTGGCTCCAGAACTCTTTTTTTTTTTTTTTTTACATCTTTATTGGAGTATAATTGCTTTGCAATGGTGTGTTAGTTTCTGCTTTATAACAAAGTGAATTAGTTATACATATACATATGTTCCCATATCCCCTCCCCCTTACGTCTCCCTCCCTCCCACCCTCCCTATCCCACCCCTCTAGGTGGTCACAAAGCACCGAGTTGATCTCCCTGTGCTATGCGGCTGCTTCCCACTAGCTATCTATTTTATGTTTGGTAGTGTATATATGTCCATGCCACTCTCTCATTTTGTCCCAGCTTACCCTTCCCCCTCCCCATATCCTCAAGTCCATTCTCTAGTAGGTCTGTGTCTTTATTCCTGTCTTACCCCTAGGTTCTTCATGACATTTTTTTTTCTTAGATTCCATATATATGTGTTACCATACAGTATTTGTTTTTCTCTTTCTGACTTACTTCACTCTGTATGACAGACTCTAGGTACATCCACCTCACTACAAATAACTCAATTTCGTTTCTTTTTATGGCTGAGTAATATTCCATTGTATATATGTGCCACATCTTCTTTATCCATTCATCCGATGATGTACACTTAGGTTGTTTCCATCTCCGGGCTATTGTGAATAGAGCTGCAATGAACATTGTGGTACATGACTCATTTTGAATTATGGTTTTCTCACGGTATATGCCCAGTAGTGGGATTGCTGGGTCATATGGTAGTTCTATTTGTAGTTTTTTAAGGAACCTCCATACTGTTCTCCATAGTGGCTGTACCAATTCACATTCCCACCAGCAGTGCAAGAGTGTTCCCTTTTCTCCACACCCTCTCCAGCATTTATTGTTTCTAGATTTTTTGTTGATGGCCATTCTGACTGGTGTGAAATGATATCTCATTGTAGTTTTGATTTGCATTTCTCTAATGATTAATGATGTTGAGCATTCTTTCATGTGTTTGTTGGCAATCTGTATATCTTCTTTGGGGAAATGTCTATTTAGGTCTTCTGCCCATTTTTGGATTGGGTTGTTTGTTTTTTTGTTATTGAGCTGCATGAGCGGCTTGTAAATTTTGGAGATTAATCCTTTGTCAGTTGCTTCATTTGCAAATATTTTCTCCCATTCTGAGGTTTGTCTTTTGGTCTTGTTTATGGTTTCCTTTGCTGTGCAAAAGCTTTGAAGTTTCACTAGGTCCCATTTGTTTATTTTTGTTTTTATTTCCATTTCTCTAGGAGGTATGTCCAAAAGGATCTTGCTGTGATTTATGTCATAGAGTGTTCTGCCTATGTTTTCCTCTAAGAGTTTGATAGTTTCTGGCCTTACATTTAGGTCTTTAATCCATTTTGAGCTTATTTTTGTGTATGGTGTTAGGGAGTGTTCTAACCTCATACTTTTACATGTCCCTGTCCAGTTTTCCCAGCACCACTTATTGAAGAGGCTGTCCTTTCTCCACTGTACATTCCTGCCTCCTTTATCAAAGATAAGGTGACCATATGTGCGTGGGTTTATCTCTGGGCTTTCTATCCTGTTCCATTGATCTATCTTTCTGTTTTTGTGCCAGTACCATACTGTCTTTTTACTGTAGCTTTGTAGTATAGTCTGAAGTCAGGGAGCCTGATTCCTCCAGCTCTGTTTTTCATTCTCAAGATTGCTTTGGCTATTTGGGATCTTTTGTGTTTCCATACAAATGGTGAAATTTTTTGTTCTAGTTCTGTGAAAAATGCCAGTGGTAGTTCGATAGGGATTGCATTGAATCTGTAGATTGCTTTGGGTAGTAGAGTCATTTTCTCAATGTTGATTCTTCCAATCCAAGAACATGGTATATCTCTCCATCTATTTGTATCATCTTTAATTTCTTTCATCAGTGTCTTATAATTTTCTGCATACAGGTCTTTTGTCTCCTTAGGTAGGTTTATTCCTAGATATTTTATTCTTTTTGTTGAAGTGGTAAATGGGAGTGTTTTCTTGATTTCACTTTCAGATTTTTCATCATTAGTGTATAGGAATTCCAGAGATTTCTGTGCATTAATTTTGTATCCTGCTACTTTACCAAATTCATTGATTAGCTCTAGTAGTTTTCTGGTAGCATCTTTAGGATTTTCTATGTATAGTATCCTGTCATCTGCAAACAGTGACAGCTTTACTTCTTCTTTTCCGATTTGGATTCCTTTTATTTCCTTTTCTTCTCTGATTGCTGTGGCTAAAAACCCTCCAGAAAGTAGGCATAGAGGGAACTTTTCAGAACTCTTTTTGTCCTTGGAGCACCTCCTCAATAAAGGGCTTCTATAACCTTATTCATCCCATAACCATGTTTAGTTTTTCCCCTGATCCCCTGCCCTTAGCAGGGAAAAAAAAAATCAAGTTAAAAGACAGACTTCCTGTTCAGAGGGTGGGCAGTCAACCAGGGAAAGGGGTGAAGGTGACATTTTGGGAGCATCACATCTCTAACACGTGGAAAGAGTCATCTCTACAGTCCTTCTGATGACCTTCTTCATATCTAAGGAGGCTGAGGGCAAATGAGTCTTCATGTAGGTAAATATCTTAAACTGGTATGTGTATACTCTTACATTCATAATTTATATGTCTTATTCACATATATTTTTCTTCTGAGAAAAGCACAATTAGAAAAATTCCTCTGATAACCCTTTAGTTATGACAAATATCCACACCCCTCCCCTTTGATTTCTTTGTTTAGCGAAGGGTTAGACCTGGCACAGATGGAATACTATTTAGAATTCACAGTGTATTTTAATTTCATAGTATATTTGAATTTCAGGTCTTGAATTTAGCATAAGAAAGCTGAATTCAGCCAAACTTTAATATGAAAATACCTCTGATCAAGGCATAAAATTGTACTTTAACCAGTTACAACTTCCTTTCCCTAAGTCTTGAAAAAACATGTATTCATTAACTGCTTTTACCTCTGCTGTCAGCACACTCAATATATGTGCATAACTCTTTATTATCTACATGGTGATTATCTTGTTGATGAATTATCATTAGGGGGATTTTTTTGGACCACCTTTCCTCTGTACCTTGCATGGTCCTGGCCACATGCCACCACCACCCAACTAGAATGTGCTCAGGGAGCATATTTTTCAGGCTAGCCTAAATAAAAATAGGATTAGGAAGGTAAAGCTACTGATCATGTAATTTACTTTAGTCAGGTGTATAGGGATTTGCATAATATCTGTCCTAGTGCTTTCTTCTGTTGATTCATTGTCTCCAAATGTGCAGTGGGATGCTAGGGAGAAGTCAGGGGAAAGGTCAGAAGGGTACAGAAGTCTACACCATTAGAGCAATATTATTTTAAGAGCCATGAACTGGATCATAAGCAACTCATGGGCAATGACCTTATTTTATGGCTCATCGGTCTCTCAGAAACATAGAACTGGGCTGAGGAAGGAGAACATAGTTTGGGGAGGAGGAGGGGGTTGGCTCGAGTTGTAGGTAGAAGAAAGGAACTTGTGTTTGAGCCAGCCACTATGTTGGGCACTCTTACATGTCATCTCATGCAATGCTCCTAACTACCTGCCCAGCAGGCATAATTGTTATCATTTTATAGAATTAAAAACTGACTTGCTTAACATACCACAGCAGATAAGAGGTGGATCCAGAATTGTAATTCAGACCTGTCTGGCTCTGAAGAGGAAGTTCTTTCTTGTACCGCAAGGGGCATATTAGTAGGGGGTTCAGTCAGTATTGTTTGGATAAATTACATAATGAGTTGGATAGGGACAGCAATTATTTTGTTATATTCAGAATAACAGACACTATTGTGATTCAGTCTTTTCTGCTTGGAAATAACTAGGTTTAGAGTAGGAAACCAAAGAGATTTGAGCTCATTCAATCATTCATATCTTCGCATGAATTGAACTACCTACCTCTGAATAAATACAATTAATCCCTGACATAGAAGCTCACATTCTATTGAGAGAGATAAGCTTGTCATTAAATAAGTCCTTAGTAGTGGTATCTCAAGGAGCTGCTAGAATTCAATCTAATGGAGGAGAAACAAGTTACACAAATCCAAAGTCAAAATGTCACAAATCCTCCAAGCACTATCAGATATCTTCCAAATTATCTCCGAAATCCCCCTTCCTCACCCTCTCCATGTATGGCCTCTGTTTACTAGGGCCTGTACCATCTCTCCTAGCTGGTCTCTGGGCCTCTGGTCTCTCACTGCTTCTGTTCAGCTCCCAGACTGCCTCCAGTGAGATCTTTCTGAAACCCCAGTCTTGCCATGATGTACCAGCTCTGTGATTTCGGGCAATATCGCTGTTCCCCTGCCTGAAAAATAAGGATGATAAGTGAAGCTACAGCCAGGGCAGTGTTCACCAGTGTGGCTGGACTGGGTGTTTGTGACTGACACGTCCCTTCAATAGTCAGTGCCCAGCTCTGCTGATTATTAAATATTTTTAATATGGTAACACTCACCTCCCAAAATTGTTGGAATGGTTAAACAAGAAAGCTTTGAGAGCTAAAATCCCCTGCCGTTGTCAGCCAGGCTATTCTGTCTTTCCTTGGACCTAACTACACAGGAAGCATCACCTGGTGGCTTTGTCCTAGTGTGAGTCTTCATGCTCCAACCTGACCTTTTTATTTGTTTCATTATTGTATTTATTTATTTTAGAAACGGACATTTTTTAACAGCTGTGCATTTCCTATCCCTTTGTTTTCCTGTCATGGTGCATTTCCTCACTCTTTGTGGTTGAACATTTCACATGTCTGTTCACAGTGCCCGGTGTGTTAGATAAAATGTATGGCAACGCCTTTGGCCTCTACCTCACCAACTCAACCAACTCAACCAGCCCAAAACTATTTTATCCAGTGGCTTTTTCCATGTGTTGGGAAACAAATCTTGAGTGTTATGGTCTAGATATGCCAGGAAATTCATTCTGGGATGTTTGCCCACATCCACTGGCATTTTCCAGAAGGAACCCCACGTGTCTCCAGGTCCACCAGCGGGACCACTTGAGACCTCAGTTGGCATTCATCAGCCACTTTGTTCTCAGCTTGAGTGTGGAAGTCAAATTTGTAAGAGGCAGGATTGTAGAGGCAGTGTCTCTCAGGGTGTAGTGCTTTTCTTATCCCTGAAGACTCATCCCTCACATGTCCTGGGTGTATTAGTCAAAGTACTGTGTCAGCAAAGAGTACCAATCCCCTTTGATTATCAGGTTCAAGCAGAAAAAGAGATTCTTTCTCTCTTTGCCTCCACTGGACATCCTTTCCCACTTAATAGATAATTTATCTATTACTTAATGTATTTGAATTAGAGCTGGAGGGGTCACAGTTGAAGAAGGAAGCCTGCTGCTACTGTAGCTTCTTCTCCCAAGGTAGTGTTTGATTTAGCTGTGTAAACAAGTGACTGCATTCTCCAGAGGTCTTAAACACAGCTGCCTGCCCTGGAGACAGCCACACCTCTTCCGCCAGGGTGCACTCTGGTTCCTGGTGAGTATCAGCAAAACAACAAACAAGGAATTGTAGGATATGTGTGGGCTTCAAATGGCAGTGGTCCTGCCACCCAGATTTTGGCCACAGTAGTTGGGAACGGAAGGAAACAAGGAAACCTCTTCTCTTGCTTTACTGCCCTTGGCTATCACAGGGCATTATAACAATTCTCTTTGCGATTCTGAATTCTGCTTGCAAAATTTGCCCAGAATCTGCCTCTGAAGCCGTGAGACAATGAATTTTTAATCAGTGAAGATGCCCTTTGAATCTTTTTCTCAGTACTGGTGCTATTTTTATGCTGAGCCTCTTACACTAGCCATTACTTAACGTACCTACAGTATTCTTCCCTAACATCCATGGTCACACAGTTTCTCTCTGTGTAGAACCAAATAGCTTTTATAAACAGACTCTGTGGCTTCAGTCTCATTAGAACCTACTATGTGTTAACTTACAAGCTAATCAGACCACACCAGATATGTCAAAATCCATAACCTTGGTTAAGGGTTTAGTCAATCATCATTGCCTCCCAAACACACTCTCATCAATATACGTGCTCATTAGCCAAGATCTTAACTTCAGGGACCAGAGCAAGTACCAAAAGGGAACGAGGTCATTTGCTGTTAGGCAGGTGGCCTCCCTGTGAGAATGCAAGGGTACATCATGAGTCATACCTCAGTGGATGACCCAGGGACTTCTGACTCATGTCCAAATCTGCAATTGCTCTGCCTTGACCTCAGGAAGATATTCTGGATTAGCTTCATAATACCTTCCTCTGGTAGAGTTGTCTGACTTTCACCTAAGGGCCAATGAGCAAGCTAGTGAACACCAGTGGCTTAGGACCCCACTGCCACCCTCCATTGCCCAGGTGGACACAGAGCTGTGGCTTCTGTCCGTAGCATTGTTCTAACTAGATGAGTTGCTATAGATCAGCTTGGGATGGGTTATGTTCCCAGCCATATTGTTTTTAAAAAATAACTGCCTTCTTCCTCAGACAAACAGCTGTCATAAGTGAAAGGTAATCTGGCAGGGGCTTAAAAGCCACTAGACTCTTTTGATTTTCAAGATATTTTGCAAAAACAGTAATAAAAATGGTATTCATCAAGTCCTCATTACTTGTGAAATAGTTTAGTATCCTACATGGTTAAAACACAGGCTGTCTCCAGAGGAAGTTTGCTCATCATGCCTCTTAAGAGAGCTTGGAGTGATAATCATAAAGTGGTTGTGATGATTCAAGGGGTTAATATAAGCAAAGCCCTTGGACCAGTTTTGGTCATATTGTGAGCCTGCAGTAAGCATCAACTTTTATTCTTACCAGGCAGCACTGGCTGGCCCTTCCCAAACAAGTTCATGTGATCCTTAGAACACACCTGTGAGGTAGGCATATCTCCAGTTCTCAGATAGGGAAAGAGAGGCCACACAGTTAGGAAACAGCAGAGTGGGGATGGCATTCAAACACTACCCTGTACCATCTTTCCAAAGATGATAATTCAACTTTGAAAATGGGTCAGATGTTTCAGGGTAAAAATGAGTGTTTGAGAACCTTTTGGTTTTGTTTTTCCAGAGAGTATCAGGGTACCAGTCTAGGGGGATGCAACAGGAAACATGACTGTGAATCAGCTGCCTGATAAAAGAGGCAGGATGGAGCCCACGTCATTGCAGGACTCAACGATATCACTGAAAACATCAGCGCTTATTCCAGTATAGATTTCCCTTTAAGACATGAAAGGAGAGTTTAAAGAGAATGGGCTAGATTGCTCGGAAAGTCACATTATTAAAATGTGTTTGTTTTTTTTAGCTTTTTTGCTTCACTGAGAGTTATACTCTTATTAACATTATATCCAAAATTCACCTTTCACTAATTTCTCCTAGTTTACCATCTGATTTTGGGTGCACAGGATTATGTTCAAAACACACAGTAGTAAAGTTATATTTCTTGCAGCATTTGGGACTTCTAAATTTGAATTAATTCAATTCAGTAGACACTTATTGAGTCCCTTTCATGAGGAAATACTGTTCCAGAGACCTAATGAATAAGACATGGGCCCTGACCTCCGGGAACTTACTGTCTCTAGAGCTGTGCTAACCAATGCAGTAACCACATGTCGCTATTTAAATTTAAATAAAGTGAAAAAATCAGTGCCTCAGATGCACTAGCTACATTTCAAGTACTCAATAGCCATATGTGGTTACTGGCTACCATGTTGGATAGGGCAGAAATAGAACGTTTCCATCATTGCAGAAAGTTCTACTGGACGGTGCTAACCTACTGGACAGGGGCAAGAGATCTTGTTTAGGAATTCTGTTGCTCCGACTTTGTAGTTGGAGTATGGCTTACTCTTAGAGCAATGTGAAGGAACAGCAGTACCCTTCAGGCTTGACACTTGAAAACATGGATTCATATTCTGCTTCTGACCTATATTGACCCGGGGCAAGGCCCTAAGATGCCAGTTTCCTCATCAGTAAGCAAGCACATCAGACTGTAAGACCTCTCTATGACTCCGTCTGTCCAAGTGCCCTGTGATGCTATGAGGGAATTGGTAGAATACTCTGTGTGTGTGTGTGTGTGTGTGTGTGTGTGTGTGTGTTACAGCTAAAAGAAACTGCAGAGAATTTCCATCTCCCCAAGAACTTTCATGATTATTTTAGAAATTTAATTTCAAGTTCACTCTATTTGTCAATACTGAAACTCTATATATGCAGTCCTAAACTCGACAAACTGATTTAAAAGAAGAGAGAGACAGATTATTTTAAAATAGAGAGAGAGATAAGTAATAGCTGTGCTCTCTTACTTTGCAAGACAGTCATGAGCACATGGAGAGACTGTGGATCAGGCTTTGCCTGTGGCTCCTGGTGTGGGAAGAAGTCTGGGCCTGGAGTTGAAAAATGGGGAGAGAATGCAGGCTCTGCCACCGTCTAGCTGCGTGACCTCTGGTAGGTCTCCTCTTCAATAAAATGAGGATTCCAGGTAACTCTCAGGCTCTGTGGGAGAGTTAATATGTTCCTTTAAGCCTGTGTTACATCAACAGCCTTCCAACCAGACTTCGTGCTCCCCCTTCCCACCACCAGTGATCTTTCAGAAACATGGTCTGATCTCATATGTTATGCCTCTGCTTAAAACCCTACAGTGGTTTCTTGTGGCTTTTTAGGGTTTGCCAGAAAACTCCTGATTTTAGCATGGAAAGCCCTGCATCCCATGAAACCTCTCAGTTGGCTGTTCACCCTGCAAACCCAGCAGGGCAACTGACCTGGTCCCCACCTGCCTTCTTAGTACACATCTCTTACCTCTCATCTCTGCTCACCTACGTTCTTCTCTGTACATTGACACAAGCTGGGGAGTGTTTGACAAAATGCTGATGCCTTGGCCCTGCCTCTTGAGAATCTGATTTCATTGTTTGGGGTGGGACTTGAGTATACTTGTCTTTTTAAAGCTCCGTGGTGGTTCTAAAGCACAGCCAAGGAAGGGAACCACTATTCTATTCTTGCAGGTCTCCAGAAACCCTGCGAGCTATTCCCTGTGCCTGAGCTGACCTTTCCCTTGCTTTCTTCCCTTGGCTAATTCCTGCTTATTCTCATCCTGCTCAGGAGTCTCTTCCTCCAGGCAGCCCTCTGGGACACCCCCCACCCCTCCACTGGGCTACTAGACTACTCTAGGCTTGCTTTCTCCAGAACCTGATCATTCTGCATTCTGATTGTTGGTTTACTCCAACCCTCTCCCTCATGAGGTCTGGAGTTTCTTTTAGTAAGAGATTTTATCTTTCCTCCTTGTATCCCTGGAGCCAAGCAGGCTCTGGCACATTGCAGGCTCTCAGTAAGTATTGAATGAACAGATTAATCAAGACAAGGCCAGCTGACCTCTTGTGAGTTACATTCTAAGAAAGAAACATCGCACAATAACCCCAGTGTATTATAGAAACAGGAGGTTAAGGATAAAACACATCCAAGTACACTACAACGCTTTAACAAATCTGTAAAAGTGGACAACTCCCAATATTCAAATTAAAAGAAATTCTTAGTTTTGCTCTTTTCTGGGTAATGATTTTTTTCTCTTCCGGGGGAGAAAAAAAAAAAAAAAGACGTGTTAGGAAATTCCTCCTCCATCCTCATTACCTGTCATAAAATTGTAACTGGAAATGATTTCCCTGATGAAATCACTTCGGCTTTCTGTTATTTTCTTTCTTCCTCCTTGTTCTTGCCTCAGCTGGCCATCCTTGTGTGTTTGCAGAGAGGCAGGAAGGTTTACCGCTGGGACTGTTTCTCTCTCTCTTTAAAACTCTTTTATTAACAGGCTTTCTGATCTTCAAAGCAGCTTGTATCTGATGTGACCCCACTCCCTCGACTCCCCATGCTGGGGAGTGAGAGCTGGGAGTATTTCTGTCATTTTGACGACTTGCATACTTGGACAGCCCGATAGTGCGGTCCTCACTAAATCTGCAGGGATGAGAGCAAGTCAGCGTTCCTAAGCCCCTTTTCACCCCCAAATCTAGACACATTGAAAACTTGACACCAGACCCCGGAGTTAAGCAAACAGTAAGTTTATAGGTCTCCTTGCTTTTGACCCATCCCCTGGGGCGGCAGCCCTGATCCTCTGCCATTTTTTTGCCCTTGAGTCTTTGCAGGTGGTGCTCCTCAAACTCTCTCAACCTTTGTGATTATCCGCAGTGCTTGATCCTGGATAAGTTTGAAAGCTATGATGATGAATTTCAACTCACCCAACGAGCCCTGTCTCTGCTGGAGGAAAACAGGTTCTGGGCTGGTGTGGTATTTCCTGACATGTATCCCTGGACCAGCTCCCTACCACCCCATGTGAAGTACAAGATCCGAATGGACATAGATGTGGTGGAGAAAACCAATAAGATCAAAGACAGGTGATGTTTCAGGAGATCTCAGAAGGACCTGGGCACCCCCAGTGATGTATGAGGCAAGGAAAGGGGGCTCCTATGGGCTCAGGCCACCCGTCTCCTTCAGGGGCAGAAAGGTTACTCAGAAAGGCACAGAAGCACTTTGGTATCAAAGAACTAAGCTAGACAGTACATCCTGCTAGTTGGTGGGACCAGGAGAGTTCAGCTACCCTGTCTTTACCCCCTCAACTCAGAACTTGTCCCTGGCTGGCCTTTGTGCAATTTGGAGGTGAAAACCTCTAGGTACTGAGTTATCTTCACATAGAGATTCTGCAAATGAGGTTTCACCAAAGTCACTGGGAAATTACGTTTGCTACAGAGTAGGGGATTGAGACTGGACTCAGCCTGTAAATCAATTAAATTAAGTTAAATCAGAGGAAGTAAGATATTTTGTAAAGCTCAAATTAGAGTACTTGAATGAAAGCAATTACAAATCGTGCTGTGGCTAATGTTCATAATTGGGATTTAACCTGTGAACTGGAAAATAGAATCAGATAGTGTGGAAAAGTTCAGGGGAAAGTTTCGGGAGAGTGAATACGGAGTCCCCTCGTGCTTATGACCAGTGAGTGAGCTGTCCATTCCCATTCCCATCCTTTGTCCCTCTCTCCGGTTTCTTCTTAGGTACTGGGATTCTGGCCCCAGAGCTGATCCTGTGGAAGACTTCCGATACATCTGGGGTGGGTTTGCCTATCTGCAGGACATGGTTGAACAGGGGATCACAAGGAGTCAGGCCCAGGCTGAGGTTCCAGTTGGAATCTACCTCCAGCAGATGCCTTACCCCTGCTTCGTGGATGACTCGTGAGTCTGAGGTCCCAGTCCCCCTCCAGGACAAGCTGATCAGGTTGCTGGGGTGGGATGAGGTGGAGGTGCTCCCCAGGCTTCAGTCACTTTGGAGGAAAAAAACCCGGGGCTCGGGGAGAATGGAGCTCTGATTAAGAAGGCTGCTTCTCCTCGACTCCAGGCAGGGTCACATGGACAAGTGGGAGAAAGGAGCTGGTGTTGTGGGAGGAAAAGGGAAGGTGAAAATTAAAGCAGGGGAAGTGAGGTTGGGGGAGGGAACAAAGGCTTTTAAAATTTCCACTACGTAGTATGTTTGGTATGTGGAAGGGTTCAGGTCAGAGTGTTTGCCCTGTGACTGCCAAAAGAGCAAATTAGGACTCTGCATCACAAGTAGGTCCGGTTCCTAGGAGCCTTGGAATAATGCAGCTCCTTCCCTAATTAACATTCTCATGATGTATGCTTAATGAAAAGGTAGAGGGATGTGTTGGATGAGCTTGGGCCCTCCCTGCCTGCCCACCCCCATCCCCAGGCCTGTACATTTGCTGGCCAGTAGCAAACTAAGCAAGTAGCCCACTGTTTTCTGAACATGCATTTGGGGGGTGGTAGAGGGAGGGACAAAGAGGGAGAAGGGGCTGGGGGGGGCTCATTTACTATGGTGGATGAGGCAGAAATGCTCCCAAGGACAGCAGCAGAGATCTGCAGTTGGCTTAGGGATTCAACTCCTAGAAGAAAACTGGGAAGTTCACCATAGTGTACGTGTGGGTTTGCGGGGATCAGGGAGGAGATAAACGTGCACAGCCTATAAAAGGAAGAGTCAAATTGCCAGCTGGCAAGGTAGTAAAATAAAGCCCAGTATGGGTGTAACACCTCAGTCCAATCAGTTCTCCTTCAGCTCTACAGAAGACTAAAAGAGATAACAGGGGCTGTTCTGCAGTCATTTTAAGTTTGGACAATAGGCAGAGATGGGAAATGGAGCCAGGGCAAAAGCCCAGCTCTACTTCTAAGATCAGAATAGGAGTAACCGGCAAGGCAGTGGGGTAAACAGTGAGGAGGCGGTAGGGATTCTGGCCATTCAATGTGGGAGAGCCCTCTGGTGGCAGGTCCCAGAAGGGCAGGCGTTATGAATTTATGGTTCTCTCCCTAGGGCCATCTTGAGTGAAACCCTCCCACGCTGGAATTGGGCCCTTCCTGTGACACCCAACAGTTTTCAAGAAATAATAATCTCAAGGGCTTTTACTAGCACATCAAGCACAGGGAAAACATATGTAAAGTTCACAGTAGAGTAATTCCAGAATATCAACTCTGCCTTGCTTGCTGGAATGAATATCCATGGATGTACTCCACCAGTACATGGCTGGTGGAGTCAATGACTATTGAATCACTGATTGATTTGTTGCTGGGTCAGTTGCCTTCTGAAAGTGCCATACTGATTAGTTATTTTGTGCCTCTTCCTGTATAACTGGGGTTTGATCCTCCTGGGTAGGCAGTGCTTCACTAGCTGACCCCTTGGGGAGCCCAGTTATTGATCTCACCACCACCAGTTCCCTTTGTCCACCTTCTTGGACTTCAGTGTCAGTTAGCATGTATCTACCTATTCCAGTCACATCCTACATCATCAAGTCTGCAATCCTTTCCTGGGAGATCTTACAAGAAGCTCTATACTATGTAACATACATAGTATGATTTTATTTACACATTTCACTTACAGAGCACCCATCTGGACTAACCAAAAAGCTGCCTGAGATCTTACAAAGAACATCTATACTGTGTAACATACGTAGTACAACTTTATTTACACATTTTACTCACAGAGTTTTCATCTGGGCTAACCAAAAGGCTACAGTCTTGCTCTAAAGAAAAAGTAATCCTTGGGGGCAAAGTGCAATATATTAAAAGAGTCAAGTCCATTGAGTGCCCGGTGGAGATTTTTCTGCCTTTCCCTCCACCTGGGCTTTGTTCTCAACATATTCATTCAACTAACATTTACTCCACCTCCACCAGGTACAAGGCAATCTACTATTCTGCTTCTCTCCTCTTGCTTTAGTTTTATGATCATCCTGAACCGCTGTTTCCCTATCTTCATGGTGCTGGCCTGGATCTACTCTGTCTCCATGACTGTAAAGAGCATCGTCTTGGAGAAGGAGTTGAGACTGAAGGAGACCTTGAAAAATCAGGGTGTCTCCAACACAGTGATTTGGTGTACCTGGTTCCTGGACAGCTTCTCTATCATGTCGATGAGCATCTGTCTCCTGACGATATTCATCACGGTAAGCCAGATGGAGAAGGTTCAGAAAACCTTGAATAATTTTATTCCTCCCATTTTTCTTCCTGTTAATGAACTTGTGCCTAGATTAGTCATCTGGCCACCAAAGATAGCATGACATGTAGCTTCTGGCCATTTCAGCCAAGGTGGAAGACACTCAGAGAGACAGAGTCTTCCCCAAAGAGCCACTGCATCACAGCATCTTCCCTGCTCCCACTTCCTGCCTGGGGAACCACAATCTACATAGATTATCCAACCCCATTACGTGGACTATCTGGAAAAGCTGCTGTTAGCAGAGCCCAGCACAGGGAGATTGTATGTGCAAAGCGTTCTCTCTTTTCAAATACAGAAGAAATGAATCCGAGGAATGTTTTCTTGGGATTACTGTCCCAACCACCAGCTGGGGTGGGAATGTGGAGAGCCTTTTCAGTGTATTAGGAGAGGAGATCTGGAATGTTTATTAATTACCATCATGGTCACACCATTCATGGCTTGACCAAAGAACATTCTGCTGCCTGCAAAATCTCTAAGACCTCTCTGTTTTAAAGGGTGGAATTTGGAGTCCATCCTTTCTCAGTGACAGGAATTTTATAGGCGCAGATAGCATGCATAGGTCCATCCTCTGCAAACTTGCAGCTCCCTTGCAAGTTAGACTTGTAAATAAAACACTATTTCATAACACACTGCTGTGCTTCATGTTTAACTCCTCCACAGTAGATGATCTTTTGTACTTGTTGAATGATGGGACATAAATTTAGGTAACTTTTTATATTTATTTGATGGGATTTAGTATAAGCCTTAGACTTCAAGCTTTGCAATCTTCTGATATAGTGTCATCAAGCTTGTTCTGCCTCTTTACCATGATGATATTAAGAGTTCCTTGCACTAAGCAATATATGTGCTGATGCACAGATTCTGGCTGTGTCCTTTGTTATGCTGGATGATACCTGGTGCCTACCTGATCCAAGAATGTTCCATCACACATCCTGTCCAACCAACACATATCCAGTTAAACCAAATCCTGCCCCTTCTCTTTGCAGTAAAATGTACTAAGTCTGAATGGTTTTAGTTTAAGTGTTGCACTGAGATTCAGTGAGCTGTGGCCTTAGCCAAACACTGTGCTAGAGCCTTATCAAAACCAATGCTGATGTAGAGGTCAGTCTGCTCAATCTGACCAGACCCAAATGTAGCTTTAAATACACAAAGGGTCCTAGAGTTCCAGAGATGAGGGGAGAAGCTGAGAAACTTGTCTTCCTCTAGGGGTCCCTTGTTCCTTCCCATCCTTCAGTCTACTCCTTTCCCCACTACTAAGACATTTTGTGTCCTCAGAATTAAAGGAGTCAAAATGCATGAACAACTGACTTATGCAAAACTCATAA
Organism: Hyperoodon ampullatus; assembly: GCF_949752795.1. Lineage (NCBI taxonomy): Eukaryota > Metazoa > Chordata > Mammalia > Artiodactyla > Ziphiidae > Hyperoodon > Hyperoodon ampullatus. Next base: position 84,117,063 of record NC_136915.1, on the reverse strand, counting down.
ACATGCACGACATCTTGCAGTGGCCCTGAGACTTGTTGCTAATAAGTGGCATTGAGATTTGCCTTCCTAAGAATGGACATTAGGACTTCAAAGCTTTTAGGACGTGAGGTAAAGAATGTTTACTAAGAGTTTCTTGCACAAAGGGGTTTCTCCTTGTGGGAACCAGGACATTGTTCCAGTTTCCAGTGATGGCGGAAACAGAGCTTTCCACAACAAAATAGGATTTTCCTTTGAATGACGCTCTCATCTTTCCCCTGTCGTTCCTTCCCACCTCAACTATGCAGGAAAGAAGCTGGAAGCTGGGACAATGGAAAGGTTCCATTGTTATTCAAGCTGTTAAGAACAAAAAAGAAAAGTGGTCATTAGAAGAAGACAAGGCCAGTGAAATTGTTGGGTCAGCCAAATGACTTTCATATCTGCCTGAAGTCAATGAGAAATTATATAGCTTAGAAGGTTGTAGGACTTTGCTTTGAGCTGAGATAAGAAATTAATTTCATTCTTCTGAGAATAACAATAACCTTAAAGTTCTTCCAGCCAAAAGCCACATGTTCAGTCAAGGTCTTGCTTTTATTGAGTTGCATGTGATTAAGGATGAGGAGTGAGCTTCCCAGGGTAATGTGGAGAGCACTTTCACACAAAATCAGGAACCCTGAGTCTTAACCTTGACTTTTATTTAGATTTCCTCAAAGTTTGCTTCTAGTTAAGCATGGCTCTCTTCCACCTCCTTTGCCATTTGTTTTATTCCATTTTTCAATCTGTTCTGTCAGTACCTGGCAGGCATGACAGCATGAATGAAGAAGAAGCGGTAGCAGCAGGAGATAAGTGGCACATTTTTTCTACTCAAATCTTACATGCCCATTATATATATTGCTACTTGGTCTCTCTTTTCTACTGAGAGAAGCCCAGTGCTTCAGGTCACCACTACCAATTAATCAGAACCAATTCAAGAGGTGAACCAGTTTGTACCTTTATGTTCCCAAGAAAAGAACAGGATGATCTATATGAATTTGGAGTTATGTGCAAAGGGTAAAAATCCTCATAGGAGGATACCTCATAGGTAAAAACCCTATAGGAGGCCTATAGCAAAAGAGAACCAAGAAGGCCTAATAAACTCGAACATCTCAATTTATCCTCTAATGTAACTGGACAGCAGCTCACTTATTAAAAATACCTAGTTTGGTCCTATTTTCTACATAGCCAAAGTGATTGACCCACTAGTTAACATGAAAGATATTGAATATTGCCCACAGGTTCTATGAAATGTATTTGTATGATATTATGGGTCTGGAGGATTAATCCACTTCCAAGTGATATGGATTAACTACTGATATTTTTACCTATATGAGAGGCAAATCTCAGAATATAAGTATTGGGTTGGCCAAAAATTTCGTTTTTGAGTTTTTCCATAAGATGTTTCAGAAAAACCCAAATGAAATTTTTGGCCAACCCAATATAAATGATTAAGTTAGCAGGCCAGGCCCCAGGCAAAATGTTAAAGCTTGTTGGATGGTCTCCCACCTCCCTCTTTTGTTCCTCATCTACTCAGTATATCCCAGGAGCTACTGATGCTCCAAGACCCCCTCTGCATATCTTCCTCCCCTGCTCTAGGCTTATTTCTCCACACTATCCCCTTCCCAAGGATTTCCTTAGTGAACACATAATAATTACTCAGTACTGATAGGTAGCTTAATATGTTACCCTCCTGGGGAAAAATGACATAATTAGAATTAAAGGAACTCAACACATTGAGTCTTAAATGTGGAAATTTGGATACCAACAACAGGCTGATGGGAGAGATCCCTTTGGGGCAGAGGGCTTCTGAAGGCCGCAGAATCACAGCACAGAGGTCAGTCCTGAGAGGGGTGGTGCCCCTGGATGTGGGTGGAAATTACTGACTCAAGTGGTCTCTTTCGTTTCAGCATGGAAGGATCCTGCATTATAGCAATCCATTCATCCTCTTCCTGTTCCTGTTGGCTTTCTCCACTGCTACAATCATGCAGTGCTTCCTGCTCAGCACCTTCTTCTCCAGGGCCAGCCTGGCAGCAGCCTGTAGTGGTATCATCTACTTCACCCTCTACCTGCCACACATTCTCTGCTTTGCTTGGCAGGACCGAATGACGGCCGACCTGAAGCTGGCTGTGGTAAGGGACCCTGGGCTTACACCTAGAATATGATGCATTCCATCTGAGGGGTATGTAGCAGTCTGAGAGGACTGGCTCACCCTTTGAGGGGATCCACTTTGCCTTTTGGCACAAAGGAACACAAGGTTTGAAGGCACAGGTACAAAAGTGGGAGCATTCTTCACCCTGAGCAACCTAAGAGTTCCTCCTCACCAAATCTGCTTGATTAGTCTGCCCTGGGAAGTAATTGAAAACCAGTTCAACTCATGGGTCCCTTTGTGTATCCATAAGAGGAGAACAACTGGGCCCATTTCACTCAGGTTTTTTTCCCTAACATTTGAGAAGATTCATAAGGGAGGGAGCTTGCCCCCTAACTATTCTGTCCAGAAAAATGTTTCCGTAAATTAAAAGTTTTTGTTTCTCTCCAAAAGAATTTGAATCAGAGCAGCTCTACAGTGTCTTTGTCATGTTCTACCAGTGCACTCAGAGAGGGGTGCCAAAATGAGCCAGTCAGGCCCTCTTGCCAAGAGAGGTCTCTGGAAATTGACGCTGGATTGCCTGAGAGACGTCTTCACAATGCCCAAACAACACTATCTTTTTCTCTAATTGTTTTCAAATGATCTATTTACACCCTCTCATTAACCAGGCTAAATAGCTTCTAAGCCCTGTAGGGTGAAAATTTCCTTGTCCTCCAGAATCTCCCTATCTGTACTTCTTTGTACAATGCAGTTGAGAAAGGACTACCACCGGTTTCTCATTGGGGAAAATCTAAGTCAAACTTGTTCTCACGACTCAAGCTTATTTGGCTCTAGTGTTGCCAGGGCATCTGCCTTTTATTTCTCATGTTAAATAAGAATTAATTGCTGTCATTTATGGCACCCAATTTTCCAGCATGATCACAAAGGGAAAGAAATCCTTATGACTCAGCCTGTAGGCAGAGCTGGGCTATCTTGGTATACTGCATAGGCAGTTGGTACTTTGAAGCCACAACTAGTTTCTTGTGTGTGGGTCTACCAGGAAGCTATAGTTCTGGAAGCTCTGTGGACCAGGGCTGGGCTGAGATTTTTTTTAATGGCTTTTGTGAACATATAGCTAGAGAATCCCTTCCTTCTGCAGAGAGACACTCTGAACACCACCGTGGGTCCTTCAAACTAGAGCTAGGTCACCCAGCAGAGCAAGTGGGAATAACTCATCCCTCTACACGTGCTTATGTGCTTTCTGCCATGCCATGGACCACCTGTGGGGATGTGGCTGGGGAACTTCCTCTTCAGACTTCCTTCTGTATGCCACCTATTCAGTTACTTGGGCTCTCCAAGGAGAACCTAAGAAAATGATTGTCCCCAGTCTGGAGATGGGAAAAGGTGATAGTCACTGTAACCTGAGGGCTTTTTGGCTGACGGAGTTCAGGAGGTCCTGAGACCATCCCCTGCCTAGCCCTCAAGCTTGCCCTAGAACACTGATGACTTTATGGACACTTCTAATGGGATTCTCACAAAGCAGTTCAAGTAAGCTTCTTTGTTCTACCAAAAACTGTAAGATCTTAAGAAAGAGGTAGGAAGAAGGGGGGAAAGTTAGGAAGATAAACATGAAGACCTTTGGTCCTTTGCTGTGTTATGCTATGTGGTTTTGTCTTCTGTACACTACTGTGTTCCATTGGACAGGTGAGAGGTGGCCCAGTGAGTATTGGGTGGGGGTCCCTGAGGACTGAAAGGTATTCCCAGAATTATATTCCTGTGGGAAGACTGCCTTACCCACTCCCTGGGGTGGTCTTACACCTGGATACAACATGGATCCTCTTTTCGCCCTCCTTCCTACCTTGTAGATTCTTTTGGGTTGGGTAAAAGACCCTCTGCTCAACTTTCATGCCCTTTTTGCCCCACTGCAGAGCCTGCTGTCTCCTGTGGCATTTGGGTTTGGTACTGAGTACCTGGCTCGCTTTGAAGAGCAAGGCCTGGGGCTACAGTGGAACAATATTGGGAATAGTCCCATGGAAGGGGATGAATTCAGTTTTCTGATGTCCATGAAGATGATGCTTATTGATGCTGCTCTGTATGGCTTGCTTGCGTGGTATCTTGACCAGGTGTTTCCAGGTAAGTGTCCCCCTCCACAGGGTAAAGGTAATTAGGTTCTTCAGATCCCCAGCCTCCCCTTTTCATCTAGTCTAAATCTTATTCCAGTATCCCATGCTTTTGAATTGGAAGAATTACTATTGCTAAAATGGCCATACTTCCCAAAGCAATATACAGATTTAATGTGATCCCTATCAAATTACCCATGATATTTTTCACAGAACTAGAACAAATAATCCTAAAATTTATATGGAACCATAAAAGACTCAGAATTGCCAAAGCAATCCTGAGGAAAAAGAACAAAGCTGGAAGCATAACGCCCCCAGACTTCAGACAATACCACAAAGCTACAGTAATCAAAACAGCACAGTACTGGTGCAAAAACAGACATATGGATCAATGGAACAGAATAGAGAGCCCAGAAATAAAACCACATACTTAACAGCCAATTAATCTTTGACAAAGGAGGCAAGAATATACAATGGAGAAAAGACAGTCTCTTCAGCAAGTAGTTTTGGGAAAGCTGGAGAGCCACATGTAAATCAGTGTAGTTAGAACGCACTCTCACACTATACACAAAAATAAACTCAAGATGGCTTAAAGACTTAAATATAAGACATGATACCATAAAACTCCTAGAAAAGGGTATAGGCAAGACATTCTCTGACATAAACCATAGCAATGTTTTCTTAGGTTAGTCTCCCAAGGCAAAAAAAATAAAGGCAAAAACAAACAAATGGGACCTAATCAAACTTATTAGCTTTTGCACAGCAAAGGAAACCATAAACAAAACAAAAAGACAACCTACAGAGAGAAGATGCTTACAAACAATGCAACTGGCAAGGGATTAATTTCCAAATCATACAAACAGGTCGTACAACTCAATAACAAGAAACAAACAACCCAATCAAAAAATGGGCAGAAGACCTAAGTAGACATTTATCCAAAGAAGACATACAGATGGCTAATAGGCACATGAAAATATGCTCAACGTTGCTAATTATTAGAGAAATGAAAATCAAAACTGCAGTGAGGTACCAGTGAGAATGACCATCATTAAAAAGTCTATAAATAAAAATGCTGGAGAGGGTGTGGAGAAAAGGGAACCCTCCTACACTGTTGGTAGGAATGTAAATTTATATAACCACTATGGAAAACAGTATGGAGGTTCCTTAAAAAACTAAAAATATAGTTGCCATATAATCCAGCAATCCCATTCCTGGTCATATATCTGGAGAAAACTATACTTTGAAAAGATACATGCACCCCAATATTCAAAGCAGCACTATTTACAGTAGCCAAGGCATGGAAGCAACCTACATGTCCATCAACAAATGAATGGATAAAGAAGATGTGGTACATATATACAGTGGAATAATACTCAGCCATAAAAAAGAAGAAAATAATGCCATTTGCAGTGACATGGATGGACCTAGAGATTGTCATACTGAGTGAAATAAGTCAGACAAAGACAAATATCATATGATATTGCTTATATGTGGAATCTAAAAAAAATGGTACAAATGAACTTATTTATAAAACAAAAATAGACTTACAGACATAGAAAACAAACTTATGATACCAGAGGTGATAACAGGGTGGGGTGGGGAGAGATAAATTAGGAGTTTGGGGTTAACATATACACAATACTATGTGTAAAATAGATAAACAACAAAGACTTACTGTATAGCACAGGGAAGTACATTCAGTATCTTATAATAACCTATAATGGAAAAGAATCTTAAAAAGTATATATATATGTGTGTGTGTGTGTGTGTGTGTGTGTGTGTGTGTGTGTGTATGTATGTACACACACATATATAGCTGAATCAGTTTGCTGTTCACCAGAAACTAACGCAACGTTCTACTTCAATTTTCAAAAAAATCTTATTCTTTCTAAGGTCTTTCAACTTGGATTCTCAGAACCCTCATTTGAAACTTAAGTCCAGGAACCAAAAATCCATCAATGAATGCTGTTGGCTTGACTTTAGAAACAGATTCAGAATCTGATCCCTTGTCACCAACTCTACACAACCTTCCCAGTCCAAGCCTCCTTCTTCTGTCATCATCTCCTACCAGTCTGTTTTCCACACCATGTTCAGAGAGATCCTTTCAGAATCTAGGTCAGATGGTGTCAACCCTCTGTTCAAATTCTTCAGAAGATGGCAGTGTAGGGAGATCCTGGACGCACCTCCCCTCATAGACAAGTGAGTCTGCAGCTACATATAGAACAATTTCCTCTTTAAAAAAAAACTAAATTCTAGCTGAGTGATGGCTACACATCAGGCAAAGGAGAAGAAAAACACATCAAAGTGGGTAGGAGAGCCTAGGTCACAATTTCACCATAAGCCCCACTCTTGGCACAGTGACCCACAACCAGGAGGGATCTTAGAACCCAAAGCTTCTCCATGAGGAACAAAGTGTTCAAACCCCACATCAGTCATCCCAACTTTTAAGACATGCACTTGAGATATGAGCCCCCAAAACATCTAATTTTGAAAACCAACAGGGCTCACATCCTGAGACCCACAAGATGGTAGCAATCTAAGAAATGCCACTTAAAGGGCGTATGTGCTCATACTCAGCAGTCCAGGGCCCAGCTTAGAGGCAGCTGATTGAGTCCAGACTTAAAGTGAAGGAGACTCACCTACTTATACTAAAGTGTTAGCCTGAGGGGCAGGTATCTAATTTAACACACACATCTGGTAGCCTGCTGGAATACTCTCTGTGGACAGAGACTGGAGGGTGCCATCTCTGTGCTCTCCCTTTGCTTGCTCCAGAGCACCAGTGTCTCCTGGACAGAAGCCTTTACACATATCTCATGCCCTGATTTTTGTGACTGCCTCTAAGGAGATACCTCTTCATCTCCTGGCTCTGAAGGCTAGGGGAGCTTGTGTTCCTGGTCACTTGGGACTGTAATAATTGGTGTCACCCAGAAAGGAGCTCATACCCCTATCTGGTGACCTGGTTTTTGTGACTGCTGCCAGGGGACACCTTTATATCTCCTGACTCTGGTGGCCAGTGGGGCTTATGCTAGTGGATCCCACAGGACTGTAATCAATGAAGAAAGAGTTCTTAAACAGCTGTCACCACCAGGGCACAGTAAGAGGCAACAGACTCAGGAGCTAAGTCTTTCTGTGAAGAAGGCCTATTAGCTAATCCTCATGATTGTGGCCTAAGGGATAGGTTTCTAATTAAACGTGTGTCTCGGGGTTAACTCTAACCCTTTCCGATCCTCGGAGCATGGGCACTATCTTTGTGCTCTCCCTTTGCCATGCTCCAGAGCGTCAGTGTCTCCTGGAAGGGATCTTTACATGCATGTGGCACCTGATTTTTGCAGCTGACATCCAGAGGACATCCCTTGATTGCCTGACTCTGAGGCTGGAGTAGCTTGGGTTCTTGGGTTCCATGGACTGTGGCAATCAGAAGGATGGTTCTTGGCAAGCTACCACCCACAGGGCACTGCACAGACAGTGGACTGAGGAATACACACCAGTCTTTCTGTGAGGGGCTGCTTTGCTTGTCCTGGAGCTTTGGACTGAGGGGAGGGCTTCAGGTTTGGCACATATTTAGCGGCCTACAGAGTTGCTCTCAAGGAGCGCAGGCTGTGGATGCCATCTTGGCACTCTCACACTGCTGTACTCCAGCTCACTAGTATCTCCCAGAAAGGAGTTTATGCACTTGTCTGGAGCCTGGATTTTTGTGATTGCCACCCAGGGGACACCTCCATATCATCTGGCTCTGGTGACCAGTGAGACTTATATTTGTGGCCTCTTAGGACTGTATACATTTGCATACTTATAAAAGCTGCTGCCCAAGGGTCTGGCTTCCAGTCACCTGGCATCTAGGTGCTGATATCCTCCTCTTTGAGACACTGACAGGTCTTGGTACATCCTCAACTACCAGGAGCTATTAAAAATATAATCGGTTGCTTGGACAAACACAGAGGTTTGAGGGACAACTAGAGCTTGGTAGGGCTGAACAAAAAGTTTCATCTCCTACATCAAGCCACTCCTTCAAGACTGGGAGAAGTGATTGTTTCATTTACTGTATAGAAGCCAACACAGAGAGTCAAGCAAAATTAAGAAACAGAGGGATATGTTACAAATGAAAGAACAAGACAAAACTTCAGAAAAAAAAAACTTAATGAAATGGAGATAAATAATTTACGTGATAGAAGTTCAAAGTAATGGTCATAAAGCTGCTCACCCAAACTGGGGAGGAATAGATGGACAAGGCAAGAACTTCAACAAAGAGATGGAAAATATAAGAAGGTACCAAATAGAAGTCACAGAGCTGAAGAATGCAATAACTAACTGAAAAATACTCTAGAGGGGCTCAACAATAGACCAGATGAAACAGAAGAAAGGATAAGTCAACTGAAAGACAAGGCAATGGAACTCACTCAATCGGAGTAGCAAAAAGAAAAAAGAATTTTAAAAATGTGAAAATAGCTTAAAGGACTTACAGGATAATATCAAATAGACTAACAGTTACATTATAGGCCTCCCAGAAGGAGAAGAGAGAAAGGGACAGAAATCTTATTTGAAGAAATAATGGCTGAAAACTTCCCTAACTTGGGGAAGGAAATAGTCATTCAGATCCAGGAAGCCCAGAGAGTTCCAAAAAAGATGAACCCAAAGAGACCCACACCAAGACACTTTATAATTAAAAAGTCAAAGGCTAAAGACGAGAGAATATTAAAAGGAGCAAGAGAAAAACAACTTGTCATGTACAAGGGAGCCCCTGCATCAGCAAATTTTTCAGCACGAACTTTGCAGGCTAGAAGGGAGTAGCACAATATATTCAGAGTGCTATAAGAAAACAAAACAAAACAAAAAACTTCCAGCCAAAAGTCCTCTCTGGCAAAGTTACTATTCAGACTTGAAGGAGAGAGAAAGCATTTTCCACAAGCAAAAGCTAAAGGAGTTCATCATCACTAAACTGGCCTTATAAGAAATGTTAAAGGGACTCCTTTAAGCTGAAAAGGAAGGGTGCTAATTAGTAACATGTGAAAGAATAAATATCACTGGAAAAGTAAATATATAGTAAAGGTAGTAGATTAACTACTTATAAAGCTAGTAGGAAGGTTAAAAGACAAAAGTAGTAAAAATAACCGATTACAATAATTTGTTAAGGAATACACAGAGGAAAAGGTGTAAAATGTGACATCAAAAACATAAAACGGGCTTCCCTGGTGGCGCAGTGGTTGAGAATCTGCCTGCCAATGCAGGGGACACGGGTTCGAGCCCTGGTCTGGGAGGATCCCACATGCTGTGGAGCAACTAGGCCCGTGAGCCACAACTACTGAGCCTGCGCGTCTGGAGCCTGTGCTCCACAACAAGAGAGGCCACGACAGTGAGAGGCCCGCGCACCGCGATGAAGAGTGGCCCCCACTTGCCACAACTAGAGAAAGCCCTTGCACAGAAACGAAGACCCAACCCAGCAAAAAACAAAACAAACAAAAAAAACAACAACATAAAATGTGGAGGGGAGGGTAAAAATGTTGAGCTTTAGAATGGGATCAACTTAAGTTGTTATCAACTTAAAACAAACTGTTACAGGTATAAGTTTTTATATGTAAGCCTCATGGTAACTACAAAAATCTATAATGAGTACCTAAAAGAGAAAGAGAAATGAATCTAACTAAGCATACCACTAAAGAAAGTTCTCAAACTACAAAGAGAATAAAGAAGAAGAAAGGAACAGAGAGGAACTACAGAAACAGTGAAAACAGTTAACAAAATGACAATAAGCACATTCCTATCAATAATTACTTTAAATGTAAATGACTAAATTCTTCAATCAAAAGACATAGAGTAACTGAATGGATAAAGAAAAACACCAACAAGACCCATTTATATGCTGCCTACAACAGTCACAATTTAGATATAAAGACAAACAAAGACTGAAAATGAAGGGATGGGAAAAAATATTCCTTGGAAATGGAAACCCAAAGTAGCTATTCTTATATCAGACAAATAGACTTCAAAACAAAGACTGTAATAGGAGATGAAGGAAGGCATTACATCATGATAAAGGGGTCAAACCAACAAGAGGATATAACATTTGTAAATTTTTATGCACCCAACATAGAAGCACTAAATTTGTAAAGCAAATATTAACAGACCTAAAAGGAGAAATAGACAGAAATATAATAGTAGTGGATTTTAATATCCCACTTACATCAATGGATAGACCATCCAGATGGAAAATCAATAAAGAAACATTGGCCTTAAACAACATGTTAGACCAGATGGACTTAACAGATACTTACAGAACATTCCATCCAAAAGCAACAGAATAAACATTTTTCTGAAGAGTACATGGAAGATTTTCTGACATAGCTCATATGTTAGGCCACAAAACAAGTCTTAAGTTTAAGAGGGTTTAAATCGTATTAAGCAACTTTTCTGATCACAATGGTATGAAACTAGAAATTAATTATACAAAGAAAACTGGAAAATTAACAAACATATGAAGATTAAACAACATGCTAAAATAACCAATGGGTCAAAGAAGAAATCAGATTAATAAAAAAATACCTTGTGACAAATAAAAAATGGAAATGTTACATACCAAAATTTATGGAATGCAGCAAAAGCAGTTGTAAGAGGGAAGTTCATGGCAATGAATGCCTACCTCAGGAAACAAGTAAAGTCTCAAATAGACAACCTAACTTTACACCTCAAGAAGCTAGAAAAAGAAGAAAAATAGAAGCCCAAAGTAGAAGGAAGGAAACAACAAAGATTAGAGCAGAAATAAATGAAATGACTAAAAAGACAATAGGAAAGATCAATGAAACTAAGAGCTGGTTCTTTGAAAGCAGAAAATTGACAAAACTTTAATTAGACTCACCAAAAAAAAAAAAAGAAAGAAGACTCTTCCAGACACAATTTGCAAGGCCAACATTACCCTGTCAGCAAAACCAAACACCACAAAAAAAGAAAACTACAGGCCAGTATCCCTGATGAATAAAGGTGAAAAATCCTCAACAAACATTAGAAAATCAGATTCAATAATACATTAAAAGGATCATAACGCATGATCAAGTGGCATTTTATCCAGGGATACAAGAATGGTTCGATGTCCACATATCAATCAATGTGATAGACCACATTAACAAAATGAAACATAAAAATCATATGATCGTCTCAGTAGATGCAGAAAAAGCACTTGACAAAATTCAGCATCCATTTTTGATAAAATCTGTCAGCAAAGTGGGTACATAGAGAACATATTTCAACATGATAAAGGCCATGTATGACAGCCCCACAGCTAACACCGTACTCAACAGTGAAAAGCTGAAAGCTTTTCCTCTAAGATCAAGAACAAGACAAGGATGCCCGTTCGCCACTTCTATTCAGCATAGTATTGGAAGTCCTAGCCACAGCAATCAGACAAAAAAAGAAATAAAAGGCATCCAAATTGGGAAAGAAGTACAACTGTAACATTTGTAGATGACATTATTTTATATAGAGAAAACCCTAACGTCTCCATCCAAAAAACTGTTAGAACTAATTTAAAAATTCAGTAAAATTGCAGAATACAAATTCCATGCACAACGATCTCTTGCATTTCTTCACACTAATAATGAACTATTATGAATAACAAAAGGCACTCCTATCACTCAGGAATCTCCAATGGTTTTAGGAGCCCTGTGCCAGGAAATGAGGACAAAGACCAAGTATTATTTTGTATTCTACCACACACCTCAGCATATCTTGTTTCAGGAGGAGGGGGGCCGAGGGACACAATTCAACCCATAAGATGAATTTGAAAAATACACTTGACCTTTCTTAGCCTCCATTTTTTTCTGTCTCACTGGGCCATTAGAGAGAGAGATAATAAGTGCATATTAGATTGAAAATAAAATTTGTGAATTTTCAAGAGCTTTATTTTAGCCAACCTAAGGCTTTAATATGTTCAACCCCTATGTACTAAGCAGCACCAATGTGTTAGGCTCAGCAGCACAGGTTCTGAGAAAAAAGGAGTGGGAAAGACTGACACAAGCCTGCCCTCGGGAGCTTACAGTCTAGCATTGGCCATGAAACACAGGATAACTATTAAATAAGCAAAGATTGTGTTCTCACAAACTCAACATTTATAGGCAGCAAAGCCTGCTAAGAGAACTGGACTAGAAATTTGGGAGTTTTTTCCTTGAAACCCAGGCGGATCCAGTAGGATGGGGTGGTTAAGATCAGTGGTATTAGAACCAGACTACCTATGTTGGAATTCTTGCACCTCTATTAAATTAGCTGTGACCTTGGGCAGATGCTTCAAACTCAGTGTGCCTTAATTTCCTTATTGACAAGAGTAGTAATACTACCTATCCCCTTGTGTTGTTTTGAAGATTAAATTATTTAGCACATAGAAAGCACTTACAGTTATGTCTGACACAGAAAGAGCATTCAACAAATGTTAGTGATTATCATTATTATTATTATTATCTGGTAACTGTTGAAAAGGGGTATGCTTGGGACTTCCCTGGTGGCTCAGTGGTTAAGAATCCGCCTGCCAAAGCAAGGGACATGGGTTTGATCCCCGGTCTGGGAATATCCCACATGCCATGGAGCAACCAAGCCCATGTGCCACAACTACTGAGCCTGCGCTCTAGAGCCCATGCTCTGCAACAAGAGAAGCCACTGCAATGAGAAGCTCGTGCACCGCAACGAAGAGTAGCCCCTGCTCGCGGCAACTAGAGAAAGCCCGCACACAGCAATGAAGACTCAACGAGGCCAAAAATAAATAAATAAATAAATTTATATTTTAAAAAATAACAATAAAATAGAATAAGAATATGTGAAAAAAAGGGGGGGTATGCTTAGATTCTTTTTTCTTAGAAAACTAATGTCAGCCAAGATCATCAGTCTTAGTGTTGCCAGTTTCACCCCCAAAACATGACCTTTTGAATTAAAACATATTAGAAGAAGTAGTCTTAGTGGAAGCATGTGGATAGCCACGTAATGCTTATGAACTATAAATATCTACAGTTACAATCTGGGGTTCAGGTAGATAAATTCTAGATCTTATACAACTGTGATAAGGTGGAACTACTTAGGCTTTTTCTCTTTATTTGCCTATCTATTTTTAGGGGACTATGGAACCCCACTTCCTTGGTACTTCCTTCTACAAGAGTCTTATTGGCTAGGTGGTGAAGGTAAGTTATTTTAAATTTTTTAATTAAAAAAAGAAAAACGAATGTTTGAAATTAGCTCCTTTGGCTCTGCATGGGATGTGTGTGCATTGTAGAGGTGGCTCTTACATGAAGTGTGAGATTCCTGATTAGTTACCTGTCTGCTGGGGGCTCTGCTCCTTGGTGTAGCATCACAGCCTCTGGGAGCCCATATTTTGTGAGTCACTGGGCCAGGGTGATGGCTGAGCATTGATAAACCCCTGAGTCCTGGTCATGCCCAGTAGATTAAAGCACACTCTTAAAAGAAGGCCAAACCACTTCAGGGTGCAAATAAGTTTTGCAGCTTCTCAGTTTAAAGCAAACAGATCCAGAGAATCATAGAGGAATCTTTACATTCGTCTTCTGCTGCCTCCCCTCATCTGCTTTTTTATTCCTCTCTACTTTTTCAAATATAAATGAATTTATTTTCTCTAAGTAAGGGCCCATCTGGAGGCCGGGGCAGAGCTGTGATCTTCAAGGCAAATACTCCCAGATTCTCTTAGTATTGGTCTTTCCTCTGGTTGGGAAAGAGGGATAAAAGGACATTTGCCCAGAATGCATCCTAGATAAAGTTTACCTTTCCTCCTGAATAGGATAGGAGGCCAAAGGAGAGTTCTAGAATTGGGGGGAAACCACAGACTCTTGTGAGGTATGAGGAGGCAGAGAAATTCCAGAGCTGAGAGCTGGGGACTCCCCTGGAGCTAGGAGTTTCTGGAAGCAAAGGAAATGCTTTCCAATCTGTTTGTTCCTCACCTACCTGCTCTTTACTTTGTGCTGTTGGGCCTGGGCCAGGATTTATCCTTTAAGCACTAAGATAGATGTTTGTTTTCTCTAGGCGATTAGCCTAGGACCTTTAAAAGTTTTGGGGTGGGGGGGTTTGCCTTTTTTTTAATGGTTCAAACAAACAGCACTTCAACAGCTCAGTTTGTTTGTTTGTTTTTTCCATTATGTTGGCTTGTCTGTCTGTATTGTCTATCTATAAACTTTTAAATTTCCACTGTAATAAAGTTATAACCCATCATAAATGGGAATTTTCAACACAGAAGTCTGTTCCTGGAATGTTTCTAATTTCAATGAATATCAGGACTTGTGGGCATTTTTTCCCCTCTATAATCTCAGCAGATATGCTGCCTCTAAAAAAAAAAAGAAAAGAGAAATCTTAAGACAAATGTGCTCCTTTAAAATTGAGTCATATTTTTGCCAACAGAAGCCAAATATTTTTCACCTGTCTCACAGGCTAGACTGAAATAGATTCCTAAATTTCTCTAAAATTAGAAAAGAGGTGAGTTTTTCCACCGAAACCCCTCCTTTCACAGATGAAGACATGGAGTCCAAGAGATATCCAGTGTCTTACCCAGTTCCCATTGTTCACTTGGGACAAAATCTGGAACTGGGACATACATTTCCTGGCAAGGAACTCACTCCAGTGACTAGAAGAATATCTCCCCCTGCTATTTTATTATTACACATTAATGCAGGATGATAGCTAGTAAAGAGATCAAAGGAACTGTGGGCAATAGATTTAAAAGTCCTTCAGAAAACAGAAGTACTGGAGGGGGCGGGTCCCTGACCACCAGGCCCATTACTTGCCACTCCACCACACAGCCTGCAAATCTACAGGCAGCGGTGTGGACAGAGAGGCCCTGGTTGGCTGCAGCATTGAAAAATTCACCCTGCTCATGTATGTGCACTTGAGGCCAGAGCCTTTAGATGCTTGGCAACAATGGTTTCCTTCTGCCCCTGCTTTCTTCTCTGGCTGGCTTGCTTTCCTGCTTCTCTTCCGCTTTCAGGATGTCCTGATATCCTTTTAAACCAAATGCCAAGTTTACAAAAAGTGCCTCTTTGGGGGTGTGGGGGGAGGTAGGTGTATGTGTGAGTGTGAGAACATTTGTGTGTTTACACCGCAATTCACAATTTGTGCAAGCCTGTACGTCAACCAGATTCAACTCTGGTATTAATCTCCAAATACATGAATGCCCATAAAAGTAGATTTCTCAGGTAAACGATGTCTCGGTCTGGCTGCCCATCATATCAGCTTGAATGGACTTTTACTCAAGGTTCACCATGACTTTGACATGTTTTGGATTGGAGTGAAAAATACTGTTAACGAGCTAAAGAAAATGAACCCATTTCAAAGTTAATTTTTTTTTTTTTAATCACAATGTCTGACATTGTGGGCTCCTCCTGGCATTTTAAGAGGATGTGTGAAACTCCTGTTACAAAACTCCCTCTGGGCTCAGCAAAGGCTGCCAAATCAGCCAGCTGGGAGGCCCTTCCAGCCATGCCGGAACTTCACAGTCCCGCAGGTCAGAGGTTGGCAAAGCCTTGCTCGGGGCTTGTCCTGGGAATGCCAACTTGGCCTTCTGAGGGAACTGTGTTTTCCAGCTATGGTAGGAAACTCTGCTCCGCCTTCTTTTCCCCTCCTTTCCTGCCTTTCCTGATTCTCGTGTCTCACCAGGAGAGTAATAGGGGCTTCTGGTTGGTGCAGGGTGTTCAACCAGAGAAGAAAGGGCCTTGGAAAAGACGGAACCCATAACAGAGGAAATGGAGGACCCAGAACACCCAGCAGGAATAAATGGTAAAAACCTCAATAAAGAATGCAGAACAGAGGCCAGGAAAAGGCTCAGAACACTGCACAGGGCCGGAGTAAAACACCTCATGACTGGGGTGAAATGGAACCCAGGAAACTGACTGGAAGGGTTAAACCTAATACCTTCTCAAGGGTCCAGCTGCACATGTGCGGAATGAATGGTCCAGCCAGACATTAACACATATTTCCTGGAGAAAGCAAATCCAAAGTATGTGGTGTGTTTGTGCCCTTGTTAGGCAAACCCCAAGTGAATTGCACAAATGTGCTGACTTCCGAGGATTTAGCAAGAACAATAACTTGGGTCACTAGGTCTCAAAGCGGATATGAGCTATAAGGAAAGACAAAAATAAATGCTCCTGTGTACAGGGGGAAAGAGTCTAAAGGAGCTGACTACATTTCATTCGTGGTTTACAAATCTAGAAGTCCATTCATTCAAGCCATCAAAAGCCTTTCCTGACCGTGGAAGTTACCTAATAACTCCTCAACCCATGAACTAAGTTTGCAAGTGTTCCCCTGGCCTTTGCCTCCCTTACCTTCCCTCTTGAACCAGTTCTGTACTCCCCGCCACCATGTTCTCTATTCCTTAAGCATATGAATTTCTCTGTGGATACTAAATGCTCTTGCTATCCTCACCCTGGGTTTAGAGAGGCACCATGGCCTCTGGACTTCACCTGATGTTGCATGAGAGGGTCCAGCCTCCATGCCTCTGGTCCATCCCAGGTGCCATTTCACAAAGCTGAGGTCAGAGACCTGTGGCTCCTGTGGTTTCCAGTCAGCAGAACTTGTGGGAAGACCCTCCTCCCAGAGTGTAATTCCAAGACCAAAATCGGGGTTGGGGGCTGGTCCCACCTCAGTTTTAGGTGAGACCAGGAGGCACAGAGAGAAGAAGCAATGGGATTTTTTTTTTTTTTGCAGGGGAGTAAGTGCTCAGAACTACAATATTAAGATGATAAATTAAGTGATGCTGTGTAGAGTGAACTAAAGCAGGGAGAGACTGGAGGACAGGGAGAAGTGAACACCACGTGGACCTCACACCGTAGGGGGGTGTGGAAGTCGAAAAGTGGAGGGACAGAGTTTGAGGGACAATAGTGAAGAAGAGTGGACTGTCCCACCCTAACTGGAGAAACTCTGGAGTTCTGAGGAGCAAAAATTCAGTTTTAGTCAGAGTTGGCCCAAAGACGTGAGCCAAAGTGACTAGGAGAATGGCAGCTCCAAGAATGAACATAGGGGGCCTCCCTGGTGGCGCAGTGGTTGAGAGTCCGCCTGCCGATGCAGGGGATACGGGTTCGTGCCCCGGTCTGGGAGGATCCCATATGCCGCGGAGCGGCTGGGTCCGTGAGCCATGGCTGCTGAGCCTGCGCAGCCGGAGCCTGTGCTCCGCAACGGGAGAGGCCACAACAGTGAGAGGCCCGCGTAGCACAAAAAAAAAAAGTAAATAAATATAAAAAAATAAATAAATAAAAAATAAAAAAATTAAAAAAAAAAAAGAATGAACATAGGACAGTCTGAAGGAAAATGTTGTTTGGGGGAGAAAAGGAGGAGCCTGAGCTGTTACAAGAAATCCATGAGGAAATGCCCAGCAAACTATCCGAAATGAGGACCTGGGATTGAAGGCTGAGCTTAGGGCTAACTCTCCATACAGACAGTGAGTGCAGTCTGGGTTTGAATCCCAGCTCTGCCACTCATAAGCCATGCATGTGACCTTGATTGGACTCTTGATGTCTCTGTGCCTTAGGTTTCCTCAATAATAGAAATGGGCACAGTAATATCTATTCCCCTAGGGCTGTAGTAAGGGTGAAATGAGGAAATCCATATAAAGCACTTGAAATAATGCCTGGCACAGAGTAACCTTTCAATAAATGTTGGCCACTATTATTACCATTATTATTCTGTAGTCATCCTTACAAAGGTCATAGCTAAAGCCATGGGGGCAGAAGACAATAGTCTGAAGAAAGAACCTTGGGAAATGTGTACACTAAGGCATTGTTACATCGTGTTCATTTTTTCCAACAAGACTCCTTCTTTGAACGTGAGCTCCCAGGCTTGGTTCCCGGGGTGTGTGTGAAGAATCTGGTAAAGATTTTTGAGCCCCACGGCAGACCAGCTGTGGACCGTCTTAACATTACCTTCTATGAAAACCAGATCACTGCGTTCCTCGGTCACAATGGAGCAGGGAAAACCACGACCTTGTGAGTCTCCAGTCATTTTCTGGCTCTCTTCTTCCTCTTTTAGCTTCAGTCTATTCTTTCCCATTGAATTTTAGTGACAAAAACGTGCCAATATTTGTGTCCCAGGAAGGTGTTAAGCACAATGCAGTTTTCAAAGCTTATTCGCATATATTGTTTTATTGGATCCTCACATGAAATTGGAGACAGAGGTGGAGTAATAAGTTTATTGCCCCCTTTGTGCCAGGGAAGTGGACATCCAGAGAGCTGAAGTGACTTTCCCAAGGTCACCAAGTTGTAATGGTTCCCTGGGGGCAAGAGCCAGGTCCTCCCAGAATTGTCTCTTGTCTTTGATGCTGCGAGCCGGCCTCCCTACCCCCAGCCTCCCCAGCATTACCGTCATGATGGTGATGATAAAGTCATGGCCACCACCATCACATGCCCTCTGTCTGTAGAGCGCTATTTACTTTCAGAGAGCATCCCTTTTCCTACCTATGAGGGTTGGTGGTAGTTCTGGAGAAAGTTAAAAGGGGCTGTGGGGTTACTGCCTGGCAGCTGAAAACTAAGTTCAGGGAAGATGAAGGCTCTGCATGGACGCCTCAGGTCAGGAAGCTCCCCTCACTTTTCTAAGGGCCCTGAGCCTCATCTGCTGCGAAGAACAGGGCCAGCTAAGGTTTCTCGAGGAGCAGCAGGGCAGGGAACCCATATGAACACAGTCATCAAGTCCTTTGGCTTCTTAGAGAGCCCCAGGAAGGAACAGCTGTGTACACCCTGCGTTGGAATGTTCTCTGAGGGCGGTTCAGCGTGAATGGAATGTGGGGCTGGTGCCATCCTACTTGGTTCTGTTTCCCTCTAGTGGTCGATCAACAGGCCAGTTCAGAGAGCCTGAGATTGTATCTGGCTCAGGGACAGAGCTGGGAGGGTTAGCTGATTTCTCTCCTTGTTAACTAACATGGTCAGAGAGCCCCAAGCCCTGTTCAGGACCCCAAAGGCAAACACATTACGTCACGAATGTGAAATGCAATGTCCCCTGGTGGCTGGAACACAACGTTTAATAAAAGTAATATAATATTTTTGAGTCTTCCTTTATTCTGGCACTGTTCTAAGTGCTTTACAGGTATTAACTATATTTAATCCTCCCAAAAAACCCCATGAGGTGAGAGTCGTCATTTCCCATTTTACAAAATAAATCAACATTGCTATTGGGCTTTTTATTATTTTGGATCCAAAATTATTGTGTTGATGATTCCCAGGCCTGGGTTTAATCAGTTAATCAACAAATACAAGTTGAACGCTTGGGCTTCTCAATAAGACCTTGCCTTTCGTAATGGTGACATCAGGCAAAACTTGGACCCATGGGCTGGATACCTTTAACTGAGCCCCCTACAGCGCCAGGAGCTGTGATGGCTGAGTTGGGGAGGGATCTCCGGCTGCAAGTGAGCATTCTACAGCTGGGAATCAGTGTACACCCATCAGTGCTTGCCTGAAAGAACTAGGAAATAAGTGAAGCAGAGAAGGAAGACGGATATGCTCATCCTCCTAGGGGCCTGGACGTACACACTGGTGCTAATAAGCCCCATACAGGAAACTTGGTTCCTGCAGCTGATGATGGTTGGGGTTTAATTGAGGGGCAGAATCACCGACCCTGGGGTGGAGGCTGCTGTCCCAAGGCCTTCCTAAAAGCCAGTCTTTCAACCACTGACTCCTGCGTTTGGCAGGTCCATCCTGACGGGTCTGTTGCCACCGACATCCGGGACTGTGCTCATTAGGGGAAAGGACATTGAAACCAGCCTGGATGCTATCCGGCAGAGCCTTGGCATGTGTCCACAGCACAACATCCTGTTCCACCAGTAAGTAGAACAGGAACTGAGACCCTCCCCATGCCCTAACCTCACCTTGCCCTCCAACAACATGTTCTCTAGAGCGCAGCTGAGGGATGCCTGCTCTGGGGGCAGAAGGCAGTACTCTTCTTTGGCTTCCCCCACATTCGGGGTCCTTTGTCCTGCTTGCAATGAGACATGCTTGTGACTGTGCCTCTGGCACTCAGAGCTGAGGTCTTCCTGCTCAGAAGAGTGGTGCTGCCTTCTCTCTGTCAGGGTGGCTGGTCCCGGGGCCCCTTGCTCAGTACTTGCCCAGAAGTCTGGTCCCTTTCAGGGACCACGGAGACCATCGCTCCTTTTTTCCTCTTCAGCCAGGCATTAAAAACTGACTTTTTTTTTTTTTTTTTTGCGGTATGCAGGCCTCTCACTGTTGTGGCCTCTCCCGTTGCGGAGCACAGGCTCCGGACGCACAGGCTCAGCGGCCATGGCTTACGGGCCCAGCCGCTCCGCGGCATGTGGGATCTTCCCGGACCGGGGCACGAACCCGTGTCCCCTGCATTGGCAGGCGGACTCTCAACCACAGCACCTCCAGGGAAGCCCAAAAACTGACTTTTGAGGAAGCTTTTCAGTTGCTTTTTTCCCAAACTTTTATTTCTTATCTAAAAAGTTATATACAGTCATTGAAGCAAAGAAGGAGGGAAGACAGGAAGGAAGGAAATATAGATTAAAACAAAAAATAAAAGTCACCTGTAATTTCACCAGCCATAGAAAACCACTGTTAACACCTTGATATATAATTTTTCTCTTATACATGTATAGATATACATATATACTTTAAAATTATAAAGGAGAATAAAACTCTGCATACCATTTTGTAACCTGTTTTTCTAAATGTGATTGCTTTTTTAAACCTAAGATATCATGAACATCTTTTCGTGCTATTACATATTCTTCTATGCAATAAGTTTTAATGTGTACATACTATTCCATCGTATAATGTGCTATTTAAGCTGTCTTAGATATTTTGGCGGGGTTGGTATTTTGTTTCATTTTTCTATTATAAACAACACCACGATGAACATCGTGATTGCTAAATCTTTGTGCTCATCTTTAATTATTTCTATGAGGTAAATTGCTAGAAGTGGAATTGCTGAGCACATTGCCTTTCTCATTGCCCCGTCCCCATAGCCTCACAGTGGCTGAACACATCCTATTCTACGCACAGCTGAAAGGGAGGTCCTGGGAGGAGGCCCAGCTGGAGATGGAAGCCATGCTGGAGGACACAGGCCTCCACCACAAGAGGAACGAAGAAGCTCAGCATCTCTCAGGTGCTTGGTGTTGGGAAAAGACGGGGCTTCAGATGGCATATCCATGGTTTCCCAGTGCACAGGGCCTTGTGCATATGCATGTGTGCATGTGTGTGTATGTGTGTGTATTCTTAGGCTTATAACAGGAGAGCTCCTAAGGGTTGGAACATTCTATAAAGTTATTCTGACCAGCTAAGACCAACCCACCTCTGGATTATTTCCCACATGAAACACTATCTTGCAGCAGCCTGGGCTGTATTTGCTCTGATGTTTATATGTTTGAACTCAAAGGTGAGAACAGTCTTCAAATGGTCTGATCCTAGGAGGCAGGTATTTTCTTTCCTGAATTATGAGGCCTGTACCACTAGAGTTTTGAACACTGTATGAATATCTAAGGAGGCAGCATCAAGCTGCTGCTGGATCTAAGGTACCTTCCTTATGAGGTCAGCCCTGGGCCCTTCTCTTCCAATTGTCCACAGCTCCCGTGACCCTGCCACCTTGTACCTCTAGGTGGCATGCAGAGGAAGCTGTCCGTTGCCATTGCCTTCGTGGGAGATGCCAAGGTGGTGGTTCTGGATGAGCCCACCTCTGGGGTGGATCCCTACTCGAGGCGCTCAATCTGGGACCTGCTCCTGAAATATCGCTCAGGTAATGGCCACTGTGCATCGCCTGTACTCTCACTGAGGCTTTATGGGTGCTCTCCACTCTCTCACACCTAGCATTTTGCAACTCAGCATAGTAAGGGCCACAACTATACTCAGATGGGGCTTTATCACTGGCTTGGGGGAGTCTAAGTTCTAGATGAAGCCTCCTGAGATATTTTACACAAGTACAAGCAGGGAGTTACTGATGAAGCAGCCTACTTCCCAAAATGCTCTAGAAAGTTCTCTCGACCTGCAGCCCTTCTGTCTGGAACAATGGGAGCAGCTCTAGTGAAATTCCCCCTTGGAAACCAGGTGTGAGGGCAGTGAGCCTGTGTTCAGTGCTGCAGAGGACTGCTGCAGATGGAGATGTCTCAAAGTGTGACATTTCCTCCTCTGTCGTGGCACGTGCAACCAGAGGTACAGATCCAGGAGACAGCAAGCAAAGCTAGTGCCCGTAAAAGTGGTGGTGTGGTTCAATCCTGCAATCGATTTGCCTTCCTGGAAATCCTCACTACCATTTTCTTTCAATGACATCTCCAGCTGGTAACAAAGAGTGTGTGTGTGTGTGTGTGTGTGTGTGTGTGTGTGTGTGTTCTTTGCAAAGATTATAAATGCAGTGCTTAATGACCCAGAGAATATACATATAGAACTCAAAAGATGCTGAATGACAATAATAAACATGTCCCATATATGGTGATTTATTTGCATCAGGTCCTATGTCTAATGAAGAAATAATCTGTGAAACAGTGCTTTACAATATGCAGGATGCTAAAAACGTTAGCTGTTTTCATTTTTATTCTAATATTCTAGACTTTATTGCAGAAAACTTGTTTTTATTTATTAACTCCCAGTTTTTGCAACCCATGTAATGGGAAACTTGCCATACATCCTCTCCCATCCACACCTGGCCCAGGCCTGCCTGGTGATTCCCCTGACCTCTGCCCTTGCAGGCAGAACCATCATCATGTCCACTCACCACATGGACGAGGCCGACATCCTCGGGGACCGCATCGCCATCATAGCCCAGGGACGGCTCTACTGCTCCGGCACCCCGCTCTTCCTAAAGAACTGCTTTGGCACAGGCTTCTACTTAACCTTGGTGCGCAAGATGAAGACCATCCAGAGCCAAGGGGGAGGCTGTGAGGTTTGTGTCTGTCCAGGGAAAGAGCCTGTCCTGGGTGAGAAGGAAAGCACAGTGTGGTGCTGTCGTTCTGGACACTTCTACCTAAATCAGACTCCAGGCAGCAGAATTGACCTCTTTATTTCTGGAACCATTTGTAGATTTTGATAAAAGGGCATTCTGAACTCTCCTACAGAGATGGTTTACCCCAAATAAAACAACTAGTTTTAAACGACCTCTGATTATTATAGGCCAGAATCCTAAACTACACATGTGGTTTGGTGCAACATAGAAGGGAGTGACTTATTCTGCAAGGTTACACTAATTAAAGGGCAGTAGTTGTTTAAGTTCCTTTTTTCATTCCAACATTTATGTTCCCTAATTAAACCCAAATTTCATTGGTAAATGAAAGCTAAGAAAAAGATTCCCTGATAACTATAACCTGAAAATGGTGAAGTGAAAAAATACCAACCAGCAGAGACCAACTCAGCATGTTAGGAGCCCCAGGTTCAAGTCTGAGCTGCAAGGTGAACAAACTGTGTCATCCTAGGCAAATTCCTTAATTCCTCATTGTTGTGGAGTATTTTCCACATAGAAAATGAAACTGATAATTGCTTCTCTGCTTCTTGGGGATGTGGTGAAGATAAGTGAGATAAAGTATTATAAATGTGCTTTGGGCTCATTGAGAAAGGCATTGCTCACATTCAAGTTGTTTTGTCATGCTTATTTTATTGTAGCATTATTTATGCCTCTGACCCCTGTAGTTTAAGTGTCTGGCTGCTTCTGGGTTTTCCAGTCCTGGATAGACTTCCACAGCCCAGCATGCATCCCTGGGGAGGGAGAAGCAGAATGTCTTGCACAGGCCAACCTATAGCTTTCACTTAAATAATGCCAAGGCAAAGGGATCCTTCAAGGTTCTCTTTGTGCCTGATTCACACACTCTGCAGAACAAAATCAAACAGCCACAGCTTCAAAATGTTCAGATGAAGTAATAGATTAAAACAGTGAAGAAAAATGTGTTGACTACACTTGGCGTGAGAAACAAAGCATGGTGGTGACTTCAATCAGCATCAGGGAGATGCTATAGAAATGACTGACGTCCATCTGTTGTAGGGGACCTGCAGCTGTGCGTCTAAGGGTTTCTCCATCAGGTGTCCATCCTGCATTGATGAGATAACTCCAGAACAAGTCTTGGATGGTAAGGACTCGGGCAGACTGTACCTCAGTTCTTGTCTGGCGATCATCTCTGGGTCTTTTGGGTGTGTCCGGCTGTCGTGCATTTCAGTGGGAGCAAATAGAACACTCTGTGTGTTTCTCAAGCCCACAGTCATGCAATTGCTCATCATCTTCTTTGAGTTTTTTCTCCTCCTCCGTTCCCAAAGGGATGTTAAAAGTCATGGACCTACAGGCCCTCTCCCTTCAATGACGAATCCAGTCTTTGTTCACTCCTTACCCTTACCCATAGTAAGCCTCCATTCCTGGGGTCCTCCTGCCTGGCTCCAAGCCACATTCCTCAGTGTCTGGAGAGAAGGGATTCTAAGGGTGCCAGCTGGAGCCCTACAGTGGAGCCACAGTGATGCACAGCCCTCATCGTGCACTTTCCCAGAGAGTCCGTTTGCACGGTGTAGATGCCAAATCTGAGGAATATCGCACATCCCCGTTACACTCCCAGCTTTCCTCTCAGTTTCCCAGTTTTCCAGTGGTTCTTGCTTGGATTAGAGTGTGTCAAACCTCATAAGGGGTGCCTCCACTCCAGGAAGATGCCAAAGAGAGGCTCTCGCTGTAGAAGCACTCCTCGTGCAGGACCTGACCGCCTGCCCTAGAGTGCTTGTCAACAGCTCTTTCCATTCTCCTTGAGTGCTTGCCTCTCATCCTTTCCCCGGGGTGTCTTCACAATTGGAATACCACGCTTCCCATATTGCTAAGTAGGAGCAAAACTAAACCTATGTACTGATCCAAGTTAATGACGGGGGAAAATATCTGCTTATCAAAGAAAAGACAAAGTTTCCTACTTAGCACAAATATTTTTCTAACCAAAATCTGGTGAAACAAGAAAATGAGACAATATTTATGCACCACGCTTAAAAGCTGAGGGAAAATGCCCAGAGGTGCATCATATTTACTCTCCCACCCTCTCTTTGCACTGACAGAACCTGTGGTGAACGTGAACACATCTTTTTAGAACATTTCTGTGTCTTTTTCCTAGTCTGCCTTGCCATGGGCCCCTCTCTGCTTTCTGAATAAATTTTTTTTTAAAAAATACCTTTAATTACTGTGTGTGCCAAAGTTAAGGTGGAAACAGAGCCTGCTGGCTGGGGTGAATTTTTTAAATATTACTTTATTTCTAAATAAAAGTTTATTTTCTTTGAATAGAAGAGAGATGCTGTGAAGGGTGCGCAGCACAGTAAGTAGTTGTACCTGAAATAAGAGAAGGAAGATCATTTCAATCCCCATTAGCTCCTTGGAAGGCTTTTCACACACACACACCTACATACCACACACACTCGCAGACCTCCCTGCCAGACGCTGAAAGCCCTACTGCCCTGAAGCACTGCTGCTGGAAAGGCTGACACACACGTCTAAGACACAATTCCTGGGAATCCAGCAGCTTCAGGTTTGATTTCCTTCCTAAGAGAACAATGAACGTGACCCCTAGAGAGCTGTTAGGGCAGAGCTGCTTCCTCCCGTGAGGAGCCCTCCGGCCCCAGCATGAAGTCATCTCAGAGCTAAAGACAATTGAGTCTAATTTGCATATTTGACTTAAAACAAGCCTTCCAGTCCAGCTAGGCAGAAGGATTTGGGTTGAAAGCCATGAAATCCCTCCACATGAGTCATTTCTAAAATAAAGAAGGAAAAGAACTCATTGGGTGATCCTGACTCTGAGAGGATGGCTTGCAGAAACACACAAGACCTGGGCTCTGAGTCCCCAGAATCCCTTCCCCTTTGACCTGCCTCTCAAGACAGTGTGCTAGGGAACTGTCTCTTTAAATGCATGCTTTAAATTTTTAAATTAGATTTTTAACTTTAAAGTAACACATGCTCATGCATAAAATTCAATTCTGATGGTATGAGTGTATCAGGTGAATACTTGGTACTGGACACTTCCCCACACCCCATGCTGTCCTGTACTCCATCCCATGGTCCATTTCCACAGCTTCTCAACCCCCTTCTGCATTTCCTGTGAGCTGGGGATTAAGGGTTTTGTTTGTTTGAGGAGGCAGATGCAATCCCAGGGGAAATGGTGCAGGCCTCCCAAAAGTTAGACCAGGCCTGGGTGTGTGATTTAGGAAGGGGAGTTCTCACCCAGCTTGGTCACCAAGGCCGAGTGTGCATATTGGGCAAGTCCCCTATACCTTGGGCCAGACCAAAAAATGAAAGCAATTTTGACTCTCTCAGGCTTGTGGTGATTAAGAATGAACAACATTGATGACAAGAGCTTTCTTACTTGAGATGATGTTCATGATAACACTAGCAGCTAACACTCATCTATGGGCCAGGCACATCATTCTCAGTGTTTTATGCATATTAACGCATCCAAGCCTCACAAATAACAATAAAGTGGGTGCCATTATTTTCCCCTTTACACAGATGAAGAAACAAGGGTATGACCTCCCTAATGTTGCATAGCTTGTAAAGAACAGAACATTTGATTGAACAAAGGAGAAAACGGGCACAGGAGTGTTACATGAGCGCCCCAAGGTTGCACAGCTAGTTGGGGGGCGGGGGTTGGCTTCCATCTCCATCTCCCTTTCAGTGCCTGTCACAGGGCCAGCTAAGCTAAAAACAGACATGATGGAGCGCTATTCCTCCGCAAGAGTCACTACCGAGAAAGGAAATGCCCTTTTCTCAAATGAGAGGCAGAAGAAAGTAGGGGACCTGGGCAAGTTCACAGTCTTCCAGTTTCTGGAAAACAGAGTTGGTGTCAGCCTTTCTTCTTGTCTTAGGGGATGTGAATGAGCTGATGGATATGGTTCGCCACCATGTTCCGGAGGCGAAGCTGGTGGAATGTGTTGGTCAAGAGCTCATCTTCCTTCTTCCAAATAAGAATTTCAAGCAGAGGGCATACGCCAGCCTTTTCAGAGAGCTGGAGGAGACCCTGGCTGACCTGGGGCTCAGCAGTTTTGGAATTTCTGACACTCCCCTGGAAGAGGTAAGGCAGAGATTCCAGGTGGTTGCTTGTACCAGAAGAGGTGGTTCTTTGCCAAAGTCTAGCACAAAAGTCTAGAAGGGAAATTCTGTAAAGGCAGAAAGCCATAATTCCTCACCCAAGCCTAGCAACTATCTTCATTTTTGGCTTATTTCCTCCTGCCCTTGTCCATATGCGCACATATTTTACATAGTTGTGGTCATCGTATACATACACTTTTGTATTTATAGAAGACTATGTTCTTAGACAAAGAGTCATAATGTATTTTCTTCCTATGATGAAGCAGTCCCCAACAAAATTGAGCTTGGATTTCTGAGAGTGGGAATGCCTAAACCAAATTCTCTCTTTTTTCCTTCTTGACAGATTTTTCTGAAGGTCACGGGGGATTGTGAGTCAGGACCTCTGTTTGCTGGTATGGCACCCAAGTGTGGAGTTTGTTCCCTTACCAAACCCACAAGCTCTATCTTGAAAGCCTAAGGAAAAGCGCGTAAAACAACAAAGCAGGCAAACGCTCCTCCATCGCCTTCATCTGACCCCAAAATAACAGGCATTTTGCACTCTCAATTCCTTTGATTGACAAAGGAAAGACAAATGGAATTAGATCTGGGTGGGAAGACTCTAGATGAAATCAGGATTCTTAAGGAGGTCAGGCTGGGAACTTCACCACCCCCAAGCTTCTCACCCCACTTCCTGGTCTCCTGTTCCTGCCACATCACCATCCTCATCTCCTAGTCTTATCTCTACCAGGCCTCTGATCCACTCCTGCTTGCATGAGTGACAGCTTGCAGAGCTCTTAGAGATATTGGTGACAGTAAATACAACCCAGATGCCAGCTAGGACCTCCTGGCCTCTTTGAGATGGAGATACAATTATTCTGAGCCCTCGTTTAGTGCACTGCAGAGCTTCGAAACTGTGGGGACCATAATTGCTGTGGATTCTGGGGGTTCCTCTGTTTCTCTTCCATATGTGTGAGCCCAGCCACCAACCATCCCCTTCCGTGATTTCTACCACATCTCAGAGCCACACAAAGCACTCATGAGTGCAGTGGATTTTACTGTGGAGGGTGGAGGATGGGGAGATGGACATGCAGGAGAGCTTACCTGCCGCAACACAGGCCACTTCTGATAGAACAACAGGCATCCACCCACTCTGATAAAATGCTCTCCCTGGCTTCTCCCTTTCCATTCCATTTTCCTCTCTTCTGGTCAGAGGCAAGGCTGTGAGGCAATTCTCATTTGCTGTCTTGGGCACCTGCCATTGGTTACCTCTTTCTACCCAGTGTAACATATCACAGTATTTTCCTGTGCAAAGACTGTTTCCTCTTTGTTAGTTTCCAGTGCTAGCTCTACGTCACCGTTTTCATCTTGCTTTGTAAGTGATCCCAGCTATGCCTAGAACTAACAATAGTCAAATATATCAGCCCAGACATGTGCCGTGATCCAGTTAGGTTGTGTGGCAGCCAGAAGAGGTGGCCATGCAGGCAGAGTGGGGAGAAAGGTGCAGTGCTCTGGAGGGGGTGGGAGCAACTCACCACAGGGCCCAGGTCTGCTTTCCAGCTTTGTAGACACAGGAATTAAATTCCCTCAGCTCACCGAAGGGCAAAAACTTACATTAACCAAGACCAGAATGAAAACATGCTAATTTATATTAGAAGCTATGATGGATTCAAGAATCAGGGCCTTTAATCTGCACAGAATACTCCTTCTTAATAATTGGGTCCTGGGACTTCCCTGGTGGCGCAGTGGTTAAGAATCTGCCTGCCAGTGAAGGGGACACGGGTTCGATCCCTGGTCCAGGAAGATCCCACATGCTGTGGAGCAACTAAGCCTGTGCACCACAACTTCTGAGTCTGTGTGCTGCAACTACTGAAGCCCGCACACCTAGAGCCCATGCTCCGCAACAAGAGAAGCCACTGCAAAGGGAAGCCCGCGCACCGCAATGAAGAGTAGCCCCAATCGCCGCAACTAGAGAAAGCCTGCGCACAGCAACGAAGACCCAATACAGCCAATAAATAAATAGATAGATAGATAGATAGGTCCTTTTAGAAGAATAAATTACACATCAGAAGACTGGTCATTCTGGACACACAATAGAATGTTCCAAAGAGACAGTCAAGGGTAGGGGTTAAGAGCATAGCCTCTAGAATGAAGCAGACCAAACATCAAACCTGAACTCTGTAATTTGCTAATTGAGTGGCTTTGGGTAGATACTTAGCCTCTTTTTTTGTTTATGAGAACTCTTAAGATTCAATCCCTTAACAACTTCTATGTATAACATGCAGCAGTATTAATTAATTTTATCATGTTGTGCATTACATCCCTAGTACTTATTAATACTTAGTTTCTTTGTACCTCAGTTTCCTCATATGCAAAATGGGGATGATAATAGTATCCACCTTTTAAGGTTATAGAGAGAATTAAATGAGCTAAAACATGCCAAGTCTTAACACAGTATGCAATTTCTGGTTATGATTCAGCAGCACCCTAATCTCAACACTTAAAAATATCTCTTACTTCAAACTAAGCCCTAATTTATACTTTACAAAGGGCTAAGTATCCGTTGTTTTATTTGATTGTCACTATAACCTCGTGAGGCTGGTAGGGCAGGGATTGGCCCCATCTGGGGAAACTGAGCTCATATAAGCTGGATGACTTGCCTTAAAGTCACACAGTCTTTTGAGTCTTATTATTCCCTGGTCTCAGCTCTCAAATCTAGGACCCTCAATTATACACTCCCACTGTTTCCCAGTTTTCAGGTGGCTAATTGTATTTGTTTTGAATAGGCTCTGTTTTAGAGGATGGCATTTTTCTGATCTTGTCTTCAGAGTCTGAAGGAGCCTGTGGCTGTCTATGGAGTCATACATTACATGGTACCAAGAGGGTCCAAGCCATTTCTGAAGGGTGGCTCACTGCCAGTGGCCTCTGGAGGGCAGCAGAAAGCCAGAGACAAACAGACCTGAAGCCCTCAATTCTTGTCTGGACCGTGGACTCCAGTCTGGATGGGGCATCAGGGAGAGAGCAAAGCTCAGAGGATAGACATGAGGACAGGCAGCAGCAATCCTACCGGAGGGAGGGCCATCCACAACAGACATCAAATGTGAGCCCAGATCAAGAGAAAGGAAGTGGAGATGGGACTCTGGTGCCAGGTAGTCAGTGAACCTGCAGAAGTTCTCCACCCTCTGAGTAGCAGGCCTGGTACACCGCAGGTGCCCGTGAACATTAGCTGAAAGGATGACTCAGCTGACCCAGCTCCCTTTGCAGCTGCCCTTGTCCTGAGAGACTTTAGGAGAAAGCAGCTAGGGGCAACTAGCCATGCTCTAGGCCCTCTATGTCCAACAACATATTCTGCAAATAAATATTAATCAGTGATGATAAACTATAGCTTCAACATAACAGATGACTTACAATGGTTTATAAAACACATTCACATGTGTTAGCTCATTTAATCTTCATAAAAACCTTTTTCCTGTTTTCATTTTACAGATGAGAAAACTCAGATTCAGACAGGTTGAGTCACTTAGCCAAATTTGAACATCTAGTAAGAGTCAGGATTCAAACCCAGGTCTCCTAACTCCTAGTTCATTGTTCTTTCCACTACTTCTCAGTGGCCTCTAAACATTTAGAAAGAACCAAATCAACTCTGATTTTTACTTTTTTTATGTATACAGGTTATACATGAATATATTTTGTTGTTAAATTCAAATAATACAAAAAACACTAACCCTTCCCACTTCATCCCATGCCCTTACCCAGCTCTGCCCCTGAAGCCGTACCCTCTTTTAACAATTGACAGGTATTCGTTCAGAGCTTTGCACATGTGTACACATTGTGAGTGTATGTGTGTACATAAAATGTGTTTCTTTGCATATGATAAATATGCTGTCTAACACAAATATGATCTTATTACACATATTGTTCTGCACCTTTGTTTTTTGGGGTTTTTTACTTATATGTTTCAGACCTCTCTGTCTTGTTCCCTTTAACTACTGTAGAGAATTTTAAAGCAATTTCAGGCAATTCTGTCTATAGATGATTTATATCAGAAAATAGAATTTTAAAAAGTTTATTAACCTTCCTGGCCTGATATTTTGTCACTGACTTAAATGAAGGGAAAACTTACACAGTAAGAAAACAATGATCTTGTGAATGTTTTTCTAAACTATTAATTCCATCTCCCAAACCAGGCGGCACTCAGCAGAAAAGAGACAGCCTCAGTCTCCGACACCCCTGTTTGGGTTCTAGCAGGAAGGCCAGACAGACTCCACAGGGCTCCAACGGCCACCCCACGGAGCCCGCTGCTCCCCCGGAGCAGGATGGTCACAGCCAACTTAACACGGGAGTTCAGCTGGCCCTCCAGCACGTGCAGGCGCTGCTGGTCAAGCGGTTCCACCACACTGTCCGCAGCCACAAGGACTTCCTGGCCCAGGTATTACTGCAGTCTTTGGCTGTGCTTGTTTGCCGGTGGCCACGCCTACCAGACCTCTCCCAGCCTCCCCATCCCCTCTCAGGCTTTCTGGTGCACATGGGGTCAGAAGCAGCGATGAGCACCCTCTTTAGGTTCTGTCAGCTTTGTTTCCTCCCTGCCAACCTTTGTTTCTTTTTGGTAACACAAAGCTTCTTTGTAAGTACTCTACCTCACTTAGCAGAGAAAATAGAATAATAGTGGATATGTTAATATTGCTTTTATTTTTATAGGGGAGGGTAAAGTCATGTTTTCATTCATTTTTTTGCAATGACCTTACATATCAAGGTCATTGTCCGCTTTTTCTTTTTATACTTTTTGTTCAGAAACAGAAACTCTGGTTCGCCTCTGGCTGAGCATTGGCCTACTTCAGGGTTCAGTGTTGACCTGCTTCAACCACCCTTCAAAAGTTACCAGAACATTCTGTGTTCTCCTTCACAACCTGCCTTTGCACATCCTCCCATCATGTTCCCCAGGAGACTGACCTTCTCCATCAGGGCCCAGTTATGAGGCTGCTGGATAAATGTTTAAAAGAGTGTGTGTGTGTGTGTGTGTGTGTGTGTGTGTAACATACCACAGCCCAAGTTACCATGTTTATTTTCCCACAGATTGTGCTCCCGTCCACTTTTGTGTTTCTGGCTCTGATGCTTTCCATCATCATCCCTCCTTTTGGCGAATATCCTGCTTTGACCCTTCACCCCTGGATGTATGGGCAGCAGTATACCTTCTTCAGGTGCGTAGACTCATCCTCAGACGTCATCATCCACCTCCTTGGGTTGTGGGGCTCCTGGGTCACCTGCTGCTTGGTGCGGCCCTGACCTTCCCACTCTCTGGGACAGTCACCAGCATAATAGTGGTCCTCAGGCTGCCCTCAGAAAGGAAATTAACGTGTCTGCCACTTGGGAAAGGTGACCCCCAAGTGGACATGCAAGACTGCCAGGAGGAAGGAAAGAGACGCAAAGGTTGGGTGAGTGGGTTGAAGCTCCATTTTTTGAAGTGCAGACCTGATATGGAATCAGACCACTGGTGTGTTCAGATAGCCTACCCCGCTTCTCAGGAGACCTATAGCCACCTCAAGGCAGAATCCTTTGCCTTGTTTACATGCCTGGCATGTCGTAGCCATTCAACAGACATTTGCTGAGTTGCATGTTGGCTGCTTTGTCCCTCTATCCCAGTCGCATGCCCGTCGAGTAAGCCCCTCTCACTCTGTCTAGCATGGACCAGCCAGACAGCGAGCGGCTCATGGTACTTGCAGACGTCCTCGTGAATAAGCCAGGCTTTGGCAACCGCTGCCTGAAGGAAGAGTGGCTTCCGTAAGTCCCTGCGCACCCCTGCCCTAACACCAACAGCTGCCCTGGGAGACCCTGATGGTGGGGGCCTGGGATGACAGGGTTGGGAGAGGCCCCATCTCAGTCCTGCTCTGTTTACACGAACACTACCATACCCCTGAGCAGCACTCACCCGGCCTCTCCATCAACACCTCTATGCAAGGGTGTTCACTGCCCCTCAGGAAGCCCCTGCACCACAGGACAGCTCTGTATTTCTATAGCTCTCGATATAAAAGTACCATACTGAGTTGACATAAGTCACAACTTATTTGAAAGGAATCTGAACAGAGAAGGGGGGCAGATGGGAGATGTGCCCTTGTGTGATTGGACCTAGAATGGCATTAGTTACATATATGGCCAACTTTCAATTATTGCTTTAAGTGTGGAGAAGAGAGTTCTAGAGGGCAGTTGAAATCCACCAAGAATTCAAAACGTTCAATGTAATTTTAACTGCTTCTCTCATCCAGTCTATTTCAGAGTTATTGATAAGGACCAAAACAGATTAATTTCAAAACCTCTTGTATTTGTTCTCTAAATGGCGAGAGCTGCCACCAGATAAAAGGGAGATTAAGCCATCCACAAGCTAGATAATTTTTCCCAGCCCCACCCACATCTAGCGAATCAATAAAATTCTAGTCTTGATTTTTTCTTGAGTGGAAACCAACCTCCAAGAGTAGAAGAAAATGCATGGGTCCGAGGAGGAGGAAAGGCTCAGAAGGAGAGGGTTGGGTACTAGTTCTCATTTTGAGGAATTTTTATCAACCTTGAAGCTGATTGCGGAATATGTTCTTGTCTTCCATGAGGGCGTTCCCCTGTGGCAATTCAACCCCCTGGAAGACTCCCTCTGTGTCCCCGGATGTCACCCACCTGCTCCAGAAGCAGATATGGACAGCAGACCACCCCTCGCCTTCCTGCAGGTGCAGCACCAGAGAGAAGCTCACCATGCTCCCCGAGTGCCCTGAGGGCGCAGGGGGGCTCCCGCCCCCTCAGGTACCTCCCCCTTCCAGGGGCTGCTAGGGCCCTGAGCCTGCCTGTGACCACAGCCATTGCGCCTCCTGAGTTTCTAGCCAACTAACATTTCAAACTGACAGCTGAGTGAAGGACTAAATGAGGCTCCAGGTCCTTATCACCTGGAGGAAGCCACTGACCAAAAGCTTCATTTCCACCAAACACTCCCCATTCAATCTAGTAAGAAAATATCTTTAAGTATTGAGAAAATTACACATCAGGCATGACTGCTATAGAAAAATTAGAAAATACAAGTCAGAACAAAAAAAATTACCCTATCACTTGGTGATAACCACCAATAACGTTTAGTTTTTATCCATTCAAACAGGATTATATTCAAAATGCTGTCCTGAAACCTGCTATTTTCACTTAACAACATATCATGAACATATGGCCATGTCAATAAATATACATCTACATTATCGTTTTTAATGCCTGCACACTATCCTACTGTTTGGATTTACTTTAATTTACTTAACTACTCTCATTGTTGGACATGTGGGCTTCCAATTTTTCTGTTATCAACAGTGTTGTAGTGTCCCTTCAAATGCACACTTACTAACAATTTTAATTAAGAAACTCTCCATGTGCTGTATAATTAACATGCATACACACACACACACACACACACACACAGCTAGCGACCTATGTTTTGCAGGGATAACAACAATCTTGGCTCTGAGCAGCCTCCTCTCTCAGGAGTTCTGAATGCCATAATGCATCACAGTGAGCCGCTCCAGGGGTTTCAGAGACAGTGAATGGGGCCAGAGAAGTCTCACCTTGTCTCAGGTTGATAATGGGACTCCCAGCTGACTTGCACAGAGCTGGGTCCTACATGGTCCTCTCTCATGATTTGTCAGTGAATGAACGACTCCCCATGAGGCAGTGTGGCAGGTGGGGCGAGCACCGGCATTGGCATCAGAGAGCCATGGGTGGGTTACTTGGCCTCTCTGAGCCTTAATTTCTTCACCTATAAATTGGGGATAACTGCACTTATTTCTCAGCATTATTATGAGAATTCAATGAGATAAAGAAACTATTATTTAGAAATAGTTTCAACTCAAGTGATGACAACCTCAAACTAACAGTGGATAAAATATGACACAACTCGTTTCTTTCTCATGTAAAAGTTTATGTGGGTGGTCCATGGCGTTCTGTTTTGTTGCTCCCTCCTTTCTGGTAAACAAGTCAGCCTCCTTGGCCAAGATGGCAGAATCTACTTTCCAGGCAGCAGATAGAAGAAGAGATGAAGAAAAAGGGAGGGCAAAGTGTGTGAATACACTATCTTTAAAGGAAGATTTCCAGAAGCTACCACAGAGGCACTTGCATGTGTACATCATTGGCCAGAACGGAACATCACGGGAGACTGGGAACTATCGTCTTTATTCTGGGTGTCCTTGTACCCAACAAAAAAGTCTATTCCTATGGCAAACGGCAGAGGGCAGAGCAGTAATGGGGGACAACTAAATTTTGCCACAGCGTCAGTCACAGTTGCTGGCTTGTATATAAATGATTCCATGTTTATGAACATCCTACCTTTCCCTTTTTTATGCTAAAAGCATGTACCTTTCTATTTCTCAAGCAATATATTTTCTCTTTGAATCGTAACTCAGCCACTACAGCATCACAGGGATCCCAAAAGAGGGACTCAGGGGCTTGTCTCAATTCTCAGTACCCCAGAGTACCCCAGTACCCCAGTACCTTTGCTTCTGTTGGGTTTGCGGAGGGCCCCTGTGGCAGCTTCTACTCAAATACATCCAGTGGCAGGGCACCAAGGCTGTGACCCTGTGTAGTGAGCCCTTGGCTGGAAAGGGAGGAAAGGCCAAGCATAGCTGTGAGGGGAATCATTCCTTAGTGAATCCTGACTTTAAGGCTCACTGCCTCACTTAGAAATGTATTTTCAGTGGTTAGTCCTTGGTCCCTGAGGAAAAAATGTAAAAGACTTTTAGCCAAAGTCTGGTAAAAAGCAAATCAGTTCCTGTGATTTTCTATCACTCCTGCCTCTTCTCACTATCATTCATGCTTCTCTTGGGAGCATCTGCATCAGGCATCTGCACAGAAGCTGCTCTGTGTGTGTGTGAGCGTCTCTGTCTCTTTCACACATACACACACACTTATGTTCACACCCACTCACCACACCCACTCACACACACTCCCCCATTTGCCTGGAATAAGACCAGAGAGTATGAGTTTGCTTCAGAGATGGTAAATCGTCCTCATCTGGAAAATGGGGTGGTGGCTGTGGTCTTCTCTAGGGTCCCCTCCTGTCCTAACATATTCTTTGAATGGTGTTGGGTCCTGAGGGGGAGGGAGGGGCTCCATCCCTGACTTCTGGGATACACAGAGATAAAGCTGTAGGAGGATCTCATTTGACAGAACTTTTAGAAAATATTTTGTCATAAATTCCCAGGCACCACCCATTGTTCCAGCCTAGATTCCAGCAGGGGAGCCTGACAGTTCACCTGGGTGCCATTTTCAGCTTGAGAAGCAGGTGACGGAGTGAGAAGAGCAAGGCTATGGAGTCAGACAGATGCAGATTCAAATCCTAGGTCAACCACCCACAAGTTCTAACCTGGTGCATGTTAGCTAACCTTTCTGAACCTCAGTTTCTCTGTTTATAAAAGAAGGCAACAATTCTTCTTTCACAGGATATAAGGATCAAGGGAGATAATGTAGAGCATTTAACACTGTGCCTGGCACACAGTAAGCATTCAGGAGATGCTAGTTCTCCTCCTAGTGTTAGAGGGGAACAAGGTGAAGAAAGTGAACCGAGGATGGGAGTAAAATGAGAAAGGGGCGGGAAAGACAGAAACCACGAAAAATGAAAAGAATAGTGTGATGATGGTGGTATAACACCTTTCTGATGTGTTAGAAAGGTGGCACCCTTGATACTGCAGGTTCATGATTCACCAGAAACTAAACGCTATGTATTCCCAAATTTAAAGTGATATTGCCACCTGGTGGCCAAACTCATGCACTTTTTTTTTTTTTTTTTGATTCAAATATTTATTGAGCAGCTAGGGAGATACAGAGGTGATTAAAACATGGTCAAAGAGGTGAGGCAAATCCACAAGTAATAGAAAGCAAAGTATAAGGCTTACTGAATCTCAGCAGTCAAAAGAAAGTGTTTTAGGAGATCAAGAGATTGCTTCCAGCCTGGAAGGGGGCAAATCAGGAAAGGGGACTGAGATGAAAATAGAAGACTTCAGTCTGGATTGTTGATGATACTCAGTTTGGACTACATTTGTCTCTCCTTTTCCCCTCTCCCCATCTTTGGGCTTAATTTACCAGTAGTGCCCAGGATTGTTCAATGCTCTTTTTCTATACTTGCTTGCATTTTTGCTTCAATGTCTTCTACAGAGCTAGGTCCTTTAGGTGTTTTAGGAGTTTTTTCCTGTTTTTTGAAGGATTCTTGACCTTTTGATCTTGGTGTTGATGGTCTTGAGTCTTTTCCATTCTGGTTTGATTTTTGTACATTTTTGGCTGGAATATCTTGTACAGATTACTTTACTGGAGCTTTTTCTTCAGCTTCCTCATCATCATCATCATCGTCGTCATCTTCATGATCATCTTCATCTTCATCAGCAACAAGTTTTACTTTTTTATGTGGAACCTTGCTACCACTTCCAGGGGCAGAACGCTTTCCAGATATACTTGGGAGTGCCACATCCTCCTCCTCTTCATCTTCTGACTCCGCATCTTCCTCCACAGCTACTAAGTGCTGTCCACTAATATGCACAGGCCCTGAGCCACACTTCAACCGTAAGACCACAGGTAGTGTTATTTCAAAGCCCCCAAGGGAAACTGTTGGCTGCACAGACATTTTCAAAGTTGCCAGTGTTACCTTAATTGGACTGCCTTCATAATTCATCCCCTCTGCTTTGACAATGTGCAATTCATCCTTTGCGCCAGCCCCTAAACTGACCGTTCTTGAAGATAACTGGTGCTCACTTTCATCATTATCCACCTTACAGTGATCATCTTTGTTGGCCTTTAGTTCACAACCAAAAAGATAGTTCCAGGGCCTCAGAGGGCTCATGTCCATGTCCATCGAATCTTCCATGGGTGGGTGGCATGCACTTAGGTGGGAGAGAAGGCGGACGAAGATAAAAGACTACTGTTCCAGGGAACAGTCGCGCAGGACAGAATCACACCAGGGCTCATGCACTTTTGAATTCTCTAAAATCTTTTGATTAACTCGGAGTTCTTCTAGATGTATTCTGAAAGTGATTTGTAAACTGTAACGCACTGTTTGAATTCTTTCATTCATGTCAAAATTTATGGTGCCAGCTATATGCCAGGTACTATTCTCAGTGCTGGGGACACAACAGCTAACAAGTCAGAAAAAGTCCTGGCTCTCACAGAATTTGTATCCAAAAGGGAGTAACAGATGAAAACAAATAAACAGATTAATTGGAAAGAAAATTTCAGGTAGAGACGAAGATGTGAAGACAATACTACAGTATGTGACTAGAAATAGAAAATGCTTCTCTGAGGAATAAACTTTGGGCTGAGATTTGAATGATGACAAGTTAGCCATGAGAGGTTGTCCAGGGAGAACATTCCAGGCAGAGGGAGCTGCTGCCAAGTGCAAAACTACAGCAGGAATGAGAGGTGTGCATTTGAGCAACAGGGAGAAGAAGTGGGGAGGTGGGCAGTGGGGGTGGGTAGCAGCAGGTGAGCTCAGCCTCGGTAATGAATTTGTATCTGATCCCAGGGTTACCTGAGTGTGGTAAGCAAGGCAACTGGGATGTTCTGATTGATATTGTTAAGCTCAATCTGGCTAATGAATGGAGCATGGATTGTGCAGGGCCACGGTGGAACCAGAGACCGGTTTGGAAATGTCTGTAGAGGTCCAGGTGACAGGTAGGTGGAGGCTTGGTTT
This sequence comes from Hyperoodon ampullatus, assembly GCF_949752795.1. NCBI lineage: Eukaryota > Metazoa > Chordata > Mammalia > Artiodactyla > Ziphiidae > Hyperoodon > Hyperoodon ampullatus. The sequence continues at coordinate 84,078,224 of NC_136915.1, read as the reverse complement.
AGGGTGATAGTGGTAGAACTGGAGAGATGCTGATGGACTGGAGATTTATTTTGAAGTGAGAACTGTCCTGTGTCATCAGTGGAATAAAGAAAAGAGAGGGTTCGAAGGTGACTCCCACATCATTGCTATGGGAACTGGGGACATGCCGGTGCTTTACTTAGTATCTTCCCAGTAGCTGAGTCTATAAATAATTTTTGGAAGAGAACAAGAAATTTCACCTCAAATTCCAAAGTAATTAATGCAGATATCTCATTGCCTCAGAGAATACAGCGCAGCACTGAAATTCTACAAGACCTTACAGACAGGAACATCTCCGACTTCTTGGTAAAAACGTATCCTGCTCTTATACGAAGCAGGTAAGAAGAGACCTTTCTATACTTTTCATCCTGGCTCCCTGTGGGCAATATTAACTAGGGACAGAAGATAATTTCCTCTCATGATTTATCAACAATCAGGGCAGTGGAATTTTTTCTTTTTCCTAATTTGAGAGCCTCATCCAATAGAAAAAGCAATGGAGGCATATACAAGTCAAATGGAACTTATGATTAATCTTGCTTTGTTTTTTATTTTGTTTAGGACAAGCAGTTAACATTTAAGCCATGAACTATTACAAGTAAAATAAGAAAGTATAGAATTTGTCCAAAATACAGCCTCATATTTTAATTAGTTAAAAAACAGAGGTGCCTCATATTTTAATTAGTTAAAAAAAACAGAGGTGAAGTTTGAAGGGAGGAAGGAGAGTAAGGGGGAATGATAGAGACAAAGAGAGAAGCAAGAGGGAAAAGTAAGAAGCAAAAAGGAGAAAGGAAACAATTAGACCAAGATAGGAGAGAGGCAGTGGGATAGTCTGCATGAGCCCACAGGTTGTCCAGGTTAACTGCACCTGTCACACTCTAACTGTGAATTATCATCTGTATCACTGCCCTTTCAAATGCAGCTCTGCAACTGTTCTCACAAGCCGCACCCCGGGACTGCTTCAGCAGTCCCATCAGAGCAAGCAGTATGACAAGAGCATGCTATGGAGAGAGGATTATAGGGGACCCTGATCTGGGCCCCATGCTCTCTGGAACTTTAAAATAAAACATACTGTCTAATTTTAGTAGTATTTACAGTTACTTTCCCTCCCAGTCCCTCAACAAGGGATAAATGGACTCAGCTAACTACAACACATTGCAGATGGTGAAAGCAGCTGTTAAGAAGGCAGTGCCAAGCCAGCAGTTAGCAAAATGAAGAACAGCATCCAAGCACAAAAATAAAAAAAGGGTGCATAGAATCTATTCAATAATGCAGTAAACAACGACCATCCCACACTTTGTTCTCAGAAGCAAATTTGCAATATGGAATTTTGAACTTTGTGCTTAATGACAACGATAGTTCATGGGGCTGAACTATGAGGACTTGAGTTGGTATCTGCATGTTTCCTATCTTGTAATTTTGTCCCTGATTGACTGGAAGTCAGTCTCTTAACTTAACTTTGGGCTAGGAGTAATTCAGAACTTCCTCCAAGTGTGCAGGTGATTATGAAAGTCTAGTTCTTACAGGATGGAAGAAGGGAGGGCTGCAGCCTTCACTCCATGCTGGCATGGTCATTGCCATATTTTCTGGGTCCAGATCATCTGACAAGTGACCTTACAACAGGGCCACCCAGAAAGCCCTGCAGGCAGGATGTGACTTGGACAGCCAGGATTGGAAAAGATCAGTCCTTTCTCCACATATTTATTCAGGCTCGGCCCCTGGCCTGGGAGGTTTCCACATTGCTTGGACATCAGGAAATGCAAAAAATGCCCCCGAAGACTGGGAGACCCCAGTGAGTGTTTGGGGAAGAAAGTTAACACTACTGCATACTTGTTGTATTCATTGTATGATTTGTTTTGGCTTTCAGTTTGAAGAGCAAATACTGGGTCAATGAACAGAGGTAAGAAATTATTTTTGTAAGAAATTAAAATCTCAGAGTGATCTATTTAAATTCATTGCACATAAAAAAGCCACACCTCAAAGTCATGTGGATGAGCTGTTCTGTATGTGCTCAGGAATTCATAAGACATGTCTTGAAGGATACATAGCTACACACACCCTGGGCCCAGAAGATGCTCAGCAGTAGATCTCCTTGGAGGGCATAAATGAGAGGTGATGCTCCCTGAAGAGGAATTCCAGAGCACTCTCACTCCAGGCAGGTTCTAAAACCTCCGAGCAAATAACAGTTTAGAACAGGAGCACATGTAACCTAAGCCCTGGCACTCCTTGGCCCATTCCTTTTAAGCCTCAGGGCGTCTGGCCCAGCCCCAGACTCACCCCGTTCCTGAGGCATCCTGAAGGTTCACATGGTTCCCAAGGTTGAGAATCCTCTAGGGATGGTCTAGGAGTGAGCCCGCCTCCCGGGCTCCCTCAGGAACAGTGCCTCTAGAATGAATGCAGAGCTGATGTTGACTTGACTTCCTGGGCAAATTCTAGACCATAAAAGTGAAATTCAGCTTTTAGAATTGTTCCCAAGAGGGAAGTGAGGGACCTCAGCTGAAGCAGAAAGGCGAGGGGACAAGTTGAGTCCCTGAGAAATAAAGTTCTTCTCCTCTGCCTTGCCTGTCCAACAAATTAATTTTGTTTGTTGAGGAGTTTGGCTTTTATGCCGCCATTGAAGGGTTTTAAGCCAAAGAGTGACACGCCCACCGTTTCTGAAGACTTCCAGAGCAGTGTGGAAGATAGGTTAGAGTGGGAGGGACCCAAGGCTAGGATCCAGTTAAGCACTAGAGCAGGAGTCAAGGCAGGGGTGGATGAGAGGCACCAAGAGAGGCACGGCAGGACTGGACCAGTTTCGATGAGTCCAGCACACCAGAAGTACCTGCAAAGTACAGAAGCAGCACAGAAAAAGAACCACTGGTAGGGGTGGGAGAAAGTCAGGGAAGACCTCAAAGAGACGATCACATAGGACAGATGAGCTGGAAAGGCACCCGGGGAAACTCGAGCCCTGCGAAGGCAGAGAGACACAGAGGCAGCCTGGACCACTGCGAGCTCTGGAAATGATTGCATGGCCGGAATGGGCCACTGGAGGGAAGGCTTGAGGAGGGGTGAGGTTGGAGAGGTGCGCAGACACCAGGCTCAGAAGGGGTCAGTCCTGGAGGCAGTGAGGAAGATGTTAAAGCTGGTTTGTAAAGGGGTGCTATGTTTCCCGATGGGCCAGATAATTCCTGCAAAAATACACACTTTCCTACTGAAACTGAGAGCTCTGGCAACCACGAGGCACACACACATGGTTCATGGCACAGGTCTGAGGACTTCTTGCTCCCTTGTCAGGTACGGAGGAATTTCCATTGGAGGAAAGCTCCCGGCTCCCCCCATCACTGGAGAAGCCCTTGTTGGATTTTTAAGTGACCTTGGCCGGTTAATGAATGTGAGCGGGGTATGTAAACAGACTGGAGATTTCATAGGACTTTCAACTTGCCAGTTATCATGAAATAGAAATGATCATGAGTGCTAAGTGAAGGGGGGAAAAAAAAAACCTCTTCCTTGTTTATTATGGTTTTCCAGGGCCCTATCACCAGAGAAGCCTCTAAAGAAATGTCTGCTTTCCTTAAACATCTAGAAACTGAAGACAACATTAAGGTATTGGCCCTGCACAATCTGCCCTAGAGTTAAAAACTCATGTGAGCTGGTTGTTTTATTTTTATTTTCCCACCTTAATTAAATTCCATCCCTCCTCCTGCTTAAATCTGCATGGAATGTCTCCCAGCGGCCAGAACCTTCCTCCCTCTCACATTCTTTTTCCTGCAGCTCATTTTTTCTTTAAACAGCTGCTGTTAGTGCAGAGTCTCCTGTGTAGTAGCAGAGCCTGACAGAGCCACATCTCCGCCCTCTAGGTGTGGTTTAACAACAAAGGCTGGCATGCCCTGGTCAGCTTCCTCAACGTGGCCCACAACGCCATCTTACGGGCCAGCCTGCATGAGGACAGGAACCCCGAGGAGTATGGCATCACCGTTGTCAGCCATCCTCTGAACCTGACCAAGGAGCAGCTCTCCGAAATTACAGTGTAAGCTACTGCAGCCCCGGCCTCACAGCTTTCTAGTCACCTTCTCCACTCTAAACACCCCGAGAGGATTTTCACTAGCAGAAGCTGCTGGGCTGGATAGCAAGTTTGTTTAATCACACACACACACACACGAACATAAGACTTCGTGTGCCAAACTGCTTGGCCGTTCTTTCTCCTCATATTTATTTGGAAAGTAACCATATGTTTGGTTCCGTTCCCTTTTGGCTCTTGATGACACATTGCTCCTGGAGCTTACACAAGTACTCTCCTTTCCAGTATGCAAAATGATTGCCAGGAACTGGGAAGTTCAGTAAATCTTTCATCGCCCCGGTAGTAATTATCTTAGATTCCAGTAATTTCCTCCAGACAGTCAGGCTTTGGACATGTCGACAGATCCTTACCTTCCTAAAGCCTAGGCCCAGCTTCAAGCAGTAGAAACCTCACTCTTTTGCAATTTGTAGCATGTTTGCCTTATTCGAGGCCTACATTTGGTGAGAATGCCTTTGTTAGAGCAAACTCCTTCTGGAAGGCAGTTAGGGGACCCAATATACTCCAAGTGCCCTGAACGTGCCCAGGGTCATGGCTAAACTTGGGTGGGTCCTGGGTCCTTGGGACCTTCCTCAGGACACCCTCTGAGGCCCTAGACTGAGGAAAAGTAGTCTATGTCCATTCTCACTTAGCCCAAGTTTCTATACCTCCTGCCAAGCCTCTTGAATATGAAATATGAGAGAGGAGTCTTTTGTGATTATAAAAATAAGATATAACATAGTATATGTTAATTAAATAAAGTTTATAGAATAGAGTTTTAAGAACTTAGTATTTATAACCCAACACAGGTTAGGGTGTTTCCTCTAAACATTTTTGGGTGTTTCCTTCCAGTAATTTGTTCTAATCTTTGTGTGTGGATCAAGCTATTTGTAATTTTAACAGGGCAGCGACTAGCACATATGGTGCCTTTGTGGGAATTAGTAAAAGGTGCTCCTTTCTCAAGGCGGGCACTGGCTTACACCAGAGTGCATGGCTTGTATGTGAAGGTTGGGTTGGATTTCAGCCCACACTTTCCCCCTTAGCCAGATGCTTTCTATCTGATCTGGGAAAGAGTGAATAAGATCCAAGATCCTGTATAATCAGCCTGTTCCCTTTTTACTTAAATTTATGTTATAACGTAACATTTCCCTATGTTATGATGTTTCTTGAAAGCATGATTTAACAAGATAATTTAAATAAATTAAAGATAAATTTTTCTTTTAAAAATTTATTTCTTTTCACAGACCCTATAACTATCTACATAAAAATTCAAGAATATCTATAGACAAATTATTAGAACTAATAAGAGCATTGCAGTGCATGAGATTAATGTAAAAATCTGTTTCTATACACAATCAACAAATAATTAGAAAATGTAATAAAAAGAAAATGTATCTAGACTTTTATATTAACAGGGGACAATATTTGATATTAACCTTAATATTCAACATTAATGTAAAACAGGAAATGCACAAATATCCATTTACCCGTGACCCAGTTTGATTTACACAGTTAAGTGAGCTGACAAGCTTCAGGCTGGGGAAGGGGATTCTGGAGGCGGTTCCCTGGCATTGGTGAGGGCTTCCGAGAGCCTGACTTTGTTCTTCTCCTGCTTCTGCTCCTCCTTCACCTCTCTCCCTCTGTCTCCCGTCCTTCTGCAGGCTGACCACTTCTGTGGATGCTGTGGTGGCCATCTGTGTGATTTTTGCCATGTCCTTCGTCCCTGCCAGCTTTGTCCTTTATTTGATCCAGGAGAGGGTGAACAAAGCTAAGCACCTCCAGTTTGTCAGTGGAGTGAGCCCCACCACCTACTGGCTGACCAACTTCCTCTGGGACATCGTAAGTATCAGGACCTAGCACCTCCCTCACCCCCATGGGCCCAAGGTGGGTGGGCGTTTGTGTGTGCTCTGACTGAAGGGATGTGGCAGGGTGGGGCTCTCGTACCGCCAGGGCTGCTGGAAGGTGATGTGCCCAGGGCCCAAGCTGGGGAAAGATGCAGGGCACAGCTTAGCAACTCCTGAGTGGGAACTCTGTAGGCCCTGCACAAGGGGCCTTCTGATGCACCAAATAATCACTGCTCTGCAGCACTGAGGCTGGCCTTCCTGAGAATAACTGGGAGCTGAAGAGATGATATCAAGAGGCCCTTCACATACATCCTCTTGTTAGGTCCCACCCCACCCTCAAAGGGGTAAACTGGAAACTGCCCTGTGGTAGAGTTGCCAGATAAATAAGGGGCACCCAGTTCAATTTAAATTTCAGATAAAACAATGAACAATTTTTAGTATAAGTGTATCCTAATCCCCCCCTGAAATATGGCATTCTTACACTGAAAAATTTATTGGTTGTTTGTCTGAAATTCAAATTTAATTGGGCATCCTATATTTTTATTTGCTAAATCTGGGAACCCTATCCAGTGGCCTTATTTTGCCTACCCAACCAGAACTTCACTATATTAGATTAGCTACCACTTGGGTGAACATGAAGAAAAAATTATTTATCAAATCAACAGCAGACTACCACCTCTCTCACAATCAGGATTGGTGGGGGAAGAGAGGGGTCGGGATGGGTTACCTTACGACAGGCCACAGGGTCAAAATGACTTGACAGTGAAGGCCTGGTTATAATGTGGGAGTTGTTATGACACTAACTCCAGTCTATTCCAGGCGTCTTGGGGAACAAGATGTTTTGTTTTATCTCAGCATTCTAAGACTAACGTGAGTCTCCACTTCATGGTGATGATAATGTATATCACAATGGACACCAACACAAACAACTTTTTCCACTATGACTTTTAATAATGATGGCAAATATCTTACTCAACTTACTAAGCAGCCATCACTTAACAATATGAAGCCAGAAATCTTCAGTACCAACTAATCTTCCCTCCTCTCTTCTGTCTACATGAGGAAACACTTATGAACACATGGGGAGGAGGTCAGAGCCAATAAACCTCACTTTGGATGAGAACATCCCTTGCAGCCACCCAAGTTGGCCCTGTGCTTAAAACATGAGAGGAGCTAGGCTCACCTGCACTGAAAAGCTATTAAAGTGCTGGGTTTTTGCATTCAACTTTTTTTTTTTTAAGACAAGGAATAGAATTAACACCTGGGGCTGACCCATGTGTGTGCCTGACTACAGACAGAGATCTCTGAGCCTAAGGAGAAATTGGTGGACAGAAGGACAGAATGGGTGTCTGAATGGGAGATGACACTAGCAAAGTAGACACTTGGCAGCCTAATGAAGGGTTTGGAGACAGTGACTATGATGCCAGCAGGCTTCCTGATGCTCTAGAATTTTAAGGCTGGCCTGGAATCTGAACTCAAGGAGCTATGGTATTGGAGCTAAGCACCCTCCTTAGGCAGTGGCAAAAAGATAACATTGGCCTGGGGGTCATTGTTGAATAAATGAACAAATACTCATTGTTTATATCATTCACGCAGCGCATATATGATGCTGTAAGTTCTTATTTTTTTATATATCATCTGTTTTTCTTTTCTTTTAAATTAAGAAACAACCACACACTTACAGAAACGTTGTAAACACCGTTCAAAACTCTTTTCCTCAGCCATTTGAGAGTAACTTCCAAACAAGATGTCCCTTCATACACACATACACATACACACCCCAGCACCTCCAATGTGTACCTCTTACAAACGAAGACTCACCCTATACAATCACAACACAACTGTCGACATCAGGAAACTAGCACTGATGTATCACTTCCATCTAACCCTCAGAGCCCACCCAAGTTTCGTCAATTGCCCTAATATTGCCTTTTATAGAAAAATAGCTAGCTCAGAATCATGCATTGCATTTAGTTGTCCTGACTCTTTAGTCTCCTTCAGCCTGGGATTGTTCTCAGTCTTTCCTTGACACTCATGACTTGACACTTTTGAAGATCATAGGCCAGTTATTTTGCAGAAAGTCCATTAATTTTGGTTTGCCTGATGTTTCCTCATGATTGGATTTGGGTCATGGCAGCAGTTTCATGAAGGGATGCTCTGTCCTGCTCCCTGCATCCTGTCAGGTAGCTTCTGATTTCAATTTGTCCTGTTACTGATGATGGTCACTTCAGTTACTTGATTAAGATGGTGTCTGCTGAGCTTCTTCACTGTAAAGTTACTTTTTTCCTTATAATTAATAAGAATTTAGAGAGATGTACTTTGAAGTTATGTAAATATTCTGTTTGTTTGTTATCAAGCTTTCCATTTATTCATGTATTTATTTATGCCTGTATGGAGTTGTGGTTCCTGTGTTAATCAACAGACTACAACCTGATACCATTCTTACTGATTTTGGTGCTCAGATTATCCCCAGTCTGGCCAGTTGGAGCCACTTCAAGCTGGCTCCTGTGTCCTCTTGACTTGTGTCCCCACGTTCATTGAGTACCTCCAAGTTCTCTGCCCAGCAACATGTTCCTCCCCACAGCCCTACCCTGGAATCAACCGTCTCCCCCAAGGAGCTCTGGTTCTTTCCAGGGGAAAATGTCCCTCAAAAACCAAGATCTCAGTGTTAGATATATTCACTGGTCCCAGGCCTTCTCAGTGGAGAGAACTAGGTGAGATATGCAGGTATATATACAGACATACACACATTTACATCTATACTTCTCTGTCTATCTATACACTGAACAAAACACTCACTAAAACCACTAGTTCCAATCCAGCACCACAGGCTCCCTCTGGTTTTCTGTCTTTCCATATGTTTAACTCCCTTCTGCACAAGTGAGAACCTGGTTTCTGTTGCCCTTGACTCATGTACCTACGTGAGCAGTACACCTGTGTGTAATAAGCCCCCATCTCTGCCCTCACCCTCTCCCCTGTGTGGACACGCTCCTCTCCGTGCTCCAGCCACCCGCCATGCACAGGTCCTCCTCATGCTGCTCTGGCTCTGATATCCCGCAACAGATTAGCCCCCTGTAAAGACACCCTCCTGACTCCACTGGGGCTCCAACACCGCACAGCAGTCCACCTCCGTGGATGCCCTTCTCACTCTTCTTAGGCTCTCATTCTGCTTGGGACCACTCTGACTTCTCCCTTCCCCCCCACCCCTCCATGGCTGCCCCCATTTCCCTGTCAAGCCTGCTGGCTTTAGGACTTAATTCTGTACAAAGGGAAGGGAGGAAGTGATGTGAGGCCAAGGATTATACTTTAAGTTTTTCTGAATTCTGGAGACATGCTTAGAAAGTAGAATCAACAGGACTTTGAGATTGATTGGAAGGAGAGAAGGAGAGATCAGGTGGAATTTTATAATTCATTCTTTCAAAAGATACAGACTGTACCCTCCCTCTTGTGTAGGGAGGTGGGGGTGGCATGGGGTAGGAGGACTAAGGACAACTTAACATACGTTCGCTAGCCAAGAAATGTTTAGACGAATAGAATCAGAATCCCAAAACGTAAGTGCTGGAGGAGGCTGGCCCAGCCCTCATTTTGCAGAACAGGAAGCAGAGGTGCAGAGAGGTTAAGTGCCTCCCTCCCTTCTTCTCTCTTCAAGATGAATTACACTGTGAGCGCTGCACTGGTGGTGGGCATCTTCATCGGGTTTCAGAAGAAAGCCTACACTTCTTCAGACAATCTTCCAGCCCTGGTCGCACTGCTCATGCTGTACGGGTGAGTTGTGTGGGCCATTAGCTGATGTTGCCAAAGGGAAGCCAGGGGAGGAGGCTGCAGTTCTGACAGAAAACCAGGGTTTGCAGTGCCAAAGTCAGCTTCCAGCTCCCAGCAGGGTCTGCGGCTGCTGACCAGGAATCTGTCTGGCTTCTGTCTCCGACTCCACGTACAGAGGGATTCCTGCAGCTCAGTCCACTCATCCACTTGGGTACGATGGAGACGCCCCACAGGGCTTGAATCTTAATCTTTCACTCAAACTGTGACCTGACCAAAGTCTGGGAATCTATCACTCCCCACTTCCTCACTCAGCTCTGACTCTCATTCATCTGTGGCCAGTCCATCCATCTCAGTGTCTCCTGTACCAGCCAAGGGTTATTTGCACATGGGAGACTGCACCTGAAAAGCTGCTCTGGGTCAGGGCCAGAGGATAACACAGGGATTAAGTCTAGTAGAATTATAGAGCATGCAACTTTATATCCAGGCCCACCACTTACTATGTATGTAACTATGGGCAAGTAATTCACCCCATTTGGGCCTCAGTTTCCTCATCTGTAAAATGGAGATCATGATACCTGGCCCTACCTATTGGGGGCCAGTAGAGTCTTGCCAGAGCAATGGTCTCCATTCATCTCTCTTGGAAATGAGAATTCAGGAACCAGTGTGACTGTGACACGTCAGCTACAATGAACTATGAGCCTGTTGGGATCTCAGCCCAGCTTTGCTGAGCCAGACTAGAGTGGGAAGAGCACTCCTATGTTATGTGAGGCTTTATCAGTTACAAATACATTCACAGCTTTTGCTTCTTACAAAAACTCCGTGAGGTGGTCAGGAAAGGCATTGTTATCTCCATCCAAAGATGAAGAGCAAAGACCAAGGGAAGAAGTATCTCTTCGGTTTCCCCAGGACTCTCACCAGTTCAAACATACCACCCCATGTGAGAGGGGAATGCATTATATCTAGGGGTACAGTAGATGGAATGGAAATTGGAACTCCGTCCACTGTGTTGTGTCACTTCACACAGATGGGCAGTCATTCCCATGATGTACCCAGCATCCTTCCTGTTTGATGTCCCCAGCACAGCCTATGTGGCCTTATCTTGTGCTAATCTGTTCATCGGCATCAACAGCAGTGCCATCACCTTCATCTTGGAATTATTTGAGAATAACCGGGTAAGCATGACTTTCTCAGCTTCTCTGTTTGATTATTAGGATAGTGGAGAGTGTGATGGTCAAGCAGAGCCAGAGGCAAGCACTGTGTCTGTACAATCTTAGTGTATAAATGAATGTTGCTTCTTCCTTTCCTTTATCCTTCCCTCCTTCCCTTCTTTCCTTCCTTTCTTTTTTTCTTTAAGCTCCTTGGTCATTTGTGTGCTCTGAGTGTCATGGTTTTCTGAGCCCTTTCTGCAAGTTATAAATGACCTTTCATAATCCTAAGCTTTTAGATCTTCTTACTTCTTCAAGAAGGTTTCCTTGGGGACTTTGGGTGTTAGGTTTTATACACACACACACACACACACACACACACACAGAGGTAATACATTCATGTGATTTCAAAATTTAAAAAGAACAGAAAGGCGTACAATGAAAAGTCTCCTTCCTACTCCTGTTTCCCACTCACCTAGTTCTCTTCTCCAGAGACAGCCTTTCATATGAGTTTCTTATGTGTTCTAGAGACATATAAGCAAATACATATATAACCATTCTCCCAATTTCTTACATATATTGTAACAGAGTAACATATACTATTGTACATGAAAATTAATCCTGAGGTTAGGGTTAGGAATTTGTAGTGCTGAGTGACTCATTTTTATGAGCTATGAAGTTCAGTTGTCCCGTTCACACCCCCAGACTTCTCCTTGCCCAGAAAGAACTGACAAGAATGAATCCTAAAAACAGTGGTGGTGACTACAGGGTTGTCTTTGCTCCACAGTCCCTCTCCCAGTCCCCCGTGTCTGAGCCCTGGCCATGACTGTCCTGGGAACATACCCAGGGATCGGTGGGCTCTCCTGTGTGCCTGTGTCCCCAGCACCTCTCTAGCCTTTCCCTCTCTCAGAAGGTCTTTGAAGTTGAGAGGGTTGGTACCAGCCAGAGCATCTGCATAGACGTCCTGTGGCCCCTGTCCCCACTCCTGCCTCTGAGCCCTGCTGGGAAGACCGAAAGTAAACCCGCACTAACCACCCAGTCCAATGGCCTCCTGAGAGCAACTCTTTCCCTGACCTTGTCAGGCTTTCTGTGGCCACTAAACAAGAAGCAAAACCCCATCTGTCCCATGACTGATAAAAAAACGTACCATGTGACAGTCAGACCCCAGAAGGGAGGTGGATGAGAATACAGACTCTGCCAATGGTCAGAGCATCCTGGAAGACTGAAAATGCTGCTCTTCAGAGCTGTTTTTGTCACAGGCTCACAGCTCACTAAGTCTTAAGCGAGTGTGTTACTTCAGAATAATTAAATAGCTTAAAGCAACTCAAAACATCCTCCCTCCTGCGGGCTGCACTCATTTAGCCAACAATTACTGAGCACACCCCCTCCCCTGCATTAAAAAAAAAAAAAAAAAAAAAGCTGGTTTCTTTCACCTAAACTGTGGAATAGGTGCTGCAGAAATTCCCAGGATGCCACAGGAGGCTCCCCAGGTCCCAGAGGCATCCACTAGGTAAGCACCATGTGATGGATGTGCTGATATAAATGAGCATGGCCCCAGGAACTCCCCTTCCAGTCAAATGACCTGCACACCAAGTTAGGAACTGATATAAACCACAGTACGTGACATTCCATAAGACAGTGTATGGCAGAACATCAAAGGAGCAAGACAGATAAAACACTACAGACCAGAGTGGGCCAAAACAGCTGGACTATGGGGGTCAAGAGGATCTTGGTAGAGGAATTCAGTTTGAGCCTGGCCTGGAATAAGTAGGATTTTATTATCCCATTTAATAAACAGTGAGGTACCTACTATGAACTCATCATGTGTAAGGTGTTTAGGAAGGACACCAAAATGATTTGGACCCAGTTCCTGTTCTCTGGGGACCACTGACTAGTGCAGAAAATAGGCAGGTAAAAAAATAATTAATCATGGCGATGTGGTAAGTCCTGTAAGAGAGGATTGGATATCTTACCATGGGAACCTGAAAAGGCTTATGAGAGAAGGGGTTACTTGAGCTAGCTTTCTAAAGAAGGGCAGGAATCTGCCAGAGAGCAGGAGGGGAAAGAGCATTCTTTCCAGCTAATAGCAATGGTTAATAGAAGCTACAAGTGCAAAGGCCTAGAGGCAAAAGAGCATAGTTCCTTCCAGGAGTAGTGGGGTGGGACCGTGAGGAGGGGTAGATAGAAGGAGATGGGGTAACGTAAGCAAAAGTTCGGGGGCTGGAGAGGAAGGAGGTTGTGCAGCAGGGATGGGCCAGAAGAGTGGGTCAGCCTCACCCCCTCGGTGTCCCCTCTGCCTGACCCTGACACTTGAGGCTAAGGCAGCAAACACCTTCTACCACCTGAAAACAAGTCCCCACAACTCAACCCAGACACCAGGGGAAGTCTCCAGCCGTCTTTTCTGCTGGTGACAGTTGCAGACAGCTGTAGCTGTCCTGTGGGGGCTGAGAAGCAGAGCTAGAAGATGCTCAGGGCCCCTCTCCCGTTTGGTACAAGCTAGGCTAAGATATTTCCAGTGACAGAGCCTCAGCCCCCAGTGTGGCTCACAGCTGTACCAAAGGAGAGAGACTTGGGCCACACTCCCAGCAGCTGCCTCTCCTGGTAACAAAAGCCTTAGAGGGTTCCTGTGTGCTGTCAAAGTGAGTCTGCAGCGAAAGCTCCTCAAGCAGGCTGCCGGCTAGAGGCACCTCCTGTGAGTATTCCAAAACTTCCTATCTGCTTGACAAATCCCCCGGTAGCCAGTCTGGCTGCTACGTCTCCTCTGGCTACAGGCCTTCCACTGGTCCTAGTCTGTGAGGGCATCCAGGCCCCACCCCGCTCAGGAGGGGCAGCCAAGCTTGGCCTCCATCACTGACTGTCCTGCTTTTCTGTATTTCAGACACTGCTCAGGCTCAGTGCCGTGCTGAGGAAGCTGCTCCTTATCTTCCCCCACTTCTGCCTGGGCCGGGGCCTCATTGACCTGGCACTGAGCCAGGCTGTGACAGACGTCTATGCCCGGTTTGGTGGGTAGCAGTCACATGGCCCTGTATCCTCCAAGGCCAGGAGGGCTGCAGTGGGATTTCCTGCAGCCTGGGCTGGGGCTGGGGGCACCTGGTTGGTCTGGGATTTTCCGGACACTAGAGGAATCAGAGTGCCTCCGTTCCCATGGCTAAGGAGGCTAGGAGGGGTCAAGGGCAGTTCCTACACTTCCCTGCTCTCACTTGAGGAGCCAGTATGAGACTCGGGTTTGGCTCTGACTTAATCCCTTGCATAAGGCCTGGTCTAGCTGAGCCTAGTGTTGTAACTAGGTCTTTGAGGACAGCTGGGGCAGTTAAGTGGACTTAATTCCTGTCGATTTCCGGTGGCCTCCATCCCCAGGTGAGGAGCACTCTTCAAATCCGTTCCAGTGGGACCTGATTGGGAAGAACCTGGTTGCCATGGCAGTAGAAGGGTTCGTGTACTTCCTCCTGACCCTCCTCATCCAGAACCAATTCTTCTTCAGCCTATGGTACGCTCGCACCACTGCCCTGAGGGTACCAAGGCCAGCTCCTTGTGCCTGTCAGTCAGGGAACTTGATTTCACATCCAAATGGTCATCTCTTTCCTCATGAGCCCCACTCCATAAAGTTTTTTATGCTCTTGAAGCCTGGCTTGTTCTGAATAACACAAGGAGAGGTACATTAAAATAGGCACATGAGAATTTGCTCGTATTTAAAGTTTAAACTTTAAAGTGTTTAAAATACAATGCTATTAATTTCAATCACTAATATTTAATCCCATTCATTTAAGAAACAGATAGTCATATTAAATTGGATCATAGCGCATTGCAAATGATAATGATTCATTGGTATCCAAAGTACTAGGAAATAGATTTATGCATTCATGAGAAAATAGACAAAGCGGGCCCCTATGCTAGTTAGAGATTTGAGAATGGGGACAGGGCAGGGAAGGAAGGGAGTAATATGGGGGTGACATTCGGGGTGAAGGCAGCCAGGTGCAGTGTGGAGCAGGTGGGGCAGTGATTGTGCCCCCCTGGTTGGGGAAGAAGGGGGTTCCTGCCAACCCTGACCCACCCCAGCTGTGCCGTTCTTCCCATGCTCTTGCCTGAGGCCCTGCATCACTCTAAAGTGGGTGCTCAACTTTCCAGAAGGCAGCCCCCTCTGCAACCCAGGCTGACATTTACTGGGCTCAGCCCAGCGGCCCAGATTGCAAATCACGGGGCACTCAGAAGAAGCTTTCCCTGACAGTGTTTGTCTCTTATCCTCTCATCCTCTCAGGCTGAATGTGCTCACATGTAAATAAAGATTCAGAGGACTTGTCTTTAGGTTTTGATCCACAGGGAATTGAATTGTTGGAAAGAGACTGAATGAGATAATGGGTGTCAGCACACTTAGAATAAAACAACATGGCCAGTACGTGGTTCTAGTGTGGGAAAGACAGTGTGAGGAGTCGCTGTCCCCGGGAGCCTCTGCCCTTACAGGACCCCCGCAGCTTTGGCCACATCTTAGGGGGCCTGGGGCGGGAGAGGGGGAGGAGTTATTTACTAAAACAGACTCATTAGCTTCAGACTCTGGTGTCAGCACCATTGAGCATGTCCTGCTGCATTAGGCCGGAAAGAAGACCAGAGAAGTCTTCCACAGTCTCTGGCTTCAAGAAGACAGCCATGCCCATACTGAGAAGCAACCAGGAAAAGAGAGGAAGGAGAGGGAGGAAGAAGAGGTGCTCTTGGTAGAGGACGTGCCTGCCTGTGGGGAGTTCAGGATGTCCGTGAAAGGAGAGGGTGAGGGGGATGAGAGATGGGCCTGGAGAGGAGGGCAGAGCCATGTGGTGAAATGCCCCCACCTCGGTGAGGACCTAGAATTTAAGGCTGAGGGCAGCAGAAAGCTGTTGGGGTGTTTTGCTCAGGGGAATGACATGATCTGCCGGGGTTAGAAGGGGAGAGACCAGACAGGAGCCCGCTTTGGCACCCAGGCGTGAGACAGTGGTAACCTGAAAAGGAATGGGGGCATTAGGAGATGGAGTAAAAGAAGTTGATTGGATAAATAGTAGGAAGTCTGTTAGACAGTACTTAGTAATGAACTGGATATGGCCAGGGAGGAAGGAAGGAAAACATGGAGGTCAAGGTGCTCAGGGTGGGTTTCAGAGAAGACGCTGTGCTTTTAAGGACGAGGAGGATTCTGCTCCGCAGGGCAGGAGAATGAGAACACTGAGCCACTGGCGATGCCTGCGGGGGCTCGAGCTGGGAAAGGCTAACGTGGGCTGGGGACCATGGGTAGATCAAATGGTTGGCGGAGGCGTTAGTCCAAGAGATAAATGGGAAGAGTAGGTGGAGCCTGACTGCAGGGCTCTGGGATTTCAGCTGAGGAGTTAGGGCTTTAACGTACAGCTGATGGAGGACTATGGCTGGGGTCATGAGATAACCTGATGGACTAAAAGAAGTGGGAGGCTTGGGCACTAGTAACTATCATTTGCTGAGTGCTTGCCATAGATGAAGGGTTTTTTCATGATAACAGCTCTCAGGTTAGGAGCCTTGCCTCTGTGCCAGACACTGTGCCAAGTGCATCTCCACCACAATCCCATGAGGCACACGCTCTTACCAGCCCCTCCCTATCTTATGGTTGAGGGAGGTGAGGTTTGGAGGGGTTCGGTGACATGCCCAGAGTCACACGTGGGAAGTCCAGGACTGGAGCCCAGGGCAGACTCTGGACTCGAGCACTTGCCCTCTCTGCCTAATGCCTCTCCTGTGGGGAGTCCTTTTGAGAGTTCAAGCCTGCAGGGGTGGAAGGCCAGGCTGGGGCAGAAGCCAGGGAATGGGAAGAATGTCAGAGGAAAAGAACGGTGCCAAGGATGCTGTACACCAGCCCACTCTGTCTTCTTTTCTTCATCTAGGACTACCGAGCCTGCTAAGGAGCCTATCATAGATGAAGATGATGATGTGGCTGAAGAAAGACAAAGAATTATTAGTGGAGGAAATAAAACTGATATCTTAAGGCTAAATGAACTAACCAAGGTAAGGGAATAGTTGCCGGCATGTTAGTTTGGAGGTGCCAGTTGGACCAGGGATGGCACCACGTTGTAATTTGCCTTCTGTAGAATAAGCAATATGCTTATCCAAGCAATTCCTTTCCCTAATTTTATGTGAGGTTATAAAACCTCTGTATTATAACTTGTGTTCCAAGAACACTCAATGCACTTTCCCTAGTGTTCATCTTGGGCACGGACACAGGGCCTCAGTGACAGCCACTGCAACTGAGCCCCGCTAATCTTCCTCCGTTCCATTTCCACACAGGGGGTCAGCTTCGAGACTCAGTGCTCACAGCACCTCTCTGCACATTCGTGTCAAAATGTAACCTTCGCCTAAACCATCCTTTGCTCTCTTACCCTCCCTACTTAACCCTCTCTCAGTCCTCAGTTCACTTTCTCTGGATCTTACAGATTTATTCAGGCAGCTCCAGCCCAGCGGTGGACAGGCTGTGTGTGGGAGTCCGCCCCGGAGAGGTGGGTACTCTGCAGGCCACATGTGAAAGGGCCTCAGAAAATCAGCTCCTATACATGTCTCTGGTCTCCTCTCAAGCAGAGCTGGCCAGTAGACATAAAACATGTGCCACCGTAGGTCAGGTCATTCTGATTTTCTAGTAGCCACAGGAAAAAAGTAAAAGCAGGTGAAATTGATCTTAATCATTAATTTTATCCAATATATCTGAAATAGTATCACTTCAGATATATTCAGATGTATATTCAGATGTAATTCATATAAAACATTATTTATGAGATATTTTACATTCCTTTTTGTTATTGTTCTAAGTCTTCAAAATCTAGTGTGTGTTTTACCTTATAGCACACGTAGATACATTTCAAGTGCTCAGTAGCCACTGTCAAGGAGGAAAACTTCTCCTTCCTACTACCCTCTTAGGTTCTGGGGCTGGGGCTGGGTCTCTGTCAACTGGCCTGACCAAAGGCCGGTTAACAGGAGAAAAACAAAGAGAAGTTTGTTAGCATGTGTACCGTACATACACAGGGGAGAGGACTACCCCAAAGTGGTGGTTAGAACTTGGGCTTATGTAGCATCTTAGCAAAGGAACAATACATTTTTAGGGAAGTTGCAAGACAAAGGAAAGGGACTTATAGTTTCTAGGGTGGCAAATTGTAGGAAGGCAAGTATATGGGTAACTAATGGTAGATTAAAGGCTAGTTAGTAAAGTTTGTTATATAGATTCCTCTGGTTTCATCTCCAAGCTGTTAAGAGTCTAAAGTTGTCTCCAGTGATTAATTTTTGTCTATCTTGGTAGAGAGGCAAGGGAAACACCTTGTAAATGTATGTCCTGCTTTGAAGCAAATAGGGGGGAGGGCAGAGAGCTTTTCTTATATCTGCTTCTTCTCATTTGCCTTCGGCTCAAAAGCATCCTTATGCCAAAGTGGCACATTCTGCTGCCTTACACCGTACATGGCTAGTGACCTCCACAAAGGCAGCACAGGCCTAAAATGCCTCCCCCCACCCCACACACTTGCCCCAGGGCCTGACACTCCAGACCTTCCTGGGCTCTAGGGCGAGGCCAATTCTGTGTGTTCTCCCTCAGTGCTTTGGCCTCCTGGGAGTGAATGGAGCTGGCAAAACAACCACATTCAAGATGCTCACTGGGGACATCACAGTGACGTCAGGTGATGCCACTGTCGCAGGCAAGAGGTGAGTGTCCTGCTCATCCTGTCTCAGGGTGTCTCTCCCAGGTCCTAAGCCACGTCCTTGTCCCACCATAGGAAGGGTAAGCATTGACCCTGTATCTGAGGGTGACTCTGAGAGTCTGAAAGACATTTGCAGAAGGGTGGACCTCCCAGAGGACATGGTCCAAAAAGTCTAAGACATAGACTCTCTGGAAAATTTAATTGAATTGTGATTGTTAAAGAGATTCCTCTGTTAGCGTGAATTCTAGGAAAGCTCTGAGAAGCACCAAATGAGTGGTTCTTAGTCTTTTGTGGTTCATAAACATCTCACCCTTTGATCATCCGATGAACACACGTACCTTCTTCCTATAAAAATACACCATTGTTTCCCATTACCTCTCTTCCTACGTTCTTTGCATTTTGGGGAATTTACTGAGCCCTGAAGCACATTTATGACCCTACAGGAACTCCTAGACCCCAGGTTAAGAACCTCTGTGATGACACATCCTTTCTCTCGGTTGAGTTTCTAGATGGGGGATGGTTTGGGGCCCTCAGAGGCCTTATTCTGCATTGGCTATTTCTGTGTCAACACTTGGCTTTGCAGGCCAAGTTTCCTCTATAAAGGGAAAACTGGCATGTACCCTTGGATTCTGGGAGGGTGCCTGCTGCTCTCTGAAATAAGGAGGATGGAAACAGACTGGTCATCCACAGGACAGTACAGAGAACATGAGCCTGCACTTGTCTGCCTCTTTCCAGGCTTCCCCTTGAACAGCAGAGCTCACACACATTAGATGTGCCCAGAGAAACTCTCTGTCCCGGTTTATGGGTGGAGTTGGGCACTGCTGATATCTAACCAGCTTCTGCTTGACTAGGGAAAGCCATCCTCAATATGGCCCAATGCTCCCTGGGTAGGGAGAGTCCTAAGCATTCTTCACTGGCTCAAATAGGATGAATTTGGTTCCCCAGCCATCCCTGTTGGGTCTAGAGCAAAGGGAATGGCAGAGGTGGAGCCATGGCTGGGTCTATCTCATCTTCAGATCTAGCTTAGCCAAGCAAATGACTTCATGATGGTAACAAAGGGGAAAGGGCAGGGAGTGGAGGGCAGGGGGATGTAATAGGTTTTACCATGAGACATCAAGTTATAGTCCAAGAGAGACACGGATGCCCAGAAGGTAAAACCAAGACAGAAGCTAGAAAGAACGTATAGGTTTAAGACACAGGATTCAGCTTCTTCAGTGGAGTAGTTCCTATGAATTTGGTGAAGTACCCTCCTTGCTTCTCTGGGTGGTTTTAATTGGCCCAGCCATACCTAAGTAGTTTTTGTCATAGTGGGGAACTACATGGCCTCTCTCTGTCCCATCCTGTTGCATCCATCCTTTATTCACAGACCCTAAGCTATAAGAGAAGGGGGAAAGAAATTAGACCAGTCTATGGACAGTTTATTTTTTCATCAAAGCAATATATTTCTAGCAGGAGAGAATATATTGGTCAAAGGGAGTTGATAGACTCAGTTCATTCCATTTCTTCTTCTCTTCTGCCAGCCTCTTGCTCTAGGTGGTGATCTGATTGGTTCCTCTTTCACTGACTGTATCTCTGCCACTAAACACAAATGGAGAAATTTACTTCCATTGGAAAGCACACGTCTTCTCTAGCGACTTTCCAAATGTTTGAAAGGGATCAAAAACCACTAGTCATTTTCTTAAATTTGATCTTCCCTTTGTTTTTAAGAGGTGAACCAATCCAAAAGCATAGCTGTCTTTGGGTAGCAGGTATTCAGTTTATCCTAGACAGGGAAATGGGAGAATCTGACTGGATTCAAAGCTCAGAACTCCTGGAATTTATCAGTTTCTAACCAAACAGCCCCTGCTCTGATTGCTAAATGTCATGCACATTTCTAAAGCAAAATGGGAGAAGAGAAGAGGCAGCTTTCTTATCTTATTGGCAGAAACTCCTCCAGCCCTAGATCTCTGGTCACCCACTTTGTGAAGGAAACCTGCTAACTGCTTTTTCTTCTTGCAGTATTTTAACCAATATTTCTGACGTCCATCAAAGTATGGGCTACTGTCCTCAGTTTGATGCAATCGATGACCAGCTTACAGGGCGAGAACATCTTTACCTTTATGCCCGGCTTCGAGGTGTACCAGCAGAGAAAATCAAGAGGGTAAATAAACATGGTTTGTTATGGCTACTCGCAAACCTGTTTTATGAGAATGCGTTTATTTAGAGATGGGAAAGCTGGAGCACGCTATCCATTTATTCATTCAACAAATGCTCAACTGAGTGTCTGCTACATGTCAAGTACTGTTCTGGAAAACAAGGGTATAGCAGTGAACAAAACAGATAAAAAAAAGTCCTGCCCTAATATCTAACAAAACGATATAAACATTTACCCTTTGATCCAGTACAAAATGCATATGCACAAGGTTATTCACTGCATTTTACTCATAAAATATGGGAAACTAGCTAAATGTTCAGACATAGGAAATTGGCTGAATAATTTGTGATAAATACATACAATAAGGTCTTATGCAGCTGTAAAAAAAAAAAAAAACAAAGAAAATCTCTGTGAACTGATATGGAGTTCTTTCTAGGAGATATAGTTAAGTTAAAAAAGCAAAGTGCAAAAGAGAACATGTAGAATGCTAATTTTTAGTGTAAGAAAGTAGGAAAAATAAGAAAGCATAAATATGTCTGCTTATCTTTACAAATAAAAATATAGGAAGGATAAACTGGAAAACAATAAATGTAGTGGTCAGCAAGAGGGAAATGGGAGAAAATAACACTTCTCTCTGGGTATTTTTTTTTGTATAGTTTAAACTTTTAGAAGCATGTTAATGTTCTACATATTCAAAAAAATAAAACTAAATCAGTAAGAATGAAAAAGAGGTAAAAATGAAAACAGAAAGTAAATCCTAACACTGAAAGCAAACTAAAACAAATTAATACAATTTTATTTCAAATGAATGTAATAATCATACAGGAGGAGAGGAAAAGAACTAATACAAATAACTGATGATACAATACTTGACAGTATATCCTCAGTCTTGGACAGTTGGAGCAGAAAGAAAGAGCTACAAGCAAATTAGGAGCTCTTTTTAGTTGATTTGTTTCTTATAGTGGCATGGGAAAAGCAATTCTGAAACAATTTTACATGTTTTATAGGACTAAGTAAATGAATAAATGTGTTTATGTTGTTTGGAGCCAGAGTTCTCAATGTGGAAGAAGAGACATACAAATATGAAAAGGGGAAAAGTAAGAAAGAATCCTGTAAGAATGGATTGGAATTGGAGCTATTACTGTGAACTCATGAAAATAGTTGTGTGCTTATGTTTGTGCATGCATGCCATATGTACTCATGTATATTGTACATATGTGTACATAGGTATGTGCGTGTGTGTGTATGTTTGTGTGTGCATATATCTGTCCTCTGAAAAGGCCAAGAAGCAAAAATACCCCAGTAAAAGTGAGTATACCTAAGTGTCCAGATTTTGATCTCTAATACCATTCCCCACTAAAAGGAATTATGACTCTTCAGACAACTGACAAATTCCAGGGCTGAGACACCATAGGTAAAATGAGCCTGGAACATCTTATTATGTCAGGAAGTAAAGAGTGCTTTAAAAAAAAATGATAGAGGTATGTCATAAGTGCACAGGAGCCATCTTGAAGGGGCTCCCAATGGCCAAATGTGGGACTATTTAAGCATCAACATAATTAAATACCATGACAATTATAAAACATTGGAGGAAAAGTAGGGATTTATAACTCCATATTGTTAAGTAGATAAGTAAATAATCAGGAGAGAAGGGGTGGTCCTTGCCTACAGTCAAATGCTGAGAGCCAGCTAGTTAGTGTACAGGAAGTTGCAGAGCTCAAAAATCATTTTGCAAGGATCAGAGTAAAGACTGGGTTGTGACAAGATTTGTGGTTGCTGAGTCTAGGGGAAATTTTTTATGAAAAGCAAGATATTTTTATGGCTTAAAAGTATCTCCCACAGATTGCTTATTGGTTGTGAGGGGGAAGCCTGATAATCTTACAGTGGAGAAATTAGACAACACTTTAACTGGGTGCTCAAAACCACCGTCACCACTGAGGGTCAGATGGACATCCCATACCCCTAGATGTGATACCCTGAGAAGGACACAACTTCACCTACAGAATATTCTGATTGGGATGCATAACCTGAACCTTATCATGAGGAAACATTTGACAAGATCTAGAGAAACATTCTATTAATATATATATATATATATGTATATATGGGTTGTATTCTTAAAAATTATCAAAGTCATAAAAGACATGGAATGGCAGAGAAATCCTATGGAGATGTTCCTGATCACAGGGGCTAAGTAGACACAGTGACTGAGTAATGTACCCTACACTGCAGCCTGTACTGGAGAGAAAATAGTTCTGGAAAGGACATTACTGAGTGAATTGGCAAAATCAGACTGTGAAGGGTAATAATCTAGATAAAAGTATCATGACAATATTAAATTTACTGACAATCATAACTGTACTGTGGTTATGTAAGAGGATGTCCCTATACTTAGGAAATAGACACTGAAGTATTTAGGAATGAAGGGCCAAGTATAACTGACCCTCAGATGAGTCTGAAAACATTGTGTGTGTGTGTGTGTTTGTATTTTTGTGTGTGTAAGAGAAGGAGAGAGAAAAATAGAGACTAAGAGTCTATGAGTGTTCTTTGCACTATTCTTATTCTTACACGATTCTGTCAGTTGGGGACTATTCCAAATAAAAAGTAAAAAATGGAGCTTATATTCTAGTGGGAGGGACAGACACTAAAAAGATAAACAAGTAAAATATACAATACATTTGAGAGTAAAAAGTTCTTAGGGGAAAAATAAAACAGGGAAGAATTGTGGGGTATGCACTTTTAGGTAGGGTGGCCCAGGGACAGCTTCACAGAGGAAGTGACTTCTGAGTGAAGACCTGAGTGAACCATGTGGATATCTAGGGGAGGAACATTCCAGGTAGAGGTGCAGAAGGCAGAGGCATGGTGGGCCTGTCTCCAAGAGACCTCCCTAGCTTTCCTTCTGTGCACATGCACGTGCACACACGCACACACGGTATTCTCTATCATAGTTTACTGCTGAGTTCCCTCAAAGCGCTGTTACAATCTGTCATTATTCTGTGTATTTTGGTTGTCTGTCAACACCCCCTGCCATCTGTGAGTACAGCAGCAATGGCCATGTTCATCATTATTCTTTAGCACCCTTCTATGCCTGGTTCATAGAAGGTGCTCAATAAGTATATATTAGATGCACACACAAGACTGCAAGTGTGGCCGTGATGAGGGGTGGTATCAACAGGTCTGGGACCCACCATCTTCTTAAACAGACCCTAGGACTCTTCCTCTTCTACTCCTAGCCATAGTCCAGGACACTGGGTGAGAAGCATTGTCCAACTCTTGTAAAGCTGAAGGCCATTTCTCAGGGGGCTACACCCAACAAGTGTGGAGCAGACCAAACCACACGGAGATCTAAGGCCCACAGTGGAAAGGAGACATCTGGCCCTTGAAGGCCACGAGCCACCCCCTGAGCCAGCAGGTGGTCCTTTTTCAGCCTAGCTGGGTCTGTCATCCTGAAGGTGTGCGATCTGGGAACCCAAGACTTTGAGTTGGTGGAGGTTTGGGGTGTTTGCTTGTTTGTTTATCCCAAATGGGATTTCTTTCTCTTCCCTAGGTGACAAACTGGAGTATTCAGAGCTTGGGCCTGTCTCTCTACGCAGACTGCCTAGCCGGCACCTACAGTGCAGGCAATAAGCGGAAACTCTCCACAGCCATTGCACTGATAGGCTGCCCACTGCTGGTGCTACTGGTGAGCACCACCGGGACCACCAAAGGGCTTGCAAGAGCTGAGTGCTGCATCTCTGTTGTTGGGTCAGCAGATTTAGAAAACGCAGCGGGCTGTTTTTGTCTGGGTTGTTGCCTATTTTGCGCGTTTTGAGCATATCAGCCCAGTGTTTGGTTCACAGCTCTTGGGGGGAGATAGAGTCACAACACATTCTTACTGTGAGTTCCTGGGAAGCCTCTTGGGGGCTGCAGGCTCTAGCAGGGAAGTTCAACCCCTCTGTAGAATGTCAGGGACTGGTCAAAAATTTTTACTTCCTGACGAGGCCTGTTTGGGGTCCTAACTGGACAGGCACACTGGCCTGGAGCAACAGCTCATGTGGTTCTCACCAAAGCTGGACCAGGCCTGAGGGCCCCATACCCATGTAGTCTGGGGTTTATGAAGGCATGGATCACAGGCCTTGGAAGGACCCTGAAAATCACCTGAGCTATCTTCCTGCCTCCTTGCAAACATATACAGAGAGTTTTTTCCTTTTTTTAAGATAACTCTATAATTGCCTTAATCAACCTTAACCCATTCACGGGCTGAAACGGGTCTAGAGGTGTGCATGATGTTTCTTCACGGTCCTGATTCACCTCCCGCCTTCCATGCCCTGTGCTGGCTTCCCCGGGTCTTGCCCCACAGGGGAGTGAATTTGTGTTTTGTCTGCCAGAGAGCAGAGCTGCTCAGAGGGAGTCAGCCAAGGAGGGTGCCGGAACCAGCCCCCTGTCCTCTCTGCCTCCCCACAGGATGAGCCCACCACAGGCATGGACCCCCAGGCACGCCGCATGCTGTGGAACACCATCATGGGCATCATCAGAGAAGGGAGAGCCGTGGTCCTCACTTCCCACAGGCAAGAGATTCCCAGGGACTGGGGTGGAGCAGGCGGGCAATGGAGTCCAGTCCTCCCAGCCCTCACCTGCTCTCCCCCGCCCCCAGCATGGAAGAGTGCGAGGCCCTGTGTACCCGGCTTGCCATCATGGCGAAGGGCACCTTTCAGTGTCTGGGCACCATTCAGCACCTCAAGTACAAGTAAGGATGTGGTGGGGATTGCCTTTATTACCTTCTGGGGAGAAAGGGGCAGTCAACCAGGCCCTGTGCTCTCTATTAACATGTGGGGGAGTCCTGCTGCCCCCTCATCCCATGGGCAGAGGTGTCTGGGCCTCATTCCGCAGCAGTAGATGGAGAAAGCTGTTGTGCTGAATGTAACTCCTCTCTGTTGAGCTAACTGCCTATGGCTGAAGGCTCACCAAGTCTCCAGATGGGGATTATGATCGGGGCAAATGCAGAGCCCGGTTGGGATGAGGGAGGGTCACTACCACTGCCTAATTATCCCACCACTTAGCCCAACAGATCCAGAATCCATGACCCATTTAATAAGAGTCCACAACCACGGTAGGAATGATTCAGAGACCAAACGGCCCGAGCAATCAGTGTTCCTTTCTGCCATGTCATATGCTTTTGAATTTGAGAAATGACCATATATTATATGACAAACCAGCAATGCCAGTAATCTTCAGCAGGATTATCCCATCCCTGTAAGTTGTAGACTGCTGTAAATAATGTGTTATTAATAACAGTTTGTGTGCCAAAGCCGACAATCACTAAAAATAAGATTTTATTAAGAATGTCATGCTCCTTTGCCTTCTGATACGCTTTATAAACTATGAAGGGTGGACTTATAGTTATCACTCATTTATCAGAGATAAATGAGAGCCCAGGACAGAAAAGTCACCATGCCCGTTGGTGAAAGGAAGAGAACCTAACTCACCTCATCTACACCGAGACGCTTCATCTCCATGTATCCAGGAGAGTGTCTTGCACAATACACATCATGCTTCATACACATCATACAGATAAGTGGTTGAGAGGAAGGTCTAGTAGATTAGCTGCATTTGGGCACTTGACCCATGATATCTTGAGCAACTACAGCTTGCACACTACACAGATATCTAGGGGGACTTCAGCATGTGAGGTCACCAGACCCATGTCAGCAACTTACAGTGGTCACCTGCTGGAGACATGGTTGCTCCTTACTCCTTTCCCTCTCAGTCCTCAATATCCCCATGGGAGAGCACGTGAGAGGGAATGTTCCCATGTGGAGGATGGTCAATTTTCCGGGGCTGAAAGGTAAAGGCATTTTATTGTAAAGGGGAACGATCCTGGATCAGGGAGAGAGCACTGAAGTAAGTATACCCTGGTGTAAGTGTGAAGGGAAGCCAGCTAGCCATGCATTCACTCTGGTGGACCATTCTTTATCCACAGGTGGGTGACCTGGTGAGGGGAGGAGGGAAGCACCGATGGCCCTGGCCCTGGCACCTCCATTTGTTCTGGAAGCTTCCTCAGGGAAGAGCTGCCTTCCCAAACTTTGCTCCCACCAGACCAGTCTCTTAAAGGGCCAGGCAGTCTTTCCACCACCGAGTAAGCACTGGGCAGCCTGTGATCTCAGAACAGGGCTCAGACCACACTTGACTTCAGCAAGTATGTTAAAGGGCAAGGAGCAGGGAACACCCATGTCTCCAAGAGGTGGACACAGGAAGCTGTGACACATGTCTGGAGACCCACTTCACCACACAAGGCATTTAGACCTCTAAAAACTAGTATCAAACCACTTCTCCAGGAACCATCATGGCCCTTTTAATCCTAGTTTTAAACATGTACACTAGGTCTATAGTACATGCCTTTAATCCCCAATATTTTTCATGAGTCTAGTCCTCATTTCAGGATTACCTTAGACCCAACTGCTAACAGGCCTGTATCACACTGCCATGTGCTTCCCTCAGGTTTGGAGATGGCTACATCGTCACAATGAAAATCAAATCCCCGAAGGACGACTTGCTTCCCGACCTGGGTCCCGTGGAGCAGTTCTTCCAGGGGAACTTCCCAGGCAGCGTGCAGAGGGAGAGGCACTACAACATGCTGCAGTTCCAGGTCTCCTCCTCCTCCCTGGCCAGGATCTTCCGGCTGCTCGTCTCCCACAAGGACAGCCTGCTCATCGAGGAGTATTCAGTCACGCAGACCACGCTGGACCAGGCAAGGCCGAGAGGGCGCCACATGCAGAGCGGGGCCGGGCAGAGGCTGGGCTGGAATCCACACGAGAGCGAGGCAGGACATGCCCAAGTGCCAACACTCTAGTCTCTCTGTCCATTAGGGCAAAACTTGGAATATCAGAAATTGTTTTCTAACAATATTTCAGCCATCAGCAGACTTCACAGACCTTTTTACAGCATCCTTCCCAACAACTCTAGGACATTATTTCTCCTTCCTGGTTTGTGGTGGTGGCCATTTTTTTTCTTTTCAAATCAACTTTACTAATGCTTAATTTAAATACAATAGAAAGCACCCACTTAAAGTGTACAGTTCAGTGAGTTTTGATAAATATGTGCCATGTGTCAGGTTTTTTAAAGTGATCATTTTTTATTGTGGTAAAAAATATAAATATATATATATATATATCATAATTAACCTTTTTTTTTCTTTTTTTTTTTGTGGTACACGGGCCTCTCACTGTTGGGGCCTCTCCCGTTGCGGAGCACAGGCTCCAGACGCACAGGCTCAGCGGCCATGGCTCACCGGCCCAGCCGCTCCGCGGCATGTGGGATCTTCCCGGACCAGGGCACAAACCCGTGTCACCTGCATCGGCAGGCGGACTCTCAACCACTGTGCCACCAGGGAAGCCCATAATTAACCATTTTTAAGTGGCATTACACTTCAGTGGCATTAAGTATTGATAGATTCACATTGTTGTGCAACCATCACCACCATCCATCTCCAGAAATTTTTCATCTTCCCAGACTGAAACTCTGTATTCATCAAGCAATAACTCCCCAGTAACCACTCCCCCAGCCACTGGTAACCACCATTCTACTTCCTGTTGACTACTCCATGTACCTCATATAAGTGGAATCATACGATATTTGTTCTTTTGTGCCTAGCTTATTTCGGTTGACATAATGTCCTCAAGGTAAATCCACATGGTAGCATGTGTTAGAATATCCTTTCTTTTTAAAGTTGAATACTATTCAGTTGCGTGTATATGCCATGTTTTGTTTATCCATTCATCCATATGGACATTTGTTTCTGGGTTTTATTGGGGTTTTTTTGTTAAATAAACACCCTTAAAGACTATTCAGTAAAGCAGTGGAAATAGGCAAGTCTCTGTTTACCCTTTGAGAAGCTTCTTATCAGCATAAGCAGGTGGAGGCAGGGACAGGCACACTGAAGAGAGAAGAGAAAAGTGGGGAGATCAGCTCCTATTCTCCTGGCTTGGGATATTTTAGTTATTCCTTTAGAGTTTCAGGAGGACACCGGTAGCTGAGAATCTGCCTTGCCTTGTTGACCTTTTAATCCTCCTGTGGGCACTCCTTTGGCTTAGCTCACAATTCCAAGAAAAAGCCCTGTGCCCTGGGCAGGGCACAAGCTGCTCCAGCAGAGCTGTAGTTAACTGGGGAAACCAGAAAGCAAAGTGGGTGGGTGGGTGGAGGGCACCATTTTCTGGAAACATCTACCTACTCTTGCTCTTCCCCTGCCTCCAGGTGTTTGTGAACTTTGCTAAGCAGCAGACTGAAACTCATGACCTCCCTTTGCACCCTCGAGCTGCTGGAGCCCGTCGACAGGCCAAGGTACCCCTGCTACCCCTTCCCCATCCCCTGCTTGAGGCAGATTCTTGGCTCAGGGACCCAACTGGTCCACTGGGCCTGCGGGGCCTCAAGGCCCAGATATGCCTCCTGCAGAGAGCCCCGCCCATACCAGACCCCCACCGCCACCCTGCCTCTCCTCACCTGTCCTGTGCTGCAGGACTTTTCAATCGGTAGTTGTGTAGATTCCTTTTATAATCAGGAAACCTTTGGGTGGTATGGGAGAGCATTTTTGAAAAGAACTTTCCCGCATAGTTTTGCTTACAGCAAAAAAGCACTTGGATTTTGGAAATAAGCAGGGAAGATAGGAGAGAATATTAAAACATTTCAGTTGTTGGGATACTTGACATACATGTCTGATCATATGTTTGAGTTTCAAAGGAAGGAAATTAACTGGCACTCATTTCAGTGGTGGACTCGTTTGGTTAGAGCAAGACTTGTTGTCTGTTTTGTGAAGAGGGCTCTTTGTTCTTTATCAAAATTATCAAGACGATGAAGGAAGAAACAACAGAAGGTATGCATCCTGGCCTGTGATAACTCTCGGGGTAGGTGCCTCCAGGTTCCTGCCCTGACACAGCGCCCCATGTAAGGAGCACATTAATCCTAGTTCCCCAGAAAGAGAACAAGAGAGATCTGGAGAAAGTTCTGGAGGAGGTGCCAGGATCCAGGTGCCTTGGCCTAAGCTTGGGATATTAAAGGGTCCAATTAACTCAGCCATCCTCTCCTGACTTACCTGGAGAGTAAATCAAATAAAAGCAAAGCATTTTCCCAATAAACAAAGAATGCAAAGCCTTATTTCCCATGAAGTTCTCATTCCTCCCACCAGTTTCTTGATTGCAAGAAAAACCAAGTATAGGTAATGACTGAAACACTCCTTTCCAAAGCACAGCTTGGGATGAATTTTTCCCCTTTCTCTTGACCAGTGGAGACCTAATGGCTACTTAGCAAAGCTGACTTTCCCCAGAAATGCCTAAGTAAAGGCACCAGGGAAAGTGAGTTTTGCTGAGGTTTTCCACCCACTCTTTCTAATTTATAGATCTCGTAGTTGCTGTTTACACCAGTAGAAAATTATTCTTTGAAAGCCGCTTGCAGTTACAAATCCTTTTTATAACTCAGAATACATAATTAGGTAGCAAAAGTATTTCCTAGAGCTACAAATGGTCTCCGCACCCCAACCTGGCATATGCCCTCTTAAAGGGCTAATACTAGGTCATCTCTGGGCCCAACAAGGGGCACTCACAGGCTATGATCTGCAGCACTTAATTCCAAACTTTCCCCCCTTATTGGATGTGACCATTTTTCTGTTTTGTCTGTCACATTTTAGCATACAAATATTAGAAACCTACTACAACACATTTATTAAATTGGTATCTTTCTATAATAAATTTGTGATTCAAAACCTAATTGTGACTCTCTGACACACCACCCTTATAAAGGTTTGCAGAAATCCTCCTGCATAGCATTGCACATAAATAAATGTCATGAAACAAACAGTAATAATGTTTTTGTTTACATTATCCCACTTTAAAACAATTTTCCTCCGTAGGAAGTGGACAAAGGGAATTCTGCACCTCAAGGATGACCTAAATGGTGACTTCTGGGCTTTTGAGACAGTAAGAACATGATAAATTTCTTGGGCTAAAAAACAAACCAAAAGGCACCATAGGAAATCGTACAGAGGGCGTAGCTGACGTGCATGTCAGCATGTAACGCGTGGGGCGGGGGTGGGGTAGGGGTGTGGGCGTGAGTCTTTAAAACGTCTGGATTGTAGAATCAGAAGGACCTGCAGGATCATCGGCTCCAACCTTTACAGACAAGGAAACAAGCATAAACTGTAAGCTTGGGTGATCTGATAGACTTCAGTGCCCTCAGCTGAGCTTCCTTCAGAGATTGACTGACAGCTATTTGACTTAAAATCTAAAAGCCATCGCACCACCTCTCCAGAAAACTGAGATGGGAAGAGTCCATCTGATGTCCTTCTACACTGCTTGTGTTTCCACTGCAGCTGGAAAGGAACTCTGGGCAGCTGGAAGTGCAGGAGCCTTTGCCATATGGTCGTTCAATCAGGCCAGCCAGCATAAGTAATCCCTTGGCAGCAGAAACAAACACATACGAGGCACACAGCGAATTCCAAATGGGGGCTCTTTTAGAAGGAAACCAGAACTGACTTGCTCACCTGGAATACCTGATGGCGAAACTGACCCAGCCAAATGAGTGCAAAACCCTTTTCATCGGAACCACAGGAGTGGAAAACTCGGTCCATCTTCCTAGTGGCTGTGGCCTCCACACTGCTCTCATTTCAAGTGGATCTGCTTTTTTCTGTGTGTGTTTTATTTTTAAGGAGAAAATAAAATGCAAACATACTTATCACAAGCTATCCAAATTCACTCATCTCCCTGTGTGCACCATCTGGTATAGATTTAGACATTCTTTGTGCCTATATGGCTTCCCATCATTGCATGAGCTTCTGTGAGAATTATTACCACAGGAGTGCCATTCACAGCAAGGTTCTGCAATGCTTTGGTGGAAATGAATGGACTAGTCTTGATGTTCCATGTCAAGTCAGCTTCATATGGTTTGAAGACAATGCCCAACTGGCAATGCATGTAAACATTCTCCACTGTCAGCTGGGTATTATTTGCATCTAGGTTTTCCATCTGTTTGCCCAGCTTATTTGAATGCCTATCTCATAGGTATAATTAAGACAGGATACAAAGAGGCAAGAACAGGTGAGAGTGGCTCTTTGGTTGGCGATGAGATCCAACATGTCTTTGTAACTGTTTGAAGATGCTGAGGCCATTTCCACAGTGCTGACGTGTGCATTTCTGCAGTGATGTTAGCAGGCAGTGCTTTACAGGACATCTACTTGTTCACATAAAAACACACCAAGAATCAGAAAAAAATACTTTCAAACCAAATTATTTCAAAAGACTTATGGACAAGAACGGCAAATGGGCTTCCTTGCCAAGCAACCTCCCCTCTGTGACCCACAGATGGGCTTCCTAGTTCACACAATTTCTAGAGCAGTGCTGCTCAATGCACATTACACTGTGGGTATACTCCAGAGTCTGGGATAGAGGCAGGTGTCAATGAAAATAATCAATAAACAAACAATAATAAGAATAGGAAAGAGTTTTATTTGAGCCAAACTGAGGACTATAGCCTGGAAGCCAGCTTCCCAGATTACTCTGAGAAACTGCCCTGGAGAAGCAGTGTTTCTCAGCACAGTGTTATATCTTGTCAAAACAAAGAACAGTAAACAAGTCAGGGATACATTTCTTCAAAAAAAAAAAAAAAAAAAAAGGACAGACCAGCACATACACGTACAGCATATGCAGTATCACCTTGGAACCTGGGAAGAGATTCTTATCATCAAAAGAGTACCAACATTGGTGTCCCAGGAAGAGGGGCATTTCATTTTCAACATGGACATTCTTTACTTCTGGTCAATGTGCCCTTTTCTTTAATAATTAAAGCAGATACACAATGTATGATAGGCCACAAACAGGCTGTTTCAGTTAGCATAAAATTTAAGTTAACTCAGGTATAAGCCAGAATGACTTCCCCATACTTTGATATGTGAAAACTTCTTTCATCAGAGGTAAGAAAGGAGGGAGGGAAGAGGAAAAGAAAAATGCTGAGACCCAATAACTGTTATTGAGAAAGGGACATGGGAGAAATTGAACCTGAAGTGGTGACATTTCTCCCTGGGCGAGGAGAGTCCTGTGCTTCTCCAGAGGTAGAGAGAGGGCATAAGGCAATGCAACTTTACATCCTGCACAGCTGCTGGCTTGCAGCTTTGCAAATAGTAGATTCTTGGCAAATAACTGCTGATAGAGTTTACAAAACCACTTTGGTAGCCTCAGAGCTTAATCTGGTTTTGACTTTTTTTTTTAATCTACCAGTGACCAAAACCAAAAAAATCACTTAAACCAGGGTTAGACTAGAGTTTGGGAGAGCCCAGGAGTGTACTATTGATCACCCTGATCACCCAGGTGCTTACATCACCCTGTTGCGTCCAGCTGGTTCTGTAAATTTATATTAGCAACTACAATATCACAAGGAAGAAGACTAAGAAGGGAGGGGGTGGTGGGGGGTAAGGGTTTGAGGGAAGCATCATGGACTCTGGGAAGAGTCAGGTATAGGTAAAATCTTGCCCTGCCTTAGAGAGGAAAGCTCAGTTTAACTGTCTCTACTACACCCGAGCTCTCCAATGGCAAGGTCTGTCTTTTTCATCATTTTCCCCAGCTCCCGACTCACAGAAAACACTCAAAAAATACTTGCTGAACTGAACACTTTAAAAACTCAGAAAAAAGAACAAAACAGAAAAGAAGTAGGTCCAAAAAATGATGCTTCCAGACAGCCGAAGACAGAAGCGAAGGGCAGACAAAACAACAGGGATGCTATGCTTTAAAAAAATTTTAGTCACGGGGAATTCCCTGGCGGTGCAGTGGTTAGGACTCCGTGCTTCCACTGCCGGGGACCCAGTTCTGGGAACTGAGATCCCATAAACTGCAAGGCATGGCCAAAAAAAAAAAAAAAAAAAAAAATTTAAAAATAAAAATTAAAAATACTAGTCACGAAACATAAGCAGGAAAACTCGAGAAGGAGGAGGCATGCACACACTTTGTTTCGGTTTGAGTAATATTCAAGTTGGAAACTTGGCCCACATCTCCTGAGAACATGTTAATCTATTGAAAAATCTCCCAATCTGGTTTAATAAGAGAGATTTACAAAGAAGAGGAGGAGAAAATGGAGTCAGTTCAGAAAACAAGACCACTCAGCAGATATTCCAGGAATATGACTTGCTACCAGATTTTCTAAGCTTCCATACTTCCTTGTGGAACTCGAGATTTTATTTTATTTTATTTTATTTTTTATTTATTTATTTTGCTTTATAACAAATTTAATCAGTTATACATATACATATGTTCCCATATCCCCTCCCTTTTGCGTCTCCCTCCCACCCTCCCTATCCCACCCCTCCAGGCGGTCACAAAGCACCGAGCTGATCTCCCTGTGCTATGCGGCTGCTTCCCACTAGCTATCTACCTTACGTTAGGTAGTGTATATATGTCCATGCCACTCTTTCATTTTGTCACAGCTTACCCCTCCCCCTCCTCATATCCTCAAGTCCATTCTCTAGTAGGTCTGTGTCTTTATTCCTGTCTTACCCCTATGTTCTTCATGACATTATTTTTTTCTTAAATTCCATATATATGTGTCAGCATACAGTATTTGTCTTTCTCTTTCTGACTTACTTCACTCTGTATGACAGACTCTAGGTCCATCCACCTCATTACAAATAGCTCAATTTCATTTCTTTTTATGGCTGAGTAATATTCCATTGTATATATGTGCCACATCTTCTTTACCCATTCATCCGATGATGGACACTTAGGTTGTTTCCATCTCCGGGCTATTGTAAATAGGGCTGCTATGAACATTTTGGTACATGTCTCTTTTTGAATTATGGTTTTCTCACGGTATATGCCCAGTAGTGGGATTGCTGGGTCATATGGTAGTTCTATTTGTAGTTTTTTAAGGAACCTCCATACCGTTCTCCATAGTGGCTGTACCAATTCACATTCCCACCAGCAGTGCAAGAGTGTTCCCTTTTTTCCACACCCTCTCCAGCATTTATTGTTTCTAGATTTTTTGATGATGGCCATTCTGACTGGTGTGAGATGATATCTCATTGTAGTTTTGATTTGCATTTCTCTAATGAGTAAAGACGTTGAGCATCCTTTCATGTGTTTGTTGGCAGTCTGTATATCTTCTGTGGAGAAATGTCTGTTTAGGTCTTCTGCCCATTTTTGGATTGGGCTGTTTGTTTTTTTGTTATTGAGCTGCATGAGCTGCTTATAAATTTTGGAGATTAATCCTTTGTCAGTTGCTTCATTTGCAAATATTTTCTCCCATTCTGAGGGTTGCCTTTTGGTCTTGTTTATGGTTTCCTTTGCTGTGCAAAAGCTTTGAAGTTTCATTAGGTCCCATGTGTTTATTTTTGTCTTTATTTCCATTTTTCTAGGAGGTGGGTCCAAAAGGATCTTGCTGTGATTTATGTCATAGAGTGTTCTGCCTATGTTTTCCTCTAAGAGTTTGATAGTGTCTGGCCTTACATTTAGGTCTTTAATCCATTTTGAGCTTATTTTTGTGTATGGTGTTAGGGAGTGATCTAATCTCATACTTTTACATGTCCCTATCCAGTTTTCCCAGCACCACTTATTGAAGAGACTGTCCTTTCTCCACTGTACATTCCTGCCTCCTTTATCAAAGATAAGGTGACCATATGTGCGTGGGTTTATCTCTGGGCTTTCTATCCTGTTCCATTGATCTATCTTTCTGTTTTTGTGCCAGTACCATACTGTCTTGATTACTGTAGCTTTGTAGTATAGTCTGAAGTCAGGGAGCCTGATTTCTCCAGCTCCATTTTTCGTTCTCAAGATTGCTTTGGCTATTCGGGGTCTTTTGTGTTTCCATACAAATTGTGAAATTTTTTGCTCTAGTTCTGTGAAAAATGCCAGTGGTAGTTTGATAGGGATTGCATTGAATCTGTAGATTGCTTTGGGTAGTAGAGTCATTTTCACAATGTTGATTCTTCCAATCCAAGAACATGGTACATCTCTCCATCTATTTGTATCATCTTTAATTTCTTTCATCAGTGTCTTATAATTTTCTGCATACAGGTCTTTTGTCTCCTTAGGTAGGTTTATTCCTAGATATTTTATTCTTTTTGTTGCAATGGTAAATGGGAGTGTTTCCTTGATTTCACTTTCAGATTTTTCATCATTAGTATATAGGAATGCCAGAGATTGCTGTGCATTAATTTTGTATCCTGCTACTTTACCAAATTCATTGATTAGCTCTAGTAGTTTTCTGATAGCATGTTTAGGATTCTCTATGTATAGTATCATGTCATCTGCAAACAGTGACAGCTTTACTTCTTCTTTTCCAATTTGGATTCCTTTTATTTCCTTTTCTTCTCTGATTGCTGTGGCTAAAACTTCCAAAACTATGTTGAATAAGAGTGGTGAGAGTGGGCAACCTTGTCTTGTTCCTGATCTTAGTGGAAATGGTTTCAGTTTTTCACCATTGAGGACGATGCTGGCTGTGGGTTTGTCATATATGGCCTTTATTATGTTGAGGAAAGTTCCCTCTATGCCTACTTTCTGCAGGGTTTTTATCATAAATGGGTGTTGAATTTTGTCGAAAGCTTTCTCTGCATCTATTGAGATGATCATATGGTTTTTCTCCTTCAATTTGTTAATATGGTGTATCACGTTGATTGATTTGCGTATATTGAAGAATCCTTGCATTCCTGGAATAAACCCCACTTGATCATGGTGTATGATCCTTTTAATGTGCTGTTGGATTCTGTTTGCTAGTATTTTGTTGAGGATTTTTGCATCTATGTTCATCAGTGATATTGGCCTGTAGTTTTCTTTCTTTGTGACATCCTTGTCTGGTTTTAGTATCAAGGTGATGGTGGCCTCGTAGAATGAGTTTGGGAGTGTTCCTCCCTCTGCTATCTTTTGGAAGAGTTTGAGAAGGATAGGTGTTAGCTCTTCTCTAAATGCTTGATAGAATTCGCCTGTGAAGCCATCTGGTCCTGGGCTTTTGTTTGTTGGAAGATTTTTAATCACAGTTTCAATTTCAGTGCTTGTGATTGGTCTATTCATATTTTCTATTTCTTCCTGTGTCAGTCTTGGCAGGTTGTGCATTTCTAAGAATTTGTCCATTTCTTCCAGGTTGTCCATTTTATTGGCATAGAGTTGCTTATAGTAATCTCTCATGATCTTTTGTATTTCTTCAGTGTCAGTTGTTACTTCTCCTTTTTCATTTCTAATTCTATTGATTTGAGTCTTCTCCCTTTTTTTCTTGATGAGTCTGGCTAATGGTTTATCAATTTTGTTTATCTTCTCAAAGAACCAGGTTTTAGTTTTATTGATCTTTGCTATCATTTCCTTCATTTCTTTTTCATTTATTTCTGATCTGATCTTTATGATTTCTTTCCTTCTGCTAACTTTGGGATGTTTTTGTTCTTCTCTCTCTAATTGCTTTAGGTGCAAGGTTAGGTTGTTTATTCGAGATGTTTCCTGTTTCTTAAGGTGGGATTGTATTGCTATAAACTTCCCTCTTAGAACTGCTTTTGCTGCATCCCATAGGTTTTGGGTCGTCGTGTCTCCATTGTCATTTGTTTCTAGGTATTTTTTAATTTCCTCTTTGATTTCTTCAGTGATCACTTCGTTATTAAGTAGTGTATTGTTTAGCCTCCATGTGTTTGTATTTTTTACAGCTCTTTTCCTGTAATTGATATCCAGTCTCATAGCTTTGTGGTCGGAAAAGATACTTGATACAATTTCAATTTTCTTAAATTTACCAAGGCTTGATTTGTGACCCAAGATATGATCTATCCTGGAGAATGTTCCATGAGCACTTGAGAAAAATGTGTATTCTGTTGTTTTTGGATGGAATGTCCTATAAATATCAATGAAGTCCATCTTGTTTAATGTATCATTTAAAGCTTGTGTTTCCTTATTTATTTTCATTTTGGATGATCTGTCCATTGGTGAAAGTGGGGTGTTAAAGTCCCCTACTATGATTGTGTTACTGTTGATTTCTCCTTTTATGGCTGTTAGTATTTGCCTTATGTATTGAGGTGCTCCTATGTTTGGTGCATAAATATTTACAATTGTTATATCTTCTTCTTGGATCGATCCCTTGATCATTATGTAGTGTCCTTCTTTGTCTCTTCTAGTAGTCTTTATTTTAAAGTCTATTTTGTCTGATATGAGAATTGCTACTCCAGCTTTCTTTTGGTTTCCATTTGCATGGAATATCTTTTTCCATCCCCTTACTTTCAGTCTGTATGTGTCTCTAGGTCTGAAGTGGGTCTCTTGTAGACAGCATATATATGGGTCTTGTTTTTGTATCCATTCAGCCAATCTGTGTCTTTTGGTGGGAGCATTTAGTCCATTTACATTTAAGGTAATTATCGATATGTATGTTCCTATTCCCATTTTCTTGTTTTGGGTTCGTTAATGTAGGTCTTTTCCTTCTGTTGTGTTTCTTGCCTAGAGAAGTTCCTTTAGCATTTGTTGTAAAGCTGGTTTGGTGGTGCTGAACTCTCTCAGCTTTTGCTTGTCTGTAAACGTTTTAATTTCTTCATCAAATCTGAATGAGATCCTTGGTGGGTAGAGTAATCTTGGTTGCAGGTTTTTCTCCTTCATCACTTTAATTATGTCTGCCACTCCCTTCTGGCTTGTAGAGTTTCTGCTGAGAGATCAGCTGTTAACCTGATGGGGATTCCCTTGTGTGTTATTTGTTGTTTTTCCCTTGCTGCTTTTAATATGATTTCTTTGTGTTTAATTTTTGACAGTTTGATTAATATGTGTCTTGGCGTATTTCTCCTTGGATTTATTCTGTATGGGACTCTCTGTGCCTCCTGGACTTGATTAACTATTTCCTTTCCCATATTAGGGAAGTTTTCAACTATAATCTCTTCAAATATTTTCTCAGTCCCTTTCTTTTTCTCTTCTTCTTCTGGAACCCCTATAATTCGAATGTTGGTGCGTTTAATGTTGTCCCAGAGGTCTCTGAGACTGTCCTCTGTTCTTTTCATTCTTTTTTCTTTATTTTTCTCTGCATCAGTTATTTCCACTATTTTATCTTCCACCTCACTTATCCGTTCTTCTGCCTCAGTTATTCTGCTATTGATCCCATCTAGAGTATTTTTCATTTCATTTATTGTGTTTTTAATCGATGCTTGATTCATCTTTAGTTCTTCTATGTCCTTGTTAACTGTTTCTTGCATTTTGTCTATTCTATTTCCAAGATTTTGGATCTGGGAAATAGAATCTTGGATCATCTTTACCATCATTATTCTGAATTCTTTTTCAGGTAGACTGCCTATTACCTCTTCATTTGTTAGGTCTGGTGGGTTTTTATCTTGCTCCTTCTCCTGCTGTGTGTTTTTCTGTCTTCTCATTTTGCTTATGTTACTGTGTTTGGGGTCTCCTTTTTGCAGGCTGCAGGTTCGTAGTTCCCGTTGTTTTTGGTGTCTGTCCCCAGTGGCTAAGGTTGGTTTAGTGGGTTGTGTAGGCTTCCTGGTGGAGGGGACTAGTGCCTGTGTTCTGGTG
The DNA here is from genome assembly GCF_949752795.1 of Hyperoodon ampullatus. Lineage (NCBI taxonomy): Eukaryota > Metazoa > Chordata > Mammalia > Artiodactyla > Ziphiidae > Hyperoodon > Hyperoodon ampullatus. The sequence goes on along the minus strand of NC_136915.1, from coordinate 84,039,160 downwards.
GATGAGGCTGGATCTTGTCTTTCTGGTGGGCAGGTCCACGTCTGGTGGTGTGTTTTGGGGTGTCTGCGGACTTTTTATGATTTTAGGCCACCTCTCTGCTAATGGGTGGCGTTGTGTTCCTGTCTTGCTAGTTGTTTGGCATAGGGTGTCCAGCACTGTAGCTTGCTGGTCGTTGAGTGAAGCTGGGTGCTGGTGTTGAGATGGAGATCTCTGGAAGATTTTCGCCGTTTGATATTATGTGGAGCTGGGAGGTCTCTTGTGGACCAGTGTCCTGAGGTTGGCTCTCCCACCTCAGAGGCACAGCACTGACTCCTGGCTCCTCAATTTGGGATGATTTGTTGTCTATTCATGTATTCCACAGATGCAGGGTACATCAAGTTGATTATGGAGCTTTAATCCGCTGCTTCTGAGGCTGCTGGGAGAGGTTTCCCTTTCTCTTCTTTGTTCTCACAGCTCCTGGGTCTCAGCTTTGGATTTGGCCCCGCCTCTGCGTGTAGGTCGCCGGAGGGCGTCTGTTCTTCGCTCAGACAGGACAGGGTTAAAGGAGCAGCCTCTTCGGGGACTCTGGCTCACTCAGGCCGGGCGGGAGGGAGGGGCACGGAGTGCGGGGCGAGCCTGCAGCGGCAGAGGTCGGCGTGACGTTGCACCAGCCCGAGGCGCGCCGTGCGTTCTCCCAGGGAAGCCGCCCCTGGATCCCGGGACCCCGGCAGTGGCGGGCTGCACAGGCTCCCGGAAGCGCGGTGTGGACAGTGACCTGCGCTCGCACACAGGCTTCTTGGCGGCGGCAGCAGCAGCCCCAGCGTCCCACGCCCGTCACTGGGCTCCGCGCTTTCAGTCGCGACTCGCGCCCGTCTGTGGAGCCCCTTTAAGCAGCGCTCTTAATCCCCTCTCCTCGCGCACCAGGAAACCAAGAGGGAAGAAAAAGTCTCTTGCCTCTTCGGCAGCTCCAGAGTTTTCCCGGACTCCCTTCCGGCTAGCTGTGGCACATTAGCCCCCTTCAGGCTGAGTTCTCGCCGCCAGCCCCAGTCCTCTCCCTGCGCTCTGACCGAAGCCCGAGCCTCAGCTTCCAGCGCCGCCAACCCGGGCGGGCGAGCAGACAAGCCTCTCGGGCTGGTGAGTGCCGCTCGGCACCGATCCTCTGTGCGGGAATCTCTCCGCTTTGCCCTACCCAGGTATGTGGGGAGTTTCTTGCCTTTTGGGAGGTCTGGGGTCTTCTGCCAGCGTTCAGTAGGTGTTCTGTAGGAGTTGTTCCACGTGTAGCTGTATTTCTGGTGTATCCGTGGGGAGGAAGGTGATCTCCGCGTCTTACTCTTCCGCCATCTTGGAACTCGAGATTTTAAAACAGCTGGGATCAAAAGAGAATCTCTTTTACTGTGAGTGAACAGCTCATAGCTTCATTTGGTCCCACTACTATGGCTCTCCTAAAGAAAGAAGAAGAGGGAAGTGGGGCAGAAAAGAGGTCAGCAAAGCTCTGGGCTTGGAAGAAAGGGTCTCTTGTGGCAGCCTATGTATTTGCACGGGGACCAGTGAGGAGGAAGTTCTGCACCAGAGGCCTGAGGGCTTTATGGAGAATGGAAGAAGGTTTTCCCCTAGAAAAAAATGGCAGCATTACCTTTCTGAAACAGGCAGAAGCACTCAACCCCCTGGACCCAGGCTATCTGGGGCTTGGTTTCCTCAGTGTGGTAACTCAGTGCCTCAGCAGGTCCTCTGGGATGAATGGTTCATGACGCCAGGTGTCCACAGGGCATAATTGCTGCCACATTTTGTCCAAGGTGTTTGTCAAGTTGAAGAAAGAACAGGCACTAGAAGTTTTCAGATTCATAGACCTACAGGCTTGCAGAGCTAGAAAATAACTCCCTGTTCAGAAACTAAGCCCTTATATAATTGTTTGGTTTACACTGTTTTAATGAAAAAGGAAACCAAGTCCCGGAAGGATTAAATTACATGGCTGGCCATCCAGCCTTCTCTTCAGGCCCCACTCTGGTCCTCCTCCAGTTACTTCACTCCCATGTCTGAGGAGATATGCCCACCAGACCCAGAAATCCCTGCCCAGCTGGTGTAAAGTCTGCTTCTAGGGCCTGGTGGGCCTCTTTCCTGGGTCACAGGTGGTCATTGATCACACAGGTTCAAGTCTACACATGACACAGGAGGCCCTTTGGGAAAGCAGGAAAGCAGTGGAAAGCGGGGTGAGTCATGGGGCAGCTAGCTCTGCACCACCACTGTCCAATGTGGGACTCCAGAGTTGAGCCTAGGTCATCATGGAGGTCATTATGTAGCAGTTTCTTAGCTTAATTTATTACTTTAAGAATTGAGACATATATGGATGAGAACTCCCAAAAGATACTCTCCTCAGAGTCTTTCCCAAAGCTCACCATGACACACACTTGGCTTTCTGAGCAGCTGCCTGATATCAAGGCTCAGACATTTACATCTCGTGAGTCAGGCTTTGGCCAAACCAGTCATCCTTTTGGTTTTGTACATTAGTAACTTTCATAAGGGACCACAGCCTCTTGTAGCTGAATCCCATTATCTTGGGTTGTGGTGAGTTTCAGGGGGCACATGTTATCTACAAAGCAGTGCACACATAGCACCTGGTCGACATCATCCCAGGCACACAGCTTTGCTGTGGTGCTATTCTCATTTTCTATCAGAGCTTGGCAATCTCTTTGCTCTTGAATGATACTGACCGCTGAGTCCATCCTCTTATGCCTACTAGGGAAGCAAAGGGGTAAGAGAGAAGGTGAGAGGACACTGAGGGCAGGGGAGGGGCAGAAAGCATCCAATTCTCCACGTTCTAGAACTAAAGCAGTGCACAAGACACAGCCAATGTCTCTATGGTGTTAACATTCTCATACGGGGGTCATCAAACTTTCTGAAGGGGCCAGGTAGTACATATTTTTAACTTTGCAGGTCATACAGTCTCTGGTAGCAACTACTCAGCTTGGCTCTTTTAACAGGGAAGAAGCTGTAGACAATATCTAATGGAAGGGGTGAGGCTGGATTTGGTCCACAGACCATACTGTGCCCACCCCTGTTCTAGTGAGAAAGCAGAGGTTAGAAGACCAGCAAAAGCAGCTCCGGGTGCCTTTTAGGGACCCTGATACCACTTGTTTCCTTTCCTCTGTTTTATAATAGGGACTTCAAGTAACTCCAGTTTAGATGGGACAGCAGATGTTCAAAGATAAGTCCAAGGACAGAGAATGGAGATAATTTTCAAGCTCAGAAACTATCATTTCAGGTCTCCAATCTTGACTGATGCCCCAGCGTACAGCATACTCCTCAGTGATAACAACTGACAGCAGCCCAGTTTACAGGAGGGTATAACTGAGCCTGAGTTTTTTGTTTGTTTTTTGTTTGTTTTGCGGTACGCGGGCCTCTCACTGTTGTGGCCTCTCCAGTTGCGGAGCACAGGCTCTGGACGCGCAGGCTCAGCAGCCATGGCTCACGGGCCCAGCTGCTCTGTGGCATGTGGGATCTTCCCGGACCGGGGCACGAACCCGTGTCCCCTGCATTGGCAGGCGGACCTCAGCCACTGCGCTACCAGGGAAGCCCCTGAGCCTGAGTTTTTACCTGCCTTGTATCTACCTCACTTCATGCAACAAGACGTCTTAAAGCACAACATCAGTTCCTACCTATAAACCAGTGGTGTTTGAGGGCCCAGCTCCAAACATCCATGTTGGTTTCCTCAGCTGACTCAGAAGCTCTTAGAAACATAACAGCATGGTCAGTAGGGTTGATAAATTTTTAAATTTGGGCTTTTGGGCAAAGGTGTCAGGGAAGAACCAGGAAGTCCCCATTTATTTTTAGTCCCCCCTTTGGAGAGGGGCTCCCTTTTTTGGAGTATCCAGTGGTATTCACCACTATAAAGACATGAGCTTTGAGAACTACAGAATGCTAAGCAATTATACAACTTTACACTTTTTGTTATTTTAATTGTTGTCACTCTCTGAAATTCTGAACTGATCAGTTTCCTACTTCTATTACTACTTATGTATCTACTTATTTGAACACTTCCCCTAGAAGTAACTAATTTCCATCTCTGCCACCACTCTCGCTCCCATAAGGATCCCACCTCACAGTACTAGGGCTCTGATATCCACACTTTCCTCTCCCTGCTCAGGCTCTGACTCTCCACACCAGTCCACCTTCCTGCATGGATGCCCTCCTCACCCCTTCTAGGCTCTTACACCCCACTCAGGGCCATCAAGGCTCCCCCTCAGCCCCACGTGGATATCTACCCTGCTCTACCCCAGCTAATGGCCTTACAAGTGATTTGCTTGGGAAAGGAAGGAAACAGAAAAGGAATAGGAAGAGTAACTAAAGACTTTTTGAAAGACTTTTGAAAAGCCAAACCTGAAAATTTTAGGAAGAAAACATTAGACACTGTCTTCATCACATTGGGGTGAGAAAAGTTTTCTTGAACAATAATGTTTGTTGTTAACACTTAACTGAGAACCAACGATGTGCCAAGCACTGTTTGACACACTTGACATGTTTAATCATGTAATCCGTACAACTACCTAATAAGCAAGAACTGTGATTATCTCCATATTACAGGTGAACAAACAGAGGCCCAGAGAGGTTAACTTCACCTAAATTGAACAGTAGTTGTGGGGCTGGGATTTAAACCCACAGAGTCCTGCTCCACTGCCCATATATTTTTTTTTTCATTATTGGAGTATAATTGCTTCACAATACTGTGTTAGTTTCTGTTGTATAACAAAGTGAATCAGCCATATGCATACATATGTCCCCATATCCCCTCCCTCTTGAGCCTCCCTCCCACCCTCCCTATCCCACCCCTCTAGGTCATCAAAAAGCACTGAGCGCCGAGCTGATCTCCCTGTGCTATGCTGCTGCTTCCCACTAGCTGTTTTACATTCAGTAGTGTATATATGTCGACGCTGCTCTCACTTTGCCCCAGCTTCCCCCCTTACCCGTGACGTCCTCAAGTCTATTCTCTGTGTCTATGTCCACTGCCCATATTCTTAATCACTGCTCCATACAGCCTCTCAGAAGACACACAACAGCTGAGGAACCAAGATGGCAGAGTAGAAGGACGTGCTCTCACTCCCTCTTGTGAGAACACCAGAATCACAACTAGCTGCTGGACAGTCATCAACAGGAAGACACTGGAACTCACCAAAAAAGATACCCCACATCCAAAGACAAAGGAGAAGCCACAATGAGATGGTAGGAGGGGCGCAATCACAGTAAAATCAAATCCTGTAACTGCTGGGTGTGTGACTCACAGAGTGGAGAACACTTATACCACAGAAGTCCACCCACTGGAGTGAAGGTTCTCAGCCCCACATCAGGCTTCCCAACCTGTGGGTGCAGCAACGGGAGGAGGAATTCCTAGAGAATGAGACTTTCAAGCCTAGTGGGATTTGATTGCAGGACTTCCACAGGACTGGGGGAAACAGACTCCACTCTTGGAGGGCACACACAAAGTAGTGTGTGCATCGGGACCCAGGGGAAGGAGCAGTGACCCCAGGGGAGAATGAACCAGACCTACCTGCTAGTGTTGCAGGGTCTCCTGCAGAGGCAGGGGGTGGCTGTGGCTCACCGTGGGGACAAGGGCACAGGCAGCAGAAGTTCTGGGAAGTACTCCTTGTTGTGAGCCCTCCCAGAGTCTGCCATTAGCCCCACCAAAGAGCCCAGCTAGGCTCCAGTTTTGGGTTGCCTCAGGCCAAACAACCAACAGGGAGGGAACCCAGCCCCACTCATCAGCAGTCAAGAGGATTAAAGTTTTACTGAGCTCTGCCCACCAGAGCAACAGTCAGCTCTACCCACCTCCAGTCCCTCCCATCAGGAAACTTGCACAAACCTCTTAGATAGCCTTATCCACCAGAGGGCAGACAGCAGAAGCAAGAAGAACTACAATCCTGCAGCCCGTGGAACAAAAAACACATTCACAGAAAGATAGACAAGATGAAAAGGCAGAGGGCTATGTACCAGATGAAGGAACAAGATAAAACCCCAGAAAAACAACTAAATGAAGTGGAGATAGGCAACCTTCCAGAAAAAGCAAGCAGAATAATGATAGTGAAGATGATCCAGGACCTCAGAAAATGAATCGAGGCAAAGATCGAGAAGATGCAAGAAATGTTTAACAAAGCCTAGAAGAATTAAAGAACAAGCAAACAGAGATGAACAATAAAATAACTGAAATGAAAACTACACTAGAAGGAATCAATAGCAGAATAACTGAGGCAGAAGAACAGATAAGTGACCTGGAAGACAGAAGGGTGGAATTCACTGCTGCGGAACAGAATAAAGAAAAAAGAATGAAAAGAAATGAAGACAGCCTAAGAGACCTCTGGAACAATATTAAAAGCAACAACATTCACATTATAGGGATCCCAGAAGGAGAAGAGAGAGAGAAAACACCTGAGAAAATATTTGAAGAGATTATAGTCAAAAACTTCCCTAACATGGGAAAGGAAATGGCCATCCAAGTCCAGGAAGCGTAGCGAGTTCCATACAGGATAAACCCAAGGAGAAACATGCTGAGACACAGTAATCAAACTGGCAAAAATTAAAGACAAAGAAAAATTATTGAAAGCAGCAAGGGAAAAACGAAAACTAACATACAAGGGAACTCCCATAAAGTTAACAGCTGATTTCTCAGAAGAAACTCTGCAAACCAGAAGGGAGTGGCATAGTATACTTAAAGTGATGAAAGGGAAGAACCTACAACCAAGATTACTCTACCTGGCAAGGATCTCATTCAGATTCGATGGAGAAATCAAAAGCTTTACAGACAAGCAAAGGCTAAGAGAATTCAGCACCACCAAACCAGCTCTACAACAAATGCTAAAGGAAATTCTCTAAGTGGGAAACACAAGAGAGAAGAAAAGGACCTACAAAAACAAACCCAAAACAATTAAGAAAATGGTCATAGGAACATACGTATCGATAATTACCTTAAACTTGAATGGATTAAATGCTCCAACCAGAAGACACAGACTGGCTGAATGGATACAAAAACAAGACCCATCTATATGCTGTCTACAAGAGACCCACTTCAGACCTAGGGACACATACAGACTGAAAGTGAGGGGATGGAAAAAGATATTCCATGGAAATCAAAAGAAAGCTGCAGTAGTAATACTCATATCAGATAAAATAGACTTTAAAATAAACAATGTTACAAGAGACAAGGAAGGACACTACATAATATCAAGAGATCAATCCAAGAAGAAGATATAACAATTATAAATATATATGCACCCAACACAGGAGCACCTCAATACATAAGGTAACTGCTAACGGCTATAAAAGAGGAAATCGACAGTGACACAATAATAGTGGGGGACTTTAACAACTCACTTACACCAATGGACAGGTCATCCAAAATGAAAATAAATAAGGAAACAGAAGCTTTAAATGACACAAAAGACCAGATAGATTTAATTGATATTTATAGGACATTCCACCCAAAAACCACAGATTACAATTTCTTCTCAAGTGCACATGGAACATTCTCCAGGATAGATCACATCTTGCATCACAAATCAAGCCTCAGTAAATTTAAGAAAATTTAAATCATATCAAGCATCTTTTCTGACCACAACACTATGATATTAGAAATGAATTACAGGGAAAAAAACGTAAAAAACACAAACACATTGGAGGCTAAACAATACGTTACTAAATAACCAAGAGATCACTGAATAAATCAAAGAGGAAATCAAAAAATACCTAGAGACAAATGACAATGAAGACACGACGATCCAAAACCTATGGGATGCAGCAAAAGCAGTTCTAAGAGGGAAGTTTATAGCTATACAAGCCTACCTCAAGAAACAAGAAAAATCTCAAATAAACAATCTAATCTTACACCTAAAGGAACTAGAGAAAGAAGAACGAACAAAACCCAAAGTTAGCAGAAGGAAAGAAATCATAAATATCAGAGCAGAAATAAATGAAATAGAAACAAAGAAAACAATAACAAAGATCAATAAAACTAAAAGCTGGTTCTTTGAGAAGATAAACAAAATTGATAAACCGTTAGCCAGAGTCATCAAGAAAAAGAGGGAGAGGACTCAAATCAATAAAATTAGGAATGAAAAAGGAGAAGTTACAACAGACACCGCAGAAATACAAAGCATCTTATGAGACTACTGCAAGCAACTCTATGCCAATAAAATGGACAACCTGGAAGAAATGGACAAATTCTTAGAAAGGTATAACTTTCTAAGACTGAACCAGGAAGAAATAGAAAATGTGAACAGACCAATCACAAGTAATGAAATTGAAACTGTGATGAAAAATCTTCCAACAAACAAAAGTTCAGGACCAGATGGCTTCACAGGTGAATTCTATCAAACATTTAGAGAAGCGCTAACACCCATCCTTCTCAAACTCTTCCAAAAAATTGAGGAAGAAGGAACACTCCCAAACTCATTCTATGAAGCCACCATCACCCTAGTAACAAAACCAGACAAAGATACTACAAAAAAAGAACATTACAGACCAATATCACTGATGAATATAGATGCAAAAAATCCTCAACAAAATAATAGCAAACAGAATCCAACAACACATTAACAGGATCATACACCATGAACAGGTGGGATTTATCCCAGAGATGCAAGGACTCTTCAATATATGCAAATCATTCAGTGTGATACATCGTATTAACAAATTGAAGAACAAAATCCATATGATCATCTCAATAAATGCAGAAAAGGCTTTTGACAAAATTCAACACCCATTTATGATAAAAACTCTCCAGAAAGTGGGCAGAGAGGGAACCTACCTCAACGTAATAAAGGCCATGTATGACAAACCCACAGCAAACATCATTCTCAATGGTGAAAAACTGAAAGCATTTCCTCTAAGATCAGGAACAAGACAAGGATGTCCACTCTCACCACTACTATTCAACATAGTTTTGGAAGTCCTAGCCACAGCAGTCAGAGAAGAAAAAGAAATAAAAGGAATCCAAATAGGAAAAGAAGAAGTAAAACTGTCACTTTGCAGATGACATGATACTATACATAGACAATCCTAAAGATACCACCAGAAAACTACTAGAGCTAAGCAATGAATTTGGTAAAGTTGCAGGAACCTAGAAAAATGGTACAGATGAACCGGTTTGCAGGGCAGAATTTGAGACACAGATGTAGAGAACAAATGTATGGACACCAAGGGGGAAAGTGGTGGGGGGGTGGGGTTGGTGGTGTGATGAATTGGGCGATTGGGATTGACATGTATACACTGATGTGAATAAAATTGATGACTAATAAGAACCTGCTGTATAAAAAAATAAAATTAAATTAAAAAAAAAAGACACACAACAAGACAAACACATATGTGTGCGTGCACACACACACACATACCACAGGGGAAAGAATAATAACTTGAATACATTAAAATGAAAAACTTCCATAAAACAAAACACATTCTAAAAAATAAAGATGGACCCTAAAGAGAGAGAAATTATTTTTCAATACACATAAGGAACAGAAAGTTAGTGTCCAGATATAAAGAACTCCTATGATGCAGTAAGATAAGACAAACAACCCAAAAGAAAAGTGAGCAAAGAATATGATAGGCACATCACAGGAGAGGAACTCAAATGGTCACTAAACATATGAAAAGATGCTTAACCTCACTAATAGACAAGGAAATGAAAATCCAAATAAAAAGTCATTTCACAGCAGCAAAAAGACAGCAACACAGCAATACATGGGTGTTTCTGCCCCAGGGAGCCCATTAGTGACGCAACACCCAAGGTTTTTATTGTGTCACATAAGCACTTTCCAACTAGCAGGTTCCAAAATCCCAGATTCCCAGAGGGAAAGCAGGTGCTCTGCATAAACGACAGTGTTGCACAGTTGAGGCACAGGTAACCACCCTTATCTGTTAAAGAACAGTGGGAACACTCCAGAAATCTGAGTTCGCAGGCACCAGCCAAGGGCCAACCTAGCAGGCAGGCCCTTCTAGAACGCAGCAGCTTCAGGTCTGCTATGGCAACCATTTTCTGCAGAGTGTACATGGATATGATCATTTTGAACAGCAATTTGGAAACATCAAATGAAGTTGAAGACGTGCATGTCCACTGGCCCAACAGTCTCCTTCTAGGTCTATTCTGTATTAATGCATGTGGAGACACGGTCAGGTGTACTCTTTGTAGCCTTGTTTCTAATAGAAGAATATCAAAAATCAATCTGAATATTAATCAACCAAAGAATTGATAAATGAATTATGTCCAATTCATGCTATTGATGTCATGAAGCAGTGGAAATGAACTAATTAAAAGTATGTATTTCAAAATTGATAAATCTCAAAAATTAATGGTTAGAAAAAATATCTAATGGCAGCAGGATAGAAATAGCAAGGCCTTCCTGGCTACTTAGTCTAAAATTTCAACTGCCCATCCCCATCCTGACATCATACCCCTTTCTCTGCTTTTTCTTATATCCTTAGCAGTTATCACTATCAAACATACTACAGGTTTTTACTTTCTCTTCTTGCTTATCATCTCTCTGCTCCTCTAGAATACAAACTCCATGAGGGCAGGAATTTTGTTTAGTCTCTTACTTTTTCTGGTTGTTACTAACCAAACCATTTTTTATTTTTAATTCTTGACATTACAGAACTAAACCAAATTTAACATTCTGCTCTTACATTTCTTATCAACTAACATAAATAAAATCCATGAGCCAAAAAAACCCAAAACAAAACTAAAAACAGAGAAAAGCTTATAAAATAAGCTAAATATGAATCCCAGCATTAGCAACTGAACAGAGAATGTGAGTTTTAAATTCCTGGGGAAGATAAAGTTGTGTAGAAACTGAACACTTAGAAATAATTTAAAACCTGGAAATCAGTGACCAGAAATTACACAGCTGGATTATGAGAATACAGCATAAAGGGGTTATGAGTGAACCTACATCATTCTAGCTGCACCTCATGCCCTTCTCAGAGGATAGCCTGGCATTGATTAGATTCTGGGCCAGACTAATACTGGCAACAGAACCAGTGACAGTAATCTACCTTCCAGGAGAGCCTTCCACTGGGTTGGCAGTTCTGATCTGGGCCCTGGACATCTGGCAGATATCATTAATGTTGGTGCCTTGGTGCCTGACTATGCAGCCAATTAAGCTATTTGGGATGGTGAGTTCATGGGTAGTTTGACTAAATGTGTCCAAACTTGCCCAATAGCCTTGATCTCTGGAAGGCTGGGGTCAATTCTGGTAAATCCAGTCTCACCATGCATCACGGCAAAGTGAGAATGTTGTCTTGCCACCTGGTTCAGCTTAGCCAGATGGAGTGGAGAAATGGTGTGTTGTCCTTGAATTGAGCAGGCATCTAGAGGTGGTCCCTCCAGGTCATCGATGGTGTGGGGTAGCCTGCAGCATCTCTGCACCAAACTTGGCCACCCTCACAGATGACTAGAGAGCTATCTGGCATAGGCTGGTACAAAATCGTCTTGACTCTCCGTTCTGGGGACTGGGAGAGCATCTCCAGCATGCCTAGGCTGATCTACTTGGTACACTCGGTGACAGACTGCAGCACACCAGCAATGGTGACGGCCCGCTCGGTGGAGTTGGCCAGCGTTTCCCCCACCCCCAGTGCCGAAAACAGTGCCTGGCCATAGTAGCTACTCAGTAAGTATTTGTTGAGTTAATGAATGAATAGTGTATGCTGCCATTTTTATAAAATTTAAAACGTGAAAGTACTAAAAATTATTTATAGATACATATATAAGGAGTGAAAAATGCTATGCTTGAGGATTATGAACACCAAATTTAGGACATGATCGCTTCTAGGTGGGAGGGAGGGGAATGAGATTCAGGAAGAGACACAAAGGAGGCTCAAATATATGTGTAATATTCAAATTTCTTTAAAATATCTGAAGCAAGCATGGTAACATATTAAGAGTTGACAAAACTAAGGGGTGGATACATAGATAGTTGTAAGATTACTCTCTCTATTTTTTGTAGGCTTGAAACAATTCATTTAAAAACTATCCTGTCCAGAGCTAATATCTTACACCACCACCCGCTACCCCCTGACAACACCACCACCATCAGAGGCCACCCCAGGAATATTCACAGCAGCGTGTGGAGGACTCTTCTGAATGATAACTCCTCCACTTCTCTCAACCCCCTGCTGAATTGGAAGATGCCAGATATTGAACCTTACTCACCTTTGCATCCCATCCCTCCTGTGACCTTTCATGATTGTCTTACTATAAAATGGATTTTCAGTTAATATTGAATAGGGTAGAATGAAAATGCTAATTTGGGAAATGGCAGGCAGCACTGGCTACATAATTTTGCGGGCCCAGTGAAAAATGAAAGCTTATTAAAAAATTATTTAGAATTTCAAGATGGCAATAGCAAGGCATTAAATCAAGCACAAGCGCGCAGGCCTCCCACCCATGAATCCAGCCCTGAGGGCAGGCTTTGAACACAGAACTCGTAAAGTATCTTAATGATGTAAAAGAATAGGCTACGGGGAGGCTGCTAGCTATGCACTACATCCATTCACTTCTTCTTCCACAATAACAGAACAGTGACTTGGTGCCAAGTTGCCCAGGTAGAGACAGCATTACTCAAGCCTTGTGGCACATTTGGCCTGGTCACTAAGCTCTCTTTAGCAGAATGGAGTGGAAGTGACAGGTGTGACATCAGACCAGGAGGGGCCCTCCATGCTCTTTCCCCAACTCTACTGACTGGAACTTGGTTCTGTGGTAACTATGGAAACAAGCTTAAGGATTCAGGATGGCAGATCCACAAGACGGGAAGACTCTGGGCCCTGAGTGTGTGTGTGGAGCAGAGCTGTCTAGCAGTGCAGCACACTGCCCCCTACCATTAGGTGCCTCAAATTACTCTGTATCTTGGTTACATTACAGCAGCCTGGCTTGGTTGACTTAGGTGGTGTGATACAAATATCATTTTTGATTCACCCAACAGCTAAAAATAGGCTGTTCTAGACAAATCCAATGCTGTAATGGTCCCCTAGGCCCTGTGCGCTGGCAGCAACAGGCCTTGGCCCAGCCCCAAAGAAAGAGCCTGGCTTAGAGTGGAAGTAATACATACGTTCCCTCCAAAAAACTCAAGCAGCTGCTTAGATTGTTAAAGTTCCTTAACAGAGAAAGCCTGTAAATCCCTGCATAGAAGAATAGATGTCCTCAAAATTCCCCAGAACCCTTCCTGCAAACCTGGGATGGGCTGCCAAGAGCTCTGTGGCAGCTCCTCGCTGACCATTTCAGAGCCTTTCTCTAGAGACACAGTAGGCGATTGCCAGTCCTGCAAACCAGCCGGGCTGTGTCAGATGGGAAGAGACTGTTTATCAAGCAGGATTGAAACGCCATAGTCATCTAGTTCCCAGCAAGGCTATGAACAGCTCCCAAGGCACGTTAGACCCCAAATCCAACCAGCTACTCACTGGATAACATCCAGGGGTCAAGGATCGGATATTACATAACATAGCAGGTGACCCAGAGCACGCGCGCATGCGCGTGCACGCGCGCGCGCACACACACACACACACACACACACCTTTCTTTGGCAACAGGCCTTGGCTTTCACAATCACATTCTACTTGAATTTGCTCAGGAGTTTTTTTTTTTTTAATAGCTACAATTAATGAATGCCCATGCCTGCTATTCCTATTTTGATGAAAAATGAGACAGCTATCTGATGGTGCTCAAGCAGAGGGAAGCTAGGGTATCTGACCCTGGACTTGCAAAAAGAAATTTGGCATTTGCCAACAGATACAGCTGTGCCATTGAGAAGTTAGTTTCAATAATTAGTGTTTTCAACAATATTTAGCATGTCCCCAAGAAACTCCTGGACCCTTCATTAGAGTCTTCATTCAAAATTTAAGGAACTCACCCAAGGCCAGAGGGAGACTCAATGTCAGAGATAGATCAGGCTCAAGTCTTGATGACCCCAGTCCTGTCTTCAGCCCACGCTCATACCTCCCTCCCTTTTAATTAAAAAAAGCACCAGAGCAACAGACCAGTATCAAGCAAAGGCCCAAAATTGCATGTATGTACTTGTCAGACCTCTTCTCAAAAGCACAGTACATCTACAATGACCACCAAAGGGCACTGCAATGCTTAAAACACTAGGAGAAACAAACTTTGGGATTGGAACAGCAAGGTTGGATGGAGAAGGGGTTGAAATGATGATGAAACAGAGTACAGTGGGACTGGGGGGTAAGGGTGGCCACCTGGAGGTGGGCACATGCCCAAGGTCATGCACACAGCCAAGCTGGGAGGACCAAGGCCCAGGACAGAGGCTGGAGAACACAGAAACAATCTGCCTCTCTGATACTCCCCAAAAGCATGGTTCCATGGGAAATCTGGTGAACAAACATTGTTTCATTCAACCTTCTGATGAGGTGAAAAGAATGGCAGGTACTGGCCAAACTGGAAATAAAAAGACAAAAGGATTTAAGAAAGCTAAAGAAGCATGAGTGGTGAGACATTTGGAATAAACACTCCGGTGCTGACACTCCCTGGGGCTCTGGGAAGAGACTCAGTTAATCCAGGGAGGCCAAACATGAGCTTCCTGTCAGGCCAAGTTTGAAAAAAAAAAGTGTGCAGAGGTAAAACAGGCAGCAGTGTTTAGGGACCTGCATCTTGTATCAGAGACACCTGCTGTAAAGAGGCCCACAGCTTTCAGAGTGTTACCAAAGTTTCAAACACGCAGACTCAGAGGCTCACCATTTCATGAGATGACTTCATTGGGGGGCCGGGGCAGTTGATGAAAATGTCACCATTTACGGTTGACCAGAGCAGGAAGAGGGATGGTGGCCTTTTCCAAAACCACAAAAGCCGTGGTCAGTGCCAGAGTCAGAGGCAGAACAAGAAGGCTTGCTTCCTTTCTCTGCTCTTGGCCACATGAAGATACAGTGAGAAGTCAGGAGTCTGTGACCCAGAAAAGCATCCTCACCAGAACTCTCCTGTGTTGACACCCTGACCTCAGAGTTCCAGACTCCAGAACTGTGAGAAATAAATTTCTGCTGTTTATTTTTTTACATCTTTATTGGAGTATAATTGCTTTACAATGGTGTGTTAGTTTCTGCTTTATAGCAAAGTGAATCAGTTATACGTATACATATGTTCCCATATCTCCTCCCTCTTGCGTCTCCCTCCCTCCCACCCTCCCTATCCCACCCCTCTAGGTGGTCACAAAGCACTGAGCTGATCTCCCTGTGCTATGAGACTGCTTCCCACTAGCTATCTGTTTTACGTTTGGTAGTGTATATATGTCCATGCCACTCTCTCGCTTTGTCACAGCTTACCCTTCCCTCTCCCCATATCCTCAAGTCCATTCTCTAGTAGGTCTGTGTCTTTATTCCTGTCTTACCCCTAGGTTCTTCATTTTTAAAGGGAGAAAGAGCGGGGAGGCTGGTAAGAATTTTATCAGGGGTTCCTGACAATCCTGTCCAGACGCCCATCCTCCCCTAGATGTCATGTTCCCATGAACACGTGCCCAGGGCCCACAGCTACCTTCAGCTGACTGCCCAAAACAAGGCCTTTGTTATAAAACCCCATCATGGAGGACTGGCTTGCTATCCCAAGGGCTCCTGGAGAGAAGTGCTGGCCCGCCTTTCCCAAACTCTTCACCATTCTTGGCCCACTTTTTACCCAGCTCCTGACTCTTGATGATGGTGGTGTTTGTGCCTCTGCAATGTGCTGCCTTCAGGATTTGGTAAGGTTACTTAATGCTGGAAGCAACCACCCTCAGGACACCTGCCAGTGCTGACCCAGACCTCTGACTCCTTTCTCCTTGGAGGTCCTGACCCCCTATCTTAGCTTCGGCCCTGGGTTCCTCAACTCCCAGCAGTGGCCCACCCGTCCAACACCCCCGCCTTCTAACTCCAGCCCCCTGAGTGTGATTTTGTACATTTAGGACAGGGCCACACCATGATTGTACCTCCATTTGAAATTTGTTGCACATATAATGCCTAACAATCTCCAGTAAGGTGTACATAATTCATCTCATAGCCTAAGTTTATTACTTCTTTGTTATTCCCATCGTTGTCTTTGAGAGATTAGAATTTAAAAACAATCACCACCGCCAATATTTGGGTTTTGATAAGAAGATTTACTCAACCCAAATAGACCCAAGGCTTTGGTACCTCTATTGTGAAAACTTGATATATTCCCAACTGTTTCTGAGCCTCTGCTGAGGGCCAGGGAACATAATACACACTTGGAAACCAGGACAAGACATGGCCCCATCTCATGGAGCTAATAGTCCAATGGGAAGAAAGACAAGTACCAAATGGTTATGAGTCAGTGTGGGCACCACTAAGAGGTACGTAGAGGAGGCATGTCTAATCCAGAGAAGACAATGGCTGAGCTAATTGTTAAGAATTAAAGAGTAACGAGGGGAAGGGAAGTGGGGCTGGGAGGGAGGGTGTTCTAAGTAGTAGGAACATCATGGGGGTGAGAGGGAGACCTTAATTCTATGAGGTACATCACTGGGGGTGCAGGGTAGGTAAGTGCTTCCAGGAGGAGTGAGAAGATAGAGACAGGCATAGCAACATCCTGGTGGGCCTTATCCTCCAGGCTAAGCAGTTGGACTTTATCCTGTAATATACTTTGGTTCTCCGACTTTAGTGGGGAACTTGTCTTAACTGTGGTTCCTGAAAGCTGCACACAGAAGTTCAGATTCAACCGACAAGGGAGTAGACTCAGGAATCTGCATTTTAATAACTACTCCATCGGTTGGGTGAGTTTGATGCAGAGTATGGTTGGGCAACACTTTTCCAAATACAGCTGCAGGAGACACAGAGCCATAGAGGGGTGGCATGATCCGATCTGTTTCAGAAAAATCACTCTGGCAGAAAGTACCCATACATGCTCACTCAGCAAAGCCCCCTAATCCTTTGATAATCCTCCAGTAACCTTCTGTTGCCCAGAGCCTGCAAAGCTCAGAGTTGGCTCTGAAAGAGACAGTCTCCTGAGAAGAGAGGCCACTGGGAAAGTTATGTCTGCATGCTTCTGGACTGTTGTTTGGACCTTTGTAGCCCCAAACCCAGGGCAGCAAGGGATGCTGATTGTGAAATCATGAAAGCCTTGGGGCCCCAAGTCCACTGATGGACTTCTGGATGCTGGAGGACACAGGCTCTGCTGGGGGCTGAAGCCTGGATCAGGTCCATGTCTAGTCTAGTGAGGCCTTCAGGAGCTCCTGACAGGACAGAACCTGTGCTCCTTTGGTTAACAAAGACCCAGGGGGATTTGGGTGCAGGCCATGTCAGCTATTTACCCCTGAGATGCCTCTTATGGCATCTCAGATAACTGAACCCATCCTGATTAGCATGGTCTAGTTTCTTGCAGCCTATGGTGATAAATACACTGATAAATATTTTGTGATGGCTACAACAATGACATTCCAACCAAAAGCCTGCACGCTCATTTTCTGGACCTGCCTAATCAACTGAGCAGCAGTTCTGCAGAAATTGTCTTCTTATAACCTGGTGATTCTGAGCATGATAAGAATCCAGGTTGGGACTTCCCTGGCGGTCCAGTGGTTAAAACTCCGTGCTTCCATTTCAGGGGGTGTGGGTTCGATCCCTGGTCAGGGAACTAAGATCCCCCATGCCTCACAGTGTGACCAAAAAATTTAAAAAAAAATAAAGAAATCCAGGCTGACTGATGCTGACTGACAGCACAGAAGTCTGGGTGATGTTCTCCCTGGTTCACCACCCACACCCACCCCAAGATCCAAGCCCGATGAGCCTTCAGAGCCCAGCACCTGTTCAATCTTCCCATGCCTCCTCCACAGCAAAAGTCTCATCTCTCCCAAAGTTGGACAATGCTGTGGTCCGTAACATTTTGTTTCATATTCTACCATCTCAGAGGGCAAGAACCCTGTCTTGGGCTTCTTTTTTCTGGCTCCCTGCACCAAGCAGCTACTCAGATGAGCAGGTCTGAAATGACCAAGAGACCTCCGTGTGGGTGGGCCAGCCCTCACTCTCAGCCCCCGCCAAAGTGCTAACAGCTCAGATCTGCTGTTGCCCAGGCCCCAGACCCTAGACTGGGACATTTGTTTCCTGAACTCTCCCCAGATAATTTTTTTGGCTTATGCTTAGCAGGATTGCCCCTTTGCCAGCTGAATCCTGACTGGAATTTGGTGGGATGGAGCCTCACGGCCTACCTGGCAAGACACCATTGAGGATCTAGAGAAGAAAATGGAAAAATCGTCTTATTCAGGTGCTTTAAACAGCCATTAGGAGATGATTCCACTTAAATCAGGTAGAGGGGGCCTACCTTAAACATTTGGGTTTTTCTTTTTTTTTTAATTTTTTAAAATTTTTATTTATTTTTGGCTACGTTGGGTCTTCATTGCTGAGTTCAGGCTTTCTCTAGTTGTGGCGAGCGGGGGCTACTTTTCATTGCGGTGCGTGGGCTTCTCATTGCAGTGGCTTCTCTTGTTGTAGAGCATGGGCTCTAGGCGCGTGGACTTCAGTAACTGCAGCAGGCAGGCTCAGTAGTTGTGGCTCACCGGCTCTAGAGTGCAAGCTCAGTAGTTGTGGCGCACGGGCTTATTTGCTCTGCAGCGTGTGAGATCTTCCCGGACCAGGGCATGAACCCGTGTCCCCTGCACTAGCAGGCGGATTCTTAACCACTGTGCCACCAGGGAAGCCCCATTTTGGCTTTTCTATGTTACCTTGTTGGTCAGTTTCTAGGCCATAAACATTTAAACATCATTTGTGTGTGTGTGTGTAATCTAATGACATTTGTGAGTATGTAGTTGATACCTTAAAAAATCTAAGAAACATCAACCTGATATTATTAATTGAAGGGTAAGTTTTGACATAAGTGTCAAAAACATTTATAATTACTGAGTTTCTAGAGAGTTGATCTTTTGTAATTAACTTTCAATACCATGATTAAAACTTGAAGAGATAGCAAACAAGTATACTATTTACTCTAAAGAACTAAAGTAATAAAATCATTACAATTCATTAACATGAGGAATTGAGTGGTTGGCGTTAGTGAGACCAAGCCAAGTACCCATATGTCTTGGTACAGAGGCCAAGAGGTCAGGACAATCCAATGATAAGTGTCTCTCCACTGCCTGTGATGTCTGGGCACAGGGGTCTGGAACTGGCCCAGCTGGTTGGCCCTGTCACTATGTATTTTGACCTGGGATAAAGATAACTAAAATCTCAAGAGAACTTTAAGATGTAGTAATTGGTTTATTTTAATTAATACATACTTTTAAGTAGCCTTCAAAATGATATGTTTGTGTCATTTTATAGCTATTTTGTTAAAAGTAAGGACATACATGTCAGGCACTTCCACATACGTGACATTCATTTTATGTCATTTAATTCTAGATATTATTATCCCAACTTTAAGAGGCTTAACCTGGTGCTCAGAGATTCAAGATAATATAACTGGTAAGTAGTGGAGTTGGGATTCACCCAGATCTGTCTGCCACAGTCCCCATATTCTTTCCACCACACTTTCCACCACACCATACTTACGATACCTTGGTTTGCTGCCTTGCCCAGAAGACATAGCTGTTTCTCTGTCTTATAGTCAAGGATTTCCCTCTGATGTAAACAAAGATTACAATAGGGCTTCCCTGGTGGTTCAGTGGTTAAGAATCCACCTACCATTGCGGGGGACACAGGTTCGATCCCTGGTCTGGGAAGATCCCGCATGCCGCTGAGCAACTAAGCCCGTGCGCCACAACTACTGAGCCTGCGTGCCACAAGTACTGAAGCCCACATGCCTAGAGCCCATGCTCTGCAACAAGAGAAGCCACTGCAATGAGAAGCCTGTGCACCACAGTGAAGAGTAGCCCCTGCTCACTGCAACTAGAGAAAGCCCGCACACAGCAATGAAGACCCAACGTGGCCAAAAATAAATAAATAAATGTATTTTTTTTTAAAAAAAGATTACAACAAAAGCTCTACCTATTGGTCCTGTGTGGCCTACTGGCCTAGGATAACCCCCAGCATATTTATACAGTGCCATTAAAGCAGGGATCAAAATCAGGGACCCCACTGCCACGCTTCCACCCCTCCCAAGTGCCCTCAGCTCAGAGACACTACTCAGAAATGCACAGAGTTTTCAGACACCATATGACAAATACGAGTTTCAGGAGACCAATATTTACACACACACACACACAAACGCACACACACAGCTGGTCTGCCCTTCATCTTAAGGCCATACAAAAGGCTTTGTGTGCACCTGCCTGGTCCCTCTCAGAGACTGTACTTCAGATGGGTTGGGCTGAGTCCTTCCCATTCTCAAATTGTCATCTTAGTTCATAGCCTCCAATTACCCAAGCTGTAACAATCATCTGGCAAAGTCTATGACTCTGTAACCCACCCATGGCAAACAGAGAAGCCTGAAAGGACATAATAGGTGTGGGAGGAACATTAACAATTGTCAAGTTCCCATTACAAGGGAAAAGCTTTCAAAATAATCCTGTGAAGTATTTATTCTTATCCCTGCTTTTTAGATGAGGCCACTCAAGCTCTGGGAGATTGAATGATCTGCCAAACTCATACAGCTAGTGAGAGGCAGAGTAGGACCTGAACCAAAGTCTGCCGCTCTAAACACCCACGTTATTTTATTTCATTCAATAGAATTTACTCTTCTTCACATAATGATGAAGGTATTATTATGGCTACTTTACAGATGAAGAAACTGAGATTGCTTTTGAAATGAGTTTGTCCTCTGGAACACTCAACTCAAGCATTTTTCCACACTGTCTCATATAAGTATTATTAATATACAAGTCAAGACTCTTAACGGAACACAAAAGAAAATAAGTTTTTTGGAAGACAAACCCCTCACAGTGATTGCTCAGTCTCTTCACAGTTCCAAGTAGACTAAGTCTTAATACACGCCCTGATAATTTAACATCATAACCAAAATGGTAATGTCGTAGTAACCTATATTAAAGAAACATGGGCTTCTCTGGTGGCGCAGTGGTTGAGAGTCCGCCTGCCGATGCAGGGAACACGGGTTCGTGCCCCGGTCTGGGAGGATCCCACATGCCGCGGAGCGGCTGGGCCCGTGAGCCATGGCCACTGAGCCTGTGCGTCCGGAGCCTGTGCTCCGCAACGGGAGAGGCCACAAAACAAAACAAACAAACAAAAAAGAACCATGACTTCTAAATCTAAAATTCATATCTGAAAATAAATGATGTGCTTAGGCCTCAGCTTCTAAGATTCTTGGCTAAGACTTTTTTGGTTGCAAATAACAGAAACCAATCTGAGTTAGCATCAGTAAAACAAGGGTTTTATTGGAAGGATGAAATCCAAGAACTAGGGCAAGACAGCTTGTAGGGAATTTAAAGACCTTCCTTTGACAGCTGAGGCAGGTTTCATGACTCAGTTCCCAACTTCAGGACTCAGGCCAAATTCTCGGGAGGAGAAGTGAATGGTTCCAACTAATCCAGTTAGTTATGGAGCAGGGTTACCTGGTAGAAACATGGCTGCCAGACTCACCCCTATGAGGAGCAGAGTTCTTAGCCACTCTTCATATTTATCCATAAAAATTATGGTTAACTCCAAACTCTAAGCATAAAATTCTAATATGAATAGACCAATATCATGGGGAAAACACCATATAAGAAGTCAGGAGACCTGATACCCATTAATTCTCTGCAGTGTCTTTGGGCAATTCCTGCATCTATAAAATGAGGTGTTAAAGTAGATGACCAAACGTCTTCTAAACCTACCCTCAGTTCTAAGTCTCTCTTGCTGGTTCGTGTAACAGTCACTTCAATAAGACTTTAACACAGCTCTCTGAGGAATGTGCATGTTTTGATGGACCCCAGGGTTTGTTTGAAGCTTCTTCCTACAGAAACAAATGAGTACAACGTCTCAAGAAGGTCAACATCCAGCTCTGTAACGAGGGAAGAAAAGATAAATCTGCCAATTCTAGGTTCAGTGCTGGCCTCACGGACCCCATTTCCAAGGGGTCTTCTTCCACACTTATCTAGTGCTCTATCTGTCCTCGGATCACCTAGCAGACCACATGACTACAATGTCACATTATTGTGCTAGGTTTTTGGTCAATACTTTATTTTAAGCCTGCCTCAAATTAGCTGGGAACCTGATTCAGAGTTAGTGCTGACATTACCCTTGTCTGATGCTGACCACACAAAATTGAACACAACTCATTATTAGAAGGAATAATGAATCAAAGCAATTCGTTTCAACCATATGCTTTATTTCTTATTGCGCCCTCCATGTCCCTTCTTTTAATGATTCTATTCTGCACCAACCACAGTACTTGGGTTTCTGTCTAAAACTAAATGAGTTCTCACCTGAAACATTTTTAAAATTGTAACACATTTGCCAACCCTACCTACCTGCACTCCAAACCCTCCTTACTCTGCTCTGCCTTTTTTCCCATAGTATTTGTCACCTTCCAACATATCATATAACTTATTGTGTATATTCTCCCACCAGACTGTAAGCCCCACAAGGGCAGATATCTTATTGTGGTACATATATATCTGGACTTTGCCCCTGGTTCCTGAGACAGAGCTCCTAAACCCTTGGAATTTTCTAGTGATAGGAGTGTCTTTTGTATTCATAACAAACTTCTTTCCAACCACAGTTGAATAATGCTGACGAGGTGACTAGTGGTGAGGCCCTAGATAGCTTCAGGATGGAGGCCAGTGGCCAGAGAAACCAACCATGTGATGGAAGTGTTGGAATTTTCAGCCTCACTCTCAACCTCCAGGAGGGGAGAAGGGCTGAAATTTGAATTCAGTCACAATGGTCAATGATTTAATCAATTGTGCCTGTGTAATGAAACCCCACATAAAAACCCTAAACAACAGGTCCAGGGAGCTTCCATTTTGTTGAACAAAACCACATGCCTGGAGCATGGTGCACCATGACTCCACCAGGACAGAATTTCCTGCACTTGAAGCCCTTCTGGATCTCCTCTTATGTACCTCTTCATCTGGCTGTACATTTTTATCCTTAACCCATGATCATCAGTGTAAATTCCTGAGTTATGTGTGTCACTCTAGCAAATTATCAGATCTGAGGGGAAAGAGGGTGGTCACGGAAACCTCAGTTTTGTAGTCAGCCAGGCAGAAGTGCAGGTACCCTGGGGGCCCCATTTTTGGCTGGCGTCTGAAGTTGGGCAGTCTTGTAGAACTGAGCTCTTAACCTATGGAGTATACGATAATTCTAAGCAGTTAATGTCAGAATTGAAGTGAACTGTTGAATACCCAGTTGGTGTTGGAGAAGCAGAGAATTGATTGTTGTTGGAAAAATAACACACTTATTCTCCTGGAAAAGTGCCTGGCACATAGGAGGCATTCACCTAATATTTGCTGAATGAGTAAATGGATGGATGTCATCTTACATAGGACTGCCATTAAATTTCTCCTGTTTTGACCATCATCTTCTTGGGAATCCCCATTCCTTCCTAATGGATTTCTAACAATTCAACAAATAAATATTCTGAGGTCCCAGCACATGCCAGGCACTGAGGCCCCATCATTAATGAAGTTAACCAGGAGGTAACAGGGATGCCACTTGATGCCATGGGTCTTAGAACAATTCAAGAACTTATGGTTTTTTGCCCACCCCACCAGCATGGAGCCAGGCCTTGTGGACAGGAGAGTCCTGGCCCTCTCTGAAACTCAGTCCTCATGGTCCACAGTGATTCTTCAGTTTGCCCTCACATGCAACAAAATGCAGCCCTGAACATATTCCTCTCAACCTCTGAAGCCTGGATTAAAATCACACGGGAGGGCTTCCCTGGTGGCGCAGTGGTTGAGAGTCCGCCTGCCGATGCAGGGGACGCAGGTTCATGCCCCAGTCCGGGAAGATCCCACATGCTGCGGAGCGGCTGGGCCCGTGAGCCATGGCCACTGAGCCTGCACGTCCAGAGCCTGTGCTCCGCAATGGGAGAGGCCACAACAGTGAGAGGCCCACGTACCGCAAAAAAAAAAAAAAAAAAAAAAAAAATCACACAGGAAAGACTGGCTCTAAAGACACCGGGTTTGAGAGTCATTCTCAGCAGGAAGCAGATGGAACTCCAAGCTGGCCAAGAACACAGTCCTCTGTGTTTTCAGCAAACACGCTTCCCCCGCACAGGGCATCCAAGAGCCAGCTGAGTTGCTCCCTCCATCTCTTCTCTTAGCTTTTAGCCTCTACACCCAAATCTATGGGGAATTTTAAAGAAATTCCACTCAACACATGACATTCACAAAAACAAATTCCAGACAGTTGAACTTAAATATACAATTCCTACGTTACTACAAAAGAATATTATTGTAATCTTGGGGCAGAAGAGTCCTTTATAAGCAGAACAGAAAACACAGAGGTAACAAAGGAAAAATTAGATGGATTTAATTAAATAAATTTGGAAACTTCTTAAGAACAAAGAACAAGACTAACAATGCTAAATATAAACTGATACAAATATTTCAATATAAATCAATAAGAAGGTTAATAGTGATAATGTATACAGAGCTTCTACACGTTAATATAAACTCTTTGAAAATAAAGGACAGGAGGGAAGAGACTTTTTTTATTATTATTAGTTTCTGCTTTATAACAAAGTGAATCAGTCATACATATACATCTGTTCCCACATCCGGGAAGAGACTTTTGTTTGTGAGGGTGGGCAGAGGCAGAAAAAACGAAAAAGAGCAATGAGAGAGAAGAGCATCTCCCCTTCCACTTGACCCCCAGACTGAATTTGAGGCACCTGCAAGAGGCTTTAGCAGAGAAGCTGATGGGACCATTCGGTAGAGATATCTCGAGACTGAGGAGCTAAACAGAGCAGCCTTGGGGCCCCCAGTGACAAAGGGTGGTTGGCACACAGTGAGCGGGTGGCCCTTTCCCCAGCTCTGCCTGAAACTCAACATCCCAACTCTGCCGAACAAGAATTGGTAACTTTGAGGTGCAGGCGCTGGAGGGACCGCCCTCCCCACTCGCCCCTGCGCCCGCAGGCTCCTCATGCTGTACCCCCGCACCAAGGCCTACTTCAAGGCCCTGGGCAGCCACCCTGACAAGGTGCATTTGCTGAGCCACGGACCACGCATGCTGGAGGCGGTGGGCGTGACCGTGCGGCATGTGGACAACCTGCGCGCGGGCTACGCTTGGACCCCACCAACTTCCCACTGCTGTCCAGTGTCCAATCTTGTTGCCTGACAAGTTCACAGTGGAGATACAGATGGAGTGGGATAAGTTCCTGATGGGCCTGGCAGTGGTGCTGAGGAGAAGTTCCAGGCCCCGCGGGTATAGGTCTGCGCATGTCAATAAACAGGCCTCAAAAGGCTGGGCAAAGTTAAAAAAAAAAAAAGAATTGGAAACTTTGGAGACAGCACCCATGGCATGGACTTTGGTGTTTGGCTTCTGTTAACTTCTCCAAGCTTCCGTGAGCAGCAGACACACAAGAAGCAGGGAAAAGGGGAAACGGAGAGGTTGCCATATGGAGACACAACCAACAGGTTTACCGACACAGTTGAGGCACCCTTTTGGTGACTTCTAGAAAGAACTGGAGGACATTTTGAGGGGCCTGAGAGCCTTGTTTTACTTGGGATATTGCAGCAGAAAATGTCTGGGCATACATATACATGCATTTCTTTTAAAGTCTGGCGGGATAATGGTTTTCTTGGGGAAATGGGATTATGAGAGGAGGGAGGAAATCCCACCTTCTATTGTATACATTTCCAGGATGTTTAGTTTTTTATAAGGAACATATATTACTTTCATAATAGTAACATACAAAAAGATAGCCCCATTGAGAAAAACAAAAACAAAAAATACCCAGAATATGGCATTTGGCTTTCAAGGATGGAGCTCTGCTCTGCAGCGTGGCTGGTGACAGTTTGAGCCCACAATTAGTCATCTAGTGTATGTTGTGACCTGTGACAGGGAATAAAGCACAGAGCAGTGGGATGCACGAGAGCTACCCTGGCCTCAGTGTCTGGAACTAAACCACATCCAAGGGCAAAAGCTGGTTTGGTGGCCAGCGTGGAGTGTCAGGGCTAGTGATTATCCCTGGCTTAGAGGCGCTGACTTGTTCTGCCTTGAGATCTCTTAGAAGAACACATCCTTTTGTGGGCAGTCAACTCAGGGTTCAAAGAGTTTCTCTCTCACACATGCTAGGTTGCAAGTGAGAGATGGAACTGAGGTCTCACAATCTGCTGCCCTCGTGAAAATGTCCAGCGTCTTCATCGTGATTCACAAGGCCTGGCCCCTGCTTTCCTCTCCAGCCTCATCTATCTCCTCTTCCAGCTTGTGTTCCTGGCACTGAACCAGGTATGGTCCCCACACGGTCTCCTCTTTCTAACCTGGAACCCCTCCCCTGCCCTTTCCCTCACTCTTTCATTCCCAGCTGCATTGTTATCCCCTGCAGAGAGTCCTCCCTGAGCCCTCACTGGGCGAGACACCATCAGCTCCACTCCCGGACACCCTGGGTCATGCTCTGAAACGTCACCACTCTGTAGAGTGGTCGCCTGATTACATGTCCGCAGCCCCCAGCTAACTGGCAGCTTTTTGTCTGGCAAGGTGAGAGTATTATCACAATGGCCTCCAGTTCTGGGCATGAGGCTCCATAAATATTTTCTGAACAGGAAATCCTGCTGGCCTGGGCTCACCCTTCAGGCATCCTCACGTGAGGCACCCCTGCATGTTGACTGACTCACCTGTAAGCTCCTCACGGCTCCTGAGGGAAAGATGGTGGCAAAAGTCCAGGAAATAACTGCACTTACTAAAGTGTCTCTTCCTGGAAGAGAAACTTCAACACAAAAAGAGAGTTAAATGCTCACAGACATAACTGGGACTGCAGACCTCCCACAAAGAGTTCTCAGTGTGTCAGTTTACCAGGAACAAGTAGGAGTCACAAAGCCTGGCAGGGCAGAGGAAAGCACAGGGGACTGGAATTCTAACTGGGACTCTACCCCAAACCTCTGTGATTGTGGGCAAATCCCTTCACCTCTCAGGCCTGTCTGCCCTGAGGCCTGTGGAGTAAAGCCTGGGTCAGATGCTCCCTAAGCCCTGTGGGGAGGAAGGAGAAGAGCGGACCAATCTGAAAAGCACATCCACTGGGCTCCACCCAACATTGACCTCAGCCCTGGATACAGCCCAGTTCAAATCCTCCTGCCTTGTACAAGCTCTCCTCACAGCAGACATTCAGTCTGGGTCACAGGGCAAGAACCTCACCAAGGCCCTTGCAGTTGGTGCTTTTTACAAACAAGCACATCTAGACTGGACTGGCACCTTTCCTTTGAGGGGAAGGATACAGGCCTCCTCCCACCCCATTTCCCAGGGTACAGGTTTTATTCGGACCTTATTTCTCCAAGACCAAGCAATCACTGGCCCCGTAGTGCTGGGCTCTGTCACCAGCCTGAGCCTCCCTCCCTGCGGCAACTCTGGAGGCAAGTCCGCACCCCCTTTCCAAGGTGCTGGCGTTGGGAGGCTACTGACCATGTTACAAGGTAGAGGGGAACACGTCTATTGCCACGGACTTCACTGAGCTGGGGGACAGGAGAGAGTCTGTTGATATTTTTCCTCTATTCTGCGAAATGCACAGGCTTGGGCATCAGTCAGACCTGGGTTCAGGTGTCAATTCTGCCTCTATCTAATGATTTGACATTGGGCCAGCTTGGTTTCGAATCTGCAGGATGGGGACAGAATGCCCACCTCGAAGGCTTACCTTGCAGGGTTGTTATGAGGGTTGAATGAAATGACCTCTGTCAAACACACAGCACAGGACCTGTCTAGTTGCTTAGCAAATGTCAGCAACTGTTAACAGCCTGGAAGTATCTGGCAAGAGCAGTGGGGCTTGTGTTTTTAAAAGGATTTCCCCATGAGTCATGATGAGAATCAAATCCTGAACCCATAGCCCGGAAGTCAGGCCTTTTCATGCCACCCCACTCACTGCCCCATAGTTCCAGCTACTTTAGATTAAACAACAGAGAACTGTAAAAATGAAAATCCCCAGGCAAAGACTAGCCTGTTCCTGACTCCAGCGGCAGACCCAAACCCCAGGAATCCCCACAGCTCAGATCTGCTGTCCCTTTCTGTCCGGGCAGAGCAGCCCTGAGATCAGGATGCCCAGATTCAAGTTACTGACTTTGAGGCTGCAGTGCCTCTACCCCAGTGAGCTTTTGCTTACTTATAGTGAGACCTTCGGAATGGTTACTTTTTAATCTCCTGAAAGATCCCTGCGGCCTGCTTTGTAGAGGAATAAGTACCAGGAAGTTGGGAGCACTTTCAGGGTGTGTGATAACGGGTGGCACCTGGAACTGAGAGGTGGGTGTCCAGGTACCTCTGCCAGCTCTGAGACAATAAACCTTTTTGTTCTGTTTGGGTTGGCTTCAGTTTCTTTTTTAACAAAACCAAACCAAAGGATCAAGATGAGACAGGCAATAGGGTTAATAAAGACTAATGCCCCAAACGTAAGTTAGCTTCCTCAGCCAAATTCTCCCTGAGTTGATTAATAAATAAGCCAGTGATTAAGCTGCTCTAGCACATTTTATTCTGTAGCCCAGAAGGGATCCTTCCCTGTAGGAGGGACTTAGACACTAGATTAGTAGCTTCAGTCCCTGTTCAACTTCCCTGTTCCTGTGTCTGCTGTATGTGGTGAGTGAGAAGACCATCTCCACCCACAGGTCACTTCTGGGACACCACCAGGACCAGAGAGGACCCAGAGACAAAGGAAGGCTTCTCGGGTCCTATTGTACAGGATTGGCCCATGAGGGGGTGGTATGTGCCTGGCACCATATCTCTTCGGTTAATCCTCATAATAACCCCGTACTACAGGAACTGTTATTAGTGTAAAGGCTCGGAGAGGTTAAGTGGCTCAAAAAACTGGCAGCAGCGGGTCTTAAGCCCCATATCCTGATGTGGGAAGGTATCATGTAATACTGGCTTTACCATTTTACTACCAACAACAAACGTAGGATTTCCAAAAATTGGCAGATTAGTGAGCCATGGAGTTACTTGGGAAGCCTCAGTGGAAAGGGGGAAGGATTTGGAGGGGTCCCGGGGAAGGGGAAGAGGCCAGGCACCCACATGCTGGGAAGGGGTCTGGCATCCTCAGGAAGCAGGGGCAAGACCAAACACAGCCTTTGTTAAAGCCAAATTTCCTCACATCCCTGCTGTAATGTATCTAATCACTAATTAAAACCTACCAGAACATGTACAAATGAGTGCTGTTAAAACTCCTGTTAATTTTAGCAGCTAGCACTCAGGATGAGAGAGCTGCAGGCAGGAAGGGACGCATCCTTCCATACCTTCCCTAAGCCAGCCTCTGCTGACGTCCTGTTCCCTCCGAGGGCCTAGGGCTCTGCGAACAGCGAAGGGTCACAATAGCCCCCTCCACACAAGTTCTTTAGGCTCAGAATCCTTTTAAAATGAAAATTGCTTTTTCTTTGTGCTTTGGAAATTCCGCTGTGCAGATGGTTCCTGCAAGTTTAATTTTTTTGCTGTTTAACATTGAGAGAAAATATTTTTTGTTTTTAATAGATTTCTACAAATCAAATACATAATATTTCTCTTAAAATTGAGGTCATCTGGGTGACTAGTTCAAGATTCAGAACAAAACACATTCCAGGTTGTTCTGATACAACTAGAAAGGGCAGTCAATGCCTGGTGGAGACCCGGCTCCCTGTGGGAGAATGTAGAGCCCACATGGTCAGCCCCCAACTCCCAGACAGCATGAGTCTCTCCTTCCTCATCAGACCCTCAGCCCTGGGTCTATACCTTTCCTGAAATCTCTGCCCTGACCCCATGTTATAGCTCTCTGTGACCAGGCCACCATGCAGGAAGTGCCTGGAGGTGAGGGTCATGCTTCATCCACTCTTCCAACAAGTAGGCCTTAATACCTTCTATGTGCCAAGCAAATTGCTGGGCCCTGGGATACACCTGCAAGCAAGACTGTCCTAGCATCATGCTTAGGAGTATAGGCTCTGGAGCTGCACTGCCTGGATTGTAATCTCAGCTCTGCTACATGCTAGCTATGTAGCCCTGGGCAAGTCACTTAGCCCCTGTGTGTCTTAGTTTCCCGGTGTATACAATGGTGATGATAACAGTACCCACCTTATAGCAATGAGAGGATTAAGTGAATTCACATATTGTTAAATGTGTTTATGGTTAGTACCCAGTAAGTCCTACATATAAGTTAGTATTACAGACTATAATGATAATGAAACAGACTGCTACAATAAAATACAAGTGCTCTCTATATCAAGGCTAAGTACAAGATGTCTTCGGAGGACACAAGAGGGGTCCGTAAATCCAGACTCAGGAGGGCTTCCCGAAAGATACCACCCTTTAAACAGGAACTTAAAGCATCAGTTAATCATAGTAAGGGGATATGAGGACAGGGAGAAGAGTGTTCCAGATTGAGTGACAGCACGTGGAGAGATGTGGAGGCAAAAGTCCATGCTTTCTGTGGTGAGTTTGCTTCATTTTAAAAGATAATGCACACAGTAAGTCAGTCACTGAGTAACCATTACTACAGAGTTTGTAACATGCCTTCTATCCGTTGAACCATTAATGTACCAACCGCAGGGAATTCGGGTTCAAATCTCAAAGAGCAAGTCTAAACTCAAGGCATTTTTGAAGGTTATACCAACAAGGTCACAAGGGCTCACAAATTCCCTTTTTATTTTCAATAGGAAACAAACATTTATGACCCTCAAAATTTTAGGTTAATTGAATACTTTCTTGAATGATTTCTGGTCTATAGGCTCCCAAGAGAAGACATAGTACAGCCTTTGTTTTTACTCCTCACATTGCCTCCAACACACTTTCCACAAGGCAGGTATCTAGCAAATGCCTTTTTTTCTTTTATACTTTAATGTATTGAATTTTAGTTTGCCTCTCAACTTTTTTTAACAAGTGTTTTTTTAATAACGGCAGATGTTAAAATGAATTCTGCCAATGCCCAATGGTTCTTTTTCCACCCAACTCACAGGAAGGCAAGCTTGGGCCTGCCTCTGATCTCTTAGAGCAGAAAGCTAATCTCCAAGGTGACCTCACCACAGAGTTGTGTCTTATAGTCAACTAGCAAATCTCAGCATGAACTGAGAACAAAGGTTGGAAAGACAATAAAAATATAAACAAGCCAGGGCTGTACAAGTCAAGTCAGTTCAGAGAACCAGCTGGACCTATGATTAGTTTTCAACTTTAAGAAAACTAAAAGAAATCTTCCTGGACGATAATAATCCTTTTCAGAAGACCAGTACAGCCTTTTTCTTATTAGTAAATGAGGAAGTATGGTGCCTAAGATAATACAAGGAGCAAAGGGATTTTAAAATTCATCTAAGCCAGGGATTTTCAAACAGGTTTTGACTGAGGAACATTTTGTTCAAACTAAATATTACCAAAAGGTATGAACAAATAAAAACACACCAAGATGGAACCTCTGTGCTTGAAGGTGGGAACCAGGCCCCAATTCCAGCTGTTGGCCCCTACCCCTGAGCACTTCTAAAACCACTCATTGTGGTCTAACTACACTGGCCCTGCCATTGTGCAGAAGGAAGACTTGAGGCTGAGAAAAAAAAATACTTGACTTGTCCAAGGTCACACAGAAGCACCAGGATGAGTCTTTAGGTCTGCTTAATCCAAATTCAGTGACCCTTCCATTGCACCATGCAGAGGGTAGGGAAAATATGCTTCCTAATGCAGAGGGTGGCTGATGGGAAGGAGATGGAGCACAAGAGGAGAAGTATTTCCCTGCCCAGTGCACAGAGGGACAGAGCAGAGCAAAGTCATGTAGTGGCTACTAACTGTTTGGGGGCCACAAGGTGCCTACTTAAATGAGAAGACAGCATATCCCATCTGTCTCCTGGATCACCAGCCTGCGATGATTTATTTGCATGGTCAAGTCAACAGATGTTAAAGCATCTGCTGTCAGGTGCTGGGAAGCCCGCTGGCTACAGCAGTACAAAAACGAGTAAGTCACTCTGTCATTCCAGGTGCTCATGGTCTAGTAGAGAAAACAGACTGGAAACCCTAACTAGAGAGAGTATGAGACTGCAGTTGTGGACCTGTGGGGTAGCTACACAAGTAGAGGGAAGGGAAGAGAAGAGATCAATTCACTGGGAGAACCAAAGATGGCCCAGCAGAAAAGACACCCATGCTGGCTTTCCAAGGATGAGTTTGTCTGCAGGTGGACAGGTGAGGAGAGGCATCTGGTTCAAAGAAAACAGAAACAGGTTTCAAACAGTGGCAAAGATGCTCATTTGCAGTCTAGAAAGATCATCGAGGTGGCACTGTGGAAATTCAAGCATGAAGAGGCTTCTGCACGGTTGAACTAGGGGACTAAGAGTAAGAATGGAAGACAATGGTGATTTTCAGAAGGAAAGTCAGCATAAGGAACGGGAGCACTGAAAAGGACAGCAGGGCTCCCCTGGCTCGCCTGGTTCCCGAGAACTGCTGGAGGGTGGTGCCACCACAGGAGATAAAGAAGATCTTCAGAAGGGAAATAAAGAGCCAGCTTCAGCTGTCAAGAGTTCAAGGTTCTGGTGGGTCCTCCAAGTGGAGATGTCCAGCGGGGAGATGGATGTAGGGGTCTGATGGTGCACTACAGCACAGGCTGGGTTCATGCCTCAGCTTTAACTTCTAAAGGAAAAAGCATCACCTATTTCCCCTATGTGCAGCAGAGCTTGTTTTAGCCTTCTACTCTGAGGGCTTTTAATAAGTAGAATTTACTGAACTTTTGTGTTGGGTGTTTCCTAAGCTATCTAGTAGAATCCAAACCCTATCAGCTTTTACCACAAGTTAGCTGGGGAGTGCAGCCACACCCCAGAGAAACTGGCTTCCTCTGTTACATCTGAATTAGGAAGCAAATTTATTTTAAGTAATAATAAAAATACACAACACTGAAAAATACAGCATATGTCCAATTTAGCTTTGTCCCATCCATTCTTTTATGGAATAAAACTATCGCCATTTTGCAAGCAAGAAAAGAAAAGTATGAAGAAGGTAAATGTACAGTTCCCGAGCCAGGGAACCCTGTAGTTACTCAGAATTGAAGTAGGTACATGGTTAGCATTCAATCAATATGTCTTCACCAAGTAACTTACAATACTGAGACACAACACTCAAAACTATGGGAGATATTAAAAACAGAAAAAGCCTAAGAAATAGAACATCAGCTCCAGGAGCTGATAATTAATTGTCTAGACAAGCAAGTACCAAAATGAGAATGTAAGGACAGATGAATAGAAATGAAATGTCACATAAGTTCAGAGGTAAGAAATAGAAGTTTAACCACAGTAATGAAGAAACATTTCATGGAGGAGAAGTGCCATCTAAACTCAGTGTTAAAGGATGAGCCGGGTTTGGACAAGCAAATAAAGGAGAGGGCAGCTAGGATGGAGGGAGAGAATGGACTGAAGGTGTGACATGGGTACCACCAAGTGTTTCAAGACTAGAGAAGAGACAATTCTCATTGGCGCAGAGGGTCCACACATGGGAGTGACCTAAGCAGGATTGGAGGGGGTCTGAGGACCCTAACCCCAGTTGGACTTTATCATGGAGGTCATGGGCGATCCCGGAAGGGACTCTGAACAGAAAGGGACATGGGGCATCAGAGAGGTGGGAGTAGGGGATAACCAGGCAGACAGCTAACCGATCATAACCCAGGGGAGAGCACCATGAGGGCACGAGAGGAGCAGAGCAGGACAGAGGTGAGGGTGGCTGTGTGAGGAAGAGAGTGTGTGAGGTAGGCCTTGAAGCAACCTTGGGATGTTGTGAGGGAAGAACAAAGTCATGGAGGCTGGAAAATGTGGCCCAGATGAGGAAAAGCATAATGTCCAGTTGCCTTCAGCCTAGGGCGTGACTAGGAAGTCAAAGGTGTGAGGGAAAAGGCGAACTGGAACCAGAGGCACTGGTCTGTAGAGAATTGGACTTTGTCCTAAGAGCAGTGAGAGTCCCTGGAAGTGGTTGATAAGGGGACTTACTGGAACAGAAGCTGTGTGTGAGGAGCACTGGGTGACGATAACTTCACTGCTTAACAGTCGGCAAGATTCACAGCATTTCAGTTGGTAGTCAACATGGTCAGGACGGATCACGAGAGCTACTGAGGCTCGGCAGACAGGTGGAAGGAGCCAGGCACACGGCAGGGCCGACCTCAACAGGAATGTGGGCCCTGGGAAGAGTAGGAAAGAGGGACATCTGGGGGCCTGACCTGAAAGTCTGAACGTGTTATGGGAGAGGAGGCTTGGAACAAACATCCTCACAGACCTTCTGCTCCTATGAACTGTGAACTATGCCAAAATAATGTTTATCTCAATGATACATCTAAACTTTCCAAGCATAAGGATCCACCCCACCCCTGGCTTCTTTTTTTTTTTCTTTTTGCGGTTCGCGGGCCTCTCACTGTTGTGGCCTCTCCCGTTGCGGAGCACAGGCTCCGGACGCGCAGGCCCAGTGGCCATGGCTCATGGGCCTAGCCGCTCTGCGGCATGTGGGATCTTCCCGGACCGGGGCACGAACCCGTGTCCCCTGCATTGGCAGGCAGACTCTCAACCACTGCGCCACCAGGCAAGCCCCCACCCCTGGATATTTTTTAAATCCTCTCTACACACATGCTTGAAAGGTACTCTGAGTACAGTAAGAACTTCTAAAAACACTCATAAATTTTGAGACTTATCATCTTTATAGAAAAAGTAAGTAACACGTATTGGTGCAGCTTAAAGAATTATTATAAGGTGAATCCCTGTGTAATCTCCTCCAGGTCAGGAGATAAAATGTGGCAGCACCCCAGAAGCCAGCTGTGTGCACATCCCGATTCACAACCCCACCGTCACTCTCAGAAGTAACCCCTCTCCTAAACTTTGTGACTACCAGTTCCATCCTTTACTTTCAACTTTTCACATCTATGTATGCATCCTCAACTGGATGGGATAGCATAGTCTCATCAATGTAAATTACATCATGAGATTAAAATAAATAAAATAAAATTTAAAAGCATGATGATGTGCTACTAGATAGACTACAAATCAATGGAGAGGATTGAAAGACTAGAACCAGACCCAGTCTATAGTAATCAAGACACGTTGGTAGTGGCATAACGAGACCCAGTCATAGTAATCAAAACACTATGGTACTGGCATAAAACCAGACCCACAGACCAATGGCATAGAGCAGAGAGTCCAGAAATAAACCCACACATAAATGATCAGTTAATTTACAACAAAGGAGCCAAGAATATATAAAGGGGAAAGGACAGTCTTCAATAAATGGTCTTGGGAAAGCTGGACAGTCACCTGTAAAACAATGAAATGGGACCACTCTCTTACACCATACACAAACATTAACTCAAAATGGTTTAAAGACTTGAAAGTAAGACCTGAAACCATAAAACTCCTAGAAGAAAACATAGGGAGTAAGCTTATTGATATCAGTCTTAGAGATGAGTTTTTGGATCTGAGTCCAACAGCAAAGGCAACAAGAGAAAAAAATCAATAACTGGGACTACATCAAACTAAAAATCTTCACAGCAAAGGAAAGCATCAATAAAATGAAGGCAGCCTGCTGAATGGGAGAAAATATTTGCAAATCATATATCTAATAAGGGGTTGATATCCAAAATATATAAAGAACTCAACAAAAAACAGCAAAATAGCAAAAAATCCAATTTAAAATGGGCAGAAGTGCAAGAGGGTTCCCTTTTCTCCACACTCTCTCCAGAATTTATTGTTTGTAGATTTTTTGATGATGGCCATTCTGACCGGTGTATGTAAATTGATATAGCCACTATGGAGAACAGTATGGAGGTTCCTTAAAAAACTAAAAATAAAACTACCATACGACCCAGCAATCCCCTTACTGGGCATATACCCTGAGAAAACCATAATTCAAAAAGAGTCATGTACCACAATGTTCATTGCAGCTCTATTTACAATAGCCAGGTCATGGAAGCAACCTAAGTGTCCATCGACAGATGAATGGATAAAGAAGATGTGGCACATATATACAATGGAATATTACTCAGCCATAAAAAGAAACAAAATTATTTGTAGTGTTATTTGTAGTGAGGTGGATGGACCTAGAGACTGCCATACAAAGTGAAGTAAGTCAAAAAGAGAAAAACAAATACCGTATGCTAACACATATATACGGAATCTAAAAAAAAAAAAAGGTTCTGAAGAACCTAGGGGCAGGACAGGAATAAAGACACAGACGTAGAGAATGGACTTGGGGACACAGAGAGGGGGAAGGGTAAGCTGGGACAAAGTGAGAGAGTGGCATGGACACATATACACTACCAAATGTAAAATAGATAGCTAGTGGGAAGCAGCCACATAGCACAGGAAGATCAGCTCGGTGCTTTGTGACCACCTAGAGGGGTGGGATAGGGAGTGTGGGAAGGAGATGCAAGAGGGAGGAGATATGGAGATATATGTATGTGTATAGCTGATTCACTTTGTTATACAGCAGAAACTAACACACCATTGTAAACCAATTATACTCCAAAAAAGATGTTTAAAAAATAATAATAAATAAAGTGTTAATTCCTGCCTGGGGAAAAAAAATAAATAAATAAAATGGGCAGAAGATCTGAATAGACATTTTTCCAGAGGAGACACACAGATGGCAAACAGGCACATGAAAAGATACTCAACATCACTAATCAACAGGGAAATGTAAATCAAAACCACAATGAGATATCACCTCCCACCTGTTAGAATGACTATTATCAAAAAGACTAGAAATAACAAGTGTTGGTGAGGATGTGAAAAAAGGGAATACTTGTGTACTGTTAGTGAGAATGTAATTGGTGCAGCCACTATGGAAGACAGTATGAAGTTTCCTCAAAAAATTATAAACAGAACTACCATATGATCTAGCATTTCCACTCCTGGGTATTTATCCAAAGAAAACAAAAACACTAACTCAAAAAGATATATGCACCCCTCTGCTCATTGCAACATTATTCACCATACCCAAGATATGAAAGCAACCTAAGTGTCCATCAATGGATGAATAGATAAAGAAAATGTGGTATATACAATGGAATATTTTTCGGTCATTAAAAAAAAAGAATGAAATTACGGCATTGTGACAACATGAATGGACCTCAAGGGTATTATGTAAGTGAAATAAGGTAGACAAAGAACGGCAAATACCATATGATCTAATTATATGTGGAATCTGAAAAGAACAAAACAAAACAAAACCCATGCTCACGGACAGAGCATGTTGCCAGAGGCAGGGGGTGGGGAGTGAGTGAAATGGGGGGAGGAGGTTAAAAGATACAAGCTTCCAGTTAAGGGATAAATAAGTCATGCAGATGTAATGTACAGCATGGTGACTATAGTTAATAATACTGTATTGGATATTTGAAAGTTGCTAAAAAAGTAGATCTTAAAAGTCCTCATTGCAAAAAATTTATAACTACGTATGGTGACAGACGTTAACCAGACTTAGACTTGTAATGATCATTTCAAAATATATACAAATATTGAATCATTTTGTTGTACAAAATGAAACTAATATAGTTTCAATTCTGTCTCAATTTTAAAAAACCAGACCCAAGTATGTGTATGAATTAGATGATACCTATTTCATATCCTTTATCAAAATAAATTACAAATGGAATAAAGATTTAGTGTAAAAACCAGAGCAATAAAAGTACTAGAAGAAAACAGAGGAAGATATTTATGTTATCTTGAAAGCCCTTTCTAAGCATAATACCAAAGGCTGAGGCCACAAAGGAAAAGAATGACAAATTTGTCTATTAAAAAATAAATAAATAAAAAGCTTCAGTAAGTCAATAAACACAGTAACCAAAACTAAAAAGAAAACTCCAAAAGGGGAAATTATATGTGACATCATACTAACAAAGTAATTATGTCCATAGTTCTTACAAATCAGTAAGAAAATAAAGCAATGGAAAAGTGGCTAGGGTGATGTCTCAGCTATTGCCACAAAAAATAATAAATAATAAAGAGGCCCAGAATTCAATGGTGTAAAATAATACTTATTCTCACTTATGACAGGCAGGTCAACTAAGGTCTTTTGAGCATTGGGCTCAGTACAGGTGGGGTCCAGGCCTGTTCCATGTGTTTCTCATGCTTC
Organism: Hyperoodon ampullatus; assembly: GCF_949752795.1. NCBI lineage: Eukaryota > Metazoa > Chordata > Mammalia > Artiodactyla > Ziphiidae > Hyperoodon > Hyperoodon ampullatus. The sequence goes on along the minus strand of NC_136915.1, from coordinate 84,001,129 downwards.
CAGCAGCAGGCTGGCCAGGGCATGTTGTTGCAGCGATGGCAAAAGACCAACAAACACTCCCCACTACCCAAGCACATTTTAGACCCTTAGTCACATATCTTCTGCCAACACTTTATTAGCAAGTCACATGGCAAAGCCTAACCTTAATCGGTTGTGTAAATGGACTCCACTGCTAGTGGGAGTGAGGGTAATCAATATTTGATGATGGAAAGTGCCATAGACTGAATGATTGTGCCCCCCCCAAATTCATATGATGAAATCTAATCCCCAGTGTGTTGGTATTAGGAGGTGGGGCTTTGGGGCAGTAATTAGGTCATGAGGGCTCTGCCTTTATTTTTTTTTTTTTTTTTTTTTTTTTTTTTTTGCGGTACGCGGGCCTCTCACTGTTGTGGCCTCTCCCATTGCAGAGCACAGGCTCCGGACGCGCAGGCTCAGCGGCCATGGCTCACGGGCCCAGCCGCTCCGCGGCATGTGGGATCTTCCCGGACCGGGGCACGAACCCGTGTCCCCTGCATCGGCAGGCGGACTCTCAACCACTGCGCCACCAGGGAAGCCCGGCTCTGCCTTTATAAAAGAGACCCCAGAGAGCTCTCTTGCCCCTCTGCCATGTTAGAACACAGGGAGAAGAGAGTGTCTACAACTAGGAAGCAGATCCTCACCAGACAATAAATCTGCTGGCACCTTCATCTTGGACTTCCCAGCTTCCAGAACTGTGAGAAATAAATTTATGCTGTTTATAAGCCACCCAGTCTGTGGTAACTAACTATAGCAGCCCACATGGTCTGAGACAGCAGGTATCAACAGGCTACTGGGAAAACATGGACAAATGACCAATTAGCATGTGAAAGAAAGTGCAGCATTATAAATATGGAAAATGCAAATTAAAAAATATATATATCATTTGTGGCCTATCAGATTGGTAATTACAAATTGACAACATCTGGTGTTGGTGATAATGATTAGAAGCAGGCCTTTCAGTACTTTGTTCTTAAGACTATAAATTGGTATCACCTTTTAGATGGTGATTTGACAACATTTATAATATGTGTTCATATGATCTGCAATCTTACTTTTAGAAAACTATTCTACAGACTTACCAGGGTGACAGCCTAACAATGAGTCACAAGAATATTCAATATAAAGTAGTTTGTAATAGCAAAGAACTAGAAATAGTCCTAAGCCCAATAATAGGGATGTTCACAGGACATAGAATTACATGAGAAAAGCAGTATTTGAGACTATTTTTAAATTGGAGATAATAAAAGAAATGCTACTAACCAGTGTTGTCAGGAATTTATATAGTAAATTTTATGTTATGCATTATTTGTTAACATAAAAATATTTACAATATAGTAAATAGAAATAGATTATAAAACAATTCAAACAGTATGATCATGTTTTGTTTTAAAAATAAATCTATATAAATATGCAAAAAAGTCAAGACAGTGATACATCATAGTACAATGTGATTTTTGGATGGTAGGTTATGGATTTTATTCTCTTTTTTCTTTGTGTGTTTTAATCTTTCTATAATAAATAGGTATTAATTTTGTCATAAGATAAATGCAAGTTTAAAAATGTTAATGGTGCTTTAAGATAGTTTTAATAACATGGAGGAATGTTTGCTATGATGTTCAGTTGGAAAATAAAGGAAGATACACAGCTGAGACAGTATGAGTAAGAGTCATGTAAAAAATATGTATTTGAGAAAACAAAGTGGATATGTCTGAGTAGTATAAATGAGTTTCCTTCTTTCTACTTTTCTGCATATTACAAATGTTCTGCAATAAAATTACATTCTTTTTATAATAAAAAATATATTCTTTTTGATGAAAAAATATTCTTTAAAGAGAAATTCTGGGCAAAATAATTTAGGATTTCTTAACAAATTGAATTGTCTCTGTCAAAGAAAATACATATACAAGACCAATGGTTCTCAAATTGCAGTGACTCTAGAGATCCCTGGAAGACTTGTTTAACAGGGCAGATTTCCAGCCCCCATCCCGCAAACCAAGATAATCCGCCTGGCTGTACACAGCTGCCAGTCTTTGATTCCTACTATACAATTGTATCTGACAACCCCAAATAGTATAATATGAATATGAATATCTCAACTCAGTCTCTTCTAATATGGACAAATTTCTCATTATATCTCTAAGTATTATAATACAGTTCCTTATTTTATCTCTGAATTTCAACCCTTATGATAATAAGCATTTAAAACTTTGCTTTCCCAGTTGCCAGTTATTCAGAAAAGTTCTTTTTGGCCAATGGGCCAGTTGTTGGGCAACAGCATTGTCCAGTTCAATTCCTTCACTTCACAAATGGGCTCTGACCCCAGAGAAAGTTCACAGTTTACTCAAGTCCTCTCTGCTGCTGACGGCCTGAGCCCCTGCCCCTGCTCCCCTGCTCCCTGGGGTCCTGATTCCCCAGCAGCCCAGGGTTTTCTCCAACCCCTTCAGTTTCCCAATGGTAATTTGTCATTTCATGGCAGACATGCTCATCTTGGGATGGAGGCATCATCAGGAACAGTTAAGGCAGAATCTAGGTTTCCACATTCCACTGCGCACTGATGCTTAGACTTGCTGCTAACGTCCACCAGTCCCCAAACCAACAAGCCATGATTTAATGAAAGCCCAAAATGGGCTCAATGCTAGTCAGATTTTAAATATAACTTGTACAGAATTAGCAAGTATTAACAAGTTTCAAAGACATTTAAAGGTAATTTCTTTCATCATCCAGTATTTCCTCAGGGATTTTGGATGACTCTTTGAAGAAGGGGGCCAACATACCATAGTGCATATGAAATAATAAATAGAAATAACTAAAACTAGAAACGAATAAGTACAGTTTCTTTGCCAGAAACTCTTAGACTCCTTGTCCTAATAGTCTTGTATTTTCTAAGTAAATCATGCAAAAAAAAGTAGTTTATTTCCACGATAGCTAACATTTATTGAGGCTAGACATTATGCTCAGAATTTTATATATATTTCTCTCATTTACATAGCAACTGTATGAGTTGGGTGCTAGGATTACCCCCATTTTATAGATGAGAAAACCGAGGCTTCAAGGAAATAAAAGACTTACCCAAACACATGCTTCTGGCAAGTGTTGGAGCCAAGGTTTGAACTAAGGTTGTCTGATGTAATGTTCCTGCTCTCCCAACTATTCTAGTACATGCTTCTCTGGCTAGTATCATCTGTCATTCATCTATCTATCAATGAATATAACCCTCAAAAATGCACATCAGAATTGAGTTTTTCCCTATTTTTAATCTTTCTAGAACTCAGCTATTATATTTTCATATAATAATTTTAAAATATGTGTATCATACTTATGGGTGTGGTTTTGTGGGTATAATTGCAAACTAAAGTTAGTGCTTTGCCCAAATGTGTAAACACTTGTAATCAATGTACACTTAAAAATTATAGGGCCTCCCTGGTGGCGCAGTGGTTGAGAGTCCGCCTGCCGATGCAGGGGATACGGGTTCGTGCCCCGGTCTGGGAGGATCCCATATGCCGCGGAGCGGCTGGGCCCGTGAGCCATGGCTGCTGAGCCTGTGCATCCGGAGCCTGTGCTCCGCAACGGGAGAGGCCACAACAGTGAGAGGCCCGCGTACCACCAAAAAAAAAAAAAAAAAAAAAAAAATTATAAAGTGATATTTGTTTGCCAGAGATGAGAAAAAAAATTTGTATTACATTTTCAACGTAGTAGTACATTTTTTTCATAGTAGTAACACATTTTAAATTTGATTATAAGAACAGAAATGGTATCAGTCAGGGTTCAATTGCAATAAACAGAAACCACTATTTAAGCAGAAGATATTTAATTCAGGAAGTTAGGTGCTTACAAAATTGAAGGTTGGACAAACAAGCTCTGGACTGGGTCTCTAGGAATGACACAGTGACACTGCTCAGCTTTCTCTCCAGGAGAGCTAGCTGCTCCTGAGCCACAATAAGAAGGATGAGCAATCAGGAGGTTGCCATGGAATCGTCATCACTGTGATCCAGGGATCAGAAAGTGGCTCTAACTGCCTCCCTGACATCCTGACCCCAGCAAAGCTGGGTATAGGACATCAGACCATGGCTGCAGCAAAATTCAACAGCTGACAATGCAGGAAGATGCCCTCCGTCGCACTTCCACCTTTGAAATCCAAAACTAGTACATGGAATTTATGTAATATAATTTGTACCTAGAATAAGAGCTTGCAAGGGATTCTGAGAATTAATTACAGTGTTGCGCTTGCAGGCTATGTCATACAGGAAGGCACCCCAGGATGAATTTGGGGATTACATGGCAATTTAAGATTTTCACCACAAAGCACATTATCAAATAACATAGCACTGAATTCCTTTAGCTGCGAGGCACTGTGGTCTGTGTCCCACTGGCAAACCACCAACTCAGTAATTGGATGGCAGCAGCCTCCAGTGCTTTATGAAGAGGTATGCAATGTTATCTAAATGCTCCATTGGAATTGCTACAGAAACAGGAACCAAGAGAGAAGAAACTTGGCTTGTGGATTTTTTTAACTGTCTACATCACCTCTTGCTAAAAGCTTGTCTGTCTCAAGAGGTTATATACTGTCAATAGATATGTGAGAGCTGCCTTGATTAAACATGTTCTAAGACCAAAAAAAAAAACCAAGAATTAGCAACATTCTTATCTGAGTGTTAACAGAGACTAGAAAATAATTCAGTATAATAACATGGGGAAAATGCTTATGATACAATATTAATTTTAAAAGCATACAAAATTATATAGAGTATGATCACAATATATCATAAAACAACAAATATCTTACTAGTAATCAAGGAATAATGAGATACCACTTATTACCCATCAGATTAGCAAATATTGAAAAGACTGATAATATCCAGTGTTGGAAATTATGGGAGGAAATGAGTAGTCTTATGCAATTTAGATTTGAGTGTAAATTGGTTCAGCAGTAGCTGTTAAAGAAGAAAATAAGCATACCCTTCAGGACAGCAATACAACACTTAGTTATCTATGCAAGAAAAATATTCCCCCATGTATAAAGAGGCAAGTACTAAGGATGCTTATGGCCACCTTGTTTATTCTAGTAAAAACCTGAAAACAACCTACCTGGGCATCAATACTGAGAATAAATAAATTATAGTATATTCATTCATATAATAGAATACAAGGTTTTTAAAATATAGATGAAGTAGAAATCTATGTACTGACCTACATACATATATATGTGTATATATAATTATTCAATAAATTATATACATGTATATATAATTAAATTTAAAATAAATTGCATAAAATAATAGTGTATTCACATTTATGTTAAACACACAAAAAACACACATATAACTAACATTTATTGAATATGTTTCAGGCACTATTCTAGAGCTTTATTGGCTTTGACTTATTTAATTCTCAAAACACTGCCATGAGCAATGTACTAAAATTGTACCCATTTTACAGATGAAGAAACCAAGATACAGAATGTTAAGTTCCTTGGCCAAGGTCAAATAGCTGCTAAGTGGTAGAACTGAGATTCCAACCCAGGCAGTCTGGCTCCAGAGTCCATGCCTTGAAAGAAAGAGATAGGAAAGGAAACCAAACTTAGTTCTGAATGACTCCAAAGACCAGAATTTCATTTAATCCTCATTTTTAGATCACATCATGTCTGGATTTTCCAGAAGATAGTTGGTCATTTTACCAGGGTGGTCTGTGAGTGCTGTGCCCTACTCACAGTGAAATACTGGAATTTCAGGAGCCTGCTGCCCAGAATTCTTGCCAAGTTGTCTGGTATCAGGAGAATGGGTCCAACCTGCTTTGTGAAGGTGAGCGAGGCCTACCTGAAAACCAGAGAGACTCTCAGGAAAGTGCTGCCTTCTGACCTTCTGACCTTCTGAAAAATAACTCTACACAGCCTCATTAAAAATCTGCTCGCTCTCCTTGGTAGAAGTAACTTGACCCTAGCTCTCCTCTTCCCAGTAATGGAAAAACGTAACAGTTGAAGCTATAATGGTACAATTCAAGTGCACAATGCCTGGGCATAGAAATGAACAGATTATAGGCATTGTTATAAAGATTGTCAATCTCCCATACACTCCATCACAATATCTTTTCATTTTCTTCATAGCCTTAAATATTATTTGAAATCATTTTAAAGTTTTATTTTATACATCTTATGTACTAAAATTAAGGAACATCTCTATCTTGAAGAGCCAGTCCAAATCTCTTAGAAAAGTTCTTAGATGACACATTAGATATTCAATAAGATTTCCTGAATGATTGAATAAATCAGTTTATGCCATTTATTTTCCAGGGATGTTATGGTCCTGTGCATGATAAGGCCTGTGAATGACTGATTCTACTTCCCTTTTTCTATCAGGCATAACCCATTTGAAATCGCCCACCTGCCCGCTCTCTTAGAAAGGACTGTTTTCCCCTCCTTTGCCTAGACTCCCCAGCAGCGTTATGGATGAGGGGGAAGTGAGGCCAGGGTTGGAGAATGGGAAAGAGGGGAATGCTTTGGGCCCTTTCTTTCCCTTAGGTTCCAGCTGCTACAGTAATAGTTTAGCAGTGGCAGAATGAGGATGATTTATCTGGATGATTGTGACCTCAGAGAATAACCAATATGTGGACACTCATCCCAGCTCTGAAACAAATCATCAGAAATAGCACTCATTCATTCATTTATTCATTCAACAAATATTTATTGAGCATGTACCACGTGCCAGGCACTTGATTTGTACTATCAGGAATACTGTCTACATGAACAAATAGATCACTCCTTTGGATACAGCCTATAATCCACAATCTGATAAGTAATAGATAATTATCATAAAGTGACTGCACACACACCTGAAAACTGGATGTGATAAATGAGGGGCAGAGAGTGTTAGGATTTCATCGGTTTTTCTGTGCTCTTATTGATATGGAAAAATAACATTAAAGGCTAATTACTACGTTTTGGCTCTCTGACTTTTCTCCATACCTTATTTTCTACTTTGTTTGCTTTAAGTAAATCTTATTGGTTTTTCTAACCCCACCATGGTAACCTGATTTCTCTCCTTTCCACTAACTAGGGCAAAATGAAGGCACATCTATTCCGTTTCGATGCATCGTCACAGCCTCCATTCACTGTGGGCCAGGTTCTCACTAACCTATGTTTAGGTGACTACCAGAGTCTTCACACTGGTCTCTTGGCGTTGAATCACTCCCACTACCATTTTACATACCACTTGTAGACTTATAATATTTGTCCCCCTTCTTCATAGTAACAACCACAGTAGAATTTTACATTTACTTGTAAGTATATGACTAAAGTCTGCCTCCTCTACTGGACTGTAAATTACGTGGGGACAGGGATAGAGTCACACTTTGCTCACCCTAAATTTGTAGTGCCTAGTCCAGCACCTGACAAGTATTATAATAGACACGTAAGAAATATCTATTGAGTAAATGAATATTATTTTAAATATAGATTCTTTTTTTCTTATTTATTTCTTGGAGTCAAGACTCTGCTTTACTCAAGGTCAATGTCTTCTTAAACTAAACCCAAAAGCCCCAGCTTGCTGATAATGGTCTTCCATTAACCACACTCTCATTCCTTTCACCTTTAAGGGATACTTCTGCTCAAGGTAGGCACCTCCCTTTCCTATCTTCAAAAAAATGCTGTGGGTGTTTCCACTCCTCTGCACTTGCTCATGTTCTTTCTATTCCAAACCACTGGTCTGTTCTTCCAAATTGTGTGACAAATAGTGACCTTTGTATTATTTCCAAACAATTTGGGTTTCAAAAATATCCTAGAGAAATCCTTTTAAAAACCTTCACCTCGGGCTTCCCTGGTGGTGCAGTGTTTGAGAGTCCGCCTGCCGATTCAGGGAACACGGGTTCGTGCCCCCAGTCCGGGAAGATCCCACATGCCGCGGAGCGGCTGGGCCCGTGAGCCATGGCCGCTGAGCCTGCGCGTCCGGAGCCTGTGCTCCGCAACGGGAGAGGCCACAACAGTGAGAGGCCCGCGTACCGCAAAAAAAACCAAACAAACAGAAAAAAACCTTCACCTCTAGAGTGGCCATGAGCCAGTTAGTGACTCCTGAATGTGGTAACACTAATTTTAAAAATTAAAACAAAATTTGAGAATTTAAATCAATTTTACCTGATTAAGCATAAAATGTACCAGGTGGTCCCATAATAAGGTGAAATAAAATTTACTTTTCAAATTTTGTTTGTTCTTATATAGACTATGAATGAAAATGTGATCACTTCCTACAACAATTTATTTACGAGACCATTTTTTGCTGTCTGTTTAAATCTAAACACAGCTCATGAGCCTCTGTTGGGCTTCCAACAGCACATTATAATTTTTAAAAGTGTTCTGTGATCAAACATGGTGAGGAGGGCTTCCCTGGTGGCGCAGTGGTTGAGAGTCCGCCTGCCGATGCAGGGGACAGGGGTTCGTGCCCCGGTCCGGGAAGATCCCACATGCCACGGAGCGGCTGGGCCCGTGAGCCATGGCCGCTGAGCCTGCGCGTCCGGAGCCTGTGCTCCGCAACGGGAGAGGCCACAACAGTGAGAGGCCCGCGTACCGCAAAAAAAAAAAAAACAAAAAAACGTGGTGAGGAAACTCTCGCATGTAGTGTAGTTTATTTCAAGCTATGCGAGGAGAGTGGTTTTTTAAGGAGAGCGTGGACAGTAGTATCAGATCCTGGAAAGGTCAAGGAGAATGAAAAAAGGGCAATCAATGTTAGTGACTCTTCGTATTTACAGGCATTTGCAGAAGAATTTTCAAGTATCTAAAAACAAAATGTATACTGAGCATTTTTTCCTCTTCCATAGACAGGGGGAAAAAAGACTCATTCAAAATAACTATATAGAAAAATTCTTCTGATTTTGCAGTCCCTGTTTTTGTCACCAAATAAATTTAGACGATTAAGGTTTTTTCTCCCAAAACTATGATGTCATGGCAAGGGTTTCATTAAGTATAATATATTGTAAAATAAAGCTGTACAAGCACAAAAAGCATATAAACCATGCACATACACATTCAAGAATTAAAATTACCTCAATAACTACACTTTATGTAGCATAAATTGTAGTATGGAAAGGTAAGGAGTTTGAAGATGGAGGATCTAGGTTTTGATTGAGGCCCCAACACTCAGTACTACCTGAGATTTTCAACAAATTACCTATCTGAGTTGCTGTGAAGAGTAAAGGAGTTCACACATGTAAATTTTTTTTTTTGGCGGTGCCCTGCAGCTTTTGGGATCTCAGTTCCTCCACCAGGGATGGAAACTGGGCCCTCCCGCAGTGAAAGCAAGAGTCCTAACCAGTGGACCGCCAGGGAATTCCCCTAAAAATGTAAATTTTAAAAACATGACGTGATGCTGCTCTGAATTACATCATGAATTTGCCAGTGTTGTGAGAACTGGATTGTAAGCTGGAAAGACCGGAGGCGTTAGTTCTAAGCGCTCTCACCTACTGAACATTTACTATGAGCCAAGTACTGTACTAAGGGCTTTCATAAGTTCTCTCATTAGTTCTTCACACCTACCTAATGTAGTAGATATTGTATTAGGTGGAACCATGGGAACTAGACATTTCTGTAGATCAAAAATAGTCAATTATCAGCAATGTCATGTAGTTTAAACTGTCATCTGCCAAGACTTGGAGAAAGTGAAACACAGAAACTAAGTGACTTGTCTAAGTTAAAATAACCAGTACCTGGCAAAGTCTGATTTGAAAGCCATACGGGTTTATGTCAGTGACCAGTGTGCTATATAAATCGCCAGCAAGGAGATAAGGTCAATAGATTAGGAGGTATAACCTCTAAGCTTTATTCAAGTATTATTTGCATGGTACTAGAGAATATGAAAAAAGTCAAGAAATGATGCCACAGGAAATACAGCATAAGAATCAAATGTTTACATTAATTAAAATAGCCCATGTTTGTTCCTGCTTCTGGGATTACCCTTATCTTCAATGAATTCTTACCTTCATTCAGCCTACCAATATTTACTCAAGATCAGGCTCAATTTCTAACCTCTTACACCCCTCCTCTAGTTCTTACTAACTGCAATTCATCTCTTTTTAATAGCATTTTGCTTTTTAGTATATCTGATTACTCTCAACAAAAGCGAAAATTTGTTGAGGAATGCTCAATAAATGTTAAATTTGAGGTTCATACCAAGTCTACTACATATGAAATTTAATAGGAGTAAAGAATCACAACCACCTGTAAGGGAATGGATCATATCTTCCCTGATCTCACCGGTTTAAGCGTTCTCTTTAATCTGAACTCATGTGGAAACTACGATATTCTTATATTATTACTCATTGTTTCATATGCTTAGGCCTTGTATCTGTAACTGGAGTTTAAGCTTCTCAAGGGCAGAGATTGTCTTATTCTTTGACTTCACACACTGGCCAGCAAATAGTGTGAATCAATAGACCTTTAATTAATGGACTTGAAGAAAAATGAGCACTTCGGGGGAAAGCCCTTGAGAAAGGAAATGAACCAATAAGTGGGTAGCAAAGCAAAGTTGAAGGAGCCCTTGTACATTAAGGCTCGTTTCTGAAAACTGAAACCGGCTAGTATGTCAATGCCTCAGTAATTTCTCTTTTTTTAAATTAAATTTCTTTATTTTTGGCTGTGTTGGGTCTTCATTGCTCCGCGCGGGCTTTCTCTAGTTGCGGTGAGCAGGAGCTACTACTTCGTTGCGGAGCACGGGCTCTAGGCGCGCGGGCTTCAGTAGTTGTGGTTCGGGGGCTCTAGAACGCAGGCTCAGTGGCTGTGGCGCCCCGCTTAGTGGCTCCACGGCATGTGGCATGTGGCATCTTCCCTGAACAGGGCTCGAACCCGTGGATTCTTACATTGGCAAGCGGATTCTTAACCACTGCGCCACCAAGGAAACCCCTAATTTCTCTTTTTAAAGAGATGTCTAGGGGTATAACCAGCGTGACTGCCGGTCGGCTGGGAGGTGAGACCTCGAGCGCAGTCTGAGGTATTAGGTGGAGGTGGCGCGCCGCCCTCTGACCGACAGGGGGAGCCCTGCCAAGCGCCGGGCCCCAGGCCGCCGTACCCGCCCCGCCCCGCGCGCCCCCAGCTCTCTGCTCTCTCTCCGCACTGCGCCAGCCCTCCGCCTGGCGCCACGCCGGCCACAGGCCGAGGGCTAATCACCCGCGGGCCGGCGCCCCCGCAGCCTGGTGGGTGCGCCCCGCCCGCCCTGCCGCGGGACGGGTAACAGTTACGAAGCACTTTCTCCGCCGCGATTTCTGCTTAGTCATTGTCTTCCAGGAAACGACTCTTCAGTTGGGAGTCAACTCTCCCGCGGCGGCCGCAGTAGCAGGAGCCGCAGCCACCAGCGCGTCCTTCCCGGGCCGCCGCTCCGCCGCCGCCCTGCCGCCTCCCGGCCTCCCTCGGGCCCGAGCGCAGGCCGGGGTCCCGCCGCGCGGGGCGAACAGCCTCGCGCTCTGCTCTCCGGCCTCGGGCGCCGCGTCCTACGGGGGGCCTCCTTCCCCGCCTGCTGCCCCGTCGCCGCCGGGCCAGGTCCGTCGGCTGCTGCCATGGGCACCGACAGCCGCGCGGCCGGGGCGCTCCTGGCGCGGGCCAGCACCCTGCACCTGCAGACGGGGAACCTGCTGAACTGGGGCCGCCTGCGGAAGAAGTGCCCGTCCACGCACAGCGAGGAGGTGAGGGTGGCGTGCGTGCCGGCGGAGGCGCAGGGCTCCCGGGCTAGGCCGCGCGGGCCGGACCGGGCGGCTCCGAGAGGCTGGGAGGCGCCGGGAGGTGAGGGCGGGTGGTCGGGCTCCGGGCGCGCAGTGGTCGCGGAAGAGGCGCGCACCTGGGCTCCGCCCGCCGGAGGAGGCTGGGTCGGCTGTCGGCGCGATGTCGCATCCGAACGTACTGTTGGGGGCACAGCGTCTTTAAAAATTCGGCAGGTGCATCTTCACACCCAGTGCCGCCTCTGTCAGTGCTCTTGATTGTAACTTTAGTAGGAATCAGAATCCATACCATATTCTGTGTCCAGGATGCAGCTCAGTTTGTCTCTCTTGTTTTTTTTAAACCACCCTCACTTGTGCTATTCTCTCCCAAAGATAAATACTTCTATGTTTTATACTAGACCTTTAATTTCTTCAGGGCTGATGGTTCAATACAGCATTTTGCACGTAAATAATATTGGGTGAAATTTTCTTTCTCTTATCTCACTCAACACATGCTAAAGTAGCCGTTTTCAGTTTGACTGCAAACCCAGTAAAAAAAAAAAAATGCATTTTGCCTTGGCAGTCCAATTCATGGTTTACACACACACACACAAACACACGAGTTTCATGAAAAGATTTTAACCCTTACTATATACTGTGTATTCTGATTTTTTCTCTTACTTTAATTTTTAAAAACTTGATTTCTTAATGCAGCAATGAGTCACACACCACAGTTTAAGAAACATCGTTCAAAAGATGAATTGTGATTTGTGTATATTACTTTGGGTGCTGCGTAAGAGGGACCCAAAACTAAAGAAACTTTAAAACGTTTGAGAAAACTTGAAGATATGATAGCATATGTAGAGAAAACATGACAGCTTGATTATAATAGAGAGGCATGTTTTGTTTCTATGTAAAGAAGAGCTTTGTAGCAACCAGAGCTCTAAATTGGGATACACTACTTGAAACAGTTTAACCTCATTGAATAAAGAAACTGAATAAATCACTCATTATTGAGAAAATTTGCACATTGGGTAGAGAGAGATCATTAAATTTCCTAAAAGGTCTTTTCTAGTCTAATGTTTGTTTTTTGTTTTTTTTTAATTATTCTATGATCTCTGCCCAGATTTTTTGTTCCACTAGAATTTTATGAAATCAAATCTTGTTTTTAAAATGGGCCATTATAGGACTATTTTGACCAGTTATTTGTTGTTAGGGTATTTGATCATGTAGCATTTTTTAAACTCTTATACAACCCCAGATCTAATGATACACTAAATTATCATGACACTCATTTTCCATGATACTATGAGATGTGTGTATAATAAGAATGAAGAGAGCAGAGAACAAAAAAGTACAAGGTTAATATTCAGTCAATATAGATAACATATAAAAGATTAAAAATTACTAGGTTTGTGATATAGTCAACGAATTTATCATAGTATTATAACATTGGGCTGTTCCATGATTTGTCCTGACAGAAGGGAGCAAACACTCTGAAAATATACTTATCTTCATGAATTGAGAAATTCATCAGAAAAGCCTTATGCAAATTAACCATCATTCCAGAGGAAAATTTCTAAAAATTCTCCCATGATTTGAGCCATAGCACTCCTGATAGAATTCTTAACTTCTAGTTGGTCCTGCTGCCTCAATTTTTATTAATTTTTCAAAGAATATTGACTTGTAATTCTGCCTAGAATGATTATCAACTTATTTTTATCTACTGACTTAAATTTGATTACAAATATACCTTTCATAAAGATATAGACCCTGTAAATTGGATTCATGAGGGTTATTGTGGCTAGCACATGAATTGCTGTTGTAGACTATAAATCTTTTATTTTTTTGTGTGTGTACACGGGCCTCTCACTGTTGTGGCCCCTCACGTTGCGGAGCACAGGCTCTGGACGCGCAGGCTCAGTGGCCGTGGCTCACGGGCCCAGCCGCTGCGCGGCATGTGGTATCCTCCCAGACCGGGGCACGAACCCGTGTCCCCTGCATCGGCAGGTGGGCTCTCAACCACTGTGCCACCAGGGAAGCCCTAGACTATAAATCTTAAATAGGTGACTCTGAGCTCTTAAACTGATAAACCAGTTGTCCATTGTAATTATCTGTACTGAGATATAAGCAATAAAGTGCTTGTGTCAGTTTTTATCATAAGCAATCATAGATCAGATAGTGAGTTCAGAAGTTTAATCTCTGTTGTTGGTATTAGGAAAGTGCTTTTGCAATTCAGGGCTGTACTTCTCGTTACTCATTTATTTTTTCATTGATTGTCCACAGAATGCAAAGCACTGTGCCCTTGGTATTTATAAGGCAGTGATTTCAAACTGCTAGTGTTGGCCCATTTGTGTTATCAGTTCAGTGAGTCATGGAGAAGCGTATTTTTTTCCTAACTCATAATAGAAGCCCTCAGAGTATCTGGCATGTAGTAAGCATAAATATTGCTTTATGAATTTTTGTTGTTATATGTATGTAGGTCCTTACTCACTGTGTTAGTGTATGTCTTATTATTTTGGACCACTATTAAATAAGTTGGAAATACACTGTCATAAGAGATAAAAGATAAGTAGACACTTTAATGAATTAACAAAATACTATAATGTTAGCATAATAAAATTATTTGTTTATATAAGAAAACATTGAAGACAGATCGGAGGTCTACCTAACTGTTAGGAAATGACTTAAGGACTGACTTTATGCAAGTTGACTTCTGCAAGATACGGATATAGTGGTTTCTAGACTTTAGAGTACATTTTGATTACTTGGATGCTTGTTAAGATGAAAGTTCTGCTGCCCTTGGAAAGTGATTCAGGAGGTCTAGGATGCAGCTCAGGAATTTGAACGTTTAATAAACACCACAGGTGAGTCTAATGTAGGAATTCTTTTGGCCACACTTAGAGAATCATTTGTTTGCCTTTGAGGAATATAGCATAGTGGTTAATGTTAATTCTAGTCAGGTTGCCTGGGCTTGAAGTTCCTCCATTTATAAACCTTATTCTTGAAAATTTTTTTTGTTTCTTTATGAATGCTTTTACGTCTCAAAAGTTTACTTAAATTTTCATTAATACAAAAATACCTTTTAAATAATTAGATTACTGCTTTAGGTCAAGAACATTTGAGAATTAAGAGTAGGATAAAAACGGGTCTAAATCAATCTTTGTTAAAGGAAGCAAAAGCCTTACAGAATTAAAATTTTTGTATGGTATTTCCTATTGATATGTTCCTTTTCCTAAACAGACTAATGCAGTCTTATTGTAGAAGTACAGAAAAGTGTAGCGTATGATTAACAGTTTCAAAATGCATTTCTTTTGCAGCTTCAAGATTGTATCCGGAAGACCTTGAATGAGTGGAGTTCCCAAATTAGCACAGATTTGGTCAGGGTGAGTGAACTGTGAATGAAGAAATCATGTAATAAGCAGGAAATTAACTTCCTCAGGTTTGATAGGGAAGTCAAACAGGCAATTAGCATGAAACTTATTGTGGTTGATTTGCTGAGGTGTGAGTCTGACCCAGTAGGCTTAAGCATGAAAGAGAAAATCTGACTCCAGTCAACTCTTCAACTAGACAAGCTACTAAGAGTCCCACCACAGTTTTCTCAAAATGCGTTTTGTTCCAGTTTATATTTGGTCTAGTTGAGGAATGACTATCAAACAATTTGGGTTAGTAGATTGCTTTGATAGACTATAACCCAAAATATAGCCACTAAAAATAATTTTTTAAACATCAGTTTCTTACGAAACAGTAAAGAACTGTGTTTCATTGAATGTCAGTATATGGCCATTATCATAAATGTTAATATACAAAACACCTGTCTGTAAACCACTCTTCGGAATCCAACTTAGCCAAAGGCTTGTAACAGATTACATAGACTACTTAAAAAGTATGGAAGAGGACATATGCTGAAAATAATTGTTTCCTTGAGCATACTGCAAGTTTGTAACTCTGTGGCTGCTAGGCAGACATTAATTAATGTCTTCTATCTGTCTCTGTTTTTCTGAAGTGACCATTCATTCTGTGCATGACTTGTAAACAGTAAATATGTGCCAGGCATTGTAATATGCTCAAGAATCATGGGAAAATCCTCACCGTTTACTTTGTTTTAATCTTGTAAATGTGAGTTAGTGTGTTTCTGATTTATGTGTACTAGTATTTTATCATTTCACTCATTAACTACTCATTTTTATGCATTGGAATCGCCTTTACTTTTTTTCCATTGCATTCAGAAAAAAATATATTTTGGCTTAAAATGTTTGTGATTGATATATAGGAAGTGTTTTAACATGTCAGTATCCAGAAGGAAAATATTATTTACTTTTCATTGGTTTCTTTTCTGAGTAAAAGTGCTTACTGTGTTAGTGGTTCTAACTCCTCACATACTGCCCAATCTGCTTGTTTGTTTATTCGTTTGTTTTTGATCAGACATCCCTCTGAGTATCTCATCAAAATGAGACACTTTTTCCCAGAAAATGGACACACACACACACAGCACTTTACCTTTTTTCAGGGCTTTACAAATGTTATGAAGCCCATCTAGGCCTCAGGTAAAGAACTCTATTGTTTTATGGGTTCTTTGCTTCTAAAGAGTGTTATGGACAGTAGAAAATATATAGCTAATCAGAAACGTTAATTTTATATTTATTGTAAATATCATGTGTTTCTTATAGGAGTTTCCAGATGTCTTGGAATGTACTGTATCTCATGCAGTAGAAAAGATAAATCCCGATGAAAGAGAAGAAATGAAAGTTTCTGGTAAAGTCTAGCCTTTACAGTTCATTTTGTTATACAGTGGATGACAGTGAGGTTTTGTCAGGCATGGGACTAAACATTTCCTTACTTCTGGTAATGAGTAACTCAATCACTAAGTGTGGGAAATATAGAGATTTTTTATAACACAATTTTAAAGTCAGCTTTAAAAAGGGAGTTATAGGAGGTCACTATTGGCTACTTCAATGGAGTCAGAATAGAACTTCACCTCTTCATGATGTTCTCATTAATTTATTTGTAGGACATCAGAGCAGTAGGAAGAGTAAGGTGTAGGAAATGGAAAGAATAAAGGGAAGACTTAAGAGCATTGCCCACCTAAAGCCAGCATAAGCCCTCCCTTCCTGGTGTGATACTGCTGAGCAATGGCTGAGGTTGCCTGGGAGCAGAGAAAGAAGTCTTGGCAACGAGTTGCATGAAGAGAAATCAAATACATACTCTATCCATTCAACAAAGGTGAAATGACTCCTACTTTCCAGAGATAGTGCTAAGCTCAAGGAATTAAGATGTTCTTGTCCTCAGCCTCTAGTCAGCATAACATAGTCATTAAATGCTTGAGCTTAACTAAACTGAAATTCCTGGATGTGCGGATTACTGACTGATATAATCTGGGGCTAACAAATGATTTAACCTCTCTGAGCTCAGTTTCCTCATCTATAAAATGGGGATACACCTGTTTCACAGGCTTCTTTGTAAGTTAGATGAAATAACAAAAGAAGCACTTAGCATGGTGCTTGGCAAAAGTAAGTGCCAGGTAGCTGTTATTTATTACCATTTGTGGTTGTGTTGTGGTTGTTGTTATTTTATTATTACTCTTATTAGCATGAACATGTAAGATGAGATAGGGCATTGTCTTTTGACTCTAATAATAATAAGTACCATTTGTTGAATCTTGCTTTATACCAGGCCCTGTACTCGACACTTTTATGGTTATATTTCTTCATATAATTTTCAAAACAATTCTGCAGGGTAGGTTTATTATCCCCATTGCACAAGTGACATTAAATAACTTGAAAGTTGGGCTTCCCTGGTGGCGCAGTGGTTGAGAGTCCGCCTGCTGATGCAGGGGACATGGGTTCGTGACCCAGTCTGGGAAGATCCCACGTGCCGTGGAGTGGCTGGGCCCGTGAGCCATGGCCGCTGGGCCTGCGCGTCTGGAGCCTGTGCTCCACAACGGGAGAGGCCACAACAGGGAGAGGCCCGCATACCGCAAAAAAAAAAAAATTGAAAGTTATTATACAGCAAGTAAGTGGTTGAACCAGGAATCCATCCAGGTATGCCTGACTACAAAACCCATTTCTTTCTGTTAATTTCACACTATTATTTGTGTTGGAAAGGACATCAGAGCAACATTTCTCTGGTTGATTGCAGTTCATCATGGTGTAGATCCATCTTGGAGCTCTTACAAGTTGTCCTCAGTTCCTGGAAGGCTTGAGGTTTTTGATAAGTATCAAGAGCTTTCCTCTCTTCACCTACCTAAAAATGCCTCATCTTTCAGATAGGAGACCATTTCAAATGGCACAAATTCATGGCCAGATGGATAGTGATGGGGAGGGTGTTCACAGAGTATAATTACAGGAGCTAAGGCTGGAGCAAAGTGGTGAAGATTGACTCTCACCTGGTAAGGAAGTTGTGATGACTTTTAAATAGAGAAGTAACGTGAGGAAAGCAATGTTTTAGGAAGATTGTCTAACAGTAGAAAGGAAGTGACAAATGTAAGAAATGTTGTACAAGGAAAATTTGTTGTATATGTTGAATGCCAGGCACTTTACATAAGGGTGTTTCATTAACCCTGTTTTCTCTCCATTCCCCTTTCTGATTCTCCTCTTTGCTTTCCTATTACTCCACCTATTTATTGAGTAAATTTAGATTTTTGAACGGTGAGTTTACATAAAGTAAATATATACATATAAAGCTGAGTTGAAATCAAGCCAAAGCCTCAATTTCATAAATATGAAAAACTACTCAACTTTCCTGGTAAGCAAAGAAATGCCAGTTAATGTGGTTATGGGCAGGTATATTTTGTACCTATCAAATTAGCAAATATATATATATATATTTTGTTTTGTTTTGTTTTGTTTAATAGCATCCTATATTGTTAGGAGAGCAACTCCTAACTTTTAGTGCTCTGGTAAACTGATACAAATCTTTTATAAAATAGGAGGTAAATAAAATAGAACATGACTCACAAAAAACAGATCATATTCTTTGACTCATAATCACATTTCTGACGGTTTGTCCTTGGGAAATGCTTCAGGCATAAAGTTGAAAAAAAAGTTAGCATAGATGTTTATTTCAGCAACAAAAAACTGGAACTAATCTAAAAGTCCAAAAAGTAGGAAATCATTCAGTAAATTATACCCTATCAAAGTTACAGAATAATGTTCACCATTAAAAATGAGTGTGTAAAATTATTCATTAAAAATACAGAGTACAGGGAATTCCCTGGTGACTCTGTGCTTTTACTGCTGAGGGTCCGGGTTCAATCCCTGGTTGGCAAACTAAGATCCAAAAGCCATGCGGCCAAAAAAAAAAAAACAAGAAAGAAAAGAAAAATCCAGAGTACATAAAAATCTAAACAGTAATTGCTTTTGGTGATGAGACTATTGGTAGAGTTTTTGTTTGTTTGTCTGTTTTTTTCCCCTACTCCTATAGGTTTTCCTCATTTCTATAGTGAATATATTACTGTTACGATTTTTTTTTAAATTAAGATAATAAAGCATAGAGATGTAAAAATATTTGTTACATAAGGGTAAACCAAGTATGCGGAAGTAGAAAATATATACTCTGCTTTGTATGACCAAGAACTTGAAGGTAATGTCGTCTAAAAACGAAAATGATTGTATTCAATATTAGGAAGGTAGGATTGTGGAGTGTTTGTTTTGGGGTTTTTCTTTCAATTTTCTTCTCATTATAAGCAATTCTAATTTAGGCTTTATATAGACTTTAGTTTATTGGAGAAAATAATATGTTCCATTAATGTTTAATTCATAAAAATATACATTTTGAATAAGTTTCTATATTTATCTGCCCTGCCTTCTAATAAAGGGGAAATTAATATTTGCTTTTTTGTTTTGACAATCAGATTATTGTTGGCAACTAGCATATAATTTTAAAATTCCAGTGGAAATATACTTTTAGGTCTTAAAATGAGAACTATAAAACAATGCAACTAGGAGAGGAAAAAATTCATTCAGGATTATCTGTCATCTTAGTATTTTAGGAATATTATTACTATGTAGTAGAATGTTACTCAAATATAGTAATCTGTTTTGTTTTCTTTGTCACCCAGCAAAACTGTTCATTGTAGGATCAAACTCTTCATCATCAACTAGAAATGCAGTTGACATGGGTAAGCAAAATTTCAACTTTATTTTCATGTGGACTTTAAATTAGTGTAGGTATATTAGTTATATCTTGTGTTCAGGTCCAGGTAAAAAAGAACATGAGCTCATTGCAATTTTATCTTTTAAAGTTCTAGCCTAATTTGTTAAGGCTTCTATAGAATCACATCAACTTATGTAAAGTCATATTTTGATATATAAAAGGAATGTAAAAGATGTAACATAATTAAATGTTAACTATACGTTTAGAGATAGAAATTCTCCTTAATCATATTCTTAACTCTTTTAGTACTACAGGTGAAATATCAAAAGAATAACAACAACAGAAACAAGCATTTTTATCTATTTTCAGCACTTGGTTAGGTTACTATGGCATTATAGTTATTCAGTGTTTTATATTTTAAAATATTCTTCCAGTATTTATATACATTGAACAGTTAACTAAATAGCTCTTTAATATAACTATGGAGTGAACAATAATCATTAAAAATAAACTCTTAAAATTATTTTTATAAAAATTAAGAGATTATCTACATCTATAAACATAGATTAATATATAGGTTAAGACCATAAATTCAGTCTCTCACTCAGAGTCTCAAGCTTATTCTTTGCTATGCCTACCAGTTATAGACTATTAGGTCAGAAGCTACCAAAAAGTCCTGGGGCCTAGGAAACAAGGAGGCCTGTTCCTCAGAAAGAGGAACCTGTAGTAGTTGTGAGTTTCCCCAGGAATGAGGCAGGTCAAAGAAACCCACATGTCTGCCACATAGACCAAGTAGATGAATGGGCACTTTATACTTTTTTAAAAGATGGAAATGTTCTAAATGACAGGTAAATTATGAAACCTAATGAAATAATCTGTTATGTAGACTACTAGTGAACTATATGGACAGAATTTAGTGGGGTACTTAAAGGACATTAGAAGCAACTTGTTTTTATTATGTAACAAACATTTATCCTCTTTGTGTTTTCCTTCACATCAGCCTGTTCAGTCCTTGGAGTTGCACAGCTGGATTCTGTGATCATAGCTTCACCTCCTATTGAAGATGGAGTTAATCTTTCCTTGGAGCATTTGCAGCCTTACTGGGAAGAATTACAAAACTTAGTCCACAGCAAAAAGATTGTTGCTATAGGTACCTCTGATCTGGACAAAACCCAGTTGGAACAGCTGTATCAGTGGGCGCAGGTAAAAGATGTCTAGATCACGCGCAGTCCAGGAGGAGCCTGTCTTTTACAGTCTTTGCTGCATCCCATTAAACATCATGCACATAGTGGACACCACTGTGGGGTGACTGTTCCATATATGGGAGTTTTGGAGCAGGCTTTGACAATAACACTAGAAAGTGTGTGTTGAAGCATTCATAGCCAAATGAATTAAGGCTCTTTCCTTCAGTTTTAATTATGTGATAAAAATATTATGTTTTCCTTTAGGTTTTATTAGTCCATGGTTTTAATTTCCTAAGTGAGAGAATATCATATATAACAAATATTTTGCTCTGTTATTTAAAGATATATAAGACCTCCCAGAACTTGATGTGGAGTAGGAGTCATAAATCAATCACTGGCACTTTCTAGCCTAATAACCTATAAAATGATTAGGGAAGTTGCTTACAAGTAGTTTACTCTCTGTATTTTTCTTTATTCCTTTTCATTTATCCCCAGCCTTTTCATTTTCTTATGGGCAGGAAGACCCTAGAGAAAAGTTGCCCTTTGTCCCTTTGGCTTGGTGATAGCCAGAATGTGGCTAAGATCCTGTTGGAGAGACTTAGATGATCTGAAATGTGTCTATAAATTAACTAGAGCATCTATTAGAAATTACCTGATTCTTCTCTTTTTCAAATGTCTGATTAATAACCATATTGTATACTTCAACATTAAACATACTTATCATTTGTATTTGATCCTCTATCTTTAAGACATATTTCCTTTGCAGGTGGAACCATACCACTTAGAATCATGTTAGTTTCCAAGGCAGATGTATTAGATGGCAGGTTCAAGCATGAGACTTTTTTAATAGTGTAGTAATATATTGGCTTTTTCCCCCTTGTAGAGCTATTTTTCCTTCCTCTGTTACCAATGAGTCAGAACAGCATACATTAATAAATATATACATGTAAAAGTATTTTATAAACTTTAAGTACTGTAGAATGTGATATTTCATATGTTCTAAAATTGAATCCTTTTATTACTTTCTACTTTTTGTAGTACTTAATTTAGTGGAGATGTCATTTTTTTTTTCCACTTCTAGGTAAAACCAAATAGTAACCAAGTTAATCTTGCCTCCTGCTGTGTGATGCCACCCGATTTGACTGCTTTTGCTAAACAGTTTGACATACAGCTCTTGACTCATAATGATCCAAAAGGTAAGACTGAGATTTTTATTTATAGAGATTGATCATGAGCTTTTATCTTAAAAGAAGCTACTTGTCAAAATTTAATTTTTAATTGTGTACAGTGATAAAGGTACAATGCTGTCACCTAGAGCTATTCTTAATAGTTAGTTCAAAACATATATGCCTTTATTTTAGTTTCAGAAAGCTTTAATTTTGTCTTTGTACCAATGGGAAAAGAAGTGAAGGGGTCATTTCCTGAACATCCAGTCTGCTGAGGTTTATAAATATTAAGCTACACAGAAAAGATCTTGTAAGATATTCTAAATAGTGTTACATATAATATTGTCTAGTGTAGCAAAGATTGCACCAAAGGGCCACTTAATTAAAAAGGATAAATATCTGGAAAAAGAAGCAGATAAAATTCAATTTGAAACTTAAGCATCTTAGGATAGGTATTTGATTAGGTATTTTATTAATCATTACTATCAAGACATATGCTTGATGTTAATCAGAAACATTTGATTAATGAGAATGGCTTGTCTGCCTTTTGTAGAATAATTTTTGTCAACATTTTACAAGATAACTTGGAAAGCTGGGAAGATAATATTTTACACTTTATTAGCTGTCTGCTCCATTTTCGTTTTTTTACAGTTTCTCAGGGAGCAGAGGTAAGTATACTAAGCATATTTTAAGTATACTAAGCATAAATATACAGGCTCTATGAAACAATATTTTTGGTATAGTTAAGTGAGAGATATCTTGTGAAAGTTTTAAATTTCCATGACATTTTTGTAGAAGTTCTAGTTTAATAAAAATTGGAAGCAATTATATTTTATAGGTGATTCCTGGAGAAAAACATTCAGTTTTTACTTTCATTTCTAAAAAGATGGCATTATATAGGTGGTTTGATTCAATTTATTTTTAGGATGCTTATGGATAACCTCTTAAGACTTTATACCTTATTAGCAGTCTGCCTCAGCCTCTTTTTTTTACTGTTTTGTAGGAAGTGGAGGAGGAGTTTTGTTATTCTTTCTCAAATGCTAGGCATCATGCTAAATGTCACAGAGAGATTATCTGTAATCCTTACAGCAACTGAAACTAGACACTTTATGGATGAAGAAATAGAGCCGTAGAGTTTAAGAAACTACCCAAGGTCACCCAGCTGGCATAGGGCAAAGTTTGAACTTAGATCTAGGTACTGGCTGAATTTGGAGCCTTTTCCCCACCATACTGTACTGTCTCTCTGACTTAAAACATTAGTATTGTAGTAATTCAGACTGAAACTGTACTTTCTTATCAGTTTCCATTTAAATCGTACCAGAATAGGACATAGGGACTTTTCCCCTCCAGCAGAGCTTTCACACATGAGTAATTAGATTCATTTTCTTTAAAAAGGTCATTTTAGTGAAAATCTAACAAAGAATTGCTGTGCTGATTTGTTCTAAAATACAAACCATTGAAATTTTAACTTTCTATACGTTGGCAAATAATATATCATTTTTCTGTTTACTCGTGGGGACTCTTCCAACTGTAATTGTTACCAACAGCTGATGGGTGGTCCTGTACCCCCTTCCACCTCCACCTGAAAAACACTCTATCCTTTTTCCAGTAGGAAAGGAAATAGGAAAAGACTAAGGTGTCTAGTACTTTATTTCCACATTATCTAAATGTGGACATGTGGATTATGTGCTAATACATCATTGTTATGGAAAAATATATTGCACATATATATGAAAAGAGAGATTTAATCATTTGGGGGGAAGAATGTTTTTGTTTTACTGGCGTAATTTGACATTTGGATGTCTTTTTAATTTTAATTCTAAACCCTTTAATTAGAATTTATAGTCTGATCCTGCATATACTATAGACGGATCTTCAGACAGTTTGATCTGTAATGAAGCAATTCTCTTAAAAGTTTTGTCATGTTTACTGATTCTAAAGAGTTAACATAGTTGAATTAAAAGTATGTAGCTAATGAATAGCATAGTTCTCTGACTTTGTGTCAGATTTATTTTTTAAGCGATCAAGTTGTAAAACATTTAACTGCTTGTCATCTAAAATAGAATCTTGTGGGCTTCCCTGGTGGCGCAGTGGTTGAGAGTCCGCCTGCCGATGCAGTGGATGCGGGTTCGTGCCCCGGTCCGGGAAGATCCCACATGCCGCGGAGCGGCTGGGCCCGTGAGCCATGGCTGCTGAGCCTGCGCGTCCAGAGCCTGTGCTCCGCAACGGGAGAGGCCACAGCAGTGAGAGGCCCGCGTACCAAAAAAAAAAATAAAATAAAATAGAATCTTGTTTATAAGTCACCTAAAGGCCTTCCTCTGTTCTAAAATTACCCTTTTTCTTCAGAAAGGTTTATTTTCCATTATTCTTTGTCCTAGAAGTTGTGGTAATAGTTTAACTACAGTCAGGGTAAAATTGTGAAGTAGGTGATTCTGACTTTGGAACTTTCCCATTTTTATTTGCCTTCCTCCTCTCACCATTCCCATTAAATCTGATCTATGTTATTCCGCATTCCCTCAGGGTTAGACAATCTGGTAAACAAATCCATGTTAATGTTACTTTTCCAAGAGCTATTTGCATTTCATTTATTAAAACTACCATTTACTAGCTGTGTGACCTTGGGCAAGTTATCTAATCTCTCTGTCAGTTTCCCCCTGTGAAGGGAAATAATATTACCTATCTCTTGGGTTAACATGTGGATTAAAAGAGTTAATAAAGTACTCTGAAAAGTGGCTGGCACATGACAGTAGCTAATATTTACTGAGAGTTTACTATTGATGTTATTCAGATATCACGGCAGTTCATTTTAGGGCATGTTCTTTGGCATTCCCAAATCATATTGTATAGATGGTCACCTAATCCTTATCTATAGGGTTGGTTCTGACCCCAGTGGAATCTTTCCATATTGACTGATTCATTCAAAAGACATTTGAGCACCTACTATGTGCCAGGCATTGTTCTAAGTACTAGAAATACAGCACCAAGTCAAAAATCTCAACCCTCATGGAAATTATATTCTGATGGGATGAGACACAAATTAAGATGAATGTTGAATGTGATAAATGGTGGTGTATGCTATGGAGAAAAGTTGGCTGAGGGAGGAAAGAGTGCCCAGGTTAGGGGTTGTTGTTTTATATAGGATGGTTGGGGAGGCCTCTCTGCTAGGGTACATTAATCAGAGACCTGCAAGAAGGGAGAGAGCCATGTGTGTATCTGGAAGAAGAGTGCTCAGGGAAGAGGGAGTGGCTGATTCAAAGACCCCAAGGTGGGAATATGTTTGAGGATTTCAGGATACAGCTGTGAGGCCAGTGTGGCTGGAGAAGAGGAAGTGAGGAGGGGAGTGGCAGATCAGAGTAGTGGTAGAGGGCTTAGGTATAAATATGGAATTAGAAAATAATAATTTCATCAAGGAGATGCTGATTAAAAGATAACCACTGGGAAAGATGTTTTAAATGATTGCTGGTGCTAGTGAGGATATGGTAAGATTGGCATTCCAATATTATCTATTAAGTGTAAAGTACAGTCTTTCTGGAAAGCAGCTGGCAATATACTATGTATCAAGCCTTCAGAAAATGTACTTTGACCTTGTCGTTCCATAGCCAGGCATGCATTTTAAGGATGTTCATTAAGTATTATTTTTATTACCAAAATATTAGGAAAAACCTAATTTTTTGACCAACAATAAGAAAATGTATAAATTATATCTATAAAATATAATATTGGGAGAATTATTAAAAATGCTTTCACAGAATATTTAATCACATGCTTTCACAGAATATTTAATTTCATGGGAAAATATCCATAATATAAGTGAAAAAAATAAGCAAATTAAGCTATAACTACAGTATGATTTCTAGTTTTTAAGATATGGCTAGATACATACATATATACATAAATATATACAGAAAAATCGTTGGATGGAAATACATGGCAATGGAAATGGTCCATCTTTGGTTGATAGGATTATGGGTAACTTTTTCTCCTTCTTTGTACTTTCCTGTATTGTCCCTGGCTGTACATTAGAATCACCTAGAGATCTTCAAAAAATACCAATATCCAGGCTCCACTCACCAGAAATTATGAATTAAACTGGCTGGGTTACAAGTATAGATACTTTCTAAAGAACTGTCTGGGTCTTTCTGATATTCTGGTTCAGATTCATAGCACACATTAAGGATAAGTATAATTTATATTCAGTTTTGAGGTGTTTCTTTTGTTGTATTTAAATGCTTACCTACATAGTAAAGTGCTTTTGTTTTCAAGTTTAACAGTTTGGGTTTTTGTTTGTTGTTTGTTTGTTTTAAGAACTGCTTTCTGAAGCAAGTTTCCAGGAAGCACTTCAGGAAAGCATCCCTGACATTCAAGCACATGAGTGGGTGCCACTGTGGCTACTGCGATATTCAGTCATTGTTAAAAGTAGAGGAATTATCAAATCAAAAGGCTACATCTTACAAGCTAAAAGAAGGGGTTTTTAACTACGATTTAGGATCATAACCTACTGACCTGTATTTTCCTTGAATATAAGATAAAATTGAGATGTATAAAAATCTAATTACTGCCTGTAAATGTGTCATTGAGGCAGATATTCTTTAGTTATATTTTACAATATGTTATCTGTCAAGTTTGAATACTTCTCTTGCTTCCATATCAGTTCACTCACATGAACCACTATATTGTTTTCATTAAACTATTGTTTTCTAATTGAAATTGTCTATAATGAAGATACTTGCAATATATTTTTCCTTTATTTTTATGACAGTAGAAATCAAGAAAATTTGTTGTTAGATATATTTTGGCCTAGGTATCAGGGTAATATATATACATATTTTTTATTTCTAAAAAATTCATTAATTGCTTCTTTCTGTACAGTATAACTAAGCAATTTGATTACAGTTGTTAAAACAAATACTGGAAGATATTTTTCCTGTCATTAATAAGATGATTATATCTCAGCGTAACTGGAATAGCTGGGATCTACTAGTAGTGTAAATAAAAGTCCTTTCTTCAATATGTGAATGGAAACTTAAATTTTTTTATTTGTCCTTGCTTGCAGTTTACCTGTAATGATTTAACCTGTATTCTTGTGCCATATTTGCTCTTGCTGTTATTACAAAGACAAACCAAAGTAAATATGTAAAGGAGACTAGGAGCTTTGAAATTATTGTTTGGGGGTTTTATAAAAGCAACTATTGTTACCTCCAGATTCTTTTTAATTCACGATCTGTCCTTAATATTTTGCTACTCATTCAAAAACATTCAATAAGTACTGAGTGCTTACCATATGCTGGGCACTGTGGGTTCTGGAGAGAGGAGGGAGCACAGGGATTAAGAATCAGTTGAGTAAAATATGCAATATTTGTTCCCCACTAGTAACTGACTACAGGGGACTAAAAGCCAAAAAAGGGGTGAAAAAAATCTTTAATTCAGGATCATGTTGTCTATTTAGATAACTTTGAGACATGGTCATAACTGTTTAAAATCAAAACAATATAACCCAAACTTTAAAGCTAAAAAGAGACTGTAGATCATTTAGTATAATTCCTCATTAGTTTAAGAACCAGAAAATAGCAAATAAATAAGTTGTGACCTCTTTGGTATATACTATAGGTCTTTGTAATTCTATAAATTTGTATCTGTAACCCAAATAGTTTGAAAAATTCTTTAAAAATCTCTTATATCTCAATTAATACTTTTAAACCATGTATTTTAATACATGGTTTATAAAACTAAGATAATTATATATATATACACACACATACATAACATACACACACACATATATGTAACTAATGTATAAAACTAATTTTTCCCAAGTTTTTTCAACTTAGGGAAAAGATCTGTGGTTCCATATTCAAAATAAATACACTAAAAATTGATAAATAAACAAATAAGACTCTTTTCCTGTTCTAAGTAAGGTTTTGTGGTTTACTAGTTGGATAATTTGATCATTAGAATTGCAATGTGAAATGAGCTGATTTACTTGCTAAAACTTTAGACTTTGAGCTTCCTAAAGCCTTATGTATAGCCTTTATATTGTATGTAATGTTATTAAATGTATATAGTTAACTTTTTAATTTGGAAATGTACAACATTTTTTCATGTAATGTAAGTCTTTAAACAAATGCTCATTTTAATTTAAGCCTATACAGTGAATTGGCCAAGATATTTTAAGAGGGCACTTTAATATCACATTTATTATTTTTTAAAACCCTGGACTTACAAAAATGGATTGTTTGAAAGGTCGTTCTGAAAATAGAAAAAAACATATGTTGCTAATATATCCAGACTTCAGCAGGAGCTTTTTGTGTGTTTTTTCCCCAACTCTTGACAAAGTAGCAAAATTATAGATTCATTTTGTGAAGGGGATCATGTGTGGCTTTTTTTAATGAATTTTTTGTTGTTTTGCTTCTATACCTTTAATTTCTGTTATTGAATAACCTTTTCTTTAAAAAACTGATTTTTTTAAAGGCTTTATCTAAGCTGATACTCACTTCTTTTTTTGGTGAACTATCAGAATATAGTGAATGCTTTTCAAGTATTTAGGGACTTAATGTTTAAAAAGCCATAAAATAGAGTGATAATACTACCAAATAATTGCTTAAAGCTGAAAGCTAAGTTAACAATAGTGTATATAACAGGTATGTTTTCTGGGGAGATGTGTATCCAGTGACCCAAGGTATAAGTTTTTTTTCCAGTAAATATGACAAGAAGCGGCAGCTTGTTATTACATGTCCAAAATACACTGGAGCCTTACTTTAACACAATGTACTGTAACTTGGAATGTTTTCTGTGATGAGTCTGTTTTGAATTCTTGTCTAAGAAACCGTAGTCAACAAAAGGACCAAGGTGTCTTACAAAATATGTTCACACGGTGTACATTATTAAGACCACATTGTGCCAGTATGATAATAGAGAATTAATTTAGGAATAGCCAGTGCTAGAACTTGAATCACAAATAATAGCTCATAATTTTTCCATTCATGGGAAAGATCATTTTAGACAGCTGTGTGAAATAGAAAATGAAGTTATTTTATTTTGAATGAATGATTCAGACTTCCCTACCAGAGCCAAGTAGTAACTGAAATAGGATCTTGATTTTCAGTGATAAAGATCTAAGTCTTAATTATGTTTCTTTTTAGAGCAGATTTTCTTTCTAACTTTTCCACCCAGATTCAATATTTGGGAATGTAAGCAGTTGATATATATATTGTGTGTATATATATATATATATATATAGTATATTGGCTGACAATTCATCTTTCTGCCAAATGTACATTTAGAGAAATTTGAAGTTTTAATGAGAATTTAGTCCATTTGTGTTTTCATACTCAAATATACCAACTTATGATTCCAAATCTATTTTTTTCAAAGTTCCTAACATACCAGAACTTGTACCTGCCACTTTCCCATAAAGTTGGTGGCAGGATATGTCAGTTTTATTTTTTTTAAATATGTACCATAATTAATTTTTTTAATAGTTTTCAGAGTTAGAAATATACTTAGGAGGGGAAAATGTTTTAATTAGATAATTCTAGTTTTATGTGTCTTTAGTAGTGTACTCTAAAATGAAGGCAAAATATAAAGCATTATTAAATGATTATAAGTTTTTAATTTTACCTATTTATGAATTTAAATTGTGAGTTGTATATTTTTTAACTGAGTTGTTTTAATAGTTGTAAGCATCTTGGAACATTATATTGGTTTTGAACTATTTAAACTCAAACTGAGTATGGTTTGAAAATAAATTATGAAAAATAATTAAATACCAAGCCATTCATTCAACAAAGATGTATTGAATTCCTACTATGTGCCAGGCAGTGTGCAAGGTGTTGGCAGACAGAAACAGAAATGAAAACAGCCCTATCTTCAAGGAGCAGATCAGTATATTTTGGGGGCGAGAGAGATCTGTACATGAACAAGAGCAATAAAGGGCTGCATCTGTTAATGACAGAAGCAGTGAAAAGGGAGTGGGGTCATGTGGAAGGAGTGGGACTGCTGGGAAGCAGGATAAGGACGAGAAAGGCTCCCCTGCAGGAACTAGCCTCAGAGTAGGATCATAAGATGGGGTGGGGGTATGCCTGGTTTGTAAATACACTGATATTGAATAATGAACAGTTTATATGTAAACTTCTAAATCCTGTGAAAACACTTTCTTCAAGAGCTTGTTCTTACCAGATAGAAAGGAATGGCTTCTAGTGAGACAAGAGTAGGTAAGGTTTGAAAAGTTACATTTTATAAAAGAGAGACAGAAACTTGCCCCAATCCCCTAAATATATTAGGATATAGCTTATGTAGTTTCACTACCAGAAAAGTCAAACAAAACCTTAATATGTATCCCTCAGCAATGAATAAATGTATAAAATGTCATACAAGATTTCTATCTGTGTTTTGGTCCATTATTTTAAGAAGGTTCATGTTTTACAATAAGCATTATTTATTTGGACTCGGCTCTATTTCCTCTGTTCTTTGCTCACTGTTGATTCTTGCCCCCTACTCCATTTACTTTTACTTTTTTCTTAAGTATATCCTTAGTAATTCTTTCACTGAAGGTCTTTGGGCAGTAAACCTCCTAAGTCTTGTTTGTCTGAAAATGTCTTTTTTTTTTTTTTTTTTTTGCGGTACTGGTTTTTTTTTTGCCTCTCACTGTTGTGGCCTCTCCCGTTGCGGAGCACAGGCTCCGGACGCGCAGGCTCAGCGGCCATGGCTCACGGGCCCAGCCGCTCCGCGGCATGTGGGATCCTCCCAGACCGGGGCACGAACCCGTGTCCCCTGCATCGGCAGGCGGACTCTTAACCATTGCGCCACCAGGGAAGCCCTGAAAATGTCTTTATTATATTAACAGTCTTAAATCATCATTTGACATTATAGAATTCTAAGTTTCCAAACACTTGCCCTCAGCATTTTGAAGATAACATTCTATGGATTTCCAGCATTTATACTCTTGCTAATGAAAACCTGGATTTTCTTCCCTAGAAATAATCTGTTTTTCCCTCTGGTTACGTTTTTTTCATTTGAAGTGTTCTATTCATTTTTATGTGTATGTAATTAGAATAAAGAAAGAAAATGAAAACTGGCTTCAGAGTTTTCTGATAACACCAAAAAAGTAATCATAAAGGAAAATATCAATAGCCAGATTTAATCAAAATTAAAATCTTCTGTTCTTCAAAATATACTTAAGAAAACAGTGTATTTTGAAAGTGTGAAAATGTGAGCCACAGACTGGGATGAAATACTTGTAATAAATATTTCTCATGAAAAATAAATTGGACATAATCAAATTTTTTAAATTGCACTTCAAAAACACCATCAAGGGCTTCCCTGGTGGCGCAGTGGTTGAGAGTCCACCTGACATTGCAGGGGACATGGGTTCGTGCCCCGGTCCGGGAAGATCCCACATGCCGCAGAGCGGCTGGGCCCGTGAGCCATGGCCGCTGAGCCTGCGCGTCCAGAGCCTGTGCTCCACAATGGGAGAGGCCACGGCACTGAGAGGCCTGTGTACCACAAAAAAAAAAAAAAAAAAAAAAAAAAACCACCATCAAGATAAACCATAATGGAAAAGAATGTGAAAAAGGATGTATATATATATATATTTATATATATAACTGAATCACTTTGCTGTGCAGTAGAAATTAATACACTGTAAATCAACTATACTTCAATAAAATAAAAATTTTTTAAAACTTCAGAAACACCATCGAGAAAGTCAAAAGGCAACCCATAAAATAGGATAACATATTTGAAAATCATATATCTGATAAGAATATTGTATCTGGAATGTGTAAAGAACTCTTACAGCTTAAGACAATCCAATAAAAAGTAGGCAAAATGTTAGAACGTATTTTTCTCCAAAGAAGACACGAATAGTCAATAAGAATATACAACATGTTCAACATCATTAGTCATCAGGGAAATGCCAATTAAAACCACAATGAAATATCACTAAAATAGCTAAAATTTTTAAAAACTGACAGTACCAAGTGGCAGCAAGGATGTGGAGGAAGCAACTCTCATAGTGCTGTTGGGACTGTAAAATGGTATCAATACAATCACTTGGGATTTCTTACAAAATTAAATGTACATGTACCATGTGACCCAGCAATTCCACTTCTAGGTATTTACTCAAGAGAAATCATATATCTGAAATAGCCATATATGAATGTTTATAGCACTTTCTTCATAATAGCTGAAAACTGGAAACAACCCACATGTTTATCAACAGTTGAATGGATAGTTGAAGTATAATCAGCAATAAAAAATAACTACTGGTGTACAAAGTAACATGGATGAGTCTCAGAAATACAGTGAGTGAAAGAAGCTAGACATGAAAATACATGATTTCCTTTACATGAAATTTTTAGAACAGACAAAATTAATACTGACTGTATTATCTGTTGCTGCATCTGGTTACCTCAAGGCTTCTCAAAATGTTGCAGTCGGGGTCATCTGGGACTCCAGTCTCTCCTGTGCGCTTGATTGAGGTTGGCCTGCTTCCAGGCTCGCTCGGTGAGGTTGTTGGCTGGACTCAGTTCCTCTCTGGCTGTAAGCCAGAGGCCTCCCTCACTTCCTTGCCACATGGCCCTCCCCGTAGGGCAGCTCATAACAAGCACAGAATGAACAAGTGAGAAATCGCAAGATGGAAGCCAGCTTTTTTTGTAACCTAATCTTGAAAGTGACACCCATCACTTTTGTTACATTCTTTTCATTATAAGTCACTAGGTCTAGCCCAGACTCAAGGGTATGAAGACCAGAGGATAGGATCATTGGAGACCATCTTACCCGTCAAACTTAATTTAAAAGTAATGTTTTGTATGTAATAATGCAAAATGTACTTTTAGAAGGCTTATGCACTAAAACACTCATCTTTTGGTTAATGCCTAAAATTCCAGAGATTCAATCCTGTAATTTAAGAGTTTTAGTTAGTAAAATATAGACAATCATGGGAGAGTTTCCCTTTGGGCCTGTGTAATAATTACTGTGTTTTTATACTGTATTTTCCCCAAATCCACTTTGGGTAAAGAAGAGAGCAGGTAAAGAAGGTAGAGATAGGGAAACATGGCAGACCTGGTAAGCTCGCATAAAACAAAAACAATACTTTGCAGTTTTGCCCCTGATCAGCAGACCAGCTCAGTCTTCTTATATTATGAATATGTACTAACATTTTAATCTTAGTGTTTAATGTTTGTTTCTTGAACTTTTTAGATTGTAAATATTTGGGAGTGGTTTTTTGGTTTGTTTCATCTTAAAGGGGCCATGCTTGTAAGTGAACAGTACACACTGGTGTTCTAATACTCTCCCAATTTTCTACACCCACTCCTGTGATCTTAATTTCTGTTTTCATGCATTTGCTCATGTTAAAGTTGTCATATATATTAAATGAGTTAATGCATGTAAAGCACTTAGTACCCAGCATACAGTAGGTGCTCTACTATTACTATGATTGATGCTGTTGTCCTCTGCTGCTTTGATCTCCACTACCCACCTCCAGTTGCTTCATCTTCCTTCCTCTACACCACTCCACCTCCTCTTCAAATTTAACCCATCTTCTGTTCTTTCTCTTACCTACTCTCATTGCTACTTGGCCCTACTAAAACTTCTTTTTGCTCCTTACCACATTCCCCATGACAGTCAATCTAAACTTTTTTCATTCTTCTGAGCAGATGAATCACCTTCTTCTTATAGAGATTGTTATCTACTTCAAATCCCCTCCTCTTCTCCCCACTTTAATTTCCCTGCATTTATAGTCTCCTCTCTGCTTCAATTATCAACTCTTCCCTCTTGCCTCAAAGGAAGGAGCATTCTTTTGTGGCTAACTCCTCCATCTCCATTTTTTAATTCCGTTCTTTAGTTGGAATTAGGCTTGCTGCAAAACAGAAAACCCCAAATAACTGGTTTAAAAAGAGGTGTTTTTCTCAGGTGAAACAGCTCTAAAATTAGGCTATTTAGAACTGATACAGCAGTTCCACAACTTGTCAGAAACTCAATTTTTTTCTTTGCTACTGCTCTGCCATCCTTAAAAGCATGGCCCTCATCTTCATGGCACAAGATTGCTGCTTGAAAACCAGGGAACCAACTTTCCACAGGGTGAAATGAAGTTAAAGAAGGCAAGGAGGACCTCCTCTCTTTTAAGATGTCCCTAGAGAACTACAGAACACTTAATTGATCCGTAATTAGTCCAAACCTAGCTGTATCTGGCCGCAAGAGAAACTATGAAAGGAACTATTTAGCTGAATGGCAGTGTGCCCACTGAAAATTCTGTACTTTGTGACTTTAAGAAAAAAAAAATTGGTTTTCTGTTCTAAAGTAAGGGAGATTTGATGAGGCGCTCATTCTCATCTCCAACAACTGTTTACATACTTCCTCAATCCCTTTCCATTACCCTCAAACATATCCTAGCTCTCCACCCTTTATCCTAAAAGAAAAATCAAAGTGTCTCTTGATTCTAGTCATTCTCTTCCTTTCACTGCAAAAAACTTTTAAAAAAATTCTCTCTCCTTTACAATTTAACATTTCTTCTATTCTGCTTATTCCCAATTCCTACTCACCATTGCACCTTTAAATTATATAGCTTCCTAAATAGCCTCCGAATTCCTGGGCATTTAACATATACATCTTTTACCTGAACCACGTCTTTAAATTTTATTTTATTTATATTTAACTTCACAAGTAATACAAGAGTATATGATTTTTTAAAAGGCATTATAAATAATGCAAACATCTCCTTCGGCCATACCCATGGCTGCATTAAGACCTCTGCTGAACAAATGAGAGGATGGACGTAGTAGAGCAGGTGATGCTATTTTCTTTTTTTTGAATTTTATTTATTTTTTTATACAACAGGTTATTAGTCATCCATTTTATACACATCAGTGTATACATGTCAATCCCAATCACCCGATTCATCACACCACCACCACCACCCACCACCCACCCCCCACTACTTTACCCCGGTAGTGTCCATACGTTTGTTCTCTACATCTGTGTTTCAATTTCTGCCCTGCAAACCGGTTCATCTGTACCATTTTTCTAGGTTCCACATATGTGCATTAATGTACAATATTTGTTTTTCTCTTTCTGACTTACTTCACTCTGTATGACAGTCTCTAGATCCATCCACATCTCAACAAATGACCCAATTTCGTTCCTTTCTATGGCTGAGTAATATTCCATTGTATATATGTTCCACATCTTCCTTATCCATTAGTCTGTCCATGGGCATTTATGTTGCTTCCATGACCTGGCTATTGTAAATAGTGCTGCAATGAACATTGGGGTGCATGTGTCTTTTTGAATTATGGTTTTCTCTGGGTATATGCTTAGTAGTGGGATTGCTGGGTCATATGGTAATTCTATTTTTAGTTTTTTAAGGAAACTCCATACTGTTCTCCATAGTGGCTGTATCATTTACATTCCCACAGATGATGCTATTTTCCAATTCGTTCGTGTGTAACGGGGACGAGGGCCCTAGGCCACGCCGGGAAGGTCTCTCCCTACACAAGGCTGCTCTGTCTTCTACCGCACTGTCGTGAACGCTAATACCCCTCTCCTTCCGGCTCCCGGGGTGAGACAGCCTTGGCCTAGGTCGGAGGGCCGGAGGCGGTACGAGTTCTCGAGTTCCGGGATTCTCGCGGGAAAACGCGAGTGTGGCGCTTCTCTGACGCACTTCCGGAGCGCGGACGGGGGCGCCGCGGCGGCTCCAAGCCTGGAAGATGGTGATTACAAGGTCTGCGCGGCCTCGGGCCGGGATCCAAGCCACGTCAGTTGAAAGCTCCCAGCAGAAGGTAGGAGATCTCAATGCTCCCTCATTTCTTCTCACTGCTTCGCAGAACGGTGCTCAGGGAGGTGGGTGGCGCTGGGGTCCCGCGGAGCCTGGGGAGGAGCGGCAGAAAAGCCGGAACTGGCAGCGCGCAGCTGTGTACCAGGCTCCGTGCTAAGCCTGTAGCTTCCTCTTCAGACCTCACTAGGGTCTTTTAATATAATGCGTGGCAGGGAATAGAGAGATTAGGTAACTTATTTTGC
Source organism: Hyperoodon ampullatus (assembly GCF_949752795.1). NCBI lineage: Eukaryota > Metazoa > Chordata > Mammalia > Artiodactyla > Ziphiidae > Hyperoodon > Hyperoodon ampullatus. The sequence continues at coordinate 83,964,984 of NC_136915.1, read as the reverse complement.
GGTAGTTCAGCTCCGTAATGCAGATGCACAGCTCAGGCCTTTTAATCTGACTGCTAACACCGTGCTAAGGAGGATTAATTTCGGCCACCAAGTGTGAGCCTCATTAGCCGGATTGGATGGAGAAGGCACCATTTTCACGTGGGAAGACTGGCTGTGCCCCGACAGCACCTCCTTCTGGCGTGGGGAGGGCTGTGGTGACGCCAGCTAGTAATTCAGTGGCGTTAGTCGTCCGTTGCCTCTGATGTTGCGATGAAGGGAAGGGAGCATTAATTCGCTTAGGTATGAAAACGTAAGCACAGCGACCGATTCTATCTTTCGTCTTTTCCTATATGTATGTCGGAATGTAGGTCCACCTAGCATATGTGACTTTGAGTGGAGAAAATTTTCTTTTTCAATTATTTGTTTTGTTCCCTAAAGTCAGATCCAGGACTTAGGTGACGCTAGTGAGGCAGGGCCTGCAAATGCAGAGTCAGATCCAGTATTTAAGTATTGATTTTTTTTTAAATTGTGGGTGGTGATGGTTGTTGTTATTGTTTTACATTAATCTTGTTTACTTAGTTTTTTAGTGCCCTCTTAAAATTTGCTTCTGAGGGGAGTGCCTCATTCACTTTGCTCTTGTCCCAGCCCTACCTAAATCACAATGTATTTTCACTGGCTTATAGAATTCTGCTGCGGCAAGAATTCAGGCACATCCAAAAGGCCGGAAGGAATCTCCATCTGATGACCCAAGTATTGATGAATCACAGACCACTAGGGAACAAAGTCCAGCTCCTAAAACCAGGAAGAGGAAGAGCGGAACTACAGGTTCATTACCAGGAATGAACAAACCTTCTACTGATGGAGAGATCTCTGAAGCAGAGTCAAACTGTTCTGTGTCTGAGGCCCAGGAACCCATTTTAAGAGTAACTAGGAGAAGGCAGATCTTAGTTGCAGGCACCCCAGTTTCCAGTGTAAGGAAGAAGCTGAAAATAACTCGAGTAAGTGAGTCTCATACTGAAGAAGAAGTCTCTGAAGCAGAATCACATATTTCAGGTAATTCTAGAATTGTGCATCCCACAGAAATAGCAACAAGAACCAGGAGAAGTAAGGCTAAATCCCGAACCGATCCAAACCAAGAATCCCATGTGGAAGCTAATTCTGATGCTGAGTCATCATGCTCAGACATTTCTTCATTTTCTGGAATTGCAACTAGGAGAACAACAAGGAGTATGCAAAGGAAATTACAGGCACAAACTGAGGAGAATGATACTAAGATTGTACCAGGAAATGAAAAGCAAATCATAAATACACCTGTGAATTTAGAGGATTCAGATACCAGACGAACTTCTTCTCGTTTACTAGCAAGATCGCTTTCTCAGATAAATAAGCCAGATATCTCTAATAATGAAACTTATGATGACCCTGATAATGACTCCTTCTTTGGAAATTCAGGAAAAAAACTAATAGCGCAAAAAAGCCAAAGTTTTAATATAAGACAGGAAAAACAAGATGACGTTTCACCTCTCAAAGAAATAACAAAGCAGAATTGTAAGAGCTTAGATGAAGAAGCCAAAGGAATAATAGATGCGGGAAAAGAAATTAATGAGAAAAATTCTCAGTTGAAGAATCTTTCTGAACTTCAGGACACTAGTCTTCAGCAGTCACTTTCGCAAAGGCATTCAACCCCCGAAAGTAGCAAAACCACCTCAGCATCCTCAAACCTGAACTGTGAGGCTGTAATGAAATCGTTAGCTCAGACATTTGCAGTTGTGGAAGTGGACAGATGGAATGAAGAGAGAAACAGCAGCATAAAAACAAGTGACTGGACAGAACTTAGTGATGGTGGTGATAGTGATGAAGAAGAAGAGTGCACAGTTATAGTTGTTGGCGAAGACATGAGCAAAGAAAGGGATGTAGATTTTCAGTGTGATACCAAACTGTGTGAACTTGAGCCCAGCACATCTCAGGATAAAGATGATTCTGTTTTATTAGTTCTCAGCAGTGATGAAAGCCAGCAGTCTGAAAACAGTGAGAATGAAGAGGACACTGTGTGTTTTGTTGAAAATAGTGGTCAAAAAGAGTCATTAAATGGAGACTCAGAAAATACATCACGTGGCAATGCATTGTTTGTAATTGACACAACTCCTCGATTGAATGCTGATGAAAATTTTTACTTGGATGAAGAAGACAAGGCAAGTGAGGTTGCCACTGAGGAAGAAAAGGAGGAGGAGGAAGAAAGTGAAGAAGAACCATCAGACAGTGACAGAAGTAAAGATAATGAGTTTAGTGATGAAGACAACTTACTAAATAGCACAAAATCTAAACTGTAAGTTTTATTTTTATTTTTTAAAGTAAGTTTTTTTTTTTTTTTTTTTTTTTTTTTTTTGTGGTACGCGGGCCTCTCACTGTTGTGGCCTCTCCCGTTGCGGAGCACAGGCTCCGGACGCGCAGGCCCAGCAGCCATGGCTCACGGGCCCAGCCGCTCCGCGGCATATGGGATCCTCCCAGACCGGGGCACGAACCCGTATCCCCTGCATCGGCAGGCGGACTCTCAACCACTGCGCCACCAGGGAGGCCCTAAAGTAAGTTTTTGATACATGTTTGAAGTGGCTAATTTACCATAAAAATATTTGTCATAGAAATTTAAAAAATTATTACTTTGGGTTCTTTATGGAAGAGCTTTTTTATCCAGCATTTCCCTTGTTGATGTGGGTATCTTTGTTAGTCATATTTTTCCCACCAATGAGAGCTAAAAGTACTCCGTTTGGTGGTATATTAAAAATCATCTGGGGCCTCCCTGGTGGCGCAGTGGTTGAGAGTCCGCCTGCCGGTGCAGGGGACATGGGTTCGTGCCCCGGTCCGGGAGGATCCCACATGCCGTGGAGTGGCTGGGCCCGTGAGCCATGGCCGCTGAGCCTGTGCGTCCGGAGCCTGTGCTCCACAACGGGAGAGGCCACAACAGTGAGAGGCCCGCATACCGCAAAAAAAAAAAAAAAAATCATCTGTTAAGGTTTTCTTGCATGATTATAAGAGCAACATATAAAAGGGAAGGGAGGTAACTTGGTTTTTTCTACATGTTGATTGTAGAGAAATTGAAAAATAGAGGAAACCTGAGAAAAACAATAACCTATAATCCCATCTACCACCCATTGAAAAGCACTCTTTGGGGGCTATTTCTTTAGTTTCTTTTTTTTGTTGTTTTTCAAATTTGTTTTTCCTAGGCACAGGCCCTTGGTGGCAGTGTATTCACTGGAAATACAGGTATCCTTGGTAAGGAACTATCCATTAACAGATGCCTAGGCTTCACTCTAAACCAGTGAAATCGCTGAGGCTAGTCTCAGGTGTACTTATTTTTTAAAAGCCACACCTCCTCCCCAGGATAATTGTAATGTACACTCAGGGTTGAGAATCACTGCCAAGGCACTACAATTGAATGATTTCACTTTCCAGTAGAGGTTGATTATCAAAACTTTCAACTGCTCAGTTTATATGAATAATTAGGAAAGAAACTGACTGTAAGTCCAAGTATACTTGTTTATAAAAAGGACTCTTCAGTAATATAAAGTAGAAATTTTTATTACATAAATATAGCAGGAGCCCAAGCCAACTGCAGAAGATTCTGATTTGGTGGATCCAGGGTTTGACAGTTATATTTTTTTTTAAACTCCAGTGGAAAGTACGAATGCTCGTTGTTTAAAACTCACTGATTTAGAGGCACTACTAAATGCCCTTAAATTACCCAGAAAAACCTTCCAAATTTGGATAACTTAGAAGTTCGGAGTAGAAGACCCTGTCTTTCTCATTGGCTTTGGAGATGGAAGTATGTGGATGTATATTAACTCACTACCTATACATGAAGTTGAGCAAATTGCCAGATGTATTTCCTCCTCCTTTCTGTAATTCTTTCTTTATAAAATCCCTTTATGAAGTCTGTTGTCATGTAATATGGCCTTAATCCTCTTCTAAGAAAAACTAGGGAATAAATTTTGATGTGCTTCCAAAAGGCTTAATTCATTATTCATCCCATAATTTTCTTCTAAATAAAAATACAGTCTCAATTGTTTCCATTTTGAATTACTAAATGATCTAAAAAAGATCATTTCTTAATCACTTAAAAGTGATCATTTCTCTTTCAGTCTGAAGTTGACTAGCAGCAGCATAGATCCTGGTCTGAGTATTAAGCAGTTGGGTGGTTTGTATATTAATGTCAATGCAGACAAGCTACAGTTGAACAAGAGAACACTAACACAGATCAAGGAGAAAAAGAAAAATGAGGTAAGTTGCACAAAGCATCCCATTGGTTTTCATAGAACTAACCAGTCACTTCTAGAAATGATTAGTCCTTGGTAAGAGACTAATTTTCCTACAGTGCAACCACATTAGCCTACTGTGCTTCTTTTTTCCCTCTTTCCAGGACAATCATTTCTTCTTTTTTATTATAAAGTCCCAGCTATAAAAGATGAGGCTTGAAAACTAAAGTGACATAGGATCAGTGTTACTCTTCTTGCAATCACCAGTTATGATCCCAAGGGTTGTGTTTTTTCTTTTCTTGCTATACTTTTAGTTCTTAACTGCCTTGGACTGTGTTGAAAATCTGAAAGCTGTGAGTGCCCACTAACCCCACCAGGAAAAAAAGCACATGTGCGCATAGACATAAAATTGTACGTGTATTTTCAGAAAGGAATTACAGGTTAGGTAACCTCATCCAAACCCTCAGTTTCAGCTGTCACCTTGAATGACTTCCAAATCTTTAGTATCAATATTTTCTAGCCTTGCAGCCTACCCAGGTCTTTAAATCCAGGTGCCTGTTGTTTGTTCATTCAGATGTGCTCAGGCACTTGACTTCACTAATTGCCCTTCTCTTCCCTACCTAAACCAGTTCCTCCTTTTGCAAGGGAAAATCTGTTTCCCTTTTGCACTCAACAACTAAGCCTATGGGACGGTGCTTCTTATATACTTTCTACTCTGTCCCCTCCTTTCCACCCCACTGTCACTGACTAGTGACATCTGTTGTGTTTTTCATCTAGACTATTGTAGTGGCCTCCTTACTCTTCTTCAAGCCATCCTCCAGGGTCTTGCTAGATTTCTTTTTCTAAAAATACAAATCTGACCATGATATTCTGTTTAAGTCCTGTAGTGGTTCCTCAGAGCATACAAGGTGCCTCTGTTCCTCTAGCTCTGACTGTCCACCTGCTGTGTTCTTACCATTGAAAATTACTATTGACTTGAGGGTATGGGGAGGGGGAAGGGTAAGTTGTGACAAAGCGAGAGAGAGGCATGGACATATATACAGTACCAAACGTAAGGTAGATAGATAGTGGGAAGCAGCCGCAGAGCACAGGGAGATCAGCTCGGTGCTTTGTGACCAACCTAGAGGGGTGGGATAGGGAGGGTGGGAGGGAGGGAGACGCAAGAGGGAAGAGATATGGGAACATATGTATATGTATAACTGATTCACTTTTTTATAAAGCAGAAACTAACACACCATTGTAAAGCAATTATACTCCAATAAAGATGTAAAAAAAAAAAAAAAAGAAAGAAAGAAAATTACTATAGTTCCCTGAACACACCCTGGTCCTTCCCAGGCCAATGCAGAGATTATAAATCACAACCTTTAGGAAGCATTCTTTGACCCTAGTCCTTCCCCGTACCTCCTCTCTGCTTCTGCAACACCCAGTATAGATCTAAGTGATTATTGATCATGTGGTATTCGTTGTTATTTTACTGTCTTTTATTTCTGGGCTGGATAATTCTTTGTTGTGGGAAAATGTCCTGTGCCTTGTAGGATATTTTTAGCAGCATCCCTGGCCGCTACCCCATAGGTGCCAGTAACATCCATCTCTACCAGTGCACCACCCTCCCACCTCAAAATGTCTTCAGATATTGTCAGTTGCTCTCAGTTGAGAACCAATCTAAACCCTACTATAGTACTTGACACACAACCAGCTCTTAATAATCTATTAAATAAATGTCATGCTCTCTTCTCTGACTGATAGGAAAGTCTAGACTGCTACTGTGCTACCCAGCAACTTCTAGTCCTGAACCTGAATTGAGGATCTCTGAATTGATAATTGACTTCTAAATTGATAATTTCAAATGCTATTGACCAAATTAATATTTGCTGTATTCCTTTGAACTGTTTTGAGGGCTAAGGAGCAGCTGTCTTTAGTTCTTGTACTGGGGAAATGACTAATTACCCTGAGGTTCCTTTTAGTCACATACACAGTATTAAGACAGTATTTAATCACCCTAGGCAAGTAACAAGAAATGCAGAAGACATTTAGGAAAAGATTAACAGATCTGACTACTTAAAATTTTAAAACTTATGCAAATAAAAACACCTTAAAGACAAGTAAAAGACTACAGGTTAATACCAAGATACAAAATACATTTCTACAAATTAATAAGAACACAACCCTGTATAAAAATGAAAAATAACCCCCCCAAAATACAGGCATTCCACAGAAGAAGACTTATATTACAATACATAGATAATAAATACACAAAAAGTTGATCAACAGCAAATGGAAACATTCATGAAGTACCACTGACAAAACACAAAAGGATAATCTCCTGTGTTGGCTATGTAAAGAAAATGGTACTGATTAACTCTTGGTAGGAGTTTATACTACTTGGATGCAAGGCAATTTAGTAGTACCTATCAAAATTTAAATGACACATTTTGGAATCTGTTTTACAGAAATAATCACAAGTGTGCAGAGATGATGTTTACAATGTTTCATGGAAAAAAGTGTAATGGAGACTTATTAAACTAAATATCAAGAAGAAAAATTATGCACAACAGCTGTTAAAAAGAATGAAGTTGATCTTTGTATGAATTGACATTGAAAGAGCATCTTTGATATATTGTTGGGTTGCAAAAAGCAGATTTGTTTGATGGCATAATTTCATTGGTATACCATAAAAAGCGTATGTTGTTTAATCAAAATCTATACTGCTGTTTCTTATCAGTAGTCTAGCTGGTCTCCTCAGATCACAGAAAGCTGTTTTACCAACATCGAAGAACTTATTAAAGCCTAGTCAGGTTTTTTTCCAGGGAGTTCAAGAACTCTACGGCATTGTTCCTATTGTCTTTCGTTTCCAGTTGGTTGGTGCAGGTGGCTGGTTGCAAACCAATGAAATGCAAGTGGACACATTAATGTATATCTGGTGTGTGCAGATTCAGATTAGAAAAAGAAATTTGAGATGAATATTGATTTTATAGATTCCCTAAACCCTTCAGTTTGTCTCCTAAAGCATTTTTATTTTGATACAATTTACAAATTTAAGGACAGGAGCAACTTTGCAGTAGTATGTTTGTCCATAAAGGTAAATATATCTGGAGTAGTCTTCAGTGTGGGAGATGTTTCCTTTATAAGGCAATAATGTTGAAACAATAATGACATTCTGACATTTTAAAACCAATTTAATATTTTTGCAGCTTTTGCAGAAAGCCGTCATTACTCCTGATTTTGAAAAAAACTACTGTGTCCCACCATATAGTGAATCAAAGTATAAACTTCAGAAAAAACGCAGAGTGAGTACAGTGACTCATTATTTAGAATGTTTAATGTGTTTGACTGTATATATTCAGTTTATCTAACATGGCTGTACAATTAAAGTATATACGTTTCCAAAGAAAATTGTTACAGATATCTAAGAGCCCGTAAAATATGGTTCCATAAACAACGTTTCATATAGATTTTCACAAAGTGAAAGCTCTTTTTTACCATCCTTAAAAACAGTGGCAGCCAGCATATGAGGTCACTGTCCACACCACACCTTTTGGCTTATAGGTACTGTTCACAGAAGGCTGGGAGCTCTGTTGTGGGCTTTTGTAGGGAACTGAATGTAGCCATTAAAAACACTGGCCTATTTAGTCTGCCAAACAAAAGCATAGAAAGTATTTTCTTTAATAAAACACAGGGGACTACTTCCATTTCAACTAATAAGGATAAAGAAATTATTGAGAGAGCTTAAGAGGAAATTTGAGGATGGTGCTCCAGTAATGTCACTAATATGACCAGAGCACCCTGGCACATGGTGAACACTCCAGTATTTGTTGTGTGAATGAACAAAAAATGAAATTAAGCAAATAACTTGCTAGGAGTTTTCAAAAAAAATAGAAAGTTTTATAATTTTAGAAATAATAGAAGTTTCTGGACTTGCTGGAGTGAGTAACTTTCTGAGACAACTCAGTAAAAGTGTTAATGTTTACATAAAAGCTCCAGAAGTAGAAATGTTTTTTATACATTACATCTTGTGTAGGGTATTCTAGACAATAAAAATTGAAGCTGTGGGTTACTCTCCCAAGTCAGCAGTTCTTACTAAGATACAAAGTAAATTTTAAGGAGCCCTCATTTAAGAAACTGACAGTGCTGTGCCTAATTTATCAGAGAAATTGCTTTTTGTGATCTAATCATTTTATGAAAGGTGAATCTGGAGACTAATATATACATTCCTGTAAAGTAACCTTATTTGTTTTTCATGAAATTTTCTTTATAATTTTAGGGGGAGTGAGGTATAGTTTATACACTGCTTATTAAAATTAGAATTTTCTAATTGTTTCTGAAATTTGAATTTCAGCAAGAGCGACAAAAAACAGCAGGTGATGGCTGGTTTGGTATGAAAGCTCCAGAACTGACAGATGAACTGAAAAATGATCTCAAAGCACTGAAGATGAGAGCTAGCATGGACCCAAAAAGGTTTTACAAGAAAAATGATAGAGATGGCTTCCCCAAGTACTTCCAGGTATGAAGCAAACAGAATAATGGTAGTAATGTTCTGAGGATTTTAGTTTGGAAAGCACTATAGTGATTTGTTTACTCTTAAATGAATATTTACAGAGCACATCTGCTCGGGCCGTATAATAGTGGCCAGAACCCAATTCAGACAGCCACCAGCTTGTAATGGCTTTCCATATAGAAAGACGGTGTTCCAGACGGTAACTAGGTTTCCAAACGGTAACTAGCTTTTCATAATTTCTTCTCTAAAAATTATGAAACTTACAAGATGGGTGTACCACATATGAGTATTATTAGCCTAAGAGCAAGACGCCTTGCAGGATGGGGCAGGAAAGAGGGACTCATGTACACCAAACTCTTCTTTTTTTTTTTTTTTTTTTTTTTTTTTTTTTTTTGCATTACGTGGGCTTCTCACTGCTGTGGCCTCTCCCGTTGCGGAGCACAGGCTCTGGACATGCAGGCCCAGCAGCCATGGCTCACGGGCCTAGCCGCTCTGCGGCATGTGGGATCTTCCCAGACCGGGGCACGAACCCGTGTCCCCTGCATCGGCAGGCGGACTCTCAACCACTGCGCCACCAGGGAAGCCCCAAACTCTTCTTTTTTTCAAGGTTCTTTATTCTGAAAACAAGTTAAAAGTTGGTTTCCAAAGTATTTTCAGATGAAAGTCCAATTGATTCACCCTCTGGTAGCTCTCAAGTTCATTTCGTTCTTCTTGGCTACCTTTCATGTCACTCATGGATTACTGTAATAGTCCTTTGCCTCCAGGTCTGCTCTCCCTTTTGGTCCATCCTCTATGTTGTAGGCAGTCATCTTTCCTTTAAAAAATAGCAGTCTGTTTTATGACACATCTCTGCTCAATGATAATCAAGATATTCAATGGTACCTTCAGTGATTCTTATAACCTATAGGATAGAGTCTTTACCCTTTAATGTAGCTCTTCACCATGTGCACCCAAACTAGCTCACCACCCCTTTTTTGGTCACATAGTCTCCTCTTAAGCTCCAACACACTCAGCTGCTCAGTCTTCTCAGGATATGCACAGACTGGTCTAGTCATTCTGACTTTACAAGTGTTTGGCTCTGCCATGTTTGCTTGGTGAAATTTTACCCATACAAATCCAAGCTAAAATGTCATCCTTTGTAAAACCTTCTTTATCTCCATTCGATAGAATTCGCCATTTAGTTTTCAGAGCATCTAGAGTGTTTTGTTCAGCATAATATTAGGTTATGCTTTAATTTTTTAGTTGCATACCTTTGGATCTTCCTTGAGACTCTGGGGGCTTCCCTGGTGGTGCAGTGGTTAAGAATCTGCCTGCCAGTGCAGGGGACATGGGTTTAAGCCCTGGGCTGGGAAGATCCCACATGCCACGGAGCAACTCAGCCCATGAGCCACAACTACTGAGCCTGTGCTGTAGAGCCCGCGAGTCACAACTGCTGAAGCCTGCGCACCTAGAGCCTGTGCTCTGCAAGAAGAGAAGCCTGTGCACTGCAATGAAGAGTAGTCCCCGCTTGCCACAACTAGAGAAAGCCCACAAGCAGCAACGAAGACCCAATGCAGCCAAAAAATAAATAAATAAAATTTAAAAATTATTTTAAAATTAAATTAAATAAATAAAATTTTAAAAAAAGACTCTGGCCCCCTCACTGGCAGGGACCAGATATTCTTTGTCTTTGTTTCCCTAACACCTAGCACAGTGCCTGGCACATAGTAGACACTGTAAATTTTACTTGGTTGAACATATGAACAGATGCAGAGTGGTCAGTAAGAAGGTTCTACATTGGCAGCAATTATGATAACCTAGGAGATCAAATAGGTATATAGTAGAATGTATGTGTCAGTTTCATTAAATTGGAAAACTAAAAGACTATCTGTCCCACTTTTCCTCCTCTATTTAGACTATTCATCAAGAATTTACTGTCTAGCACTTATATAAAAGGAATTTTGGTTTTACTGTAAACTCTAATGAAGAAATGTCATTAGTAGGACCCAGTGCAGATTGAATAAGTGATTCTTTTTCTTTAAGAAAAGGCAAAACTAATTTTAATATTAGTAAATTGTAAGCTGTGTTTTCCATTACTTTCTATAAATATACTTTGTTAGAGCTACCCTGAGATATGAAAGATACTTGGCCTTCAGGTATTGCATGACTTATTTCAATCAATCATTCATAGATTGGAACCATTGTTGACAATCCAGCTGACTTCTACCATTCACGAGTTCCCAGGAAACAAAGGAAGAGAACTATTGTGGAGGAACTGCTGGCCGATTCTGAGTTCAGAAGGTAAAGGAATTTATGTTTCACTTTATAATATGTGTGCTTTCCCTTAGAATATGCATAAACTTTAAATTCAAGATAATTTTTAAATGCTTTAGCACAGAGTTTCTCAACAGCAGCACTATTATATTTTTTGGATGGAATAATTATTAGGGGGGACTGTCCTGTACATTGTAGGACCTTTAACAGCCTCCCTGGTGTCTATCCACTAGACGCCAGTAGTGCACTCCCCTCCCCCGCAATTCATGACACTCAAAAATGTCTTCAAGCAGTTTCAGGTGGCCCCTGTGGGGCATAAGCATTCCCAATTTAGAACCACTGCTTTAGAGGGAAGCATGAAAGTATTTGGCTCACTAGAAGAGAATGAGCCCACAAAGGAGACTGGTAAAGAATAGCCAGGGAGGCATGAAGAAAACCAGGAGAGCACAGTGTCATAGAAGTCAAGGAAAGGGACTTCCCTGGTGGCGCAGTGCTTAAGAATCCACCTGCCAGTGCAGGGGACACGGGTTCGATCCCTGGTCTGGGAAGATCCCACATGCCGCGGAGCAACTAAGCCTGTGCACCACAACTACTGAGCCCACATGGCACAACTACTGAAGCCCGCGCACCACAACGAAGAGCAGCCCCCGCTCGCCCCAACTAGAGAAAGCCCGCGCGCAGCAACGTAGACCCAACGCAGCCAAACAAACAAACAAACAAATAAATAAGGGGGATGTCAAGGAAAGAGAACTTTACAGGCAGGTATAAGCTGGAGGGAGTGGCTAACAGTAATAAGTGCTGCTGAGAGCTCAGTTGATGTAAGAACTAAACTTTGGATTTAGTACATGGAGGTCACATTAACCTTGGCAAAAGGAGATTTCAGGGGAGTGATGGGGAGGAAAGTAGACTGGAAGGTACTTGAGAGTGAGTTGAAGAAATAAGAGAGAAATCTTTGAAGAAGTTTGGTTGTGAGCAAGACGAGAGAGTCACAGCTAATGGATGGAGTTGGATTTTTTTTTTTTCCTGAGATGGGGGCAATTTGAGTATGTTTAAATGTCCTTGAAGTAGGTATGTGTATAGTATAGATTTAAAAGCATACCTCATAGAAACCTCTGCCGAACTTCTAGATTCGTTTAATAGCAAAAGTGAAAATGTTTATCAAGGTTTTTTAAGCTGGTGTAATATATAGACATGGAAAACAAGTTTAACTTGAGTGTTATGTAAACTATTTAATGAGTCTGGTTTATGGTGAAATTTTTAGAAACAAGCAATGCTCTTTTCTCACTTCTCTCTCCTTGGAAATCTCATCCCCACAGAGTTGTATTAATCTATATACTGTTGACTTTCAAATGTGTATGTCTAGTCTAGATCTCTCCTGAGTCCAGAGCCCATAACCAGCTACTGCCTCAGGAATATCTAATGGGTATCTCACAGGCCCCTCTAAGAGCTAACTTGGGGTCTACTGACCTTATCCTCCCTGTACATTCTGGTCCTCTCCCAGTGTTCTGTATCTCATGACCAAACGGCATCACCCTCCATCCATTAGGGCAAGTCCTGATACCTCTTCTCCCTTCAGTTTCATGTTCAAACTGTCAGAGTCCCTCTCGTTTTCCTATCTCTCAAGCCTGTCTGTTTCCTTCCCCACAGAGGTGTGTGGTACAAGGTGATTGAGTCTTTGCTTACTTAAAATTGACCTACATTTTGTAATCTTCATGATGGCAATCTCAGAAATTACAGCATGGGTCTCTAGTGGCTGAAAGTTTTCAAAAGTCTTCCTCTACCGTTGCCATTTTTTTCTTACTAGACTGCAAGCTCTAAGGGTAGGGACTACTATGGCTGGCTGGTTCACTGCTCTGTCCCCAGCACCTAGTATGGCTTCTTACACATGGTGGAACTTAGTGCAGATGTGATGAATAGATAGTGAAAATGCAAAAAAAAAAACAACAAAAAAAACCATGAAATTTAGAAGTGCCTCCCTGCCACCGCCCCCCGCTCCCCACCAAAAGGTTACATTAACTTCTAAGTTTGGTGTGTCATACTTTAGAACTTAAAGGTTTGGTTTTTCTTTTTAGATATAACCGAAGGAAGTACTCAGAGATTATGGCTGAAAAGGCAGCAAATGCAGCAGGAAAGAAGTTTCGAAAGAAGAAGAAGTTTCGCAATTAAGGTTCACCAAGCAAATCACAAAATTTTACATCTCCCCTTTATTTATTACTAAAGATATTTTGAAAACTAACACAAGCATCACATAAATTAACATAGCCTGGCCCTATTTATATATAGGGATTTCTCTTTGGAAAAAGTTGATTTTAGAGAGGATTAATCACATGCCCCTTGGATAAAAATAGGGGTGTCTACAAAGGATCCACTCATGCTTAGACCCTTTGAGGAGGAAAAAAAGGAAAATAACCTCATTCATTTAACATTTTTGTAAAGTTTTCAACATTTGGTTATTTAAAGAAAATTTAAAACATTTAAAATATAAAGTTTGCTAACATTCAAAAATTTTAAAGTAATATGATCAAACATACGTGAGCAATATTGTAATTATTATGTAGAGATGTGTGTGTAGGGGAGAGATCGTGCCCTTTTGTCAGTTGCACATTCAAGTCCAGAAAATTGGTGAAGCTGGGATACAGAGATCTTGTTGCCAGTATAACAGCCACAGGTGAAACCAAAGAAATGTTAAAAGTGTTCTTGGAGCATGTGTATGTTAGTATATGACCAAAGAACTAAATGAAGCTATAAAAAGGACTTAAAAGATGGACTACTTGGAAAGTTTGGGTTAAAGGTAGAAGCAGGAGAGCTATTTTCCTTCTTTAGCAACTGAAACAGGAGGAAAGATAGATTTTATCCAGATTCAATGTTGTGTTCCAGTGAAATAGTATTAATATAATTTTAGTTTGGCTAGGAGGTAAAGTGGCCCAGCCTATCTCATCTCCAGTGGCAGAAATATGCATCCTGGCTAAAGCAACTCACGACACCCAAGGAGTGTTGGCCATTTCTGTTAATGCTTCTTGGTGGGTTATTGCTTCCTTTATGTCATTATTCACGGGACGTCTATTTTGTAGCATACTGCTTTCTTGGGATTTCAGTAAATAAGAAATCTAGGGCTTCCCTGGTGGCACAGTGGTTGAGAGTCCGCCTGCCGATGCAGGGGACACAGGTTTGTGCCCCGGTCTGGGAAGATCCCACATGCCGCGGAGCGGCTGTGCCCGTGAGCCATGGCCGCTGAGCCTGCGCGTCCGGAGCCTGTGCTCTGCAACGGGAGAGGCCACAACAGTGAGAGGCCCGTGTACAGAAAAAAAAAAAAAAAGAAATCTTCTATTTTGTGTTTACTGCTTGGGATCATAAGCAGCCTAGTAATAAAACTCACAATGACATTCATAGGTGGAGTTAGTGAAACATCTCTATCTGTTCTCTTTTATAGAAAAACTTTTATTCCAAGAATATTAAGTTTGCCTTCTGGGTAAAATAAGGACCTGCTATGAGGGAATTAAATATAAAAACAAGAAATAATTTACCCTTTACACATTCTTGCAGAAGGAGACATTGTTAGTAGAATGTTTCTTCAGCTCATGCTACTATACTATAAGAACAGTCAAAGCTGTCAATCCTTTTGTATGGTGTTTCTCGGTGCAATTGAGGACTTACGCAGTTTTTTCTCAGGCTCGAGGTGTGTGTCAACTTTTTATCTATTCATAACTTTCATGCTGGTTTCTGACTAGTGAATGCTAGAATAGGTTGAATTATTTGATACTTCAAAACTGCAGTTATGACAGATATTTGGTACATTACAGTGCATTTTACAGGGAAAGCAAGATTGGAGAACTCTAATCCTTCGCACACAGAGCAGCATTAGAGCTCTCTGGATTGGAAAGCAGTGATGAGGAACGAGAACTGAACCTAAGCGCCAAGTTCAGCTCTCACTAACCCACCTTAGAGGTGCTCACAGTACGTGTTTTGAGTACAGTTGACTCTTGAACAACACGGGAGTTAGGGGCACTGAACCCCATGCAGCTGAAAGTAAGAAACCTTAACAGTAGGCCCTCTGTATCCACAGTTCTGCAACTGAGAATCAACTGCTTTCAGATCGTGTAGTATCAATACTTTAGTATGGATTTATTGAAAAAAATCTATGTATAGTGGACCTGCCCAGTTCAAGCCTGTGTTGTTCAAGGGTCAACTGTATTATAGTTACATTTTAACATGCTCTTTTTTTGTCTCCATTGATTCTTTTTTTTTTATCTTATATGTATTTTTGTAAGCCACATAAGTAACTTGGAACAAAGTAGAGAGTTATCAACAAATGTAAAATACCTTATTCAGTGAAATAAAC
Organism: Hyperoodon ampullatus; assembly: GCF_949752795.1. Classification (NCBI taxonomy): domain Eukaryota; kingdom Metazoa; phylum Chordata; class Mammalia; order Artiodactyla; family Ziphiidae; genus Hyperoodon; species Hyperoodon ampullatus. The sequence goes on along the minus strand of NC_136915.1, from coordinate 83,949,668 downwards.
AAATGCTTCAGCTAAAAGTCATTTAAAGTGATCTCTATTAACATTTACTTTAAGGAATTAAAACTGGTAAGATGCATAGTAGCTTCATCTCAAATGTGATCTTTACAAATTTATTTTAAATCTTCAAAACTGAGTATCAAAATATAACTAGGTAAAGGTCAGAAGGAAGTCTCTTAGTGCTCCCGGCCGTCTACAAAAATCTATACTTGAATAATATATGTATTTGTCTTGTTTTTTTTAAGCAAAGCAACTGTTGAGAAAAAGCTTTAGTGACTGGCTTCTGTCACTAAACTCACTTCACTTACTGGAACTATTTTAAGGCTTAATGACTACCAGAAATACATTGACTTCTCAACTGAAAAGCATTATAAAGTGTACAAAGTGCTGATGTAGTGTGCTAATGAAAGGAGGGCCTTCAGAATACCTTAAGGTCTTGAAAGATTTCTGAAATGCTTTTAAGACAGCTTATTTAAAAAAAAAAAAAAAGCCTACAAAGCTAGTTTTTTGTTGTTGTTGTTGTTTTTTGCCGTACGCGGGCCTCTCACTGTTGTGGCCTCTCCCGTTGCGGAGCACAGGCTCCGGACGCGCAGGCTCAGTGGCCATGGCTCACGGGCCCAGCCGCTCCACGGCATGTGGGATCTTCCCGGACTGGGGCACAAACCCGTGTCCCCTGCATCGGCAGGCAGACTTTCAACCACTGTGCCACCAGGGAAGCCCCAAAGCTAGTTTTTGTTTTGTTTTGTTTTCTAAAGTGAGGAAATTAGGGAAAGGAAAATGAAGATGGAAGAAGTTAGAAAACTAACAGTTGATGAAGGCAGGCTCTGAGCCTCCTGGCATCTAACACAAAAATCAGCTCTGCGTTCAGTGTTCTGCCATAATATAAAAAAAAGGGCTTCCCTGGTGGCACAGTGGTTGAGAGTCCGCCTGCCGATGCAGGGGACACGGGTTCATGCCCCGGTCCGGGAAGATCCCACATGCCGCAGAGCGGCTGGGCCCGTGAGCCATGGCCGCTGAGCCTGCGCGTCCGGAGCCTGTGCTCCACAACGGGAGAGGCCACAACAGTGAGAGGCCCGTGTACCGCAAAAAAAAAAAAAAAAAAAACAGCTGCTTTAGAGAAACACCATTATACCTATTTTTAAGACCTGAAGAAATGTCACATGGGTCTCATAACAAGGATGTCAGACTACAGGCCATGCTTGGCTGTCCAGGGGATAAATGGCAGGGTTTTAAAAGGAAGAAAGGCTGTATAGAAACGTTTAATGAAACTTTGACCAACTGGGATAAATTCAAGGAGTCCCACTCTTAGAAATAGCAAATTATAAGAAAACATCACATGAAAAAAAATTTCAGTACCACTTCTGGAATATGTGCAGATGCTCATTCAGTTCAATCCCTCAAGCAATGACAACTACTGTTCAGAATAACTACCTACAACATCTTACTGAAAGCATTCAGTTAGGATTGAAACAAAATGATTTATGAACTCCCCAAGCATCTGACTAGAATGCAAAATTCAGGTCTCATTGTTACACAACTTAAGTGAAGAATGAATGCTTTCAGTTTCTCATAGCTTCCCAGAAGCAGGGTCAGTAGCATGGCCTGCAGTTAAATGTCTTAAGCAGATCAGTGTTTTATCAAAGAACTGGAATGTCTCAAACTATGAAATGTGAATTTAGATAACAGTGGAGGAGGTTCTGAAAGGGAAATGGTTATCAATAAATACTGAACACCAACTGTGAAAAAGGCAAAACTATTTTAGTTTCAGGTGATGGGTGGTGGATGATGTATGTTCATTCCAATTATCACTGCATAGAATTGCCCCAAGACGCAGAGATTCAGAACAACCACTGTTTTATTGTATCTCATGATTCAGTGGGTCAGGGCTTGGCTAGGTGATTTTTGCTCTACATGGTATCGAATGAGGTCGCTCAGTGGTATTCAGCTGGCTGCTGAACAGATCTGGAAGGCCTAAGACATTCCCTGACATGCCTGACACCTTGTAACATTTTCTTTTAAAAGCATGATGACAATTGAAATTTATCTTCAGTTTAATGGTAGTATAGCATAGAAATTGCTATAAAGCCAAAACATGACTGACACACTTTGGCACTGCATAGTGTTTAGGAAGTCCGCTCTTCCCCACCTGCCTCCTTCCTAGTCACCCCTCCTGAGGGAAGAGGAATTGCTAACCAGATTGAAGTGAGCCCAGGATACTCACTGGGCTGTAGTTTTACAAATGAACAAAGTTGCTGTATTAACAGGTCAGAAACGATCTGCAGTCAGTCACTTTTGCCCTATTAGAGGGCACGCCTCTCATCCTCTCTTCCAAACGAGGTGGGAAATTAGACTTGGGGCCTTCTAGAGCCAGGCTTTGTCTGTGAATGGCAGGGGATGATAGGAACATGTTATTCAATCTCGGCTTACCTGAGAAATCCTGCAGTCAGGGTTGCTCTAAAGCTATTACATGAGTGGTATACTCTCTTTTCCATTGGCTCATCTTCCTTATGATTACAACCTCCTTGGCAGAATTGCAAAGCAGGAACTGGTAGGTTTCAGGCACCAAAATCCTGACCTCAAACCCCATGCAATGTACTGAAGTTCTGAGGTTTTGTTCATTAAGGGAAGAAAAATGAAATATGGATATGAAAACTATGGTTAGATTTAGTCCAATTACCATATGAGTTTTAGCTCTCATATGCAGTGAGGAATACTATAAATGACTTTGAGCGGTGTTCCTCAACCTTTTTAAATGGTAGGAAAGAAATATGTGCATGCAGTCATCTATATGAAAAAACATTTATGTGAAGTTTTGTTCAGCCCCTCCCTCCTACATCTACTCCACCCCCATAACCCAGGGAAGTTCACAGGAGTAATGTACTAAAGAGAACAAAAACAAGGTACACATTGTAGTTAATAAAATTTTTCTATATCTTGGTATTATCAGGAAGACCTATTTTTTCCCTTTTTTTTTTTTTTTTTTTTTTTTTTTTTTTTTTTAAGCGGGTCTCTCACTGTTGTGGCCTCTCCCATTGTGGAGCACAGGCTCCAGACGCGCAGGCTCAGCGGCTATGGCCACGGGCCCAGCCGCTCTGCAGCATGTGGGATCTGCCCGAGACCGGGGTACGAACCCGTGTCCCCTGCATCGGCAGGCAGACTCCCAACCACTGCGCCACCAGGGAGACCCTTCCCATTTTTATATATGTGTACGTACACACACCAAAATGGCTGGCTGTGAGACAATGATAACAGGTCATGGCTTAATTCTGTAATGTGAAGCTCATCAAAACCTTGGCCGATTTATCTGTAACATCTGCCCTTCTAGCCAAATCTGCCACTTTACCCACCTTCAACTCTCAGCTGCCCTCACCTGCCAGGAGGGGAGTGCATGTCAAATAAAGTGAGATGAAAAGATACAAAACAGCTGGCTCAGTGCCTCTTACCTGTGCTTTGGTGACTGCTGGATGAATCACAACTTAAACGCTTTTCACATATTTTACCTGACTGTAGTCCTTTAGGGTTGACTCTTGGTTTTTCATTTAGTGAAAATCATTATCCTGATTTAGCCAAAGGCATTTGAATCAAGATGAGCCTGCATTTCCTTCAAGCTCAATCTCATCAATTCCAGTTACCCTCAATTCCACTCCACCTCAGTCAGTCACCATCATGGACTTACTTGAAACTGGTCAAGATACTGAACTCTGACTACCCCAATCTGTTAATCCTGTTAGCCTTCCCTCCAGTTCCCTTTAACCCAACCTTGAATTCACTTTGGAATTATTCGAGGTGGCTCCAAAAGTACTGATGCCTGGGCCCCACCTTCAAAGACTGTAAACTCATGATCTCAAGTATTTCAGCCCCTCTCATTCTCCCAATCCTCCACCCCCATTAGGATACATTTTCCTCCCTAATCAATCTGGATCCGTTGGTCAGACATTTCTTTGTATGTGTCACTAGTCTTGTTCTTTCTTCTTTCTTTTTCTGATACTCTCACCTGCCACTCCCAGCCAAGGAAACGCCCACTTTTCCTTCTGTGACCTCACCTGTCTAGAGAAACGATTCCTCCATGCATCCAGCTGCTATATTCAATAGCTTTTCCCTCTGTCTTCATCTCTTCTGGCCAGGAAATGTTATTTGACACTCCTGACCTTTCCTTCTTGAAGCTCCAGCTTCCCTTTGCTCCTGCGGGAAGATGAACTTTCTGCTTCTCCTATCCCTCTATTCTTTTTCCCTTCACTGGTTTTCTTACTCTGCCCACTGCTCGTTGGTCCCCCATAATGCCTACCCTCTTATCTTCTTCCTCTATACTGTCTAACTTGAATGTCTTGTCCTCCCTCTCCCGCATTGCTCTCGCTTCTCCGCAGAAGGCTCCAAAGTCTCCATCCTTACACTTCTACACCCCTGCTCCAGATGCACAGTTCCTGTTATATGTGTTATGCTCATCCATGTATCGTGAAGTCATCTCAAACTCAACATATCCAGAACCAGATAGATCATCTTTCTGAGATGAATAAGTGCTTAGCACCGTGCCTGGCACGTGACAGGTACTCAAAGGGAAGCTACTATTCCCTGTTCTCCATCTTCCCCATTGGGGAAGCCTCCCTAAAACAGTTTTAATGATGCCGTTATGCTTTTTTACCTTCTGTGGCCTACCTCTGCCTAACAAAACATGAGGAAACCCCGACATTCAAGATCTGACATTCAAGACTAAAATGACACCACCAGGGGTTTATATTCATCACTCCCCCGCTCATGCTCCAAACTTCATTTGTGCTGGTCATCTGCCTATTTCTCTCACTGCTCTGCTCTGGACTACAGGAAATGACACTTCCCAGGTGCCAAAAATGACTTTGCAGTGAGACATTGACCTAAGACAAGGGCAGCAGAAGCAAGAAGGGTATTTCTCTCCCTCTGCCTTGGGTTGGGTTGCAGCTCTGCCATCTCCCACCTCCCACCAGGCAACTTCCCACCACTGGATACCCCAGGATTCTGGGTTCTGGGAACACCATCTCCTCTCATTGTCCCCCTGGCACTAGGGGTGATAGAGGTTTCCTACTATTGCAATATCTGGGTTGCCTACACTTTCATCACCTGTGTGACAATTCCCCATATTAAATTCTCTAAAGTGATGTGTCTTTCTGCCTAGACCTGACAGATAGATTTCAGCCAAACCAAACTAGTTGATATTGAGTGGTCAGTCAACATATACCAAGTGCTGTGCATGCCAGCTACTGTGCTGGATACAGTGAGTTTTCACCTTTTATCTTTGTTCATATGGGTAACTCCACCTAAAATATTTTCCTTGCCTCCAACTCACCTAACAAAATACCACTGACCTTTCAAGCCCATTCAGAAACCAGTAGTTTGAGCATCTATTCTGTGCAAGGCAATGTGCCAGGTTCTGGCGGTGCCCAGGGAAGGAATGAGACCATCCCAGGCATCACTGAGCTGACACTCTACATTTCTTCATAAAATATTTTTTCAGACTTTTCCCCACTGATATGTACATTCTTGAAATTTCCATTTGACTGTGCTTATTTTTACTTTGTTTTTAATAAACGCTATATAGCACTTAAGTGCCAGGCACTGTTCTAAGGACTTACAAATACAACTTACTTTATGTAACCATTATGTATGTATGTACATATGAAACATATATACATATGTAACAATTTAGGTTACCTTTAGGTAAACCTAGGAGGTAGGTGCTACTATTAACCTCATCATTTTATGAATGAAGAAACCGAGGCACAGAAAGATTAAGTAACCTGCCTCATGTCACAGAGCTAGTATGAATAACTGTCACACTTTCATTTTAGCCTTGCACTATAGCTATCTGCATACCTATTTCAGCATCAACAGCAGAAACTGCCTTTTTTCCCCTTTCTTTTACAGTTAGAGAATACATGGTTTTTAGCTGGGACTGTGTCCACCTTGGGGAAAAAAAAAAAACTAAGATTCCCACCTTTCCATGGGATGTGAGTGAATGTGGTATGTGCAACTTCTGGGAGGTGTCCTTCAAAGAAGGGTGAGCTTAGAATGGGGCTCTGTCCCTTTATCTTCTCCCCACTAACTAGTATGCTGACCTGATGGCAGGGGCAGGAGCAATCATCTTGGACCATGAGGTGGAACCTGCATTTTGAAGATGGAAGAATAAGGAGCCTGGGTCTCATGATCAAGCAGCTGCCATTCCCTGGACTTTCACATGAGAAAGAAACCTCTATCTTGGACTTCCCTGGTGGTGCAGTGGTTAGGAATCCGCCTGCCAGTGCAGGGTACACGGATTCGAGCCCTGGTCCAGGAAGATCCCACATGCCGCAGAGCAACGAAGCCCACGTGCCACAACTACTGAAGCCCGCGCGCCTACAGCTCGTGCTCTGCAATGAGAAGCCACCGCAGTGAGAAGCCCACGCACCGCAGTGAGAAGCCCACGCACCGCAATGAAGAGTAGCCCCCGCCCACCGCAACTAGAGAAAGCCCGCACACAGCAACAAAGAACCAATGCAGCTGAAAATAAATAAATTTATTTTTAAAAAAACTATCTTGCCAAATCCACTGTTATTTTGAGTTTCCTGTCACTTGTAGCAAAACCAACCCTAATTAATGGGATCACCAATCCATGGCCCCCTGTCCCTCACTAGGACGAATGCTGTAAGAGAATGCACTCTTACTCAACTTTGTATTTCTTTCCAATATGGTTCCTTGCACAAAGCCAGTACTCAAAATATATATATATATATATATATATATATATATATATATATATATATATATATATATAGAATAGAATAGGTGGATGAAGTTGTAGAATATTTTTTAAATGCTGATGGATGTACAAAGCCCAAGAGGAAGCTGGAATGAAACCACCCCTAGCTGCTGGTCTTTAGAGTCTGTACTGGGTACAGGTAGCACAAGATGGGAATGTCTCCACCTTTGGGGCAGCTCCCACTTTGTGACTACCCTCCTGGAATCCTGGGTGTGTGAGGTAGAGCAGTGAAAGAGGGCACAAAGGAAATAGGTCCTCAAACATGAACACCTGTGATTTTCCCTTCTCCACCTTCATGCTTTTTCCTCTGCCCTCTTCTTACTTGCCTCAGAAGAGCAGGCACTTTTCCATCATGCCGAGGCTAATCCTTTCACCTTACCCCCATAACATCTTCGCACCCTAACTTTCTCATCCATAAAATAGGGATAATTCATACTTCTTAGGATTGGAGGGATAATTAAATGGCAAGGGTTAAATAAAGTTGTTGGCATAAAGCAGGTGTTTACAAAAATGTGAGATGTCTTCCTTTTCCTCTTGACTCCGTTCTCCTCAAGAGGAAAGTTGCTCCATCAGTTCTTGGAGATAATGCTTTCTTCTGGTATTCTTCCTACCTCTCTGGCTACCGTTTTTGTTCTCTTTGAAGAACTCATTCTTTGCCTATCCTTCAACTGTCTGCGCTCTGGGTTTCTGTCTTCAACCTTCATCTCTCCTTACTCGATCTATACTCTCCTTGCACGATCTCACCTGTGTCCAGAGCTTTAAGTGCCATCTGTAGGTGAATAAATTTTAAATCTCAAGCCTAGATCAGTCTCCTCAGCTGCAGACCTTCTCTTCTTTTCCTTCCCTCTCTCCCTACATACTTACTTTCCTTTAGTTCTTTCATTCAATAAATATTTATTGAGAGCTTGCCAGGTCCTCAGCATTGAATATCAACCACCAACTGTACATCTTCTCCAGGATGTTCCACAGAGACCTCAGGCTCAACACATAGAAATATGAACTTAGTTTTCCCCCAAACCCACTTCTCTCTCCTTCTGTCTCCTTTGTGACTGTTTCAGCATCCACTCATCTGCCCTAATTAGAAATGGGAGTCTTTCCTGACTGTTCCCTTTCTCTCCTCTATATATCCCTTAATTCATCAAGTCCCATCAATTTGGCCTCCTTTAATCTCTCTCCAATTTGTATACTTACCCCACTCCCCAAACACCTCCCTAGTTCCAGCCCTCATAATTTTCTTACCTAGATGACCTTAACTGCCCTGAACTGGTTGTAAAGCCTCTCGTCTTGTGCTATTCCAGCCTGGAATCCACAATGTGGACAGAGGGCTGATACAGAACACACATCCAAACCCACAGCTAACATCATACTCAATGATAAAAAGCTGAAAGCATTCCCTCTAAGATCAGTAACAAGACAAGGATGCCCACTCTCGCCACTTTTATTCAACATAATTTCAGAAGTCCTAGACAAGCGATCAGAGAAAAAAAGGAAATAAAAGGAATCCAAATTGGAAAGGAAGAAGTAAAGTTGTCACTGTTTGCAGATGACATGATACTATACATAGAAAATCCTAAAGGTGCCACCAGAAAATGACTAGAGCTCATCAATGAATTCAGTAAAGTTGCAGGATACACAATTAATATACAGAAACCTGCTGCATTTCTATACACTAACAACGAAGTATCAGAATGAGGAATTAAGGAAACAATCCCATTTACCATCACATCAAAAAGAATAAGAGGGACTTCCCTGGTGGTCCACTGGTAAAGAATCTGCCTTCCAATGCAGGGGACGTGGGTTCAATCCGTGGTCAGGGAACTAAGATCCCACATGCTGTGGGGCAACTATGCCCATGTGCCACAACTACTGAGCTCATGCACCTCAACGAGAGCCCGTGTGCCACAAACTACAGAGCCCATGCACTCTGGAGCCCACATGCCACAACTAGAGAAGAGAAAACCCGCACACCACAACTAGAGAGAAGCCCACACACTGCAATGAAGAGCCCACATGCTGCAACAAAAGATCCTGCATGCCTTGACAAAGATCCTGCGTGCCACAACTAAGACCCGATACAGCCATAAAAAATTTTTTAAATTAAAAAAAAAGAATAAGATGCCTAGGTATTTGTTTTGTAAATAAGTTCATTTGTATCATTTTTAAAGATTCCACATATAAGTGATATCTAAGGAGTCAAAAGACCTGCACTCCAAAAACTATAAGACACTGATGAAAGAAATTGAAGACCACACAAACAGTTGGAAAGATATACCATGTTCTTGGATTGGAAGAATCAATGCTGTTAAAATGACCATACTACCCAAGGCAATCTACAGACTCAACACAATCCCAAATTACCAATGGTATTTTTCACAGATATGGAACAAAAAATTTTTTAATTTGTAGGAAACACAAAAGACCCCAAAAATAATAATAGCCAAAATAATCCCGAGAAAGAACAGAGCTGGAGGAATCATGCTCCCTGACTTCAGACTATACTACAAAGCTACAGTCATCAAAACAGTATGATACTGGCACAGAGACAGACACCTAGATCAACAGAACAGGATAAAAAGCCCAGAAATAAACCCACACACGTATGGTCAAAATTAATCTATGACAAAGCAGGCAAGAATAATCAATGAAGAAAAGACAGTCTCTTCAATAAATGGTGCTGGGAAAAAGGGAACAGCTACATGTATAAGAATGAAATTAGAGTATTCTCTAACACCATATAAAAAATAAACTCAAAATGGATTAAAGACCTAAATGTAAGACTGGATACTATAAAACTCCTAGAGGAAAACATAGGCAGGACACTCTTTGACATAAATCGCAGCAATATTTTTGTGGACCTGTTTCCTAGAGTAATGGAAATAAAAACAAAATAAAACAAATGGAGCAAAATTAAAAGCTTTTGCACAGCAAAGGAAACCATAGACAAAAAGACAACTTACGGACTGGGAGAAGATATTTGCAAACGATGCTACCAACAAGGGATCAATTTCCAGAATATACAAACAGCTCATACAGCTTAATATCTAAAAAACAACCCAATTAAAAAAATAGGCAGAAGACCTAAACAGACATTTCTCCAAAGAGGACATACAGAGGGCCAACAGTCACATGAAAAGATGCTCAACATCACTAATTATTAGTGAAATGAAAATCAAAACTACAATGAGGTATCACCTCACACCAGTCATTATGGCCATCATTAAAAAGTCTACAAATAATAAATGCTGGAGAGGGTGTGGAGAAAAAGGAACCCTCCTACACTGTTAGCGGGAATGTAAATTGTTGCAGCCACTATGGAGAACAGTATGGAGGTTCTTCAAAAAACTAAAAATAGAGTTACCATATGATCCAGCAATCCCATTCCTGGGCATATATTTGGAGAAAATTCTAACTCAAAAAGATACACGCACCCCAATGTTCATAGCAGCATTATTTACAATAGCCAAGACATGGACACAATCTAAATGTCCACCAACAGAAGAATGGGTAAAGAAGATGTGGGGTGTTTGTGTGTGTGTGTGTGTGTGTGTGTGTATAGACTTTAAAAAATATATTTATTTTTAAATTTATTTTGGCTGCGCCGGGTCTTAGCTGTGGCACGCGGGATCATCATTGTGGCATGCAGGATCTTTTAGTTGTGGCATGTGGGCTTTTTAGTTGTGGCAAGCGGGCTTCTTAGTTGTGGCATGCGGGCTTCTTAGTTGTGGCACGCGGACTTCTTAGTTGCAGCATGCATGCAGGATCTAGTTCCCTGACCAGGGATCAAACCCAGGCCCCCTGCATTGGGAGTGTGGAGTCTTATCCACTGGGCCACCAGGGAATATTATATATTATATTAATATTATATATTCCATATATATATAATGGAATATTACTCAGCCATAAAAATAATGCCATTTGCAGCAACATGGATGGACCTAGAGATTATCATACTAAGTGAAGTAAGTCAGAGAAAGACAAATATATGATATCACTTATATGTGGAATCTTAAAAAATGATACAAATGAACTTATTTACAAACCAGAAATAGACTCACAACTAAAGAAAACAAACTTATGGTTACCAAAGAGGAAAGGGGGGGAGGGAAATTTGGGATTAATCGACAGAGACTACTATATATGAAACAGATAACAAGGACCTGCTGTATAGCACAGGGAACTATACTCAGTATCTTGTAATAACCTATATTGGAAAAGAATCTGAAAAAGAATGTATATGTATACGTATAACTGAATCAATTTGCCAGACCCCTGACACGTAATTATATTTCCATATGAAAAATTAAAAATTAAAAAGAAAAAAGCTGGGGCTTCCCTGGTGGCGCAGTGGTTGAGAATCTGCCTGCTAATGCAGGGGACACGGGTTTGAGCCCTGGTCTGGGAGGATCCCATATGCCGCGGAGCAACTAGGCCCGTGAGCCACAACTACCGAGCCTGCACGTCTGTGCTCCGCAACAAGAGAGGCCGTGATAGTGAGAGGCCTGCACACCGCGATGAAGAGTGGCCCCTGCTTGCCACAACTAGAGAAAGCCCTCACACAGAAACGAAGACCCAACATAGCAAAAATAAATTAATTAATTAATAAACTCCTACCCCCAACATCTAAAAAAAAAAAAAAAACTTAAAAAAAAAAAAGAAAAAAGCTAGGCAATGGTTTCCTATTGCCTTTAGGGCAAAGTCCACACTCCTTAACATGGTGTACAAGACCTTCAGGACATGGTCCCTGCTGGAATCACCTTGTAAAGAGATATCTTGTTTACATATTTCTCTATGCTTAGTAGGAGGAGCTCCTAAAGGGTGTATTTATGGCTGAGATCCAGCACGGAGCAGAACATAAGGAGTTAATAAATGTTTGTTAAATCAAATTCAGAAAATCTTTAATGGATAAGCAGTATCAGGGCTGACTACTGGAAAGTGAACTTAAGCACAGGCACCAAATGCTTCTTATTCCTTCCTCATTAGCTTAGGAATTTTTTTTTGCTCTATCTTTTTAAAATTAACTTATTACAAGGATAAGATAGGCTTATTATGAAAACGACTCAAACATTACAAACAGGCAATCAGTAAAAAGACCCCCACCCTTCATACCACTGTCCCTCCTAGCCCAGCTCTGTTAACCGTTCATATATCGTTCCAGAAATTTTCTCTGCACACACAGTCATGCTAATATACATTATTACTACTATTATTATTAGCATTACTTAACATAAAAAGAATAATATTAAGTATACTCATTTACGCATCAATTTTTTTCATATAATCTTGGTTATTTTTCCATAGCAGTACATATGGATCTTCCTCATTTTTTAAAGGTCTGCGTTGTATTCAATTCAATTACAAGGCTCTACCATACTTTCTTCAAACAGTTCATTATTGATGGACATGTAGGTTATTTCCAGCTTGAGGCCATTCTATTAAAAATTTTTTTTTTTTTTTTTTTTTTTTTTTTCCCCCGTGCAGGGATCTTGTAGGATCTTAGTTCCCTGACCAGGGATCAAACCCAGGCCCCTGGCAGTGAAAGCGTGGAGTCCCAACCACTGGATTGCCAGGGAATTCCGAAGGCCATTTTAAACAATGCTGCATTTACAGAAGAAAATTAAATGTCAGTCTTACCAACAACATACTCTACATGTTATGAAACAGCTGAAAGATGGTTTCTAGTTGTAGTTTCAATCCGTGTCTTGTTATGAGTGAAGGTGAGCATCTTTTTATACATAGAATAATTCGTATTTCTTTTTTTGTAATTTATCTGTTCTTGAGTTTGGTCATTTTTCTACTGCATCGTTGGTCATTTTCTTACTGGTTTGTAGGCGTTCTTTACATTTTAAGGAAACCAGCCCTTTTTTTGTGATATGTATCGTAATTATTCTTTCCCAGTTTGTCTTTTGATTTTGTTTATGGTATCTTTTTTGTCTTAGAGAAATTCATATATTTGTATTTATCAATTTTTTAAATTCTTCTAGGTTTGGGGTTATATTGCACTCAGATTATTAAATAACTTCATCATGTTTTATTTTAGTGCTTTTCCTGGTTTTATTTTTATACCTGTACTTTCTTCATCCGGAATATACTTTTGTAAAAGGAGTGAAGTGGGAATTTTGTCCCAGAACCACTGATAATGAACATTCTTCCTCTCTACACTAATTTGAAATGCCACTTTTATCATTGTTAGTGAGAGTAAAATGGATACAATCTCTATGAGAGTAATTTGGCAGTATCTATCAAAGAATACACAAATAAACCTTTGACACAGCAATTCAACTTCCTAGGAATCTATCCTACAGATACGTTTGCACTTGTGTACAATAATGTAAGAATAAGGATGTTCACTGAAACATTGTAACAGGAAAATACTGGACACTTAAATGACCAACTATTGGGGACTATTAAATCATTATGATACTTATGTGCAATGGAACAAGGCAGCTCTATTGTATTAATAAGTGAACTAGCAAGCATAATATACTACCAATCGTAATGCTATATTACCTATATCAGTAACATCAACAAACATAAAGAAAGAGAATAGATACAGAAATGCTGACATGTGCATAAAATAAATCTGAAAATACTTCCAAGAAACCATTTTTACTGATGGCTTATAGAGAGAATTGAAAGGCTGGGATATAGGAAGAACAAGGATGTTTACTTTTCCCTGTACCTTTTTTGACAATTTTGGATTTTGTATTTTTTGCATGAATTGTTTGTTACAATGAGTTTTTAAAATTTCATTCATTCATTAGCCTTTAGCGAGGTGGAACCGTAACCTCGTGCAAAGCTATGAACTGTCAGAAGAAGTACAAGAGAGTCATCCCTGCCTAGAGCAGCTGACAAGCAGAGTGGACCTCGGGTCTCTTTGCACCGGAATCGTGGAGGAGGGGAGAGGGCGTTCTTATTCAAAAGTCAGATTCCTGGGCCCCACCTTGATCGACTGAATGAGAGTGACGCCCAGAAATCTGCATTTCTGACAGGATCCCACTGGGGATTCAAGTACATGACAATTCGGAAGCCTTCTGGGCTGGAGGGGCAGCTCACTGTGTGGGCGCGCTTCCTCGTCCTTTGCTCACCCCTCCCTAGCAGCCACGCTCGCGCTCCTGGAGAGGGGGCGTACCCCCAGGGCCTGGGGCAGGTCTCCCGGAACACCCTAGACCCGGGCCTCCCCCGCGCTCTGCTCAGGCCGAAACCATGAGGCTTCGCTTCGCCGCCGCCCAGGCCGCTCTTCCCAGTTCCCGGATCCGGCTCCGGAGTCTGCAGGGCCCAGGCCCAGAGCCACTGAGCCAGGGAAGCAGGGGGAAGGACAGACCAGAGGTCCGAGCGGCTAGAGGTGAAAGAGCTGCAGAAGCCGAAGGGACTGGGCAGAGGATGCGAGGCCAGTTCATCCCTTTAGGAAAATGAGAGAAGTGACAGGTGTAGAAAATAAATTACGTACTGGGGGAAAAACTGCGACTCCGCCGGGACTCGAACCCGGAACCTTTGAATGCCTTCAGCCTCTAGAAGTCCAATGCGCTATCCATTGCGCCACGGAGCCACCTGTTGGACTCTCTGCGCATCTGCTCTGTTAAGCCAGAGGCGACGGCCCCGCGCCCTTCCCACCACCCCCTTAGCTGTCGGTCTGTATCGCAGAGGCCAGGGCACTGACAGACACCGGCCGCAAGCGCCCGTCCTCACCCGGAGACCGCCTCTTAACGAAACCGGCGAGTCTTGAAAGTGAGGGGCGGGCGCGAGTCCGCCGGGTGCCGGCTGGTGCATCTGAGGACAGCCGCAGCCCGGTCTCCGGCCCGCCCTGGGCAACGCCGTACCTGGCCGCGCAGGACAAATCACGCCCGCGCTCTTCCTCCCCAGCTCCCTTCCTGCCCGATCGCCCCCGCCTACCCGCTCTCCCGCGGCCGGTTCCGCCCGGCCTGGCCCCGCCCCGGCGATGCAGGCCCCAGGCTCGCCGTTGCGCCGTTAAGCCGGGCCGTTAACGCCGGGCACTTACGTCGCATCTTTTAGCGGCCGATCCCGAGCAGCGACCCCTCGGACTTTGAGGCGTGGTCAGCGGCCCCTCCCGGGTCCCGGGCTCTTTCCTGGCCGCCCGCGGCCGGGATCCGCCGCGGCAAGCGCGGGTCGCGGCGACGTCTGTGTGAGTGCCTGTGCGTGTTTATTTGCACGGGGTTCGGTAAAACGGTGTTTGGGTTGCATTTCGCTCCCCACAGACCCAGAGCCGAATTTCTGAGGTATCCGGGCTCTGGTGGACTGAGGGGGGCGACGCGCCCCGCGCTGCAGCATCCTTCGATAGCTCATCCCAGCTCCGGCAGCTGCCTCCGCGGGCGCCGCGCAACAGCTGAGCCCGCGCGCCCGGAGCACGAGGCTGCGTGGAAGGCGCCGGTTAAGGGCCTGCGCGCGTGGGAACGCCGGGAGCATGCGTGAGCGGGCGTGTGCGGTCTGGGGGCGCGCGCCCGAGCGTGGCCGCGTGGCTTTCCGGAGGCAGCCGGCAGCCGAAGGAGGTGGCGCAGCTGGAGTCCGGACGAGCTCCCAGCTGCTCGAAAGGGCGCGGTCGCCACGAATCAGAGGGTCGATCTGAGGGGGTATTTTTCAGTGCCCCTGTAATTCGCATCAGTAAGACCCCGAAGCCTCTTGAAAGAGGCAATTTAAGTAAAAATCGCGTGGCTGCCTTGCAAACGCCTCTGCATACAAAACCCTTGGTCCCCGCTCCAATCGGCTTGCGGTTTTCTGAGCCCCGCCTACGTAGAAATTGCGGAGCTGCTGCTGTGCCCTGTGGTCCACTCCATTACACGCGGCCCAGCTACATCTGGCATCAAAGCAAAGCAGTCTCCGTCCGTGTTCTAAAGAGGGAAGGGAGCTCCCAGGAAGGGTCTAGTGGAGTCGGGTTCTGTACATTCTTATTTAACTTCACCCCACAACAATGCTATGAGCCAGATACTATCGTACTCTTTATAAGGAAGGGAAACTGCAGCTAAAAGAGTTTGAATAACTTATGTAGGGACACCTCCCTGGTGTGTGTCAAGAACTTTGAGGAATCTGCTATTTTACCCTACGTGCAGGCTAACGTGTCAGCTCGTCACAGTTTCATGGATGTTGACAGAACACACAAGACTCCTGGGTCAGAGATGAAAGACTATCACAGCAAAAGCATTAGCCAGAGTGTCAACATGATCGTGTCGGTTCTCTGAACCCCAGTTCTCCCAGGAACGAAGCAGGTGGGTCCAGATGGATGCTTGCACACACAATGGGTGGCATTATAGAAGAGGAATGCTGAGCTTGGGGGACCTACCAGTTTATAGCAAGCAGTAAGCAAGCCTGCTCTTTGTCCCACAGAGGGACATTCCCTCATCCCTCAAGGTTGCTCACTGCAAACACAACCCTGAAGAATGGCCCAAATGAGCAGGATCTTACATTCTTAGCACACTCAGCAAGAATGTGCAAGGATGCTAAGGGCCCACGTTCATTGCCTCTCCAAACAGTGGCAGAGCCCTGATTGACACGAGGCATGTCTCTTTCATTCTACCATAATACATAAAGTTCCTTGACAGTAAGCATTTTATGTAAAACATTGTTATGCCCCCTTTAAGATTAATGAAATAAAACAAATATCCTCACATGCAGGAAGAAGGAATTCTGACATATACGAAATTAACCCTTAAAATAGAAAATGACTTCAAATTGTATTTGTTTAAACAAATCTGTTTTGAACTCTGAAATGTGCCAGGCACTAGTGGCATCTCAGAGTCTTCACTGGTCCTTGGAATTGCACGTGGCTGAACAGGGGACGAGTGATGCTTAATCCTTCCTTGGAATACCATACAAAGGAATTCTCCTAAGTGCATTGGAGCCAAATCTCAAATGATGAGTCATTGATATGATTAAGTAACAATTCAGACTCATATATAAAAGTTCTGGGAAGGGGGAATTGAGAAAGAAATCACATGCTAAGGAAAGATACGTGTGTCCTTAATTCCACTTAATAAATCAAACAAAGAAGTTTTAGATATTTGATTCCTTTCACTAGTTGAGATCAAAACGCCTTGTCTATGTCATGGAAAACATTACCAAGATATGGGGTTAGCAGACAGTGTGGGAAAACCAGGCTTGTTTGACCAGCTCTGTGAGCAGTCAAGGTATACTTTTTACGCCTTACAATTAGAAGCCTGGGAAAGCCATGGCAGAACAAACTCTGTGTGTGTTCTCTGACAATTAATAAGTGGTCTGTAATGAGTCTGGCTTTAGAGGCAGCAATGGTAGTATGTAAAAGGAATAAAAATGTGTATTTAGTTACCATCTAAGGAGAAAGATCCAGTAGGTTTTCTCTTCCCCTTTCCTAAATCTAAGAGCTGAATTTCTCAGACAGTGCATGCCGTGAACAGCAGCCATCACACAACCTGAATCAAGAATTCCTGCAGGAAAAAAAAAACAAAAACAAAAAACAACACCTCTTCCTTTCTACCGACAGAGGGAACCAAAGCATGGATTATAACCACCTGTGAGTAGGCTGATCGCTGCAGTTTGCAATTTGAGTTCCCTAAAGTAAGCGCTACTTCATCTTGCTGTTTTAAAGTTCAAATCCATTATACACCTCTGGGAGTCTGCAATAACACTTTTCATGTTTGTACAGAAGGATTATTTTTAAATTCCTATGTTCTATATGCAGAGCTTGGAAGCAGCTTCAGCCTTCCCCAGAAGCTCTAGAAATCTACTGTATTTCTATATATTTCTATATTTTCACTTGCTTTGCTTTGCTCCAGAGGGAGAAGGTCGTTGGAGTACCAGTTTAATTCAGTTCAATGAGTATTTAGGGAGGATACATTTGGGCCTACTGTGGGAGATAAAGTGGAAGTTTAAGACACAATCCCTACCTTCAAGGATACTTCAGATTCTTTGGAAGAAATACCTGTGAATATGAAACAATAAGCAAAATAATGCAAGATGACATATGAAAAAGTGGCAAAATGTGATTGGGTATCCCTACCAGTAAAACATTTTTGAGTTTGCATTTCCAGGTAATAAGCATATACTAAATACTATACTAATTATCTTTTTAAAAAGAAATTTTTAAAGGATGAGATTTTTTAAACATCTTTATTGGAGTATAGTTGCTTTACAATGTTGTGTTAGTTTCTGCTGTAGAACAAAGTGAATCAGCTATACGTATACATATATCCCCATATCCCTTCCCTCTTGCGTCTCCCTCCCACCCTCCCTATCCCACCCCTCTAGGTGGACACAAATCACCGACCTAATCTCCCTGCGTGCTATTCGGCTGCTAAAGGATGAGATTTCTAAAAATCAAAGACTCTTGAGAGTAGAGGTTAGCAGCATAGGCTGTGGAGTCAGACTCCTTGTGTTCACATCTTGGTTCTGCCTCTAATTGTAAGGCATGATCTTTAACTTTTCTGAGCCTTCTTTTCCTCATCTGAAAAATCCTAAAGTTGTTATGATAGGAGTTAATCCTTGCAAGGGTTTCTTTCTGTTCTGGCACATTGTAAGTGTGTAGCAACTGTTTGTTGTTATTATTAGCAAGCAACTCTCAATAAAGAAATCTCACATCCTGCAGGAACAAACCAAAGTTCAGATATAGCATCAGTTAAATTTGTTGCAACCCAAGAAACATTCTCCGCCTCCTTACCCAAATTCTACTCAGCTATAGACATCACATCTACATGATGTACCAAACAGACTGCTCAGCTTCTCAGACTGAAAACATCTACCTCCAGCTTCATGGTTCGCTCACGGTTCTTCCCCCAGAACCTTGGGTGAATTCTTATTTTCATGTGTTCAACCGCGTGGTTTCCCAAAACAAGGGGAAAACAATCTTTCCCTGAAGGACTTGTGAAGACTCTTCTCTTGCCAGACAAAATCTGCTCACAACATTTGAATGATGGCTTTTTTCATCCTAAAAATCTTAGTGCTGAGTTTCAGCCAGGCCAATAACTAAACTAGGTGGCAACGTGGGAATAGGCAAAGGGAAAAAAAAAGTGCCAGGATGAAGAAATTTCGATATTAACACAGAAAAGAGGGACAAATGGGTCCTGAAGAAAGTACAGCTGGGGTGAGGGGTTGAAGTGTCAGGAGGCTGGGCAAGTCGGATTGAGGCCACATGTAGCAAAGGGGCTGGGGCAAGCTTGATTCAGGATGAGGCATGTGGATTTCATGCAATAGCCAATGGGGAGCTACAGTTTCTTTTGGCATGAGAATGTCTGTGTTTTAGAATGGTTCACGTAGGGGGGTGATATACAGGCTGAATGGAATGAGGCCCAAGGGTCGGGGAGACTATTACATCTCATTTGATTTGTGCTTGGTGTTGTCTTATGACTTCCTCTCTTCAACAAGCAGTGATTGAGGGTCTAGTTGACATATCCATACAAAAGAAAAAGACATGTGCCTGGCTTACTGCCTAGTAGAAATGATGACACAGGTACACAAACAACTGTGGTGCAAGGTAAAAAGGTGTCCAGGTAAGACAGGCACAGTGGTTTGGGACTTCAGGGAGAGAGATTGAGATTACATCCTGAGAGGGCGAAGCAGAGAGGAAGCCTGCATTTGGAAAAAGCTACCTAACCTAGGGCCAACTTGCATGCAAGGAATTCCAGGTAAGGGTTAGCAAACAGACTGGAAGGATGGAGGAAGAAGATAAGACAGGGCTGGGGAAATGGTACCAGCTGAGCAGTCCAGTGCACCGTGTCTAAAAGGCTCCAGCTAACTCGGCCTTGGTTGCAGCAGGCACTGGTGGAGAAGGTCACTGGGGTTCAGGGCACTGGTCACAAAGTCAGGCTTGGATCAATTCCGGTTCTGTGCCATCAGCCCATTCACAAGAGGGCAAGAATCACAGCTGAGGATAAATGGAACATGATCCAGTCCCCAAAGGGAAGGGTTTGAGAAGAGCTGGTTGAAAGTCTTGGACCAGTAGGCTGGTATTCAGAGAAGGGGGTCTAGTCACAAAGGGAAACTAAGGCAGAAGCAGGTATACCGTGTCTGAGGCAGGCAGCACCAATGATTCCAGACCTCGTGGCTGGTTGACTAGGGGTGCTGACCAGGCTTCCAAGCCTGGAAGAGCTCAGGTAGGATATAGGACCATCCTGTAGGTGGCAGTCACTACCTGCTGTCGAGATGACTAGACAAAGGCCAAACCTGGCCTGACCTGGATCTTCAAAGATGCACAGCCTTTGAGCCGGCAGAAAGCACATTTATGCATTTAAGCAGTGAGCACAGTTAAATGCCAGGGTCTCTGCTGGTCTCTGGGGACACTGTGGTGAGGAGGACAAATGCGTTCCTTGCTCCCATGTACCCTGCAATCTTGAGCAAAGTCAGACAGGAGAGCGTGGATAGGTACATGGAAGTGAGCTTGACGTGCCAGGAGATAACAGCTGAGAGAGTCAGTGGGAAAAAGATCCCGAAGGACTTTGAATGCAAGGCTATGGGGACCTGAAATTGATCAGCCCATGTCACCCCCTCCACGAGCTTTCCCAGACCACCTTCTTC
The DNA here is from genome assembly GCF_949752795.1 of Hyperoodon ampullatus. Taxonomy (NCBI): domain Eukaryota; kingdom Metazoa; phylum Chordata; class Mammalia; order Artiodactyla; family Ziphiidae; genus Hyperoodon; species Hyperoodon ampullatus. The sequence continues at coordinate 83,929,411 of NC_136915.1, read as the reverse complement.
AGCCTGGTCTGCTGGTGGGGAAGGGCTCCTCTTCTGGGTTCCCAAAGCACCTTGGGAGTCATATAATTTTCTATCTGTTTTCTGTATCCTCTCTGAGATTATAAGCATCTTGGGGGGAAGGAACATGCCTTCTTGTGGATAGATCACAGCAAGCGCCTTTAAATATTGGTTGAGTAAATGGATGAGTCCTGTAGGCAATCAGGAAGCTACTGGACCACGTGCCTAGCTTGTCTTTTTTTTTTTGGCTGTGCCACGTGACTTATGGGACCTTAGTTCCCCAACTGGGGATCAAACCCAGACCCACAGCAGTGAAAGCGTGGAGTCCTAACCACTGGACCACCAGGGAATTCCCTAGCTTGTCTTTTTTAACCAGAAGTTCTAGAAAGCTAAATATCCTTGCTTTCTAATTTAGGCAGTTCTCCCCAAGGCTTAGCACCATGTCCTGTACAGAGTGGGCAGTCCAGAAATGTTGCCTGAATCATCTTGTGGGAGTAGAAGTTGATCTTCGGTGTCTTAATTCTGCTTTCAGTTACCCAGTTTGTGGGAGTAGGCCTTGAATTCCATCCACTCAGACCCACTTCTCTTCCTTCCAAGTTCTCGCCAAACAAAGGCATTTCCCCACTCCTGGCCCACAATGGATAATCATCTGTTAAAACTTAACTAATCTTAAGTCTTTAGCAGTTGAGAGTAATCATGAAGTAATAACGCATACTGCCAGACACTATACCGAGTTCTCCGTGAATACATGAATGTGCTCCATCCTTCTCTTGACCCCCTGAGGGAGCAGTCATTGCCCCTGTCCCGGGATGGGAAGGCGAGCCGCAGAGAATGAAGCAGGATGGGTCCAGGTACCTGCCCCAAGTCCCCAGTTACCCTGCACTGCAGCTGCTTCTCCCAGGAAAGGAATCAGGAGGGAACCAGCAAGCAACTGGGAACAGGCTTGTTAGACCAGTGTCCTGAAACTCTGCCACACACTAGAATCCTGATGCCCAGGATGCACCTGAGACCAATTGAAGCAGACTTTCTGGGGGTGGGGCCCTGGCATCATTATTTTTTAACCATCCCAGGTGATTCTCATAAGCAAGCAAGTTTGAGAACAAGTGCTTTCCGCCCTTCCTACTAAAATGCTGACCATGGCCCAGGAGCATCAGCACCACCTGGGAGCCGGTTAGAAATGCAGGACCTCAGGCCCCACCCCAGCCCTGCTGAATCCAAATCTGCGTTTTAATAGATGTCCCAGGTGATTTATTTGCATTAAAGTTTGAAAAGCACTGGTTTAGGGCTTAGGTATTCAAACCCTTATTAATCCACTTGTCTTCTGTTATTAGCATTAAGTCCTTAATAAGCAGATCTCAAAACTCCATCAAAAAGCTCTGAATCAGGGCTTCCCTGGTGGCGCAATGGTTGAGAGTCCGCCTATCGATGCAGGGGACGCGGGTTCGTGCCCCGGTCCGGGAAGATCCCACATGCCGCGGAGCGACTGGGCCCGTGAGCCATGGCCGCTGAGCCTGTGCTCTGCAACGGGAGAGGCCACAACAGTGAGAGGCCTGCGTACCGCAAAAAAAAAAAAAAAAACTCTGAATCAATCTCATTTATTGGCCAAAAAAATGACCTCAGAGGAAACTATGCCCCCTTACTTCCCACTGTGTGGGGAACTGGGGAAGGAAAGGTCTATTGCTAGTGATGTCCCACAGAACCTAAGTCGAGTCCACTCCAGAACAGGTGGAAGAATCACTCCAGGCTGTCTTCCTCCATCTGAGATAGACTCAAGGACACAGGTAGACCACACCTGGGCTCCCAAGGTGACGGATAAAATCCTCCAGCCAGAGGTGTTCAAGCTTTCAGGGCTTCAACTGTTTCTCCATGGCATGTCTGTGTCACAGCTCCACAAACGACACCAACAATCCTTTGTGCCAATGGAGGTCTTGTTATGTGTCATCAACTTTCTGACTTTAACTAGAAACACTGTCCAATTTTTAGTTCTTTCATTTATTTGCCATTATTTTAGAATGCCATTTGCTTCCCCTCATCTCTGCCAAGTTCTTGAAACTGCTTCACAAGGTATGTAAGAACACGAGTTTTGCAGGCAGTGGTAGTTTTCAAACCCTCATCTACCCCCCATCCTATGATCATATAATCTCACCATTAAACCTAAGGCCAGTATTAGAACAGCCTGGTTTGCTTCTGTAGGTCAGTGTGGGGAGGAGAAGAAAGTCTCAGAGAGGCAGGACTGCGTGGGGCAGCATGGTTTAGAAGGACTTGAAGGCAGTTGTATGACCCTGGGAAATTACTTGACCTCTCTGAACCTATTTTCACACCTCTGAGATGGAGAAAATCATTTCTGTTTCACAGGATTGTCGTGAGAATTAACTGAGCTGCTGACATACACTGACTGACAATAAGGGGTATAATAGTTATCTATGGCTGCGTTAACTAATTATCCCAGACCTTAGCAGCTTGAAACCATAAAAATGTATTATTGCACAGTTTCTGTGGGTCAGGGAGCCGATTAGCTGAGTGGTTTACACTCAGGGTCTCTCTTGAAGCTGTTTGAGGCTATGATTACCTAAAGGTTTGACTGGGGCAAGAGGATCTGCTTCCAAGATGACTCACTCATATGGCTGTTGGCAGGAGGGCTCAGTTCCTCACCTCAGCCCTCTCCACAGGGCTGCATCCCCCAGAGTGAATGATCTAAGAGAGAAGTGGAAGCCACATGTCTTTTATGACCTAGCCGCAGAAGTCACATACCATCACTTCTGTGTTCTATTGGTCACACAGATCAACTCTAATACAATGTGGGAGGGTGTGAATAACAGGAGGTGGGTCCATCTGGGAAGCTGGCTTCCACAGCATCTTTAATGTTACTTTATGCCCCTCTTAATATGGCAGACATACTCTCCCTCCTCCACTCCAATCAACAAATATTCTGAAAAGGAAGATAGTTGAAGTGATTCAGTTTTGCTCTTCTCACACTGTTACTTTGACTGAGTTGGAAGCTTCCATCCTCATATCAGGTTTACAGTCATGACTCAGAAATTTGGGACTAGACTCAGAATTTATCCCAGTTCATCTGAAGGACATGGAGATCCACTGGAATGGCCCTTGTTTTACTGTTCTTTGGTCCTTGTCCACTTTCCCCTTGAAAGAATCCACTCTATGCATTTTGTTATATCTTCAAGGTGTCAGGCAGACAGGCTCAGGCAGCATCAAATATGCTGGCTGAAATTCCCCTCCTTGTTCTGGAATATCTACCCTTGAATACAAAGGCTTTACTTTTGGATCCCTGACAATTTGGTTGTATATATGTGACCCCACCATTATACAAATGAATTCACATTTGAAAGGAAAGGGCTAGTTAATATCAAGTTCTCCAACACTAGCAATGTGAAGATGTAAAGAAATAAAGAGAGGGGCCAGCCCTTCCTGTCTGTTTCTCTGGGTTATCCTCCTTGGTGGCCAAGGATTTGTCATTTTTCAGCCTGTGGTGAACAATAATGATAAATGGAAAGACCTCCAGGGTATTGTCACAGCAGATTCCGTGCTGGAGCCTTGAAATGACTCATGCAAGTGCTGAATGAACTGATGGATGCATGCATGGATGGATGGATAGATGAACAGATGGATGAATTCTTCAGGTAAAATATGACCATGGGTATATGACCCATATACCTAGCTGGTAGTGCCTCAAGTGAGGGCCAGGGTCCATTCCCATTGGTCAGACCTCCCCTCTGCTGGGCTGGTACCCACACTGTATGGGTCATTACAGACAGTACCTCGTCTGGGAGAACGTGGCTCCACGTTGCAAACTGGGTTACAAAGAAATGTCTAGAACCCAATTGATATGGCTTACTCATAGGACTGGCTAGAGCCTGACTGGCTGGGAATCTGGAAGGAGCAGGACCTGATAGACTCAGAGCTGCAACAAATGGATCTTGGAGCAGGTATCAATCACAATTCAAAGTAGATCACACTGAGAATGGATGAATATAGCTCTTGAGTATATCTGGAGGTGAAAGCTGGGAGCAACAAAGGGGTACAATGGGAAGAGAGACCAGGAGCAAGGGCTGGGTTCACAGAGGCTCACTGAAGTCGAGGGGAACGCAAAAGGAGCAGGACGGAGGAAGGTTATCAGTGAAGTTCAGCTGGAAGTGACAGAAAGCCCCAAACAAGAGAGATTTAAACTTCATTCTGTTTTAGGTAACAAAGTTTGGAAGTGAGCCCTCTATAGCTGATACAGCAATTTCAGGATGATCAAGGATCCAGATTTCTTCGATCTTGTTACTTCACCGTCTTCAACATGTGGCTTGCACTGCATGAACAAAGATAGCTGCTCAGATTCCAGCCTTTATGTCCACACTCCAGTCAGTAGTATAGAGGGAGAAGCAAGATGAGCACACCCCCTCCCTTTAAGGCAGGGTTTCTCAATCTTGGTACTACTGGCATTTGGGGTCAGATAATTCATTGTTGTAGGGTCTGTCCTGTTTAGCAGCATCCCTGGCCTCTACCTACCAGATGCCGGTGTAACTTCCTCCTTCCCAAGTGTGACAAACAAAAATGTCCCCTGACACTGTCCAGTGTCCCCTGGAGGGCAAAATCTAGCCAGATAGAGAACCACTGATTTTAATTGACTTCTTGAGGCTACATTTGATCCCTCTGCTTACATACCACTGATCGGAACTTAGTCACAGAGGCAACTTTTAGCCACAAGGAGCTGGGAAATGTAATCTTTATTTCAGGCAGCAATGTGCCAGCTAAAACCCAGGAGTTTTATGGCTAGAAAGAAAGTGAGAGGAGGTATAGGGAGATTATGCAAGTGCAAGGGCTTAGCCAACCTTTGGCTGTTTCGTTCCAGATCCCAGCGCCTAGC